>NC_139057.1:8198588-9697886 GCF_965140915.1 Aythya marila
AGGAGGAAAAGGTAAGTTAACTTTTCAGGATGGAAAACGGTATATGCTGAGAAGAGCAGAACAAATATGAGGTCTGATGGTATTGATTTGAATGGGGATTTTGCGGCTGCCTTTAGAGCGAAAAAATAGCACAAAGAAGATTGGAAATCTTACGTGACTGTGTTCAATTACTTGTAAGAATCAACCATATCAAGTTCTACGTCCAAAGAAAATGTTGTTAGTGGGCATTCTTCAGTACACTTGTATTGTATAACACCTTGTTAGGCTTGCATTTGGTATTTAAAATGCCTGAAATAACCAAGCAACATCTTCTGTGCAATAAGTAGTTCTTGTCTAAGTTTTGCATTTAACTTGTTCCAATTTGTCAATGTGTTTCCCCATAGCAACAGCTTCAATTCCTTTAATATTTTGGGTTTTAAAAAGCCCACAAAACTCTCTTTCTGTCACCGTACCAACTAAAATAGTTATTATCCAAGTGCCGATTACAAACTCCTCCTCTTTCTTCCAGGGTGAGTGTTCCCAGATGTGCTACAATATTTTCATTGTGGAGTCTGTCTGTGTGGCGTGGTTTTCACTGGAGTTCCTGCTAAGATTCATCCAGGCAAAGAGCAAGTTTGCATTTTTGAGAAGACCTCTAACCCTGATAGACATCATAGCCATTCTGCCATATTACATCACTTTGCTAGTAGATACCACTTCAGTGGGCTACAAAAAGCCCAGCTCTGGGAGCATCTACCTGGACAAAGTAGGTCTGGTCCTCCGTATACTCCGTGCCTTGAGGATTCTTTATGTCATGCGGCTGGCCAGGCACTCCCTGGGGCTGCAGACGCTGGGGCTGACCGCTCGCAGGTGCACCCGGGAGTTTGGTCTCCTGCTGCTCTTCCTCTGCGTGGCCATTGCACTGTTTGCACCGCTCCTGTATGTCATCGAGAACGAGATGGCGGACTCGCAGGAGTTTACCAGCATCCCCGCATGCTACTGGTGGGCTGTCATCACCATGACCACGGTAGGCTACGGAGATATGGTTCCCAGGAGCATTCCCGGCCAAGTGGTGGCGCTGAGCAGCATCCTGAGCGGCATCCTCCTCATGGCATTTCCAGTCACTTCCATCTTCCACACGTTTTCACGGTCCTACCTTGAGCTAAAGCAAGAACAGGAAAGAATAATGTACAGGAGAGCACAGTTCTTATTAAAAACAAAGTCTCAGATAAGCAATGCATCACAAGGGAGTGATATTTTATTTCCCAGTCTCTCTTCTGAGACTAGGGACAATGAATGAAATTTAAGTTGCTATTTTTTCTCGTGTCAAGTAATGTTTTGTTGTAACAGATTTCATCTTTTAATTTGCTTTGGAAGCTTTTTACAAAGGTAACCCTCATATTAGAAGGAAGAAAAGGGGCTATTAACCAGGAACTGATGTGGTTTAAGAAGGCTATTATTATGTCGTTTCTTCCCCCTGACCTTCCCAGTATAACGTTTGGGACAGATCTTTCACTGAAATCATACGGTGGGATTTTAGGGATTGAAAGTTCTCTGACAAAAATAGGAACAACATATAATTCTGTACTTGACAGGCTGTTTTGTCATTTGAAATACACATTTTTTCAAACAAATCACAATGTATATAATCATTAAGCAGGCTGCCATTTTTCTTGGTCTTCTTGTATATAAATAATGTAAATACAAGAAAATTAATGGCTAAATTCTCTCCCAGTAAAATGCCTCAGAGCGTGATGGAAATAACCACAGCTGTTTGTCCCATTGTGCTGTTAAAAAAACACTAAGAGTTGTTGTTCACAACACCAACTGTATATTTCTGTGCAAGTCAGCCATAAACGTAACAGGAAAAAAAAAGAAAAAAAAAAAAAAAAGAGAATCAAAGTGTTTGTATCATAACCTCGCTAAAGATGTAAATACTTAGAGCTCACCAGCTTCAAAATTTAAATGAAGTTACAGCATTGATCCTATGTCACCAAATGTAGGATTCCAAGGAACAAAGTCTTTTGAGTTTTGTAGCATTTAACATTATCAAGAGGCGAATAGCTGCAAATCAAATGAAATATGCATGATAAGATGCCAGTCGTTCCCTACCATCTGTTTCCATGTTTTTACTTTACCTCAGATATGAAACAGAATTAAAAGAGGCCTGTTTCCAGGGGACACCCTACCATTACTTGGCAGATCAATATTGCAGCTACCCATTCACATTCTGCATTTGGTTCTTTAAAAGGAGCAGAAAATATATGGTCGTGGGAAGTTGCCAATGATGAAAAAAAGAAAATATCATTTGAGTCATGGAGTGGGGGTACTGACAGCTTTATACTTTACTGTCCTCAATCACGAGGGACCTAAGACTTAATTAACTATAACTTTACCGTTATTACAGACATCACAGTACCAGAGAAAATTTTAAATAGGCTATGAAAAGGCAATTAGGTCCTAAAGCACAGGTGTATTATTCATCCACATATGTCTTGGTCCAAGTTCCCCTGCTGAAGCCAGTGGGAGTACACGGGTCAGCAAGGTGCTGGGCTTTGGCACCTCTTTCTCTGGAGATTACCGACAGACCTCCCTTTTATTTTAGAGGGAACGAGACTGGTTCACATAACTCAGGAGACAAACTCCAGGCCTTTAAAAAAAATGAGTGAAATCCAATTGCTTGACTTCATGTGTGCTCAGAGGTAAAGAAAAGATAAATGTATGAATTCCACTTTTTTTTTTCCTCACTAACTGTTAAGAGCTAAGGAGAGATTTGGAAGTTCCTCAGCCTGTGCTATTTGGTCAAGTCCATGTTACACTGGTTTTCTTTTCAAATGTCTTTAAAAAACAATTTGAAGGTGTTTTGGTATGCTTATTTTTAAGGAATAGTTACAAAATTTGCAAAAATGCACTCTACAAATAATTAGGGATCTAAGACTCTTCAGCCTGTCATAGGTAAACGTGCCTACGGAGCTTTACTGCAGCGCTAAAAGACCCAGACTAAACTCTTGGCAATTAATTACGTGCCAGAGCTAGGACTAAAACCAGCTTTTCACTCTTGTTCTTCGGCTCTAATTAGAGTTGGACAAAAAACGGGAACATTATGACGAAAAAAGGAACACATTTTCCATCCAAAATACTCTTAATTTCAAAAATGTTTGATCATCTGTAGAATTGGCTTCAACACAAGTGCTATACATCCTTCTACCTTCGTGTCAGCAGTCATAAAAAGAGCCAGTAATTAGATTAGTCCTGTGAGCAACAGTTGCTTATCTAAGGATGTTTTTGACAGGCTGAGCCAGAAATAAGAAGCTGTAAGTGAATATAAGGAGAAATCAAGACTTACCAAATAAAACCTAAGCTTATTTCCTTTTTTTTTTTTTTTTCCCCTAGCTAATAAATGCTGAAGATCTGTCCATTTTCTCAGTGCCTTTACTTTGAGTTAATCCTCATTAATTTCATGTATCACTTTATGCCAGAATTATAGCTTGATTCTGAAGTCCTTGTCCAGAAAAAAATAAAAATAAATCACCCTGAATTTGGGTGTTGGTTGAGCAAACCTGTGAAAGCATCTTGCCTGTTGGGAGTTCTGCCTGAGCCAGGAACAAAGAAGCCTTCCAGGATGCACCCCTGTGTAATTCTGAGCTTGGCAACACATCTCTTGTAAGCATACCAACATGTTTCACTGTGAATCACTCTAACAAACTTGCTTATGTTTTACACAAGGTAACGCATACTGTAGTCCTTATGCTAAATAAAGCCAGTTATACGTCTTCAGAGCACAACGTTAATACGAAACCCACATGCTGCGTTCCAGCTTCTGCTGTGAAGGCTGAACGTTTAACACGATTATGCCTCTTTACAGTACATTATCTGGAATTTTAGTCAAATTCATGAAAATTATGCATTGATTCAAAAGCTGGCTGTTTCCAGTGACACAGCTGACAGCTACCAAGTCACCTATCACTCCTTTTTTGCATTTTAACAGTATGTGAAGTCAACAAGAAAGTCCCAATAAAAACACTTTGTGCTTTCCTGAAGTCAAAAGAATTGTTTGAATTGCCACCGATAAAGAGTGGTGCTTGTCTCCACTGGAGATAGGCTCGCATTGCTATTTATATTAACCTGGCTATACTGCAGAAATACTACAGTGTGAATTCAAACAGCAGCAGCTGTATTCATTTTGGTTAATAAAGTGTTAGGTTCTCCTTTCACTTCCACGTGCTTCTTAAGGTATAGAGAGACTCAGGCATGCTACAGGCAGGCACGACAACCTGGGGTCATGAGGAGTGAGCAGCAGCTGAGGGAGAGTTTGGGCTGTAAGTATCACTAGCTGAAGCATGCTGGTTGTAAAAAAAAAGCACTTATTAGGAAATAAAATTCTCTCAGTATAGAATAACCTAGGTACCAGTTCAGCAGTTTGAATAGGGAAAATTTTCTTGCATGTTGTCCCAAGAGTCACAATCAGTTACTGACCTGTTAATTGGGACATAACTCAAAAACAATTTTAACCATTTAATCAAAGAAACTAACAGGTTCCAGAAAAGAACTGGAAGGATGTGTGGAGATTGAGGATGAGAAAAATCCCTAATAAAACCAGAACTTCCACGTAAAGGTGTTGTATTAAATTACTTTCTCCATAATCTTTCCCTTCTTCATCTGCATGTCCTCAAAAAACAGTAACAAATGGGATAAAATCATTGCTCCTTTGTTTTTCCCATTAAGTCAGTACTTCAGATTTTCATAGTCAGAGGTTTTCGTAGTGTTACCGAACAGTCAGAGGCTTTAGCAAGTCCAATTAAGCAATACCAACAATTATGCAGAACTGAATCATGAATTTGCACATCATCAGCTCCACGTCTGGGAAGGAAAGCTGGCATGCTCCCTACATTCATGACTTGTGTGGGTAGAATTTAACTGGGTATTCAGGCTGATGCAAAAGCAAAGAAGTTTTGCTGTAGAAGGTTCTCATTTCTACTGCTATAGCTCTGTGGTCTTATTAAACCAAAGTTTCATAGGAGTGGCTCTGAACAAAAGCTTTCTGCTCAGTCTTCCCCCTTCAGGCTACACACTGAGGCTCAAGAGTCAAAATTCGCGCTGGGCACTTACCAAAGCACCTGAGGGGCAGCCTAGTTGCCGGAGATCTGACTCACCCCTGGCAGTGTGTAGTCTTCCCCATTCTTTATCTTTTAAATAAAGGTTGCCTAGAATGAACCAGATCCCTAGTTCAGGTGTCTCATTAAAAACCCAGTGTTAGGTCAGATGAATTGGAGCCTTAATCCTGAATTGCACAGACCCACCCATATCTTCCAGCACTAACTCCATGTTATTTGTCCTTTCCATGTCTCATTCACTACCTGTGGGGACCAAGAAATAGGAAGCAGCACCCAGAATCCTGGGCCAGAGAGGTCAGCTTGGCCTTGGCCAGGATCAGTGTGAAACAATGGCAGTGACAAACACGGTTCTTGGCAGCTCGTGCCTGACTGAAATAGTTCTGTTCCCCTCAATTACTGATTTGAGTTTTCTTTTGGCTTAGTTAAGAAACAAGACTAGTAAATTAAAACAAGAGGAAAAGAACGTACTTTAACAAAGCTGTAAAAGTTCACATCCCTCTCTCAGGTTTGTGACAGGCTGAAAACTGGAGTGGATGCTTCCAAACCTACAGATTTAATTGACTCTGTTTAAGCAGAAATTAGAAGTAAAAGTGACAGATGTGACTTTGAAGACTGGGCCATCAATCTCTGCTCATGCATCAGTCAGTGCTACAATGGTTCACGGCCTAGTTCTTTCCAGGTTAATAGTTCTGTTGGCTCCCTTGTGTGAGATTTAACAGGAATTTACTATCTATTTATCCAGAAGACGATATGGGTACTAAAAATACAGAAAAAAAAATGCCCGAAGTACAATGTCTTCTGAAATGGTGGATCTGTGGTATCCCATTGGCCATCTCGAGAACACAGGGAGTGCAACCTACAGGAACTAGGCAGAACTGAAGGCCTGAGCTAGAGGTCACGACTGGATGAATGGCACCCCCAGCCACAAAAATGCCTTCAGAAGTTCTATTGCTAACACAGAAAATGCTTAACACTAGATTTACCCATTCATTTATCACTACCTGTGTGGCATTTCATAATCCCATTTCAGCACTGGTAATGATCTCAGTGTTCCTAACATAGTAATGACCACATAAAAAGGACAGGGAAGCACAGAAGACTGGTTTAGATCCAAAACTTCCACCTCACCGCAGACTTCAGCTTTGTGCATGTTCTGTCTCGTCTTGTAACATTAGAGTGTAAGTCCTTCGGACAGTATTCCTTGTTTGGCATCAGCCAGTCACTGTATAGGACTATGTAAAGTCACACACCACAAATTAAGATAAATTGGTATACCACAAATAAAGTCAAGAAGAATATTGCCTGCACTGCATTGCCAAACTGAAAACGTTCCGAGTTTGGCCTATTAATTATTAACAATAAAATCAGAACTTCCTCCCTTTTTGCTTGTTGTTTTTCTTTGTCATTTTCCAGCATCTCGTGTCTTCTGAAACACTCCTTAGAATTCACTAAAGATACCAGGAGTGCTATTAGCCCTGCCAAAAGCAGGTTGAAGAAGCTGCACGACCGTAGCATCAGGGGACGTTTCTGCCCTGTCCAAGAGAGTTTTACTTTCTCTTTGCCTGTGGGAACTAATCCAGAAGCAAATGTCACTTGAACAGAAATAAAGTTCTGCCATAGCTGGAAACACAGTAGGCCAATTAGGGTAATTAGAGCGTATTTGCTACACTTTATAAATATTCATTCATTATCCCTGTAGCCCTTGTGACGAGCTGAACAGCCTTGTGCAACACTGGAGTCAGCTAGGGCACATAAACACATGTAATGCTGTCAAGATGAGGTTTCAGCTTCTCCTTTATCAGGTATCCTATTTAATGACTGCAGTTTTGTAGCCATACTTAATTATATTCATATTTTTTTCCCTACATTCATTGTGGGTCCAGAAAAACAGGGCTTTAAACGACAATAATTAGCTTGCTCAAATGACTGACCCGGAATACAAGCAGTTCCCAGCCCTCAGCTGGAGATTAGAAACCCAAGGCTGCTTGTTTCCAAAGCTAGACAGACAATTTTACAGCTCTCAATCATTCAAGTTAAGTGGTCAGTGAGTATAGTAATGTTTATTTTTCTGCTCAGCATAACACTGTAATTTAAACGGGTGCCTATCACAAGAACAAAGTTGTGTGGGCTAGCATGAGCTCCTGTACGTAATTATATAGAGGGGTAAAGTTTTGACACACAATTACTGAACAATACATTGAAGTGATGCTGCTCATTTTCATTAGTGAAACACTTCATGTCATGAACAAACTGAGTAATAGCATTGAGAGCTTTTCTGTCAGTAGCAGTTCTCAGGCCAAGCAAGGAAAAGACGACTCAGTATCACTCAGAAATAGAAGCACATCTTGGGAAATCAAGCAGATCAGATCCAACACTGTGGAATTGCAGGTGTCTTTAATTATTGAGAGGAATGCTTCAGGGGACAACCTGAGTGGGGAAAATTAAGACTGCAGAGTATCATGTGGCACAATAATTGGGTGAAGTTATCTTTTAGTTAGGTGAAAGCAGAGAGCACAAATTCAATACGGGTATCACAGGATGAAAACAAACATGATTTGACGGGATCAGAAAAGCAGCACCAGCAACAATAGTTGGCGTCCCAACACACAGGCTTCTGTATGCCCTAAAATTCATTAATAAAGTATTCTTCTCGGTGTGACATGCATAGATCTGTGGATTATTTCCCACTGACTCCTTGCTCTTCCTACTGACAGCAGCAACTCTGGCCCACAGCTAAAGTACTTCAAGAGCTTGCACAAGACCATGATGCATATTTAATTTTTTGCATATGACTGATATGCAAAGTCGAAGTTTTCCCTGTAACCCAAAATTTATCATTACTAACTGTCTTTGAATAAAACTGTATTTCTAACTATAAAAGTTTTAGTATCAAAATGCATCCACAAAGGAAGGAACGGTCAATTCTGCTAGACCACATTGGTCAATTCTGAAGAAGAGTCAAGTTAATGATAAACAGTGTGAATCCTACCTGTGCGTCAGTGCTTGGTTAAGATAAGGGGTTTTCATCACTGCAGACCGCAGAATGTGCCCAATTCAAGGATCTTACATTGCCATCTACGGGCTGCTCCTGGCAGTTCACTTCTAATTCCCAGGAACCCTGTCCTAAAAGCACCAGTTCCTACCGGTCATCGTTAAAAAGATGTATAAAAAAATAAGAAATTGCTTTTAAAACATAGAGTCAAATATTCAGTTCCTTCCTTAGCTTGCTTTCTGAATACATGGACTCTCATTCGCCAGAGAGTCCTGTTAGATCAGAGAGCTGTTAGATCTGCAAGCAAACAGGGGCACCTATAGCAAGGCAGGATCTCTCACTGCAACGGAGAGATTCATTTCTCTCCCTGACAGCAAGAACTTGAGTCTAATCTTAACTCTAAAACGCTTTAAATTTGAATAATGTTATTTGTAGGGTTCAGGTTCTAAACTAAACGGGAGCCAAGCCAGGACTATTCGCTTCCCTACTGTCTAGGGTTTAAAAAAAAAAAAAAACGGATTTCCAAAAGCACACCAGAAGGCTTAAGGCAGGCAGGGACAGTGCTGGAGGTTCTCGCATGTCAGATACAGCGGTCCCACGTTATCCCGCTGTGACAGACGGGTTTTTAGCAGTATGGAGGCACGCAGGTTCAGTGCACTGTTCATCAGTTGCAAGTAGACTAATCTACGCCTCTGCACAGAGCTTCTGCACATGATTTTGGCTCTGAACTTGTATGAGTAGAACTACTTATCGTTTAAGTAGCTTTGTCACCCCCTTTACTTCTGTACCCCCTGAGTTCGCTGTAGAGAGAAAGCACAGGTAAAGATAAAAAGGAGGACTCAAAGAAAAGTAACATGCAACCTCCACAAATAACAATTCTCCTGTATCGTAATTGCTTACAGCACAGCTCACCTTTGCCTCACCTTCCCTCTGGAAGCACCCTGCAGGCATCACAGCAGCAGCAAATCACACTGAGAGCCATAAGAGAGGACAAGGTGCCCAGGTGCGTGGAAGTCTGTTGGTGTTGAGGGCAACACCTGAACAAGACCCACTGCAATAGCAGCACAGATGTGCTGGGAGAAAGGCTGTCAGCCTCTTCCCAACATTGATTTGTTGGTAGGTAAAGGAAAACTGAAAGCAGTCATGTCACACGGGCAAGTCTAGAACACCATCTCCAGCCAGAAAGCACCAGTTCCTCCAGCAGTGTGAGGTGTAGCCTCTCAGGTAGAGAATTTCCATGATCCAAAAGCTTCAGTCTTCGCTTGGAAGAGTATCAGGCACAGACACAACCCTGCTCTAAAGCAGAGGCCTGCCCAGCCATGAGGTCAGTGATATTAATCACAGCTGTGAGTATTACCTGAAATTAATAATGGGAAGGCTAAAAGGAAGTTGTTTCAGAGACTCTGCAATCTTGCAACATGCCAGGAAAAGTCACAAAACTTCTCCCTTTTGTTCAAGTTCATCTGTCTCTGCCATACACAGCACTCAGCAGCAGCAGGCAGTTAGAAAGGAGTCTCCCCCAATGTCTGTACTCTGAGTCCCTGCAAAAATATAAAGTCTTCAATTCTTAGTAATTTTCACATTGTACTAGAATGGCTTTTTTTTTTCCTTATAAGTATTGTACATCAATGCTGTCACTATTTTTAACCACAGTACAGAGGAAAAGGAAATAAAAAAAGGAAACATGATAAAAATCTACAAAATGATCAGTGATTTAAAAGACTGACAGGATAAGAACATGAAATGTGAGCTTATCACTGTGAAAACTGAAGAACTGATCAAGGTAACTGTATCCAAGAAATAATTATAAGAAATCATCTCATAATGGTGCTTCGAATGGACTGAAATATGGCATTCAAGATATTTTAATAGAGAAGGAGCTTAACGCTAATCAAGGCAGGTGATGAAAAGGCCATAACTCAGAGCTTTGTGCAGAAGGCAAAGGAGAAAAAATAAATTATTGTTTAAAAAGCAAAGCATCAATATTCAGGTATTCTCTGGATCAGTGGAGGGAGTGATTCAAAGGCAAGCACTGCGGTTCTGAGTGCTGAGGAAGCTGCTGGTGCTCTCATTCGAGGGGCAGCAAAATACAGACATCTAACAAACAAATCCTATTTTATCAAAAGGGCTTTACACCTACAAGGGCTTTATCAAGTTTTAACTATTGTTGCACCTGTTACTACCCACAGGTACAGCAATAAAATAGAAACTGAGAGCAGAGGTTCACAAGTGTGTTTGAAATGGATAACAGGCATATCCTGGAAAGGATTTCTATACATTCCACCCAAAACTTACGGTCCTGTCACACAGTATCTGGAACACACCTGTGCTCCATGTGTGCACACCCCTTTGTGTACATACATGTACATACAGGTCTGTCTTGTGAAATTTCAGACCCTTGTAAGGTCAGAAATCTGTTTCACGATGGTAGAACTTCCTTTCGCTATTCACGAGCAGGTGAACGCCCGTCTGTACCAGAAACTTCATTTCCCAGCCGAACGCACAAGCGGAGCCATTTTCAGTTTGGACAGAACCTTTCCTTGCGAGCCGGGATTCAGTCTCCTAGCAACAGCACGAACACCTTGCGAGCGAGTCTGCAGCTTACGTGCATGGGAGGGCCTCCACTGGGCAGCCACAAGACCATTGGCGGCAGGTTTCTTCCTGCAGGGGCTGATGATGAAGGCTCCCGTCAGCAAAACTCAGAGCTGACGTACGTGTCTGGGCCCACCAAAGGCCCGCTGCCCCGCTGTCTGAGCACCCCATCCACACCCATCTCCTTTTTTCTCCTCTAGCTACAAGGGCCAGTGAGAAGCACTTACCTGAAGGATAAAGAGCAGGCATGTTGCACTCTTTGAGGGATCAAGCCCAAGTTGTTCTCATTTCTTGAATCGGAGCACCGGAGCTCTGGCTGTCTGAGGCCTATTCCGTGGGGTTCAAATCGCGCTGTCCCCAAGGAAGGCAGCCCTTGTCCCACCTGCCAGGACTGCAGCTGAATCCCCGGGCATCCCTTCGTGGCCGGGATGCCCCCGCCCCAGCAGGCCTTTCCCCCCTCATCTGGCTGCAGCTGTAGCCTGACTGCAGCTTCCCCTGGATGCTGTCATCTTCAGAAGGCCTGATACAGAACAGGAATATTTCTGGCTGGGAAACTTGTGTTGCAATAGACCAGGCTAAATTTATAGCAATTTCCTTTTCTGATAGCTTCGCGGCAGGTGTCATTTTGGATGGAAGCTATTTTTTGTTCTTCACTACAATTTTTACCGCCAGCATGAAATGGAAGAATTGCAACGACTTCACAACAAAAAGAAGCAAATTAGGTCAGAGCAGCACCGTCACAAATATATTTCAGTGGGCTTTTACAGTCCGCTGAATCAACCAGATGAAATATATTCTGAAGACAAGATTAAATGAATCGATCCAATGATAAAAGACTAGAAAATAGGCAAACAGAAGCCACTTTCCTTTCCTAAATAGACCAGAACATAACAGTTGCTGTGCTGCTGCTGTATTGCTCAAGCTTCTGGCTGCATAACAAAGGTTAGACCATATTTACACTGCAAGTGGGCAAACACGTGGCATTGTGTCCAGCTGAGGAGATGCAGTATCCCATTGTTTGTCCAAGTCACAAAACCTATGGATTTTAGATCTCAGAACTGTTCCAGAACAAAATGCTCCCTTGGGATCTGATCACTAGAGGAAGATTTAAACACATCACACAGACACAACAGGGAGCTGGGGCAGAGTGATTTGCTCAGGTGTACAGCCAAAACTTCACAGAAACTTTGGATTTCTTCTTGGTCTTTTACATTACTCACAAACTCATCGCTCCTTTGGACAACTCAGCTATTCAAGGAGAAAGCTCTGGGAAATTTTTGCATCTCCTTCCCAACCATGGGTTGTAACCCCACACTGTTTCTTTCCCTGTGCTGTATTTATTTTCCCCACAAAGGTCCTGAAGCTGTGGTATACGGTAAGCAGAGGAGCTGGTACGTTTAAGCAGGGGTAACAGCAACCACAGCAGGTATTAACCACAAACCAGTCTGTGTGTGTGTTTTCCTGTGGTTTACGTTGATGTTTGCTAACTGCTCTAAACTTTGCTACCCTCACACGTTAATATTTTACTCTTCTGTTAGTCTGTAGGATGACATGTATGACGCTATCATGCCCACTAGAAATTCAAAGAACCAGTACTTCCTCTGAGGAGCACCAGTTAGTCTCCAGCCACGGTTATTGCTACTTTTCATTTTTGCCTCTCTTTCTTCATTTCCCAGCTACTCTCCTTAACAAA
This sequence comes from Aythya marila, assembly GCF_965140915.1. NCBI lineage: Eukaryota > Metazoa > Chordata > Aves > Anseriformes > Anatidae > Aythya > Aythya marila. The sequence goes on from NC_139057.1 coordinate 8,210,959, forward strand.
GTAGCTTCTTTTTATTCAAACCTGTCATTTGAAAACTACTCAACTATTTCTGGCAGATGTCTTATAATCAAACCAAGCAACCCAGTTTGTTTTTATCAAGCTTCTTGTATCACTACAGGCTCCCCCTTTTTTGTTCAGTGTGGGTCCGAGTTTTGGAGTAACCTCAGTGCGAGCAGTGACCAATCCTTCCTCCCAGCAAGGCAGGGTGCTGCAGGAGAAGGAGAACTCATAGCAGCATTAGCAAGATGATCTTCCTCTTTATTTCCATCTAACACTTTGGCAGCATTTGTGAGACTTCTCACACAACAATTATCTTTATAAGCAACCTCTGCAAACGTGGATCTGTTGGTTATGTTTTGGTTTCAGCAGTGAAGTCGCACACAGCTCCACTGCTCTGAGGGCTTGCCACAACGCAGAGCATGCAGCTGGTGCACTTTAGTTTGCAGTCACTGAAATGGATCCACGCTTCTGATGCCTGTGAGACAGGTAACATCCAGCACATTCACTGTGGAGAAATCACCTGCTAATAGGCAGCAAAACTTCATATTGCTGAACAAGTAACTGCAAACAAACTCCCCAGATTTAGCCTGTTTGCCCCAGCAGTGAATCTCAACTATGTAATACGCTGTTCCTGTTTAAGCCTCTCCTGTTTTTCACCAAAAGACTTCAGAAAACCGCAGGCAAATTGCAGATTACTTTGGACCAGTAATCAAAAGATGAGCTCTTCTCATTATCAGCGCTTTCAAGAAACCACTGCCTACAGCAAAACCAAGTGAAGTTGAGGAATTTCCTTTTTAAGCTTTGTTTCAGCATATTTGTTTTACTAACCAGCAACACTATTTAAGATCTTTGTCTCTACATGACAGCTGCAAGCTGTAAGGCGTTTTACAAAGTAATTGTTCTTTCTGAACCATACAAAAAAGGGTTTGTAAATGAAAAGATGACATTACATTATTCCTCTTTAGTTTCCTCCCTCAGATAGGAGCACTCCACAGATGATCTCAGATAAACATGACCTGTGTAGGTCAATCCATTTGCCTTCTCCCACATGAAACAGCTGCCACCTTTTATTAGTATTAGGTGATCACACGGGAATAAAAGGCAGAAGCTTTCAGTGTCATAGAAAAAGGAATGCAGGGGCTGAACGCACTCTTACTCCAGAAGAAAAAGCAAATCCTTGTTATATTCTGATCCACAGCTCTTCCAAGATAATTTTTCCACTGACATGAGCAGGCACTAATGGGGGAGCTTCAGCTGAAAATCTTGCAAAACCAGTAATCCAACACCCAGGAACTTCAGCAGTCTTGCAATGCAGACTTTGGAACAATGTCATTAGGACTACACTTTCTATACATGAATCTGGTTAGCATAAACATTAACAGTGAACCAGGAGTAAATGTAGGAATGATTAGTGATTACAAAGGTGTAAATTAGTGACAGCTATTAGTTATCTTGCTGTATTTTAAAATTATGTCTGACATCAAAAATGTGAGTAGCTTTAAATTGTTAGCTTTGTGTTTAAAAATCTGACGTCTAACTCTTTATAAACTTTAGTCTACATGAACAAAAATATTTTCAAGAGTTGCTAAAAAGTCACAGATAATAATGCCTACTAAAAGCCTAATTATCCTTTGGAGAAATTAGTTGTTGCTGGTGTGTGTGTGGGGGGGGGGTCTTAACAGTGGATTCTTTTTCCCCTAAAGTGGTCTTGCTGCATTTTGTTCAAATATACTGGAACATGTGCACTTTTTTCCCCAGTCACTTTAAAGATCATCTTCTGATGTCTTACAAGCCACTACTCTTTTACAGACCACCAGCTGAGAACACTGCCCTGGACTACACACACGTTGGCTGAACCCAGCTGGCAATTTTAACAAAACACCCCAGTACCCACTGTTCTCCTCTCTTTTTTTTTTTTCTTTTTAATTCTGCTTCATGCTGTTAAGTCAGATGTATGCATAGACTAAGCAACACGAATAAAGTTCACGCTGACACTGTCATGACTCAACTCCTTCTAAAATACAGTGATAAGCAAGCCTTTAATCTCTAGTGCTAGAATGACTCAGTTTCATGAACAACTCACCTAATTAACCAGGACATGATTTAAGTAATGTCATCTGTAATAGTGTGATGGTCTACTGTAGGAAATACCAAATGCATCATTTTTCATTTCTGTTTTCAAACCAGCATCTTGATTTCAATGAAAATTACAATTATTTGAACTGATGCACGTGCCACAACCTCACAAGATATCTTCTGATTTGTATCGAGGGACCAGGTGGTCTGGCAGGTTCCACACTGCTAGCATCATGCAGATGTTTAATCAGATTTAAAGGATTGTAAGCTTGAAAGATATCCCACATGTGAAGTTGAAGATTATAAAGCGAAAAACTTTTCAAAGTATTAAAATAAATCCTGAATTACAAGATGTTTATTGTTATAGAAGCTTTAAACAGATGTGTTTGTTTTGATCCCCTTGTTCCATCACTTTTGTTACAGCATTTTTAGAGCTACAAGGGGCAGAGCCAGCTGGTGATTTGCGATCTGAAGTTTCTGCAGAGGATGTGGGTTTGCTGTCAGTACGTTCACGTACGTTTGTACTGAACACACCTGTAGGCTTTTTTCTTTTTATTTTAGCTTCTAAACACTGAAGACAGCCAGAACAAATACATATTCCCACAGCAGTATGCAGGACACTGAGGCTCACAACCCAGTTTTATTACCACAGGAGTGTTTCTGAGCTCCAGGCACAGACACATCAGGTGGTCTTGTTCTGATGCATTGGGTCTGCAAGTTCAGTTCTTGTTTTCCAAAGAAATTCATTGGTCTTTTTTCAAAAGAAATGTATAACTTTGTATTGCTACAAATGCACCTCAGCTCTTGCTACAGTTGAATTGCATCTTTACAGACCAGGGAATGACTTGGTTTATTAACTTGCAGTGCCACCTAGCAAACACCCTTAAAAATTTTTTTGTGATATAATCTTTTTTACAAATGACAGCTTAGGGCTTTCATATTAAAAAAGAGAAAAAGATAAACTCATGCTTGCAGTATTTCAAGCACCGAGTGCATAGTTTTGTTTTGAACAGTTAAATTCCAGCTCAAAATTATGCTTGCAAATAGCATAAGAACATGCCAGGTGTTCACACACCTAAAATTCCAGTACATGAACTCAGAGAACTTGGTTCAGACATAGTCCCTTAGAGATTTGTCTAATAATATTATTAGTTTTATTTTTATTTATACAATTCAGTTTTAGATCAGCACTGAATTTGTTGGAGTTTTGAGATGAGAAGCTACTGCCACCAAAATAAGGCTTTTAGCTTATCAAGACACATCAATGCCTCGTATGAAATTCTTCTTAGACTTCCCTGAAAGCTACACCAGCTTGATTTACTCTGCTTTAAAATAACAACCATGTCCCAGGACAAAACAAGTTTAGGTACTTAAGTCTGTGCCAGAACCATAAAGCTCTCCCACAGACCCACGTGGGGATTCAAATGCAGCAATTCCGAACAAACGCTACAACCACTTTGTTATCCTAAATATCCAACAGGAAGCTGTTTCCTGTTCAATTCCTGTGCCAAACTGTACTAAGCCACTTTGAAATAAAAGAGGGTATGAACAAGCAAGCTAAAAGCAGCCTCAAAACATCAAGACTGAGGGCCAGAGAAAAAAAACTCTGCAGCCTAACCTTACCCCTCCTGGTAAGGCATCTTCGACCAGCTACACTGTAAGCTCCCTGAATAAAGCCGCTTGTCTTATTCACAACGTCTGTATGCATCAGTATTTAGGCAGTACTCTGGCAGCAATACAAAATGATAGTTTTATTGCTGCCCTTAGAATTTCTAAACAGAGTTTTGCTATGATACCTCCTGGTGGAAGGAGAAGCTGCTACATGTTTGACAGAGTTCAAGAAACGAAGCAAGTCAGGTAAGTTTGGGTAAGATTGGATATTAGAGCCTCACTTGCCACCACACTAAGTACAGAAAAAAGAAAACAGGTCATGCATTTCAAGCCTCTTATCAGAATGCAGATTTTGTAACTGAACCAAGCCTCCACACCCTGCCTTGAGAGGTTACAACTCTCACACACCACAAAGCACTATGCATACTTTCACTCATGGCCTTAAACACTTTCCTTGTCCTCTAAGTTGCAGAGATATGACTCTGTATTTATAAATTCGTCATTTTCCTTCAGGAGAGATTCTTAGTGCTAGAACCCATGGCATACCACAGTAAAGTAGGTAGTGTGGGTGTTTTCCACCTTATTTTATTAAATCAGTAGTATTTTTTTTCGCTCTTGTATAATACAAAGTCATGGCAAGTGCTGTTTTCCTCCTTCAAAATTTAAGGAAACCCACTTCATTAATAAGATAATTACTACGGTGTAACTTCACTTTTGCTGTATAAGCTGAAGAAAACACTTGTTGCCAGCCCACAGATGAGCATGGCTGGCTTCTGAAGTTCTTAACAGGTATGTAAGACAACAAAATACCTTCAATACACCTGAAACTCCCTAGTCACAGACTAACCTTCATGGTATTTAATATTTAAATTACACATAAAACGGTTTTACTCAAATACATCACTTACTCAATTTCTTCAGACTGTGGGCACTGTCATCAAAATTACCCAAATCCAGAAAAACTAGGCTTGTAAAACTCAGGTCATGAAAGGAATTAAGTGGTTGATTATACAGGAACTACACATAAACCACACTTGGTGGTCACCTTCAAGCATATCTTCAAAGACCCTTCGGCTTTGGCTGTCCTACCTCAGATAGCCAGGAGTCACCAAAGCTTAACAGCACCCTGTAGAAATACTGCAGAATCCTAGGGCTGCCTTTGGCTCTAAAAATCTGACTACAGACGTTAGTCTGGGTTTCTCTGTCACTCTGGTAGTAGCTCTACCCTGACTGTTATTGCAGTGAGCACTCCTTCCCTAAATACACAGTGCTGCTGCTACAAGCTGCAGGATGGTGACTGAAAGTCTCATCAGCGTGGAATTTTTCTTGGCAATTCCCTATGATGGGCTTTGTAGTGCTAATGAGCAGCTAGAGATTAACAGTTACTGTTGTGTTGTTGTTTTGTTTAAACCACTACATGTATTATTTCAATTTACGTTGGCCCGTTAGGAGAATGAGTAAAAACTTTCAACACTACGCTCTTGTGCTAGGTCATTCTCAAGGCTGCAATAATTAAAGTAATTCTCAATTATCACTTGCACAATTAAGCAGTCATTCCAAAATTTCTCAGTTGTTTTTTTAATAATGAAAATTGTTTATTTCCACATAATTTCATATTTTTATATAAAAACAGACACCAACAAATATGAAATTAAAAAAAGTAATAGATGTGGAAGATAGAAATACCACGTTATATCTCCACATGATATAGACACTGCAGAGAGACACTGAAACCCCATGCATTTCCTGTGAATATTCTTTTTTTTTTTTTTCCATTTATATTTCTAGTACTGAGGAAATGTTGGGTCAATTTTACTGGCCCAAGCCATAAGTCCCCCTTTAATGTCCTTAGCTAATACAGGCCCATATTCTTTAACAGGTAACTCCTGAATAATTCTGACAGCCTTCTGGGAGTCATTTCCTAACTTGCAAACAACATATACAGGAAAAGATGTTTGGCCATTAGTTCTCTGCTTTTCTTCACAGATTCGTTTTTCTAAGTATTCCAAATATTCTTCACTTTTTTCCTCTAATTTACTCAAGGGAATGTGGACAGCGTGTGCCAGGCGACAGATATCCACCTCAACCTGGGGACGAACATCTAACAATACATGAGGAACTTGCTCATCCAACAGTTTTTTGTATTCCTCTACAGATATCCTGTCTTTACTGGACAGCAGATGTAAAGTCCTACATTTGTCTGTTGCAGAAGACCCACAAAACACCTCATAATCCTGAAGGCGAGTGACAGACGGATTGTCCCCACAAACAGCACAGTCTGCTTTCTTTGGTCTTAACTTGATGTTGCGAAACTTCCCTTCCCGAGCATCGAACATCAGCATGAACTGATTGAAGGAGGAACCCATTCCCGAGGCTATCTTCAACACTTCCAAGGCCTGAATGCAGCCCATGATGCCCGGCACAACACCCAGCACGCCCCCATCCGCACAGTTTGTCACCGTCTCTGGAGGAGGGGGCTTGGGGAAGAGACACCGGTAGCAGGGTCCCCCTTGGTAGTTGTACACCACTAGCTGCCCCTCCAGCCGGAGGGCACTGCCGGACACCAGGGGCTTCCCAGCCAGGACACAGGCGTCGTTCACCAGGTACCTGGTGGGGACGTTGTCGGAGCAGTCGGCCACCACGTCGTACTGCCGCACCAGCTCCAGGGCGGTGCTCGGGTTCAGGGCGCCGCAGTAGGGCACGTAATGTACCGTGGAATTCAGCAGCCTCAGGGTCGCCGCGGCAGACACGGCTTTGGGGAGCCCCCGGCGGGCCTCCCCGTGCAGCACCTGCCGGTGCAGGTTGCTGGTCTCCACCACGTCGTGATCCACCAGCCCCAGGCGGCCGATGCCGGCCGCGGCCAGGTACTGCGCGAGGGGGCAGCCCAGCCCTCCGCAGCCCACCACGAGCACGGAGCAGCGGGCGAGGCGCAGCTGCCCCCGCACGCCCAGCTCGGGCAGCACCAGCTGCCGGCTGTACCGCAGGATGGCGGCGGCGCTCAGCGAGGCCTGCGCGGGCAGGGGAGGGAGCTCGGCGGGAAAAGCGGCGGCGCTAACTCCAGCTGACCCCTCCTCGGTATCCGCACCGCTCTCCCCCGCCAGCACTTCAGCCAGCCGCTCCCTCAGGCCGCGCAGCTCCCGCTCCCGCCGCTCGATCTCGGCGCCCAGCCGCAGCGCCTCCGCTCCGCCCGCCATGCTGGGCAAAATGGCGGCGGGGAGCCCGCTTCCGCTTCCGGCCCGGCGCTTCCGGGCGGGCGGCGCTGAGGGGCCGGCTGCGGGCAGCGCCGCGCCATGGCGGCGGGGGGGGCCGGGAAGGTGTCGGTGCTGCTGCCCACATACGAGGAGCGCCACAACCTGCCGCTCGTCGTCTGGCTGCTCGTGCGCACCTTCCAGGACAGGTACGGGGTGCTGGGGGTGTTGTGGAGAGAGGCGTCTCGGCTTGAGGGGCAGCGCTGAGCGCCCCAGTGGGAGCCCCTCTGTGGGGAAATCGCCCCCGGCTCCGCGCTGGGGCCGTGCGGGGCAGGCAGCGAAACCGGGCACTGCCTTAAAATAGGTCTCGTTTCAGTGGAATCGACTTTGAAATTATCATCATCGATGATGGAAGCCCGGACGGGACGCAGGAAGTTGCGGAACAACTGGAGAAGATCTATGGGTCAGATAAAATTGTGAGTTGAACGCTTTGTTTGGGGTTCGTTTTGTATTGGAAAGCACTTGAAATTTTTAAAGAACTCGAATAGACTCCCTGGATCCTGCACTGACTTTCCTTACCCCCTTAAACAAGGATATAAAGTTACTTGTTTTAAAAACAAGTTACTTAAGTTTTGCACACCCCTTAAGCAAACATAAAATTGCAACAGTTGCTTACCAGCATTATGAACTCTTACACAGAATCATAAATTAATGCTTACAGAGGTTCTCAGCACTTTGTGCGTTGCTGTGTGCTACTGAATAATGTGTTTGGTTGGTACTTTGTGCACGCCTGAGGGAAAGGTGAGGTTTGGATCCAGCTGCGTTTCATTTTCTGTGGCTGCAGGAATTGGAAAATTAAAAAAAATGGGCAGCTAGTTGGTTGTGGGATTTATTTGTAATGTCTGGTTGCATTTCTCAATAACAAGAGTAATTTTTTTTCTATTGTATTAATGTAGAGCCAGCAGTTGTATATAACAAGATACTACCATTTACTTATTCCTTGTGAGTTATTAAAGCCAGTTTTTGGGGAGGATAAAAGCTTTATCACAGAAGAGTGGAAAAACTCCAAGTTGAGTTTGACAGTTTTGTGCTGTAAGCAGTGTCAGGCTCTTTTCCAATCTATTACTGTGTAATTGTAAAGTTTTTAAAAGTATTTGTTGTTGGGTTTTTTGTGTGTTTGTTTTTTCCCCAAGCAAAGTCAGTGTTCTGATTTGTCCTCAGGGTGTTTCATCCAAATAATTTCATGGGGCTCCTTGCTTACTGAATGTGGTATGTAGATAACTCGAGAGGACAGCACGTTTTAGGGAGTAGATGAGGCGTTGAAGTGATTTTTTTTTTTGTAAACTTTGACTATTAAAGAACTATTATTCAGCTTTGACTATTAAAGAAAAACAATCATGGGGGAAGCAAAAATCAAAATAATGAATTATTAGAAGGACTAATGATTGTTCTCAATACCCTTGTTGTTCTCCAACTCACGTTAGTTACAACCTCTCAGATAAGGTAACAAAATTAGCCAAGTTCTAAAAGTCAGTATCCATGGGTTATACCTTGTATGCACATGAAAATCTTGAAATTTATATTCAGTACTAAAAGTATATTAAATCATTCTGGGGAACTTGCTAAAATATTGAGTGAGTGTTTTCCATTCCCTAAATTAATGATACCGGGGAGACCTTTGTTTGAATTCATATGCATGTATTTGATAGTGGAATTTGAGGAAATACTTCAATTACAGAGATGGAACTTTTAATATTTATTTTTTTACTGCAAAAATACAAGTAAAGCTTATAAGGAGTTTGTTTTTAAATGTGACCTGATCAAATGCCTGCTTAAAATAATGGTTTGTTTCTCTTACATTTTGTCAGATTAATTTTTTTTTGTGTGTATAGTGAAAAGGAATTTTCAGTTTTTACATTGAAAGTACGGAATTTAAAGATGTCACTAAAAGTAATTTAGAACTGTTCCTCAATTAATTTATATGTATTTTAATATATCCTGCAGCTTTTAAGACCCAGAGAAAAGAAGTTGGGCCTTGGTAAGTCCTTATCAAGTCTGGTTTGTTGTTTAAAAAAAAAAAAGTTATATTCTTTGTTTGATTCTGGTGTATAAAGTTCCAGAAGAATCAAAGTAAAGCCCAAATCTGCAAATATGTTTTCACCAAGCTTGTATAAGTGAACAAAGTTTAAAAGCATGCACGTAAAAATCACAGTGTATTACAGCAAGTTAACCACAACCTCAAACCTGAAGCCTGCGGTGACTGCTGTGCTGTACAGCTGTGCTTTCCTGTTAGCGTGCGCCTCTTCTCCTCCCACACAGCGTTTGCTGATTACAGAAGAAGGGACGGGGATTGAGACAAGCAGTACCTGTTCAAAGAGCAGCTGCCCTTTCTGTATGGAGCCTACTGATTCAGAGCGGACAGTGGCGCTTTCTGTGGCATCTACCTGTGTACAGGATGCTTCAAAAAGCGGGCCATGGCTTGTGCAGGCTCCAAGCCTGGGACACTCCTCGGTCACATCTTTGCACAGAACTCTTCGCTGTCAGCTCATGTCAGCGTAACTGTTCAATTAGCTTTAATTATGACTATAAATAAAAAAATGCATATCTGACATGTCTAGCACTCAAACTACTAAGTATTGTCTCACCTATTAACTAACACATGAACTGAAGCCCTTGAAGTGCATTACAGAAGTTACTCGTGTTCCAGAAGCCCTCACTGATTTGGTAGCCAGTCTTGTGCCATTGAGCTAAATCATTAAAGTTTTCATGGAATGACACAAGACTGCAATTTTGTAGATCTGATTTTGTATTTCACAGAAAGTCTAAGTCAAGCCTGTCTTCCTTTGCTTCAGAAAAAGCACCCTTAGGAGGTCGTAAATGTCATTAAAACTGGCAGTATCGAAGCCATCCTAAAACAAAGTTGAGATGATTCATTGTGTAAAGATTCATGTCTCAGATCCCTTTCCCTCTCCTCTTTTACAATAGGAATGGAAAAAATGATAAAATGCAGTATGTATGTTTCTGGTTTATTGGATATCAGTATCTGTCTTTCTCCACATCTTGGCAACCATTTGGTAAAATATTTCAGGTGTCTTATGTACCAAGTACTGCAGCTAACAACTTTCTCCATTCCACTGACAAAACCAAAGTTCTCCTTTTCTAAACACTGAATTGTCTAAATTCACCTTTATGCTTTTTTCTACATCTCTCATTTATTTAAGAAACTCTAAGAAGCGTACACATCTTAATTTTTCTGTTTTCTGCTTTTAGAGCTTTTGTCCTAATTTGACTGGTATTATAGCATAAGCTGATTGTTTTACATCTTCATGTACCATGTGAACCAATCCTACACAATACACAAACCTGCAACACTTCTACTGTGTAACTTTGGAAATGACACGGGAAAGAAAAGAAAGACAGGTTGTTCATTAACCAGGACCTGTGACACTGCCTGCTAAGGACATCAGTTAAGAGTGTTTTGGTTTCAGTTTTAGCTATTCCTTATGAAGTTAAAAGAATAATTTGGATTAATGAACAGGTTTTAATCTCTGTTAGGCTGCCGCACTGTTCTTGGAAGCAGTGCTATCTTTGAGTGATCTGACTCAGATCAGAAATTGGCATTATTGAGGAAAGTTCTAATAGCAAGACTTGCTCGTATCAGAGAGCTGCATCAGTTCATACAGGATGAATAAACCACAAAATCTGTAAGGAAGGGGGAAAAAAATATTTTCAGGAATATAATTCATGGTGACACGAGAATAAATCAAAATGTATATTCTATTAATAGGAAATCCTGAGTATAGAACAGTTTTTTTTCTTAAACCCTGTGATTATTTCGTATCCCATTTCCATTTTTTTATAGCACTTAAGTGCCAGTGGTGCTTCTGAATGTTATTTCAAATAGTGACCCACTTATCAAGTCGTTTCTCTATGCATTTGTAGTGCAGTAGGGTTTGACAAGACTTGTATTTCTAAAATCTAGTACTGAAAGTATAGGGAAAGGGGAAACGGTTTTAGTGTTTGACCTCTGATACATCATTTAAAAAAAAAATTAGGAGTATTTAATTAATCCTTTTCTGGTAGAAATTAAAGAGTTTAGAAAAATAAGTGAAGACTGGCTAGAAGATTGCATATGTTAAAATACTGACGGAAATTACTTCTGTATTGTTTTCATCAGGCACTGCTTACATTCATGGAATGAAGTATGCCACTGGGGAATTTATTGTTATTATGGATGCTGACCTCTCTCACCATGTAAGTTGTATTTTATGTACTGTTTTTAATCTATTGTAATTCCATATTCATTGTTCCTACCTTTCTTTTATCTCATCTCATCTGTTTTCTTTCTATTTCAGCCAAAATTTATTCCAGAGTTTATCAGGTAGGTAATAGTTCTTGTATAAGTGAATGACTTCTAAACATTTATTGTTTTGTAGTAAAACTGGAAAGCTTTAGGTTATTTTATAGCAATCTAACTAGCGAGAAAACTGTAAAGGCAAGAATTCAAATAAAAGTGATTGGACCTAGTTAATTTGTTCCAAAATAGAACAGAAAAAATAATTAGCTTCAAACTGGAGCAAAGATCCCCAAGTTTAAACTGACAGAGAACATGTGTGGCTAAGTACTTCTCATTCTTTTGAAAAGCTGTGTGTATATATATGTGTGTGTGTGTGTGTGTATGTATGTGTATATATATATATATACATACATACATACACACACATGCAGAAGATCATTAGGATTAGAAGATAATCTTTTTTATTTTTCTAACGATCTCACATGTTTGTAGGGATGCTGATTGGAGGACCCATTCCTCACTTAATTGTGAAGTACTTCTCTCCTGTCTGCCTACCTCTTATCTTCCCCTCTCTGTAATATTTCAATTTGTGAGAAGCAGTAAACAGGCGTTACAATGGAGGCTAAGGGTAGTTCAATAATTTTCAACTTTCTTCCTAAGTAGTACCAGAGGCTTACAACTTTTAGATATGATCCTGCATCAGTTTAGGCATGGTATGGATAGTCCCAGACCTCTTTTTTTTTTTTTTTTTTTTCCCCTTATTATGTGTCTGAGTGATTTAAATGTTTAAATCAGCATTTGGTCTTACCTTTACTTTTATACTAGAGAGACTTGCTTTGAAAATAAGATACTCTGAGATTGTTCTTTATAAGAGAGCAATTAAGCATTTTTTAAATGTATAATGCACCATAGCCACCCTTACTATAATTTTCCTATCTTCTGTACTTACTTGTTTAAAGGTTTGTAAAATACAGAATTTGTATTAAGAGTGATGATTCTCATTTTGATATATATACTGACTTTATGCAAATACTGTTCCTGGTTTGTTCTGATGAAATCAATTGCTTATAGAAAGCAGAAAGAAGGCAATTTTGATATTGTGTCTGGGACAAGATATAAAGGAAACGGAGGAGTACATGGCTGGGATTTGAAAAGAAAGTTAATCAGGTTAGTAGTTTTTAGATACTTACACATAAACTTGTTGTTTAGAAATTAATAAAAATTCCAAGCACAGAACTCCAATAAATCAATGTGAACTGAATTGAGTCTTTAGTTAATTGTACTGGGTACTGCAAAATTATGTTAAGTAATAGAAGTATGCACAGTCTGTAGATTCTTCAATTAAAAATAACAAAGAACTTAATGATACAACTAGGTTTGAGAAATTGGTTGGTACAATGTAAAAATGTAAAAATCTGCACAGCGTCAGTTTGGGAGGCTTTTTCAGTTTATCATCCAAAGAATGAGCTGAGACTGACACTTGTCTCAAGTTTGAATGATGTGTTTAGTTAGCTTTAAGAGCTGCAAAGGTCCTTTCCCTCAACAGTAAATGACTTGCTAAACCCCTCTGTTGACACTCTTCTGACACACTTTGCTAGAAGTTAAGGATTATCTGGCATGATCAATGTCAATAAATTATTACTTAAACCTAATTGGAAAAGGGTTACAGTGAGCACCAAGGAAAAGTTTCACCCCCAAAGCAGAGGAAGACTGTATCAAGGTCATATAAGCACATGGAGCATCTCACGCTTATAGGGGCTCACAGATTTTGAGCAGCTAATCAACAAGTTTCTTCTAAATAACATCTTTTCTCTTCTAAGTGTTTTAAGAGAATAGGCATAACTTACTGCTGTTGTTTTTGTTGGGTTTTTTTACTGTAAAGAATTTGGAGATGAAGTGTTAACACTCTGATTAGGAGATGGTATCACAGGGATGTTATTTGGACTTCTCCCTTTTTTTAACGGCTAGAATAAGTGCTTATTTTTTTGTGAATGGGAGGAATTTGTACAGTGTATTTACACCCATCCCTGAAGGGAAGGAAAAAAAAAAAAAGGAAAAGAAAAGAACAAAGAAAGAAAAAAGAAGAGTAATGGGTGTTACAGAGAAATCCTTTTGTATCAAACACTACAATGTGAAGGAGTTGGACATCTCATCTGTATGTAATACAGCCCTGAGCAACGTAGTCATTAATGACTTTTCAGTCTTGCAACATTTTTCATCTGTGGAGCTTTTCCTTATTATACTAAGTAAGCAGAGTAAACCAAAACTGAATCTTGCTTTTCTAAATCCAAGTCTAACATTCATCCAGGAAGCAATTTTATTCTTCTCTGTTAGTAAATGTTACAGGAAAAACATTATTTTGTCTGTTGTCAAATTTATTTCTTTTGTACTGTATCACAGTGTGCGGTTGTACTGACAATTCTACTATAAACAGACTGTAAAACTAATTTCTGAATTTTTTTTTCTGTCATAAAGTTCAACAATCTGTTAATAATTTGCATTTGAAAAACAAAATGATGGGATGTGACTTAAGACAAACATTTAGGAATCAAATCTAACAGTGAAAATATATTAGGAATACAATTGTTTCTTCCTAAGCAATTAAAAGTTTCTTTTTTGATATTTACTTATTTTCTAGAAACTCTGCTTGATCTTTCTGAATTATGTACTGGGTAATTTTGACATTTGTGTTTTCTTTGCAGTCGTGGAGCCAATTTTATAACTCAGGTTTTGCTGAGGCCGGGTGCATCAGACTTAACAGGAAGTTTCAGGTACGGGCCTGGTACGCAAGTCATAAAGTCTATTTGAAATTAAGAAACTGCTAAACAAGGAACTGGAGTAAGAACAGACCTTTACAGAGGACTGTGACGTCTGTTTGAGAAGGGTGTAAGAAACAGCAGACCAGATTGCAAGACCTGTTGCTCGTATCACTTTGTTAATGATTTTTTAAAACAGTGATGATATGAATGAGTGATCACAGTTAAGATTCCTACACGTGGTACGTTGATTTCTGAAGTTCAAAACTGTTTCGGGTTTCATTTTCTCTGTAATCATTTACAGGTTATACAGAAAAGAAGTCTTACAGAAACTAATGGAAAAATGTGTTTCTAAAGGATACGTCTTCCAGATGGAAATGATTGTTCGGGCCAGACAGCTAGGATATACTATTGGAGAGGTACAGTAAAAGTCCTGATAAGTGTATTATGCTTTCATTTAAATGTAGGTGCAGATTGCTGTACCAGTCAGGTTTGTGACATGGGCTCTGTCACTGGTCAGTTATGCTGTCCTCCACAATTCATTTGTAACATTCCCAATCTTCCTCCTTTGGTTTCTCCCATGTGGGAAGATTTCTAACATCTGAAGAGCTGCTTCATTTTTCTGCTTCAGCACTGCTTTAAAGATATCTTTAAAGATATCCTTTGCAATATCTGCAACAAACTTGACAGTGTTCAGATTGCTAACATAGACCTATATATAAGATTATTTTATTGCTTTGGGGTTTTTAAAAAACTGTTCTGTTTATCATATCTATATTGTAACTTCCTGGTGCAGGATAATTTTCCATTAAGTCCATTGATACAATATTTCCTGACCAATAGTTACGATTCCTAGATGGTTTATGATTATCCAAATAATGATACTGACATTTCATAAGAGTTGACATTTACATGTCTAATTCCTGGCTTGCAGATGCTGCTTTTGTAGCCACAGGTTACAAAATTTTTTCACGTAGTTGTAAAATCTGCAGAATTATGAGGGTTAAACAATTCTTATGCAAAGTTAAAAATGAAGATTTCTGCGACCTTCCAGTCTAAACGAAACAAAGGGGTCATGGTAAGATAACTGACACAAGCTCCACGCACCCGTTTCATTTTGCTGTGTTTCTGTGCCATAAGTGAAATGTACCACGGCCCATGGAACATGCCCTTCTGGAAATGCCTCCTTTAAGACTAACAACAGAGCTTTCCGTGCAAGAACGGCCAAGTCCAGGAACAACACAGGTGGTTAATCCCTATCCTGAAAGGGAAGACTGGATACTTCTTGGTAGATTAGATATAAATGGTTCTTCCATCACTGGTCACAAAATAGCACATCTGACATCCAGAGCTGACTATGTCTTCAGTGATTTCTGGTCCTGCCCCATTGATCAGCTGTCCCCAGGTGCCATGATGCTTACTGGGATTACCAAAAGGGACCTTACTAAGAAAGCTAAAATCATTAAGTCTATCTGCGTGCCTTGTTAGGTCTTCTTTCCCTGGTTTCCCTTCTACCATGGACTGATGTGCTTAGAATTTTGAGAAATCCTCAGTCCTGGCACAGCTGCAAGGGTGTGGTAATTTTTGTGTTCCACTTGCCAGATCATTTCTGGTTGAAACTGCCAGCAAAAACTAAGCCAATTTTTTAATGACTTTTGCAAATGCGATTCTTTATTTTAGCTGAAGTATCTTGATTTCACACACAAATATATATGGAAATTTTTGAATATTCTGTTACAGTATTGGCAAAATGACCTGTCATATGTCATTGTACGTGGTCAAATTACTGAAAAGGAGTGTGTTCCTCACACTTAGTGAGTGGTGAGTTAATCTGGAGGGTATGATCACCTAAGTAAGGGAAACAAAATAACTTTTAAATGACTTTCTATCCTCTAAATAACCTGTAAAATGGTCAAAGACTGACAAAGGTAGGTATTGCTTGTAAAAATATTCACTAACTGCCATACTCAGATGTCATCTTCTAGCCAGTGATGAGGTTGAGCAGAATGCTGTTTCACAGTGGCAGGAGATGGTTGCTTTCCAGAGGCATTTTCTTAAAGTTACTTTATTTAGCTAACAGGGAAAGTGATGACGGTTCACGTTAAGCCCCTGGACTGTTAGCGTACTTAGGCTTTTAAGGTTGTTCTAACAGCTGTGTCATCCAGCCGCTCAGTAACGTCTGTGGATCATCTTTAAAAGTGATAAACCAAGTATTTTCATGCTATCCAGCTATGGGTCATCACTAAAGAAATTAGTAAGAAGAACTGAGATGATGGAAGCCAACCTAAGGCTTTCTGAACTCCACCATAGAAAAGTGCTATAGTTTGATGTCCGTGTTTTGCCTTTCTCTGTCTCTCTCTTTTTTTTTTTAACATAATTTCTGGTTATTTAGGTTTTGAACCTTAAAAATAGTTTTCCTTGTTTCAACAGGTTCCTATTTCATTTGTGGACCGTGTCTATGGAGAATCTAAACTGGGAGGCAATGAAATAGTCTCCTTCTTAAAGGGACTCTTGACCTTGTTTGCTACAACATGAGACTTTCTAAAAAATGAATTTAGGATAAAAACATTTTCTGACCTCTGTGTGGCTTTTAGCATGTAATAGCAGAAGCTTGATAATTTGCCTGGTGACCAGAAGACCCTCTATGATAAATGAACTGCACATTAAACAAGTCAAAGTAAAGACTAATACCCTATGCCTTTTAAAAAAAAAAATAATGAAGTCTAATAAAGAACACAAAGCTAAATTGTATTATGCATTTAGAAATGAATCATTATTCAGCAGAAGATGATTTTGAAATAAAGATGAGCAAGTACCTTAAAAATATTATTTTTTTCTTTGTTCTGTGTTTTGCAGATAGTATTTTAAATATATACTAGTTAGTTCCCTTTATTTCTTCGATGCAGATGTACGTCTGTGTTACAGCAGATATAAAACAACGGTGTTTCTACAGAACTGATAATAACTTATGTAGTTTAAGAGGAAGTACAGATGAGTACAGTGTTTGTTCTTTCAGCTTTGTTCTTTTTAAATTTGCCGCTAGGCTAGAAACAGAGAATATTCTTGGGATAAGAAAGAGAATCACTGGGATAGTTTTGTATTGTGTATGCATGTCCAGAAATAGATGATTCTTTTTTCCTACTTTCTTTAAAAAGTAAACATTTTTAGAATCTAAAACAGGAGGATAACATCTCACACAACTTTAGAGTGATAGAGAACACAATTGAATAGAAAACCTCACTGAAGACATATGAGAGATTTTTCTTACATCAAGTAACATTTTGCAATGTAATATCTATACTTGCTCCAGATCCTGATTGGAAAAAAATACAAACGGTATAATACTCCTGACTGTTGGTTGGTTTGTTTGTTTTGTTTTTTTCTGTCTCACTATTTGACCTAGTCAGAACTCAGAAATGCTGAAGAACTTGCAATCAAATATGCATTTTAAAGGAGTTTTTTTTTTTTTTTTTTTTTTTAAAGGAGCAAACAGGAAGATTAAATTGTTCTGATAATGGCTTTGTATACAAGAAAAATATATCCTTGCATTTTTGGGGGGATGGGAGGAGGGAAGGGTGGTTCTGTTAAAATATGCATCTCAGAAAATGGTGGGAGAGGAGAAACAACAAATACTTTAATGATTGTACTTATTTTGCTTGTATTTTGTTTGAATTCCTCTAATACACTAAATGCAGTTGTTAATATTTAAAAAAAAATGTTAAAAGTCTGTACATTAAATAATAAATTCACATTTAAAAAATTAGCCCACTCAACGACGTAAAAACTTCAAAATCCAAACTTAATTTTCTAGTGGATTGTTTTAATTAAAGATACTCCTTTTGTTTTTTAGTGAAGTTATTCAGATTCTGCTATTTTTCCCCTTTTCTGAGTACTCACAGCAGATGTTTTAAAATAATAAATGCTTTAAAATAATAAAAAGGTAGCTGTAGGTTTTGAATCTACCTGTAACTGAATTACAGTGACTTAACTGTACATTTTGTGACATTTGCCTGTACTTTCCCAGCAAATTATGTTCATCTCTCTATAATTTAATTTGGTGCAGGCTAATCTGATCTAATAATATATACAGAAATCTCTGGGCCTGAAGGACCATGGAACTCTCATGTGAATAGGTTTCATCTATTTATGTTTCATTTGGAGCATCCATGGCTAAAATAAACATTTTAAGTTTGAAATAGGTACAAAATTTTTAATTACCATATAGCTTTTAGAAGTTGCTTTGCATTTTCATACAAGTGGAAACCGTTTCCTAGAATACATATTGAGCCTCAGCAAGATCATATATTTCTCAGACTTCTGTGTAACTGAAGTAATATTAGTTACTTGTGATCTAGCTGCTGGGAATTAGAATATATATGCCTTTTTTTTTTTTAACGAAAACTACCTGGTAAATTCCCTTCATTGCAAAGTCATCTACTTATGAGATGGCATTTGAAGTAAGTTGCTTTTAAATATAAATTAGGATCATTATATGCAGTGTATTTTGTGTGCTCCAGTACATGCAAGTTTGAAGCATGACTGGGCTATATTCAGTTTCTAGATAAATAGATAATGTTCCTTATTATGCTTAAACACAACGGAATTTAGGTTATCATAAAGAAAAATGCTTTAAAGAAACTAAAGCAAGTGTTTCATGTCAGCAGTACACAAGCAGAAAGATGCATTCTGCAGTACTTCCTGAGACAAGAAAAGGTCACAGGAGTGAAACTGATTTAATCGCCTGCACCAAGCTACTCATAGAAAATGCTATTAAAAGGACCTAATAAAACGTGGATCCAGTGGACAGAAGCAGAATTAATGCCACTGCTGGCTGCAGAGTAGCTCTGCAAGCTTTCCTTGAGTTAGCAGGCAATGGATACGTATGCGTATTTTACTGTATATATCATGAAAAATAACTTTTTTTTTTCCCCTAGCCAAAGACTGTATATTTCTTCAGAAAGGGGAGTGGGCTACAGGTAACTCACTAAATACTGAATGCGCTTTCAAAAGTTCCCTTACTGCAAGTTTTAAAAGCCTCAACTTCAGAAGTAGCTGCTGTTTGTGTGTTTGTCCCTCCGTGCACTTGCAGAGGAGAGATTCGTAAATTAGTATTGTGCTGATGCTGAGTAAAACAAACACACAGAATCTTTGCCCAGACTTGCTCTAACTAGCCTTTCCCTTCATCTTTTCTCCCATCTCAGACCAGTACTGTCTTTCCAAATAGTTTCCTCCCTGAGGTGACTAAAACCATCTGATTCTAAAGTATTCCCTGTGCTTGAGCATGTCAGAGCCTCACCAGTACTCGAAGTGTTCTGTACATAGGAAAACTTTACAGAAACAAGCTCCAAAGCTGCGCTTTAACTCTGACCTTTTCTCCTGTATGCGCTGCTGTGAAAGTTCACGGAGAATAAATATTGTAAAACCGTAGCCAGTGGCCGGAGTTCTAATACAAAGCCTTCTTTAATAAAGCTTCTATCTTTTAAACAAGGCGGGGTGAAATAGCCTTCATTTAGTGCTACTTCTGATGGTTTTGAGTTTCTGTTAATATAAATCCTTTGAGTTACTTGAATTTGTTCTCAGCTTCTTTTAAGCAACTTATAAACCACCTATATAAATTCTTAGTTAAAAAGGAAAGAAAGAATATGTATTGTAGGGAAAGAATGGCCTATAATGTAAGAAGGAAGTTGTACAAGAAGGGCTGTGCTGTCTCTTAGTGCTCAACACCGGCTGCAGAATGAAAGCACGTAAGAAACAGTTACTGTGATCTTTGCCCAACCACACCAGCAGTCAGCCGTACGGGGTCTTCTGAAGCCAGAGATCAAGAGGGCCTGGACCTTTTAATGGCTTCTGGGGCCGTCTAAGGATTTAATTGCTTTTTGAATCAATTCATAGTCTTAGCTTCTACAGCACCCTGTGGCAGGGAGTTCAGCAATTTACACATGTATTTTGTGAAGTCCTCTCATTTCAAACCTATCACCTAATAAATTCATCGGATGTTCCCTATTGTTTCCCATTTCCCTTTTCCTGTGTATTATTTTATAGACCCTGCTTATCCCCTTGTCATACTCAGCCCTGTTGTTTTTTTTTTTAAAGTTCCTCAGACAGAAGGCACCCTGCACCTTGCTATTCTCAAAATGTCAGTAGCACGTTACGGTTCTATCCTTAGGGACCAGGTGCCCAGAACTCCATACAATGCCTCAAATATTCATGTCCTAGGGATTTACACGGTCGCATTTTAGGTTTCAGTTCCTTCCTTAATCCCGTTGCAATACTTGGCTTGCCTTGTTTGGGCCACCACAAAACACTGAATTGATATTTACAGGGAATTTTTCATTCTATGTCCTTGGTTTTACAGTTCCACATAAATCAGCTTTTCTTAATTACATCCATATTCATTTCCTATGAAAGCACAAATACTCTGCTAATGTACTTTACTTTCTCCATTATACTTCCTTAAGAATCTGTGTCTGCAAGCAACTCAATCATTTGGCAAGAACAGGAGCTTTAATTCCTTCCTGGCTTAAATCTGTGCAAATCATGGATATGTTTGTTTGGACATGTTTAATGTAGAGGGGGGAGCAGGTGACACATTTTATACCGGTAATGCACCCTTTCCCCTGAACAGCAAGTACTTCCTTTGGCAGATGGGCAAAGCTATGGGAAGGAGACCTCTTGTTCTGTCATTGTAGACCAGAAATTCAAGGTGGTGTGTGAAAACTCTCACACACAAGCCCATGAAGACAACCAAAACGTGCTAAACTTCAAGAGTACCGACCCAACAGATTTGAGGTTACAGAAGAACAGGTTGCGAAGCTATGCATGGAGTTTTACACAGCAGGGCATAAGGTTATCCCTGACCTATGTGAGGTCCTTGCGCTCTGTGTGGTTTGTGAGTCCCCAGTCAGAGCTGTGACCTAAGGCCTGTGCTGACGTGAACCTTTTTATTGGACAAAGCGAAGCCCCAGTTGTGAGATGAAACACTGCTGGGGGCTCCTGAAGTTGATAGCACCTTTTGTCAGAGGACTTACCACCCCATCAGCTATACCATGTGGCAGCTGAACTACCAGCAGCAGTGTAATCTCTATGCCCTTACCACCTTCCAAAGCCCTGCCCCAGGGCTACACAATACAGCCCCATACCCCAAGCCATGGAATTTATCACTCAGTCATACGAAAATTTTCATATGCAATTCGACTGACTACATCATTATGATCCCACAGCTGGGACAACCACTTCACACAGCCAAGGCCTGGTTAGCATATCAACTGAATCAGAAATCAGCATCAAAACAGTATCCCTGGTTTAGCAGGTTTGGGGCTCGAGGGTGAAGAGTCGACTGATCTGAGGTTGGAAGGAGTTGGCTGCAGTTGTGGTTTGCTTCTAAAATACAAAGCTTTAATCTGAGGCTGCAGTAAAGATGTGCCTAGTTGCCAATCTGGGCAGCACAATAAAACATATTTTCCAGTGGACTGTGTAGAAGCCAACTGCAAGGCTGCACAACCTTCTGCATATCAACAGTAAAAAATAGCAATGACTAATCAATAATATTTATCTAAGGGTCTATCAAGATTCCCAGTATAAGCATGGATTGAAATCTTGGCACCACTGAATGAAATGACAGATTGCCTACTCAGTTCAACGCATTGGACTTGAGCAACAGCTTTTCAACAGTTAGCATTCCAGAGCGGTAGGCAAATTAGGATCAGTAAATACAGAGTGTATGCAGACGAGAGGGATTGCTTATCAAACTTTATCACCGTTTTATGACATATTACCTCCATGGTGTCATGCTGTAAAAGTCATGACCAAAGAAAGTAATCACAGAATGTTTGTAAAGCATAAACATTTTTGGAGGATCATTTCCTCCCCTCTGACCCTGCCACGTTTTACCTACCTTCTTTCTTCAGGCATGACATTCATAACAACTTATACATTGTGATTGTTACTGTTCAGGGAAAGTGTATCGGGACCAGAGAGAAGTAAACTGAACCACAAATTTTAATCCAAAATTAGATCTGAAAACTCATCCCTAGAGAGAGGGATTTCTCATCAAAGCAGCAGTGGGCACACATAATATGTAAGCTTTTTCCTGCAAGGTTAGCTGTGGTGATGGTTCAACGGGAATTGATACTGATGGTGCATCACAAAGACACGCATTTGGCTCAGAAATTCTTGTTGCATTTTGACTTTTTCAAACATGTCACACCCATAGCATCAGGTGAAGCCATCGAAAACCACAATGGAAAACTAGTTGCTTTCTGGGAAGCTGAGGGTAGTTATCTAAGCTCCTAAAATGCTGTGCTCTCAGGAAGATCTGAGCACTAAAGGATACTTCTACCTTTGCTCCAGAACAGGAAAGATCTAAACAGAGCTCCTACGGTCACAGCTTGAGAGCGCTCAGGTCCCTTCCAGCCCACCACTGTGCAACCACAGGGGGGATACCCACAAAGAAAATAACCAGATTGACTTACTATGTGGTGAAGTTCATGTCGTGACTCAAATGTGCTTGGAGAGCTCTCATTTCTAGTCCAGTCTGCCATTCTGCTCGCTCTTGCAAAGAAAGCATGCGGCAGTACTTTTGATGGGCTGATCCTGTCAAAATAATTACATTACTTGGTATTACAGCTTCAGTGCAGGGGAGGTAAAAGAGACAAGCTGCTTGAACATGCTAAATTATTGAAATTTTCAAGGTAGGTGATTTTGTAATTTATTTTTTTTAATTGACATTTTTATTAACTAAATCCACACTCAGAATTCATTGTTTTTGAAATTGTTGACAAAACCTGGAAGCTGTCAATCTTATATCAACAAAAAAACGTGGCTTGTCATGGCAGAACAGCATCGCCTCCAAAGGACATTATACTTCACTTTCCAAAGTGAAATTTTAATACTCCATATGACAAATCAATTTCTTACTGTTCTAAGGGATCAACCTTTCCTTCCAACATATCCTAACCAGCTAAGCAAATCTATCTTATGCAGCTATTATCACTGACCTGCTCAATATAAGTATTTTTTTTCTTAAAAACAAGGGAAAAATTAGAACTCTTTGTGAAGGGATAGTTCTTCCCTACTTTCATCTTGATACAGACTGAATTTGGCTCCTGCCTGGTGACTTTTGCCAAAGTCATTTTCATGGAAGAAGGTTAGAGAATGCTGACAGATGATGAAGTGTCTGAATGACAAAGGAGCTGGATGGCTTAATGGAGCCCTGTGAGACTAGGGATCTTAGTGCTGCTGAGGATTAACCTTAATTGTATTTATTATATAATTAATTATGTTAGGGACTTACAACCACTGATAGTTGGCTTTGTTATTCTGTATTCGAACAAACACAGGATGGCTGCTAAACTAGTGCAGTTGTAAACACGGGCACAAGCCCGACCTGAATCAATAGCACAACACACCTTCAATTATACCTGTTCAGTGTGGGAATGCTAATTGTGTCCCCTCTGGTGCTAAGTGTTTAGCCTCTTACAATGCCAGGAGTCTATGGATTTCTCTGGTTGTCATAGCCTGTTGTGAGAAACAATACCCACTTCCATAACACAAAAAGTATATTAAGAATATTAGCATGAAGTTTTGTCTTGCATTGTGCACACAGCAGAAAAATGGGCTCATGGCTTTGTTTCTCCTTCTTCCCCACTGCTTGAATTTTACCTCTCAAATCAATCTTCTCATACAAGTTTTGTATTGTTCTCATCTCTCTTTTCTAACTTGCTAACTGCTGACAACAGCCATACTGTGCAAATCATCCAGAAAACTCTTGGTGAACTAAATGAGGGTGTTATAAATGAAGTCTCAACTCAATCTGAATTTAGTTTATAAAAGGCAAGTAAACAGTGATGGGTGCGCGGGGAGTCTATGCTCTACCAACATGCACACACAAACATCAAACCTTCTAGATATACAGAACATTGCTTTTACATACTAAACCTGAGTATGCCTATACATACGTACAATCAGAAAAGGCAACAAATAATCCTTTAAGTTCCATGACTTAACAGTCTCCATTTTCCATTCCTTTTCTTGATTACAAACACCGGAGAATTCCAGGGCTAGTCATGGGAACAATATGTCTTGCTTTAAGTTGTCAGGCAACTTGGTCTTTGGGCCTTATGTATCCTAATCTTCCCGGATCAAAGAAAAGCATAGCCATCTCCTTTTCCAGGCCAATAGGGCCTGGGTCAAAAGGCACGTCCAGGTCAGCAGGGGGCGAAACAGCAAAGGCCTGAGATGGCTGTAGCAGCAGAGGGGCCGATGGCGTAGCAGTCGGATCAGTAAAGGAGCCTGCAGCTCCCTCACTGTCTGGCAAACCACACGTTTCTGACTGTGGTCCCACAGGGCTCTTTAAGGCCTCAGGGACTGCTCGCCAGGTGCCGAGCAATCCCACTGCAACCTTGTCATTTTTAGTTGCAGTCCCACACCTTGACATCAATTTGGTTCCATGTTTCATGACCCTAAACTGTCTGATTGTTAATAAGGAGAATGAGCTGTAAGGTTACCAGGACAGTCTTTGTTCTTCCCAGCTCCAGTGCGCCCATTTCCAGCGACTTTCTGTACGAGCTTCTCTGAGCAGTTTGCTGAGTCTGGCTGAACCTATCTTCATGAGGCGATCAGTGTGCCTGTTCCCGTGCTGGTCCCCATTCCTTTTCATTCCTTCTTTCTACTCCTTTATTGATGACATAACTGTATTATATATGGAGTGGTAATTCGTGTCGAGAAAATGGTTGATATTAATAAAACAGGGGGAGATTTGGGAGTGTGGCCATGGGGGTTTTACTTGCCTTTTATACCTTTTATAAATATTCCTTTTATAAATATTACTAAATTCAGATTGAGTTAAGACTTCATTTATAACAAATTGGTGACCCCGACGTGATCTTCTTGGAGTTTGGATCTGTGAATAGTAAAGGGAGGCGCCCCACATAGTGGCCCTTGCCGATAGCACTGCCAGAGTCCAACTAGATTTCGAATGTAAAAGGCAAGTAAAGAACCAAAAGCTCTCCCTTTGTGACCCGTAATTCTGCACGCAAAGACCCAAAGACACCATTCGGTTGGGTGGATTTGGTTGTGTGACTGTGTGTAGGGGTGTGACTGAGAAGGAACTTTGTTCCAAAGCGAGTGCAGAGGTCTTCTAACCACGGTTCCGATCTCCTGTGAGGGACTTGGCCGGTGAAGGACCGAAGTGATTGCTCTAGGAATTCGTGAGTGGGTTAACCACTTGCAAGACACCCCCAGACACAGGCACAGCCAGGGATTCAGAACCTGTTTGAGGGTTCCAGGGATTCGGAACCTCTTGGAGTGTTCCATGGATTCGGAACTTGTTTGAAGGTTCCAGGATGGGTCAGGTGAAAAGAGACCCATAACAGGAACTTGGAAGATTGAGTCTACTCCTGGCGATTTGAAAGTTAGGCTTAAAAGAACTTAAAGTACATTGGGGCATAGCTACCCTTTGGATGCTAATTGTAGTGATCGAAATAATAGGTGGGAAATATACCTAGAGGATTGGTTATCTACTTTGATCACTCAAATTTGATGTGTGTGATGCTGCTAGTGACGATTATTGTACACCCTGTGGAACAATGAATTGGGTGAAATATTATTCCAACCATTGCTAAAAAATTGTTTATAAATCTTGCAGAGAATATTGCGAAGGCATTTTCTTGTGGTTCAATTGGCCTTGGTCAAATTCGAAGCCAAGACATGAATTAATGATACTCAAAAGAAGAGGAGGGATTGTTACATATGGAGTGGTAATTCATGTCGAGAAAATGGTTGATATTAATAAAGAAGGGGGAGATTTGGGAGTGTGGCCATGGGGGTTTTACTTGCCTTTTATACCTTTTATAAATATTCCTTTTATAAATATTACAAGATTCAGATTGAGTTGAGACTTCATTTAGAACAACTTCATCGTGTTGCCTTTTTTTTCGAGGACAGGTTCCTGTCTTATACCCTTCTCCCCACAGCAGTCCTTTTCAAAAACTTTTCATTGGTCAAACAACTTTGCATCTAACAGCAACAGCAAACACCCAGAAACTTCCATGCCTTAATGGCTGGAGAACAAGCAACCCAAGACTGCATGCCATCTCCTGAATCACCCTTCTTTGCTCCCTCTAAACTCTTTTACATTCCTGACGGCTTCATCGTTAAGAGCCTGATGTTACCATCAACCACAGGGCTTGCCGACCCCCATAGCCACATTCCCACATCTCCCCCTTCTTTATTAATATCAACCATCTTCTCGACACGAATTATTATGCCATATATCACAAGAGGAAGATCTTGTCCATCATTTGAGGATTGCTTTCAACATCTACTGTCTCTACTGTGTATCCTCACCCCCAAATCATTTGAGCCCTGTCACTGCAGACTTTATGCCAAACCAGGCAATGGCTCCCTGAATCACCCACCTTGTGCACGGGGTGGATATTTCTGCCTTCTGGTGCTCTTCTTTCCACCCATACCTAATTTAATTTCCTCACACCAAATTCCAGTTTCCAAAGTCTTTCCAACCTGTTTTCCGTGTTCTTTTTGTCCCTATTTAGACTGGGAACCATCATCACAACATGGCTGGAATGTCATTTCCAGCTGAAAATTCCTTGATATTGTCGGATATTGAGGAAGTGGTTAGAGAACTTTCTATCTTTGGCTGTTCTGGCTGCCAGCCTAGCCTGGAGGCTGTGTGTGATGAGTATCAATAAACTACCGCAAGATACAAAATTAATACTTTCATTTGCAAACAGAATTCAGGACATGAAATGATGTCTGAAAGCCTGTTCCTTTCTCCTGCCTGAAATCAAAATATTTCTGTTTGCGCTATTGTACCACTTACGCATACTCTTCTGTTGTGCTCATCCCCTTAAGCATCTACCACATCTAATTTCTATTTCCTAAGGCACTGTTGTGTTCCATAGAACCCAGTTCCTCCAATGTTCAGGCACTTCAATGTTTTCTCAAATTCAGCTTTTAGATTTGAAGGTCTGTGGGTCAGGGATTCGTTTTCCTGCTATTTTTGTCTTACTAGACATTTTTTCTCTTGTGGGTGGATTTTCTTAGAAATTTGTTTTCTACATGTAATAAATCCATTCTAGGATCCTAAATTACAGTGGTGACACATACAGTCAGTTAAATCTATCCTCTCCAGCCTTGCCCATCTTCTCGGCACAACCAAATGCCCCAGAAGGTCTTGCAGCCTCAAATCCAAATCATGGCTTGGTAACCTCCATTTAACTCTTCTGCTGCCATTGGTCATTTTCTCATTTGAGCATTCTTCCATACAACCAAAAGCATCAGATGGCCTTAAACCTCACAACAGGCAAGACATCTGCAGTAGTTACCGCTCTTCACTCCAAAACTTCAAGAACTGTTTATCGTCATGCTTTTTTTTTCCTTCTTTCATAAAGAAGAAAAGTTTGTGTAATGGTGTTGTATTAAATGTGCTGCAAACATTTCTCCTCTTCTAGAATTTTAATTTGGAGAAGAAAACATAAACCTGAGCAGTAAGAGACATTATGTAAAAGTGATCTCTAAACTTTTTTTTTTTTTCCCCAAACAGGAACTTCAAGTTCTAGAAACTTTTATTATTATTGATAAATCACAAGTTTTGTTTTTGCAGCTGTTTCATGTACTTCCATTCTGTTCTAAAAGACTCTCTCCTCGACTTTCTGATTCTTATGACCACTAATGTGAAGACAGTGTGAAATACATGGTGAAATAAAGGTGTGATTTGCAAACGGTGTACTTTTAAATGCAGTTGAACTAGGAAGTGTTGAAAAAAGGTAACAAATGCAGTAAAACATCACTAAATTCTTCATGAAATATATTTATGTGAGTTGTGGTGTAAACATTTGCGGAATGTGAGTCATAAAAACATAGGAATTTGATGTTTTATGAAGTCCAAGTAAGTTATGGCAACTTTTCTATGCTTTTAAACTTCAGAAAACAGACAGACTTTTCTTTCTAGCAACTGTTGTGTGTGTCACTGAGGCAGCAAGGCTCAGTGCCAAGTACGGCAGGGATTGAGCTTCACTTCACCTTTCAAGTCTGTGTGTTTTAGAAGCAGCAGCCACCACGGCTCCACTTCACGTCCAGCACCTTTGTGCCGAGCTCTCGCACTCGCACCGAGCTCTCAACTACCCCCAAGCTCTCTCTCACACTGGGCCTCGCTCCTCGCAGCGCCGGGCCCTGCCGTGCCTCAGCCGCCTGCCCCCTCAGCCTGGTGCTCACCGGAAACCACGGAGCCGACAGAAATAACAGAAATAACAGAAATAACGGCTCGGCTGCAGGAGCCCAGCCCGAGCCGTGCTGGCCGCAGGGACGGGCGGTGCCCGCCTGTTCCCGCCCTCACCTCAGCGCCGCTCCGCCAGCTGCGCGCGAGGCTTCTCCCTGAGGGGCCGCCGGGCGCCGCCTTCGCCCCGCTCGACGCCTCCGTGCCCCGTGCCGGGCCTCACCCTGCGCCCCCGGCCCCTGGGGGCCCCTGGGGGCCCCTGGGTGCCTCACGGTGTCCCGGTACCCGGCGCCCCCGCCCCGGGCCGTGCCGCGGCGCTGTCCATGGTGTGAGGGAGCGGCGGGGCCGGGCGGGGCCGCGCTGAGGCGGGAGGGGGCGGGGCCGAGCGGGGCGGGGCGGGGCCGCTCGGCGGGCGGCACGAGGCCGCGCGGTCACGTGCGCGGGCGGCGCGGTCACGTGGGCGCGCCCCCGGCGGCGGCGGCGGGAGGCCCCCTCGGGCCGGGATGTAGTCCCGGCCGGGGGCGGCGGAGGGATACCCGCGCGGCGGTCGGCCCCAGCCGCAGGGCGCGGCGCCTCCTAGCGGGGCCGGGGTAGATCCCGCCGCCGTCTCCTCAGCCGCCGGGGGGGGGCTCGGGGCCTCTCGCGAGAGCCCCCCCTCGCCTCAGCCTCACCCCTCCCGGTCCTCGCAGCCCCCCCCCCCGTTACCGGGAGCCTCCCGGCGGGGGCAGTGCCGGCGGGAACCCAGCTCCGCTCCGCTCCCCTCCCTCACCCCCCCCCCGGGGCGCGGCCCCCTCCCTCCCCTCCCGCCGGACAATGAGTCCCGTATGCTAATGAGCGCCTGGCGTCACTTCCGCTCTTTCTCGGCCGCCATCTTGGCCAGGGCAGGTTCTGGGCAGGAGGGACCCGGCTGTATTGTCCGCAGGGCGCCCGGGGAGACGCAGCCCCCCCCGCACCCCCCCCGCGCCTCCCGCACCCCCCGCGCCCCGGGGACCGAGCCCTGTGAAGCCGCCGCCCCCCCCCCCTCGGGGCTCGCTCCCCACAGCCGCCCCCCTCCCTCCTCCTCCTCTTCCTCCTCCTCCTCCTCCATCCCCCCCTCACGCAGCCCCCCCCCCGCCCCCTTTGTCTCCCCCGCGCCGCCGCCGGCTGCGCTGCGCCCGCCCCGCACACACACACACACACACACACACACACACAGACACCGCTCACACCCCCGAGGCTGAGGTGCCGGGGGAGCGCCCGCCCTCGCAGCCGAGGACAGAGAGCCCCGGGCAGGTAGGTGTGTGCGCGGCTCCGCGGCACGGCCCGGCTGCGGCCGGCCCCCGCCCGCCTCAGGACACGGCCTGGAGCCCCCCCAAACCCCCCTCAGGCGGGACCCGGCCCCGGGGTGGTCGGCTGGGGGGCTGCGGGGGGGGCGGGCGGGCCCCTTCCCTTCCCTTCCCTTCCCTTCCCTTCCCTTCCCTTCCCTTCCCTTCCCCTGGCCGCACACCCGTTGAAGCGCTGAGGCCGCCACAGCGGGCGGCGGGGACCGCTATGCCGCCGCCTTCCCTCCTCCTCCTCCCCTTCCCTCCCTCTCCTTCCCTTCCCTTCCCTCCGGCCGCTGAGGGGTCCCGTCCCGTCCCGTCCCGCCCCGTCCCGTCCCGTCCCCAGCATCCCGCCGCTGCCCCAGGGCCCCGCTGGCGGAGTTGGGGCCGGAGCCAGGCGGGCAGCGGCCCCCAGCCGGCCGGGAGGAGCCGGGGATGCAGCTCAGCAGCGGCGGCGCCGCCTGGCTCGGCCCTGCCCGGCCCCGGCCGCCGACCCCCGGCTGCCAGACAAAGGCGGGGGGGACCCAGGCAGGGCCCGAGCGCCCCGCTCCGCACCCCGGGGCCGCTCCCCCCTTCCCCGCGCTCGGCGATCGCAGCCCAGGGGCGGGGGAGGGAGGGAGGGAGGGGAAGGTTTCCCAAACAAGTACCGCGGTGTGGGTGATGCTGAGCCTCAGCCTGCCCCCTTTTCTGTTGTTTTTTTTTTTTTTTTAATCATTCTTTTTCTTCCCATCCAGCTACCCCCCCACACCCCCCCACTCCGTTCAATCCGGGACCGCGGGTTCCCGGTTTGATGACCGTGGCCGGGGAGAGGAGGGGGAAAAAAAATATTAAATAAATAAATAAAAAATACCAGCCCCCACCCAAAATGCAGCGCAGCCCCGCCGGAGATGAGGGCGGGCGGCGGCAGGGGGCGCGTTCCCCGCGCCGGGCACGGCTGCGGCGGGGAAGGGCCGCGCAGCGCCGCCTGCGGCCCCCCCGCTCCCGGCCGAGCCAGCGGGGCAGGCCCCGGCCGCCTCCTGGCACCGGAGCCGAGGGGCCCCGGCCGGCCTCGAAGCCCCCCAGAGCCCCTGAGAGCCCCTGCACACCCGGGTTGGGGTGGCTGGGGAGTCGCCCCGGGGGCCTGAGAGGCGCCTGGAGGGGCTGCGTGGCTCGGTGAGGCTGGGAGCTGGAGGGCGTTGGGTGTCGTGGTGGGACGCGGTTGTGGCTCCTGGTGCCATTTGCCTTGGGATCTCGCTTGGCTCTTCTCACGCCTTCCAAGCGCGCGGCTGCAGGGGGAGAAACTTTGGGTGTGGGGCGGCACGGAAGGGTTGGCTGCTTTGTTAGGGGCGGTGGGCGAGGCGGGATGAGGGGAGACCTCGACGGCCTGAGACTTTGTTAGACGTGTTGGAACCGTTCGGTAGGTGGGGAAGAGGTTTTGATTCCTGTTGGAAGAACTGCAGGTTTATCTTCTCCAGGTTGTTTTCACTAGCTATGTTTTTGTTCGTTTTTACTACTATTTGCCATTTGGACGTGAACCATGTGCCTGAGATAATGGAGATACCATTCCTACCTGCCAACGTAGCGTGGTCTCAGGTTGGCGTGGCTGCTGCGCAGCACGGTGTGCATCTCCTGCAGGCCACCAGCATTGTTCCCCGCTGCGGGATCTCTGCTACTTAGGAAAACTTTCCCTTGGGGTGGCTGATAACCAACAATTACAGGGCTTACAGCACCTTGCCATAGTTGCCATCCATCCAGGTGAGCAGGATGGATCATCCTGATTTAAAAAAAAAAAAAAAAAGCTTCTTATTTTTGCATTTATTAACAATTCCGGTGTTTGGTTCTGCTTTAGACATAATTTTTACAGATGTTGGGTGGTAATTTGGTACGAGCAGATCAACATCTAACACAACATGTGTTGAAACCTTAAAACATTGAGAAGAGGTAACAGAAGAGAAATGGACAGTTGTTAACAAAAATTGCACTTGAGGCTGATGGGTCATAAGGTGACTGTTACCTTTGCCGAAGATGCTTACAGTAAATGCTTACGTAAACTTCAGCCACAAACCAAAAACTTATTCTCTTCCAAAAGTAATAAAAAGGTGAACTTTTTTTTTGCTTACAGATTCTATAAACCTGTATCTCATTTAGGTTACTACTGCTTGTGCTTGAAAGAGTATTACGTGGATCTGCTAGAGCTGGAAAGTCATTGTGGGCTTGTGAGATCACTTGTGTTAGGCTTTTAGGGGAGAGGTGGCTGGATATGCGAGGGATGTTGAAGGTGAAAGGTGGCTGTGTCTGCCTGTAGGTAAGAGGCGAGTGGTGAGTGTTGTCTGCTCTCAGAGTGCCCAGGAATGAAAGCTCTTCACAGCAGAGGAACTTCTTGGCAGTTTTGGAAAGCGCGTGCCCATCAGCGTTAAGCATTAGCTTCACAAACAAACCATCTAGGAAGACTGTGCTTGCTCTCCAGGATGAGATGAATAACTGATTTTTTTCTCTGTATATGTAGGATAGAAGTTACCAGTTGTCAGAAGATGCCCATTAGCATTTTCAGAATTGGTATGTGTCAGCATTTTAATTGAGCGCGGAAATAATTCGACGGCAGTGTAAAGTATCATTTGTTAGGTACTTCCCAAACTGAGCTCTGCAGTTACCGCATTCACTAGTAAAATAGAAGGGGATGCCAGAGAGATTCCTAGATGAATGCCAGTACAAATTTTCTGTGGAAGGTAAGTTGTGCTTCTGTCACACTGCGGAGTGAATAATAGATGATTATTCCCAACCCAGCTTTACTACTCCATAATAATAGTAAATACTGAAAGTAAATATTAAAATTTCAAGTAGCACTCTTGCAATGCGTAACTCAATCAGAAGCACACTGGTAATCAGAAGTCATATAGCCCAAATGTGTATTCTACACCTTTATATTAAGATCTGATTGATGCTTAAAAAAAGGGCAGAAATCGTTTTATGGGAGAAAAGGCAGTGCTCATGGGTTAGTGTATTTAGTTTTGGGTAGCTGCAAATAAGACTCAGCAGCAAGATAAGAAATGTATTGATCTTTTTATTCCAGAATTGGGAGGTTATCTTTGCTCCAGCATTTGAAGTAAGTTTGAGAAAAAAAATTTGTGCATTGGAGATGGACGAAATAGCATCAGATACGGTGAGACAGTCTAGAGTCACTAGGACATAGGTGTCAGAAGAGGTGCACTGAGTTTGACTTGATCAGTTAGTTCGTGTGGTCCACTGGTGTGATTTGGTCTGCTTTGGATGGGCAAAGATGCGCTTCATTTATTAGTTCATTTGTTAGTTCAGCTGAGTCTGTGTTTTAATAATGCTACATTTTCTGTTTTGTTTTTTTTTTCTTTTTGATACATTTAACATACTTATTTAAAAGAACAACAACTGACTGTGTTGGCCTGCATCTAAATAAGCATTGTTATTTGTGATTGTTCAGATCTGCTCGATGCTTAAAATTATTTTGATGTTGGGTACAATTTTTATTAATACGATTTTAAAAGTGTAATAGTTAATGAGGTAGTAGTCCTGCTCCTGTAAATAAGTATGTTGGTGGAAGTTCACGTTTCCTAGTAATAGTATGAGCTATGGAGATGAGAATAAATGGTACTGGTGTAAGGATAGTGTAACACAAATACCTGTATAGGCATTGGAAGGTAAATAATTCCTAATTACATTAATTTAGTTAAAATATATGTATATATCCAATACCTTCTTTGTATGTGGAAGGTTTGTTTTGACTGACCTCACATATTTTGGGAAAATGCTCTTGCTTTCCTAGTCAGGTTGGCCAAATTGGCTTGTTCATTTTGAGCTTTCAAGAACTACTTAGAACTGGTGTAAGGACCAAACTCAGTTCTAGACTTGAAGAAAGATTTTCAGAGAGGGTGTAACTCTGGCTTACCTGTCTGAGGGCTAATATGCCTCAAGGAAAGACAGTTCTTCAGAACTTCACTGCAGCTGATGGTGAAAGGCAGACATGAGGCTCAAATTCAGCATCCCCTTCTTACTTCACATCAGTGCTTTTGAATGTGTACGGCAGTTGATGAGGCGATGGTTTTGAATAAGAGCGGAATAAATACTGTTCTTTCCTGCAGTGAGTCACTTTTCACTTACCACCCTTTATATATCCTTAGGTGGTTATTTTTTTAAAGGTGGCATGCATAAAAGATTGTTTGGGTCCCTGCTGCCTGTTGGGTCCCAATTACCTGTGTAATTGTCTCTGTGAACACGTCACACCTGCAAGTTCTTGCCTATCCAGATCATGTGACAGAATGGTTCCTTTAGAAGCTACTTAAGAAACAGCTTTTTGGAACGATTCACAAGAAATAGAAGTTTAACTATGAACACCTTGTCCACTGAGATACATTCCTCCAGTCATTTCCATGTAGGAAAGGGCACGGGCATGCTCTCAAGCCTGGCTTCTCTGGCTGCTCTTTCTTCCCTATCTCCATCTTCTTTGCTCCCTTTCAGACCTCAGCCTCCAGGCGTTCTTTCCTTTACCCCTTTTACCTCTTCTGTATATTGATTTCTGATGTGACTCTGTGTATTGATTCCCGAAGTGACTCTGGACCTGATCGTTCTTTGCTTGTGCTGCATCTGGGCCAAAGCGGTTCTTAGTGATGCAGATTCATAGCAGCAACAGTAAGGGGGCAAAACATCTCTTGAAATCTAAGTAGATAAAATACTGGTCTTAAAATGCTTTTTATTTTTTCCTTCTAAGAAATCAAACTCAAGTTTGTGATCTCTTGTTTTGTTTTGTTTCCCCATTCCTCCTGCTGCTGCTATGAAGCCTTTTGAGTATCGAAGGTTCCTGAGTCAGACTGAAGACAGCAGTAGCTGAGGTGGATTAATGCTGGAATGTAGTCAGGGATTGGACCGTTGGGAGCTGTGCTTAGACAGAAAGGGAAAGAGGTAAGAAATGTGGAGTGGTAAGACCGTTTTTTTTAAGCTCTTATTTACAGTCTTTACCCAATCATTTTTTTGGTAAATGCTTTACCCAGCATTTGTGCATAGCATGTGTGAAGTGGTAAGGCAAAGGAAAAACAATTAGCATCAGCCTACTTCACAGACTATTTTTACATTTTAAATACTTAGATGCTAGCCAGTTGGCGAGGTCCGTCAGTATCTGATACATCCTCTATCTGAGAAAACATGTATTGGCAGGATTTTAGATGAGCTTGTAAAAGTGTTTGTATGCTCTCTTTTGTTTTGTTGGTTTGTTTTGCCACTTATACCAGCATGCAAGCAATGCATTTTACTAGTTAGGACACACTAAGGGGTGCAGTTTCACTCGTGGTATAAATATATCTATGGCTACACTGCCTCTGCCAGGAGTGGTACAAGCCCCGCTTCCTGCCACCTCGTTCGTACCAGTCCTAGCACTTCTGCTTGGGAGTGTGGAGGAACTGCTCTGGCTGCAAAAGACTGCTTTTCAGTTGAATCAGTTCTCTGCTCTGGCTGCTGCACAAGTCCTGTTGCTGACACAGTGGTGGTGTCAAGAAAACATGATAGTGAGAAGATAAGACTACTAGTGGTGGTGTAAGGAAAACAGGATAGAAGATAAGACTGCCATTTGCACTTGCAGTCTTAATTTCTGTTTGCAGTTTCACAATCGGTGTAATCTGATCATAAATTATATCTATATTGATTACATGCTTCATTCCTGCACAGTTTAGAGATTTCTATTCAAATGTGGGGATTTTTTGAGTTTTGGATTGAAAGATTATGCTTGGTTTTATTTAATTTGTAACTGCAAATTCCCCAAATCATTTTTGTTCAGGGATTGTTCATGTTTAGTTACAATCCAGATGAGGATCACGTTTGGAAATTGTAAAGCATATTCATGCAGCCTTGGTTTTTCCTGATCACCGAAGTGTGGATATCATGGTGTAAGCAAATAATATCCTTTGTGCTTCAGTGACCTCTAGTCTTGCTTTCAAATTTCTGTAAGATGGGCAGGCTTTAGTACAGTTCAAATAGGAATATTTATGAAATAACCCTAAAGAAGCAAGACTGTTGTATTGAGCATGTACATTACACATTGATTTCACTGCACATATGTGGAATAAACATAAACGGTTATCTTTGGAGATCATGAGCAATCACAAAAGATACTCAAGATAGCAGTAGGGGGAAGCTTACTTCTTGGTGCTAGTGCCTCTGATTTAATATTTCCTATGCACTGAAGTATAATGGATACAATTTAAAACTGATTTTCAGAATGCAGTAGAAACTGACAGAATTGTTGGTGTTTTTATGTGTTCAAAAAATTTTTAGAAAATATTTAAATTTAGCTAACAACGTGCTTTTTAATTTTTAACGTCAGCCTATGTCATCAAAATAAGAAAACCCAACAAATTCCTGGCAGAGTGCAAGGTAGCAGATTACTGATGAAGAAATAAGGAGTTACTGTTCCTAGAGCAGTGGGAATTTGGCCATCTTGTATTTTACACTGGAGCACAGAAATCACACAGTGTACAAAATTTATACTACTAAGCAAAGGTTGATAAGGAAATAGTTAATTTCCTTTTAGCTATGCAGTTAGTGTACACACCCACCAGATGGAGCTTCTGGCACCAGTGGAAAATTCCAGAAATCAAGCAAGAATGAGAAGTGTGTGAATGACTTAGAAGATCCCTGTCTGCTGGGCTGCAGAAGATATTTTTTTAACCTTTAAAAAAAATGAATGGAAAGAAAGAAAGATCAGCCTTCCCGAGCCTTCTCACTAGAACTGTCTTCCATAGAAGTTCTTCCTCTGTGGTGGGAAGTTGGAGTTGTTAGCATCAGAGTCACCAAGTTGAAGATAGACAATAAGCTCAAAAAAAAAAAAAGCGAGAAACAGTTTCATAAACCCTTGCTGAAGTTCACATAGAATCACAGAAACAGCACGTTAAGGTCATTAGCCAAAGAATTTCCTCCAAAGGAATGTGAGTGTGGCTGCTTTTTCTATTTTTTGTTTGTTTGTTTTAGTACTACATTTGAGAAAACCTACTGATGTCCAGAGAAGTGGTATGAACAGTTCTTTTTCTTTGACACACTGATTTAATCTCTGAAATGGTTTCAAAATCTTTTTTAAAGTCTTTAATTGACAAAGGAACTTTTAAGAAATAGACTGTTTGGCTGTGAAGGACAGCCAGGGGGTTTAATGCACAGAGGTCTGCAGACGTTTTACAATACACTGACCAGGTACCAAAATACATTTGCTAATTCCCTTCAGTTCCAATTACCGTAGTTTTAAAACACCATGCCAGATTTTTACAGAAGATTTGATTGGGTTTTCTGTTTACTTTACATCTTTCTAATGTGCCTAGCCCTGTTTTAGGTACAGACACAAGCTAAAGGGCTTGGGGGCTTGTGCTAGCTGAAGGGTCTAACATGGCATTGCGCACACAACTGTCTAGTTGGAGTTGAGGTGTTAGAAGTTAGCTGGCAGCCATCCTGTTACATGGGCAGTAGCTGGTGTTGCAGATGGTGGAGCTGATAATGCTGTGGAGGTGCTCTGTGTTTAAAATGTTGCCAGAAGAGTAGAGCGCATGCTGTTACAAAACAGCCTCTGTCCTGGGATTATAGCAGACTTGAAAAATGAGCTCTTAGTTGTCTGGCATTTAAGATGTGCTGTTAAACTGTAAATCTCATTACCTTCACAGGAGATGTGGGTGCACAGCCCCTCTGAAAACTAGGCCAGAAATGCTTAAATAAGGAGAAGAGTGCAACTAGAAGAAAGTGGAAATGCTTATTGTAAGCCAGAGATAGCCGTGTCAGGAGTACACTCTGTGCAGTCAGTGCACAGAGGAGAGTTATTTAGCTGTATCTTGTACCTTCTCATGGAAGTTTTTGTTAGTTTTTAGTTCTCCCAACTTCTCTCTTTTCATTGGTGTTTCTGCTCCTGGTATTTTTGGTTTGCTCACTCTTCCCCGTGATACCTTTCTGCTTCCTGACTATCACTTCTCCTTGCTCAGCTGTCCTGGGACTTTCAGGTTCTGGAGCCCCAGCCTTCTTGCCAAAGATACAGGCTGTCGTTCTCCTAATGTGACTACAGAACATTATGCACCACACTACTGCATAGCATCATTGAAGCTGCATACACGAGGAGGCTGCATTTCTGTTGCTGCAGGAACCATAGGTTAATTTCCTTGCATATTTTTCTTGCATTTTTTTCAAAATCTTGCCCAGTGTTGCACTAACAGCCTTCCTTGTGAGTCTGTTTTATGGCTGGCTGTTTACGGCATGCTACTAACAATTAAACAGACGAATCATTAAAAATCTTATTTTAAACGCAGTTGGAATAGGTTCTATGATTCTAGGGAGATAAAAAGAAAATACCAAGAAACTAACAGTCTTGTTTCATTACACCCAGGAACACGCAGCTGTTGTCAGCTCTGATACAGGCCACTGTGTTGCACTGTAGCATGCAAACTAAGAACTTCTCCAAGTTAAAATACTATCAAAATAAGGGCTAAAATAAAAGTATTTGGGATTACACAAAGAAAGACAAAATGCCAGAAGCGTGGTGATTCTGGTCAGCAACACAGCACAGGGAAATGATACTGAGTCTTTGGGCCCAGTATGGGATGACTACTTCTGCGTGCTCAGTGCTTGTATCTTCAGACTGACACACTCATTGACACTGATCTGCTCTCAGTCCCGGTCAGTCCTCATCCAGAAGTGTTCTTTCTGCACTGAGGATGCAGTGGGAGAGAGGTAATTCGGACTTGACAGAGATACAGGGACGTAAATTCTCCTTTCTAGCTGGGAAGTAATCCAGTATGAAAGAAAAGAACCCACCACTCTCACTTATTTGAAGGTATGGCTGGTCGTCTTGTTAAAGCATATGCGGCGTACTGTTCTGCCTCACTGTGACATATCTTAAGAATTTTGTCTTTTTTAATTTTGTGAAAACATTTTAGTATCTTCTGTTGAAGCCATACTAGCTGAAGAAAAATGATCTTTAGTTTAAGCTGTGGATGTTCTGTCTGAATGATCAACAGAGAAAAAAATAACTGTTTTAAACAATGAAAACTGCTGTGGTAAACTAAGTGACTCCGCAAATGTTGCTTTTGTAAACATTGCATTTGCTTGTTGCAGTTCTAACGGTACTATTGCTGTGTCTGGTGTTCCTAATATTTTCAAAACTGAATTTCTGTCCATGGGTGATGTGTTGAAGAGATACCAAGTCTTCCTAGAGCAATGCAATCATTTACATGCCATTACCTGGAACGGTGTACTTCACATCCTCCTACTAACAGCCATATAACTGGAAACTTTAATCTGAATACTTCCCAAACGAGCATGTTTCCCTAGGGTTGTGGCTGGCAGCCATGTCACCTGTTTGATCTCCCCCTGTCTTGTAATTTAAGGTGTGACTGTAGTTGTATAGGAATTTTTTTTTTTTTTTTTTATTTTTTTTTTTACCAGTATGAGGGAGTGTTGGTGCTTCTGTAAGTGTGCTTGGTCTACAGGGTGCAGCTGTGCTGCTGGTACGAATAGCTCACGTGCGGTATGAACGGAGGCCCTAGACACTTAAGTCAAAAGGTTACATGAAGTGTAATAGGAGTATTCATCATGGTATCCTGCTGGATTTCTGACTTGGGTAACTTAATTGAATTGTTAGCACCGGAATATCCTTCGGGTAACATCACCTAGAGAAATTTGTTTAAAGCTACAGATCTGCTAAAACTTCCTGCAGCACTCTTAACCTTGCTGGATTGCACCCCACAGTAGCTCCATGTCAGTAACGGTACTGTGTATGTGGTTTTAGAATCCTTCGCAATGAAATGTATGTTATAAATGTGAGATTGCCCTTACTACATTTCTCATCTCTTGTCTTTAACACTCTGTTTTGTACAGCAGGATATGATGCTTCTTCTATGTCCGGGCTTTGGCCTCACACAGTAGGTGTAATATAATCGCTGAGGTGGGCGTTCTGCAAGGAGAATTATTTTTGGAGGCTTTTGCATGAAACTTGTCCAATGAATCTGAGACGCCCAAGCACCATTAATTTTGGAGGTAAATGCCTCATAATATGTACTGAATAGATTGGGAGGAGTTAAGATTTTAATTTGGTGAAGTACGTGCAAAAAATAGTAGAAAGGATAGTTCTGACTGTTTGCTACTGACATTTGGATGTTTTGAACTTAAAGGAACACCAACTTGAACTCTAGAAAAACTGTGGGCTTGGAGGGCTTTGAGCTTAACCATTCTGGCAGCTTTGCTGGACACTGCTAGTTAGTTGGTGGTTTAAAAGTTTCTCCCTCTTTTGGTTTATTAAGACCAACAGAGGCAAAAGTAAAAGCTAATTTTGACTACAAGGGAACTGCCAGAAGAGTGGAAAAAACTGTTTTGTGATACAAAAGTTAAAAGACAATATAATTTAAGTTGGATGTCCCTTTAAGTTATGTATTGGAATCTGACATTTCTTATTTGAATCACCATTTAAATGTTCAATTTTAGAACCTTAAGTATTTTATTATTGATATATTTTCTATCATTTGTCTATAAATTGGTCTGTCAAACTGGGCTGGAATATGCCCAACTGTAGGGGAGGGAGGAATGCTGTAGTTAAAAACAACAAATGGAAAAAATGAAGCCCAAAAGGGGGGGGGAACAAATAAATTAGAAAAAACAAACAAACAAACAAACAAACAAATGAGAGAAAATACAACAATGATGTCCCAAAAGGTTTTTTTTAATGACAGATTTTAAATGTCAGTACTTGTCTGGGGGGCGGTGGGAGGAAATTATTTGCATGAAACTGACTTAATTTAAAATTTACTGATGTTATTATGATTGGAACAAAATCAGGTTACTGATAAAATCGTGAAGATAACATGAAAAAAAAAAAAGCTTGCCATAGCAAACAACAGTGATGTGGTACTGGCACACAGCTGACAGAAATTTAAACCTATTTCAAAGATTGACAGTGTCTGGGTTGCACTGATGGTGTTGATCCTGGATTCTCATTGCTTTCTGGTTTTAATGGTAACTGTCATTGAGAAATACTCAATATTTAAAAAGAGGCTATTTAGTAGAGGGGTATCCTGTAGTTTTTAATGAAGTAATGTTTAGCATAATCTGAATTTTATGCACTAACTTGTTACCAAACTGCATGCATTTTTCTGATTGTGCTGTGTTTCACTCTGCTGCAGCCCTTCCCTTTTAGTATTGTAGATACTAAGAAATTGGGGTTTGAATTACTAGAATGAAAATCACGGGATCACGTTACATACCTAACAAAGTCAATGGACTAGAAGAGTGGGGTGGGGGGATATATTATACAGGGAAAAGGAGGAGGTTTTTAGAATAAGGGTTTGAAACGTTGCTTTTTCTGTAGGAAAAAGATGGAGTATTGCATGCTGGGAACAAGTGCTTTCCATAAGGTAGCTAAATTTTAAAAGTACATTTGTTTCATTTTGTTTTAGGCTTTGCTTAAGTATTCTAATCTAGTAACTTTGTCCTTTCTGCAGTTTTCATTTTGATTAGATACCTCTGCAAAACTATCTTCTAAACAAATTCAGAAACCAAACCAAACAAACCTGGGCCACAACTGCAGTTCGGCATACTTCAGAATGTTGCTCAATGTGTACGGAAGAGTCTTTAAAGAATATTAGCACCAGTATAAATTCTTTCTGTGGTCTGTTTTGTATTCTATGATATCAAAATTGCAGATCTTAACATCAGTAAATTTAAAGATGTGAATGCGT
Organism: Aythya marila; assembly: GCF_965140915.1. NCBI lineage: Eukaryota > Metazoa > Chordata > Aves > Anseriformes > Anatidae > Aythya > Aythya marila. Next base: position 8,252,117 of record NC_139057.1, read on the forward strand.
TGGATGACTAAAGAGAAACAACCAAAAGTAAAACAATTAGTTAAAAGGCAGTCTTAAGTGACCTCTTAAAACAAAACAAACTCACCAGGCATGCTTTTGGCAGAAACTGCAATTACATAGTTAAATTCTTTTTTCCTCTATTCTTGTGAATAGCAAGAGATAGCATACTTGGAGAAAGGTTGAGTAGATGAGTCAGGATTTACTGACTCATTACTAGTCACTATTAGTTACTTCATTAACTGCAGTTAAATGTTTTGGCCAGGTTTCCCGAGGAAACAAAGCTTATATAATTTTTCAGATTGTGGCTTGTCTCCTACTGGCCTGTCATTCCTCTCAGCCAGGAATAACGTTGGGAACTTCCAAACAAATCTGAGTGAGGTGGAGGTCTGAAAAGATAAGTGAGAACCTTTTAAGCTTTGTTAAATGTAGATCTCCAGTAAGAAAAGAAACTGAGGTTTGAACGTTAACTAGTGTTTCCTTCACAACTCTCTCCTGTTGGTCTGTTCTTTCAATTGGATGCTGCAATGCCCAAGTGGCTGCTAAAACCTGTGGGAGGAGTTGGAAGGGGGAGGGGAAACAAATCCTCCCGCTTAGGCCCAGGATTTTAAGGGTTTGACTTTTCAATATTGGATGCACGCCGACTGCTAAGGTGCCAGTTAGGTGTTGTGCCTGGAGCTGAATGTAGCAACCTGCCAGGCGTTATCTAATATGGAGCTAGCAGAGGGTTATGATGGAGGGAGAAGAAGCAGTAAATAATCTTGGCTCATTATTTGAAGTATTCAGCTCCAAATGAGAGTTGTTGGTGCCTGACTGAGTGCATGTATAGTATATTATTCCATGGAATACAATATTATTACAGGTACAGCAGCAGCTCATGATGCCCCGTAAAGCTTTTCTTTCCCAGAAAGAAAAGCAGGCTCGTGCCAGGGAAAGAGATATGTTAAAAAAGAGGAGGAGGCGACAAGACTATCTCAAAAGAAGCGTGGAGCCGCAGAAAAATGCAGAAACAATAAAATGGCACAGGGATGAAGAGAAGAGGAGAGAAAATGAGCAAGTTAAGGACAAAGATATCAAGAAGCGGTGGAGACAGGATGAGAGAGAACGACGAAAGAATGTGGACGCTATGAATTGGCGCAGGGAAGATGAGAAGAGGGAAAATGAGCGAGGTAAGGACCAAGAAGTCCAAGAACAAGCAAAAAAAAAGGAGGAGGAGAGGGGAAAAGAGCGACAAAAGGACGGACCTTTTGAAGCAGCAGAGGGATAATGAGGGGGAGAGGGAAGAGGAAAGAGTAAGAACAGTTCCATTTTATAAGTATGTGCAGAAATAACAGACTATTAGTATCATTTGGTTTCAATTTTATCTGCCTTAATGAATTACAGTTCTCACAGAGCCAATTATTTTATCAAATTGATCAGTATAGATGTATGCAAATTCAAAAGTTAGTGGGATAGAAAAGACTTTATGCATTGCTTTTGAAAATGTCTGTTTTGCACGCATGCTCACACCTAATACATTCTTCAACAGTGCAGTTGTTAATACTGTGTTTCAGATCACCAAAAAGTTCAGGTTTTCTCAGTATTCATAATATGAATAAGTAACAGTGTTAGGAAGGGAAGGGTCAACCAAACGTGCACGTAGGAGAAGGTAAAACTGATGTTTTATTTTATTTATTTTAATAATGTGCCCAAGAGATAGAAAGAAAAAAAAAAAAAGGTGTGCAATGACAAATGAGGTAAATTATTAGAAAAGTTGTATGGAAGTGTAAATTTCACTTTTAAGAAGCAGTCAGTTCAAGATGTGTGTTTCTGTTACGAGTTCTAAGGTGCCTGTATCAAGACCTTGGCATCAAATCTGTAAAACTGACAAACAGTAGGTGTTTACAGTAGGTAGGTCCCTTTTTAAAAATTGCACCTGTATTAATTTTTATGTAGGACTTTATCTGGAGTTACAAAAGGTTTTTTGTAGTAGCCTCTGAACATTTATTTTTGGTTTATGAACTGGCAATGCATTTATGCTGCATGGTAATTTAGCTCTTTGGAGTGCTCAGACTCATCTGCTAGAAATGCAAACCAATTTAGAAATTAGAGCCCTTGGAGTAAAAAAATATGGTACCTCTGCAAATATGATGGTAGCTTGCTGCCATTTTACAGCTGGTGATGTTGCAGCCCTTCTTCGAAGACGTCTTTGCCTGCAGCTGTTCACAGTAAACACTGGGGCTGTCACAGTCTTTGGTGCAATAGTGCCTCTTGTAAGCAGTAGTAAAGATTCAGCTACCTGAAAATCAGGCACTGATTCAGTTGGCTGCATCTTCTGGATTTAACATCTGATGAGCAACCTGGAAGCCACAATAATGAAGTGAACAGTTGTGTCATTAGTAAGACTACTAATTGCTCCATGACTGTGTACTTCTAATTTCATTATTCAACAAAGCCAAAATGGTCAACATACTGAATATGCATAAGTTTGGGTTTTGTTCTTTTCCAGTGCCGATCCTTTCAAGCCACAAAATAAGCCTTTGTAAGGGGAAGGGCAAGGGATAGATGTCTCTTACAATGAGTAACTTCATTGTGAGGAAAAATGCTCACAAAGTGAGTTACCAGCTTTCTACCCCTATGTTCCTGCAGGTGGTTTTTCATTGTAGGCCTGGAAAAACTGAGTATCATTACAAACTGATAAATCCAGGTCAAGAAAAAATAACTTGCTTCAAGTAGTATTGTTTTGTTCTGTAGCTTCTTTCTCTATTTGTTTCTAATTTTCACTCGATAGTCACTAGAAGCTTTGATTTTTGTAGTCTTTTTTCTTGACTGACTACTTGTTCTAACTGTTCTGAGATCTGTGAGCTTAGATAAACGTAGAACTATGTTCCCAGAATTCCCAAAGGAAATCAACAGAAGAGCCAGATAGTAACTTTCCAGTTCTTCTAGTATCACTAGCAATGTTGACATCATGTACTTGACTTGTATTAAAAAATGTCTTTCACTGCCTTGGTTCCCCCAGAGGACAGTTGTTTCAGAAGAATCAGTGGACATTGCAAAGAGCAGTAGGATACCTAGCATACAGATGCCTAAATGAGAATAAAATGCAAGAGATCAGTTTTTGTTTAAGCTGTTTAGAGATTCCGTAACTGTTGTTTTTTTTGTTGTTGTTGTTTTATTCACCACTTCACGGCGATGTTCTTTACAAACCTTGTTGAATGAAAATACTTTTTTCAGTTAAATGTTTAGGGTCACCTACAGTCTGTGCTTGCTGGTCATGGAGGGGTTTCCATGATGGTACAACCAGACAGGGTCGTGGTAAAGAAACGGTGTTTGCAGTGATGCATTAAAAGAAGAAATGCTAGAATAGTCCACTGATGCTGTCTTGGTTCCTCTACAGTATAAGATTTTCCTCCAGATTACTTCTTGAGGTTTTTAACCTATTTCTGTATGAAAACCACAATTTTACTAATAGGACTGTGACATCAGTCACTTATACTTGTTTGTTACATCTGTAGCAAACCTCAATCATCAAACAAGTACATTAAGCACTTTGAATAATGTCTAAAAAGGAAGGGGAAAAAAAAAAGGCAGATATGGACTATTTGCTGAAGACTGTAGTTCAGAGAAAAGGTCTGTCTTGATCTGAAACCGATGCACGTTTTCCAGAATCAGAATGGCGGTGTTACCTTGAGGTTCTCCTGAAGTTGTATACCAGAAGATCCTACATACTGTTCTAGATAAAGCTGGCAGAACTGAAACAGTCTTACTATGTTACTTGATAGTATCACAGGTGGTAGGATGCAGGGTAGCCCTTCTGTTGAGGTCCAAAATGCAAAAGACCCACTGGAGTCTTAAGCTTTTAGTTGCACCAAAAGAGAAAGAGCTTTTTGGGTCCAAAGACAGGTGGAAGAACTAGTTCTCGAAGCACAGAATTCTAAATCAGGCATTCAGTATTGCTTTTTATATCAATTTTCCACATAATGGCACAGTAATCCATTTTTTTTTTTTTCTATTTTTTAACTCCTCTTTTGACTCAGTCTTCAGGTGGTTCCAGTCCCTTGGTAACTGATGTGTTAAAGGGCTGAACTGCATGGCTATGTTAACTTGAAGTGCTTGAAGCTGATGCAGTGAGAATAGTTTATTAAACAAAAGGTAGTTTAAAAGTCACTCCGTAATGTAAGGGGAGGATGTGTCAGACTTCACATTCTGGATGTTTGTAGAAGAGTGGCTACAATTGTTTCCATCTGGAATTTGAAGAGCTAGGAAGGGTAGCAAGTGGTAAAGACATAATTTGCAGTTGAAAGATACTTTGAGTCTGTCTAAATACTAAAATCTGTTAAAAAAGAGATACACTGAAGAGTTTAGCATTGGTTAAAACTTCTTTGACTATGCTGTAGTTAATTTGTGCTAGACCTTGTTTTCATTCTGTCTTTTTCTGTCATGTCATAACAAGTCCTGTTCTCCTGTATCTTGAATATTTGCAATGGTAAGTTCCTCAGCTCAGCAGAAATTTTCTCTAGTAATGGGTCTGTCCCTCTTGTTCACTTGAATTATGTTTTTTCCTGAACATAGCTCCCACTGGTGCTCCTGAGAGCATTTCAAGATGATAAGCAATTTTTTCCCCTAGTATTATTTTCTTTCACCACCTATGGCTAACAAGCTCAGAAAACCAAGTAGAGAAAAATCCCTTTGCTTGAAGCAATGCAAACTTACAAGTGAGGTCCGTTTTCTTTTATAGCTATGAACCTGTGTTCTTTGAAGCACTTGATTTTAAATGAACAATATAAAATGTTGTTGCCTCTTCAGGCCTGCAGTTCTGGTTGCTTCCTAAAATGTGCTTATGATTATTATTTAAATCCATCAGTCTGTATTATGTTTTGGCTCCTTCCCATTTCAGGATATGATTCGACTGAGTAGACTGACCTGCTGGTTCCTATAGATTTCGCAACTTCAGAAGTCTTTGTAGTTGTTTTATGCCCTAATTTTGAGGTTGTAAGGTGCACATATCAGAAGTGCACTTGAGATTAAGTTCTTCCTTCCTGGGGCTCCGGAGGCTATTAAAAGTAAAACAGTGCTTCAGTTCTTAAAAGCACAATATCGTGTACACTTCTCAAGTTCTGTGAAGTCACTTACCTGCTGTTCCTCTGCTTACCTTGCAAATATTCCTTGTTTTTTTCTCAGAGCTTTCCCCACCCCTTCAGATTTTTGGATGAAGATTTGAGAGTACTTCATTCAGACCTTTCTCAACGTGTATGCACTAGTTAGGAAACTTGTCTTAGTTTTTGTTCGTGCTTTGAGCAGTGGCTGGTATCCAGAGCAGTGGATAGCACTGCATGAAGTTGTTCTAAACTCTCTGCCTTTGCATCTCCAAAATGTGACTGTGAAATGGAAGCTGAAGTACAGTTTCTAATTTAGTAATGATATTTTGCTCTTTTATAGCTCACCTTTTCTTATATTTGGCCACTGAATTACTCTGGGAATAATACCTGCCTATGGACTAGACCTTTATGCTAGGTACTGCATAAATACAGAGCAAAAGAGAGTTCCAGACACTTCCTATTCAGTTCTTTTGCTTATTTTACAGTTATTTTGTGTCTGGAATACTCAGACCTTTGGGGGAATAAATGCACTAAAGATGAGTGATACCTTATTAAATCAGTCATTTTTTATAATTTCTTATAACTAGGTTAGTAATCCATTTTATTAGGTACCTGAGGATACTACCTGGATGATCTCAGTAGGGAGGTTGTTGGTCTTGTGTAATTCAGCTTACGAACAAGGGCTTCCCAATGTATTTGTATTTGTGGGACCCAAGTCTAGAAATAGGACACAAAAGGGCAGACACAAACTGAATTCTTACATCTGTTGGATCATGAACTTGGAAATAACTGCTTGACTTAGAGGCAGATCCCATTATTCCTGTTACTGCATGATGATAAATACTCAGGTTACTCTGTAGAATCATATTTGCTGAACATACATGGGATCATCTTGGCTTATTTTCCTGTGAAGGTGTGTACAGATGTGCATTCCCTTACAAAGACAAATTCTGTAATGTAGTAAATATGTATCTAGGACTTTCTGTGCACAAATGAATAGGATGGAGTAGAACCAGGCAGGAATATAACAAAAATTAGTTACGCCTTAGTAACCACGAAACAGAATACATGGAAATACAGGGTACCCAGCTAACTGGAATGCTGTGCTGAAATTACTGTTGGATGAGCAATATCAGCTCAGGATAAATTAATTCCTCCTTCATTTAAAAAAAAAATGCCGCTGAGCTTCCCTTGAGCTCTTTGAGATCTCTGAAGATTGAATCTGTAGTATGAGGTAAGCAGTGCTTCTTTAACCATCAGGAACTGGTAGATGTGTAAAACTGGATCTGCTTGTGTCCCTTGGAAAGACTTGTGCCTTTTATTTGTCTTCCCTGAAGTGCAGGGTATTGGAGACTGTTCTCTTTTGGCATTCCAGTAGAAAAACAGAGAAATGGCGTTGAAGTCAGTTATTTTACAGAAGGATCAGTTGTGAGGACTTGTGAATCGTAATTATGGGCATCCTTCCCTGTTGAGCATGACAGATGCAGTGCAATAGCTCAAGTACCAGTTAAAGCACCCACTGCTGCTTGGGGTTAAGTAATTCTTCGGATCTGAGCTTTGGAGCAGTAAGAAGTTTTGACAGTGAAGTAGATGTGTTCCAAGTGTCCTGTCTTAAACATCAACTTTTGGTCAGGTGAAAGATACCTTTTTTCAAGAATAGCATTTGTGCCTAAACAGTGATTTGGGAGACTTAATCCCAACTGTTCTAAAGTCTACATTCAGGGATATGCCAGTAGCGTGTTGTGTATACTGCAGCTACAACTTGAGGTACTGGTTTGAAAAGAAATGAATGGAGGTGCTGAAAGCTCTTTTTGTAGTCACAAACCATAACGATATCAGGCTGTATCTGGCTCTCCACTAATTATGATTAAATGGTCAAGAAACTTCTTAAATTAAATGAACTATATTAACTTAAGGATGAGGTTGCTTCTTTAAGATTAGGTAAGCTGTACTCAGATATCAGGCAGAATTTGCAAAGTAAGGTTGTTCTTCAGTTTTCTGATGGAAAGATCTAATTATATCCTGTATAATGTGATAGAAAGATATTGATAATTTCTTGACTTTAAGACTTGGCTGTGAGGCAGGCGGAAGGCAGAGGCAAGAAGATAGTGCAGATATAATCGAGATTGTTTCTAGGCAGTCCTAAATAATTTGCTTTCTTTATCACCTGGGTTTATATATATCATGGTATGTTTGACACGTGCAGATGTATTGGGCACAGTCATTAAGAGAAAACAGTTGTTTGTTTTGTGGAAAAGTTGTTAGTGGCACTCTTTATTGACATAAGAGGCTGCTGCTTAATAAACATTATTTTGAGAAATGTAGCTGACTTTCAAATTTAAAAGTTATTGCCTAAAGACAAACTCTACTGACTCTTGCTTAGTCTCAAGTTTTTAAAAAAATATATCTATGAGAAAAATGAGCAGATTTCTTAATGTTTGCATTAATCTTTCTACAGTAGGCATTAAGAACTGGAGATATCCTGGAATAAAATTACTAGGACATTATTTCCTTGGATTTGGTATTTTGGAAATGTTCATTCAAGTCCTGAACGTACCTGACTATGCTGTTTCCTATATTTTTTGACGAAAAAGTTCAGCATTCAGGTATTTACAAAGAAGGTACTGAAGGCATACTGAAACAGAACAGTAAGAGCAATGCACATTGGGTTGCCTTTAGAGAAAAATTAATGGAGCCGTGATTAATTTCTTGGCTACATTCATAGTTTTCTACTCTTGCTCTGTGAACTGCAGCAAGAAGAGCTTTTAATAAATGGATGTTACTGAGTTTAAAAAATAATAAATGGTTATGCTGTGCTTTGGAAGTGAACCTGTGCTAACTTTATTGTAATTTAATGTTCAGAGCCATGTTTCCCAACTCTGTTTTGGGAGGAAAGTGAATAGAGTATTAAATACCGTTTTCTTTCCATCAAAGAAGGGATCTATGTTTAAGGATAATACATCCAGTCTGTGCACTGTCCTTTCAGATATGGTGGTGTCATAATGGCATGCCTAGCCATACCTTGTTAATACGTGTTATTCCTGGCTTGCTATTAATGTAGCTCTGGCATCACAAAAGTCAGATTTCTTCTTCAGACATGAAAGAAGTGACAGTGGGCTTAGTACTGGAAGGTATTTACAATGTGACTGGCCTAGGAAAAGAAACTGCAGGTTGGAGTTGCAAGTATTACAAATTCGTGTTTGCAAGGTGAATATCCATTGCTATTCTCAAATGCTTTTTCGCCATTTATGCATTTATTCTTTGTCATAAATGGTATTATTTTCATTTTACATCATCCAAAAGCAAGCTAAGTGTAGTACCAGTAAGAGGATAGAGCCTCTGACCAGAGGTGCTTATGCAGTAAAACTGATACCACAGCATGGGCAAGGATGGGTAGAAAAGCAGAACAGGACTTTACATGTTCTGTAATTATTTGTCAAAGCCTAATACTCAGTACAGAGGTAGAAAATTTTATGTATGCTAAGCAATTTTCTTTTTAAAAAAAAAAAAAAAAAAGCTTCAGTTTGTGCCTGTAAAAATGGCTCTTAATGAGAGAGAATAAAGAAGAAAGAGACATTCAGAATTTGCTCAGAAAATCTGGTAACAGAGCCATGAGCTTGAATGCAGATTTGGATAAAACAACTGGTTTGCCTGAGTCAGCTTTCAAAATAACAAGCAGTTGGAAACTCAGATTCAAACCTCATTTCCTAGTCCCTTGTGAGGACTGAAAAACTCCCTAGCCAGGAGTGAGTAGCATTCTGAAAGGATGACAGGAATCAGTCTAATTATTTAAATGATCCCATTATTCACCCTTGTAGCAGAATGTCTGAGGCCTCGATATTTTTATAATTGCATATGAAATACTTGATTATAAAGGAGTACAGCTGAGAATGGATACGGCGTAGAAAACACCAGTTCATGATTTTCCATACTGTGTCTTTAGAGGCAGTAACTGGGCTGGGAGCAGCGCGTAGTTTATAGTTTACTGCCATGACCCATTTAATCCTTACTTTTTTGAGATGCCAAGGGTACCTGTAGTAGTGCTCTCCGTAGCTTGGTTAGGGTTGGTAAATGGATTATCAGACTCTGCCTATGAAGTGTTTCACGTACATGATAATTCTTCATATTTGTAAAGTGGTTTGAGTTTCCCTCAAATGGAAAGTGGTAGATAGCATACAGAAAGCAGCTACTTTTCATGTGAACTTTAATCTATTTTTTTCTAATTCTAGTCTTTTTAATTGAGACTAGAGAGGAGTGCAAGCTGAAACACCTTTGCAATCACAGAAATTAGTGTGCTTGCATTTAGAGTTGTTGAGGTCAACAAAACAAGCTGTGGTTGTACTGAATTCTTTTAACAAATCTCACTTGGAGGAAGTTAATACAGAACATCGAAATATTTGTTTCCTGGCCCATGGTGTTTTTGTTTGTTCCTTTTTTTTTTTTTTTAATTACGCACTTGGAGGACTTTGACAGTGCGTGTTGAAGAGTTCTGTCTGATCAGACATTTGGTTATTGTAGTCACAACCCATAGCCATTGTACTCTGAGAAAATTTCTTAGGAAGTTCCTTGTAACTTAGAGATTGCCCGTCACCTCATGGCAATATAGGAGATTTTTTTCTAACTAAAATGTTCAATGGTTATAAATTTCTACTGATCCTGAATTCTAGGTTTCTGCTTGAAAGTGGTAAAAAAAAAAAAAAAAAGAAAAAAAAAAAAGAAAACATTCAAGCTTTTTTGAAAGCTCATTTTTAGTTCATGTACGTAGTCTTTGGCCCATATAGTGGATTATGGATTTGATAAGAATCAATTTATTGTTCCATCAACCAACATCTGAACTGTCTCACAGAAATATTAATGATAAAAATGCAGCTTTGTCCTCTGGGGTGACGTTATTTTTGCAGCAGGCATTGGAGCACTAAAGCCCAGTGAACGAGGTAACCCTGACACTTCCTTGCTGTTTAAGAAGCTTCCTCCCTTTTTCTTTGAGGAAAGCCCTGCCTCCTTCTTTATTGCTGGCTCCACACCTCACCCACCTTCCAGAAGAACTGTAAGCGTACAGTGCCACTGTAAAGGTAGCAATGTGCAGACTGAGAACTCCCATAGGTGCAAAATAGGGCTAGTTGTTAGCACTGGGAAGAGATCTTAACGCTAATGGTTGGAGCTGGGAGTCCACGTATCTTAAAAATTTAGACTTTCTTTTAGTTGGACAGCCTCAGGCAATAACAGACAGTAACAGCAGTTTAATTGGAATTAGCTATCTGTATAAGGAGAACTAAAAGGGAGAGTTATCTCGTAGGCTGAAAATACCTGGTTACATTCTGGAAGGTGCTAAGCCATCTCTTTTTTTTTTTTTTTTTTTTTTTTTTTCCCCAGTGACTTTATCTCTGAAGAGCTCTAACCAAGCTTTCAGGTCCCGTTCTGTTAAGAGCAGTGTACAGTGAGCAGCTTGTCAACTGGCCATTCAGACATTTAAAGCTATAAATACAGGAAATGGAGGAAACTGTTATATTTTTGCCTACCTCAGTTTTCCTCAATTCAAGGCATTCTTAACTAACAGTCCTGCTTTAGCAGTCTAAAGGTTTTCCCATCTAAGGTTGCTCACAGAATATTTTGTTGTGGTATTAATGGGTTCCTAAAATAAAAAGCTATGAAAGCTCTGACTTATTTCATAGGCCAATGTAGAGTACTAAGAATTCATGTGTGACTGCAGTTGAATGCAAGAAGCATCTTGCTCACTGAAGAGGTACTCCTACATTCATTACAAGACTGACACAAATCTTAAAGCTCAACTTAGCAGATTTCAAATCAGTTAGAATATATACGCCTAAAACATAAATTGTGGTTTAAGTACCTCAGCATAGGAGGTAGATTTCATCTAAACGCAAACACTTTACAGAAAGTTATTTCCAGATGCAGTTGATTACTCCTATAATAGTTGTTACATCTGTTTTTTTTTGTTTTGTTTTTTTTTACATGCTTTTTAAGTTTGTCAGTATCTAGCTTTATGGCCAGCCTCATTTAAGAACAAACCAGACAAACTGTGGTAGTTTCCTCAGTTAATGGTACAGCTCTGATACTGAATTATGGGTAAAATGAGAGAAAATAATTAAAAGTGCAACTCTTCATCAAACAAAACACATTTGACTTAAACCTTTTCTCTTACTTTCTTTTTCAATAGAAACTATGTTCCAACTTCCTGTCAACAACCTTGGCAGTTTAAGAAAGGCCCGGAAAACTGTGAAAAAAATACTTAGTGACATTGGTTTGGAATACTGTAAGGAACATATAGAAGTAAGTATGATACCTCCCTCCCAAGTGCTTTAGAGTTAGAATGTTCAAACATCAGTGGGACTGTGAGGTCTTTGTGTGACTTTTTTGGTTTTGGGCCTGTTTCATGAAATACTGATTTTTTACTGTAAATTTTGAAGGGTGTTCCTAGAATCCCCTGTATCAGATTCCCATACCTTAGTCCTGTGTTTTCATCAGCTTCTGAGAATGGTTCTAGGATTCCTTTTGAGCCATGTTGGTCAGGCATTGCTACCTCTGCACTACCTTTTTAAAACCTGTACAAAATGGGATTTAATTAATAACTTGAGCTAAAATGTACTTGTAAACACTTAGAAAGTTTAGCAGAGACAAGATACAATTCAGGCTATATATGATTGACCTGGTATATCCTGTAGATAGGTTGTCCTTCATTTTCCTTGGATTCCTAAAAATAATATTTACTAACTGAACACTTAGGAATAAAGCAAGAACTAGATGTGGTAGAGGATGATGTTGTTGGACAGAAGATGGTTCTGAGATTTTCATGGAATGCTTGTTGGTGCTGAACCATAGGTAATCAATTTAAAGAATCACGTATGTACATATCTTAGTTTCTAGAAGGGAAAGGTATTTGTACTGCTCTGCTGGACAAACTTTGTAACTGTTCTTTCAAAAAGGCAGCTCTCTCCTGAGCATGACCTTCAGAGTATGGACAATTCATACAGTTGTTTAGAGTACCCAAGGAACTGTGACTTGTTTGCTTGTCTTTTCTATTAGTATCTCTTTAAAGAGCATTCAAGTGAGATCCTTTAAGAGAAAGAAATACCTGACCTTCCTCTTTGGGAAATTCTGGTGGAGCAAATACGGTTTTTAAGGGTATAATTGTGATATATTGAATATATTGAATATATAATGAATATAATGAATATATTGAATGAAATATTGATAATTGGGACAATGTTACTTTTAAGCATTAATTTCAGTGGAAATAATATTTTAAGATCCTTATGTGCTGCTGACATTTATATGCCAAAGATGAAACGTATTTAATTAGATTTTTTTTTCAAACAGGAATTGGGCTACTAAAACATCATACATGTAGTCAAACTTTTATCTGAATTCCTGTGTAAAATAAATTTAAATAACAAAACCAACAAAAAAAATCACGAAGTTTGTGTTACAGGACCTATAAGATCTTAAACGTGTAGCATTAACCAGCTATTACTATTTCAGTGACTGCTTTTGAAAATAGGGTGGGTATGTAATGACAGCCTTGGGCTAATTAGGAGAATGTGTAAAGAAAAAAAAAATAATTCATGTGTTTTATATTATTGAGACTATTTACAGCTATTTACCTCCAAATAATGCATTTAAATATACAGATTTCCTTGAATTAATGTTCTCTACTATTTGCCAGCAGCACTTGAGAGAGGATCGCATGGATGCTTGCAAGAGTTGCTTAAGGGAGCAGTTGGTCTTGGGTTTTGATTATCTGTGCTCTCTTCCCATCTTCCCCTTCTCTAGGATTTTAAGCAGTTTGAACCTAATGACTTCTATTTGAAAAACACTACATGGGAAGATGTAGGATTGTGGGACCCGTCGCTTACAAAAAATCAGGTTGGTAATGGTTTATCTTGACAAATCCAGTTCTAAAGATGGTTAAAGGGTATTCTGCAATTATGCCAAGAGCTTTCCCTGCAGTTTTACCCATTGCTCAGTTGCCTTCACTTTAACAGATAGCAAAACCCCTTTTTTTCTTTTCATTTTTTTAGAAGCAATGATCTCAGTCTTTTAGTACGTATTGATAGCCGAATATTGAAGAAAGCATTGGTGACAAAATCTTATCCTTTGACAACTGCATGCTAATAGGCCATCTGTTTTCAAGCTTAGTACAAATTCACCTTCCTTCCAGTCAGATCAACTATTTTGTATTTTGTGTTTAATTTTGTTACCTTTTCTTAAATATGTTTTAATCATTTCAGAAAAACTTTAAATGAACCTATCTAACAGCCTCTCTCTCCACTATTGTTGTAGCTGTTTGCCACATCTGAGGATTCTCATAATCTGACTGAGGTTTGGTTTAGACATATGCAGTTCTACACAGTGAATTAAATGACACTAGAAGTCTTCCTTTTTAGATACTTGAGTCAGTAATAAAGGAGATCTGAATTGACCTGGAAGTAGGAGGGAATGATACTATTACAGTTATTTATTTGATTTTCCTGGTTTAACACATAGTGTATTAAGGTATAGATTGCAATAGGATCTACGAATGGTGCAATATAGAGTAATGTCAGCATTTACAGAACGGTGAGAAGGTGAGAAATCTCTCTATAAAATAAGCCCTTTCTTCAGCATCTGAAAGACTGGGTATTGTTTGTTACAGGAAATGGGAAACCATATTATGATGGATTTCTAGTGGTGGTGTTGGTCTAAAAATAGCCCTTTATTACTGTGTTCCATAAAATACACTGATGTTGTGCTTTTTTCTACTTAATTCCAGAATAAGAACCTTAATATAAAAGGAGACAGTGTTTTAGTTTTTGTATCGCGTCTCCAGCCTACCAGATGTGAGGCTTCAGAAGGTGGACAGAAGCATATATTCCTACTTATACAAAGGAAGTCTACAGCTCTAGCTACTTTAAATCATCTGTGTGTAACATGTTTGACACACATGACGAATGTTTGTAACTATGTGAATTTCATATCTTAACTCATCTGAAATGTCAGATTGCTTGTGGCTATCTCTGAGGCCAGTGCAGTTTTAGTTCCTGTTACAACAGATGACAAGAACTGCATCAGCAACGTGTTAAATATAACAGATTGAGGGAGCAGGGAAAGTAGGCAAGTATGGAACTTTCAAATATCCCTTTTTTTTCCTTCCCCCCATCCAAGATTGTTTTAGAGTTCAGGATTGTGCTTTGATCAGAAGGAAAAGGTATGGTTGCTTTAAGGGCTTGTGTGGCCTTAGTATGTAACTTAGCTTAACTCTGTTTGCACACCAAAAATAAGTTTTGAAGAGTGTGTTTCATCTTACAGTTTGTAATAGATTAGGAGACTGAACTAGCTAATGTTTTGTATTTGTCTTACACCTATGAATGTTTAGCAAATTTTGATGGGAAGTAACTCAGGTCTTGATACTGTCTCATTGGACTCCAACAACCATGCTTTCTTTTGCCCCCCAAAAAATGAGATTATGGTGAACTTGTCCGTGCTCAGCTGCAGGGAATGCAGCTTCTGTTGGCTGGAGGAGAAAGATGTTTATGATCTAGCCTTACATGCTGGGTTTACGGTTAAACTCTTGAAGACCTTTTATACTGGCGCTTAGCACCTCATGTATGTTCAGATGATGAACTTGGCCTAATCTGTAGGCCCAAAATTGCAGGGAATAAATCTAAATGTTTGAGGTGGTTGCAGTAGGTTGTGAGACTATAGTTGTTTAGAGAAATTCACAGAATTTCCGTTTTTAAAAACTGCTTTTCCATATTCAGTTTCTGCTTTGTTGTTTGTTTTAAGGACTATCGGACAAAGCCCTTTTGCTGCAGTGCATGTCCATTTTCCTCGAAGTTCTTTTCAGCCTACAAAAGCCACTTCCGGAATGTTCATAGTGAAGACTTTGAAAATCGGATTCTCCTTAATTGTCCTTACTGTACTTTCAATGCGGACAAAAAGACTTTGGAAACGCACATTAAAATATTTCATGCTCCAAATGCCAATACACCAAGTGGAGGCATCAGCACTTTTAAAGATAAAAACAAACATGATAGCCTTAAACCTAAGCAGGCTGACAGTGTAGAACAAGCTGTTTATTACTGTAAGAAGTGCACTTACCGAGATCCTCTGTATGAAATAGTTAGAAAGCACATTTACAGGGAACATTTTCAGCATGTAGCTGCTCCTTACGTAGCAAAGGGAGGTGAGAAGTCGCTCAATGGTGCAGTTCCATTAAGTTCCAGTACCCGGGAGGAGGGTAGTATTCACTGCAAACGATGCCTTTTTATGCCGAAATCATACGAAGCTTTAGTACAGCATGTTATCGAAGACCACGAACGTATAGGATATCAGGTAACTGCAATGATAGGTCACACTAATGTAGTGGTTCCAAGATCGAAACCTTTGATGCTAATAGCTCCAAAACCACAGGATAAAAAGCCTATGGGACTCCCTCAGAGGATGGGTCCCCTTTCCCCTGGAAGTGTTCGATCTCTTTCATCCCAACAGATGATGAACAGACTCACTATACCAAAGCCTACGTTAAATTCCGCAGGAGTGAATATGATGTCAAACGTTCACCTACAGCAAAACAACTACGGAGTCAAATCAGTACCGCCAAGCTATGTTGGTCAGCCAGGGGGGAGGCTAAACTTAAGTGGTAATGCACCAGTTTCTCTTTCACAGCAGTCTCAAACAATGAAACAGTTTTCAAGTGGCAATGGAAGGCCTTACACGCTTGGAGGGGAACAGAGGTCACAGGCCTCAGCAAGATACTCTCTTCAGTCTGCCAATTCGTCCTCTCTTTCATCAGCCCAGTTGAAACAAACATCATTATCTCAGTCACAGGCAGCTTCAAGAGTATTAGGTCAGTCTGGCTCAAAATCTCCCGTAGCTGCTACAGGTCCTTCTGCTGTCAATACATCATCCACACAAAAGTGGAAAATCTGTACAATCTGTAATGAGCTGTTTCCTGAAAATGTGTATAGTGTCCACTTTGAAAAGGAGCACAAGGCTGAAAAGGTGCCTGCAGTAGCTAACTATATAATGAAAATACACAATTTCACTAGCAAATGTCTATACTGTAATCGCTATTTACCCACTGATACATTGCTTAACCATATGCTAATACACGGTCTGTCTTGTCCGTATTGCCGGTCAACCTTCAATGATGTTGAAAAGATGGCTGCTCATATGCGAATGGTTCATGTTGATGAAGAAATGGGACCTAAGACTGATTCCACTCTAACATTTGATTTGACGCTGCAGCAGGGCAGTCACACGAACATCCATCTACTTGTAACCACCTACAACTTGAGAGATGCTCCTGCTGAATCTGTAGCTTACCATGCTCAGAATACTCCCCCCGTTCCTCCCAAACCACAGCCAAAAATGCAGGAGAAGTCTGATGTACCTGTAAAAAGTTCCCCACAAGCGGCAGTTCCCTACAAAAAAGACGTAGGGAAAACTCTGTGTCCTCTGTGCTTTTCAATCCTAAAAGGACCCATCTCTGATGCACTTGCACATCATTTACGAGAGAGGCATCAAGTTATTCAGACAGTTCATCCAGTTGAGAAAAAGCTAACCTACAAATGCATTCATTGCCTTGGTGTATATACCAGTAACATGACTGCCTCAACTATAACGCTGCACCTTGTTCACTGCAGAGGTGTTGGGAAGACTCAGAACGGCCAGGACAAAGGTACTTCGTCATCTCGGCTAGGCCAGTCTCCAGCTGTAGCACCTGTAAAACGTACTTACGAACACATGGAGTTCTCCCTGATGAAAAGAAGGAAAATGGATGATGATGACTCCCCCTCTGCCTTTGAGGAGAAGCCTGAAGAACCTGTAGTTCTAGCATTGGACCCCAAGGGTCATGAAGATGATTCCTACGAAGCCAGGAAAACATTTCTCACAAAGTATTTTAATAAGCAACCATATCCCACTAGGAGAGAGATTGAAAAGCTGGCTGCCAGTTTGTGGCTCTGGAAGTCTGATATCGCGTCTCACTTTAGCAACAAAAGGAAGAAATGTGTTAGAGATTGTGAAAAATATAAACCTGGTGTGTTGCTTGGTTTCAACATGAAAGAACTAAACAAAGTTAAGCACGAAATGGATTTTGATGCTGAATGGCTGTTTGAAAACCACGATGAAAAGAATTCCAGAGTCAATGTTAGTAAGACTGTTGACAAAAAAATAAACATAGAAAAAGACAATGAAAGTTCCTCAGACAGCTATGAGAATATAGAAGAGGAATACAATGAAAGCGGTAGTCCATTTGGTCCACATATTTCTGACATTGGTGGGAAAGCCTCTTCTGATAGCACAGTGGAGAACCCAGATGACAGCATATCCAAGGAAATCATTGAAGAAAATACTTTACAGTCTCCAGAGAAATCTGATCAAAAACAAGAGGAAAGCTCTAAATATGAAGAGATTTCTGCTGACGAGCCAACAAAACTGGTGGGTGATGTTTCAGATAGTGAAGGTGATCAGGATGAGCAAGATGATGCTGTTGAATGGAAAGATGGAGCTTCGCAGTCTGAAAGTGGGCCTGGTTCTCAGCAGGTTTCAGATTTTGAAGATAATACATCAGAAGTAAAACCAGAAGTGTGGACAGATGAATCCTCCCAAAGTGAAGATGCTGGTAGCAGTAAACCGACTGTTGAGACAAAAGAGGGTGGATCTGAAAGTGATGAAGAACAGTCAAAGTGGAAGAATCGTTCCTATGGAAAAGTAGAAGAGTTTTGGTCTAAGGACCAGTCGCAATGGAAAAATGCATCAGAGATTGAGGAGAGCTTGTCAAATCAGCAGATGGAATGGCAGAATAGCACAATTGACAGTGAGGACGGAGATCAGTTTGACAGCGTGACTGACGGGGTAGCAGAACCAATTCACAGCAGCTTAACTGGTGTGGAGCTGAGTAGCCAGCAAGCATAAGCTGCTTGATGCAGAAGTGTCAGTAATACCCGCTCTACAACTGTCTAAACACTTTCATTTCAGTATGACTGCTAAGCTTAAATTCTAACTGGTACTGCCTTTCAAGTGCTAGGTCATGGTGAGTGGTGTTCGAGGCCGCTGTTACTCCAGTGGTTCTGTAAGGATGCTGTTGGCTAATCTCGCTTGAGAATACCTGCTGGGACGAGCACAGTAACTTAATGTGAAAACAGATAAGCCGGTGGCTCCAGAATGCACACAGAGAAAAGCAGAGGTTTGTTTTATCTGCATTTTCAACATTTATTTCACTCTTGTACATGTTCAGTTGTATGTCTTTTTAAACATTACCCTTTTTCACATGGTAGTGTAGGGCCAACGTACAAACTACCAGTTCAACGTGTATAGTAGACTATGGGGAAATTGATTTTTTTCATGTATCATTCTGAATAGTTGAAATGTATATTTGTACAGTCTTTTAGACCTATTCAAGTGAAGCTTATGAAATTGTTCTTGTGTACCCATCATAGATTTGTTTCTCTTTTTTAGTGTTGCCCTGCTGTGTAATAAATGCTGTATCTAGTTTACCTAGCAAAAGCTTGAAACTGCTATAGTATGACTTTTGACAAACTTAGTTTTTGCACATAACCTTGTACAATCTCAAAAACAGAGGCCAGCAACATAAAATATATCTGGACTCTATTGTATTATAGAATTTTCTTGTTCTGAATATCCTTGACATTACAACTGATGATAAACGTATTTCAGAGCCATTTTCTGAAATCTTTTAAGCTAAAAAAGAAAAATCACATGCAAGAAACAAGTTTGCAGCTACTAATTTTGACACCTTTTAGATCTGTATAAAAGTGTATTGTGTTGAAGCAGCACACTGAAACAAAAGTGCTGTGTTTTGGATATTTAGTTTTATCTTTAGTTAACACCAACAAGGTGTTGTATTCATTTATACCATCTAATATATGACACACTGTTGTAGTATGTATAATTTTGTGATCTTTATTTCCCTTTGTATTCTTCATTTAAGCATCTAAATAAATTGCTGTATTGTGCTTAATGTAAATATTTGCTTTATTACATGCAAGTGCCACATGCCTGTTTGGTAAATCCCGCAGTGCTACATTTTTTTTTTTTTTCCCCTTGTCCAAAAAGTGCTCCACAGCTCTGCAGGAGCATGTATGTATAGTATTTTCTTACTGGATAGACTGATGTCTTCAAGGACATTGAAAAATCCTACAAAACTAACTTTGTCTGAATTTGTCTTTAGCATTCTAGAACACTACTTTATAAATAAAGTTATAGTGGTTGTAGTTCTGCATCCTTGAGAAACAGTCTATGAACTACTTGCATTTTTCATCCCTTTATATACTAATGAAGATCCTTTCACATATTAAAAAGTTACCTAGAACTTTGTCTCCCTCTGAAGCACTGTGCATTCAGGGTAGGGGATAGGGAAGGTATTTGAATACTTATCATTTAAACACAAAGGAGCATGCCTTGCAAGCTACAGCTTTTTTTTTTTTTTTTTTTTTTAAAGAAAAAGTAATTTGAATACTTAAACTGATTTTTATGTTTAAGATTTATTATTGGTTTGGTCATTTTGGCATTCTGGCAAGTGTGCAATACAAGACAGCTACATACCCAAAACTTCACTGAGATAATCAGTTACAGAAGGGATTTAATTGTGTTGAGAACAAAGCTATTGTTAAGTACAGCAATGAGCCTGATTTAGGCATATGTCTAATAAAATAACAAAATACTTTCTTAACAAGAATTAAATTTACTTGTGAAATTGTCATGAATGTGCTAAAGGAGGAAGTAGTTTTGTTCAGCATTTTAAGTAGCAAAACTGTTTCACAGAGATCTTTAGAAATGTATACATTTCTATAGCAATTTTGGGTAAGTATAAACTGTACTTTCCACTACTATAACAAACAAGCTACTATATAAGCCAAATCCAAAAATATTTTTATCTTCTCCTGTTCTGCAACTAACTTGTGCTGCTGACATTCTTTGGAAAGAGTATTCCTTTTTTGTTGTTTGTGTCTGAAAACAGTTACCTTTAGCTGAAGATGATTTAGCTTTGCTTATGGATCTTTTTTACCCTTTCACAGAAGGCTTCCGTACTGCTTTTTTAACTGAGAGGTAGAGATGTTGGACTGGGTCCTACCGATACGCTCGTGTTAAGGTAACTTTTAGGAACAATACAGGAAAAATGTTTTTGATGTTTACATCAGTAGATGAGCTCTTAGGGCCTCTCTGTCTTAAAAGGAAAACTAGAGCCTCAAAACAAGAGCCTCAACTCTCATTTTGTTATCAGGCTTTATAATCTCTTGCATGGAAAATACCTTTACAGTAAGGTCAAATGAGACTTAACTACTCCTTATAGATACCAGGTGGTGTTTCTTTTCCAGCAACACCAACTATTTGGAGTCCCAGAAAAGGCTGTTCCCTGACAAGAATACTTGGTTGTGTTCCTGTTGCACAAGGGACTGTCTGAATACATGACATTTCAGAATTTGTTGAGTGTCGTTTCACCTAGGCTTTAAGAGGTTAATTTAGAAAACAAAAAAACAAAAACCAAAAACCACACAACTTAAAGGTTGCTGCACTACCATTTAAGAGCTTTTTTATCTGTTAAGTAAAAATCACTTTATGACTTTGCATCATATTTGTCTCAGTATCCATCAAGGTTACTTCACATTGGTGAAGTTTACAGTTCAGGCCAAATTTCTAAAGTCTGAGCTCCTGGTTGTAGTCAGTGAATAGTGAGACTGAAATATGAAGTCATTAGAAGTGTTTTATTTGCCAGAAAATGCCATTAATAAGAAATACAATTTTATGTAGTGATTAAAGGTCTTGCATAAAAATGTTACTTACCAGAAATATTAAGGATAGGGTTGTTTCACTTTTAGCATAAGCCTTGAGTATTTCAAACAAGTTACTTTTAAAATCTGAGTATTAGTCTAGGCAAGAATTCCTTTCTAGATTTGAGGCAAACCACACATTTTGTTTTTGAGGAAGTCAAAAAGCAGAAGAGGAACAGCCCAATAAAACTAGAGAAACCTTAAATCCAGTTTGCGTAATCTTAGGTTATCGCACTATTATAGTTGTGTGAGGTGGAAGTTACCCAGTGTTTACATACCTTACTAAAGTTCTTTAGCAGAACTCCAGAAACATGCCAGCTGTGTATGCAGAGTAGCCAGCTCAAGCTGACCCATTAAGTCTGCTGGCTTTGGCCAGCACAATATAGCAGGAAGATCATTAACTTAAGAATATGCTACGTAATTTGCATCAGACAGTTTACCTGAATTGAAGCAAAGTTAACTTTGGCTTCATCCTAAACATGTTACCTGAAATCTGAAGGTTTAACTGTGTGAGGAGGCAGGAGGACATCACCATACACTTTGTTTCTAGACACAAGACAGCTTTGCACAACAAAAAAAGTGTGGCCTGGTAATTTGACTTTTGACAAATGCCTGAGACAGGTGAGGACAGCCTGAGATGGTTAGGGGTAGCTGCATTTTTATATGACACAATCTATTTCTATGGGTTTGTAATAGCAGTAATTTTGGACCATCATTTACTGCACTGACCTGCAGCTGACACATACTGCTTCAACAAGGACACTTTTCCCATTTCTTTACTATACTCTGCTTCCATCCCTTCCCCTTCCCTCCTTGAAGCATGGTTACAGAACACGAGCTTTCATCCAGCCTAAACAGTTATTTTCCAGCAGGAACAGAGAGACAGCTTTTGCTAAGCTAGTTTTCTATCAGCAGCACCATACACTAATGTCACACTTGATCTCAGCATTTTCCTTCAGGTACTGTGAATTAGCACTTCATATACACTAGCATTTGTACTCAGGTCAAAATCTTTTACATGATGTTCCAGAAATATCTGCATTGAAGTTGTACTTCACAAGCTCTTAATCTTACTGAACAAGTGACATTTAACACTGCCATCCTCTGTCCAGCTGAAACGTTTCTGCAACAACTTGCCAATTAATGCTTGACCCTTCAGCAAGACAGAAACCTGAATATTTACCCAGTATTTTCATGCTAACTTTCTATCATTATCACCAAAAAATTAGTAATTTTAAATACCTGCTAATACAGTAATCCATTTTGTAGTATGTATATTACAAACACTACTAAGGTAAAATAAGTTTATTTCAATTTTTCATCAGAACCAAAAACAAACGTCAGGAGCATGGTGTCTGTACTGTCTCTTCATTTCTGATAATAAAGCTGCTGCTATTTGGATAAATGGGTTGGTATAATTAGAGTATTTTGTTACCTTCATAATTAATTTTCCTCTCTATAATACCAGTTCATTTGTAATAATCCATTTCAATAACCTGCATTGCAGGGGCAGAGACATTGACTAGGTCTCTCTATTGCTTTATATTTTAATTCAACTTTATCTCCCATCATCAGTTCCACTAATAAATATGAAAAGGTTGAGTTCATTTATTTCTGCATCAGAAAAGCATTGGTCTCCATGGTTACTCAAAGCCATGTAGCTTTACTTTCACCGTAAGATTTTTTTTCCTTTTTTTTCCTCTCCTTTTCCAGTATTTACATTGGATCCTCCATTAAAGAGCATTTATTTCTGTTTCTCCAAATTGTGCTATATGCAAAGCCAATCATCTAAAATTGTTTATTTTTCAGAAGCAATCTACCATCTCAGCCAATACCCCCCTCATTGTTGCCATAGTGAGATTTTCTGTGTATAAGGGAGACGAGTATCTTCTAAGTATATAACCATCTCTTTCTAATGTTTTCTGTTCAGACAAGGGAGCGGGGTATTTTTGATTGCCCTAGACATACTTTGCAGTCCAAAAAAAAAAAAAAAAAAAAAAAAGCTACGGGTGGGATGTTGAACTATGCTCCTTCAGTGCTGGTTAAATAGAATCTTCATTACAAAATGGCACATCCAAAGGTCCATAATAACTTTGCAGAAAGTTTATTCACACCATTCAACTTACGTTACACAACAGCTTTTAAAACCCTACCCCTCATTTGAAGAGGAATGCTGGAAGCTCCAGCCACATGTGGTTTATTGAATTCTTAAATTTTGATACTTATTTTATTCTGCCTTGTAAAACCCGAACATTTGTGAAGCTGGCTTATTAACAAGTTGTATTGATACTGTTAGCATGCTATACTAGCATGCTCTTAAACCTGATCATTTTAATTATAATAATGTGAGGGTAAACAAAGTAAGTTTTTGTGTATTTTCTTTGCTGATTTAGTAAGCTTATAGTGAAAGCTACTGTGACCAAATCTTAGAATAAATGTTCCAGACTCTGTATGGCCACAGTACAATTGGAAAGCTTTAGCTGCTCATAGAAATACAAACCAAAGATCTGGCATGTAATGGTTACTTTGTCATTAGAAAGAAGCATGAGCCATAAGAACAAACCCAGCCTTTTCTAAAAAGCTGTTGGGAGACACAAATTAGTGGTTTGGGTATTTGGTACCTACGTAGTTCATAGGAAAATAGTCTTCAGTTCTGTAGAGTTTTGGCAGATCATAGGAGTGTGCTACTGATGGAGGACGACTCTGAAACAGAAACAGCACAGAAATTAATCTTATTGTTAAACAACAGGAAATAATACCTTGAGGGATTCTTCAGAATATGCACTGGAGCTGCATTCCAACTGAGGAAGAAGATGTGGATGATGAAGTGGCTTGATTAAACCTTTAGTAGCTTGCATGAATGTCAATCAAAAGAATGGAGAGCAGGTATCCTGCTGCTAACCATTATCTCACTGTAAAGGTAGGTACACATTTAGAAATTGCTTGAATTCAAACGTACTACTTAGTGTGCTCTGGCAAAAGACATGGTAGGCTCCAAATGGAAAATGACTTCATGATGTACTATGCTTGCAAACCGTATCTCTCAACTTCCTTTTCCTTTAATGTTAAAGTTAATTGTTTAAAGCTGCAACTCAAAAACAAAAAAGCCTTCCACTCTATATTCTGCTTTACTTCATGAAGGACACTATACTTCCCACCATTAGAAAGTTGTGGTTTTGTCTGCTTTTAAAATGAGTTCTCTACTTGCTCTGGTTCAAGGATATGCTGATGATTACTTCGATTTTGCACCTTGCATCCTAGAATGCATATTTAACCACAGCCTGTTGTAACTACAGTACTTACATAGTTAAATAGTATGTTCAAATTTTAGCACCAGGGGAAGTTACACTCCTTCGTAAGGTAGCTTTATTGCGTTTGTGCCTTTATGCCAAATACTTTTTTTTTTTTTTTTTTTTTTGGAGGTGGGGGAAGCAGCTTTCTTTCAAAACATGCTACTCTAAAACAGGTAAGAGCATCAGGAACTGGAATGGTAAAGTTACAAATGTTTTTCATTTAATCTCCTGCTTTTGCAATACATATCTTGGGAATCCATAATGCTGTGAAAAGATGAGGGACCTCTAGCTAGTAACTTCAAACCAGGTGCATTCCATATGAACAATGGTGAAAATGAGTCTTACTCCTAAATACAGGTGATGTGGATTCTTGATCACCTATATTTTGCACATGTGTTCTTGATCTCTTGTACAAGAGAGATGGGGGGGGGAAAAACCCTGCAGCATCTCATAATTAAAGTTATTTTCCAATACAAGATAACTGGCTCTGTAAACAATTCTGAAAATGTAAAGTTGTTTGCTTTCACACCTGATTCTATAGTCTTAGCTTAGCAATCACCTTAGCTGGATTAATATTGAACAGCTAAAAATAGAGTAGAACACAGGGGAAATCAGTTTTAAAGCACAGAAAATGCAAATTAGTTAGTAACACTGGAAAAGACTGACTAAAGAAATATAGAGAGGGATTTAGTTTTGCTTGTGGGGTTTTGAAGAATTCAAATAATTGATTAATCCTGTACTGAGGAGGATCAAATAATATTTCTACAGTGCAACTATTCAAACCTCTAGCTAAAATCACAGTCTCAACGGCAAATTAAGAACCTAACCCTCCATAAAGCTAAAGGTCTTCAGGCTCTAAACGTAATGTATATTTCCACAAAACAGTTTACTAGGTAGATGTAATCTTCACATTGATCTGTATTTAATTTTTCAGTTGTGTTTCAATTCTGTTTACATAAATTTCTTGATATTCCACTGGTAATACATTGGAATAGATGCTGTCTCTCCACATACATCTAGGCATGATTTAAGACAGAAATATTAATTTATATAATGATCTAGGAACCAGGTACCTAAGCTGCATTGCTCTGCTATCATTGTCAAAGCAGACAGGATGACTGGGGTTCTGCTGACAAACTCTCCATTGGCCATCTAGGAGAACAAGACCACATTCTCGGAGGACACTTACCAGATATTAGAAAATATAAACCTTGCTATGGGAGAGAAACACTTAGTGCAAATCATCAACAGACATATGTAGCTTTGCAGGTTTTATGTGCAGACCCAAGCAGGAGATAAGCTCCTTTTAACGGGCAGAATTCTAGACTCTTTAATGTAGAAGGCAATCAATTTTTTTCCACCTGAGATTGAAAATCAACAGCCAGTCAAAACCACTGAGTAAGAGAAGACAAAGAATCGGAATCGATCATGCAGTACTACTAGCAACTAGGCTCATGTCTGCAAAACAGAAAGGAGAGGAAAAAACAAGCTGTAACAATCGCCTGCGTTCACAGTGCAGTACTAAGATGCTTTGGACTCTCAATAGTAAATGAGAGGCAAAGATACTGATCCCTACAACCTGACAGCATTTTACAAGGAACGGGTCTGAGAAAAGCTCTCCTTCACAATGTACAAATGCCATGCAGGGTTAAAAGACAAGGGCACAGGGAATCTGTGCTGCACACATCACACATACTGAAGATGAAATAATTCCTTTGTGGTCAGGCTGCTTTGAAGCTTAAAGAAAAAGCAATACAGTTGCTAGCTAAGGAGGGGGAAAGGAAAACGGGAGGAGAGGGGGTGGCTTGAAATTCCAAAGCCTATTAAAGTCATAAAAAAATAAAGACTTAAGTGGCAACAAATGGCTTTTCACCTCCAGATCATTTGATTTGTGTCTGTCACAATATAATACAAGCTGGATTACGGTTCTTAGAAAGTTGGTGCTCTCATTAGGATGGCATCCATACCATAAATTAAAACCGCTGCTGGCAGTGCCTACAACAGCAGTTTGTTGAAGGCCAGGTGGCCATAAGCCGTGCTTGTGTCTAATCCCAGCTATAAAGGCCTCAGGACAAGGAGCTGTCATCTCGCTGGCCTCTGTGAGCGCCTAAGGCACCTACTGCGTGCTGACACACAAATCCTTATTTCTCCTCTAACTTGTCTCAGGTCAGGTCTCAGACAGCTGAGCGCAGTCCAGCAGCTTTGCCCTGCACCTGAATTCCAGCAGCAGCACTGACAGGGCTGTAATCCTTACACCTGGCACTAGCAGGAAGCTTGCTCAGCATTTCAAAACTGAACATTTACGACATTGGGTATTTCAAGCCAAAACACGTTTTAGCACAACAGAATGGTATCCAGCACTACCGAACCCCACTGAAGTCCCCTTCGAGAACAGCCTATAACAACACGAAAAACAAAGCACGCATATCTGTCTAAATCTAGGCACAGTTGCAGCCCAATCTGCAACTGCCCTGGAGTTTCTAACCAGGAGAAGGAAGCTAACAAGTAGGGAAGTCAGTGAAACGCGAGTGGGAAACAGAGCTCTGTTGGGATGCCTCATACTGCAGCTTTTCTCCCAAACGTGGAAGCCATTAACTTAAAGATCCAACAACAAGTGAATAAACTGAGGAAATAAGGAATAAAGAAATGATAGAGGAATTTAGCATTTGGAAGGAAGAATAGCAGGTTTAGATGAAGCTAGATGAAGTAGCAGAAATGAAAAGCTTAAAGCACTCGAGAGTGCTTTTGAAAAATAAAGTGCACGCAGTAATTCTGCACTTGCAGGCAACTAAAGGAAGTGGCATGTACAATCATGCCTGAAAGATTAAAACTTCTGGTGGCAGCTCCAGAGACTTCAGCGCGTTACACTTCGACAGGCAGCCCAGTCATCCAGGGAGACAAGTTGTGTGACTTACTATCCAAGGCACTAAAAGCACCCCTTGAGAAAATCAGTTTGAAGCCCCTAAAACGCAAGCCCCCAGCTGGGCGAGCAAAAGACATGAGAGGAGTACGAAGATGACCCATTTAAGAGCTTTGTGGTTACTCTGACAACTGCACCCTAGCATCAGAATGGCGAAGTTGGGTCAAAAGGTGATCGCTTACAGATTATATCACCTCCAGGAAACAGCTTAATTCACAGGCAGATTCCACATTCTGTTGAAGAAAAATACAAATGCTGTGCTGAACGTGTCGGCTGGCTTAATTTTCATAGGCAGCCTTCAATCAGCTTGCCTCAGCTCCGGCACGGCAACCTTACACTGAAGGCAAGTGCTGCAAGAATTCCTGGGGTGGACACAGGACATTGTTGCCTTGCTATTTAAGTATCTAAAAGATGTTCCAGTGATCCACTTTGGTAGTGCTTTGCTGAGGCAGATGTAGGGCATCCACCCCTGAGGGGCCGTGAGCCCAGCCCAGCCAGACAATTCACCCAGCTCTCCCTGGCTCTTTCCCTCTGCACCCCCAGGCAGAGCAGGGACAGGGATGGAGCCCATCCCATCGCCTGGGAGCCCATGGCAGACGCAGGTGGGCAAGCACAGGCCGCGGGGGCTTCTTGGGGTGCAGGGGCACTGGCACAGCCAGCAAAGGCACCAGCAGAAAGCTGTGGCATCACTGTGAGGATTTCTGACCCTATTCCGAACAGTGTGTTTATCTGGGCTATTGCAGTGTGCCTGATCATTACCAGCTAAAACGTTGAGCTATTTTCACAGACAGAAAATAGCAGATTACCTGAGAAAACGAGGAGGGATATTATTTCCTACAGAAAAAAATAAGTTAACCTTTCACATGCTGCATTTCCAGAAACTTAGTCAGCAACTTGAACTTCCATTCTTACTTTGAAGAAAATACAGCAATCGTGCCAGATTGCACACACCACCCTACCCCCCACCACCACCTTTTTTAAGACAAAAAACAAGCAAGCAAACAAACAAAAACCCTCACTTAAGGCTACCCCATTTAAAGCCTTGGTAGTTCAACTCAGCCAGATTTATTAACAATAGCTGTACGGGAGCAGCTATTCCTCATCCACCTGAGCTGAGCTCCTGGTCAGTTCTGCCTCTTCAAAGCTATGAAAATAAAATATTATGTCCACACTGCTGGGCCGTGATGCTGACTTTGCCTCAAGTGCTATTCATGTCTCCACGGCTCCTGAAGCCATTTATCGTACATCTGCTGCCCACCACCTGAAGCAGCACTAACACCTTTCCCTTGACACCAATAAACATATTTGCTGCTGTTAGCTTCCAGTGGAGGACCTCCAAAGCTTCCTGGAGCGCAGCTCAAGGAGCATTTCTCTGCAGAAACCTGCAACAACAATTTAAACTCTGCTATCAAAGATACGAGTTGATTCTTGCCTGTCTGGCAGAAATTATTTTCCAGATTTGGTCATTCTCAGGGGTATTAAGATCGATATGTAGACTGTAGGAATGATCAAAGCCAGGCAAAAATTGAAAGCTGTTTTTTGGGCAGCTCCAAAATCAGGCAAACATCCTCATTTTAACTAAAAGGCCAAAATTTTCCCACAAAATTTCAAAAATGTTGATTTTGGTCCCTATCAATCTTATTTTTTTTTATATACCATTTTATAAAACAATGGTAAAATATTTTTAACTTCAACTAAAATAGATTTAAAAGTTCAACATCAAAAAATACTTAAGAATAAAAAACTAGCAATTTTGACTCTTCTAACCAGTCTTGTTCTGATTATTGCCAGTCCATCTAGTACAGTGCTAGTGGCCTCTTGTGAGACAGTTTTGGGAAAACTATGAAATAGTCACAATATTTTTCACGTCAGCTCTGATGCTGAGCACAACCAATCCTCACCTGCACATTCTTCTCAGAAGGAACCACTCTGAATCAGGGGCTGAGGATAGAACAGTCTGTGAAAGCGGGTCAGAGTCCAAAAAGGCATCACCCAGCCGAACTGTCTGCACCCACCAGAAAGTGCTGTTACCAGCCAGTTGTATAAATGCACTGAAATCTGACCTTCTATACATCCGAATTTTTCTAAAGTAGAAAGTCGTTTCACTGCCCAACATTTCCACTGCATTAATTGCTTATAGTTTACTATCATATTGTCCAGATACCTCATACTGCCTGAAAGAAGTTTTCTCTCCTGCAGCTCCTCTTAACACAAAAATAAGTCAAGCCACCATTAAAATTGCATAACATCTTTGGACTTCTTTTGAACCTTAAATCCATACATATTTAAACATGAGATAATCCGCAGTTCTGTTCTCAGGCATACTATCATCCGTTAAACACTCACTATGTGCTAAGAAAATAATTTAATAAGGACATTTTTAACGGAGGAAAGGGGGTCTGACGTGCACTGCTGCCACATCAGAGACCTCTTTTGCTTTGGATGGCTTCCATGGTAATCCTTATCTCCCGTTTGTGGGGCTAGCAAACCCACTGTGCCAAGACAAACGAGCTCGGCTCTTCTATAGCGCGTGCTGAGTAAAACGCTCCAGTGAAAATACGGCGTCACACGTCATCTACACGAATGTGAAGAAACAAGCGGTGTAAAAACAGTGCTAAGGGTTATCCTTAACTAACTAACAAAGCTTCTCAGAAGCTTCTTAAAGCTTCTCAAAGTTGCTTAACCAGTGTCAAGGAATCACCTTTTAATTAGCAACTTCAAAATAGATCGAAGATTAATCCTAACAATAGCCTTACAAACTAGTCAAACACTGTTACACCTTGGGAAACCAAGACAGGAAGGTTGGATGACAGACAGACAGCAAGTCACGGCAGAGCCCAGATTTAAATCCAGGCTGACAGAGGAATTCTGGCAGATCCTGCAGCACTGGTTTAAAACTTCACTGCCTACAGCTGTCCTCCCCATTCCTCTCCCAGAGGTTATTTTTCTCTCAGGCTCAGCAGAAGGAAGCATGTCACCACACTGCAGCCATCCCAGTCCAGTCTGGCACACTACCTGGAGTCACAGAAGATAGCTGGGTTTGTGCTAAGGTGCCAAAACTATTAATTGCAAAAGCTAGATTATGGGTGTAAATTCTCTTCTTCTCTTCAAGAGAGCAGCTTCTGAAAGGGAGGCCAACAGTAAAGTCAGATCACTCCAATTTTCAGAACACAAGCCTCAGAGCCCGATTTATGCTCATCTCCCCAATTTATACTTACATTCTTTACCCTGTATGACTTGCAAGAATTGGACTTCATTCTCAACTTGACTTGCACTGCATCTTTTACTATGTCGGCAAGGTTAAGAAATTTATCTCTGATTCTTTAAGCCCAGAATACACCTTGGTTAGGAATACAGATTGCAGAATATTCTTCCTGAGAAAATACAAAAGTCTATTCTGACTCTGGGACCTGTGCCTGTCGCGAGCTGAAGCCAGCAGAGCCGGACATCTGACCTCACCACAGCACCCACAAAGCCTTCCAGTACCAACCTCAGTAAATTCATGCTACAGGATTCTGTCTGAAAGCAATGTTACTTTCTCCTTTTTCCTTTAAGTCCAGGGGATTACTGTGAAGGCTTTAAAGCAGTTTATTAGCTGTCTAAAAAAACAGAAGCCACAGAGGCTTTTGCTAAGAGAGCGCGAGACAGCGAAGAGATGCAACAGTTCTGAAGAACCTCACAGCAAGATGTGTTCCAACTGTACAGACTGAGATCTTGTGCTTTATGCATGCTATCCACCAGCCTTTCTTCCTTTCAGTGATGAATCTAGTCTCTCACTAATATAATCATTTCCCCTATATGCTGTTGCCAGAAGGAGCACGTCCTTTAAAAAAAAAAAAAAAAAAAAAAAAAAAAAAAAAAAAGAAAAGAAAGAAAGTCTGGATTCATTTTGCTGTTGCGATTTGTGATTGGTCTGACAGTCTGCATCTATGAGGCTTCCTAAAGGCAGCTTGCTCTGGTTTCAGCACTCTCACTCTCCCAAATTATTTCTCAACAAGAAGCGGGGATACATTTGGGGCCGCTCCTCATGTATTAATCTTCAGGAAAGCCAAAAGGCAGCAGGACTGAAAGAAAGAATGAGGCAAACTAAGATAAATAGCAACAATAATACCAAGCATTTCTATCTGCAGGAGCATGAAAGGCAGAAACTGGACATCTGAAATCACAATATCCTTCTAACACAAGTTAGAAGGACAAGCTCATTTTACTAATGAGACAACTCAATACATCCTTTGTCATGGGATTTACTGCCAGCTCTGCCCCCAGAATTCCCAAGTCCCTCTTTAGAGGTAGAGTCTAAGGAGGTGTGCAAGACGGGGCAGATCTGAATAGAGACTCTTACAGCAAACTGGTAAAAACAACAAGCAAGCGAAAAAACCTAGTGGTGTACTGGACCAAACAGATGCATTTGCGAATGTTTAAGTTGCTGGTTCACATCACTGTAAGGATGCTGTTTGTCATCTTAAAGGTCAGGGCAATCAGAGGAGGTTCTTGATGACTGGAAAAAAGCCAAATGTCATCCTCATCTTCAAGAAGGTCAAGGAGGAAGAGATGGGGAACTACAGGATGCTTAGCCGTACCTCATTCCCCAAGAAAATATGGAGCAAATCCTTTGGGACTCCACACCCAACACTTCAAACAAAAGAAAGTGATTGAAAAGAGACAGCATAGATCTAATTAGGTCAAATAATTGATACCTAACCCAGTTAACAGCTGGCTAGAAAACAGCTTTGGAGAAAAAAGTACAGGAGCCCTCACAGGCAACAAGCTGAACCAGAATCAACGGGGTGTCTCGGCAGTGATGAGAACTAATGGCATACCAGTGTGAGTAAAAGCACAACCAACAGACTTAGGGAAGCAATCACTCCAAACTATCTCGTACCCGTGAGACTGAATCCACAGTACTGTGTCTGGTTTTGGACTCCCCAATTCATAAAGGATTTACTGCACTGACATATTTGGATCAAGTCCAGCAGAAGACAATCAAGATGCTTGGGGGCTGGCGCACATATATTGTGACGAGAGGTTAAGACAGCCAGTTTCCTCAGCCTGAGGAAGAGAAGCGCAATACAGTTGATGTCTTCAACTATCTAATAGATGAAGACAGAGCTACTTAAAGAGAAAACAGAGCTGGACTCAACTCAGAAGAACACAGCAAAAAAGCTACACACAATTCATACGAGTTGCAGAGAGAGAAATACCAGTCAGACATATGCAAAAGATTACAGTTGATGGTGTACTCAAAGACTGGAACAGGTGCCCAGAGAGGTCGTAAAATCTCCATCCTCAGAGATGCTCAAAACTCGACCAGACAAGACCCTGGCAAGCCTGATCTAACTGCAGAGATGACCTTGCTTTCAGTAGGGAACCAGACCTGATGACCTCTGAAAGTTGTTTCTAACTTCTATTATTCAGTAATTGTAACAGAGGCACAGAAGCAATAAATTACTTGAACTCTGTCTGTGGTCTTAATCGTGTTAACCTTGGGCTTTAAACTCAGCATTTCCAGGCTATTTATTCCATTCCCTAACTGCTGAGGAAACCCCACGTGGTATTAGGGTTATGTAGGTTTTGGTTAAGTACGTTTTCTGCCTTCTTGCACAAGTTAAATTATAAATTAAAAGAAAAAAAAAAAACTGTATTCATACTATCCAGTGGCACTTCAAACAAAAATGTGCAAAGTCCAACAGTACTATCTATGTCTGCTACTCATGTCCAACACTCAAAATTAATGTATTCATTACTCACTAATGTATCACTTGCCAACTGTTTCAGTCCAGTTCCTGGGGGACTGAAAGTTACATCCACAGATGTTAGATAGCTTTTTCCCCAAAGGTGCTAAAGTGGAGGGCCAGGGATTCTCCAATAAACCTCCAATCCCATCTCTCAGTCTTTCTGCAGCAATGGGTTAAGGCATAAACAGCAGACTCCAAAGCTGTCAGTTTGAGACTTATATGAGCACTTTTTTCTTTATTAATACGGTGTCTGAGTCGAGCACATACAATGCCAGAATAGTAATAACCTCAAATTATAGGTCCCTTTACAAACCAATTCAAACCAACACATTTTCTTGTCTAAGATATTTAAACATTTGGAGCCTCTTGTGCATGAAACAGCAGCTGAAGTCCCCAAGGAAAAACTCAAACTGCTTTCACTTTCTGGAGTAATATCATAGACAAAAGCAAACAAAAACAATACCATCTATCTGAACCGTGAGGTAGCATTATATCCAGAAGGCAGTCTGTAATTATAATGAGAATCAGATAAAACTAATAAAAAAATAGATTGACCAAAGGGAGACAACAAAACACAAGGAGTTCACCCTCCTTTCCTTGGTGAATGATTCACTCCGTGTCTGTCGCAGTAGCCAAGTCAAGGAAAGAGCCTGCTTCGCAAGCTGGCTCTCTTGTTTCAATATTGCCATAATACAAAATAACCTTTCGACTCCTTGTCTAAGACGATAAAAAAGTAAAAAAGCAATCAGACAGTATGAATGTGCAACATGACTGAACTCAAGCTTATACTTTAAAGGCATTTGGATGTAGTCTACATGACTAAATAAGAATCTTTACAGTTATTGTACTCCAGTACTACATGTATTATCTATAAAATGCGGGCAACTAATCGGTATGAAACTTTGTATGTAAACTCACCTATTTTATTACAGTGGTCCCAGCAGCCCCAACCAAGTTGTCAGAACACCCCAGTGCAATTTATGACCAATGTCTCCTCTTCACCTGCTATGCACCTCACCAAAGAACTTAGCTTCATCTTCTTGGTAACTTCTTATGCACTGGGAGGCTGCTATTAGGTCCCTGTAAGGTTTCTCTTCTTCAGGCTGAATAAAATCAGCTGTCTCAGGCTCTTTTCACCGACTGGGGGCTCCAGCCCCAGTATCTTTGTGGCCCTCTCTAGAGCTCAGTCAAGTTTATCAACATCTTTCTTATACTGAGGCTCCCTAAACTAAACTTTGTATTCAAGGTGCATTGTAAGAAATGCCCAATAAAGAGAATAATCACTTCCATCAATCTACTGGTCATGTTCATGTTGATATTGCCCAGTAAGGCTGGTTGGTGGTAAACTGCTAACTCATGCTTAGCCTACTGTCTGAAAAGATCCCTGGGTCTTTTTCAGCAAAGCTGCTCTACACCCGGTCAGTCCCCATCTTGTACCACAGCAGGGTGTCAGTCCGTCCCAAGTACAGGGTATAGCGCTTATCCTTTTTGAATCTCAAGAGATTCAAGTGAGCACATTCCTCTGGCCTCCTGATGTCCTCAGCAAGGCAGCCCTGTTCTGGAGCACAGCTCTCAGTGTGCTGTAATCCATAAACTTGATGAGGGTGCATTCTGTCTCCTCCTCCGTGTCACTGATAAAGATGTTAGGCAGATGTCTGACAAACTACACCTGTAACTGAGATCCAGGTAGAGTACAATCTGTTAACTACTCTTTGAATCTGATGCTCTGTTTCTTTACCCATTTAGTCTACCCATCTAGATTCTAACATGCCAGGTTGGATACAAGGATGCTGTAGGTGTCCTTAGGAAGCATTGCGATACAGACAAGGTACGCAACATCCACTGCACTCCTCTTATCCACAGTGACATCACAGTCATGGCATTCCCAATGACCTCACAGTTAGAATGAATCTAACGTTCCTAAAAGGGAAATCATGCCAGCAAAAAACATTCATAAAGTATTAAAACAGATAGGTCTTGGTCCTACATTTCCTGTGTTTCCATGTAAGGCAATGGGAAATGAAAGCACACAGCACTTTGGACAATCCAGCAGATACCAAAAACATGGCAAGCATACAGCAGCATTAAATTTAGCCTGACAAAATATACAATATTCTAATGCTCAATGAGAAGGCATTCAGACAGTGAAACTGATCCACCCACAAGTTGTAGCAGATGGAAAATTACACTCAGTTTCCAAGAGTAATACAGCAGGAAACAAAGATCAATGAGGTTTGGCTTGTACGTCAACCTCTAGTCAGCAGCTATGGTGCTGTTCTACAGCAGTAGAAGAAATCTGTCCACAAACACAGGGAGAGCCACCACGCATACGCTGTCAAATCAAAGCTCAGTAACTCATCTCCAGCTGAGACCAATGTCTGATGCATAGGGTATAAAAACAGGGCAAGTATGCTGCATTGCTGCTCTGAATGCTCTCCTAACCGATAGGAATTTGCAGCATAAAGAATCTCAGAATTAGAAAGGTAACTCTGCTAAATGACTTTGTCTGATCAGCTTCAACATATGTAAATCTCTCACTTACAACAACACTGAGTTCCAAACTTCAGTGATATATTACGTGAAAAAAAAATTAGTTTTCTTGATAATAATTTCTACTTACTGCCTCATGCAATTTTAGATTTCAAAAAACTCTAATGAATCCTTCTTTAGTGTGGAAAAGAGAAGACTAAAATCCTAGTCTGCTTAGCTGCTTCTCAAAGACAGGTGGTTCTAAACTGCAGTTCCAGGTGCTTTTGCTAGTTTTGCTGCAACAGGCCCAGAACTTCAGTCAGTACTAAAGATGAAGCCATGGATTTACAGTGGTGCAAGGTTTTTATTTTCTTTCTCTGCACTTCCCTTAATAATTCCTAACATGCAATTTTCTTTCCTGCCTGCTACTGACCTGTGAGCTGAAGGCTTTCATGAGGCTGTGATGCTTGTTCAGAGACCAACACCATGCAGGGCTCACTCACATTAACCCTATTTGCATCACCTTGTATTTATTGACATTTCATTTTGGCTACAAGTTTTTCCACCCTGTCTTTCAATGTTGCAGTCTGTCTACACTCTCTGCAGTTGGCATTCACTTCTGTGATCTCAAAATAACTGTGTCAACAAGCTTTCTCATCTCATTGTATGCCTCATTTTCTGAATCATTTGTGAACAGCATGCTAGAGATACAGCTAGCATCTGAAAAGCTTCTTCAAAGTCTTTTTGATCAGGAGCAGATAAACTCTTTGGGATCCCAACAGGATGAAGGAGTCAGCCCCACACATGTACGCTTTGCAGGCCTGTCGTGGAACATATGTGAATAGAGATTTTAGCAGCTTGACGTGAGCACAGCCATTGTGCCTAACTGGGAAATGAATCAGCCCAAACTAAAAATTAAAGGAAAAAAAGCATAGTCCCACCACTGAGGTCCCATTTCTTTTTTATATAACAGAAATAGGGTTTTGTAGAAGCTATACCTGTTACCAAAAATAATTTCAAGACTGTAAGAATGATCATAGTATTTTGGTTTTACAATCACATACGGTCCCAATGCAGGTGTTCCGGAAATGCAAGAGTTAAGCAGGAATGGTGTGGCGGCTGGGATGGACTAACCAGACTTTTCTGGAAGAAACACGATCAGGAAAGAGCCCTCCATCAATACGGTCAAGTTGTGAACGAGTTTTGTACGAGTAAAACTCTGTGTGGGACCAGGCAAAGGCAAAAGGCCCACCAGGGCTGGGTGTGGGGGGGGTCTGGGCTGAGCCGTGAGGGTGACGGCAGCGCTGCGGAGCTGAGCCCAGCTGCCAGGGTGGCTCTGCACGTGCTCGATTTCTGCAGATTGTCTTGCATTTTTGTTCTTGGCAAGCCAGAGCAGCTTGGGAAGTATTTGCAGGTCTGGCTGCTTAAGCAGGAGCAGCCTCACGAGGAGCACACGACAATTGCCCAAGATGGGCTTACAGCATTACTGCTGCTGGAGGCAGAAAATCGTTTCCACAATAACTGCTTTCCAGCACCCCAGCTACACTTTCTACAGCATTTCACCACCCAGCTGCATTACAAAAAAAAAAAAAAAACAACAAACAACGAAGAGCGAGCATGTTATTTTCGTACCTTTTTTTTTTTTTTTAAGCCATATTGACACATGGACTCTGCGACAAAATGAATGCTACTGGAGGCCCAAAATATCTGCACTGAATATAAATATATTATGAAATAGCTTTTAAACTCAGCCCCGAAGCACCTCGTGATTGGCTGCCAGTGATGTCAGACGTGCACAAAGCCCAATAAAAGGCAGGGGTTAACAAGTCTCCTCGCTCTGCATAAACCCCATGCAGCAGCAGAGCGGCTGGCGGCCAGGCAGGGATTAACGGGACCATCTCGCAGGTAGCACAAATACCCCGACCTCAGGCCTCGGGGTCGAGCGAGCTGCATGCTGCCTGCCAGAAGTGTGCTCCTGCACCGGTCTCAGCAGCGCTTAACTAAGCGTTGTTTACTTGAGAGAAAAGCCTTCCTAAGGGACACCGTAAATCACTGTCAGCTTTAAGGTTTTAAAGATGCACTCGTGCATATTCAGAGCAATTACTTTGGTCTTATCTGGTAGTTAGGATCTTCCATTTCACGTCAGAGCTGAAGCAGCTATAGTCCCCTTTTCAAACAGGAACTTGGCCTTCCATCCTATTTGAATAAACTACTATTAGTAGAGGGAGGACCATATTTTTACAAAACCCTTAACAAAATTAGACTTAAAAACTTATGGCAGGAATATCAACTAAGCCTTTAAAACATACTATTTTGGAACTGGTTGCTCACAATTTGTTAACTCTTCCCATGCACTCATGCTTACAGCTTGCCAGACAAGGAATGCTCATTCACAGGTTGACATAGTTTTGACAAACTAAGCAATCCATGCAGAGAGGGATTAGCTGTATAAAATCCCATGTGCGCATGATTCTCAATTACCAGCAACCACTATTTGTTTTGTTTCTTACTGTGAATGCAATTTTTGGACCTGGCCTAGTTTCAAGTGTTATTAGGTAGATAGCATGTCATATTGTAGGAAGGAGTCTTAGGCATGAACTGAAAATACGCTGAATTTGATCATCCCATTCTAGGCAGTTTTGCTGCCAACATGGGCTATATATAGCCTATATATATATGTAATAGTTTGCATTCATACTTTGAATGCAAGAATGCAAGCAGATCATATAGAAATATGGAAGTGTTGTCTGATTTGCAATATAAAACTTTGTTTTTCATATTCTTGCCTGAGATGTGGGACTATTCAATAGAAATAAAATAGCAAGACATACGATTCAGATATGGAGCTGCTCTAAGGTATTGTATCACTGCCCTGCTCAGAGCACCATCACCAATGCAAGAGAAAATGCTGTATGCTGTTGTCTACTATGGCTCCTTTTGCCTCTTTTCATTTTACTATTAATGGCAAAAATGCTAAAACCCACAAGCTCAGTGTCTAGAAACCTCATGCTTTCCTCGATTACTCCTAAAGGATCCCTTTACTGCTGAACCTCAGCACATACCATCAAATATTTCAAGTGGAACAAATTCATTAACTTGTAAACACTACTTAACTAACTGAACGCCAGTGACAGAAACCTAGAGCACTGTTAAATCAACTTCAAGCAGGCACCGCATTTCATGTGTTAATACTTGCCATCTGCTCATGTTGCATTTTTTACCACAAGAAAAAAATGTGACTGCTGAGTAAAGACACTTCAAAAAAAAAAAAAAAAAGAAAGAAAGAAAGAAACAGGAGAAACCTGGCCTCACTTAGCCATAAACTATGGGTTCATTTTTTATTTTTTATGCACACATGCACTAAGAACAGAAAAAAAAAAAGTAAAATAGTCCTTTAAGTTACTGCTGCTTATAATAGCTACACTAGGAAATTTTAAAGATAAAGAAAAAAAGAAAGTGCCTGTGCATGTTTGGTACTCCAGACAGCAAGAAATTTGCCTCGGGGAGAAACAGTTTGTAAAAGAGCTGGGGGGAGGGAAATATGCTGGGAGACAGCATGCAGAAGGGAACCACCGTGTGAGTGTGCGTGCGTGCACATTTGTGTTGAAGGCCCTGGAAAAAAATGCTAGTCACTACGGCTCCTAGAGGCTCCAGCACAGCAAAGCACCTTTCCTGCAACGCATCCATTACGCGGACAGAAGTGCCCGCCAGCCACAGAAAATGGCCCAGCCAGAAGGGATGGAACCCTGCAGATCGAAGGTTCCCCACTTTGTGAAACATGCGATTTTTCAGCGAGGATTAGAAATCAACTTAAAAACAAACAAACACACCCTCCTAACTTCTTACCCCCTTGAAAACTAAAGGTGTTCAACATTTTACCCTAAAAGTCAGGCCTATGACGTAGGGGATGCTAAGACATGATGGTAAGCTTCATTTTCGTTTGATGGTATTTCATTTGATACTCAGTGTGTTTCTAGTAATATTCCTAAAGAGCACTCAAACCTTTCAGTAATGCGAGTGAAAAGGAATTTGCTATGGCACAAGGTCACCAAGGAATAAATATTTCTGAAGCCATGAAGTTCTGATTAGCTATTGCCAAGAAAAACAAACAAACAAAACAAACAAAAAAAAAACAGATCTGCATTTGTGCCTTTTTAAAACTCATGCTTTGAACTGGTGCTTATCATGAAAGCAGCCGATGGCTACTTTGGGGCATGGCACCTGCCATTAGTATGCCAGATCCGCTGAGGAGCAGCAGCAGCAGGGCAGTGGCTGTTGTCCTGATCTAGATGGGCAAATCCCAAAGCAAGTTTCCCTACAGAACCATGTGTGGTGATGGCGATCAAGGTAGAAACTTACCAACTGGAAAAAGAGACAAAACCTTTTCACAAAATTCACTGTGCAGTAACCATGCATGAACACTGGCTCCCATATACGCTCCTAGTTGCGATGATAAAGTCAGTCAGTGCATGAAACTTGAAACTGTAACTTCTGGATCAAAACCCATGTCATCCTTTTCCTATTACCAGTGCCTAGAACTGTTTTACCTTCACAAAACCACAGGCTCTTTGGATGTCTCTTTTCTTTGGGTGTATTCCTAACTTTACCTGCCATGATTTGATATTAGCAGAATTTTATTTGGCTGTTGGGCTTCTATTTATGATGACTGCAAATGATCAAAAACAAACAAACAAGAAAAACAACATAACTTTGGTCATAACCAAAGCAAGCAACTACTGGCCTACGTTGCACACGACTGAAAAAGGACACTAGCAGGATGTAACCATGTCACAAATATGTGAACACCAGACATTCTTAATTGTGCAAAAAAAACAAACAAACAAACAAAAAAAACTATCTGGCCCCAAATCCTTTGTATTTAAAGCTCAAGCCTCTTTTCTTCCACACCAGATCAATCTTTCCTCTCCACAAAGGAGACCAGGTGTTCCTTAAATTCACTTAGCATTTCACTCATTCTCACATTAATGAAACCCATATGTGTAAGTATTACCATCTTTAGTTCCTTACTTACTGCACTTTTCCTGAAACTTGAATTAATTGAGTAGCTTTCTCTGTACTAAAAAAAAAAAAAAAAAAAAACCGTTGCACAGATTTTATTAACAGCTTGCATAATTTTTAAGACTGCTGCAAAAATGTGTATTTACCTAGGACAGTTTTGATGCTTGAAAACAAGATGCACATCTCCCCTGTAGCAACATACAAGTTCCTGGTTTTGAAAGTATGTTGGACCAAGATTACCCCTTTTACTGCTACTTCAAGACTGCATATATTAAACTGAAAGCACAAAGAGAGAAGAGCTTGCACTAGGACAGCTGTAGTGATTTTCAACCCCAGTTGATTTCTGTCTCTTCTCTAGTGCCCCTCCGCACTGCATAAGCAGCTGCTAAACTGCCCCAGTTAATAGCCCAGCATATGAAAGAAAAACAAACGCTGGTTTCACGTTACTTCTGCATACCAACAAAAGATCCAGCCAAGTTGTCATGTTCATCAGAAAAGCCTGACAGCCACTTCACTTATTTGAGTTCAAGTTATTCCTGTCTCACTACTGCCATGTAATACAGGTATTTATTCTAGATGCATTTAATGTCTACCCATGCTCCTAGATGAAATGCAACTCTAAAAAAATAAAGGTCCCAACCAAAACTGATGTGAAAGACACACAACCACCGAGAGAACAGCAGTCATTCAAGAAAATGAGTCACAGAGGCAGCCAGCAGAATGCTGAAGGAGGCTTCCATATGTGACTGTCTCATACAGAAAAAAGAGAGGCACTGAAAACGAGTTGATAAAATATTTTCAGAAGGTGGTGGGCGTCCCAGTTAGAACCATCAGAGTGGCAGCAAAAGCAGGGGGAGAGTTAATTGGACATCTGTGTGAAAGTGAGGGAGGGCAGACAGGAAGGCAAGAATAAACTCCGTAAGCAGACCACGACATGGGGCGAGAGTAAGACTCACACTGCTCAGAGCACAAAAGTAGGACCCACGTTTGTCAGACTATGCCTGTTAAAAATTATAATTCCTTCAAACTGACCTTGTTTACCCAAGACATTTTGGAGAGCAAGCAACTTCATAACAGACTGTGGCCTTACACTAGATTTGTTAAAACAAAGAGGGGAAAAAAAAAAATGCCAGAGCCTCACTAACTTCACTCCTCACTTCATACACAAGTCATATCAGGTATTTTGGGGAATGCTAAAGTTCGGGCTGATTTCACAAACAACAGTATTTTGTGGATCATTTTGCATGTGAGTAGATATCTACACATACTTAGGATTAATTTGATTTGAAAGTATTTATGCAGGATCAAGATTTTCATTTCTCAGACCACCTTCATATTTCATTCACCTTAATCTATAAATGCACTTCCAGAAAAAAAAAACAGTCATAAAAATAACTTGATTTACAGTGAAGGTCACAGCTGAGTATCACATCAGGATACTGTGAAAATCCACAAGCTACGTGTTCTGCATTATAAAAGACACATCAGAATAAGAATTCCTTTCCAATATTTTCTTGTGCCAACTGCATGCAGATTTTAACAGAGAAATTACTCTGTGTGGAATATCTGGAGTGAGGATTTTTCTGCATAAACCCTTTACTGCCTCACAGTATCTTCTTGGGTCTTGTACCAGTTTATCCGGTTATAAAATTGATTGTTCATTCACTTCTGAAAAATCATGTATTTACCTTAATCCTTTAAAAAAAAGGACTTGAAGTGGAAAGCTGAAGTGTTATCATAGTTCAGCAAACAAGTTTCACGGAGACAGCCTCCTACTTAATGTTCTGTGGACATTTCAATGTAGTGCCAGGCTGTACTGCAGATTTATGGTACAACTATAATAAAGCCATTTTTATTTCTGTACGCCTCTAATTCCCATCAGGATGATGGTACACATCTATCCTTTTGGCCACCATTTGTCTGGTGCGTTTACGCAGCAACGGGTTTGCGCCTGGAACTACCGTCAATTGTGTGCTTCAAGATGCACATCCCGAGCTCAGTTAAGCCATACAGCCCCTACCATAAGTTATGAATTGAACTTTTGTGTGTGTGTGTGTGTGTGTGTGTGTACAGAATAATTAAGAATAGGAACAAAATAAAGACGAATTTCTGTTTTTGTCACACAGACCACAATTTCTACAGACATTCCTCCGATGAGACACTATTACAGAAGTATATATTACATGGTTACAGAAATAAATGGAGGAGCATACCATGCCGTGGAGACAATAATCCACAAAAATATGGTAAAACAAAGTTCCCAACAAGCTCACCACAACTATGGCTGGCAAGAACATAATTTCTCAGTGGATTACAATACATTTGAGATGTTTAACCCTAACATCATGTAATCTGCAGTATGTTTCTGCATCTCAGCTAGAGTTTAAACCGTAGCTGGTAGAGCATAAACCGAGGAAAACAGCATAACCCAAGAAACACAGGAACAGGGAAAATAGTCATCCTTTGTTTAATAGAAGAGAATATTTTTAATATATTGCAAAACATGGTTAATATCTCTTAACACCAGAGATATAAATGGCACACCTGTAACAAAGAAACTGAGATGTGCGAAAAATGCAGAGAAGTAATTCTGCTAAGATATTGACTCAACCACACCTTTCACAACATGCTGCTCGGATGGCCTGAGGGCATTCATGCTAGAGACACAGCGGCCAAGTTTAAGCTTTTCTTGTTTTATTGCTTTTGTTTTTTAAAGAATCTATAGCAGCACAGCACACGTTTATGAAAAGAAACCCCGAACCACCGGAATCGTGAGCTATTTTACATGCATTGTTTTGTAACAATGACTGCACACAGTCCTCTTTAACAATGGATATGATGGCACAGAGCCTCACATGGAAGACAGAAATGACAGTACAAACAGAGAATCTGATACAACCCAAGACATCCTATATTGCCCCAAGAAAACAGGCTGGTGCAGAGCTGCAATGTATAACATGCAAATGCTTAAATCAATAGTGTGAGCAGGAGCCACTGCTTGCTGCATTCCTTACAGCCGCCGCCAAAAGGAATGTGAAAAAAGGGCAGGGTGGAGAGATGTTTACTGCTTATTGCTCTGGCACCAGCTAATATCTTTTCTGTAACTAATTCATTTTAACTCTGCACATGGCACTGTTATGTAAAATGTTTCTGAAGCAAAATTTTTTCCTGCTTTTCATGAGCAAGCATCAAAGCCTAGTAAACCACGTACTGCAGAATATATTTAAAGCTCATCAACACAGACCAATAGAGGCACTGAAACTGACCTCTGGAGGAGGAGCTCTTTACATGCAGAGGTTGGGTTTCTATTTTCTGGCACAGATCAACCCAGCTTATAGAAAGGCAATATTTTACAAATCTTTACATATGTAGCCAGAAGCTTTTGTCAGTGAGATGCAATTATAGTTTAAAAGCAATTTTGATGACAGAAATGAGATGAGAGCACTAATGTAGGTGGCTTTCTGACAAATCAAGTTTTTCCTGTTTTTTTCATTCATTTGATCTCTACTGGAATTTTGCAACAGGAATTGGCTCAGTCTCTTTCAAAACATGAAGGGCCTAATCCCTTCCCACTGGAGAACAGGAAGTCAGAAGCCATTCTTAGCACTGATTAAAAAAGAATCTAGATTGTTATTTTAATTTCAC
Organism: Aythya marila; assembly: GCF_965140915.1. Lineage (NCBI taxonomy): Eukaryota > Metazoa > Chordata > Aves > Anseriformes > Anatidae > Aythya > Aythya marila. The sequence goes on from NC_139057.1 coordinate 8,296,070, forward strand.
TGTTGAATGTTAACTAGATTCATTTATTTTTTTTTTGCTAACGTTTCAGCGTGATGGCTCAATTAAAAGCTGATTTCCTCCATGCGACACCTGTTTAGTACAAGAGCCCCTTTACAGCAGTCATTCTCTGTAAAGGCGCAATCACACTACAACTTCTCCCTATGGCTGTGTATATAACTCATAACATGTGCTACCCAAGTCCTTATTTACACACCACTGTATTCTCTTGCTTTGGACACTCTAGCAATGACATTTCTAGTGCAAAGACTTTTCACACTTGCTGCAAGTGCATTCAGGCAAAATCATTCAGTAGGGAATGGGCAGCAGTTTGTATTTTGACTTCCATTCGCACCTGCTTGGAAACTACCTACTGTTGTGCATGTGCCTACTGGATGCTACAGCCCACGCTCCCCACTTCTCCTCCCCAGCCTCCTCTGATGTTCTCAGTGCCCTGATGTGAACGTCTGTACTTCTACTCCTGTGTGCAAGCCCCAAGCGCCCTCACCTCCTGTTCCTTCACACCAGTGGCACTGCTCGTTTGCGGTCCATGCACAGTGTTGCAGCTTCTCTCAAGTTGTCCTTAGCAGACGCCAGACTTCTGTAAAGAAGCTCAGACTCCACTTCAACAACTGTGCAAGCTCCCTCAGGGAAGCTGGCGAATGAGGGCTAAAGCTTCAGGTAGCTGAAATCTTGACCTCTGGGCCTTCTACACCCCTTTGCTTGTATCTTCCTATTTTGAAGCGTTGCCTTTCTTGACATACAACCATTGCCACCTCTCTGCGGCTCCCAAAGCAGCTAGCAGATCAGTCCAAATCAGAATGGGACAGGATCAACCTCAAGCATAGCTGCAGGTAAAATAAACTGACAATACTTCATATCCCATTACTGAGTTCCCAGTTCAATTTACTCAAATCTAGGTGTCAGGGGAAAAAAAAATAAAAAAATAAAAATCAACCAAACCAAACAAAACCATTAGTGAGCACCTTAGTCCAGACAAAACAGCAAAACCCTCCTCAGATGACCAGCTGCTGTTCTAGAGATCACATTAGTAGAAAATGGGGATTAAAAACAAACAAACAAATAATCTCTTTCCAAGCTCAGTAAGAAATTCTGAAAATTCCTAAGAGTATCATCAATAATTGACAACAATCTCATAACAATTAAAATTAACATGCTTTTAATATTAAACTTAAAAACTGTTATTGGAAAGAAATACAAAGCACATTAAGTTATGCTCCAAATAAAAATACACACTCATTGCTTGGCAGCACAAACCAAAACACTAAGGACACTTTGTGAGTACAATGGAAAGTAAGAAAATTAAAATGGAAACACTACTTTTTATAAGCTTAAAAGACATTTTATCTGCTTTCAATATGCCAGGCAATTGCAGGTACAAAACCCACTACCACTACAGTATTAAGGGTTTATGAATAATGATGTAAAAAGATCTACTTACAGTGAATTTCTAACTATCTGCTTCTTTACACTATGCGACAAAATTCCAGAACAATTTTTCAAGTACACCTACCATCCCTCTCTTTTCTGTATGCTTCTCAGACTGGGTTTGAGTATCTGTCAAGCCATTCTCATTATGTTTGAAAAGAATATGAAACAAAAATATCTTGGTTTTCTTATTCCTAAAGTTTCCCAGTTTGGATCACAATCACCTTTGAGGGCAGTTATGAACGAATTTTTGCTGGTTTAGATTATGTAAAGAACAGTTTTACAGAATTAAAGCTCCCTAATTTGATGTTTGTCCTTCATAAATTATGACTTTTTCTGAGTACATGATAGCTAATTGTGAACGCCAAGGATCTTTTCTACTTGCATATTTTCTCAGAACTGTGTCTGATCCACCATATATCAACCCCAGTTTTGGCTCGAAGAGGAAAAGGTAAACATCTTGTTAAATAACCCTCTCTTGTACCATGTTCTAGAATTCATGCAACACTGCGTTGGCAGCCCAGTAACTAATGGAATCACTTGGAGGAGAACATTTGCAGCATTGCCAATCACTGCCATTCATGAACTATGCTGTTGGTTTGACAATAAAAAGTCCCTGAAAAATCTAATGTGTATTTTTTCTTCATAGCACTAGTATGAGATTTTTGGAGGTTATAATTTTACAAGCCTTTCCCTGCAACTATACAAGGGTTAAAAATTATTCTAAAAATAAATCTCTGTCAAAAGTATTATCTAATGACACTGAAAGACATTTTCTGGTTTTAAGAAATGGCAGTTATCACAAAATGCGTGAAAAAATTGAAGAGTTACTGATGTTCAGTTTTGATCCATTGGAAAAGATACTAGTGATTTTAAAAAAAAAAAAAAAAAAAAAAAAAAAACTCCCCACACTAAAGTTTTCTAAAATAGATTTCCTGTCCTTTCTCTAAGATTGCTGAACCCCATTCAGCCAGGGCACAGATAAAATCTTTGGACAAAAGATTTGAATTCACAGTTTCTCCCATACAGAGTTCAATCTTTACAGGAGAAAAGATTTTCTGCTACAGAGCTGCAAACTTCACAGGAGAAAGTTATTTCCTCTGTTCCATTCCCCCAGGAGGTGTTATATTCTTATAACCTGTCAGACTTACACAGTCATATTTGTAATTTATATTTAGTATAAGGTCGTTTCTTTTCAAACCACCTCTGGATATTCCTAACACAAAGCGTGAATTCTGATTATTCAATTTTCTCCCACAGGTTTGACACCTCTCCCAGTGTTACTGTGCATTGGAATTCTATAGGAAACAACTTGAATACCCAAACACAGTCAAAGATAAGGAAAAAAAAAATAAAAAAAAGACTGCACCTTGCAATATAATGGCAAAACAATGGGAATCACTTTTCTTATCTGTGTTCATGCTAGCTAGCTCTCTCACCATGCTTTCTAGTTGTACTATATTTGGGGAAAAAGATGAGAGGAAGGGAAAAAGATCGATACAGTAGAAAGTTACACCATTCCCTATTTATTTTTCTCTTTTGTTCACTAATACTATCATTCCAAGATGCTTGCAAGTGTGAATACACAACTACACAATATTTGAGATTTTTCTTTATAAGGACAAAAAAATATATATTAAAAACATTGTATTATCTTTGAGCCCAACTCTAGCCAGCATCTGAGTAACTAGTCTGGCCTTCTCCGTTCTTCTTGGCATCCTGGTTATACAACATTATTTGTATAGGCAGACCAACCTTGCAAAAAAATCCAGCATTGATACTTTTCCCAGACTGGGTATCTGCTGCAGGCTTAACATGTTTGGAAAGTTTTAAGGAACAAAAATAAGCCAATTTAGATAACAAAATTAAGGAAAAGTATGTGTCGTTTAGCCCTTTTGAAAAGCTCCGTTGCCTTCATAATCTACAGCAGAAATTTTAAATTGGCAGAAAACTGTCCTCATATCAGGGACATCTTTTCCCATTGCTATGAAAATATTACCAAATTTGGACAAGTTACACTTTTTACTAGGGTTTTCTAAGATTCACTAGAGTTTGACAGCTAAATTATCCAAAGACCAAATCAGCATGCACCATCTTCTTTCCACACCTCTGCATAATCATTACACTCTGTGAGCAGTTAAGGTTTGTCCTGAACCTGTAGAAATTGAACTTCACTTCTGCAATGGAAGTTTACAGAGGTTGCTCTGACACCAAACAAAAACCTGAATTGGTTCAGCTGTCCCTATTCACTGATACCTGCATATTATTGCCTATCTGGTTTTATGCATATCAGCATAATACTGCACCATCTCTGTGAGGAGAAAAAAAAAAAAGGGGGCTGGGGAGTGAGGGGGGATATATGCACTGCTAAATAATTTCATTGAAAGAATCTTTTTAAAAAAAAAAAATCCCTTCACAGAAGCAAACCACGGGTATCTCTTTTACACAACTTAAAATTAAAAATCAAATCTCCTGGAAGGCCACATTTGATCTATAAAAGGTATTTAACATCTTCCCCATCCTCTGAAAGCAGCTTTAAAAATACTCACGTTTTTAAAAGATGGGATAGTTGCACATTGAAACAGTTTGCAAACAGCATTAAGAAAAGTGCCATGGCTCTTCTCTGCTTCAAGTACTTGCTCTTCTAGGAAGGAAACATGGTGTGCAACCATTTTAACAAATGCCTATGGAGATAGGAGAAACACCTGATGAAAATTAAAAGCACCTGATCTCGATTTCAGCATTACCCTAGATAGAGATCTGAAGTCAAAGAAAAAGCATTAACAAGATATCAGGATGCACTATTGCTAATATAAATATCAAAGGGGCATATATTCAGAAGTAGGCTACAGATACTTATAGCCATCAGAAGAACCACTGTTCATGACCTAAGGCTAGTTGTTTTTTTTTCCCCTCTTTCTAAGGGCACAGCTTTGCTCCCTCTTCAGCACACAAATTAAGTCCTTCCATAGTGTCTAAAGGGCCGACAACATTTCAGCAGTGAGGTGAAAACTCCTCTGAGCCCACACAGGCACTACAACTTCTGGTGGGAGTGAGAAAGTGGCCACAGTGGTAGGAGGGAGGAGAAAGCAGAGGAAAAGATAATAGCAGGTGCCTTTAGCTAAAAAAAGGTCAGGAATGACTGACCTAAAGCATACATCAGTTCAGTTTCAGCTTAAATTTGAGCCATAAGGGAAAGCCAACTAACTAACTAACTAACTAATTATTTGCTAAAACACAAAACTATAAACAATTTTGATACCCACTATTAATGATTATGCCTTGTTTTTTTTTTTTTTTTTTTTGAGAGAGAGGTTGATCACTGCCCATTTTAGGGATAAGGTAAGGTTGAGCAAGTAAATTAGTTATTCCAAACATACCAGTGACAACATCAAAGTTAAAACCCAGCAGAATTTCATTCCATTTACCCATTACACAACAGTCCCTCCCTTTTCTACTCTTGGGGGTACAAGTCATTTTCTCCCTTGAAAATCCCTATGGATGATAAGCTTTAAATTTAAAAGTTCTAATTAAGACATTAACTACTGCTCAAATTGCCAATTTAATCTTGTGTTCTCAGATTACTGCCATTACAGCCAGTAAAGTCAGGGAGAAAAACTGATTTCTAATCAATGTAGGTATTAGCCTAGTCTGATAACACAGAACGTCTATCAACAAAAGTTTGCTGCATTTTTCAAGGGCAACCTGTAGCCTATCATAAAGACGGGCTGTCTTCATAGTCCAAATTATCATCTTCCTACAGCTGTATTAAGGGAACTGGGTAAGGGGGCAGAAAGGGTGTTTTTCCCCTCTTTGTATTAGAGGGGGGGGAAAAAAGGAGCTCTGTTGCTTGCCATACTTTTGGGATAATTAATTGCTTAGTTTTTATTTTCTTCTTCTGTTCAAAGACCCAGCTTAAGTATACATTCAGGTATAGCCAAATTGTCAAGTGTGCTATTTCTTAGACGAGGGTAACTCAGTTCTGAAAATCAGACAGGTTTCAGTTGACTCCCACTTTTGTTCTAAAATGCCTTGCCTCAGTTTCCTGTGGCAATCTTTCTCCTGGTGCTGTCCATAAAATACAAAGTGTTTTGATAAATCTGTTATCAAATATAAGTGTAAAAAGGCAAACTACAAAAAAAAAAAAATAAAAAAATTGCATTTAACAAAACTTGCTGAAAGCAAAGTCAATTGCCCTGTCTCTCCCACAGCTGTATACCTCATCAGAGAATATTACCACTTTGTACAGGGGTAGAGCTTGAAGCTTAAGAACTGCCTATCTGGAATTAATGCCACAAACACTCCGTTTATTTCACTTCTAAGTCAGTTAAAAGTGATTTTAAGCATTACACAATTTATCTCATCATGTTTTAATTATATTCTTCCTAGAGGCAAACTTGCCCTTGGTTGACACAAATTTTAACATACTGCTTACTAAATATGGTGAGGGCATCTTACTGAGTCATACTGGCTTCCCTCAGTCAGGATACAATAAACACCAAAATACACGGCAGAAGATGGGGGCTCAGAGATCTCCCCGCAACTACATAAAGCTATCAGGAACAGCTTGAGTATGTTCAGCACTGGATGCAAGACTTTAATTTTTTTTTTAAATTTATAAGTGGTTTCACAGACACTCCTTTGAGTCACAAAACAAATTAACATTACTAGCATTATTATTAACATCAAAAACATAACTAGTGCTTTTAATCCAGCATTAGGAACTGTAGAATCCACAGCAATAAATTACTCTGTGATCTTCCAAAACCATAAACAATTGCATGGGCTGGACCACAGGTAAGAATCACATTGACTGAAAAACAAACACAAGTGCTTCATGCAAATACCTAGACAGTTAACCTATAAAACACACAAAAAGAAGGATGTAAACTTTCCAATACAATTAACAAACCTCCAATTTATCAATTTTGGCATAGACGTGGTTCATTTCCAGCACCTTGTCCTTAATGAGTGGAATGGTCTCTTCCAGGATCTCTGATGTATCGCTTCTAATCTGCATTGAAGAAAGAATATCACATGAGAATGAGCTTTGATGATAAATTCTTTACTATTTTTTTCATGTTAATATTTCAAAGTACTTCTACTCTGAAACGATATCATAAGGGCCCTTTGGTAAGTATGCTGTTAAGCAGAGATTGGGAAAAACACATTTTCTCAAGTAATCAGAGACAACAAAACAACCCATAGCAGCTGACAGGGCTCTGACCTCAAAACCAGCCTTCCTCTTCTCCCCAGATTTCCACGCTACTCCTCCCAAGACACTTCTCACTTTCCATTATGAAATGCCGCAGACATGAGGGGTAATGAAGGATTTAAAATGAAAATCAATAGTTTTTGAAAAGGATTTGAGTTAGCCTGTGGCAAATTATCCTCATTCAGGGGTAGCAGGAGGTCACTCTTGGCTATCAACTGGTGCTAAAAGACCATTTACACCTAAATAGTACAATTCAATTTGCAATGCAGTCTGATACTAACACCAAAACAGAGAAAAAGCTTGGTCAGATCTTTGATTACACCACTTGTAGCATCTAGTCTCCAACGGGGGCTCAGGACAGCGGGAATCTTCATGCAAAGTTCTAGTGTAAGCACCTCAGAGAAAGTTTCTGCTCCCAGCACCTGTCAGCTTCCACAACTCTAAGTGCCCTAATGCAGGAATTTTGTTTGGTTGCTAGTAGAACTAAGGTTGCTTGTGACCTCGATATGACAGCCTGAATTTTATTTGAAATTCTGTTAATGTTTGTGTTAGCAAGAATTACCTGATTCCCTACATAAACAACTCTGAGTGTTTTGTTAGGTGGCAGTAAGACGCACCTCCAGTCAGAGGGCTACAGCTAACAACGTACAAAAAAAAAAAAAAAAAGATGGATAGGCCAAGAGCTGGGCTATGCTTTATAAATTTTACTAAGTACTTAGAAATTTTATTGATGATACGACTCTCTTTTTTTTTTTCTTTTTAAAAGAAGTAGTGTTTTTAAAGGCTTAGAATGGACGAAGCTAGATACGTATAAAATGACTCCTAGTAAGATTTTATAGCATTTTTATTACCAGCATGAGTAAATGCAGATCAAGTGCTTAATAGTGCTATAAACATTCTGAGATATGAGATCAAACAGACATATCAAAATAGTACTAGCTTTCTACTGTAAACAAACCAACAGTGTCTCCTGTGTTACTGGTCGTAGCACTACATCCACCCGGCGGTGAAGCAACTGCAGACACAGCCACACGCTGTTATCTTTCCACTATGTGCTTTATATCCAACAGAAAACAAGCACAGACAGATGGGCCACATCCCTGTAAATGGAGTCAGACTTATAATAAAAATGCAAAAAGAACAGAAAATGAAGGAGCTAAAGCAGATGAATTCCAGAGTTGTCCTATTGAATTTTTGGGGGGGTCGATAGTAGGCGGGGGCATGCCAAGCCCAAACCTCTATAATAAAGGAGAAGTGAAAAACAAATTGGTGATCTGAGGTGAGGTTCACACTCAGGTAAATTACATCGGAGTATAATTTGAGCCTGTAATTCCCAAAGATAAGGTAACAGACTAAGAAACTTGTTCACTAATATTCCTCTCAGAAAGAACTACAGCAAAGCCACTCTTACAGCTAAATGCTAGATAGCTTCTGTAAATATAACCACAGTTTGGGATATAGCCAGAAAAAGAGAGATGTTGTACAGACCCAGTACAAAAACTATCAACATAACAAGGTCATAGCAGACACGGAACAAATCTAAACCATATTTATTTGAGGGTAAAAGCAAACAAGCAATACAAGATAGAGGAGAGTTGCTTTTCCAGCAAGCAGCCTGTGATGGAAGGGAATGACATGCAAATATGATTCAAGAAGAGTCATTCTGCAGCAGTCTGCAGAACCACAGCGACAGAGGAGTTCAAGAGGAGCCAGCACACGACAAAGGGAAATGATTCTCTTGGTACAGCAACCTCTCACAAGCCAGGGAAAACAGGACTAGTATGAAACCCCACGTTATAAAACAAGATTTATTTTCCGTTGTGCAATTATTTTACTTCATTTACTGAAGACTTATCTGAGTGCTCAGCACAAGCACCAGAACACAGCAGTCCTTGGGGGAAAATAAGAACAAAACTAAACTCTTCTCTTACTGGGTTTTACTATGCTAATTTGAGGAGTGAGTGAAGGGAAGGGAGGTTTGACTGGACTTTGTCTTCTAATAGTTCAAATCAGCAAGACAAAGCCCAAGGAGGCAGCAAAAGTCACTTAGCAGACAGCACAACCAGAGTATGAATGATGAATTAGGACACACACCAGGAACAGCACATTGCATGTAGGGCAGTGAGACCCAATTCCTGCATACACTGCAGTTCAAGCTGCACCAGTTAAACAAGCATGCATCCTTGGTATTTTGTCAAAAAAAAAAAAAAAAAAAAAAAAAGAAAGAAAAAGAAAAAAAAAGAAAAAAAGCTGGAGCCACAAGTAAAAGTAAAATATAGTGTGCAAATTCTTGTTGTCTCAGGGGTTTATTTGAAAGGCTCTCTGTTTTCTTTATATGTTAACACAAAGTAACATCAAAGAACCACCAGCAAAAGTAGCAGTGGTAAACTGAACGGCTCAGTGGTGAGAAAAGGGAAACCTGAGGTTGGCATGTTCCTAAGAAGTTAGCAAACCCCAGCCACAGCAAACCAAACATAACCTCTTCCCCTCCTTTCCCCAGTGACGAAACCAGGATTCACACCTAGGGTCTCAGGGAGGAGGTTCCCAAACTGTAAGTCCGTGAGACAACGATAAGCAGTTAGCAGCTGGTCTGTGGAACCACTGCAAATCAAGATTTACATACACATCATTTCCCCGGGTTGAGTTCTGCAAGAAGGTTCAGTGGTTTGAGAACCACTAACCTGTGGTTTTATAAACTGGTGGGTACACTGGAGAATCAACATATGTATTTTAAAAAAAGCAGAGTATCAAATATAGAGATTTTATATACATCCCCTACATCCTCTTCAAGGATCTGAAGCCAAAGAAATGGAAGTAGTGAATTTGTACCTAAATCAGGTGTGCATCTCTGAATAGCTATCATTTTCAATCAGGTTTTAAGATACACAAGAAGCACACAGAATTATATCCAAAAGATACAAAAATGACTCTGAAAACAATGTGAGAACAGCATATGTAAGAGTCTGGTTATTACAGTGAAGTTTTTTGCCTTTGTGTCACTGGTTCAAACTGTAGCTCAGTTAAAATCACAAGTTGATAATTACACTTAAGGAGCCGTGAAGCCACTTAAAAGACATTGATTAAACTTTGTTGAAGTCCATGCCCTAAGGAAGGCAAAATGTTAAGTACCTGACACTAACATGTTTCTGGCACAATCTTTTCATTGCAAGATGCTCCTTCCATGACAAGTGTGAGGTATAGTGGGCTGCATTTAGTGTCACTGTAACTTACCTACTGTACAGGTGTCTATTTTAAGTGCTGTGCCTAGCCAGTTATAACAGCGTGACTCTGGAACTAGCACGTTGTCCTCCTAGCACTGAAGACCCAGTTTTTCCCCGTTCTAATATTCAAACCTATGCATCAAGAGTACTTTTAAGTGAAAAGCAGCAGCACACTCAAGGGAGAAAAGCCAAACCCCCGAACGTGAATACTTTACTGAATGCCCAAGTGAAATAAGCAAGATTCCCCTTGTCTTTTGTTGGCATAGACAAAAGACCAAATTATTGCTACGCACAGCAGTTGGAATCAATTCAAGCACTACATTATATTTATCAGATTCCCAGATACCACTTGATGTGCTGCTGAAAGGAACCTGACATTAGAGGTACTGGATTGAAAGGAACAAAATCAGCACGCTAGCTCTGGTGCTTTGATGTTCCCAGGTAAGGTCAATAATCTGCATACTAGATAATTATTCACAGCCTGTAGGTCGTGGAAAAAAATATTTTAATGGGCAAAGCAAAGATAGTGTACTGAAACTAGGTTAGTGTTTTCTGTAGAAAAGGTTGGCAAGAGAAGAAGTCTCATAGGAGGTTTACAAGCTCACTGGATCCATGTGAACAAGCTAACCTTCTCCCATATATTGGAGCCAACAATGTAAGATACATGCCTGATTGATGAGAAAAAGCATAAGGTATATATAAGTCTAAGGTCCCACATAGAAAAAATGAATGAATGAACTTAATAGTAAATCAGGCAGAATACGATCATCAGTGAAGAGCTATTGATTCAAACCTCCTGGTTTGAACAGCTGATGTTACATCACTGAAGCAGTCATCACCTTGCAGGAATGAAGTCAAAAGATTTGGGGCCAATTCCTTCTATTCTACATTTTGCAGAAACTACACGTGCCACACTAGAGAATCTAAAGCTAACAAATATAAGCCAAGATGTATCAAAAAATAGACTGCATGCTCTGAGGTTCACATGCTCCTTTACAGCTATTTTTGTAAAAGCCGAATGGAAAAAGAAGCGCTTTAAACAGCCACTAATACTGAACTATTATTTCAAGGCAGCTATTTCTCCTTTTAAGTCCCCTACTAATCATGTGAGACTGATGAGCTAAGCTTTTGTTTCTTTCCACACTATGTCACTTCCTTCTGGAAGTAATGACGCCTCCCTTCCCTAAGCAAAAAATGCCCCACACGCAATAGAGATGTTGGCTGGTCACTTCTTACTGTTTGAGGTGCATTCAATACTTTATTGCAATTAGTAGTTGCTGCAGTTGATGACATACATACACAAAATGCTCGAAGACAGAGAAGAAAAACATTGTGGTGAGTGATAACGCACCTGCATACGGCTTGCATATCAATGAATTTAGGAGAGAGCCCCTCTAGGTAAACTTGGTGCATGCTAGCTAAACCAGCATTCTATGAAGCACTCAGGAAGTATTAAAATGCAGTGCCATTTCACCTAATTTTATATTTTTTAGCTTAAGGAAGAGAAAGAAAAGTCAGCTGCAAAACCAACATCCATTCTTTGCATATCAACCCCAAAACCCAAGCTGCCTTCAGACAGCATGGCCTTATGCAGAAAGCCTGACAGCCTGACGGAAGCTAAGGAGCAACGCACACCTCTTACTCTAGAGAGCTCATCACAGGCGATCAGGCAGTGCCGATGGCCAGCACAATCGGTGAGCTGCGGATGGAGCCCCGGCCACCAGCCCCAGCCCCGGCCCCAGCGGTAATGCGGCGGGGAGGGGCGGGGCTTAGCGGAGGGGCGTGACCTTGCAGGACTGATGGGCGTGGCCTGCTGTGCGAGGGGCGTGGCCTGGCGGCCGCGCTTACCGCAGCGCCACCTGGTGGGCGACAAGATGGCGGCGGCGCTGTCAAGATGGCGGCCCCGCGGGGCCCGCGCCGACATGGCCTCCGGTGCGCGACACGACACGACATGACACGACACGACACCTACCGCCTCCGTCAGCCCGCAGAAGGCCTCCAGCTGACCCAGCAGCTCCTCCACGGCCTCCTCCAGCGCTGCCACCTGCGGGGAGAAGAACACAGACGGCCCCGCTCGTGTCAGCAGGGGGGTCCCGTGCCCGTTGGGAGGGGGCAGGGTTTATTCTGCATTTATTCTGCATTTATTCTACAGCTCGCATTGGGCGTGAGTATCAAAAAGTGATTTATAAAGTCAATGTGAACGCTGGCAGGGAGGAGGGCACAGAACCGAACCGCACAGGTTCTGCCAAAAGCCAAGGGCCTGAGCACACCCCCAGCTGTGGGGGACAGAAGCCAACAGACTTGCTTTCCCTCCGCTAAATGGGGAACACGCCTTCTGTTCTGAGCATACTTCAGAAAACATTAAACTTTCAAAGTGCATGCAAAACGAGATGGAAATCTGGAAAATGAAGACCACTCCAAATCCTGGACTTCCACTGTAATTTAAATAATTTTAAAATATTGAATCTATTCTCTTGTCCTAGTAACATCTCATATTCTACAAAATAAAAATAACCTGAAGAAAACTTGATTCAAAACAACAAGAGCACAGGGAAACTATCCCGTTTGTTGGAGCTGTTTTGCTCATGTGGTTGTTGTAAAAGTAGAACAGCAAGGGTTGCCTCAGCAGACCTCTTTATCATTTCTCTTCTGGGTTGTAATGAATTATCTAGTTCCTAAATAAAGTTTATTATCCCTTCATCTGGTAATAAATTAGGAAACATGAGTGGCCTCTCAGATTCAAAGTGCAGCTATCAATCTAACAGTCAAGTGAACTCCCTAGATTTTTTATTGCTGCTCCTAGAAATGCCCAGGGACCTTCGAAAATAGGTGAGGTCTCCTCTGCATGAAACAACAGGAGAAAGGGAGTTGCTGTTGTGTACAGGCATCAGATAGGAGAAGGGTGTAGGAAAAAGAATAAGACAAACACACTTTGTCAGCAGTGGGTAGAATGGAAAACACCTGGCTCCAAATGTATTTTGGCGTTACAGCAACTCAAACTTGATTCAGGTGGAAGCAAATGGTAACACTGACACATATGTGAGGTTACCCGAAAGGCTGTGCTTCGTGTAGACTGAAGGCAGTCACTGGCGTGCAACTTCTCTCTTAACTCATAAAACCCATTCCACATCAATAGAGGAATCGTTCTCTACAGAGCCCTACAGAGCCTACATCATCTTTCCAGCATGAAGGTGGTGTTCTTACATGTCCGGAGACCTATTTGCAGCCAACTTTTGCAGCAGAAAAGGTTTGAGGGAACAGTTTCAGGTGTGAAGGTATCCCAGGAGGTAGCTTCTGCACTGACACTAGGATGGTGATAAGGAAGGGTAAAGAGTCTGCAAATCACAGGAGCTGGGGCAGGGCTCAGCTCCTAACATCCTTGTGCCTTCAGGGAGGGAGAGCCAGGCAACGTTCACAGCCTCAGTAAACAAATGAGAGCCCTGATACTGTGCTCAAATGGGTTCAGCAATAGCCAATTTAATGTAATAAATTCCTGCTTATCTGTGGAATGCCAGTCCAGATTTCAGCCTAACAGAAGATAAACATGCAGGTGCACAGAGAACTTGCAGAACTGAAAGAGAATTGAAGCGTGCTGAAAATTTTGAAGTAATTCATGCAAAAGATGTGCAAATGTAAAACACCCATCTTCAATATATATCAAATGTTTCTGCCATCATTCTCAGTTTTTTCTACAGAAAGGTATTTACACATTATCAGCTTGAGAATACCCGGATCATGTTCGTATACAGTGACAGTGGGATAGGCTAGAGGCTGGGATGTACAGCTCTAGAGTAGCTTCCTTGGTTAGCAGAAGAGAAGATAGCTTGGTTTTAATGCAGGGGCAGTCAGATCTATGAACACTGGAGTCGCATTCAAGACAGTGATTCAAAAACTAAGAGGACAAGTTATGATGTCACAAAGAGGAAGAAAAAGGTGACAGAAAAGCCTTAAGCACATGGAAAAAACGCTGCCTGTTTTTGTGAGGGCAAACACAGATGTGTATATAAAGGACAGGCTGAGGATATGTACCTATTGAGCAGAATGCAGACAGGAGCTCTGGCCATGGTCCAAGTAGCAGGAACGTGACCCAACTTGGCCCAAAAGCTGTGCAACCATCTTAGACCAGCATTAAGCTAAGCTTGCGTGTATTGTCTCAGAGAAACTCTTAGAAGCTGTTTTGTGTCAGCTTAGTGACCACACCTGGTGGCCTGCTGAGGTTTTTTCCTGAGCTGCCTGTGTCTCGTGTGAACTCTATGTGAAATTGCCATGGTGGTATAAGCTATCAAACTACATTCACAATGTAATGTCACTTATACAAGATTTAAAGCCTATGCAGAAAAGTTTCCCAAGTTTTGTGTACACATCTGGACAGAAGAAACCTCAAGACACATTACACTCCACAGGTTTATCAGAAGAGATCCATGGATGCTGTAAATCAATACATACATTTCAGTAGTGCTAACATGAGGTTACATCCCCTAACAATCTGTTCTGTGTCTGTCTGAAGTAAAGATTTCTGTGTGGAAAAGCTGTTTTCCTTCTGCTGCTCCTTTGCATGCTTAAATAAAGGACCAGAATTTCCACATCTAATTTCTCCTCAAAAAGAAAGCGCACCACCCCACTACACACAGACTAGCTCTGGAAAGATCACTGCTAAACAGCAGGAATATGCATTCTTTTCACATAAGAAAGAGTTCTCACTGACTGTATGTTGTTGAAAGACACATTTAGTTCGTGGAAAAAAACTGGAAGCTTTGCATCTGAAAGTCTGATTTCTTGAAGTCTTCATAAGGCAGAGAAACAAATTGGTAGCGTTTTTGTTAAGTGTATTTTACAGCAGAGCAATCGCAGTGGGTGGTGCATGCATCAGATGGCCTACAGAACAACTCTATCAAACTCACACATTTCTTGGCAAGTCTTTGCAGTCAGCTTCACAGGCCTGAAGCCACTCACACCGCCACATGTTCAGGGCTAGCACAGTTGGCTTAAAGAGATAGGCCAGAGCCGATACCAGACTTACAGCTTTGAAAAGGCTGTCCAATGGTAGCTATCATGAACTGCATAACTGCAAAGCAAGTGGAAATTCCACTGATTTAGTAGGGGATGCATTAAAGAAACATCCACGTAAAGAAGTTGCACTGGCTGTACAGGCTACTGTCCTGCTCTGCCTGAACGTGCAGACCCACTTCAGGTCAGGTAGGTAGCTTGCTGTTACTAGCTAAATATCCACCATGAGCACCTTGCGTTTGTAATGTGCATAAAGATTCAAACAGCGGAATAGCATGTGTTTAAGGGCAGAAGCAAAGTTTATTGACACCACCAAGAATAAGATTGAGCCAATTCCAAACAGATTCACAGTCCTTAATCTTCACTCTAAGTGTTACACAGCCTGAAACGTAACAGAAGACAACAATAATACAAAACAATAGAAAATAGATGCAAACAAACCTTAACACTATTTCTTCAAGGCATGCTACTACAAGACCACAGTAGGCAAGAAAAAAAAAAGCCACAATATGTCAAAAAACAAAAACAAACAAAAAAAAAAAACTTGGCCCCAAATAATTAGCAGTTACTTATCAATTGCAAGAGAGGAAAACAACATTATTAGGGGCTCAGAACATTTATGACACCTTCAGAAATGGTTAAAAGGGACCTGCTGCAAATCAGTGTAAACAACACATTTACAATTATCTTTAATTAGGTGCTTACTAAGCAGACCATAGGAGTTCCTTGCAGGTGATTCTAGGAATTATTGTATATTTATCACTAAGATCTGAAATAAAGCCCATTAAATAAATTTCAAAGTTATGATGAAAACATGGGGTGCCAAGTCCTCCTTAGTTAAGACAGTAATTTCACAATCACTTTAAAAATTATATAAGCTGACATCGATGATAAAAATAGTCTATCCTCTTCCATCACTCACTTATGCCCCTAAAGTCAACACTTTCCATGCGAGAGGAGAAACATTCTCAGCAGAATGAATCAGAAAGCTATTCTGGGTTGAAAATTAACCATTAATTTCTTTGCCAAATCACGTTAACTCAGATCAGTTCAACTCAATTCATAACAGAGCCACACCAAGGCTAGTACTGACAAAGAAAATAGGTAGTGAGGGGAGCAGTGACATTTGAACGTATCCCAAAACCTTAGCCAAAGGCACAACAGCACCACTTCCAGATGGCATTTTAATGTTCCCTTCTATCCACTGTTGATTCTCCTGTTTATTCATGGAAAGAAAACAAAAAAAAAATAATTAAAACCATTACTTTTTTTTGTAACTTAAGAGGGGAAAAACATGCAGTCTAGCTTTGAGGTTAGCTTTCTTTTCAGACTTTCTTTTATGTATTATATACTGTACCCATAGTAAAATCTGCTCCTCACCACTTCCCTTTGCTGTTGAGGAACAAAGGCATGTAATCTCTTTCCCTATCTTATCTAGGGCTTGGAATAGAGACACTTATGTAACTCCCCCCACTGCTACTTTCACTTCACCTCAACCTGAGTATTATGCTCCCATGCACCCTTGAAACTATTTATTTGCTTTGCCCCAGGATACATATATTTATTTTTTCATTTCTAGATTGTTCCTTTATACAAACATTTGGGTCAGGTATTGTATACCATCAATCCTTCATTCCTGTGATATGTGAATATAACATTGTAACTTATTCATTATAGAACATTTAAAAAGAATCAGCATTAAATATCTTCTACAAAGTTTTCCCAAAAAGTCTTCCACTTTCAATCACAATGTTAAGCTGCCTTTGTCAGAACTTGAAGTGCTCTCCTAGCATGTCATTAAGATGAAAAGGTAGGCACAGAAAACTAAAAATAGCCAAGCCAGAGAATCACACTGCTCTTTATAGCATCACAAACTCAACCAGGAAGGTACGTTTCAATATTGCTGAAAGTTACCAGGTTCTTCAGTACGATATCCTCCTATGCCAACTTCAGAACACTGAAAAAACAATCAATGCATAAAAGGAAAACAAGAATAGCAGAATGGCAAGTGCATTTCAGGACTGAAACTATAAGTCTTTCACAACAATTTGCAGGGTATCTTCATATCAGGTAGGATAATATGCCATGCAGCAGTCTTGAAAGCCTTCATTTACTCAAATCTTCCACTGGAGTCCACAAATACCTTATTTTGAATTCCATCATTATCATAGTTTTATTTGCTACAACTGTTACACAAAATTTAAAAATCATAATGAAAACTAGGAATTATATACTAGAGGTAATTTCTAATTACAAAATAAAAATAATAAAAAGCTAAACTACGGCAACTCTCTATGAAAAGGAACCGACAGCCTTCATTGTGATTTCAGCAATACTGTTTGTGATACACAATAAAGCTGAGCTAGCACGACAAGGCCCACAGGAAGAAACACTTAAGAACATGCCACGAAAGCTATGATTAATCCCTGCGTAGGAAAATACCTTAATTATATCACTGCTCTGAACAAACTACCAATATGTGCAAGGATCAAGAAAGATCAGCATTAAAACAAGTGCTTAATAGCAGCAGAAGATGCCTGAAGGAAACAGAATGACTTGCAAGTAGCAAAGAGCACAGGTAGTTTTTGTGTTCCCTGAACGAACTAACAACTTGGCACTCAGTTACAAAAACACACTATCTGCCATACAACTCTATACACGAAGCTTGTTTTTATTATTTGGCAGGTCCTCTTTATTTAACACCAGCTTGAGTGGTACTTGAAAAAAACAAAAACAAAATCCAAACAGCTGACATGAACTAATACTTCAGTGAAACTTCTTCCCTACTCAGCAGTTCACTCTGCAATGTCATCTTAACCAAGCAGGGAAATTCACTTTTGTAATTGTTAATAACGTTAGCAGTACTTCTTTACAGCCTACTATAGATGCCTGGATGACTACTGGAGTGGATCTGAATCCAGATGTAAGACAAAAGCTGTCAGTGGTTTAACCACATGAAAATTATGTGGATATCATAGACTAAGCATTATATCACCTCCATGAAAATACTGAACATGAAAAACAGAACAGTGATTCCAAAATTTGTATGTAACTGGTCTGATTTATTGCAAAGCACATATAGCCACATTTGGAAAAATGAAATTGATGGAGTAACGATGTAAAGGCAGAGAAATGTGGAAAATACTCAGGACAGTGAAACTGAGGAAAAAATTTCCCTTTTTTTTTTTTTTCCCTGGAGACAAATATAAAACCCAAAGTGAAGGAAAGGGAGAAAAAAAGCTGTTTTGAAGACAGTAATTTTAGTGTTTTTTCTCCTTACAAGAGAAAATTGTAAACTAATGTGCCCGAAGAGAATGTCACCTCACAGCATCTCCAGACTCATGTGAGATAGGAGCTACCTGCAGGTCAGAAAGGGAGATACTTGCAAATGCTCTCTATTTTCTGTTTTCATAGATTTCCTCTCTTTTCTAGGGGAACATGACCTACCAAGTGCAATTTCAGAACCTTCCTCTCTTTGGGATCTGAAATGCTCCCTGCCCTTACCAGCACGGTGAGGGTGCTGTGAGCGATCACCACTGTCACCACCCCGACGGAGCTACGCAGCTACACCGTGTCCCAGAGGGGACCACCCGCACCTAAGCTCCTCAAGCTAAGCATCCTTCCACTCCATCACAGCAGCGCTCTGATCCCGACCTTAGCCGCCAGAGGACTCGGTTTCCACAAAAACAAATGACAGAGTAGCAGCCACATCCATCTGCGTTCAAAAACAAACAAATAAAAAGCATGAAAATCGCTTATTCTGCTCTTCAGGAGCCCAGCTGCTGCTCAACTTGCCCCAGCACCGCATCCCCGACACAGGAGACCCCTGACAACCAGGCCCTCCTTCAGCAAACACTCCCTGTCTCCAAACACCACGAAACCACACCAAAACCCTCCAAAGCCCCCAACCAAAAGCACGAAGGGCACAAAGGCGCCGGAGCAGCAGCAGGGAGCCGGCAGCCCCTCAGAGGGGGGCTCGGTGCCGACCCCCGCAGCCCGGAGGCGCCGCGGGAGCT
This sequence comes from Aythya marila, assembly GCF_965140915.1. Taxonomy (NCBI): domain Eukaryota; kingdom Metazoa; phylum Chordata; class Aves; order Anseriformes; family Anatidae; genus Aythya; species Aythya marila. The sequence continues at coordinate 8,314,975 of NC_139057.1, forward strand.
CCCTCAGAGGGCAGCCGGGGCCGGGCGAGCGCTCCCGCCTCACCTCATCCCGGCACCCGGAGCCCCCCGACCACCACCACCACCACCACCGCCAGCCCCCACCTCCCCCTTCCTACCTCGCTGTCCTCAGCCCCCGCCCGGGGCTCCGGCGGTGTCCCCGGCCGCAGCATCACCTCGCCGGGCCCCGGCCGAGCAGCCGGCGGCCCCCGCTCCGCCCCCGGCCGCCGCTCCGCCTCACGGCCCCCGGCGGGGCCTGCCCGCTCCTCGCCTCCCCTCAGCGGGCCGCGCGCGCCACCCAGCGGCGGCGGGCGGGAGCGCGCAGCGGGTAGGAGGGGGGGGACACCCGCCCAGCGCCCGCCCCCGGGGGGCTCTCTGAGGAGAGGGGCCTCAGGGCTGGTTTAAAGGGCTTGGTTACTGCCGTGCCGCTTCGGTCACGGAGCAGCGCTTCGTCAGGCACAGCTTCCCCCTGCCACACTTAAAAAAACAAATTTCTTTTTCTAGTGATGTGCTTCCACAAGCCCGCACTGCAGGCTAGAGGGGAGGTTAGATACTCAGAGATCAGGTGCTGGACTCAGTGCCGCCTTTTGACTCACTTGGATATTAAAGGCGGCTGCAGCTGGCAGCGCAGCTTTTAAGTGCTCGTAATTGCTCTGTGCCATGCGCTTCCCTGCGTGCAAATGAGAATTTAAACAGCCTGCAGCCCGGTTTCTGTGAGGCAGAGCAGAGCCCAGACCCTGACCCCACACCCAAGCTGCCGAAAGCTCCTGGCATCCTCCCCACAGACAGAGCTGGAGGAGGCACGCTGTGGAAGCTTCTGCAACCTTCCGGATTGTTCTGCGTTAGGCTCCTTTACAGTCCAATCTGAAACCAAAGCAGCATTTTAGACAAAGACAGATGATCAAGATGGCAGATCGAACAGAGACAGAAAGGGCCATCTGTTCATGGTAGCTGTTCTTCCTGCCCTACCTGCTGAGTAATGTGCCTCAAGGAGCGCTGCCTGGAGCAGGGAGAGTGCTCACTGAGAAATCCTCTCAGCTGCAAGGGGTCAGCAGCAGCCCGCCCTCGAAAGGTGCCTGGGCCACACAGCCTGTATGGGGCATTTATACTAGGGTCAAAGGGACTCTGTGGCAGCAGGGACAAAGCAGCATGCAGGAGTTCACACTGACTGGCTTGCGATGTCTAACTGGAGTCCATCTGCAGACAGCCACAGCCCAGGGAGAGGAAAATCTGTTAGACGCTGTGGAGAGCAAACCTGAGCAAAGCCAGATAAAATGTCATCCACTTCCCTGAAGAAACTAGAGCACTAACCAGACACCAGAGCATTAGTCTCATTGTGAATTACTATTAAAAATATTATATAAATACGAAATACTGTAAGAATAGTATATAAAACTACTTTTCAGTGCTTGCAGAGCCAAAGACTACAACAGGCCTGCACTGTCATCCAAAGCTTTTCTTGGCTTTGGGCAACACCATATTATTGCTGAATAATGGAAGAAATTTAAATTCACTTCAGCATTCATAAAGAAATGCCAGATTTATAGCCTGTGGTTTGCTGTGAAGATCAAAGAAATCAGGCTTGAAGAGGTACTTGAAGAAACAGAAAAAAGAGCTACCAGTTTGCAGGGTTTCTCCACAACATCATTTTTTGAGTAGGAACAGCCCCATTGATTTGAATCTACCCTATGTCATTCCTGACAATAGCACCAGACAGACCCTTCTATGCTTCACTTGCGACTTAAAAAGCACTTATCTGAAAAATCGTAAGGTATTTGCAGAACCTGATCTTCCACTGACCAGCACTGCATAGAGAGAAAACACATTGCATCTCTGGGTGTAAATCTCCAAACACTCTTTGTTTCCTTTGTTTCAATTGTGAACTCCCCAGGTCTGGGCAGACTTCTTGCTATGTATTTGCACTCCTTAACAACACAGTCCTGTTCTCTGCCACTCCTTTACCATTTATGCTGTAGTCCCCAGGGGTCTGTACTGTGTATGTTTGAAAGGTGCACTAGATTAAACTCCAGTGTGATCTGGAAAGCATACTTGGGAAGCTTTAAGACCAGAATGAAATAGTTCTGGCTTCTGTTGTACATCACAGATTAACTGTTACGAAACTAAGTTATCTCAAATAGGAGAAAGCATGTGAAGTGGTATGTTTAGAACCAGAGTCATGGGAGTGTCAAGAAAAGACTTAACAAGATCTGCTAGACTAGAAATATTCCCATATTAGAAAAAGCCCACTGCTGCAGTTATGTAATAATACTGAACACGCATTTACAATAGGAAGCCTTTACAGGTAAAGTTCTGCTATAACTGTTATAGTTCTTACATCAGTTGCTTCCTTTACTGCACTTAGCAGTTCTGGATTTAAGTTTAAACACACAGCTAGTCAACACTTATTTTAGATGCCCGGAAAAGAATACCACTAAATTAGATTCCTCCTGATTATTCTATATGAACTGTATCATCCACATGAGCAGTGTCACTACGACACTGCTAAATCTCTCAAGAAAACAGTACTAAAAAGAACAAGATAGACAATGCATTTCTGCTGCTTTGACCAAATGGCTTCATGACCTTTGTCTTACCTGTAAGATTGGGATAAATATTTTATATTCACTATCCTAACAAGTAAAGTATCAGTTTAAATATAGTCAAAATACAGGGAAGGTCACATGTTGAATTACTGACATTTTTTTCAAGCTACCAACTTTGCATGATGACTCAAAGAATCTTATTTTTTCTACATTATACAGATCCAATTAGTAACCATCTGAAATATTTTTGAAAGACAGTAAATAGCATTTCAATATTTAATAAAATGCCCAGATTGTCTTTTGCAAGTAGTTTTTGCATTTAATTTTATCCCATTTACTTTAAGTTTGCAAAGATACCTACTTTTTACAGAAAAAGTATGAAGGATGTTGTTAGATTTAAGCTACTATGATTTACAATTTCTGAAATTTAAAGTTCAAACCTTTTATGTAACCTCATGTAGCATTCAGAAAGTCACAGTAATCTGTTTATATATTCAGTGCTTTCTCCTCAGCATAAAGCTTCCAAATCCTTTGCATCTTCCAACAGAAAGATAAGAACAATTTTTATTTTTTTAACTGGGTTTGCACTATCTAGAATAATAACAAAGAAATAAAATTAAAAAATGGAAAAAAATGGAAACCACTGAAAAATCCAGTGTCTCATAACAGGAATACCCTTCTTGTCCATAGAGGTAACAATGTTACAGCCATGAGTCTAAAACAAGAGGCAAGGCTTGCAAATAGAGATAGTATCTCTTATATTAAGCTGTCAGTCTAATAATAGAAAAAAAATTAGCTATTGCAAGTTCGGTATTCCTCTCTGCAGTATGTTGGGGCATCCTTTACATGTATTAGCATCTCTTATTTGCTTTCTGCTGTTTCATCTTCTCTCCATTTTGTCTTGCAGCTGTGAAAAACTAGGCTGCTTATTTTAAGATCTTCTTTAGGCATGCCAGATTATGAGACAAATTCGTCTGTTTTAGCCACACCAATAGGATGTTTTTATTCAAGTACAAACCCCCGGACTGGATGACATCCCTACCTTCACTAGCTCTCGTCACATCATCTATTCTCATCTGTCCCTTGAACTCTATTCCATGTTTCTGAGCACTGCCAATGCATCTGTGACTATACAAAAAAAAGGAAAATAGTCTTATCAGTAACTGGGTATTACACCAGGTGCTCAAAGAAAGCATTCTGAAAAAAAACTCATTGCACTACAGAGGAAGAACCATGTTCTCCTCTAGAACGGAAACGTGGGTGGTAATAAATATGCACTTAAATACTTTCTTAAATGTAACACAGAGCCCAGCATAAATCTCTCACACTGATGAAATGCAAGGTATTTCCTTATACTTTCAGGTAATAAAGTAGTAGTTCAAGTGGAAAGGAATGTTAATTGGAAGAACAGGAAATTATATCTTATTAGCAACACTTCTAAATGGCTGTAACAAGAAATACTGGTAAAATAGAAAATACTTCCTCAAGTCACTTTACACTTCATATTTCCAAAGCACTTTTAAAAATCAAGCATACTACACTAAGTCCTCGGAGAGACGTTTATCTCCCATTTGACAAGGAAAGTACACAACTGATCTATCATAGCTGCACAAGGAGTCTGAATTCTTAGGTCTCGGCTATGATCTCACCTCTCCAAGAACCAGCTGTAACGTTTCTTGCATACTTCTACAGCATCCAAGAACAATACTGTTACCATCCAACGCATATTTTTCAGCATGTTAGTATTGGAAGCTGTTTATGAAGCTACCTCAAAGCATAAGCATGATTCTAGTTGTTGCATACAACAACCATATCCATCAGAAGTAATTCTGTCAAGTCTAAAACTTGAGTTTTAGCCACAACTAATCTCAAAATAACAAGAAAACTTCAAAGGGGTTATTATTTAGCACTAATCTCAATCTTTCTCCTGTATTGATACCATGTGTGTATTAATTTATTCCTTTTGAAAATTCAAGCAAGTTTATCTGCAACCATACATTAATTTTGAATTTCATAAAATAACTGAAGTTGTAACACCTCATTAAGAGCTTATCACCTTGAGAAAAGTTAAATGCTGTTGGTATTTAAAAGACAGACTGGGTAAGAAACAATCTTGAGAGTTTAGAACAAAGTATTTCTCCTTTGGCTTGAGAGTTAAGATAAGAACCTCACCCTCTGTATAAGGTGAAAAGATAAACGCCACTCACAGGAAAAATATTTGCACCAATAAACTCACAAAATAGAGTAAATGTTTGACTGACATAGTGTCTGTAACTTGTTTCTTTTACTTTTTGCTTACATACAACCTGGGTACAAGTGTAGAGATGAGGTCCCAGTTTAAGACCCACTTTGTGAGAAATGCTGACACTTCTTGGTTAAATTTTATGGGTGAGTGTGAGGAGACCTGTCTCCAGTTTTGTTTTCTCATATTTAGGGCAGAATGCATTTACCTATCTGATTGTGCACTGAGTGAAGACTTTTTTGGGCAGCTAATGGCTAGATAGACTGGCTGCTGTCACAGAAAGCAAACTTGTGATCTTGCAAAGTAGTTTTTCCTCAAATATTGTTCTCACATTTTATTGTATATTTTACAGTTACAGTTCTTCCTCAAGGAGGCAGCAGCAGGAGAAGGTAGTCTTCCTTTCACAATTAGTTTAGGAAAACAACCTGTAGGGATTACAGTGACTTGTAGAAAATGTTTATTTGTACAAGTATACATTGTACAAGTATACATTTTGTTCTCGTTCATTTTAAGTGTCCCTAAATAGCTTCCATACTGTGCGTCCCCCTACAGATTCAGTCCAGGTTAATATTAACATTAGTCCAGCCTTCTCTTGTCCAACTTGAAGAGATCTTATCAGACTTTATATCCTCATGGATACATACCTCCTATGCATTCCTGCAGACACATCCCTTAGTCTCTGCTGCTGCAATAACCTCATGCCATTGATTCTTGGTGGATTTTACTGAAGACAAATTCTCTCAGACATGGAAGCTTGCTGGATGGCACAGAAGCATTAATGGGTATTAATGGCCTAGCCATAGAATCCGTACCCTTGCTGGAAAGAGCACTTCCTACCTCTGTAAAAGTAGTACCTGCATTTAGCATCAGTTTCAAGCAGGCCAAAGAGCATCGTAGCAAGTACATTTGCAGAGAGCTTAAGTCAACACCAGACATATTCTGTGAAACCATACCTTATATGAAATTGTTTCATATAGTCTCAATATATTTTTGACCTCTAGGGAGAAAAAATTCACTATTAATCAAGTAACTCAAAGTTACTAAGATGTGGAAATTGTATTTCATTGCACTTTTTCAATCTACCTGATGGTATTTTATTTCCTCATACAAAACTATTTACACACAGGTTTACTGCCTTTTGAATTATATATTTTTCAGGCTGACCAGTCCCCTACTACCCACTTCTGTCACACAGAAAGAAAATCCTAAAATGCAGATAATTGCTACCACACCAGAATTTTCACACAGGATGAATTTTTAAATCTGACACTGTTTCAAGAACATCCTGCTAACTTCAGCATTCCTTTAAGAAAGGGGTGAGCTGTCAGGTTCTGCACAAGGAAATCCAGACAAAAGGCATTCAAAATCAAATGCATGATAAAGTAACTGGATTCTTTCAGCTGCATATCACTATTAAGATACAGTAGTACTGTTTGCAGACTTTGTCACCTCCCATGGCTACCTCATAGGCAAGTTTGTACAGTACTCTTCATACAACTGAAGCTACAGTCATGCACGTATAAAGGAAGGTACAGGATAGAAGTCATATGGTTGGGCCTGAGACCAGCAGGCACAAAAGCTTTACACAAAAGAGCTAAAGAAACTGAAGTGTTTTGTTGCTAGGTAAATGTTTACAAGGGCTGCCAATGCATTAGATATGGGACAAAATATTTGTAAGTGGATCGAGTACAAATTAAAAAACTGCAAGAGTTATAACATACTTACAGTAACAGTGAAAGTCTCCAAATTGCCAGCAGCAAATGGTGAAGGAGGATGAAGAACCTTCTTCTAGTTTCATGTCCTAAACTTTACCGCAAGCAGTCGTCAGACAAGTGATACAATGCAAGATCAATTATTTGCAGCTACTGTAGGAATGAGCACATCACAGGTCAGACAACAGGACTGAGGGACAAGTTTCTTGAACTCTTGCATCCTTTCCACGTGTAAAGATTTGTTTCAGAGGAAGGGAGGAAGGAGCAGAGGAAGCAAACATTTAAGACTACTATGAAAACAGAACCCACTTAGCTGCCCAAGAGAAAACTTAAGCCCAACTAGATTCACACTTCAGAATAAGCAAGGGATGCATTCTTCCTCATTTTTACCTAAGAGTAATTGAGAAAAAAATATTTCATTTCTATATCTGTTTATTATTCCAGTCTGTAAAAATATAAGACTAATATACAACTACTACAGCTAGCTTGATTTTGTAAAATCAATCTTCATTCAGTGAGATACCAATGTACATTATACATCGAAGTTGTAAGAAAAATACTGATATTTGACATTTTAAACAAGTTCATTCATGTAAAAATCACATTGCAAGGAAAATTTAATTAGAAAATACATAATATTCACAAAAATACACATGTTAAAGACAGCTTGTGAGAACATTGTCCTAAATTTAATTCAGCTGTGGAAAAACATATGATTCACAGTTAGGCTTGACTTATCCAGTACCTTAGCAGAACTTCAAAGTAAATGCATCTTAATTCTATGAAGAATTTACTCTTTCCTATTAAGGTGCACTTAAACCTCCCAGTCGCAAGAAAGGAACAACTTCCCCCATGCATGTACACGACATATAACACTACTCAGAGGAATTTTAGTTTTCCACTCCATTTTTGAAATAATTTGGATATTTATAAATTAATTTATAAAATCTGGATTGAAAATACAATTTACATATATATGATACGTAATACACAAAGATTAACATTAATAGCAGCTTAATATTGTCAATCATGCATAGCAACCGCACTATCACTTCTGGATTTTTTTTTTTTTTATAGCTAAAGATAAAAATTTGTATAAAAACAGTCAAGCCTTTAAGCATTTTCTTCCAAGGAGAAAATTGTAAAGATGTTAAAAATATAGGAGGTAGTGAATGAAAGGCTAACGATATCAGCATATTTTCAAAACCCTATACTGAGCCCCAGTACCATTTATATATAAAATTTAGCCATTCATAATCAACCATTGATCATCCTGAAGTAACAATTTAAAAGTATTTCATCATAGTATATGCATTAGTAAGATATGGAAGAACTTTAGAAGTTTCATGGTCACTGCAGCATTAAGTGATTATATGCTGTGCAGTCTGTCATTGTAACTAAATACACTAGAAAAACATTTTTAAGGTTTAATTTTTATTTTTTAATCAAGTCCCAAATGCTTAGTTTTACTATATATGTTATCGAATTTCTGTAAAACAGAACATTATTTGTTAAAAAATATCATTGCATGTATTTAGAGATCAATCAGTTTGCAGGAAAGGTCCTAAGAGGTGAATCCTCATGCAATTTATAGTGGGACCCTAGTTAAGTTTCTACAAGTCCTTAATACTGGCATATATATCCAAAATATTCATGCATCTGTTAAAAGCACAAATTAGGTAACACAAGAGTTTGGTAGCACACTCACTTTGGGTGTTTGTACTTGAGCAATGAATTGCCTTGTAACATTAGCAGTCTCAGACTCAACCCTCCTGTGTAAGCTCACCTTGCACCTAAGCTGCAAAATACTGAAGTACCACAGCAGACCCAGAATGTATTTCCACCAAATGAAACCATTACATCTGAAGTAAGTGCACTACCAGTTCATCTTCTGTATCTGTGGACCTCATTCTCTTCTCATCCACGTGCCTTTATTCCTTCGATAATTCACAATACATTCAAGTAAACAAAAGGCACAGAAGTGCAAACTAGCGTAATAAATGAAAGTCACCATTGGCTGATGATTTCATACAGGAAAGTCTTCTGATAAAGGAAAAAAAAAAGATATCTTAAAGTAAACAATCTTCCTTCAATAAAGGAAGTGTAGAGCAGCACTGACAGAAAATATGCATATTTAAGATGTACACATTGCAGAACCATTTATTTTTCTCATTTCACACTAAGTGGATGTAGTAACTTCATTTTAATAATTAGCAATATAAGTAAAACACTTAAATTCTTGGTCTTGTGGGAAAACATTCCAGGGCCTCTCCAAATGCATACTAAGGAAGCCATAAATCAATCCAACAAAACCACCCTAACCTGCACTTGCAATGCATGCCATTGCCTGTTATGCCAACTCTCCGTAAATCAAAAGGGGCATTAACAAAGCCTTCCTTGACATCTATGAGACTCAAACTCCAATGTTAAATACTTGAGATTATTAATTCAAAATTAAACATCACTAATACCTGTAGCAATTTTGTTTGTATAATTACAAAGAGCTTAAACAAATGGAGTTTTACCCTCTGATGTGCTCTGAAGCCTTTTACAGGTGCCTAAACATTACTCTCATGTTAGTAGAATTACCAGAGGTAGATGTTTCCCCAAGATAGACTGGGGAAAAAGAACAGGATTAGCCTCCTTTCCTGCTTATTACATCTCCCCACAGGGCAGAACATGCGTGCAAAAACCCGAAGTACTGGCTCTGGTAAGCACAGTACAAGAACTGGCCGCATCCGACCTCTCTCAGAGGCTAGCCTAGACTGCTAGATCCCTGCTGAGAAGCTCCATGCATCCTTCTCCTCAACCCTATTTGTTCCTATCTCATTTTCCTGCAACAACTTATGTTCCCACCGTAGGATCAGGTAGGGAACAGTGCCAAGTGGTGAAAGGGGAGATCTCAAATGCGGAGAGTATTGTAGAAACCTTTCCTTACAATTGTCCTAGTAAATTTGCAGCTGATTATGTGCATGCTTGCTTGTACATTTGCAGTATCAGGACTTGTCATCAGTATTTTGCTTTAAATACAGCAACTTTGTAAGATTCAAAACACCCAATCAGCGGTGCACAGGAAGATCAGTATTTATGGTTAAGTTCATTAGAACAAATAGTTTTAATAACAGCTCAAGTTCTATTAAAGCCTCATCCTGACTTCAAGCTTTTTTTCTTTTTAATCCAGGAACTTGAGTCAATTTAAACTGCTCTGAATCATTTAGGTTTGAAAAAAGTGACTTTTCACATTTGATTCACTACAACAAACTTTTGCTAGTAGAAATCTTTACAGCTTCTACTAGGTCTGATTTTAACATAGATTACATAGTATGTTATTTCCATAGCATTATGTTTACATCTGAATTCTTTAAAATTTACTGGGATTAGCAATTAAATCCAATGATATCCTTAAATATAGCAAACTAAAATGAGAACAGGTCTTTGAGATACAGAAGTATTAAGACTTTCACATTTGAGTTCAAAAATCGTAGTGTCATTAAAAGTAAGTTAACACGGCCATAAAAGGCAGATTAAGAACAGTAAAGGTGCCTGACTAATGAGCCTGTGGTTGCACATTCATTTACAAAGGGACACAACTTCAGAAGCCCCCACCTCCAAGCCCTGACTGTTGTCAGGGTGCTGACCCCTGTCACCTACCACTGTTGCTCAACAAATCAGGGAGTTTGACCAATCAAGAATCTCTTCCCACCCCACCTCCTGCTTATTTTTGTTTCCTCGTACGCAGAGCCACACAAACAGCTCTACCAGCAAAACAGCAGACCAGAACAGGAATGAAGTGGCTAAAGCAGCACCACCGTACGTAAGCAGCACTTCAGTTGAACATGAAACCACAGCACATTAGATAATCGACCTCACACAATAATGGAAGTTTGCTTCTATAGAACCAGTAGTATTTCACATAAAAAAAAATCAAGTACCTTTAAAAGAAAGCTCACAGCCATCTCTTAACTATCCTTCATTTTCAGTTTAAATTTTCCTCATCCAATTTCAGTCAGTTATGAACTAACTGTTATCTTTGTGAAGTATTTACATGGAAGTGCAGAATTAACTGAAGTTAGTCAACTTATATCATTTTGAATGTCTCATATTTACTTTTTTCTCCTTTTAATCTAACTGCAGTGCTCAGTAGATGGAGAGGTATAAAACATATTACATATTAAACCAAATCAAAACATGTATGGCATCCTTGCTAAGTACAAAGTACACCAATGTAATTTCATAGCGTTATTATAGTTCCATCTTCTTCTAATGATTTATGATCTGGATCTTGTACTTCATATTCCATGCTAATGCTGCCTGCTGAATGATTCAAGTTCATCTCGCTGGAAGGAAGGAAGCCGTTTTGTGTTGACTCATGGAGTTCAATTTGCGTCAATGATTCTATGCTTTCGCTGGTAGGTGCAGCTTTTGGAATCTGCTGTGGCTCGCCACTGTCTTCAATAACAATGTCCTCTTCATCGCTCTCTTCTTCTCCTTGCAAGAAATTTGCTAAAATATTTGGTGTGCTACTTGGAAGGCTAGATTCAGTAGACTGACCAGAGCTGCCAGAAGTCCGACTGTTCCTCACAACGTTATTTCTCTGGTTTGCTGGTCTTACTGTAATGATCAAGTTACGGCTGTTTGCAATCATCATGTCTGTAACCTGATCAAGGCTTTTTCCTGAAACTTCTATTCCATTCACCTCCAGTACTTCATCATTGACAGCCAGCAAGCCTGTGCTTTGAGCCAGACCTCCAGGGACAAGCCTGGATATGAAAATCCCCGGAACTTTCTCTAATCCATGGGGTGTTACTCTGACACTAGAGCCATCTCGTATATAGAATCCCAGGGGTTTGTCAGTTCCATACTTGTAAAGCCGTACCCTGCGATGGGTTTCTGGAAGGATATCTACGTCTATAATAGAAGATACCGGTCTGAAGTCTTGCGGCATGCTAATGACAATGTGTGGTTTCTTCTTGTGGTTATCTGGACGTAACACATTTGATAAGACATTTTTCTTCCTTGTCATAGTATCGGTACCAAAGGCACTGTAGTCTGCATCTTCTGTAAGACATAGCACATGGATGATTAGATCACTTTATATATGGTCCATATAGCATTGCTATCATGTTTTAGGTTAACAGAATGAAATGCCCAGCCTAGAAGGTTTAAGGCTTGCTATAGTAGAAACATCTCTCTATACTTGAAACAAGAGCTTTAATGTTATGGGATTCATCAACATTTGTAATGGTTTCTGTTTCCTACTACCAAAGGAAAAACAGTACCCAAAAAATGTAAAGGAAGTCAGCAGTAGTAGAGACAAAGAATTATATTCTAGCTGCTCGAGAAAGGTTAGAATGGAAAGAACGAGTACATTCCTAGAAACGCTTTAATTTTATTCAGAGTAATTCCACTTGCTAGTTTTCTCTCCTCAAGTTTCAGATCATTGGAAAAGAAAGAATGAAAAAGGGAAAGCAGCCAGTGTGCCTATTATTGCCTAGCTCCTGGAAGCTGGCCAAGTGACCTGGATTCAAACTTCAGAAAGCTTATTCCATTCTGCGCTCCTTTCCCTGCCCCCCTGTGCAACGTAGGTAAAATGGCTGCGGAGCAGGAACAAAGAGACCTTATACACAAACACTTTTCAAGCAAGATTTTTCAAACAAACAATACTGCCACGATTTGGTACAGAAGTGTACAAATGGCTTAGACTGTCTTTAAAAAAAAACACATGCAAGTCAAATATCTTTAACAGGAAAAAACAGGTTTTGCAGAAATAATCTGATGTCCAAAATGCCTATGTGCCAAAGGAAGCTTTCTTTAAGTATACTCCAAAAACGATGAACTGAAATGCATTCAGATCCAAATTCCTTTGGATCTACACTGGTATTGCTGTGATGTTGCATAGACTTTTCTGCAGTGGATTAAAATCAAGCAGAAGTAGTTTGCACTAACCCTGGGACTCAGAATGGAGGATTTCTTTGTAACATCACATTATGATGCCATTGGTATGGCCACAGAAATAAAAGAATAGCTTTACATTTTAATCTGTGGATTGAAATAACTATGGGAATGCTATCCTAGTGTGAAATTTCAGGAGAACTGTTCAATTGTTGATGAAGTACAGCATGAGTCTGTAAACCAGAAGACTTCCCCCCCCCATACTAAGATGAAGATATGAGTGCATGTGCCAGCTGTACTTGGACTTTTCATTTCAGATGGCTTAACCAAAAAAGAACAGAGAAAGTAATTCCAAAGCAATAATCTATTCCAACTTGCAATACTCTTTCCTTCCCTGACATCAAGGCTACTGAAAATGAGTTGCTTTTTTAAAATATGCAGTTCATCTAAGACAACTGTGGACTTAGAATTCTACAACATAGAATTCAAAATAACACAATTTAAAGTTAGCCTACCAATAAAGTGATTATAAACTCGTTGTGTGTACAGAAAAGTAATAGTTCATCAACTGTTTAAAGAATGTCCTGAAGAGGGCTTAAATTATATATTTATATATATAAATATATATATGGAAGTTTTTAGTTGAAGAAACAGATCACATCTGAACAGGCAAAGCCATCTACTAAAGACTGAACATCTGTATCAAACTAAAGTTTAAAGATTGTAAGTTTCCTTACAAGAGAAGTTGCTTAACACAGAGGGGAGCAACTTCTGAATAAGTTTCTGCTACATTAGTCTTAGAAGTGACTCCTGAGTATATCTCAGCTACTTTCAGATGACATGGATGCCTCACATAGTAATTTTTACTTCCGTTCTTCCTCACATTTGGCCATCTTGTCATCCAGACCACTGCTTCTGTAAAAACTGCTAAATGAAGAAAGGCAATACTAACAGACTGTTCCACGCGTTAATTTACTACAGACAGCCCACGATGCTCTTACTTCACACATACAAGTATATGTTGGCTTCTCTCCCACTTCACACACTCAGCTTCTGTGAAATTTGTTTCCCTGCCTTAGGATCTGCACATGTAATAACAAAGATAATCAAGAGTCTCACAAGGAAAAGTAAGAAAGGAAAAGCAAACAGAAGAATCTACCTGCACCAGCTACACTTGAGCACGTTAAATTAGGTGACTGAATACAAGAAATAAATTTTAGTTTAGTTGGGAACCCAAGAGGCTCTCTCAGGTAAGCATGGAATTAATGCTGTTGTTCAGCAGAATTTTTCAGTAGAAAAAGGTATAGTTTAAGACTAAATTAAAATAATAACAGATCTAACACCAAGCAAGAGAACTTTAGAAATAGCTTAAAACTCATTCTTCAGATGCTTGAGTGTTAAGTCAGTTTTGTGTTGGAAGAGAGGCTCTGTTAAAACAACCACATGCAAAAACAAACTCCCAAACCAAAGAACTTAACAGGTGGACTATGTCTGAAGTGTAAAACACTTCTCCAAATGCACACTTCCCATTTCCTGTATAAAATGCAGTTTGGAATATCCAACTGAAGATCAGCCATTAAAAATCCTGCACTCCATAGCTGAAAACTAATATGTTGATTTTCTTCAGACAATGTGGAGCAATTCTTTTAATCTTTGCTTTAAGTTTATGATCAAAGAAAGAAGTATGAGTAGTAGCTTTGCCCTTATCTACTGACAACCCATCAAACCAGTTTCAAGTTAGACATCTGGTCATTACATTGTGAGGATCTTTGCAATTCAATGAGTTGCAATAGCCTTACTTTATTTGGAACTACAGCTGCTTACAAAACAAGGGCAATTGTGAAATAACATTAGACAGAAGGGTTTTGCTTTAAAGATCTTTCGGTGTTAAATACAGAGTAATGCACAAGTACAGCAAGGAAGTGATAATACAGGTAAAGATTATCAGACAAACAATAGATAATGGTGACCTGAATGTCAGAATTCAGTAACAACGTTAATGAGTGCAAAGGTTAATTTTTAGGTCATGATTTCTCCTTCCCCCACCAGCAGCTGGTATGCATTGTAGTGATTTCAAAAACTATGTAAAAACTTCTGTGCAGTCCATGATTAAGCACTAAGATTTCTGATGCTCTAAAGCTCTGGTTTTTATGCTGCACAAACAGCGGCAAATTCAGCAAGACTAGTGAAAAAATATTTCAAGTACCAGAGAGACACTGCATGGACAAGACACATCGTTTTGCCTCATTTCAAAAGCTTTGCTTCTTTTTGGTTTGCATCGACACATTTCTAGACATCTAGTGCTGCATTACTCCCAAATAACTATTTCTTTTGGAAGTTCTCCATAAAGCCATTGACTAAGTTGGATGCGCTCTGACTGATTAGTTCCATATTGTTCAGACCTTAGGCCATATTTTTTATTAGAGTAAGCTCATCAAAAAAAAAATAAAAGAAAAAATGTACATGCAGAACATTTTGGGTTAGAGCATGAAATACTGACAAAAGCAACGCTAGTATGTAGGTACCAATTAATACTGGTACCAGCGAAACACTAGGTTTCTACTAGCTTTAGTATAGGCATTGCTTTGGAAACAGTATCAAAACATTGTAGGTATTGCTTTTCTTACAACTCCTCTTCCATATCAAGTATTGCAACACTAAAAGGTGTTCACTTTCTGGTTTTCCTCCTTCAATTCAAAGTGCACACATTCAGACTCTCGTCAAAGATTCAAAGTACATGGCGGTTTCATACATCAGCTACGACAGAACGTGTACCGTAGCGAAGTTCCCAGCTTCCTGCAGAGGGCTGGTAAAGCTCCTCCAGCTTCCTGGCAGGCCACATACCGTGATCCCCCTCCTGCCGCTGCCAGGCCCACACGGTAGGTTTGGAATGTGCTAGCTACACAAACATACAGACACTGCGTGCATCCCAGAAGATTTACTGGCTCTTGCAAATGATCAGTCTGTTTCTGTGCTCTACCCAACGGTTAGCTCTAGAACCATGCACATGGCTTTTCACAGCTTCCTTCCCTGACCAGTACAATTTTGGAGCACACAAAAAAGTCATCAGCCTGTGTGGCTTTCCATGACTATCAGCAGATTAGGCCCTACATTTTTGACCAAATCAAGTCTCTCACGTTTGTAAATCATGAAGTGTAGCAGCAAAAGGAGTGGCTTTGAAAGAAATCTTATGTAAGTACATCTGTAAGAACTTATATCAGAGACTCAAGTGCTTCTGAAACTAAGAACAAAAATGTATTGGAAGAGATATGAACTTCTAAAGGCTGTTACAGGACAAACACTATCAGAAATCTTAACACTGAGCTGGTACTTTTGCTTTGAGACATACTTCAAGTTAAATGACGCTTTGCTGAAGTGAAATAGCATCCCAAAATTGCGAGCTATGTACATCAAAACATTTAAGAAACTAAAGCAGAGGAATCTTGGGTTCTTGCATCGCAACTAGTCTTAACAGTGTAAGAATTCAAAACTAGTACAAACCTTAGGATACACAGTTAAAATCGTATAATTTGGAGGGGGGGAGATAGCAAAAGGTTGATGAAGAAAACTCATCTCTCCATATCTCATCCAAACAGCATGACTGTTTAACTTCACTGCTAAACAACTTTTCTAAAGCAATATTCTCAAGTACAAAGGCATCTTTGTTCTGGCACCTAGCTAATCAGTTTAAAGCTGCAGTGCAAACTATTTTGGCATAAAGCCAAAGGACAAGGTGTTAACTACAGATAATGTTAAGAAGAACGTCCACATAGCATAGAATTGATTATTTGTTAACTTCAAACTCAAGGTGGCACCAATCTGTATATGCTTACTACATGAAATTTAAAACAACCAGCAAGTGCCAAATCTGGTTTCAATTTAACGTAGTTCAAGACATATTTACAGTGTTTTTCTGATCTGCTTGCTAGGCAATGTAAAGTTACCCCTCAAGAATTACATTTGCATAAACCCCAAATCCTTACTACAGTGGAGTACGAATGCAGTTTACCATTGTAAAATAAGATCTAACAAATCATGTCTTATCTAGTGACACATTATAACAAAACAGTATTCTCAGAAAAAGGACACGATGCAGCTGGGATCTTCCCCACTATTCTAAAAAGCCAATTTGTCTTTTCACCAAAATAAAGCTTTCTCATAGCAGAAGTCTACTTTAATAAGTAGAAATTAATTAATTCAAGAATCTACTTTTTACTCTATAAACCCATGTACAGTGCAGAACTGATATTGTAATTTACTATTCTTACAAGTGAGCTTCACGGACATTAGTGAAATACATAGTCTGAGTTATTGTCTGTATTATTTATCTATTTATAATGCAAAATCCCCCATGTCAAATTGCCCTTTAGTGCCTGTGGGGACTGTTTCCCCTCCATGATTTTATCTCCAGTAAGATTTTTCTCACAGACAGAGCGACTCCCATGCATCTGGATTTAATCATGATACATCAGTCTAACATTTAAATTCCAGATGTCAACAGTACCTGTTAATCTCTTAAACTGCTGAATAAAACTCCAATAGGCAACTACCTTCTGCAAACAGATAGCCATTCTGAATTTGTGCAATATCAAGTTCTAATTTAGACCTAACACTGAAAAATAAATATTTTACAGAAAGGTACTAATGGTTAGAAAAATTTGAGAGGATTAATACTTTCATTAGAAGATCTCCAGGTTTCTTACCACATTAACTAGCATACACATACTTAGGACAGACAGCTTTCCAGTTTTGCTAAATTAGGAGTCAGAAGTGATTATTAGACAAAAGTATGCTTACTCTGATGTGACAAAATTTCTAGGTTAGACTTGTGTTACCACAACTGTCACATAGCACAATTGCAAAAACACCCCGTTGCTCTCACTTCAACCCGTTGAAGTGTTCTTTGGATGCAGACTAATACTATTTAACCTGGATTTTATTGTAGTCTGCACATATCTTACACTAGCTTTCAAAAAATAATGCATTCTTCTAGACCAGTAAAATACCGTAATAAAATTTCATATCTTAAGACAATACAAACTTTCTTCCCCACACTGCTGTCACATTCCCCAGTGGCTTTTTGCCAAAGACCTTAAATTCCCAACTATCCTCACTGTGTATACAAAAAGAGGACACTTTTTCAACAGAAAACCCATAGGGAACCTTTCAGCTGATTTTATATAGTATAGGAAAAACCACAACAAGCCTTACAAGAAGAAAAAGTTGAATTGTTTATCACTGTAGTTTCAGAACAGCACAGATCAGAGCAGCCCCACTAATAGGAAATGTTCAAGTATTTGATTCTCAAATTTAGAGGTATAGTCAATAAACTGCCACAGCCATGCAGATGAATTAATCACACCTTAACAGTAAGACTGCTGCACATGTACCTCAAACTCCGGCAGCTCAGTATTAGTTACATAACTTATCAGAAATAAAACACAGAACCAATTATTTCCACATTTTCCATCATATAGACACCTGTTCTGCAAGACAATGATGTTAAACCTCAATGTAATCAACAAAAGTGATCAAAGTGGTCACAAATAACTCAGAACAAAGTACAGCACTGGAAGTGCTGGACTCACCGGGCTCCTTATTTCCTAAAGCTCTACAGCCAGAAGACTTGTGTCAAAGGGAAGGTGATGATGACAGCTACTACTTTCTATAAAGCTTTTCTTGCCAATCAATTCCTGTCATGATAAACTTATGTGGGTTAATCTTATTTCACGTTCTGTACATTATATCAATTCTATTCTCAGTTTCTTGCAGAATTGTAAGAAATAATCCATCATTCTCTAAATAAAGATACAAAGAATGAAGTGTTAAAGATGCTACGCTAGTATGAATTGGCATTAAGAGTTTAACGCTAGTAACAATTTAAAAACATATGGTGTTAAAATGTAACCTCAATAATCCCAGTCTGACAAAGTAGCTTATCTGTTTTCGTCATATGGCTACAGTAAGAGATTAAATGGAATCATAGACCTCTTCTACATCACCATTCTATTAAAGCAAATGGTTTGTCCCCTTGGCAATTCAGGGATGAAAGTATATAGTCCTTGCTATACTACACTCAACAAGACAAATACATTGTCAGAAACACAGCAGCTGGCAAGCAGCCACACTGGTTTTGAATATTGTTTTTCTGTCAGGCTGCTTGTTGTGGAGCTTGTTCATTTTGTGGAGTGGGAAAGTCAATAAGAGCTTCTGATGCCCTAGTGTTTTCTAAGGAAAATATGTCTGCCAACAAGCAACAGCCAGAAACAGCGCACATCTGTACAGAATAGCTAAGGAACAAGTCCATTGACTGTGTTATGACAGGAATTGCGCGTGCACACGTTCACATACATACTTACGCACATACATGCATCCACACACACTCCTGTATGCAAGTAGGTAGAAAACCAACAAATGCAGAGATTAATTTTTCTTGGCTTCTCTGGAGTAAAACAATTTCAAGTCCCATTACTACATTCCACCCCCTTCTCCAGTTCCTTATACTGGATATATTCTGCTAGACAAGAACAAATGCAACTTCAAAATTGATTTCTGCCTCCAGATCAAAATGAAAGCAGACACTGAAAAAGACAAACTGAACTTGTACCTAGAAAACATGCTATCTTTAAAAAGCAAGTTGACAAACTAAGCAGCATTTACATTTGCGAAGTTTGCACAATCAATTTGTCGTTTTGAAAGCTTCTGGTTGTTTTATTAGAAAAGTGTGATAAGAATAGCATATTAAAAGTTAGTCTTTATACTGATACTTAATACTTTATGTAGTAAGACCTTCTAGATTCTTTTCCATGCTGTAATGGTCTTTCCCCATGTCTGATCAAGGCTGGAATTTTAAATGAAACACATCCAACATATGGAGCATAAAACCCTAGAAATACTGAGTTGAAAGTTTATTTTCATTTAATTAAATGAAACCAGAATGAAGCATTTGCTAGAGATTTAACTTGATTTTATCCAACCAAACTAAATACAAGAAAAATGCACAAAGCATAAATAGGTTGCCTGAGGAAGAAGCAAGAGAGAAGAATTGTAAATAAATTTCATGATCTATAATTATGGAATTCAGCGTTGTAGAAGAGGGCATTTCCTCCACACGTCATCCTGTTACTGCAGCACGGTACTGCAAACAAATGATTCACCCGCTTCAAGTGTGCTTACCTTTCCTCTGAATGAAAATCCTAAGTAGAGGATTGGCTGTGGAAACTGCTTTATGATAGTTGTCGTCATTATTGATAGGCAGCAGGTCTCCGTGAATGTCTGTATATCCCACTAGAACATCAACATTGGGTATCTTGTGCACGTGCTGCAGTAATCCATAGAACTCCTCAAACTTCCCAGGTTTGGACCTCTCCAGAGAAAACCGTCGAAACTCTGCTCCAAACTACAACAAAATATACCTTTATTTGCATGGAAATCCAACATATACTCAAGCAAAAGTATGTTTTGTAATTAAAAAGAGTAAACAAAACTATAACCAATAATTTTGAAGGGGAGTACAAAGGTCCATTAACATTGTTTTTTCCAAAGTTCTCATAAGCTGCTTTCACTGCTGTTTGTGTCGAAGCATTTGCTAACACGGGAAGCTAGCATTAAGGTGACAAACCAGTGCAAGAATAACAGCAGATTCTCACGTGCTTCTGAAACAGCCATGCTCTGGGTAAGGGAGGGAACTGATACCCAGCACTGTTTGTTGGTGTCTCAAAAACAAGCGTGATTGACTTTCTGTGGTATGTGACTACCTGAAGGTTTTCAAGGAAGTTTCTGAGCACATTAGAATGGCATGCATAGCTTGATACGTGGCTCTGGTTAATGCATACAAGGCTTAGTAGTGTTCGTATTCCTAGCTGTTCAGACCATAAATAAAAAGCCACTTTGACCTGACGAATATAAAGAACGGCTCTCGACTTTCAGTACAAACTATGTACGTGCCCTAAAGCTTTAGTGAGATGGTCTTAAGGCAATTCTGCTGTTGCTTGGAAAGCAATCAAGAGGGAATCCAACCACTACCCCCCTTAAGAGCATTCAGAAGATTTGCCTCTGCCAACAAGACTCAAATCTTGATTGCACAGCCATTTAAAATGTAGCTGCATCCAAAGTTTAAAACAGATGAGATGCAGACAATACACAATGCCACACACTTCATCAGTGGCACTGTGCTTTCAGGGGTTGCATGTGCATTTAGTCATTATGATCATCCAACAACAACAAAAAACCACAACAACAATAAAGAAACACCCAAAATAACCCAGCTCCCTATTCCACTAAAACTTTACTCCCCTAAGTAAGATACTTTTTTTTTTTTTTTTTTTAATAAACTAATGCTAACAATGCTTCAAGCTTAATTGTAAGCAGAGCACGAGGGCACATAGAACAAAATACTGGCTGAAGTCTGAGCTTCAGTGTCCTGTATGTGCTACCCGCAGCAGACGTGAGGATGCACAATACCAGGCCTCCAGACCAACCCTACCTCACATTTGATTACAGCCTTTTGGAGAATAAAAGCTTCAGAGTTCACACATACAAAGAAATGAAAACAAGGAGATAAAGACCCTGATGTTAGTAGGGTGTTAATGTGCTAACTCCAACACTACACAGCAAAGCACCCTGCCCTGCCCCAACACCTCTCCTTCCTGCAAAAGGTGCAGTTAAAGGCTATAAGCATTCCTCTCCTAGAAACACTCCAATAATAGGAACATTAAGTCAGGAGAATGATTCATGTGTGCTTACCAAAAAGCAAACAGCCGCCTGCAGGAGGCCCTCCCTCCACGTCAGAGGCAGCATGCTCAGTTATGACGTCAGTGAAAGAATTTGTCTCGTGTTCCTATTTAATCTTGCTTCAGCTATTTGAAGTATGAACGCTACAGAAACTCTCCAGGCATTGCACCAAATTCCATTTGCTTGGCTTTGAAAAACTATGTAGTTTAAATACTATTACGTTAAAAAAGCCAACAAACCTACTCTCAACTTGAAGGAAGCGTTAAGTCCTACTGTAGGAGGCAGACAAAGGACCAGCTTTTCAAACTTGGGATTTCAGTTTTCCACATGATTTTATATGAAGTTGGTGCAAACACCAAGAAACAAATCATCTGGCTATTACTTCCTAACGGGGCTTGCCAGATGCTCGATGCTATTAGGAAGCAGATAAACACAAAAGTAAAACCATGCAATTTCATGGGCAGTTTATTTTATCCTTCTGAATTGTTTTCGGTTTATATCAAATATTGCACTCCAAGCCATTAAAGAAAAAAAGATGCACTGGCAAAAATTAACAACTTGTAAGAAGTTTAAAGGAGACAAAAGATTCAGAGAGACTAATTTAAGAAAGGAAAGCTTCCTGCTGCTGGAGCTGGTTACAAATACTTGCTGTTACGTGGTAACTCATCTGGGAAAACACAAGCTATGTCAACTTACTAAGAAGTTACTAAAGGACACAAGTAAGACTGGCCTTTGAGAGGAATCTAAGTCCTCTGTAACACAGCCTACTGCTGCTATACTATTAGTGGTCTCCAGCAACAGTGACAGAACAAAACTTAGAGCTACCGTATCCATCTTTGTCTTATCAGTATTAGATTTCATTCTGAAAAAAAATACTGTCCCAAGTCATAAGGGGAGGGCAGGACAGGGACCTGAACTTTCTATCTCAGGATCCAGAAGTTTATCTGGGAGCTTTCATACCATCACCAGAAACTCTAAGAGGGTGTATAAAACTTGTCTGTGATTAGAGAAAGGGTTAGCCAGAACAAATACAGTATGGGGCTTCCCAGGGCTAGCTCAGACCAGTTACCCAAATTGAGCAAGCTAGGCTACAAAAATAGTTTTCCTCATATAACGAGTTGGGCTGTGCTGACATCTTTGTCAGTAAGGGCACGATTATTGATTTGGAGTACCTAAATAAGGAGCTGTGCATCACAGCCTTCAAAGCCAGGCGGTAATGCTCCCCTCCACCTCCCACAGAACCTTTCTTTTCAGAATTCCGTATTTTCATAGAAGGAAGATGACTACCATGCTACATTAAATCAAGGTGAGTTTAAATAATGCATTAGCGACAAGTAGTTCGAGGAATGCCTTGAAACCTGCTTTATAATATGCACTTAAGAGACAGTCCCTATTCATTAGAACTTCAGCACTTCTCTATGAATACCAAAGGGTGCATCGCTCAGCTGATCTCCAGATACATTTTAAATCAAGCAAAGCACATGATGGGGGAACATCAAACCTAGCGATCTGGGCTAAGGCAAGGCATATTCCACAGCAACAGCTATGTTTAATTAGTATTTGGAAGCGTGGCTGCCAGGTATTCCTGTGTATTTTGACTTTGGCCACATGAAGGTTAAGTTAACAACACTTTAAAAAAATCATTACCACCAACGCAAGCTAGAGAAGCCAACCACATGTTTTGTAGTAGAAGTTTCAGCATTTTGCCATATTAATCTTAAAAAAAAAAAAAAAAAAAAAAAAGGAAAAAGAGAAAAAAAAGACACCCATGTCCTAGCTGCTTCACCCACAGTGCAGTCGCGATACCCGATTTGCAGGAAACGACAGGACACAACACAAGCAAACAGACTGGAGACTAATTTAGAAAAAACAGAGACACACGAGATGCATTCACAGATAGAAGAAAACACATTCCTGTAGAGGTGAGCACAGACAATGGAAACGGGTTTTTAATCTCAAGTTATATGTATTTTTTAATAGCTTGACACCAATTAAGATGTCTCAGATCCCACATCTTTACTGTTGTAAATTTTAGTTTGCAAGTAACTGCAAAATGATAAGTCGAGGAAATATTATCCATCCAAACCAAAACAAAGAATAAAATGTTTCAGAACCCTAAAGATTTGCCAACAAGACCATGGCTCAGCAGCACACAGAAATTAACAATTGGAAGAACGGATGCAGAGATAATGGTGCAAGATGATTCAGAGAACCGTGCGAAGCTTTGACAGCAAGGAACTGTTGGTATAAGCCACAAGAGAGATACGGGCTTGATAAAGTAACTCCCAGTGTAAAGTCCTTGAGGAGTTTTTAAAGGCAAGTGCTGTGTTAAGGGAAGGCAGCCAGGTAGCTACTCTACCAAACAGGGCGAGCTGTAAGAATATGCTCTACTTTAAAAACAAATAAACAAAAAAAACAACAATAGAGTATAGAAATGTAGAGCCATTAAGTTAAATAAATACATATATATTTCTTTCCAGGTTTGGACGAAGAAGAGGTTTGGGCTTTCCGCCTAAAACCCCTCTTTCCCCTCAGACACCCGCACCTTCTCCCCCTCCACCTCCTTCCCCTCCTGGGCAGGGCTGGGAGCCCAACACCCCCCCCAAACCCTCAGACCCCTTTTACCCCCCCCCCCCGGGGACCACAGACACCCCCACAGCGCCCCGGGGGCGCTCCAGGTGAGCCCACCCCCGCCCCGCGGCACCCACCTTGCTCTTCACCTCCATCGTGCCCAGGCCCCGGCTGCCCGCGGCCCCGCGGTGAGGCCGGTTCATGCCGCCGGGAGGGGCCGCACCTCAGCCTCGTCCCCTTACTCAGCTCCGGGGGCCCTCCGAAGAGCTCTGGGGAAAGGAGCGAGGCGCCAAGGGAGGGATCGAGGCGGGGAGCGAGGCCCGAAGCCGCCCGCCCCCGGCGCCGTCCGCCCGCCGCCTCCCGCCGCCCTCACAGCGGGGCCGGGGCGGGGCCTGGCGGCCGCCCGCACCTGCCAGCCGCGGGGGAGGCGGGGCCGCGCCGCCGAGCCGTCACCGCGCCTGCGCAGCCGGGCGGGGCCGCGCACCTGCCGCTCGCGGGCATGCGCACTGAGGGAAGGGGGGGGCGCGGGGGCGCGCACCTGCGGCAGAGCTCGGCGGGGTTCCAAGATGGCGGGCGGCACCCCGCTGAGGGGGGGTAGCGGGTGGGACGCGATAGGGAAGCACGGGAGGGTTTTTTTTAGGAAAAAAACTCAGGGAGCGGGCGTGGGATGCGCCTTGGTAACCTTTGGGCTGGAGGAGCTGGGGCTCGTGTGTAAATACGGGGCTGTGGCGGCTGGAGAGCAGCGCTTCGCCCCCCCTTCCTCCTCCTCCTCCTCCTCCTCAGCCCCCGTGCCTGGCCTCAGGCTGTGGAGCGCCCTCTGCAGCGGGAGGTGCCTCTGCCCCTGCTGGGGTATTAATAATTAATAGAATTAAATGATCTTTAAGGTTCCTTCTAGCCAAAACTGCTCAGCAATTCCTCTGGTCCTCCGTGAGGAGCTCCTCGGGCCTGGCCGCTCTGAGGGCAGTGGGCGATGCCTCAGGTGCCCCTCAGCTTGGAGCAGGTGCGCCCGTGTCCGAGGATGTGTGCACAGGTTACGTGGAAGGTATTTACAGTTACACAGAGCATATCTGGAGGAGTGGGGTAAAAGTTTGAGTTCATGCTTTCAGGATGTGTTGAAGCCCATCCTGGCTGCGGAGTTGTTGGAGTTTGTTTTCATTTTAACCACAGCTAATACTGTGGGATCTGGTAACGTGTCAGAACAGTTGGCTTTGTGGCCTGGTTTATTGGCTTTATGCTGACAGGAAATCTATTTTTTCATATAAAGGCCTACTTAGTTTCCTTGTTAGGGGACTGACAAACCTACATAATGGGGAGACCATTTACGTTTTACAATCTGAAGAAAAAAGATTTTCCGTTTACATAATTTTGCATATACAGGCAGAAAGAAAGCGTGTAGATTGATCTAGTTATGTCAACAAACCTTTGAAATTATGTTTTGTTTTTTTTTTCCCCAGCGCATAAAACTGGTAGAAGGGAATTCAGTGTGAGGCATCCTCTTGTACGCTGTGTGCAGACGGCTGTCAGGAGTTCAAACAGCTCCTTGCGGTTGAGGCAAGGTGTGTGTCTAGTCAGTTCTTAAGTCTCAGCTGGTAATCAGTAATATTAAAAAAAAATCCAGTACTGAATCACTTTTAAGTCGGTAATGTTTTGTACAGTTGATCTTGTCATGCCAAAGGCAAAGAAATTGCAGCTATCACTCAAGCCAAGACAAGCTGTAATTACTACAGAGGATATTGTTAATTCTTAAGTATAGTTTGCTGTCAGACAGTGTCTAGGCTAATTCTGGTCTTCCCATCCTTCGTCTAGTATGTTTTGTTTCTACCCTGCAAAAAGATGAGAATCCAGCCTGCAAATTTAGATAAAATCTGTGTGTTGTAAACAGAAGGCAACAGATTACAGCTACGTGAGCAGGACTTGGATAAAACCTCCCATTTTGTCACTCTGTAATTAGAAAATTGGAAAGAGTTTGGACTACTTTCCATTTCTGTCTTCTATGGCGTGCTTGTCTTAGAGAGTCGTAGGAGAGCACCAGGAACACCTTTTACATCTTTTCTTTTTTTAAGCAATTGGTTTGCCATTTTTCTTTGGAGGAAAAGGGGGGAAGAACCTTCTGAAGATGATTTGTGCTTAAAGCCATTGTGCAGTTAATTTTATTGCTATAGATTTATGAGGTATCGTCTAAGATATTTTTTTTCTATCTTGAATTCCTCAAATGGTTGGAGTTCCATTCAGTGGGTGTGGCAGCATGCTTAAGGAGTCAGGGCAAATTCATTTCAAGTCACTGAAACCAACCTAATAAAATGTATTAATCACTGGCTTGCTTTCATCACGAGGAGCTGACGTATGAGGAAGGAATGCAATAAACAATTTGATTTCAGATAAAGGTAGGGAGAGAGGCTTTTTGTGCCAGGAGTAGCACAAGTTTATAGAGCTATTTTAGTCACAATTTCTGGAAAACCAATGACTTGATCACGACTATTCATGGCACCTTTAGTTTCAGCTCCTGTGAAGTTGAAAGACAGGTTGGGTTTCCTAATCTCTGGATAGCTGGGGAAGTTTGTGGGAGGACTTTTTTTTTCTCCTGTTTGTTCTCATAGGGAAATTAGTTCACTAAGTCCACCATGGAGTATAATGAGATGCTTCTTTCCCATCTCAACATTTCCCACTTTTTAATTGGAGTGGCAATATATATATAATATATATACAACCCTCCTGGGGGTTGAAAGAATACTTCTAAGAATAAAAAAATGTCTACCAGCATATATTGACTGTTACTGATGACCTACCAAATCTTTTATTGTGTAACTCAGAGCTTATGCTATTTTTACATTTAACTTAAGATATTTTTTATTTGTACAAGACAGCGCTTGCTCATTAGATCAAGCAGGGGGCAATCTGATTAAATACTGGAGTTGACGAGAGGTTTTTTTCAATAGGAAGAGAAGTTTTATTAAAAAATGATAATAAGGTCATATCACAGATTCTACTCCTTTCAAATAGAATTTGTATGTGTAGGCTTTCATTTTGATACCTTTTGCAGTTTTTGATATGTTCATCTTGTATAGCAGTTACATTTCCCTGCAAAGAGTGGAGTTCTCAAGAACAGTGTATATGCTTGGATAGCTTTGTTTTCAAAATGCTAGGGATATATGTGAGCTCAAGTTGTTTTTCCTTTTCCCTTTATAAGTACGGGCAAGCCGCTCTTGTTGTAGAAGTATCTGATGTTCACAAATGCAAATAATGTTGTAAAGCACTATTTATAGGTACCCATGAAGCCATGGAACATTACGTTCTGTTATTTTCATAATATTCTATTATCTCTTGTGATCCTGGAGTAGGATCCCTGAATTTACAAATGTGGCATTATATAAAAAGAAGGAAGGGTAGCTTGTTATGTTTTATCTCCATGAAATACAATGCATACCAACAGCACTACACAAACACAAGCACAAAGCTCGTCAAATAAACCCCATTATATAGCAGTTTAGTTAACTTATTAAGAACAGTAATATTTAAATAGGGCACATATAATAAGAATGGAGTTCTTTTCCTGGACTCGTGACACTTGGTGCCATGTACATTTTAAGGGAGGGGGAAGAATTCTTGTTTTGCTTTGCTTTTTAGTAACGGATGTATTTCTTTTTTAACTGCATATCTATAAAATAACTTTCAGCACGGAAGTAGTGATATAATAGTATGTTGCTTTTCCTGTATGCAAATCAGCAATACAACACACTCCTATCAAGAGTAGATTGGTAGTGCTGTGGTTGTATAGGTGCAAGTATATAGTTAGAAACCGTGCTGCTGCTAGATCTGCGTAGGTCAATAGATAACACGTTGGTGTTTCCTTCCCTAAGGTAGTATATGAACGTTAGTTAGTTATCTCTCCAGTACCCGCTATTTTTAATCTAGAATTTGGAAAAATTATGATGGACCAAAGGAATAATTGTTCAGAATTTTCATTTAAGCTTCACGTTGGTAGAGTTTGGAATTTTAGTTTTGGCTTAAAGAGAGAATTAGATAAAAAGCTCCACTTAATAAACTTTTTGGAGTAAAGATTTTGCTTGTCTCGATAGCATGTTCCTGCTATTGGTGCATAAAAATGCCCCCTGCTGGCAGCTGCAGCCTGGAATAAATGCTGCTTTAAGTGCTTTCTGCTAAATAATGGCAACTTACACCTTTGGCTACAAAGGAATGTTTTTAGACAGAATGATGTTTGATAGATCTTAAAATTACTTGTGACCACCCATGGTACGCTTAATAGAGCAAATCAGCATGCCTTGCCAGTTGTTAAAGGTAATTAATTACCTATCAAACAAGCAGGTAACATCTGAGCTGTAAAGCTGCCGGGCTGCTGTGGATGCTGACAGTTTCATCTGCACATCGCGCTCCTGTGCCGCTGCAGGGTGGTGCTGTGCCCTCTCTTCCTCCGGGGTGCGGGCTCTGAGCACTCGGCAGTGTTTGCAGCTCCCTTCGCGGATCTCCCGCACTCCCTCACTTACCGCCTCGGGGCTCGGTGCTGCGGGCAGCGCGGGGCGGGACCCGCCACGGGGGCGGGGCTTGTAGCAGGCCCCGCCCATCTCCCACCAGGCCCCGCCCCCCCCCCCGACGGCGTGGCGGGAGGTGCCGGCAGGGGGCGGTGCGGGGCCGCGGGGCGCTGGCCCCGTTCGGGGGAGCTGTGAGCAGTCGCCGTGCCCAGGCATTGAACTGGCCGCGGGGTTTTTGTGCCCAGGGTGTTGTGAGCACACATCAGCGAGGCGAACCCGGTGTGAAGCTACGGAGCTGAGGCAGGCAGACGTGTAGACGCTGACATAATAGGGCTGTCGCTGCTTATTAACCGAGCGGCACTGATCCGCTGTAATAAGTAAAAATAGAAAAGGGCAAGCTGGGAAGAGCAGCGAAGCCATTCAGTTTTTCCATGTATGTCACATTTGGAAATACTGAGTCCATGTGAGTTCAGCCACTGTCACAGTCCTGCTCGGCTTTAAGAGCGTATTCTCTACTTCTGTTGGCCTCTCTTCTGTTTTCCCTCCTGAGCTATAACACTGTGAACTAAAAATTCCAGTGCAGGCAGATGAATGTACAAAGAAGCAAAAACTCAAATGCTTAGAATTCTGGACCTGTGTAACTACAGTTTATTCTTATTATAGCACACTCAGAAAATCTCGGTAAATATTCTTTATATAGGGATGGTGTGCTTGAACTTCTGAAGTTTGTTGTGTTACAATAACAAAAGTGCCAATGTATTGATAATCTGCTTCTATGCAGATTACTTCATATTAATTAACATTGAAGTAACATTTTAAAATGAAAAGAATGCAAAATAAAAAAGGGTGGTGTAGAGAGACAAGCAACTGTTAGCATGCATATTGCTTGCACCAAGAGCTGCAAGAAGAATGATTGTTTTCTCCAGGTTAGCCTGGGGTAAAGGACCATATTAAGACTGCTAACTAGGTTATTAGCTAAGTTATTAGCTACTGCTAGTGTAAACAGAGGTATGGCTCACAGGAGCCTTTGTTAAAAGTCAGTTTAGTCTGGATCTTCCCTAGTAGCCTAGTCTACACAGTTTTCTGTCTATAGTTCAGTTGGTTTAGAGACCAAAAAAGAATGACTTAAGTCCATACTTAAACAATAACATTGTTTAAAGTCAATCTGATAATTATTAAAATTGCTTAAAGTGAATCCGATTTTTCCAGAACATTGGTGTGGCTGGAACAGTCAATGTATAATATTTTTTGCAACTGTCCTGAATATTTCATTGCAGAATGATCTGTGTGTATCATTGGCACACAACTTGATGGATGTCAGGTGGCTGAATTAATATTTGTGAGGTGCTTTGAGGTTACTGGAGAAAACACTCGCATTTTTAATGGCCCTTTAGGTCTGAGAGACATCAGTGTATTTTGTTTTTTTATTCATAAATATTATAATGGTGGCAGCAATTGAGTATTTACTGCTTTTTATATGCGTGAGAATACCAAACATATGTATTTTTAAAGGAAATTCCAGAAGACTGTGAAACTAGCTTGTAACAATAGTCTTTAGGTTTGTGTCCATTGTTTTCAAGAATATGTAAATTGTTACATTATAGAACTCACTTTGAACCCTGCTACATAATTAGCTGCACTAAACATCAGTATTCAATTTGGAAAATCTGTAGCCAAGTGTTTTATTACAATTTCATGGAAAAGGAGAGAATGTGAACAAAACCGTTGAGCAAATAATCTGAAATGCAGTTAAAAATAATGAAAACCAAGCACCAGCCGCATAAACACACCAGATGAAGACACAGCAAATGAAGGTCATAAAAAAATAAACTGGAATAAAAACACGACCAATCCTCAGCTGAACTAAATATGGCCATCTGCAGAGGGAGTGATGGAACCTCGGTCATTTGCGTTAGCTGAGGGTTTGGTCTGTGCAATTTATTATAAGTCAGGAGGAAATGACAGTAACAGTAAAGGTTTTTTGGTCAACAGCAGTTGTGTAGGGCTCCTGCAGAGATTTGGTGTTCTGACAACCGTCCTCCTGCAAATCCAGTTAAGTTGCTTTAAAATAGCCCCTGCGTGCTCCACCCTGCTGCGTGGCTGGCACACTGAGACACGAGTCCGCGCTGTTACGGCTGCAGTTCACAGCCCAGGTTTTAGCATAGCCCTGTGCTGTGTGAGCTGATCTGACACAGCTCACGCTGCTGGGCCTGAGGCAGGAGCACGCAGCCAGCTCTGCTGGCCCCCTGTAAGACTGGTAACCCCAAGCAGAGGCCGGCCGTGTGGCTTGCTCCATCTTAAGCTGCTGTAGTTGTATTTGCCAGGGGGATGCTGCTTCAAGCAGTGTGATTGGTCTTAAAACCCTCAAATACTGGGAAAGGCAAGAGAACAATAAGTAGAGTTACAGTTCTTAGAATATGTAATGTTACATGCACGAGTCCATGTGTTTATATCTCCTTGCAGTTTGTCTTCTCCGTGGGGTATCACTGGTGCCTTTTTTCAGCCCTCCAAGCACCTATCAGCTTCAAGATCAGGTATGAAAACCATTTTTACTTGCATTTCAGCACTGTTCATTCTAAAGCATATTAAACCCAAAGTGCTTGAGTTATTTGCTCAGCTGACTCCATCAGCCCAGCTTCTTTCCTATTGCTCTCACCTTCATGTGTGTCCATTCCCTCCTGCATCTTCTTAAAACCATGCTTTTTTCAGTGATGTGAGAGAAAAACCCTTTTCAAGGCTTTCATTTAAGCAATGTCATAAAGTACTGTAAAAGAGCAATAGCTCTGCCCTGACAGGTTCTTGGGGGAGATCTGTGGTCAGCTGGTGTTTTGGGAGCTTTAGCTTGTGTTTTATCCTCCTGAGACAGGATCATAGGAGGGCCTGGTGCGTGTCCTAGGTCTCGCTGTACGTGGTTAGAAGGGGAGCAAACACGTTTAGTAATAAAGTTATCTTACAAGCACATCCGACTTCCGTACAGTCAGCTCATTTGCTTCGCGGGGAGCGTTGAGCTTCCTGTGCTGTCAGTCAATCAACTTGCTGACTCTGTGGGGAAATGGTGAAAAAACACGTGAAAGTGAAAGAGGGATGAGACACACCGTAATTAATACAAGGTGCTGTGCCCAGGGCAGGAACGCAGATGTGCGTTGGTGTTTACAAAAGGCCTGGCAAGGCATTGTTCAAAAGAAAAGAGATGTGATTGTGTGGGTTCATACGGTGAGGCAGGGAACCTGGGAGGATCTCGTCCTGCTTTCTACATCACAAATTCACATCTTTTTGCCAGGCTTATGTGGAAGGAGTCCAGAAAACAAGCAGAAGGGAGCTCATTCTGGAGGAGCAGTGCCTGCCTGAGGAAGCAACGAGGTCAGTAGTGGGTGCAGCAGAAAGGGCTTGGGTTAGCAGAGAGTGAAACGGAGCAAACGACACATGGGCGGTAATAGAAAACCTCTGGGAGGACGGGATGGAGAAGGGGAAGGGGCGCTAGGAGAAGGAAAGATGC
Organism: Aythya marila; assembly: GCF_965140915.1. Lineage (NCBI taxonomy): Eukaryota > Metazoa > Chordata > Aves > Anseriformes > Anatidae > Aythya > Aythya marila. The sequence goes on from NC_139057.1 coordinate 8,346,648, forward strand.
TGCTTAGGGAAAGGCTGGTGAGGGCTGGAGGAGGATGGTGAGGAGAACGGGGACAGGGGGGATGCCGGGGGGACAGGGGTGGGTGGCCCTGCGAGCGGAGCCCCTTTGCCCCGGCCCTGCTAAAGCAGCTGGAGCAAGCGAGGGGGCGCTTGGGATGCTCCCTGATTAATAGCAGAGGGTCCGGGCCGTGACCGCAAGCTCGGCATGTGCCGGAGCTTCGCTGCACTTTCCCAGCCCCCCTGCCAGGATGAGGGGGGTCGGAGGGAGGGAGGAAGGGAGGCAGCGAGCGGGACGGGGCGATCGGCAGCCAGCTGCGAGCCAGCAGCGCTCCGGAGCCGCGGCTTCCTGGAAGCGGAGCCCGGCCGGGCGGCAGCCGGCGGCGATAAGCGGGGCTGGCGGAGCCCTCCCGGCGGCACGGCCCCGGCGAGCCCGCAGGTAAGGCAGCACCTGGCAGCACGACCGAGCCGCGGGGCTGCGGCTGGCGGGGGGGAGAGAGGAGCAGGGTCCCGGTGCCGGTGGAGGACCGAGCGCCGCGGGGCAACCGGGAGGCTCCGGCACCGCGGCGGGGAGAGCTGCGGGAAACGCACAAGAGCTGCCCGGCTCCTCCAGCGGGGGCACCTCCGGAGAGCCGTGAGCCGGAGAGCCGTGAGCAGGCAAGCATCGAGCCCTCCTGCAGGAGCAGGGCGGTGCGGTGGTGGTTTAGCCAGGGGTAAGCGCGTTCGTGCCAGGAGACGCCCGGGAACCCGTCAGGAGGTGAATGCCTGGCTGGAGCAGGTGGAAAAGTCAGAGGAGCAGGGCAATGTTTATGCCATCCTGCGGGGGTTGTGTTTTGGAGGTGTCGCTGTATGGGCTGGTTATATTTTTGTAAGCTCTTTTTGACTGTGTAGAGGTTGTATTTTATTTGCTCATAAATACGGATTGAGGTTTTGGATCATGGCCCGGTTACATTTTGCTTCAGACAGAGTTTACTTTCCCCTTTCAATAAGCTTTAAATACACTGGGCCATATGGAAATTGACTTGTTCATCAACCCAAGAAAGTTGAACGAGTTTGGAAAATGATGTTACGTAATTCTTGAGCGTGCGAGTATCGAACCGGAGTCAGAGCAGCAGTACTCAGAACTCCCGATTCAGTCATTCACTTCATTGGTAACAAGACTTGATCTGTCTCTACCAGTGTTTTCACAGCTGTAAAATGGGAGCTACACCTTTTAATGAGGGGCATTACATAATCTTTTTGGAAAGACTTTACTGAAAAAGAAAAAGCATAGTAATGGTCATTTTAGATCGTGTAAGGGTAGTAAACAACACAACGTACATCTGAGGGAGCGTTTTATGTTGAATGGAGAGAGGTGTCTGAGAAAGATGTGGTGTCTAGTGGAACGTGAACGTTAGAAACTTCTCCGTAATGTTCATTTCTCATGCAGTTGCTCAGTTACATGCTGCTGCCCTGAATTCTGCAGAGTGGATGACATAAGCACTAGTGCTTCCCATATGGGAAGGAGGTGTTACTGAGTAGCAGACCAAGCCCACTGTGTGCCCCACGTCTAGAGAGAAGCTTATCAGGGATGCGACACGTGCGATATGGTAGTGAGCAGCTAGCTTGTTAAATTTTTTCCGCCCATTAGATTCTGAATATTGTTTAGAGGAATGAAAGGGCGTCCGTGAAACAACAGGTTCTGTGTCCTATCCTGTGCTCAATTCTAGAGTCAGTAACTGAAGTGAAGGAGTGGCATTTCTGTTAACAGCATGAAGCCAAGAATGGTGAAATATAGGCCAAACAGTGAGTTATGTAATGCTATTCCCTAAAGGGCAGTATAAAGACGAGATGATTTCCTTATGTCCAGATGAAGAGCAGCATCAGAGTTGCTCTGCAATGTTCGCTCCAGCCCTGGGTTCCTTAGGATCAATCCAGGCAGGGACCTGAGCCCCCATAATAGCAGATCGACCAATATCACTTTATTCCCTTCCACAGCTAATTCCTCCACAAATACTCCTTTGCGATATGCTTATAAAGAACCTGAGAAGTGGCGTGGGGCTATTATAGCTAGAAAGGAAGTCAGTCTACTGGGAGGGGAAAGTTACAATTGTAATGTGCCTCTCTTGAGGGCTTGAAGAATGATAATGTGGAATTGTAGTGTACCAGGACAAAAGAGAGGCTCTGGGTATAGAAAGTTTTGCAAAACAAAGCAAGGGAATGAGGCATGTCTCAAAGGGGTTGTTAATCGTGCCCTTTGGATGAAATAAATAGTAAGGCTACATTGGAAGAGAAGTAGATATTTCATGTAAAATAGTGGGTTTAACATTAGTTTAATATACACACTTGCTCTTAGCCAAAAGACTGAGAAAAAGGGAACAGACAGAGTTGAATTATCCAGATTGTTATTGACCAGAACTGGATTTTGGAAGGTGACTGGCTGGTGACAATCCAAAATTATACAGACAGCAAGTCTTGCAAAGACCATCAGCAGGCCTTTAATGACTACAGGTGCTCAGGGTCCTGGGTTTAATTCTGATCTTAAGATGACGCCTCCACTAGTCCAAGAGGGACTTAAAGGTCTGTTTCTGACTTACCAGTTTTTATCCACTTTTTCCAACTTTTCCATTTCTGTTGCCAGTTTATTCTCCCTCAGTGCAGATTGCTTTAAACCAATATGTCTTCAAAGACATAGTGCCTGAAACCATGATTTCTATCCAATGTTTTGGGAAGAAAAAAAAAAAAACAACAACTTGGTTTTCAGCCAGTCAGTGCATTTAATCATTACTAATTTAGAGGATCAGAATACCAGACAATCTCGCTTTCTTTGTCACTAATACAGAAAATGCTGTAAGTGTAGTTAACAAACCATTTTGTATGTAATTGATCTAGGTTTGAACTTGGCTATTTCTAGTTAAATAATAAAATCTGTTTCACAGGGAACTTAAAATGCAATTATTGCAAAAGTAACTGTGTCAGTGATATTTTCTTACCCATCAGATATGTTCTTTCCATTAATTCATCCCTGATTTACTTGATAGAGTAGTAAAAATCTATTTTCAGTATTTTTTTTTTAAACTCCTGCTATTCCAGGCTGAGAGTGCAATAATCCTTGCAAACTGCTCTGGTCCTTACATCATGGACTGAGATCCACTGTAGTGTTGACATCTTACCGTGTCAATCTCAATTGAACTGTATAATGCTCCTAATAACTTGCTTTAGATTATTCTTACAGATTAGCAAAAGAACATTTTTTTTAATCTCTAATAATGTACAGCCCCAAGTTCAGTTTGCTAAGTTTTTATTCTGTTTTTTCTTTCCTTTCTCTACAACTAAATTGTTCAGACTAGAGATTCTAAGAATGCTAGAAGGCTGAAGCTGGGATCTCTAAAACATAAACTGTTAATAGGTTCCTATAATCTCAAGTAAGAAAGATCTCTTGGTCCTCAACAGCTTAGAGGGCCAAGGACTGCATGCATCAGCATGGCAACAAGCAGTAGAGGCATTCACATCTAACAGACACTTCAGACATTCTGGCCTTACGTGCTTCTGACATATCTCATCTGTAAAACAGTGATAGTACAGTAATGTTTACATAGCATTGGAGGGATGATAAGAAATCAATATCAAGTGTTCTCAATGATGTAGGGCAAGTTACGTTTATGACTAAGAATGAACCTTGTTCCTCTTAGCTGCATGCTTTCCTCACATTTTTCATATGGTAGGAATAGCAGTAACAAAGCATTCATCGTTTTGTTCTAAAAAAAAAAAAAAAAAAGCTCTCAGAATGTGTGCTCACCACAACAGTTTTCTCTAACTATTGTAGGAACATTTTAAAACTTGTACTTTTAAGCTATGGTAAGTATTGATAGTCAACATTATGTGCGCCTATGAAGGCGGAAAGGGTTATATGGTTACATGTATTTGCAGATCTTTTTGCTTCACATTCTTGCAGACCAGAACAACAACATAACTTTCTTCTTTCAGGATAGTTAATGTTCTGGCCCAGAATTATAGCACCAGATGTGTTGCCACAGAAACAATTTAAAGGGAGAGGGAATCGCAAGCGAGTTGTCTTTCTAATGGAAAATATAAAAGTAGTATTAATGTTTTAGAGCATGTCATTGGTTTTCTACGTGTGTTATATGTTTGTGCATGAGACAATAAGGAAGAATTGTACTTTTTTTGTTTTGTCCATCTGTTATTGTTTTAAAAGCTCTATACAGGGTTGAAAATTGAAAAATACTGTATTATGGGCATGTTACATACCTCAGAGACATTTTTTATTAAATCCTGATTCATTTTTAGAAACATTTTCCCTGAAAAGTGTGCAGTGTGCTTGCAGATTTACTTAGCTCCACTTGCGGCATGCTTTGGAAAATATTTCCAGTAACAGTTGTTTCTGTTAAAGTAAGGAAACATATTCAACTATATAAAATTATCCCAGATTTTGATGCTGAGAATTAATAGCACATTCTTACTTACTGTAGTTGACATGCTGATGAAAAGAAGGAATGTATATAGGAAATATTTTGATTTAATCTTGCCTAGGAAGGCTTAAAGCAACCAAAGCCCTGGATTTTAGCTAGCATTTCTTTTACTCTGACTGGTTGCCATAGGGTGCTCTATTCAACATACTGTTTTCTCAACTGTTATGAAAATATTCATCTGGACAAAATGCAACATAAATTGCCTTAATATCTCCTTTTCACTTTGACCACAGAAGGGCATCTTTTTTTCCTACCGTTTTGTACGCTATTTGGGGGTAGAATAACAAGAAAAACATCCATGAAGGCCAGAACTACAGCAGAACAGGTTGGCGCCTATAATTGTATTGGAAACTCTGCAGATATGGATACATTTTGTGTTTACAAAAGGAGATTTTTCTTGAATTTAGGCTGATTTTATATCAATTTAATTTAAGAAAAATGCTGACAATTGTATCTGTACTAGGATTTCATTTTACTCAAAGACTTGTCATAAAATGCAGCATCTGTAACTAACATTGGTGGGCATTTCTTGTATGAAAAGACGGAAAAAATTCTAATATGACTTTGCCTGAAAAATCAGGGAAAATTTTAAAAAGGCCATGATCCACACATAGAGACTTGTTTCCACAGTTACTTGTCATATATGCTGTTGAAAGTTATTTCTCCTTGCAAATTTTGAAATACAGCTGTCTGGGTAGCTGAAGAAAACATAACTGCATTTTTCTTACCAAAATCCAGAGTGAAACTCATGTTGTTTTGAAGCGATGGAAAAACGTGATTATGTGCATCTTTGTGCATAATGCTACCTGGAGTTTTGGGAGGATAATAAGCATAGACTGTTATGCTGAGGAGCCTTTATTATTATTTATTTATTCATTTATTTATTACTTGCTTTCTGTGAAGTAGGTATTTTTTTTTAAATCTTATTTTACAGTGTAACATTGCTTTTTGTATAGCCATACTTTTAAATGTGTCTCAGCCTGGAAATATGTAATTTATGCCCTTTGTTCCCTATCCTTTATACAAATCTAGCATTTTTACTTTTCCGTTGTTGAAAATTACTTATAACAGAAGTATTGGAATATGTCAATGTATACAGGAGTTATGAACAGTTACGTAAGCTTATGAAAAAATGTTCCACCTCTTTATAAGTGTCCTACAGGAGTAATCTTTTGAAACCTATCAGTTTTGGAATTAGAGTGCATAGCATGTCACACATTTGAGTTTTGGCAGGTTCACAGGCATGTACATCACCAAACAAGATGTGCCATAAAGATAAGAAATGCATTTCTCTCTTGCATTCCTTATTCGGGCAGAGCTCCAATTTTGGGTGTGGAAGGAATGCAGAGCTGGGCCTAGCGCTTGTGGCTGCACAGGTTAGGAGTGAACTTTCAGTGTAAAATTTGGATCTGAAAATGCATCTATATTTTGCTAGAAGACCACAGTTATTTAAATCCAGGTTTCTGGCTTGAGTGTTCTTTGGGGCGGAATCAGTTCTTGTTTGCAAGCTGATCCAGACATCCCCATAATTAGTTAACATCCCTTTTGTTTGATTCCACGAGGAGACAGGTTAGTCTGTCTTTAGGTGGTAGAGATTTCCCAGACAGATATTGTAAACTTGAAATATAGGTACTTACAATTTTCTTTAAAATGTCCTTTGGGCCTGAAATTTCTTGTGCTTGGTTTCAATCCAGTGTTGAATAAGACTGGAAAGTCTGAATAATGTCAGTTCAGCTGCATTTGAGTTATTCAAGTGCATTTTAAAAATATGTACTTTCCACTTACATTTTTTCCATAATTCTTTGCACTCACATAACCTCTGTCTTATTATTTAAATTGCCACAGACGTGAAGAGGAAAAAATCATTCTCCAGTACCAGGACTCAACAGATAACCAAATAGGGAGGCAATTGAAAGACCTCAGTGTACTTTAAAGTCATAATGTTTACTGCTTTAGCGTTAGCATGAATAGGTTTACATTTCTAGTAGTGCAGACGAAACACAGTATAAATAACATCCAGTTTTCCTGTGCACTGAATTTCCGCAGTGTTTACTTTCTGTAACTGAAATTTTGTAAGAAGAGTTTTCAGTTTCTCTAGAATGTGAGGAAGGATTTTATTTGATGAGATTTATAAAGTCAAAGTGATAGGCCATGGTTTTCCCAAAGATTTGATGCACATTCCAAATGCATATGTAGCTGATGGAGCAATTATTACAATTATCTTCTCATTTGTGAAAAAGTGGCTAATACTTGATCTATATAGAAAATTCATAGGCTTTTCTCAAGTTGGAAAGATTCGTAGCTATTTAGCTTGTACCTGTGTGCCTGCTGTGTTTTGTTTGTTTGTTTTTATAATGGAAGAAAAAAACATAAATGCAGTTACAATGGATGGATCATGTTCAAAAATCTTAGTTAAGTTAGTTTAGTTCCGTCAGTAACATAACAGTTTCAACATCGCTGTTTGTTAACTGAGCATTAGAGTGTGCCTTTTTTCATGCTTTTAGTACATTAGTATTTGCATAGACTTCTTGAAAAGCCGTCCCTATGCTTTTGTTATTCACTGTCTGAAATGGAAGCCCACAGAGTGATCTTCAAGGTACTGTCACCTTTCAAGGGAGTCCTGTATGTAGAAAGCTGACAGGAAATACTACTTTAATTAACCACAACTCCCACTGAAACAATGGACCTATCCCTTGTGTAACTCTGTTGAAGTCATTGGATCTTATTCCTAATTCCACTGAGGCCGAGCTGTGCCCCTCCCTTTTTCTGAAGTGTTCACATGCCAATGTGTTGTGCAACCAACATAATTTGTTAACAAATAAAGAATTTAAATAACCTTAAAAAATCAGTGCAGGCATCCCAGCAGCCTGTAAACAAACATCAGAAGTACAACACAAATAAGTAGCAGTGCAAAGTACCTTAAAATTGTTCTTCAAGAACAACATAAGTCTAAGGCATATGTGCTCTGAAAGAGAAGGTTTGGAAAAGATCGTGTACTGCATCTTCTGGTAAGATCCAGACATAGTTTCTGTATCTACACAGCCTAACTTTTGCCTCCAGAGCTGCAGTAATACATGGTGAATCTTTTCCCACTGTGTGTGTGTGGATTTACTTGCATTCTAGCTTAATTTAAAGCAATGAGCAAGTATACTATGACCTCTAGTCATAGACCTCTCTCAAGTAAACCAAGTCGTATGGAGCAAAACGCCGTTTTGTCTGTTACAACGTTGAATGGACTGTGTGTCACTGCTGCGGGAAGCGTGTCTGTATTTAATTCTGGATCTGGATTTGTGTATTGCTGGGATTGCTTGTCAACACATCTATATTGTATCTGAGTGGCCATTTCTGAATTTTGAAGAGTACCCAAGTGATTTTCTGCCAGTACGGTCTCTGGGCTGTGCATTCTCAATGATGATTCAGTAGAGGATCACAAATGTGAGTTCGTAAGGTCAATGATCCATGTGCTGATGTTTGGAGGGTCATAGTGCAAGGGTGGGAAAACTGCCAGGGGATATAAAACATCACAGGGACATACAGTTCTATCGACCGCCTCTTCAGCCAGGCATGGTTCTTCGTTAATGGGAAGGCTTATCTCTGTGAAGCTTACAGTGCTGTTCAGCATTCTGAACGCTGCTGCCATCGTATCAGGCTCATCTGGCAAGATGTGTGGTATCTGTCTTTCACAAATCATGCCTGTCTGATGCCAGAAAATCAGGTCATTACACACATTGTTTAATATTGCTGGAATCATAACAATACTGTTGTATTTAAGTGTTTTGCCTGTGTGCTGTCCTGAAATTTAAAGCTTGGTGATCTCATCTATCACCAGAACTCCTTAAATTGTCAGTCTAGCAATAGCTACATGAACATGAACTATGCATTTGGCCATCTATCTTCGTGTTAAATCTCTTTGCCACTCCGACAACTGTAACTGAACACAAACCTGACTGTCATTTTCCTACATACCATGTTTTGAAGGTGACTGTTGTTTGACCTTGTTCTGTTTGGACATTGGAAGCTGACGAACTAAGGATCAGTATGTACAGTGACCTGGCTGACACCTTGCATCCTTTGCTCATTGGTCTTGGGTGACAGCTCTTCATGCTCTTGAGTCAGTGTGTGTGTTAGCACTATAATTCACTCCATCCATCTTGAAAAGGAACTAAGAGAACTTGCTTACAGGGGGATCTGTTTTTTGAAGTGGTGCAATCCTATTCTGCAAGGGTGGCCTGAAATGTAATTGGCTTGTAGGTAAATATTAAAGACTGGATAACATAGATGAAGTTAATTTGCATCACAAAAATAGTTACTGTTTTATGAGGCATGAAGGATTTACCCACAGATTTTTTTTAATAAACTGAGGATTTTAGTTGTTCTATGCTTGTCTTGTGGCCATAGTAATCTTTGTTCTGCACTTAAATGTAATATTGCTATATCTTTGTCTCAGATGAGTTTTTTTTAATGGTATAGCCACCATATGACATTAAAAGCATTTGCAGCTACCTTGATATGGCAGCGTTGTATGTCAATGCAATTTGTTCTTTTTTGCAGATGTTTTATAGCTGTATGTCTGCACTAACAATGTCCTTGCAGTATCTTAAGTGGCGCAAGTAATAAGCCCTTCCCTCTATCTGTTAAGTCCCTGTCTATGCTGCAGATTCCTGCCCTCATAGCTAGATTGGGTAAGGATTGTTGGTCAAAGATAACATTTTTCATATGGCTGAATTAGCAAAAGACACAAGCATAGAAGCAGTTATAGTGAACAGTAAACATGTAGTTCTACTTGTTTTAATTCTGAAGGGTGGTTTTAACTATGCTGCTAGAAAGCACAGCCTTGCTAGATTGCTTTGTTCATTCCAGGAGCACTTTAGTAGTAAATAACACCTATATTCTTGATAGCAGTGAGGTGCTGATAGCATAAATTATGACAGAAAATGGCCACATTGGAGGATTTTTTAAATTTACATTATCTACTACTAATACCTTGCAAAACCTTACTAGATGTATTATACACCCTGGTTTGTATTACACACCCTTGGTTTGTATTACAAACCAAGTTTTTTTTTTGTGTGTGTGTAGCTCTATAAAAGATTTGTGTTACAAAGTTTCTGGCATAGCTGTGAGTGCTAAGAGGAATGCTAAAAAATAAAATCCGTGAGGATTTAGCTATGCTAGCAAAATGCTCACTCAAAATACTCCTTTTGCCAGGATTGCCTGTGTCTTTTGGGGACAGAGGTAGACACAAGCTGGCAGAAGAACTCGGTTATCTCTTCTGTGGGAATTTTGTTGTTGTACATCGATGCAGAGTAAACCAGTCCAAGGTCTAAGAAAAACTCCTCGTGATGCTGAAAAATATGAAACACTAAACAGATGCAACTGCGTCTGTGAAAGCTTTGAGTCCTAAGGGAACAAAGACTTGGGTTCACAGTCTAAGAAGAAGTTTGAGACAGAGATCCGATAGATTCTTTTTTTGTGCACAAACCAAACTCATTTTCATGAGTGACTCACTGTCTTTGTTGATGATATTCATAACATTTCAAGGGACATTAAAATTAGGTTAGCTTTTGGCCTAAGTGTGGTTTGATCTCAACCAATCCTGCTGCTGATCAACTATTGCTTAGCACTTCAAGTTATGTCTGCTTTTTTTTTTTTTTTCTTTTTTTCTTTTTCTGGGGAGTAGCTTTCTTGTGCTTCTGCTAGGTGACTGAGAAGAGCCTGACACTTCCAGGAATTTATTATCTCTAGCAGAAGTCTTGCTTATGTCAGTTATTGATAAGTGAGAAAGTAAACATCTGGCTGATTAGGCACTGCACTTTCAGTGGCTTACCACTAGGCTGTTTTCATTTCTGTTTTTCACAGCACACGGTGGTCTTGCAAAAAAAAAAAAAAAAGTACTACCCTTTATTAATTTCTTAAATTATTTTTTACTGTATGGCTTTGGTAGACAGTTATCTACTTTTTGCTCCTTTCTAATGTAAAAGTATTTTTGTTTACAAATTTCACTTGCATTAAAGATAATTTCTAGTCTTGCTGGAAATGCTTTCAACTTAAGAAGTGTGTGACCAACTGTATTAACCTCTAATGAATATCAAAAGGGAGCCTTCTCATACCCAAACAGACATTCTCTATTTGCTGACTGTGAGATATTTGTATTAAATAGCAGTAACAAAAACACAGGGCTGAAGAAAGGAAGTTTATAGAGGCCAGGGCAGATGTGAACTCTGCAATCAGTTGTTTTGGTAGAAGGCATCACCATTCTCCTTTAGAGATCTCTTGTCAGAACTGTTTACGTGAGCTCTCCCTATCCAACTTCCAAGAAAATAGCTGTTTTAGAATAAACACTTGAAACAGTAGTCTTTGCTAAGCTAACATTTTTAGACTGAAATAGGATTAAGGGAGGTTCCACAGAGTAATGATCATTGCAGATTGTCATGGTCTTTCGTGGGCAAACTATGTCCAGAAGTCAGTCCATGAGTTTGACTCTTGATTTTATAATTTTGAAAATAATATTTTTGTAATTCAGTTTAGGCTTGAAATAATCTAAAGGTATCTTCTAGGCAAAATCAGACTGACAAAACTTGTATATCTAGTTTAAAAGTAAATTCAATCCGTTTTAGACTGCATTTTGCTCGACTGCTCATTTTACCATATGTATCCTAATATACATTACTCTTTCAGCTGTTTCCAAAGCCATCTTCTTTAGAGTGTTAATATTTAAGAACCAATTATATCCATTCTGTTTTGTTTGGATAGTTTGCAATTAAGCATTCTTTCAAGTGGGCTTTATTTAGCTAATTCCATCACAAAAATAAGCTCTAGGAGAATGAAGAGAAGTTCAAGCTAGCCAATGTTTATTTTTATTATTAATAATTTATATTATGGTAGTCCCTAGGGGAAGTAGGGCCCCACTAAACCCAGTTTCCTCTGTGTGTAATGACAGTGTCTCACATAGCCTTATACAGCAGAAGATTCTTTCTTTCTGCTGTGGCTTAGGGATCCACTCTATGCTTCAAGGCAGCAGATTGATGAAGAGCATATGAAGACAAATCAAAAATACATTTTTAAGAAGTTTAAACTAGGAACCAGAGGGAAAACTTGATGCATCTCTTCTATACAAAGCCATCACTAATGCATTTTTCCAGTATGGGAGCCAAATCACGATTGCAAAGGTTTGTTCATCCTCTCTCTGAAGTTATAGCAACTCTATCAGTGTCTTTGATGAGAGCAAGACTGGGCAGAGAAGCAGTGGGGCTAAAAAACACTTCTGAACTAGCAGCATAAGACACTATATGTTAAGACCATTCTGATAGGCAAGGGTAGTTTGATGAAACCAAAACAATTTTTAAATTTCCATCAGAAGTTGACGTTTTCACAGCATTTGATCTGGTCTGCCTCCTGTTTCATGGAATTCTTGAAAAATGTGGTTTAGAGTCATCTTACCCTTGCTATATGCAAAAGAGACACAGGGTCAAATCCTGAACTTTTGTAAATCATAAAATTACTAAGGTTGGAAAAGACATTTAAAACCATCTGGTCCAACCATCACCCTACTACCAATGTCACCTACTGAACCATGTCCCTAAGCACCACGTCCAACCTTTCCTTACATACCCCCAGGGACGGTGACTCCACCACCTCCCTGGGCAACCTGTTCCAATGCCTGACTGCTCTTCCGAGGAGAAATGTCTCCTCATTTCCAACCTATAACTCTATTGCATTCAATAGAGTTACAGCCGTTCATATCAGCTGAGGATCTGGCCTGCTCTTTATGGGATACTCTTGTGAGTTGAGTGGAGATACTGGGATCCACAAGGCTGCAAAGTGAAAGAGCCCTGAAGTTAGTGCAGCAGTGCAATTTTTCATTGTGTATTTACTGCCCTTCTCCCCTCCCCTTGTGTGGAGGTACCAGTCTTTTCTCCACTATTTCCATAATTTCAAATTCAAAATCTGACAGAAGTTTTCCTGTCCTATCTGTTCCATGCTCCTGTCCTCATTAGTTCAGTTTAAAGGGGGTAAAACATCTGTTTCCAAGTACAGCTGTGGTTAGTATGTAGGCTTTTTTTCTCCGTACAAAATCTCTAAATCTGGCCATTTAAGATTTTATGGGAGCTAGAGTTGGGCTGTGCAAAGTTCACCTCATTAAAAACAAACCCAAACCAAATAAAAGCAGAGAATAACAGCGTAAAAAATGTGGGCCATGAATGTCAGACCATATGTATTAGGAATTGGTAGGAAATGAAGGGGAAAGTACAGATATATAAACATAAATTCAGAGGATTTTTTTTTTTTTTCTTCACCAAGGAAAGTTTGTGGCTATGGAGTGTCTACAGAATGGGAAGATTAGTACAGAGTACAGTGTTGGTGTGGCTATGACAGCTACCCTAATTCACTGGAAAATAAGAGTACAAGCCTGTGTTAGAAGATACTGAGCAAATTCAGCCTAGATAAAATGTTCAAATATGCCAAATGATTTTTGAAGATTGTTCTGTTAGCTGGTCAATGAGAGCCGTTCTCATTGTCATGGTTTTGATATCCCCTTCTAAAAAATACACACTTTTCAGTTATCTTCATATACGCACCAAGAGTCACTAATCAGTAATGGGAATACTGATTTTGCAAAAAGTAAGTAAGTCTGTGCCTACTCAGCATTAAAGAAAGTGCTTTGCTTTAAAATATAAAACTTTACTCTCTCTCCAGATGTCTATTTCCCTGCTACATGACATTTTGTGTACTTTTTCCAGTGTTCTTTGGGTTACTGGTCCTAACTGAGCAACTTCATTATTTTTTGGTATGAGATTGTCTTGATAACATTTATGGAAATAAAACATTGTTGCCGTAGAAAGTTGACTTAATGGCTTAATTCTTAATAAAGGGACAGTTTTCATGATCAGACAGCTACATGACCGATGGCTTCTCCCACTTCTTCCCAGGCATGCCCCAGGACATGTACCAGTAGATTGTGATTGACAGACTTCAGTTTTTGAAGATATCAAAAGACATCCCATATACTATTGAACAAATTGCACTATTACTGGAAGATTGTCATCTGTTTTGGTTAATACACCCTTCTCAGTGAAATAATCAAAACATATCTATCCATCATAGGATAGATATGTTTCATTTCAATAGAAACTTAGAACTGGGACTTTGCACAACTCTAAGGCTGAGATAAGGAGCATTTCTTATTTCATAACTGACCTGGCAGTTGGCTTTTAGGAGGCTCCTGAATTAGCCAGTGGATGAAGATGTGATCACCCCCAGTAACTCTGCATGTAACATATACTAAAGCATAGATTGCGGAAAGCGGGAGAATGAGAAATGTATTACAGAAGAATGTTCCTTGGGGTTTTTAATTAAGGAGGGACCTCTCAAGGACAGAATGTAGGATCCAGTGTCTTGCTGCTAGGCAAATTTTCCTTTGTCAGAAATGGAAGAGCCTGTTCATCACTTGTAAATTGCTCTCTCTCAAAGCCATCTGCTTCTTCTCTTGGTAGGAATTTGTTTTTAAGTATTCATTATAATGTAGCTCACTGCAGACTCAAATTCTGCCAAAGCTGAAAAAGCTGCAAGTCAGGCTAGCGTGTGGAGCCTGCCACATTCCTGAATCTCTGATTCAGACTTGCAAGTTTGTCATCAAGTTTGAAATTGAAACCAGAGGAGCTTACAGCAAGCCCTGTGCTCATAAATCAGCTGATAATGGGTGAATTGTTCTGTGCCTTTCCCTGAAGAGGAAAGCAAAGCTCAGTGCAAAAGTACACGCAGCAACCGAAGAGCTATGATGTTGGTGAACATGGAGAAACTACATGTGGCTATGTGAATATGCTGCGTACTGGCAAAGGAAGTAAACAGGGATTTGGGCTATATGCAATCCCTGATCCTTCTCCTATTACAACATTACAAAACAGTTACAGCGGGATTTACAGCCAACTTTGATTCTGGGTAACAAATTTCCATGAAAGAAACAGGCCCTGCACATCAGCGTGCGATCTGTGACAAGGTCTCTGTTGTGCCTTATTTGTTTGATATCTGCTGCCACTAGAGGGAGGTACAAAACTGACCACAAAATTATGCCTTGAAAAATAGTTTCCAGGTCGTTAACTAAATATGGGCCAACTTTGCTGCCGGGATTCTACTGAAAATCTGGAATAAATGACTGATTAATTTCCTCTGGTTGTGCACCAGAGAATCACTGAGTGATTCTCACTGAGAATAGAACTTGGATCTGTATACTTAGAAAACTAATTAGAAATACAGCAACATATTGAGTTGCAGGCTTGAAAAACAGGTCATCAAGGACCTGAAAGTCGAGTCCTGTGTTCAAAGAACTACTCTAGAAATGGTTACGTGTGAGTCGCTACCTCCAGCACAGGAGAAGCTGTCTGAGGGGAGTGATTTTGCTATTTAAATTTATTGCTGTATGGCCAACCTGGAGACTCAGAACTTCATTTCCAGAAGCTGGCATAAAGCTGTAGAAGGGACTAATGACTAAAGCAGTAACCTGGATCAAAGCTGTTTATCTGACTTTCTCCTTATGGCTTAAATATGACCAGGAGGAAAGTATGTCAGATATGTAGCATTTAAATACATATTTAAGAATTGAATCAGCCCAGAAAGAAATAAAAATTTCAAGAGTACCTAAATGAGTAACACACTGAAGCCCCATCTTTCCATATAGTGTGAGTTATTGATGTAATGCTTATTAAAAATCAACGGAACTAGATCCTAAGAGCCTAAATTACTTCTGAGAATGGGATTATATTCCTACATCATGTAATATTGTGACAGACATAAATTTGGTGCAAATAAAAGGGACAACCTAACAATCTGATTTAGGCAGGTTTAGGCCAGGAAGTTGTGGAATGCATGTAGATGCAGGGATGTAGAGAAACAAAATCTTCCACTTGCAGCAAAATTGCTATGTAATTGCTCACGTTGCTCAGTTTTAAATGTGCAGAAATGTGTGGTGAATATGAGTGGAAAAATGACTGCTCATGGATCTATACAGCTGTAGCTACTGGGCTTCACAGCAGTGTAGCTAAACATACCACTTTGGTAGAAGATGGTTTCCTGCATGGATTGCCTTTTTCAGCAAAGAAGACTGAAGAAATCCATCTGTCCACATTGTTTTATTCTCATCATAGGAACTGGGGGGAGGAAGAGATTGTTGTCGACGGTAGGAAGACACAGACGCTCAGTATGAGTGAACAGTGAACTTCAACTTTAATGGATAGCTCAGTCGCCTTTTATCTAGTTTGAACATAATCAACTCATACATATTGCAAAAACTAAGCTCAGGATTGGCTAACATTTTCCCGCTCTTTTCAGGTAGTTTCTCCTTCTTTTAGCTACCTTCCCGCCTTAGGGACTTTCCCCATGGCTCAAGGGCATCGTGTCCTTGAGCCTGATTGGCTCTCAGCCAGCTGCGTACGTGCCCAGACTCTTGTGAGTTGAGTACGGTACTTTACTAGCCCATTGCCTCTTAACTGCCCAACATCCTCGTGTCCTATTTCAGTTAACCATTCTTCCACAATTCCCCCGTTTTTATTTTGCGCTACGAACACCCTCTCTGTGAGTTGCTCTAGTCTCTCAGCTAGGCAGCCAAAGACCACACGTGCAGCAATCACAATCACTACAATTATAAGTCAACTTGCTCCCAGGGACTGGAGAAAGCGAAGTCCCTCTTTAACTAACAAAACCCATCCACCCATGTTCCCAAAAACAGATTTAAGCCAACCTTCAAACCAACTATCTTGTAACGCAACCAGAATCCCTTGCGCCATTAGATCAGCCATGGTTGCTGTTATCCGTACTTGATGACTTTTCTTCAATGGCTGGTTTAACACATCGACTAGGCACCCAGGTTGGCCCTGTAGGGGAAGAGATACACACATAACCTCGCCCCATATAAATCACGTCAGCAGGCCCCAACCATTGTCCCGTTTTCATATCTCGGTACAGTACTCTCATAATACATTTATTATCATTTTCAGACTTAATGTAATGACGTGCCGCGGGTGGTTCCTCATCATCTCCAAATATACACAAATGATTGAGAACAAATAAAGTTTTATCCACCCTCTCTCTAACATCTGTAATGTCTTTAAACTTTTCCAAGTACTGCTTAACTGTTCCATTAGCCCTTTCTACTATAGCTTGACCAGTTGGTGAATGTGGAATACCAGTTATATGCTTAATGTCCCACAGTTCCATAAATCGCTTAAGTGGCCCACTAACATAGGCTGGACCATTATCTGTCTTTATAGTTTGTGGTACTCCCATTACTGCAAAACAACTGGCAAGATGACGTCGTACATCCCGAACTTTTTCCCCAGGCTGCGGTGTAGCCCAAATCATGTGACTATAAGTGTCTATTGTTACATGCAGATATCTCAATCTGCCAAATGCTGTGACATGAGTGACGTCCATTTGCCACACTTCGTTGGTTTTAATCCCTCTCGGGTTTGTTCCGATTCCGATTCCCACTCCCGAATTGTAATGACTACACGTTGGGCAAGCTTTTACTATCGCCTGCGCATCAGCTCTAGACAGTTTGTAAGCCCGTGCAAGTCCCTTAGCGTTCTGGTGAAAAATAGCATGAGCCTCCCGAGCTCTGCAAAAGGGTGACAGTGGTGCTTCAGTAGCTGTTGCGGCGACTAGTCGGTCCGCTCGAGCGTTGCCTTCTCCCAGGCCTTCTTCCCACTGATGACTCCTTATGTGTATTACTGCGTACGGTTCACTTCTTTGAGCTATGGCGATCTGTAGACTGATTATTAATTCTGACAGCCGTTCATTTTTTAAGTCTCTCAAGCCTGAGTCTTCTATACGATTTGCTATGCCTACTACATATAAGGAATCAGATACCACATTTAACGGAATATCTTTCCATTTTATAAATGCCCATACTACTGCAAGAAGTTCTAGTGTCTGTAATGAGTCTTTATCTTGGGCTTGTAAAATTTGATGTTTCCAACCATGCTCATCCTTCCAAGTCACTGCAGCAGTTCGAGAACGTTTTCCTGCGTCAGTGAAAACTGTCACTGCATTCTTAAGTGGGATAGACGATCGTTTTGGCTTAGTTATCCATCCCTGGTTTTCCATCCATGTCAGAGCAGTTGATTGTAACGTTTTTGCTACTATAGTAGCGCCATCCTGCAGTAGTGCAGCTTGTAACTCTTCAGAATTTTGTATATACCATTCCAAATCGCCTGGCTTCATGGGTAACCAGATCATATTTGGAGGAACCCCATCCACCTGCAATATTCGATTCCTCCCCTTCTTTACTAATTCTGCTAATGTTGCAATTTTTTCTTGAATTGTTCGTCGAGGTTGTAACGGAGGAGCTATCCACTCTAATACCACAGTTTCTCCTCCCTTCTCCCCCGTTTTTATTTTTTGCTGTGTTATGGCACCCATCAGGTATTGTGAGCCACATAGAATGGTAAGATCGAGTGGCCTGTCAGATATACGTCGGTGCGTGACACTCGTTGTGATCAATGATGCGATTTGTTGTAATATTTCTTGTTGTTTTTCCGATAGTGTCACTTTTGAAGCAGGATCAGTTCCTTTTAATAACGGCCGAAGAGGATTTAATAGTTCATTCGGAATCCCGACTACTGGCCTGATCCATTGTAAATCTCCCAGCAGTTTTTGAACATCATTAAGAGTTTTGATGTCCGATTGGATTGTAAGTTTTTGAGGCTGAATGGTGGAATCTGTAATTTTCCAACCCAAAAACTTCCAGGGGCTTGTCTCCTGAACCTTTTCCGGTGCAAGTACGAGTCCCATTTGTTTTAAGGTCAGTGTTAAGTCATTTTTCTGTTGTAGAGAAAACGGTTCCTTCTGGGCTAACAAAATATCATCCATGTAATGATAGATTATTGTCTCTGGCCATTTTCGTCGAATCGGTTGCAGAGCTGCGTCAACATAAAGCTGACATAACATAGGTGAATTACGCATTCCCTGGGGTAATACAGTCCATTCAAATCTTTGATCCGGACCTTCACGATTTATTGCCGGGAGAGTAAAGGCAAACCTCTGTTTGTCATTTTCATGGAGGGCTATTGTGAAAAAACAGTCCTTCAGATCCACAATCAATAAATGCCAACCCTCTGGTATCATAGCAGGATTAGGTAGACCAGGTTGCAGTGCTCCCATGGCACACATTTGATTATTAACCGCTCGCAGGTCGTGAAGTAAACGATATTTCCCCGATTTCTTGGGAATCACAAAAATTGGAGTGTTCCAAGGGCTTGTTGACAGTCTTAGGTGCCCTTGTTGACACTGCTCCTGTACTAGTCCGTGAGCATGTATTAGACTTTCCCGTTTTAGCGGCCACTGCTCAACCCACACAGGTTCATCAGTTTTCCATTTTAGTGGGATTGGGAAAGTCCAAGCAATGGCCATACCTATAAATGGTGGTCTGATGTAAGAACCATTCCCATCTGAGCAAGAATGTCTCTCCCTATCAGTGCTTGTACTCCATCTGGCAACGGTAAGACAGATACACTGCATTTTACAACTTTGTCACCTATTGTCCATTGCAGTACTGGTGATCGACGAGCAATAGTCATACCTCCTACTCCTGCTACAGTGGTACTGGATTTGAATGTAGGCCAATGCGGTGGCCAAGTTTGCGCACTGATTATTGTCACATCTGCGCCAGTGTCCAACAATGCCTCAATTTGCAGTTTCTCATCCTTTAAGCATACTGTGATTTTCTGTCGTGGTCTCTGCTGCATGCCAAGCGTTAATAACGCTACTTTTCCTGTGGAGCCAAATGCTCCGAATCCTCGGTCCTTATTGACCATCGGTGGTAGAGATGCCGCCAAGTGTGGCAACGGAATTAATTGAGCTATCTTTGTATCCTTTGGTACATGCATTGGAGGAAACATTGCAGAAACCATAATCTGTATTTCCCCACAATAGTCTTTATCTATAAGTCCAACCAATATTTGTAATCCATTCAGGGTAGCAGACGATCTTCCGATCAATAAAGCTCCCACAGGATCACCATTAATAGTAACTGGTCCCATAACTCCTGTCTTTACCCTGGTGGGTTTAGAGTCCAATAGCATTACATCTACTGCTGTTGCCAAATCCAAGCCGAGGCTCCCTCTGGTGGCTGGTCGGCAGACATTGGTGACAGTGCCGTTCCGGCTGCTGTCGTAAATGCCGCTTTTTGTGTCGTCGCGGGGCGGTCCTTCCCGCTGCTCCAGCCGTTTCCCGACGCACCATGTCGACAGGTCGCTGTGTTATGCATATTGGATTGGCAGTTCTGACACCACACTGATTTCGTTTTGCACTCTCGTCTCATATGTCCCATGATCCCACAGCGAAAACAACGCGGTCGCGGAGGACGGCCTCCGGGCGTTTGCAAAGGAGCAAGGGCAGCGAGTGCTTGATTCTGCGTTTGCTGCGCAGTCTCTCTTAATACCTGTGCCTGTTCTTTCATACTATCCCCTAGCTGTTTTATTACTTCTACCAACATAGCCTGCGTACCCACGGGTACCTGAGCCATCCTTTCTAAACCCTCCTCAATTGTCCAAGTTCCCGGTAACGTAGCTAATATACTACGAGTTGAAGGGTTGCAGTTTTGAATTGCACACTGCTTTAGAATAGTGCCCTTTAGATAATCAGGTACTCCAGCCGCTTGTATTGCGTTTGCTACTCGATCAATAAACAACCCAAATGGTTCCTCCCTTCCTTGCTTGATGCCCATATAGGATGGTATCCCCCCTGGCTCTCTAATTTGGTCCAAGGCTCTCCGAGCCAATCTCATTGATTCTTTAGCTTTGTCTGGACCCATCAATGCTTGTGCTTCTAATCTATAATATGGTCCGAGCCCCATCAATTCCTCCAACGTGACACCATGTAACGGATCTCCAGGTGCCCTTATCGTAGCTACTGCCTCTTGACAAACACTTTGCCAATGCGCATTAAAAAGAAGCTGTTGATGTTGTGTTAGGATCAGCTTCATTATACTACGTATGTCCCCAGGGAGCAATATATTAGTTCCCCAAATATAATCTAACATTTGCCGAGTAGGTTCCCCCTTTAAACCAGAATCATTTACAGTAGATCGTAATTGAGTTAATAGTTTCCAGTCTAAATTTGTCATATTAACCGTCACATTCCCCTGTGCATCTGGTGGCGAGTATACTACCGGAAAAGCTTGTGTTAACTGTGTTGCCGTTTCGTAATTCCCTTCACGCAGTGCCTCATTTGCTATTTGCCTCCATAGACCTTCTCTCCCCTGCGCCCCCGTTGTGAAGGGATTTGTATTCGATAGAAATAGGCTAGCACTGGTCCTTCCACTTGCTCCTTCCTCACTTTCTATTGGAGCGGTTGGAGCTGCTGGTAGTGAAAGCTTCTCCTCTGCTACAGAGGACATTGTTACAGGCACCTCCGAATTTCCCGAGACCCCCTGTGTAATGGTAAAAGTTCTAACGGAAGGTGGCAACGGGCAATCTGTTCCTTCCATATTTATTTGCTGTGGATTAACCTTATTAACCCTTCCTGGTGGTCCTAACTGCTCTGTTGCAGCAGCGGCAATTCTTTGTTCAGCTTTATATATGCCTAATGCATTAGCCACTGCTCTCCATGGATTCATTAAGGTTTTTAGCAGACTTAATATCTTTAATAACATCATCAAACAATTTGTCCCCAATTTACACCACTCTGTTTGTTCAAAAAACTGTATCAGGATTTGTAAAAGCAACCCTGCGCTACTGCGTATGCTAATATCCCTGATAATTCTTTTATCTAAAATGCTCCGCTTTTCTAAAAATCATTCTAAAAATTATACACCGCTTGTCTTTCATACCTTTATATATACAGTTGCAGCCTTTGCAAAAACCTCGGCGGCGCTTTTCCAGCGGGACCCTTTATAGGCTCATCCCGGGTGCGGGGACTCCTGTCCCTTTCACCTTTCCGATGCGGGTGCGGGGATTCTTGTCCCTTCCACCTCCTGGGCTGCGTTGCAGGACCGGTTCCTCCCTTATTCCGTCCCTCGCAGATTCAACTCCAGCGGATTCCCTGTTCCCGTTCAGATCTGTCCCTGTTCGGGCGCCAATTGTTGTCGACGGTAGGAAGACACAGACGCTCAGTATGAGTGAACAGTGAACTTCAACTTTAATGGATAGCTCAGTCGCCTTTTATCTAGTTTGAACATAATCAACTCATACATATTGCAAAAACTAAGCTCAGGATTGGCTAACATTTTCCCGCTCTTTTCAGGTAGTTTCTCCTTCTTTTAGCTACCTTCCCGCCTTAGGGACTTTCCCCATGGCTCAAGGGCATCGTGTCCTTGAGCCTGATTGGCTCTCAGCCAGCTGCGTACGTGCCCAGACTCTTGTGAGTTGAGTACGGTACTTTACTAGCCCATTGCCTCTTAACTGCCCAACATCCTCGTGTCCTATTTCAGTTAACCATTCTTCCACAAGAGATGAGTAGGTGTGAGGTGGGAGAGCAGGCAAATTGCAAAGGAGAAGCAAAATGTACCTCTTAGTGGTTCAGACATGGTTGATAACAGTACGAAGGGGAATATATTCAAAAGCTCATCACAGACATATTTTTCTTTATTACCATTATCTGTTTTACCGTATGAATCTGATAAACAGAATACCAAACATACATTTTCCATTATTTGCAATTGCAGTGGCTTTTCCCCTGTCTGTGTGGTGGACTAGTTAGAGGTTATGTGTATTGGCATGAGACATCAGTTTTGGATAAATGGTATCCTGCAAACAGAATTCCTGTGTTACACTGAATTACGTATAACCTATTCAGATTGTGCTGTGAATTTCCACGAAAGGATGCATCTGAAGAAAGGATCCCTGTTTATGTGTAATGCTGTGTTAAAATGGCAAGAGATGCAGCATCAAGGGCATTTTCTGTCTTCCTAATTCAAGTGTCATTAATCTTTAGAAAAATAACCGCATATTTTTTTCTTAGTTCTGCCAATAACAGTATAAATAGAATGTTCGTTTAATAATTGAACAAAAATGCTAAAAAGTTAAGGGGCCTTCATCATAAATTTGGAATGTTTATCTAGCAAAGTAGCCATTGCTACTGAGGTCAATGGTTTTGCTAAAGAATGCTCGAGAGCAAAGATTAAATATAGTGTGTATTTTCCCAGTGGATTCAACACTGTGCTGTACATAAGATGGTCACTTCATTCGTTGTTCTGTCAGCCTTCATTACATATACCTTTAGAGTAATTAGGGCTGAGTCATGACGTTATCACATCTCAGGAGTTTCATTAAATTTAATGGTGTGGATTCTTTAGATTCCCAATGCTGCAAAGTAAGTGCCAAGATCTAGAAATTTCCAGCCTGTTCCAGGGTACACTGAAATCACAGGAAACTTCAGTGGTTCAGGCCAACCAGCCCTAAGACTGTTCAGAAAGTCTGACATTATTGTAATACGCTGTGGCAATCTGATTTTTTTTTTAATCGGTATCATGAGAGACTCAAATGTCATTGTCTGCTGCAAGTGTTTTGAAGTGGATACCACCCGTCAGAAGCAGCCAGAAATGTTAGCTAACTACACTGTTTCTGAGTTTTGAAATAAATGATAGGAAGAAAAATAATTATGATTACATCAATATGATGCTAGAAAAATTTAGATCTTAACTTGGACTTTAAAAGTTTTCTGATGTTATTATGCCAGGATTGTCTTTTCACCTATTAAGTGCTTGCAGTATTTCTATCAGCTAAAACCCTACTGCCAATGCAGTTACAACAGCAAAAAAGATATTGTACTGGAGTTTATAATAAATTCGGGGAAGTGAAATTAGTAACTTAGAACAAAGATTTTTTTTTTTTGAAATATCAGATGATTTGTTGGAATCACAGATCATTCTTAAAGTCCAGAGAATGTCTCTGGAAGAGGATTATGTTGTGATAGTACAAAATGAAGTCAACTCTTTGGTTTACACAACTAGAAGATAGAATGGCTCTACCACAATCCCAAGTAAAGCTAATGTAACATTTCCAAATAAAATTATGTATAAAAATTACAAGAATAATCAAGGAGAAAGCATCAAGTGGTATAAGGCAAAATGTCACGATGCATGATTTGTCCAGAATCACAAACGTGATCCTAAAGCCACTTTACTGCCATTGGCATTTAATAGTTTTTGTATTTTTCACTGTGTTTATTTTCTACGGTGACTAATAATTTACTTGATTTCTACCTGGCTTTTATTCTGTGAGCAATACGCAGCTGCTGCTTGCTGAAGCCAGGGAACAGCAGTTTCTGGCGTACTTGTTGCCCAGGCTATCGCCTTGATGCGTGTATCCACAATCAGCTGAAGGAGCCAGAAGTCTGGCACACTTTTTGCAGATACACAACTAGGAGCAAGTGTTTGCCTCTTAACCAACAGGTCATTCTCAAATGGCACATTATAATATTTTAAGAAAGCATGAATATCTTACTCTAGCAATAGTTCATCAAATTCAAGTGAACCTCTCAAAGATATTAGACGAAAATCGTGGCTACTAATTTAAAGTACAAAACACAAGCAGAAATATTTTGCAAGAAGTCAGTGAGTCATATTTTCCTCATAAAATTGTTGAAACCATTGTGTCCAGAAACAATTAAGTATGTGACTAGGGTAGGAAAAGTTTAGCCATAAACACAAACAGACACCAACTTCTTGTTTGTAGAAGATCAAGGTCCTTTGGCTCGAGGAATACCCTGATACTAACAGATTAAGTAGAACACGCAGTTTGAGTGTACTTACTGCTGCAAAGAAAATCAACTGTTTGGTCCTGTATGTCTGGATAATTGGTAATTCTGAAGGCTAAATGCTAATACTTTACTGGTATATGGCAACTCATTGAAATAGGGACAAACACACTCCTTTAATTTGGAAAAAAAACAAACAACTCTTTTGATTTATATTAAAAATATATTTTCTAAGACCTGAAATCTCAATCTTACAACACTGCAGGTATTAATGTGTTTGAGTATATAAGCATCCAGCAGTTCAGAGGTCTGTTTACAACTCAGAAACATTATGTTTGATTCAAGCTTTTGTTTTTTTCCCCAGTAGCTCAGTGTTTCTGTCACCCCTGGCAGTAGACTCCATCAGTTTGGCCTGATGTTCCTGTACTCGACACATGCCAGCCCCATGCTAGCTACTGTATCCACATTCTGTGCTTTTTGGGAAGATTAAAAGTGAGGAAGTACCTCTGCTCCCCAGGGTATAATCCTGGCATTTAAGAGATCTGAAGACGTTGACCTACCCAGCAGAGATTACAGGTTGGAAGATAGATTGGAGCTCAGCTTTGTTGGGCTGTGGGGGGGTCCTTATCTGATTTATTTTTAGCCTAAAGGGACAGTTGAAATTGAAGACACGTCCAGATGCTCTTTCTCAGGGCAGTTGTAACATAGCTCAGCACTTTTGTACAGACACTCTGGCTAGCGAAACCCTGTGTTTAAACAACTGCATGTATAAATCTTTCTTACTATTAAAATGTTGTCAAGACATTCTTCTTATGGCCTTCTAGTCCGATGTGTGAAATGAGCTGCTAGATTTCTAGGTTACTACCAAAATACATGTGCCAGAGTGTACCATGAGATATTTGACTTTATCAACATTATTTTAAAATAAGAAAGATAACTTCTTTAACATTGTTTTCCTAGTATTATTCAGATTCTCTCATTGGAAGTGTAGTGGGTTTACGTGGCAAGGTTTTGGTAGCAGGGAGCCATAGGGGTGGTTTCTGTGAGAAAGATCTAGAAGCTGCCCCATGTTTGGGAAGGGCCCCATTGTTTTCCAGATCCGAGCCAATAAGCGATGTTGTTTTGCACCTCTGTGAGAGCATATTTAAGACAGGGAAAAAACGCTGCGCCACACAGCAGCCGGGAGAGTCAAGGGAGTGGGAGAACAGCCTTGCACCAAGGTCAGTGTAGAAGGAGGGGGAGAGGTGCTCCAGGCGCCGGAGCAGAAGTCCCCTGCGGCCTGTGGTGAGGACCATGGTGAAGCAGGATGTCCCCCTGCAGCCCATGGAGTACCACGGTGGAGCAGGGTTCCACGCTGCAGCCCGTGGAGGAGACCACGGTGGAGCAGGTGGCCCTGCACCGATGGAGGCTGCCGCCTGTGGAAGACCCCTGCCGGAGCAGATTCCGGGCCGGACCTGTAGCCCGTGGAGAGGAGACCACGCAGGAGCAGGTGATCTGGCAGGAGCTGCTGCCCGTAGGGGAGCCAGGTTGGAGCAGTTTTCTCCTGAGGGATGGACCCCGTGGTACGGACCCATATCTGGAGCAGTTCTGGAAGAGCTGCTGCCTGTGGGAAGCCCACGCCGGATCAGTTCATCAAGGACTGCATCCCGTGGGTGGGACCCCACAGCACAGGGGACGAGAGTGACCGAGAAGGAGCGGCAGAGAAGAAGTGCTGTAGACTGACCATAACCCCCATTCCCCGTTCCCCTGCGCCGCTCGGGGGGAGGAGGTGGAAAAGGGTGGATGGGGGGGGAAGGTGCTTTTGTTTTTTTTTTCCTTTGTTTTCTCACTTCTCTCGCTTGTTAGTTGTAGGCAATAAATCTTACTATCTCCTTATGCCGAGTCTGTTTTGCCCGTTACAATAATTATTGCGTGATTTTCTCGTCCTTATCTCAATCCTTGAGCCCTTTTCACATATTTTCTCCCCATTCCTCTTTGAGGAGGGGGAGTGAGAGAGCGGCTGTGGTGGAGCTCGGCTGCCCACTCGAGCGGAACCACGACAGTCTTTTATGGCGCCCAACGTGGGGCTCAGGGAATTTGAGATAAGGATGATAGTTAGTAGAAATAACGGGCAAAAATATGTGCAGGATGATTGTTAGGAATGTACAAGTTGTGAAGAATTTAAGAAAGCAGTAACTGTGATGTGTTAGTGTGGTGAAGGGACGAGGGGTGGTGTGTGTGTAAAATGTCCACCTTGTCGGTGCTGTGATGATGTTATGTTTATTTTGGTGTGGTGAATTCTTTTTCGTTTTGATTTAAGTGAATTTTGTGAAGGTTGTTGTGATAATTGTAAAGTGAGAGTATGTTGTGAGTAGTCTTAAATATGCTTTTAACAGAGGCGAGGGGTGGAATGTAGTGGGTTTACGTGGCAAGGTTTTGGTAGCAGGGAGCCATAGGGGTGGTTTCTGTGAGAAAGATCTAGAAGCTGCCCCATGTTTGGGAAGGGCCCCATTGTTTTCCAGATCCGAGCCAATAAGCGATGTTGTTTTGCACCTCTGTGAGAGCATATTTAAGACAGGGAAAAAACGCTGCGCCACACAGCAGCCGGGAGAGTCAAGGGAGTGGGAGAACAGCCTTGCACCAAGGTCAGTGTAGAAGGAGGGGGAGAGGTGCTCCAGGCGCCGGAGCAGAAGTCCCCTGCGGCCTGTGGTGAGGACCATGGTGAAGCAGGATGTCCCCCTGCAGCCCATGGAGTACCACGGTGGAGCAGGGTTCCACGCTGCAGCCCGTGGAGGAGACCACGGTGGAGCAGGTGGCCCTGCACCGATGGAGGCTGCCGCCTGTGGAAGACCCCTGCCGGAGCAGATTCCGGGCCGGACCTGTAGCCCGTGGAGAGGAGACCACGCAGGAGCAGGTGATCTGGCAGGAGCTGCTGCCCGTAGGGGAGCCAGGTTGGAGCAGTTTTCTCCTGAGGGATGGACCCCGTGGTACGGACCCATATCTGGAGCAGTTCTGGAAGAGCTGCTGCCTGTGGGAAGCCCACGCCGGATCAGTTCATCAAGGACTGCATCCCGTGGGTGGGACCCCACAGCACAGGGGACGAGAGTGACCGAGAAGGAGCGGCAGAGAAGAAGTGCTGTAGACTGACCATAACCCCCATTCCCCGTTCCCCTGCGCCGCTCGGGGGGAGGAGGTGGAAAAGGGTGGATGGGGGGGGAAGGTGCTTTTGTTTTTTTTTTCCTTTGTTTTCTCACTTCTCTCGCTTGTTAGTTGTAGGCAATAAATCTTACTATCTCCTTATGCCGAGTCTGTTTTGCCCGTTACAATAATTATTGCGTGATTTTCTCGTCCTTATCTCAATCCTTGAGCCCTTTTCACATATTTTCTCCCCATTCCTCTTTGAGGAGGGGGAGTGAGAGAGCGGCTGTGGTGGAGCTCGGCTGCCCACTCGAGCGGAACCACGACAGGAAGGAACTGTGAAAATGTGCTTGTGAATTGCATGTGAACGTAGCTATATGTTGGAGCTGCACATGACACAGTCAGTGGCCTTGAGGGCTGAGCTTTGTGCTGTCAAAACCAAACAACCCATAAGTATTTTTGAACAGTTATGGCTGTGCATAAGTGAGGTCCAATTCATCTCTCATTTCTACTAATTTGCAATATTTTCTTAAAGTCTGAAATTATATTTGATTTATAAATACATATGTGGCAACAGAATCAAGTCTAAGCAGATTAAGCAATTTATTTCTTTCACCAGCTGAGGTTTGAGGGTCTGTACATTTCAAATGTAACTCTTCATGCTGAGAGTTCTGTACCACAGACTTGTATTTCAGAAGTCATCTCAGCATTTTCCACGTCACTTTCCCTGTCAAGGGTCTCTCTGTTTTTGTTTTTGTTTTGTTTTTGTTTGCTTCCTATTTTTGTGCTTGAAAAGCTTCTGTTCTCTTGCTATACAGGTCTTAGGAATCCTATGAAGTCAGAAAAGCTTTTCCTGCACTTCTTTCCTTGTCCTGTCTCAAGAAATAAGCTTCCCAGGTTAGGGAGCTGAGGAATGGATCCTGGGAATCTGGCTCAGCCTTCAGGAGGGATGTGGTCAATAACCGTGAGGCTATTCCTTTTATTTCTTCCTTTAACAGCTTGTTATGCAATGACATTTTTCAGCAAGTTGCATGGTTTTTTTTTTTTAGTCTACTGATCCTTTTGATGGGGTGACTGTTCACAGACATAAGCATCTGAAAACCAGAGGAAAGAATGGAAAATATTTTGAAACTTCAGCTGTGATGTGGTTCAAGTATGCTCTCTGATTAGGGGTGTTAAGGAGGCATCGTTTCAAAGCAACAGAGCATAAGTGCTGTAGAGTATGATTTAAAGGTGATTAAGGTGCACCTAAATTTGTCCATGTAACAGATTTCTGTTGATGTTACTGGAGCTATGGAGTCCTGTGGGCTTCAGTGCACTAGATACAAAACCACTAGCCATACCCAAGATTTTTTCTCTATTTAACAAACTAGGTAGCTTGCAAAGCAAGGTAGCTTTTTGCCTCAAATGTATCATTTTCACATCTTCTTCTAAAATGCTTTGCCTGATTTTATTTTTTCACAGATGTGTTCATGAGCTTGGCAGATCTTGTAGAAACAGGAGTCTTTTAGCTCAGCTCAGGGCACTAACTGAATGGCTTCTAAAGAAACGATCAGTTCTCAGTTCTCGCTTGCCAACAGGATCTCTGCTTGTGGAAATCCATAACAGTTTAGTGACTGCCTTGGTAGACAATGATACCTAAAGCATAGTCACTTACAGTAATGCCCTGTACTTGTAGACTAGCCCAGAATCAGCAAAACGCTCCAATCTCATCCCTCTTGGGAAGGATAGTTCAACCTTTTAGATCTTTGTATGCAGTCTGGAAGAGCATTGAGTTAGGTTGCTCTCCAAGTTAGTGGCAGAGCCAGGAAAAGTCTTACCCTGACACTTCATGGCTTCTACCCTGAGTAATTGCACCCATGCTGCTGGAATAATGTGGGGGGAATAGGGGTTTAGTGCAGATGTTTCTTTCCAGTACCTACACAGATAGATTAGGTAATCTCACTAATCTTCAAAGTGTGTTCTATAATGTAGGAAAAATTTCTGCATGGAGCATCTCCATGTGGAGGTCTTTGTTGTCGTTTGTACTTCTCTATACAAATAGATACCCCAGCTTTTTCTTTTAATCAGTTAAAAATTCTCAACAACTTCAAATGGAGTTTTGTGTGAGTCAGAAGTAAGAACTAAGAGAGGAAATTAGGATTTGGCCCTCATTTTGGCCTCATTAAAACAATTAAAGCAAAGCTGCAAGTTGCGGTGTTTATATTAAACCAGCTTTGGGGAAAAGGAAGGGAATGCTGTATATTAATTGTCCGGGTGATTTTCTACAGCTGCTTTGAGAGATATGTCTGTTACTTATATTGTAACTTGGATTCTATAGACATATGGCACAGAACACAACTCTCCAGAAAGCAAAAAAGTTTGACTGATGGAAAACAGAAGACAGCAATCCAAAGGAAATCCTGCCAGAGGAGGAGCATGAACCTGAAATTTACTGTTGAAACCAGATTTCTGCCTTGGGCTTAAGTACCACACTCAGCCAATTCTACCATTGATTTCAGTGTGGCTCTGCACAGACGCAAAGAACTATTTTTTTGGACCTGACTAAGTCTGGAGCTTAAGTATTTTTCTGGCATTCAAACTGATTTGGAAATACATGGGTTGGCGTGAACTCCTTAAGCAGTGGGACAATTACAGGGCTTTTTAAAAATCAGAAATGCAGACAGACTGTGAATAGAGGTTATTCTGGCTTTTACATAGTGAATTTGTAAAATCAATCAGCAATTGCAGAGGGCATAAGAGATTTCATTGCACTGTTTAGTACTTTATTAATTGTATTGTGGATGGCAACAGAAGAAACCTGTATAGCAGAGAAGTCTTTTTTTTTTCTATTTAATCTACTGCCTGTTTTTCTGACTTTCCCCTTTCTTGCAGCTCAGCACTTGCAACAGCACAGGTCTAAGCCAGAACTGCCAAGTAGGTTTTGACTCATCTGTTTTTCCTTTTATTTTAGAAGCCAGTAGACTTGCTGATTGGCAGTCATGTCGGTCAAACTGACATTCGTCTCTCCTGGGGATGGCGGTGGTATCAGCAGGAGTTGTTCCTTCACTGGATTCAGCACTGTGCAAAGCAGAAAATTAGCGTAAGTAACACAAAAAAAAAGCACCTGATCATCTGGACAATGAATGTTAGGTACCGTGAATGTATTTTTTAACAAAATCATGTATATATAGAAGTTTTTTCTTAATCTTGATCTTAAAACTTAAATGAGTGTTGTCATGGTTCGCTGGTAAGCACTTACACTTTACACTATACTATCTTACTGCTATATACACTGTGCTTCAGAGGCAGCTGAACTTCTGGTTTGTGAGAGAGATTATGTATCATATTCTTCATAGTGTCCATTTCTTTTAGAAAAATGTTGATATGAAAGGTGTTACCTAATATTTTTTACAATCACTGACCTCCACTTCTCTGCTGTGTTTCTGCAGGGTGAAAAGCAAATGTGATCACAGAGATGATCTCACTTGCTGAAGTTGGTCAGATATAATAAAATCAAGAAGATATGGATAAATAATATCAAAAAAACAGTTTTCCACTTTCCATAAAGTAATGTTTGGGATCTCAGCATGCTCAAGAATCAGTATTAATGTTCCAGTAGGAGGCATTTTGCCCTGACATCTGTTCTAGTGACCCTGGTAGTAAAAGGTGTGTTCTGACTAATAGCAGCTTTCAGATAAGTGGAAGGCCTTCTGAATAGTTATGGTAATTGAAAATCTCATAGACTTTTAAAAAGATGGTGATATTAATGGTGAATCCTGGCAAAAAATGCCATTGATTCCAACTAAAATTCTCCTCCAGTTATTTAAGTGGAGTAGCATTACATGAGAGGAAGGACTGCTTTCTGGCAATGACACAAACTAGAGGAAGGGAGGAAGACAAAGAGTCCAAGAAAGCTACTGCAAATTCACTACTGTCAGTAACAGGTCAATAGTATAGCCAAGGTTGCAATCCAGTCCTTCAGTTTTCAGTCCAACATGGTAATTGCTAAACCATCCTGCACTGTTTTTCCCTTTTTGGTTATTTACAAATTGCTGTGTAGCCTTGCTTTATGCAGATAACTGTGCAGCTTTTCCACTATAAGTGTTCTTGTTCTTTTTCTTAATTTAGTGATCCTTGTATAGCCTGTGGAGTGCTTTCTGAAGATATGATACATAAATAGAAAGTAATATAATCCCTGACAACCAGTGCGTGTTAGAATAATAACAAATCATTTAGAAGTATCATATAGAGGTATTGGAAAGTATGCCTCTAAAAGTATTGTATCCCAAAAAATCCTATTGTGTATCACTAAAATACTGGAGTCATTTAATAAAATATATTTTCAAAGAAGCAAATGATTGTATTACCCTTTTAGGTAAATGTAGTGTGGTAAAGTATGAGCAAAAATGAAATTACAGCATGACTGTGATATGAACAAAAAGTCTTTACATTTGAATAAATTAATTTGTTGTGGAAGATGGAAAATAACACCACCTAGCAAAGACTGGGCATCTAAGATCTTGAAGAAAACACTGACAATAAATTGTTTAAGCAGACTTGAGCTCAAGTGACATAGTAGGAGTTCAAGCAGGGAAAAGATCTACCAGGAAAGGGGCTGAACAGCTGTTTCTCCAACAAAGAAACAGTCCAGTGGGGTAAGAATGCTCAAAACAGAAACGTTTCTATATCCCTTAAGATTATTCTCTTACTTATAGCTGCAAAGGTTTTCTAGCCAGATGCCTCTCTTTATGCATTTTTTTATGATGTTGCTTTTTGTTATTTAAATGTTTAGACAGACAGTTTTGTCCAGGAATTATGACATTAAGAAAAATTTTTGTACTACTCAGTAACAGCCTGGTAAACACCCAAGAGCCTTCTCCAGCATAGCAAAGAAATATTCTAATCACCCTCTCCTAACTTCTCTCTCTCTCAGGCACTGTTGCAAAACACAGCAGGAGATTGCGGGGCCCTATGCAAGGTCTATCCAAAGGATGACACACAAATCAGGTCCACATGGAGATTCTTAAGCAGATGCTAAATATATTTTTGCATTTGTTTAGCAACTTCCTTTTGAGGCTCTCAGTCTGACACACTATTTCATTTTTCCTCACAATGGAAGTAAATATTAGTAGTGATACCAAAATTACTAGGTTCACAAGGGAAAATGACATAGCATCTAACATTAGGTACTGTCCCTGAGGTCCCAAGCTAGCCCTTCAACTTTTCTATGCAATGCGTGGGTTTCTAAACATCAGTGCACTGAGTGCCTATGGGCTGCATCACTCACTAGCAGATACTGAGGAAAAGGGTGACTTTTGGCTGCTTAGCTGTAGTGCTTAGCTGCTGTACATGAAAGTGAAGGGAAATGATTTTCTGAATTTAGGATTTGCAGTCTAAAACTCTGAAGGTAAATATCAAAACTGTTTAATTCCCCCCAAAGTAAACAAACAAAAACCAGGAGTAATTTGGGCTTTTTAATTTCAAAAAGATAGAATTGCCTTATATGTTCTGTATGGTATCTTGCCCTTTGGAGTACTCATCTAAAACATGGAAATGGATACTAATCATTTCTTTGCATGAAAGAATTTTAAGTCATGATCCTTATAAGAGACTCTTTCAACTGTTGTTATTGGCTGGACTGTTACTTCCAGTGTTATTCCTGTTGAAACCCTCTCATTTTGCATGGAATACTCAAAGATTCATTATCTTAGGGAAATGTTGCACATTTCTAATTTAACATTTGTGTTCCTCATTATAGGTAACCTGAGTTCCAAATGGTTTGGTTGATTAACACTTTACATTAAGCCATCATAAAAAATAAGATAATCATTGTGGTGAAGAAACTAAATATCTAGTACTGTTTGGCAACAGATAAGGTGTTAAAAAATGAAGTTAAGTGGAAATTTAGCACCAGGATAACTAAAGTATTTACTTAAAGGTTTCTAGAGTAGGACTGGGAACAGCTCTCAGGTTTGCTGGGCCTATTTAATCACCAAGCTCGATAATCTCTTTAGGCATTGAGTCACATGCCTAGACCTTAAGGCAGCCAATGGATAATTATTAAGCCTGTTGGAGTTCATCATTTCCCCAGGTGAGCTGAATTTAGGACGAGGATTATAGAGAAGGTGGAAAGCTCCTTTGAGTGCAACCAGTTGGCTCAGTCTCATGGAACAGGAAACTTCTTTAGCTAATGTTATTTTAGAGCCTTGACTTACAGGGAGTATTAACAAAACTAGATAAAAATAATTAAGACTTAAAAGACTATATTAGCTAGAAGCCAAGCAGGAACCTGACAATCTGAAAGAACCATTTGCAGAGAGTTCATTTTCTGCTTTAAATATGGTAGATATATAACTAATGGTTAGGGGTGTTGTAATTCATCAGGTTAGCACAAGCAGTCCTGCATGTGGGATTTCTGTTAGAAACAGTATTTGGTTTTGCAGTTTGTCTTAAAAGTAAGTGAAGTGTTAGTTGCTGAAAAAACACTGTAATAATTATATCTTGTATGTAATCTGGGCTTGGTAGTAGGCTTTCCTAAAACATGGTAGGGCTTTAAGTGCTCCCTTTAGTGAGTACGGGCAAAAAGATAGCTGTTATTAAAGGTTTTTTATGTTAGCTCTGTCAATTGGAAAGATAATAGCTTATCCAGTCTCTTGGTAGTATTTTAAAGCTAATTGTGTGTGTTTGTCATAATCTGTGCTTCTTGTGTCCAAGTTAGTGCTTAGAAGTGTAAATGGTTTAGCTTATCTCTGGAGATTACTGGTAGCTGGAGAGCAAAAGTCTCTTGAATTCTACTTCCAGCTCACAGTTGTTAGGCCTTGAGCAGATCAAAAAGTCATTGCCTTGTTTTCCTGAATTGCAGGTGAGAGTCAGAACGGCAATGTCTGTGTCTTGCAGCATGACTAGATCTATAGTTGACTCAGCAGCTAGTGTAAATGTGTACATAGTATTAGGGCCTCAGCTAGTGGCCCAACAAGTCTGTTAAGACAAGTACTAACAGTATGATCCTTTACCTGTTCCAGAAATGAGCTTTTCTTTTCTTTGCTTAATATCCCCCACTTCCTGAAGAAATGGAGACCTGCACAATTCTGCCTTTAAAAAGGGGCAAAAGAGAACCATTAGGCTTCCTTGAGTCTGCTTCAGTCTTGGAGAAGGAACCACTTCTTATTTTTGTTGGAGTCAAAAAAAAAAAAAAAATGTAGCTTTTCTTCATTGGGTATGTGGGGCTGGGCCTGAATGTTCTAATGTTATCCATTGAAGTGTTTTCAGTGTGTCCAAGAGCTTTAATCCTTTTGGTAAAAATATATGGGATTTGGAAACTGGAAACTCTCTGGGTTAGGCATCTCTTCTCCGAGGTGATGTGTTTTGCATCTTTCCCATATTTCTCTTCTTTTTCTACAGAAAGTCTCTCAACAGAAGTTCAGTGAGATCAAGAATGTCACTGAAGTCACCCAAGGCATATTCTTCACTGCAGAAAGGGGCAGTCATCTGGGATCCAAAACCACTGCAGGTGAAGAAAATTTTTGAAGCTTTGAAGAAAGGACTTAAGTAAGGACTCTTTTTAAATATTGTAATTTACTGTACCTAGTCATGCTGCTTAACTCTGTGTATGACATTGTTCTCTGTCTCTGTTTGCCATTCTTTAAATAGCATGCTACTCTGGAGTTTAAAAATCTTTCATCGCTGGGTGGCTTGTTGTAAGAGAAGAGCTAAGCAGATCCCCCTGAAAGACTTAATTGACTTGAAGTGATGAAACAGATCTGTAGTACAACTCTATCTTCTTATGGCAGTGTAAATAAGATTACTAAATGTGTTATTTCAGTTTTATTGCTTTAAAAGTAGCACTGTTTCAGAGTCTTTATTATAGTTGACTGCTGTTGTCTATGGTTGTAGACATTGTTATGTTAGTAAAGACTTGACTAAAAAGGCTAAAGGCCCAATTTGTCCATTTTCTCCATCTGGCAGATGTGAGGTGTATGTAGCAGACATAACAGATCAAAGACTGGGCTGGCAACCCGAATTTGGGGTGTTCTGGCTTTGAGGGAGCTGTCAGTTACATCACCGAAACACTTTTGTTCACTACTGAAATGGCAAATAAAACAGATGAGCTTGCTTTCTTGGTGTTACAGACCAGAAGTTGAGAAGTTGTGGTAAATGCTGTTTGCACTTCACATCTTTGACTCCATTAGTGAGAGGAAACTGATGAAGCTTTAACTAAGTCCTGAAACCTTACTATATAAAATATGAATCATTAGAGTTCATGTTGATAGATCTGGTCTAATATTGCAGGAACTTCATTTACACCCTGAGGCAGCTGTTGGAAGATAAAATGTTGTCCCTTAGATTTGTAAAACCTGTTACTTTCCTGTTACTGCTGCCATCCCACTAACAGTTGATTCATGTATGTTTTTGCTGGCATCCCACTAATGAAGTTCATTTCTATATGTTTCTGCTTCCCTCAGAATTTTGCTACTGTATTAATTATGATTATAGTTGGTTTTTTTCTTAAGGAAAGAACATAAAAAGCACGGTAATAATTTATCGCACACTCATGTTTTTATTCTGATAAAGGACTACTAAGTTCTAGCCCTAAAAAAGAACAGAGGAAAAAAAAAAACACAGTCCATGTCTTTTTATGATTTAGATTTAAAACAAATAATGAAATTAAATGTTTTTGCAGAGTTTAGAATTTATCAGCGCTTAGAGAGAGAAACCATAAAGTGGATTAGTGTTCCCAGTTCTACAGGGAATGCCATATGATCTGAATCATGCCAAAACTGAGTAGCTAACTAATTGACTAAAGTAACCTACAGAAAACAACTGTATCGAATAGCAATAGGAAGTCCAAACTTTAAGTAGATACAGATTAAGTCCATTTGGTGCAGGAGCGACTTGAGTTTTTAGAACAGAATATGTTTTATGTGCCTCCTTCTTTATAGCTATAGCAAATAACTCTTCTGTTAACCATCTGGATACCATTCCATCAAGCTAGCAACTCTAACATGCCTAAATCTAAAAGTGATAAAGCTCTCCTAAAAGGAAAGCAAAATCTTTCTTGCTACCAGCCCTGGCTACTCCTGCACTGAGCAGTTAACAGGCAAAGGTAAAGAGTAGGCTGCTGAATGCTGCAGCCATTGAGTGTCTTGAAGGATCTGTTCTTGTCAACAGTAAGAAAAATGAAATGCATCAAAGCAAATGTGAAAAGTACAGCTGTCTGGCATGAAGTTATTTTGACTGCTCAGCGACTGTGTCTTATGTTGTATTTACAAAGTGACTTTTTCTTTCCTATTTCAACATTAGAGGAAAAAGTTACCTAAGCATGATCTGTATTAAAAGCAAAATTGGAAGGAGATGTCAGCAGTAATAGTTCAAGGCATTGTGAGAACTCCAAAGGGATAACCCATGCATGTAAGCAACTCTGTGGGAGCCAACTGGCATCAAGTGCTTCACACCTTGCAAAATAGTTCCTGTTCTGGAAAAAGTAACGGTTACGTTAAGAAAGTTTCTAGTATGCTAGAAGGTGGTATTCACTTCTGTTTGCTAATACACTGAATGACATCTGCCCTATCTTAACAGTATTTCTACGAGCTTTGTTCTGCAGCCCAAGTGCTTCATGTTGCAGTTCTTTGACTTTGTAAGGTGGAGTTGGTTGAAGACTTACTCCTCAGTGTCTGTAAGATAAGACTTGCTGAACAAATAAACTGTTTTTCTACCTAACAGAAAATGTTCCAGAAGGCCAAACAAAAAATAGAAAATAAAATAAAAGGGGCTTTGTGTGTTGGGCTGTTTTAAAACTTGCTGTTCTCTTCCTCCATCCCTCCTTTCTTCATGCCTTCAGTAGTTCTTCCAGCTCTGCTGCTTTTTTACCTCACATTTATAGAATAAAGCTTATCTTTCACTTTACTTTAAATGAAGGGAAACAACAAAAAAAGTCTGAATTCAGTGTGCATGTGCACATGTATATACATTATGCACCAGTGTTCGCTTTCTTGAATTGCAGTGTAGCATTCTCCTCCTGGAGGAGTGACAAGGATTAGGGAGATTCTTAATGTACATCATCTTTGAATGTTGGGTAGCAATATTGAACATCTGTGGGCACTCACTTTATACTGTCCTGGTTTCAGTTAGAACAGAATTAATTTTCTTCCTAGTAGCTGGTGGAATGCTGTGTTTTGGCTTAGGATGAGAAGAGTGCTGATAACACCCCGATGTTTTAATTGTTGCAGAGCAGTGCTTATACCAAGCCAAGGACATCTCAGCCTTTCGCTCTGTCCTGCCAACAGGCAGGCTGGGGGTGCAGTAAGAGCTGGGAGGGGACAGGCCCAGGACAGGTGACCCGAACTAGCCAAAGGGGTATTCCATACCATCTGACGTCATGCTAAACAATATATAGGGGTGGCTAGCCGGGGGAGGGGGGCCGGACTGCTCGGGGTTAAGCTGGGCATCGGTCAGCGGGTGGTGAGCAATTGCATTGTGCATCACTTGTTTGTACATATTATTAGTAGTAGTATTATTATCATCATTGTGTTATTATTATTATTATTATTATTTTCCTGTCTTATTAAACTGTTCTTATCTCATCTCAACTCACGGGCTTCACTTTCCATTTCTCTCTCCCGTCCCAGAGAGGGACGGGGGAGGGTGAGCGAATGGCTGCGTGGTGTTTAGCTGCCAGCCGGGTTAAACCACGACATATACTTAAGTTCCTCTTCTTACAGATGCTCTTGTACATCTGTCTCCTGATCCTCTATGAGTGTCCTACATATAGGACAAATATTTACTTATGGAAACCATCCCTTCTCATCCATTGACCCATGTTCCTCTATATGGCCATTCAAATATCTAGAGAGTAAAGCAAGAGAAGTCTTCTCTAGAGATGTTAAAAAGTTACTTTTTAACATGCTACTGAAAAAAATCTTTCAGAAGGTGTTATAATGAATGTACCAGAAGGATATAACACTTGAGGTTTTCTTTTTCTCCAGTGAATACTTGGAAGCACATCAGGCTGAGTTGGATTATCTCTCTGGTCGGCACAAAGATACGAAAAGGAACTCCAGATTGGTATGTTGCTCTTAATGTTAATGCCTAAATGACTTCTAAAAGGCTGGCACAAAACTAGATGGTATCTCTCACTTCTGGGACTCCCAGGGGTTTTACAGTTAAAACACTGAGGTAAGATCCAGCAAAGCAGCACACTCTAGAATTTATGAAGTAAGTTAGGTCTAGATGTGAGAAATGAAGTTAGAATTTCTCCGTTTCAACAGCCAACTGTGATGTTTAGATTGTATTCCTTTTCTTACTTAGGTGGTATCTCCGTGCATCTGTTCAGTGATCAGTGTTCATACCTGAGTCTGTATGGAGAGAAGCAGAAAGACCAGGCTTTGTTTTCAGTAGTTGGTGAATGTGTCCTAACAACTTAGATTCTGCTGTGTTCACAATTCCCTAGAACTGTTAGCAACAGTGCTAATGAAAAGACAACTCTCAGATCCAACTTTGCCTTCCATTTGGAAAGTAATATCTAGACAAAAAAAGTCCCGTGCACCATGACCAATGAACATCCAAGTCCTTTTTATAGCTGATGGTGAAAGAATGTCTCATTTCAAGCATCCGTTGGGGTGTTGGAAGTGCCAAACCAGCCACATGCAGAAAATGAGACTGATTCTAAACGTTTTTGTCTGTCTGCTTGTAGTAAACAGTACATCTTAATTCAGTGTCACTAAATGCATAGTGAGTTTTGCAATAAAAGTCAAAATATTGTTACTATGCATGCTCTCCTGTTCAGCCTGTGTTTTTTTTCTTTCAGGCCTTCTACTATGACCTGGATAAGGTAAGATTTGTGAAGATGAGATGAAATATTGTAGGTGAAGGAAAAAAAAAGTGTTGCTTACTGTGTTACTTAAAGGCATGTTTAGGAAATACTGAAATAACTAACCAAGTCCCCCTTCTCTCCCCCCTCTTCAAAAGCAAATTCGCTCTGTGGAGAGATACATTAGAAAATTGGAGTTCCACATAAGCAAGGTAAGGGGGTTTTATATGTTGCATGTGTAAGGCTTACATTGCTATGTAAGCAAACTCTCTGAATAGAAAATACTTTAACTATAATTTGTCTGAAGGGGAATTTCTGGGTACTTTCTGAAAGCTGTAGCCAGTCTGTTACTGAAGGAGGCGATTTTTATTTATTTATTTTCTTGAATGGTTCTATTCAGGCTGAACGTTTGGCACAGTCCAACCTGAGCTTGCCTGTGAAACCAATTTGCGTACTCTGCCAGTTTGTTCGGAAAATAAATAAATAACTCTGCTTTCGGAAGTTTCACACATTATCCCCCTGCCCCCTTTCCCACAAGGGGCCTAGATGGGCTGTTCTTTATTGTGTATGTCTATGATCTGCTTCCAAAGGAATTAAATCTCTCCTCTGACATGGGTAAAGGTGTAGGTGTGTTAATGTATATTCAGGGAATTAACTTTCTTCTCCCTGAGTAATTTTTCCCTGAACAAAGTGTTACTCTACTCCCTGTCTTCCAATCTAATAATCAGAGAGTGAGTTATTTCTCAATATCCCCTCCTTCTTTTGCTGGAATATCTACAAACTGTTGCACTCTGATCAGTCTGTAAAATGCAGGTGTTGCATTGTGGTGCAATACCAAGATAAATGGTTTTGGTTATGGGTGGTTTGAGTGTGTTTTTTTTTTTTTTCTCCCCCTCTGTTAAAGACTGACAATGTTCCTTCCCAAAACATATTAAAATTATGTCATGGTAATTCTTGTAAATTCTTTTCCTCACCTAAAAATCTTGTAGGTGGAAGAACTCTATGAAGCTTACTGTATCCAGTGCAGACTGCGTGATGGGGCCACTAACATGAAACATGCCTTTGCCTTGTCTCCTTCCACCAAAGCCTCCAGGGAGAGTCTAGTGGAGCTCTACAAGAACTTTCAGGGATGCACAGAGGTAGGGAATACTGCTCATATGTAGTGATGACCTGACTGTTTCTTAGCAAAAAACGTACCAGAACTTGCTGTTGGCTTTTTATTATTGGTGGGGGTTTAAAAACAAAACTGAAATACAGGTATATAATGCAAATTGAAGCTTGTGAGATAAATACCTCACAGGCAAAGCTCTTGAGTTCTGTGTGTCATTCCTTCTTTTTTTTTTTTTTTTTTGTCCCCTACTTAACTTGGCTTCATGCATTTGTGAGGACAACTGAAAAATTCATTTAATTTCTGCTTTAATACTAGAGTTAATTATGACTTCCACTGGAAGTAATGTGATGAGAATTAAATACATCACAAGTAAGCCATGCTATTTTTGTAGAACAAACAGTGGAAGGTAACTGAAGGTGAATTGCTTAAGCAATTCCATTCTCCTGTGGAGAGGCATCACAATTTTCTAGCTTAAAGGAGGCTGTAGTGAGGTGGGAGTTGGTCTGTTCTCCCTCGTGCCTGGTGACAGGACGAGGGGGAATGGGCTGAAGTTGCACCAGGGGAGTTTTAGGTTGGATATTAGGAAGAACTTCTTTACTGAAAGGGTTGTTAGACATTGGAACGGGCTGCCCAGGGAAGTGGTGGAGTCACCATCCCTGGAGGTCTTTAAAAGACGTTTAGATGTAGAGCTTAGGGATATGGTTTAGTGGAGGACTGGTTAGTGGTAGGTCAGAGGTTGGACTCGATGATCTTGAGGTCTCTTCCAACCTAGAAATTCTGTGTTTCTGTGAAAAGTGGTATGAATGATCTCTCCATTGGCCTCCACTAGTGCAAATGTTGTTGTCTATGAGTTAAAATATATATTAAAAACAAACAAACAAACAAAAACCAAACAGCCAAAGTTCTTTAAAGATAAGAAAATGGTATGTATGGGAAGGGTAGCTACTCCTCACTGCTTTTCACTCCTAGTGACTGTTCAGTCTTCCTTCTAGGACATGTGCTTTATAGAAGGGGCGTTGGAGGTCCATTTAGGAGAGTTTCACTTGAAGATGAAAGGTATGTTCTTCGCGTGTTTTCTTTGAGATTTATCAGATGAATAAATAGGTTCTCAACAAATCAGATTTCTACATAGGAAACCCAAAATTAGTGTTGGCTGCTTCCACTGTTTTTCTGGATCAGACCCTGAAGAGAATTCTGGCAAACTTGTTTGCTTCAGTGCTATGAAATAGATCTGCAATGGTATCTTATACTCTAGTACAAAAACTGACAAACTTTCTTTCTTTGTCTCAATTTAAGTTTTTCTGAAGAGGTTTGGGCTATAGGAATAGCTTCTGTGTGGAGCTGAGCACAAAGGGGTGTTTACCAGATTGTCTCTTTGTTTATTGTAAGCTGAAGCTTTGTGAGACATTGTAAAACTCGTAAAACTCTTCAAATATGATGAGCTTTTCTTTTCTTTTCAGGCTTGGTGGGCTTCGCACGTCTCTGCCCAGGGGACCAATATGAGGTGCCGTATACAGTGATTCATTTTACCCTTTATTTTACTGCTATGAATTTACAGTAGAGGAACCAGAGTGCAAGGGTGCGACACGTAGAAGGCGAGCGGGTAAACAGACTATGATTAAACCAAGCACTGCTCTGGTGAGGGCAGTGCTGTGGCACACTCATTGGTTGCTCTGGCCTTTGAGACTTAAGAGAAAAAGACTTAAGTGTTAGGAGAGGTTTTAACAGATGGCAGTGATTGTCTATGAAAACCAACCTAGCAGGTCTTTATCTTCAAAGTTGCCCTAGAATCAAGTAACAGTTGCTGCCTGTTTCTTGGAAGACTGCCCTTGGCACGATTTGAATGCATCTCAGTATATTACAGAGTTGCTCTCCTACTTGTAGTGATTCCAAATCAATTCCAATGAGCCTTGTATTTCAGTACTTCTGCACCAGGTAGACATAGTTTTACAAGTCTTTTGGAATGGATGGGATGTGTCGTTAGACATTGATTTAAAGTGTTAAATCTGACAGCCTGAACCTTGCCTCCAGCCTTCTACTTTATACGAGTTCCTAAACGCACAGTGATCAAAAGAACAGCTTTGCCTCTGCAGTACTGGAACAGAGTGAGGCTTGTGGGCCAGAGTGTTCTGGGTTATGTTGACCTACCATCCTTCTGTTTGTGGCTTCTCTTTGTGGTTTCCAGGTTTTTGTGCGACTGGGACGCCAAAAATGGCGGTTGAAAGGCAAGATTGAGACTGACGACAGCCAAACATGGGACGAAGAAGAAAAGATTTTCATACCTAATCTCCACGAGCAGTTTGAAATCAAGGTGTGGTGTATAATGGTTGGATTGGAATCAGTGTGTTAACAGGTCTTCTGTCTTACTGCTTACCTGTTAGTGTACCATGCATTTGTCAAAACTCCTGTATAGCTTTATTTTCTTAGTCTTGTAAAAATAGCAGTTAATCAACGTGTTGTGTATTGAACAGAATTCTACTTCTGTTCTTCCTTACCAGTGCTAGGAGCACTGTGTACTGTACTGGTGCATTTGCTTTCCCATGTTCTGGAGTCTGGTCTGTGTTTTTTTTTCTTTTTTTTTTTTTTTTAAAAAAAAAAAAAAAAATGAAAGACATCTTAAATCAATATCTAGGTTACTGTA
Source organism: Aythya marila (assembly GCF_965140915.1). NCBI lineage: Eukaryota > Metazoa > Chordata > Aves > Anseriformes > Anatidae > Aythya > Aythya marila. The sequence goes on from NC_139057.1 coordinate 8,389,459, forward strand.
GGGTAAATTTTAGATGTGGAGACACAAAGATGTGTATTACTTGTATTACCCATGTGGGATATTAAGTACCTAGAGTTCTGTTTTCTACTGAAAAAGAAAAATGGGTATATGGAAAACATCACTGCACATGTGCATTCTGAATGTGTAGTTCAAACATCCCCCTATGTGGGTGTGCTACAGATTATTTTATCATGTTTGCATTAAGTGATGCTCCATGTTTCCAATAAGCTAATGGCATTTATATGTCAGTACAAGGTGTACTTTAAGTAGTAGTATCAGGTTGCTGAAGAAAGATAAAGTACCTCAAAAGAGGCCTTATCTTTAACAGTAAGGGACCAGTAGTAGTGGTCCTTGATGTAAAGGTGATGTTTTGTGGGTATTTCTTGGAGGAAACTTGTAGTACTTGTGGACCCTTATGCAGCTGGCACTGGTTCTGGTACATACCTAGCAGGTGGAGTTAATCCTTAAACAGCAATTCCAGTGTAGTCTGGCACCTTTCATGGGCTGGAATCTGCACTGTGACTCCTGTCAACCTAAAAGGAGCTGAGATCGAAATCTGTGCTGGACCCTAGTCTATTAGGAAACTGTGCCAGTGTAGTGTTTCAAGCTCTGGCAGTGATGTTAAAGCAGCTATTGCAATGTTCCCCTCCTATCTGGCATCAAGAAGTGGGTTACGTATGTGGGACTTCTTGGCATCTTGCCAGCACAGCCTTTAGAAAAGTGCTTATAACATGTTTTTGGGTGCCGCTGTACAATGAAGATCAGGTAAGAGGCTAATTGAGAGGCTTTTCTTTTTTTTCCTGTAATAGTTGTAAAAATGTGTATTTCTATGACAATGAAAGGCTTTGTTTCATAAGAGCTAATGCAAAGCTTTACTTTTTCTGTCAGCTTATGGAAGTCTGACTAATGTTCTCCACACCATTCTTCTCTTTCTAATTTGTTCTTAATCTTTACCCAGAACAAATTCATAGTAGGTTTGAAAAAATATGAACTTGAAAAGTGCCAAAGAACTTTCTGAGAGGAGCCTAGGAGCACAGCTTTTGCTTATGTTTAAAGGAGATGCAGGCATGGAACTAATTCCTGAAGTGGACTTTCGGTACTTGTGCCAAAATTCTGTACTGTCTGATGCTTTATGCACTTGTTTTGGAACAACTTGATGCAGAATAGATATGTTTTCAATAGCAAAGATGTATAGCAAAAGTTTGATTTAGTTTGTTTTATTTAAGTAGCTGAAAAAACTGCAGGCCTGCACCTGGATTGCTAATGAACTCGGAGCTGCCTGCAGAGCTAGAAGGAAGAACAGGTGCTTATGTTCAGATTTTGCTCCACAGGTTAGCTCAGAACAGTTAGAAGGGTCACAGTAGATGGAGACAGCTGCACTTCGAGATTCTTCAGGCAGGTTAGACTTGAAATATTCTAGTGTAGGTAGGCTAATATACTTGCTTGTGTTATTTATATATAAATTTATGACAGTGTTCTTGTAATAAGATGCAGGCTAGACTCTGTACTATCAATGACTACTTGAGCTAGAATTTCCAAATTTCAGACTAAGTTTGTTCTTAATCACAGTTCTCCAAATAATCACAGTTCTCCAAACTGTGTTATTAGAAGTGCTGTACAGCTCTGTTTCTTTTCATGGCCCAGGCATCTCCTCTTCTGTGTTAGCAATCCATGGCATATTCCTTGTGGGATTATTGGCTCACAGCAGTTTAGGATGTATGAGCATCGAGGTTTTAAGTTTGTTGTGGGCCTCTTAGCAGATCTGAGCCTGGGAAATTTGCCTTTCCATACACATGACTCTTAGGATTGTCTGCTAAGATAAAAATGGATATTTGTCTCCACAGGTGACGGAACTGCGAGGACTGGCCACTATTCTAGTTGGAGTTGTGACATGTGACAGCATAAACTTCTTTACAACCAAGCCTCAGGCAATCATTGTGGATATAACTGAGCTGGGCACTATCAAGCTGCAACTGGAGGTCCTCTGGAAGTAAGTACAGCTTAAAATGAAAAAAAAAAAAAAAAAGGAGCCAGAAAAAGTGAAATTAAGATTCTTAAGTACATGTATGTCACTTAGCAGCATTCAGCATCGTAGTCCTCTTTCTATTTGCAGAGCAGGTGCAGGATAGATAGAAGCCTCACACTTCCTTACAGCAACTCCAGCTGCTGGGCCTGATCTCTGGATCTGTGGAACCAGCCCTCTGGAATGGGAGCACAGGGTGGAAGGGGCAGAACCTATTTCTGTGACCATTCAGTTTTTTCTACAGTTGTTACCACAGCCACGGCTAGCCACAAGAGCTGATTGTAAGCTTTTGCTTACTTTAAGACTGTTCTGAATGAGCATTCAACTCTAGCTCCAATCAATGTATGTACATAAGCAATCTTAAAGATTATGAAATGAAACTGCAAGTAGCAGCTTCTGGGCACAATGGAAAAATATACTTACTTAGAATCTAGGGCAACTGCTATTACCAGGCCACAAGTCATTAAAAAATTAAGCTTCTCTGAAGACTTAGCACCTTCGTATTTGCACTTTGACCACAGTTGTTGATATAAGGCCTGTTTGTGCACAGCAGGGAAGCCTGGTATACAGATGCACATTTAAAACAGCTCATTATTTTCATGGTGCCTGTGACTTGTTAAATTGTTTTATACTTGTTTGTACTAGTTTTTGTAGTTGATTACTGATGTTATTAAAAACAAATTCTCACTTTTGTGGATGCTGCACTCAAACTTCTTCTCTAGACATACCACTATAGATTTTTCAGGTTGTACTGTTACTTCTGCTTTGTTTTCTTATTTGGGTGTACCACTGCAGTCTTGCCAGGATTTATCTTCTAGTTGTTCTTCTAGAGTTCTTCAACTCTAGTTGGTTAAGTCTGAGTAGGTGTATGATGAGCCTAAATTAGTCCTTTCCCAACAGCAGTATCTGATATGTATTAATTTGTAGCTCTGTCTACAGATCATATGATAACTCTCTGAACTTATTAAGATTTTTTTTATTAGTAAGAAAATGAGTGACCTGCTTTCCTGAGAATCTCTGAAGAAGTGAGGAAAATGATTTTGCAGCTCATTAACTACTGCTTTTTCTTGGGTTTGTGAGGGTTTGGGCTGTGTGAATACCCTGATATAACCTTGCCTGTAGGATGCTGGTGTTTTTTTTCCTACCTTCCTAACGTGGAAAGCAGTTATATAATTCAGTAAACTTCACAACAGATCAGATTGGTACTGGGGAAAGCTTCTCAGTTTCTTGGGAAGCAAAGGCAGCAGCTTAAAGCTTGGGAATGTCAGTGCACACTGAGCATCTTGTCTGTAACAAATCAAAACTTCTTAGCTTTTTTTCAATTACTACTGTGCAGGGATTAATTTTAGTTGTTTTAGTGAAATGCCTAATTAAAAAGTGGGACATCCTCACTTGTACTTCTGTATGTGGCTTATTGTGGTGCTCAGTTCTTCTCAGCCCACCATGTCAAAGGAGCTTTTGAACATGACATCAAAGATTGGCCTTTCCAGAAGGTCCTTATGGATCTAGGCTCTCTTAGGGAAAAGCAGAAAACGAGCAATGTTTAGATTAGGAAGGGTACCATGTAATGGCTTGCAGGTCAGACTCACTCATGACACAGCCTTAAACAGTGCTTCTCTGACCTAAGTGGCTTCTTGTTTTCTTAAAAATCACCAAAAATTAAAAATAAAAAGTTTGTATGTGTTTAATGTGTGGTCTGCCAAATAGATCTTACCAAAAGAGAAACGTTTCCCTGCCCTTTGGGTAAAATAACCAAATGTATTTTATAGTCAGGCTTGAAAATCAAGTCTTAATACCCTATTTCTACTTTTAATTACCTTTGGAAGCATAATTAGACTTGAACCTTCACTTAATTGTTGACATAATTAAACCTTGACATAATTTGACTTAGGCTTTTAAGCCACAAACGGGAGAACTGCCACATGAATAGGAATTGCAACAGAAAACCTTTGAGTGCTGAGAAACAGTTTTCAGGTTGACTTTCTGGGAGAGAGGAAAGAAGAGCTTTATTGATCAGCATGCTATTTTCTGCCTGCCTTTTGTGTATACTGTGGTTCTTGAAAACCCATTCTGTTGAACTGTAAATACAATTGGGCTGAAACATAAGGCTTAGCACCAACATCTGAAACTTATTTTCAAACACACACTTTGCTCCAAGTCGATGAGAAACAAACTCACACAGCAGAGTTCTGTGTGCACCTGTTTATGGCAACTTTTTTCCTCCTGAGATCTAACATTGGGTATCAGTAGATGTTTTGGTGAGTTGCTGCAGCTGCTCTGAGGCTTCTGAAGCCTCTAACTTATTTGAGAAGCTGAGCCACTAATTAGTTGGGTAACAAAGCCTTATTCGGGAAGCTTGCTGTGATCATGCATTGTATGTTCTGTAAAGCTTCTTACTTGTGGCAAAGCACATACATTCTCATTTGAATCTGAAAGCAGACGTTCATGTTACAATTATTGACAAGTGTGTGGAGTGAGGATGCTGCAAGCTGCATGATACCTATTTCTTTTTTTTTAATGTAGAAACAGATTTTAAAATGAAAGACCTTTTAAAGGCCAGTTGAACTTTTGGGTTTTGACATTTGCATGTGTTAAAATTGGGAAAGGAAGTAGAGAAAGGGGGTATGGGGCTTATATGGGCTCTTAGACACCCCTAGCAAAGTCAGATGCTAAATAAATATTTGTCACTTCTTCCCACTCACCCCACAGTGCACACATACACCTCCAAAACTCCCATTGGCTTTAATCTGGATGTAAAAATCATCAAAAACCCTCTACACAGCTTTAAGGCAGAAGGGACTACAGGCAGGATACTGTTCGCAGAAGTGTCTTTCTTATAAGGGAAGTCTTTTCTCCCTATGATTTCAAGCCTAACATCCCTAGAAATCTCTGTGGAGTAAAAGAGACATGCTTTAATGAACTCTAGGTATAAAATTTGGTTTTGCCCTTATGGAAAGTGCATGCTGAGCGATGGCATGCTTGTGATGGAGGTTTGAGATCACTTCTCTTTTGTGCTAACCCACACCAATGGCCCTCTAACAGGTTTACTTCATACTTGCTCTTGCTGAGTTTACTTGCTTGGCTTTTGTCACTGTCAATAACTGACATAAATACGTATGTATGTTACAATTTTTTTTCTTCCAAAAGAGCTGTATGAAGAAAAGCCCTTCCTATTCTGGGATACTGTATGGTTTCTCAGATGATAGCCTATGTCTCCAAAGCAAGTGGTATTTGTGACTGAATTTTCTAGAAATGTGTAACTTAAATTATGTTGATACCTGCTTGTTGCAGCAGTTTTTGACTGGCAAAGACGGGCCCTCCCATGGCATTTGGGACAAACATCACCCAGCTTTTAGGGCTGGCAACAAACAAGCTGGGAGAAGGACTAGCAGTGATGCACTTTTTTGGTAGTTAATCCCCACTTGAATTTCCCTGTGTATGAGAAGACTTCAGCTGTGCATCTCTGCTGTGTTTCAGTTCTGTGGAAGGTGTTGGGATCCTACCAAGTGGAATCTCCAGAGCACTTCCGCACAGAAGGCAGGCTGGCAGACTCTTCTTCTTTGACAGCCTGTTTGTTTACAGGAATGAGAAGTTGCGTGGTGATAATTCAGGCTGTTTCTATTTTCAAAGATAAAGCACTCTAAAACAGCTGCTTTTTCTTTGATTCAAGAATGACTAAACAAACCTATCAGCTGTGCCCAAACGTCCCTGAAAGGCAAGCTTTCACTACGGACCTGCTTTGTGAGGAATCCAAGTGTAGATCACTCTTCCACTTCTAAATGTATATTTTCTTTAACTAGGCCACTAGTCTTCTGGCCTCTAATAAAAGTTCCTTCAGCTCCTTTATAGATTATGCCATGAGGAGCATGAATGAGCTTGGGCCTGTTGCAGAATTGCTTTGCTGGCCAGTTTGGCAGGAGCCTTGGTTTTTTTTGCCAACCTAAACAGCAGTCTGAATTCTCTCTCATGGAGGACAAAAAGAAAGCCTGTATTCTCTTCTCAAAACTTCAGTTAGCACCCTGTTCTGGGATCTAAGGGTACCAGCCAGCCACAACTGCTCTTGTAATTTCTGCCTGCTTTGAGCATATGCTGGCCTGGCTCACAAGGGTTCCTGGAGAAGGAGAGAAGACCTGAAGGGAGAATAAAAAAGAAAAAAAGTCTGTTTTTCTTTGGGGGGGGGGGGGGAGAGGGGGAGGGAGCACAAGGGGGGTACATCCCTACTCACTGTCCTGCTATAGCCAAAAACTTATATGAATAAATACTCACACAGGTATGTTTAGGTATTAGTCCATCAATATACTGCTGTGCTTTGGATCCAAATGATGTTTCATAGCTTAGTCCAATAACAAGCTGTGCTAATCTTGACATAGGTGCTCATTATGCCACAACACCAAACTCTGATCACCCTGCTAAAATTGCATCTATGTTTGCATAGTACATGTTTGCATGTATAGTCATTAGAAAAGGAAAAAAAAAATCTCATGACGTGTTAATAACTGAGCCTGCTACAGCTAACCAGAGTTTTTGTTGGGATCAATGCAAGCCTGGATCTGCAGGCTTAATGGGGACGTTCAGATATGTCTATCCACTATGAGCCTTATGGCTATTTAATACGTGGTGGGACTGGACGGAAGGAGGCTGGTTTAGGTGCTGTCCTGCCACTGGGAGAGAGGAGATCAGAGCCTTTGGAGCTGAAGACAGAATTGAGTTCAGCTCTTCTGTGCTCTGCCCCATTACGTCCTCAGAGGAACATAAGTAATCCAGGAAGTGTCCTCCTTACACACCCAACAGCAAAATAAAGAAGGGTGAGGAAATGATAGAAATCTCAAGTATTTCACCCCTCCGCAGGGTGGGGGTTTGATGAAACATCTCACTGGTATCTGTGCATGGTGCTGGCAAGGCTGAGGCACCTGAGCGTGTCAAAGTGCAAAGCTGCTGATGTCATGGGAGGTTCAGTCTAGGAAACACAAGCTCTGATGAGTTGTAAACCTCTTCAAGGTCAGGCTGGGGACGTGTTTTGGACATGAATGCTGAAGTCCTGCAGAGGTGCTAAGGCAAGCTAAAGGAGTGTCATACACAGTATTAGCATTGGCCTTAACAAAGGCGTTGTAATGTCGTGCATTTTGGTTAATGAGTGATAAGCAAAGGTCAACGTGCATTTGGCAATGTAGAAATAGAAAGAGGACAACAAAAATGGTCAGAGCTGGGGTCACTTTCATCACAAGGAGAAACTAAATAGTTTAGAATTTTTCACGCTTGAAAAAGTGTTGCTGTGTAGGCGTAGGTGTTCGCGGTGCACAGTGTGAAAAGGAGGCAACTAGCCACAGAGGACACCCCCAGTCAAAGTACTTGTTCTGTGTTTCAAAGTTAAATAATCAAACTTCTGCATCCTTCTGACCTACACAGATCTTGTGTCAGTGATTACAAGAAGTGGCTAGACAAGCTAAGGGCGAGTTTGTCTGCTAGTGACGATTGATGGCAATATTCTGCTTATGAGGTCTGGCGCGTGACACATCTAAGCTATGGATTGCCTGAAATTTGAGTATATGTCTGGGGAAGGCCTGCTACAGCCGACCTGTCTCCTGTGCGTTTCCTTACTGGCTTCTGTCAACGTCAAGCTGTTGGGTGAGATGGGCTCTTAGATCTGTCCCTACGTGATGCTTTGTTTGCTGTACAATGCGGAGCAGGATGACAGATTGTACCCAAAGAGCTTAAAAGCAAGAGATAATAGATGGTTTTGAGCAGACTTGATTCTTTTCAGTGTGTCTTCACCCTTCTTTTCACTCTCTCTTCCTGCTATTCTGCAGTAACAGCAACTGCCTGCAATTGTGGAGGGCAGCTCTGTCGTTGTGTTTTGCTAGAGGGTACCAGTAATTGTCAAAGGGGCAAGATGATTTACCTTGTTATTCCTGTGCCTTTCCTACCAAGAGTCATTTGGCATTACTGTATTGCTATATTACAAGCTACAAATGAAAAACCTGAGGAATGGATCCCTGTGTCTCTTAAGAAGCACCATGGATGGAAGCAATTTGCTTCCATCAGTAAACAGCAGGCTTTGGCTACGAGGTTCTTGCTGTCAGAAATCTGATTTATTTTCTACACAGTGAAACAATACAGATGGTTGTTAGTGTGACTGCATGGAACTGGCCTGTTTGATGAACCCCAGCTGGGTGACACTGGTTAATTTCGCCAATTAACCTGTATTAGGCGAGCTCCCATAGCGTTACCTCCATGCTGAGGATGACAGTGGTGAGTTGCACTGCGGGATGCTGTCCATGTGCAACGTGAGAAGTTAAGAGGAGGGAAATTAATTACAGTTTTCCTTTATTATATGTTTTATATTTCCTTTCTGTCTGATATGGTGTGTTTCTCACTAGCTGTCCAGTGGCTATCAGCAAGCAACCCGTACCATACTTGCCAGCACTGTTGGTCACATAGAAAACTACAGTGGGACAGGGAACTTGTCAGACTGTTGGTGTGTTGGGCTCTTCTTCCAAAGGCTTTGGCGCTTTCTAAAGGGTGTTGTGAATTCTGTGTAAAATATACACTATTTTCACCTACTTCCTTCTTTCTCTGCTGGTGCAACCAAAGACACTGGTCAGAGAGGCAGTCCCTCTTTCCTATTATTCACCCTGGTGTTTATTAAATGTCACAATTCAAATCCTAACTAATCCTGTTGCTAGACGTAGCTGTACTTGCTGGTTGTACTGACGCATGGGTTTTTGTTTCTTTTGCTACAGACCCTTTGACACAGAGAACCTGTTTTTGTCACCTGGAACCACTGCCAAGTTTTCTGTGGGTAGCAGGAAGAACTCTTTATACAACTGGACCCCACCAAATACCCCCAGCTTCAGAGAGAAATACTATCTGGTCAGTATGCTGAGGAAAACAAGATGCAAAGCGCAAACCTAGGATGTGATTTGTGGATTAGATTAGGCTATTGAAGAGCATACTCAGAAATGTGGAAATGTGTAACATTCTAGAACCATTGCAGATTATCTGGGGGCTTCTTTGTATTTTAGTTTTATTATTTTTATTTTATTTTAACCTCTATTAATTTGAGTTTCATTTTAGATTTTGTAGAAGAAAAGAAATCCCTGCCAAATATGCCTCTCTCAAATATGGCAGTCAGGACGATGGGGATCTGGGCGCGTTTCTAATACTCTGTAGTGGGAATCCAACTAGGATCCAGCCTCAGTAGTCACGGCGCAGAGCAGTACCTTAGAACTGCTATATAAAAAAAGCCTTCTTCTTCCTCAGCTCAGCTTTTTGCCAAGGGTAGCCTAAGCGAATAGAAAAACCTCTCCATGCATTCAAGAGGGTTTTAATCTAGTGGTTGTTTTATACGATCTCTCTGTTTCTGCAATGTGTCTCAAATACTGGTAAGGTTATATATACATTTCCCTAATATCGAGTCTAAGTCAGATTTGGTGTTGCCTCACCATGCCAGGAAACCACAGCTCTCTATCTTAGGTGGTGTCTTATGCTTTTCAGTTATATATGTGCTCACCTATACATTTGTTTGCTGCAGTCTGTTTTGCAACAAAGACAGAACCAAGGGGATGTAAGTGAAGAAGCTCAGCCTCCCAGCATACTGAGCTATTTGGCTGCCTGTGATTTTGGTGTGCATGAGAGGAGTAAGGCTCACGATCCCGTGGAGACGAGTGAAGCAGACTCATTCAGCTCTGAAGATCTGAAAGGGACAGAGTCTAGAAATGCAACTCCAGCTGCAGACCACAGGACATTGCCATTGGTGATTATTCAAGAGGCTTGTGCAGAAGAGCAACATCCACTTCCAAATCATGCAACTCTGGACATTCTGAAGAAGACTCCGTGTGCGGATGGATTTCCAAGTAACCCACCTAGTTTTCTGAGTCGTGGCAAAGGCAGCAGAGCTTCTTTCAACCAGACCAGAAATCGCCATCTGACAGAACAAGAAAACATTAGCCAGAAAAGCTTGAATGCTGCAAATGATGTAAAACTAGATGGATGTACAAAGTCAATTGATAAAACTCTCCAAGAACTGTTAAATTTGCTGAAATTACATGATGTCAGGCAAGCCCAACTGGAGAAATTGGAATACCAAGTTTTATCTATGAGGGATAAATTAAAGGTACGGTGGTGTTTTACTTTTGGTAGCTTCCACTGCAGGTAGTTTCCACTGTTACTCCTGGAGCTGTAAAAATTTCGTGACCCTGTAGTGGGTTTGATATCAGGATGTGTCAGTGGCATGTTCCCCAAAAATAAGTTTGGCCGCCAGAGGTCAGTCAGTACTCAGAAAAGGCAGCCTTGAGAGCTGACTACACAGAAGGGCTGTGTTGCATCTCTCAGGGACAGCCTTCAAATGCCATTCAGAGGTCAATAATCTGGAAAAAAATAAATTGAGAAACTGCATGCAGTCAAACTGGAAACTAGTCTGGGTTAAACAGAATCTGAAAAGTTCTTGGATGCTACACTGACATGCAGCAGCCTGCTCAGATTGCTACTTCTAGATATGAAACAGGGAATATGACACTAATAGAAGGAGATGCAGAGAAAGTCATACCTCGTACCAACCTTCACAGGTGTGGAAATCCAAAGAGGAATACAAACAGACTAAAACCTTGAAGCATGCTGCAAAATTAATTAGCAGCATTATTTTGGAATCAGTGATGTACCAAGAGCTAGCTTTCCTGATGTGTTAAGAATAAAGGAAGAAAAGCAAACTGGTTTGCTGTTCAGAATGATATGAAAATCAACAAAGAAATCATGCAAAATGGTTTGATGCCTGCAAATAACAGTATTTGTCCCTCCATTCTATCAACAGCTAAAGACGCTTCATCACAGACGTTCCTCTATGGAAAGTTTAATGGTGGAAACAGTGCTGGAAAGTTTTGACTTTTTAAATGCTGACTGCAGTGCTGATGAGCTTTCGTTATTTGGAAGTATAAGAACAGCCAGTATCAGGTAGGTACCTGCAGCACTTTATTACAGGGGACAAGGAAAAGGGGCAAGCAAGGCTAATCCCAGGGATACTTACTTACTGATAGACTCTGCTTGGCTAGGTATGAATTGCACAGAGCTGCTAATGGTATGAATATCCAGGATAGAAACAATTTTTTTAATTATTTTTGAATGCTCTGAGCTTCATTTCATTCATTCAACAGCACATACAATGACAGCACGTTTCAGTCCCTGAGCTGTGACATGAAAACAGAAGCAAGAGCTGTAACTACTGGTGATGACAACTTAGATGTACTTTTGATAACTCATCTGAAGCTGTGCAAAGCTCTTTTACAGGTAAGAGGTAGCCTGTGGGTTTCCAGGGCGGTGGTGCAGGATGGCAGTCGTGTCCCAGCAATGCGCCGTGTACATGTATGTGGGCAGATCACATCATACAAAGGTCATACAAAACCTCTGCCTTTTTTCAGCCTCTTGGTTTTTATGAAGTTCTAACAAATACTTCTGTGCCCAAAGCAGGCTGTCGAAGAAGTAGGATAAATTTTGGTTGCACTGTGTGTCAATAAGAGGTTGTTGTTGTTGTTGTTATTATTATTTAATGAATGGAATTACTGCTGCCTCTAGAAAGAACTGGTAGCATATTGGGAAGAAAGAATTCTTCTCTCTCCTTGAGACCGCATTCTCGTGTTGATTTCTGTTAGTGCTCAAGCACATTATTGTCCTCAAAGTATCACCTCTGATTTGGATGGCCTGCAGAGGACAGTTTATCTGTTACTATTGATCTGCTACACAGTTGTCAATGGATGGGGCAGAGAAGAATTTCAAATGCTGGACAGTCTTTTCCAGGAGAATGTGATTTATTTGTCCTGTTCTGCTGAGCAGCTTTGTACTCAGAAGTGATGGGAAAAGAGGCCTTTTGAGAGAAGCTGGTGTTTTCTCAGATTTTAGAAGCTTGATTCTATGAAACAAATACTCGTTCATCTTGAGTTTGGTACTGCCTTTGTTTCAGCTACTGAGATGAGCATGTTGCATTTCAGAAACTCAGATCATCAAACATAGCCCAGATTGTCCAGGAGAGCGTTTTGGAAGAAGTGTCAGAGCAGACACAAGTCCTGGGGGATGTCTTGGATACATCTGTTGAAGAAAGTGAGTAACTGCATATTGTCAAGGCATTCCAGAGGTGTGAGAGTTACAGGTTATGCTGTTTGAGCTTTCCCAGATACATCAGGGTTTCATTCTAGATTCCTTACAAGCATTCATGTAAGTAAAAAAGTTCTAACAGATAAATTCTAAATTCTTAGAAAAAACATGGCTCATGTTCAGAGGTTTGGAGTTTTCCATTTGTGAAGATACATAAGAAAGGATCTCTGAAACGCTACCAGCAAGAGGCATGCCACTTCTAAGAAGTGGAAATGGTTAAACTCACAGAAAGTTCTTTTGAAACTCAAATCAGGTAATAGGAAAAGTTACTAATGAACTGAGGGGCAGTAGAGCTCTGCTAGGCATCATTCAGGTCTCCTAATGGCTGTTTGGTACCACAACCAAAGATTGCTGAAATCAGTGCTTGCAGATGTTTAAAATACTGGCAGCAAATCTCCAGCTTTGAACTAAGCCTTCTATATAACGCAAACACAATTTATGCTGACACATCCCTAGATACGCCATGCAGTGCATAATTTCTTATGAAAAATCCAAAATGTGCCAGAGTTCACTGTTTTCCTAAAATGTGACTTTTCAGTTATTCAGAAGACTAAGAAGAAGAAGCACTATCTGAAAATCTGGAGTGATCTTGCAGATCCTGGCAGTATCTTGTTTGCTTCAGCAGAAAGATTCCATCATGCACTGAAATACACATCGGCGCTCAAAATGAAGGAAAAATACCCTGGTCAATTAGAAGCAGGTACCAGTGCATTCCTTGAACACAAGGCTGCTTTGATTTCATTTTGTTGCAAGGATTAAAATTGTCCTTGTGCCTTTAAAGAACATATTTGTTTTAAGCAGCTTACCCTTTTCTCATTTGTTCTTTTCTGTGTTATCCCTTCAGTATTGCGGAGGTTTCTAGAGCAGATTGTCACCTGCGATGGATTGCTCCCCTCTCCATACCACCAAACAGAACCAGTTACTTTATTCCAATTTTATAGCTACCTGGAGAAACATCATATTACCAGCCTGGACAAACACTTGGGAAAACTTGCTAAAGAAGGTAATGGCAGCACTTGGCTTCTTCACTCAAATTGTCAAGCCCAGGAGCTGCTTCGTGCTTTTCGGGTTACTGGTAAAGATAAACTTCCAGAGCAGAAAACAGCCCTACCATTGCATTGCCAATTTGCTTTGATTTTATTTCCCCTTACAACCATGCAAGTTTAGTTAGAACAGGACAGGCATGCTTGACTCTCATGTCTGACCAGGAAGAAACAAGCAGAGGTGTGAAGGAAACGTTCATCCTAAGTGTTTTAAAAAAAGGGTTCTGTGACGTACTGAAGTTAGAGCAGAAAAGAATTTGGCAGCAACCTACAGCTAGACTCAAGAACTGAGTAGATGTCTGTAGTTTTGTGTGGCTATATCAGCAGCAATGACATAGTTAATAGCAGTACAATTTCAGAGGTTACTAGCACATGCTTTCTAAGAGGTAGCCAGAGTCTTGCCAAAGCTTAGTCCAACAGCACTTTAAAATTTAGCCTGTATCAGAAATGAATTATTTTTAAAATGGTCCTGATACTGGATGCATCTTTAGTCTTATTTTTGATGCAGATGATTTATCAGGTAGGGGACAGGATTTGTGCATTATTAGTGAAAAAAAAATGGAATACTCTTCAAATTAAAATCGTCAATCCAGCATCTGATTCCTTTTTTTTTTTTTTTTTTTAAAACATACAAGGTTTTCTTTTTGACCAATACAGCAAGATTTTTCAAAGCTCCTTAAAGAATTATTTGGCTTGATCATTTTTTCTCCTTATTTTAGGACTGTTCTGGTTGTCCTAATGTCCAAAGGTGCAGGAGTTCTCTTGCATCATATGTTGTACTTGAGGCACCCAGGTCTTATAAGGACCTTGTTGCATCCCATGAACTAAAATTGTGATACTAGTCACTGCTCCGTTTGTCTGACAGTCTGGCATAGGAGGAAATGAAACAATGAAAGGGAAAGAAGACAGGACGGTCAAAGGGGCAGTCATCCTGATGTGCTTCCTGCCGTGCCTAGCTTGCTTATTAGCCATGTGAATAACTTCATAGGCTGAAGGAGACAGAGTTAGAGAGGAGTTTGTCTTGTCTTGAAAATGTCTTCATTTGTCATTTATTGAAGTTAAGTCGTTTCACTTGCAGTGATGCTAATTGAGGAGCTGCAGTGCCCTGGACGGCTGAAGACTCTTAAAAAATTGAAAGGAAAGCGATTGAACAAGCTCCAACCTCTACCGCAGACTTTACGGCTGCTTGGGATTTTACAGCTGGATGACAACCACCGCGTCAGCAAAGCAGCCACATCCTGCCTCTCCCGTGCAGCAGCAAACAAGAACTTTAGGGAAAAGGTTAAAACTTACAGTGCTTATCAGCTTCTCTAAGTAGGTGCTGGAATACATGCAACTTGTTTTATCCTAGAATAGTACCGTTGCACTTCATCAATCTATTCTTGAGCCTAAACCATGAAGTGCTCAACTGATTTCTCTGTATCCTTTATTCAATTTCACGTAGGTAAAATAGTGCTAATGTCAGTCTGAATTTGAGTGCTCAGTTACGCTTAGGTTATAAAACCTTTCTTCTTATCTGTTTTTTTTTTTTTTTTTTTTTTTTTTCCCTTTAGGCTCTGCTTTTTTACACTGATGTTTTAGCTGATTGTGATGCAAGACTTCAGCAAGCTGCGTGTTTGGCCCTTAAAAACCTCAGAGTAAGTATTTATAGCTCTACTTGTGTTTTGCTTCATCTGGCAAAAACTGCTGGGTGATGAAGTGTTATCTATTTTTTTTAAGCTTGTAGGGTTACTTTTACAGCTTCCTTTTTTTTGAGATTGATGAATACTTTGGCTGCCACAGGTCTAAAGTACTATTGCTGTTATTTAAAAGGCAGCAGGTAGAGGGAGCTGCAGTTAGCTTGGAGTGTCTCGATTTGATTTGACCAGCACAGCAAAATGGTAGAAAGGATGCTTCCTAACTTCTACAGTACTGTCACAGCAGACAGTATCTGATGGGGAGACACCTAGTGTGTATGAAAATGAGCACTGGAGTCATTTTATATATGGAGTCGGTTCTTACATTTTAACTGTAGAAATCAGAAGTTAAATCAGTTCATTTTATTTTAATAATAAGCGATTATAGTCAGAAAATAAAAGTAATATTTGTATTGCTATTATAAGAAACTGTCAGAATAGCTTTAAAGCTATCTAACAGCTACAAGTCTGTAATAAATTGTTTGCACACGGGATTATTGTGAGTACAGTTTCTACAAACATGAAGTCACAAGATAGGCCCCACAAACCGGTCTTACTCTCAAATAGTCAGATTTGCAAAGCAGCTGTTGCCATTGCACAACCTGTCAGTGAAGGTCCTGATTGCTTTATGGTAATTTAACAATACTGCAGCAGTGAACTGCATGCTAGAGTTTTAACACTTTCTCGTGCCCTGAAAAGAGAAAGCAGCAGAAGTGAGATTGTTTGTAAAAATCAAGTACAAGCTTATATGTTAGGGGAGAAAAGAAAGATCACAGTTGAAGTCAGATGCAAGAAGGGATGGGAGTCAGTTTGGAATGTGTTTATCTTGCAAAAAAAGTGTTCCTCAAAATGCTTGCTGAAGCTACCATTGGAATTTTACTTTTTTTCTAACAGGCTGTAGAGAGTATAGAGCAGGTCGCCCATCTGTGCCAATCTGAAATAGAGGAAGTTAGGAACGCTGCCCGGGAGACAACATTGTCCTTTGGTAAGTCTTGTGTTCAGCTTTCAAATATAGATTCTGAAAAGCAGCATGAAATAGGTAAAGCTTCAGGCCTGTCTGGTTTTGCACTATGTGTTGTACAGCATGAACACATCTGGGACAATGGAAATGTTTCGTGAACAGCTCTTTCATATACTGTTAAATTACTACCATTCGTAATCTTCCCCTCCTAGCTTTTGTAAAAATGACATTTGAACCTGGCAGAGTACAGTAATGCTGCTTCTAGCTCTGGGAGATTAGCTAAGATGATCTTTTATAAAGCAGAACACCAACAGAATAGTTCAGCCTGGTAGTCTGACGTAGCCACCTACAAACCAACTAGTTAGTGCTAATTTTCCTGTTCTCCACACTGCTGCATTCTGAATATTGGAGTGATCATGAGTACATACAATATTGTTTTGTACCTGTTACTTCACCTGAATTTTGTAGATACACAAGTGGGGTTGACCTGGTAATGAAATGTCAATGTTCTTAATTTACTGCTGTGTAATATGTGTACTTCTACTAAAGGCAAAGGACCATTGTCTAAGATAAGTTTATTAAATGCTTAGCTGCTGGGAGGATGTCCACTTATCAAGGAGATGGTTAATTTCTCTGTTCTTGCTAAAAAACACTTAAGATCATGCTTAGTTCTGGGGCTCTCCAGGCTTACCTCATAGAAATACTAAGATTCACGTGTATTACAAAACAGGTTTTCCAGTTGTGATGCTCCAAATTAATGTGTTTACAGAAAGCTTGATTGTTTTTTTTTTTTTTTTTTTTTTTTCCCCCATGGTGTCTTCTAGCATTTAAAAAAAATAAAAATTATATATATTTATATATACATATATATATATATATATATATATATTCCTTTAGAGATGTGTTTGTGTTTGTTCAGAGCTTAATAAGAACTCTCAGGATCGACAAAGTCACAACAGAAGTATTTCAGTGTAGCACTTTTCTCAGGGTGTTTCTAACGGCTTTCTTTTCCTCAGCATGGGATGTATTTTCTCTTTCTCCATAGGTGAAAAAGGACGACAAGCCTTTGAGAAAATGGACAGAATTTGCTGTGAATTAAGAGACACTGTGCAGCAAGAGGCTGAAATTGAAATCACAGTATTTTAGTAGTGGAATATGAGGAGCTAAATCCTACCTTCCTCACAGCCACAGCTGAGTACTGAGGATTTAGTTTGTTCAGGGTCTGGTTTACTGACACCCTGCTATGTACATGCTGCGTACTGACAGAGTACAGCTTTGTTTCCAAAGTGGGCACAGTTTGCAATCTAAACCAAATAGACTGGAATCTGTATTTTCTTACTCTCAGCACATGATGAAATCTCAAATCCGGGTTGCCACTTGAGTTAAATCTCCATCTCATTGGAACTGGCTGCCCCTGCATGAACTAGAAGTCAAATATGATCTATTTTCACTTAAAATATTTTATTAATTTGGCATTTCTCTAAGAGGAAATAAATGATCACTCTCCTGCAGTCCATCTAGAAACTAGCAGAAAACAGCTTGCTTTTATCAACTGCCACATAAATCAGAAAAATCTAGCAGCCTTATTAAGTGGCTACCATTCTTTTTTTTATACACAATTTAGTTGCAGAAGAAAAAATTGTTACTTTAAAAGCCATTTTTGGGGTAATCACTGCAACTTAGGCCAGGCTCAAGCAAGGCTTGAGAAGGGTAAGTAAGTACTGAGTGTAAATCCTCAGCAGTTTACACGGGGAAGTTATTTATCAGTTATTATCCATATACAGATCAGACTGCCCTATGGACAGATCTATGTAAGTAAGTTTAAAAAGAAAAACAACAAAAAAACACAAAAAGCATTTTATTCCTTTAGTCATAGACCAAGGTTTTGCATAGTCACATACCCATTGTCAGGCTCCTTACTCAACACTTATTTAATGTAGTGGAGGGTAGTCACAAAGAGAAGTCTGGCTTCAGGTAAAATACTTGAAAGGGTTTGGCTTGTGTGTATATATTTTATATATATAGTACTTTTTCTATTCAGTATTTATTTGTTGGATTTCATACTTTTTTCCCTACAATTCTAATAAAACTTTTGAGACAAATTTCTGTAAGTCCCTCACGCTGGTGTATGTCCAGAGTAATAGGAACAGGGATAAGGCAATCAACCCCTCATGGCAGGTAAGATACTGTGTATTGAGCTAGGATGTGTATCAAGGAAGCACGGTGTGTATTCCTTCTAGCTATGGGACTTTCAGGCTTGCATGGGTGAAACAGTCTGGGCTGTCTGCAGTATTTCACTTGGGAACATGCAGCTTCCTGAGACACTTCAACTCTATACTCACGAACTCTGTATAGCAGGACCGTGGTGTCAGGTCATGCTACTCCATGGCAAAGTTTAACCAAACTTAGAAGGGGCTGCTTATCTATGGTTTAACTCTGCTTTCAATTTACAGATTTATTTAAAAGCAGGGGAACAACATTTTCCTACTTTAGTAAGTTTTATGCTTCCCCCTAGCCTCATTCACCTAATCTGCCCCTTCACTACAAAGAAAAAAGAGAACGTTTTGTATATGTACAAAAAAGTTAAAGTACAGTAAAAGACAAGTAAATTCTTACAGTAATATTTAAAACATTTTCCAGTAAGAAAAATAACAAACATTGGGTTAATCCTGAGCTGCAAGTGGTTCAAGATATGAGGCCCTGGCTCTAGCACTGAGAAGACAGGAAGCGATGAGACACGTACCTTCTTTAAAAAAAGAATTTTATTGTAACAACTAAAATGAGAACTGAAAACTTGGATGGGAAATTGAAAAACTGTACAATTTTACTCTAACCTCTGAGGTCTTTGCAGTGGCTTACACAAAAGACAAGATACCTGAAAATGTATTATACCAAAACATTTAGCTTTTTTGTTTTTTATTTTTTTAAAAAAGTTTATTCTATGGCAATCTGTAAAAAAGAAAGACCTGATGAGTAAATATTTGCTTAAGGCATATAGCAGAGCAGCTCACTAACTTTCTAACAAGTTTAACATGGATATTTGTCCATTTTCCAAGAATAGGTTAACCAATACACCCACTTTGAAGTGCTACTGTATATACACACCCGAACTACTACATACATATACAAGACATCAAAACAAAAATGTTTACAGTTCAGTATTATAAGCCTTATACACACCTCACTGGTCTTGTGGGCTACTTCACTGTCTACCCCAGGACAGCGCCAATTCTCCTGGATTTGGAGCAGATGAAAGAAATAGCAAAGTACATTGGTGGAAGGCGGGGGGGGGGGGGGGGTTCAAAACTTCCTCTGCAGGAAGTTTCTCCTACTAGAATAATTTGCAGAAACAGTGCAAGTGAATTATTCTGGATTCAAAGGAAGATGCTTTATTTTACTGTCAAGCCTAAAATTTAAAGCTTTCCTTCTTGGAAAGAGCATAGCTGGGGGGTGGGGGGGGGGGCACTATTTCAAGAACCTCTATTTTTGCGTTTTTGCAGCTCAAAGCATGCTATTGAGATCTTCCAATAAAGGTTTTCTCCCTCATCCTCCAGTGCAGCTCTGCAGGCAGCACAGCAAGTCATACCCAGGAATCACTGAGCTATCACTCGCTTCAAGTGACCAGAGGTGAGGTGTGGATACGGCTTACTAAACACTCTGGAATGTCTGTACTATACTTACTCAGCTGAAATGAACCATGCTAAACAACCGGGTTACACTGAGTACGCAGAAATTCAATAGGAAGTCATGCCAAGTATTGGGCGAGTACATGTTATCTGATAAACACCAAATCAATCTATCGCTGAACGAAGAGACTTTCAGCAACACCCTTTGAACCACAGTCACTTAATGATCAGTTCATGCAAATATACTTTGGGCACATCAGTAAGCAGAAATATGTTCTTTCACCTTTCAAGCACATGGTATTTAATCAGGACACTAGAAGACTTTACATGCATTTTAATACAAATGATGTACAAATGTTGCTTTAGAACAATATTCTACCAGATGATGGAGAGAATAGTGGGGACAAAGCAATCACATACTGTATCTTAAATACACAGATGAGCCGTTATATATTACCATTTTTCTATACTCATTTTTCATGATTCCAATAATATAACTAAATATTGACTGATTACAACATTCCTCCTTTCCAGTACTGGTCTGACCAACAGTCTCACAGGTAAAGTATTGACTCCCAGTACTACCTGAGGATTTATTATTGTACTTGTGAAAAGCCCTTGATGCAAGCTTGACAGAACGCAAAATAGAAACAACTCCCACCCCCCAGTTTACCACCTTATTCACTGAAGGAAAAGAGCTACACTACAGACAGTTTTGCAAAAATAAATATGGAGTGGAAAGAGACTTACGTAAGATACTCCATAGTGATGTCTGCACTGAGAGTGGTGGTTAAGTGCTATAAATCTAGAAAGCATTTAAAGATAAAAAGAACTGATTATTAACACTGTTGCAAACCAGTTGTCATGGATTAGTTTCATTCACTACGTCTTTCAGTAGTGAATTGACTCTCGTCTTCTGCCCCATGACATCAGCAAAGAAGTCTTTGCTGCTGTTGTTTAAACAATAATAATTTGGTACTAACGCGAGGAACAGCATTGGCAAAGATGGTTCGGTGCAGTGCAGGCTTCCAGTCATGGTTCCACCAGTGTGCCCCAACCCTCATTTACAAGCTCTTTACATTTTCACCGAGTGGAACAACTCAGCTGCAGCACGGCACAGGACAAACCCACCCAGCTCACGTTGGGACAGCGACAACCCTGTCTGCAGAGGTGCAAGACTTACCCACCAACACCACCACGTCCCACCATCACTGAACAGTGCATCTTCAAGCCAAACTAAGCCAGTACTTTAAATCTTTGCTTTAGAAAAGCAGAACACGCAAATGCTTGCATCATAAGCCAGCTGATACATTCTCAGACCAACATGTCTTCTGTTGAGCTTTTTACTTTGTAAGGAAGCTGCCACAGCATTAATTGCTCTGGATTTCTTGAAACGCTTTCCTGTTCATTACTTGCACTGCCTCTGAGCACGTTACCTCGCCAGCTGCTGGAGGAAGCATGCTATGCCTTATGAAGCAGATGTACAGATGTAGAGTGAAACTGCATTTTACATTCCAAATGATGAGGTTTAAGAACTGGTCCTTCTCAATGCCAACCGAACAGCTGCAAAATGCTGGTGGACATGTTTTGGTTGAATTTCGTTTCCCGTTTCTCTCCCTCCCCTCACCTTCTCCTAACCCAGAATATAAAAGTAAAAACAGCTTTACAAAGGATGGTGCAATGTAAATAGACATATGTGCAAGTAGAGTGCAACAAAAGTCAATGAGAAGATACACTTATTTCCAAAAAAAAAAAAAAAAAAAAAAAGAAAAAAAGAGCTTGACATGTTGGGATACCCTGAGCAAATGCAGAAGCCTGTTTCTATAAACACATGTAAAACAGTAAGCTCTTTAAGAACAGTTATGCCAAGATTAAATATATCAATACCACAGGCACTGCCCACAACTCAGTCTTTAACAGATGAAGCAAGTTACAAAACAAAACAAAAAAAACACCCAACCACAACTGCCCCCCCTCTTCCCCCTTCAAAAAGTTTACATTCTTCAGGTATGTGGGTTTATTTTTCTTTTTTTGGGAACTCATCAATATAACTCATGTATTTGGTTACAACACTTGGAGAGTACAAGCAAGTTTCACTTGTGCCTAGTTTTTCTGAAACACGAAAGAAAAAGAACTGGCTTTTTAAAAAAGGCTAAAAACAACAATGTGTTGTAATTCTATTATTTAGTTAAAAAAAAAAAAAAAGAAAAAAAAAGAAAAACAGACTATTTGGCATTTTCTTTGCTTACTCCTGAATATTTTAAGGCCCTGAGATTAGAATATTATGTTCTTGGGACCACAGGGCTAGATAAAACCCTAGTGCATCAATTCTCTCTTAAGCCCTAACCAAAGTTCCGGCCTTGCAACCTAAGATCTATCTCCACTGAGACAAGGCTCCCATGCCTCAATTAGCTTTCTTTCACAGAAGCTTATTACAAACCGATCAAATCGTTGGTGTTTTCTGCAGGGTCACTCGTGCTGGCATGTCCATCAATGAAAACACACCCTGTAAAAAAGATAAGCCCCTGCTGTGAGGAAGGTGAACATGCATATATTCACTAGAAATGGCTTCCAAGTTGTCATCATGTTCTCATCATCCTCTTCTAAGTTGTCCGACTTCATTGACTCTTCTTTGTGGGGCGAGAGGTGCTGATTTTCACCAACAGTTCTCCTCCGAATTTCAGTGTCTTGACTATTGCTAAAGGACAAAGAAATGAATATTCAGTACCAGATTTTGCATTTCGGAGAGAAGCCAGGCAGACTTGATGAGAGCATGGCCTCACCCACTGAACATCACAAAGGTGGAAATCTCTTGCTATCACGAGCTGCAGCTGATGACACACCAAAGACTGTCCCTAATGATTACGGTTCAGGCTGTTAAATTACAGGTTTAGAACAGCACTTGTCATCAAAAGCCACCCAGAAAGAAAGGATAGTAAACATCCAGTCTGCACCAGATGCTCAGATTACTTATGCATTCAATCCCCAGGGAAGCTCTTGCTAGGTAACCATGCTTGGGGAGTATTCTGTGCCCTTTACAGAGCCAGGTGACTTAGCTTTAATCACCACCTACTTCCATTGCTCATCACAGATCTGCCACCTGCACAGCCAGAGACAAGAAACGAACTTGTACAAAGCCACATCCAGCTTAGGGGAACATTTCTATACAGTTCTAAGCCCAGGCACCCACTCAGAAAGTGAGAAAGGGGTGGAATTGTGAGTTGCTGCTGCAACTGTAACTTCGGAAGGGTGGCTACACACATTGTGATAGCTTTTAGTGATGGAACTGATGATTTCTCCACCTTTTAACGTTATCTCTGGATACTAGGCCTCCATCACGGTGACAGTATCCTGACACCCAAGGAAGCTTCTAAACTGAGCAGGAGCTTTCAGATCTACACTGCAACTCCTATCTGAATTTAGAAAGCAGAGCACCGCCGTGCCGTGACAACCAGCAGGGAGGTGACCAGCAGGGAGATGCTTTGCATGGGGACTTCCTACACATCTCTGACAGCTCAAGTCCAGAAGGCAGCAATCTGCCGTCCCAGGCACCACGTACCCGTACCTGGGCAGGAAAAAAAAAGCACACTTAAAACTGCTGCCTCTTTTTTGCTCGCTTCTGCCAGCACGTCTCCATGTCTTCCAGCCTCTCACTGTCTCATCCTTTCACACCAATCTGCCCATTACTCTCTGCTCCTTCCCCCTCCTGCCTGGCACATTTCACTTCCCTCATTTCTGAGCTCACTGTCCCAGGCACAAGGACAACAGTCATCGAAAGGAGGCCTCATCTTGCAGCTGCAGCACTAGTGCGGGATGAAAGAGCTCAGGATTCAAACCCTGAGCTTTTCTAACACAAAAATATTGTGTACGATAGGGTGTAACTTAGCAGGGTAACAGGCAGATGCCCAGCCCAAACCAGCCTCTGCGATTAACGAGGAAGATGAGCAGTTCCAGAGGATGACTCAACTCCAGCCTCAGGCAAGTGTCTGTAATAAAATTAATCTAAGCCTCTGCTCTTCAGAACTGGACATCTCTTATGTTCATTTAGACTAAGCTGCACAGAGTCTTTCCAGGAAATCATTTATTCGCTGAAAAATCCAGATTTATATAGCAAATGACAAGATAACAGCTTTAGATCCATACTCCCCATTGGGCTCAAAAAGCATTAGCTGACGTCTCACATCCTAGCAAATATTCTGGTAACAGCACTGTGTTGTCACTGAAGGAAAAAAGAGGGAGGTGCTTCTGTTCTAATGTTTTTGTCTTTTGTAGCTAAGCCTCTATTCGTGCCCTATTCTATTCCCAAGTTTTCCTTTCTTTTTAGTAAAGGTATTTGTAATTTGAGTATTTCATTTTCACAATCTCCCCTGCTGAATCAAAAAAATAATAAAAAAAATTCCTGATCTAAACATTGCATCATGTTAAGTGGGGAAAGGAGACACTTCCAATTTATCTCTTTGCCTCCAGCACAATTTGGAGGGAGATAACAGGTTCAGCCTCTCTGCTCTGCAGAATTAAGAGGAGGTTTATTTTGAAGGAAGACTACTGGAAACACGTCTCACTAATCTCCCGTTTCCAGAGTCACACACTCCCCCACTGGCCTAGCCAAATAAAATATATCAAGTCTGCCAGCTGCATCTGTTAAAAGGCCTTAGAGTTCTGCAGAGAATAAAAAAGTTTGATACTGTTATTCCAATATTCCTGTGAGAAGCTGAATATGTCTTCTTAGGAGACCATCTAGTGGGGGAAAATTAAACTTCCCCTTGATTATCCCTGGTGGGATTTGCCTAGCTGTTTTTGTTTTTTAATTATTATTTTCTATATATTTTAAAATGTTTATTCTTTGTTCTCTGGGGCGTTTAGTTGGTTGTTCTGAATAAAACTAGTTACCATGCAGGATGCCAGCAACACCAAGGCATTCTGACTTTAACCAGCTGCACGCTACACTAATAAGGCAGGAGTGACATCTAGTGGTTAAGCGTGTAGGAACCTTGGCTTCTTTGTTGTAGGTCAGTGACAGGTAGGAAAGTTCTGTGCTCACGAGCCCCTCTCCTCCTTTCATCAAAAGTAGCTTTGCCTGTAATTACTTTCACGTTTCTAAGTGCAACTAAAGCTAGTCAGCCTAGCTTTGAGCTACATGACTAATACTGCCACTAACTAGTGAATGTGCTCCTCTGTAACTTAACACACCGCAAGTAAATTTAGACTAAACCACCCCATTATGCCGTCACTTGTTCTTTAACTATAAGCAGGATCCCATAAATAGCCCTAGTTTATGGGTGAAGTTAACAAGAAAAAAAGCATAAGGCCTTCACTGAAAAGGATCCACCACAGATTTTGTTTCAGAACTGCTATTACACTAACTCAATCATGGGTGTTCTGGGCAGAACCTGTCGTATGAAATGCCATTTACGAGCAAGCTTCTTGTAACTTCTTAAAGCCACAAGGCAACCGGGCAGTCTTTTGGGGGCAGTTAGAGTGGGAAACTTAAGGAATTACCTGTCCGTGATCACTGGCACAGACGAACAAGCTCTGCCATCTGGAACCATCTCTTCCACAGTGCTGACTGAGCAACTGATCTCTTCCTCTGCCACTTCATGCTTAGGGAAGAATTCTGCGTGTTCGTGCATCCTTCCATTGTGCATTTCTGAGGTTCGCTTTGGTGGTCTGGGAGGTGGTGGGGTGTGTTCTGGTGGTGGGTCCAGGTCTTCATTGGAGAGCTCTTTCCACTGTTCCTTCAGGAAAAAAAATATAATGTGAAGTTTCCCATTATTTCTTTTACATAAACTACTCTAACAAGGCAGGCACTCTACAGTCTATTTCATGTATTTTTAGAGTGGCTGTTCATTTGCATCAATAAAAAGGAAAAAAAAAAAAAAAAAAAAGACACAAAAAACTCCAAACCTAAGCTATATCTAGTACATTGAAGACATCAGCTATGAATGCAAGAAATTTTAATCTATGTCTGGAAACTTTAAATAGCACAAAATAGAGCCTAGTTGATGGTTTTGCTTACCATAAAAGAAATATATAAGATTTAATCATAATACTTTTATACATTTTCTGGCATACTAGAAGTGTTCCCTTAAATGAAAGACAGCTGACGTACCCAGTCTACACCCCAATAACAGTGCTGAAAAGCATGCACAGTGCTATCACACAACAGGACTACAGGTAGTTTTTTGGTTTTTTTTTTTTTTTTTTTAAACAAGTCAGATAGTGAAGTGTTCTATTTAAGAACCCCAGAACATAAAAATCCACTGAAGCCAAAGTTAAAGCTCCTTTCTATTCTGTTCACCCCACTTATCTGCTACAGTTAAAGAGCTGCAGCTCACCACATCTGGCTCTGCAGTCAGTACTCACTTGCACTGAAGCATCTCCCATAATGAATTTTGCTCCTTCAATAACAGCTAAGTAGGAGAAACGAAGCTGATCCGCTGTCTGTATAAGTCCCATTCTGTACTTCCTCATTTCTAGAAGAACTTGTTTGACATCCACAGAAGAAGGATCTTTCCGTTTGTCCATCTGAAGGTACAAAATGGGAAACATGCCTTAATGCTCTGATGAGATTCAATACAGTGACTCCTATACTATGTCCTTCAGACCATCCTCCATATTACAGAACTAATAAACTAATTAAAAAACCTGGTATCAGCTACTTATTTGGCTTCTGAAAAGAGAGAGATGGGATACTGGTTCCCCAAAATCTTCTTGTATGTTTTCCTTTTTTTTTTTCTTTTGTCTTTCTTGTTTTTGAAAATACAGTAAATAAAATAATTTTAAAAATGGGTATTCTGACCTAGGCCTAACTTCTGTGTATTAGTTGTTCTTGCACAGTTAATAATAATAAATTTATTAAGTTAAAATTAAAAGTTAATAGTAAAGCCAAAATCTTTCCCTACTTACACAGGGTAAGTTGACTCCCTTAAAGGAAACACATTTAGATGTATTTTATATTGTTTCCGGATAGTTTACAGTATTATTTAATGAACACCTAGTGTTTTTTTTTTTTCTTAACCATAAGGGCAGTCTAGCCTTGTAAATTACTCTAAGAACTAGAGACTTTTCTTCCCCAGGCCCCAAATGGCCAGCTAAGAATGAGCTCTGCCTTAATTTTAAAGTGGAATACAGTCCAACACAGAATAAGAGTAAGATAACGAGAAATAACATGCAAGAATACTCCAGAGAAAACACCACAGCTCTTTGTAGGCTTAAAACAAGCCATTCCTGACCGTGACTCTACTAAATAGCACATTGTCTCGAAGCAGTAGCTCTTACCAGCAGAAGACATGTATCAACCAAACAGAAAGTTCCCGATCTTCCGATTCCTGCACTGCAGTGCACCACAACGGGTCCGTACTCGGGGTTCAGTGAGCCAGATTCTCTCACTTTGAACAGGAAATTGAGGAATGAAGCAGGTGACTCCGGGACTCCAAAGTCAGGCCACGTGGTATAATGAAAGTGCAGAATCTCTCTAGTTTCCTGCGTCTGTAAGAGACAGTACTTCTGAAGTCCTTTAGCTGGGACACACAAGTCAAAGCCATTCAAAGCACAGCTGCCTACAACAACGTTCTAGTGGGCAAACAATTCCTCACGTTTATTTTCCTAGCAAATAACCTCTCATACATTTAGAAATACAGCTTCAGAATTTTGATTTTTTTATAGCTTCAAACGTTAGACATTTTTAGCTGTAAGTCAATTTCAGATTTGTGTCTTTGGAAAAATGTTAGCTTCTTCCTTTGGAAGTAACTCTGGTTTATGCAGCATGGAGGAATGTGCCACCTCGACTTTGCGTGAGATTCAGACTACACTGCTACTTCTTGTACGGTGCACCGACACAACAGCTGACAAATTCAAATAACAAAGTTCCATATTCTGAGGGAGTTTTATAGCTCCAAAGCTAATTAACTAATTACAAATAATTATCTCTGTTTTGAGCAAAGTAAAATGATGTATAAGTCAAAATGTATAAGTATGATGTATAAGTCAATTTCCTTATACATAACCCATCTTAGTTTTCTCAGTACAGTTCAAATGCTTGCATCACCACAGGCAGCTGGCACTGCCGCTGCCCAGTTTTGGATGCCAGAATACCCTTGGAAGAGTTCTCAAATGGAAGTACAAGAAACTACAGAAGCCCTTTCCACTTTCTGCAGTCAAAACCCTCGCACAATCACAGGTGTTCCTTTACAGCTTCATTCCTCACCTGAAAACTTTCTTCCAGGCCTGCTGTATCACCTCTGTTCACGCTCTCTTACAACACTGAGGTACAACAATCAAAAACACGTCTATGGCAGGTGTCATTTTTAATGCACACTGCAAACTACAACAAACAAATCCTTATTCGAGTACAATTTCATTAGTCAAATTAGCATCTGTTTTCTCACTTTTCCTGGCAGAAGGAAGCATGCAAGATGCTAACAGCTGAGCAAAGGAATGTCCGTACCTTCCAGCAGTGAGCAGTATGAGGACAGGTCAGAATTCAGGTGAGAATGTCCCAACATACACACCTAGCTCAGCACCATCAGGAACCTCAGAAATTATCTTCAGTTACCTGCATTCAGTGGAAGTTAATGGCATTCCACCTGAGGCAGTCTCACCCAGGAGCTTCAGATCAGCTCTCACTGCTCTGCATGCTTCTGTTTTTCTCTGCTCTGTTAGAGTAATGCTCTAATACACTGCAATGTTGAAAACAGTCTCATGCAGAATCATCAATTGCAGGACAAAACCTGCTGTATTTCATGACCAGCTTTTTCAAGAGCTTGTTGATGAGGCGAGTCTCATCTCAGAGGTTAAAAAATGTGACTGGTAGTAGTTTAGGTACTTACTGTAAGGTTTTCCAATTCTAGCTGTCGTACTGTGTAATACGATTTTATATCTTCAGATATCAAGGTTAGTTTTAAGTTTGTATCTTCAAAAAACATTTCTTTTTCTTCCTTCCGTGGCCAGTACTGCGCACACTTTACCTAAAAACAAGCAGGTGCCATTTATATTTGTGTAAAATGCAATAAATAACTATTCTTAAATACACATTTTCAAATGAAATTATTTCTTCATTGCTTCTATTATAAGAAGGACTAATTCCAATGTGAAGAATACCAGTCTTCCTTTATGCTGCAGAACCATGTGTTCAGTACGTTTTTTTTTATGAATCAAGTTATTTTGACCCTGATTGAAGTCACAAAGATACCTAGGGATTGTGTAGGTAGAGCTCTCTTTCTCCTACTGAAGCTGAAAGGCTGCTACAGAGCTGCACCACTGTGGAATCTAATCAAAATCAAAGTCATTATTTATTTTGGCCTGTGCCAGACCAATCATAAAAACCAAAAAATTTAATAATTTTCTAAATATAAAAGCTGTTGTAACACTCTGCCAAGATCTGAATTTTTGTCTACTCTGCATTTAATGCGTTGACCTCATTGAAACATTTCCATTTCAAAAGAAGAGATGTTAACAAGAGCAGAATGTACCATAAAAAAATATTATGAATTCCACAAAGAAGCTACGTACAGAGAATTGCAACATTACTAATTTGCAAGTATAACATCAGATGAGATTTTTGTTTACTTCATTCATTTACCACAAAAATAAAAACAGCACTGAGATCATTTTAATTTTACATGGCACGATTTAAGAATAAAGTGCCAAACAAAAAAAAAAAACAACCTGTATTCAGCAAACATTCCTATTTCTCACTGAATTTCAGTTTCACGGTAAAGTTTTCCAGAGAGCTTAGTTTTGCAAAGGCTGCTACATGCTAGAACCTTAAACGAGTCAGTCAAACAGACAAGTAGCACATTTTGTAGCGGTGTAGGAAAAAACAGAACCTAAAGAAACTCATCAGTAACAAGAATAGGGAAGTCTGCAACCGAGTTTATGACCATTAAAACTATGGATATGATGCTGGTGAGAACTGGCCTGCTATTTCTGCCATTAAGCACTGCTTCTCTGAAAAGAGATTATGACCACCACTTGTCCATAGCTAAGCTTTCAATGGGAATGGATTGTTGGACATGGTTAGAGTGCAAATAATATAGATTTAATGCTGAAATGTAAAAACACCGATAAGAGAAGAACAGCATTCTCACCCCAGGATAATTTCTGACAGCATTTTAATGAATAAGAAAATCCTTCAGTATTTTGTTCAGTGGTACATGAATTCTAGTTTTGCCGAGACAAATTCTAATTTTTATTGAAAATGTATCCTCTGGCTTATCAGTGTATAGAACTCGATTAAAATTCTCTGCACTTTTATGGATATTAAAGTTTATGAAACAGCAACTCGCTTTGTGTCTAATTTCTCCACCAAGTGTGTCTGCAAACAATATTGTGTTGTGCTCCACTGTAGGTCCCCCACTGCTTTTTGCTGAGAAGTGTTAGCAGCCTGTCCCAAGGGATCACAGTAATTCGTTTTGTTCAGAACTATGGACATTGCAGAGAATGAGTGGGAATGGCTGGAAAGGAGAAAACTATTGAAAACTATGGTTACTGCATCTCTTGAAGTTTCATTTACACTAAAAAGGAAAAGCAAAACACTTGATATCAAGACTGCATTTCATTAAAACACAACTGATTGCACAAGAATTCTTTCCTGACTATGCAAAACTGTGTACCACCCAGTTATCACTGGTAGATACCCAGCATACCCAGCACCCCTACTCTGAAGTGTCTTTATACTGACTGCATTGTGATGTTTAACTTCAAATTGTGCGTTTCTGTCAGTTTTTAAAACCGCTTTTGTCCCAGATTTGCACAGATTTACCAAGTCTACTTCAGGACCACGGGATGGCAGCTGTGGAGTTAGCATATGAGCAAAGCTCCGAACCCACGGATGAAAAATTAATTCCATGCTTGATGGTTCCTGTCTTCACCACCACCAGAAGGGCTGAGGCATTTCCTCTCAAGACAGCAGCTACTCTGTGTGCCAGAGGAACCATCCCTTTTTATCTATCAGAAGGTTAATTACTTAAAATAACCCTGATTGTTTGTTCACCTATTGTTCCCCTTCATCATTTGTCTGTCCTGCCTAATGTAAACTTCCTAAAAGGTCCGGACAGACCCAAGCCCTCTGCACTTGTCCTAGCGAGCAAAGCCTTGGCTGAACAGCAGGTTCCCTATCTCTGACATCACTGCTTCAGACAGACACCAGTACAAGTACTTTTGATTGTAAAACAATGACCCTGGAGGAGAAACAACATACGTAGCAGGTAAGTTTAGAAATCAGAGCTCTTACTGCATGAAGGAAGCCTGGAGTCAGAGGCCCTGTAATTACTCTAAAGCTGTTTCATACTGCTTCTGAATGAGTGCTTGGTGTGAATAACCTTTGACAGGCTGACTGTGCGTGCAAGGAAGAGTGAGAACTACATTCAGATACCTAGGTTAGCAGTAGAGAGCAAATATTTATTTTTTGTGGAGAATTATGTTGTGTTTGTGTCTTACTTCAGCCAAATGCAGAAGAAATTAGGACCTGTAATTACAAACAATAGTTTTCTGGATTTATTATTTCACCAAGTACCCAACCCTAAACACAATTTGTTAGATAAAATTACTTACAGTCACCTTTTTTCCCCCCTTCTATTACTGTTCTTCACCTTTTTTTTTTTTTTTAATTTAATTTAAACCAAAACATGCAATGAACATACAGCTCAAACCAGATAAATACTTACGGATCCCTTTTCCATCACTCTGTTCAACATGACAACACCACGGCTTTTCTGTTCCCAAACCATCTCCCAAAAGTGACCACAAGTATTTGGCAAAGGTCCCTGCAGAGACAGAATCCCCAGAAATAAGCGTTATTCTCTGTTAAAGTCAGACTAATGTTCTCCAGTAAAAGTTACTGCCCTAGGCAATAAATTTAGGCAAGAAGTAGTAACAAGCAACTTCTAATTTCAAACTGGAAAAAAAAAAAAAGAAAAAAAAGAAAAAAAGTAGTGATATAGCTTTAATTTCCAATTTCCCACTATGAATTCACCCCATGAAAGCATGATTAATCTTCCCTACACACACACATAACAAGAAGACAGAAGTAGTCTCATTTGCAAGAAGAGAACTGGGAGCGAAAATTGCTGAGAGAATTTTCTTAGGCAAGTAAGCAAAAGTAATGGGGAAATAACTTCCCATTGACTAAGAGCAGAATTAACGTATACATTTACCTCTTCTGCAATACATCATTGTTATTCATAATACTTGACAGTCCACTGAACAGAGAAACATCCGAAAGACAGAGAAAATGCCAGATCACTAACAAGTTATATGGTTTTGCAGAATCTTCATGGATGTGCTTTTGGACTGAACAAAATGATAATTCCTTTTAAAGAACTACTGTCTACTTAGAATTTCCTTCTAACTTTATGGTTTTGCTTTGTTCCTTTGCTCTTCTCTACTTCAAAACCATTGTTCTGAATTTTGGGCAACACAAACAAACCTCTCACATTTGCTGTCTACCAAAGAGCACTGCAGGACAGCGCCCTCAAAAAGCCAGTCAAAACCATTAAATATTGGATCAGGAAAGGTAGCTGTATGTGGAAAAGTCAGATATGCTGCTAAGTAGCAGCAGTTCTTCCTTTCAACCCAATGATCAGCCTTCCCTCTCCTGAGTAAGGAAAATAAAAGCTGCACAGAAAAATTTTCATATTGAATGCTCCACTGTCTGCTTCTTCATTACAGATTTATCTTTATTCTCTAGAAACAGGAAGGAAGAACTTCTGAACTTTACTTGAAAATATTAATCCCAGTCTACCTTTATCTAAAATGTGGGAGGAAGGAAAAGAAGAGTCAAGATTAAAAGCCAGGACTATTTCCAGGGAACTGAACATTTAGGACAAACAAGAATTCCAGCACATTTGCCAGCTCTCAGAATAAGACGACAGTACCTGGGTGTTTTTGAATGTGCTACATAATTAGGTGGGGAAGTCACAGATTCAGTGAAAGACAGCAACTTTCCCTCGGCCAAATCCCCATCACTGAAGTCTGCATTCATGGCTTTCCTCTTTTCCTCTTTCATGTTGTAGATAAAAGCATCAGCACTGCCCAGTTTAGACATTTCAGGGACCATGTCATTAGCAGGTACACTATTTGTGAATGCCACACTAACATATTCACAAGGACATTTAACGACAGGCCGTAGAGCGCACTACCTCTTTTAAACTAAATGCAGTTAGGCATTAGGAAATCCCTAGCATACTTTTATCTGTTAGGCTGAGTAGGGCAGAAGTTATATAATGTGTTATATTTAAGTATGTTTGAACATCTTTAAGTCCATACTTAGGGTTCTTCTGTAAATGCAAAACCCTTCCACTAAGCAAAGCTCACTTCTGGTCAGAAAATTTATCAGACAATTTAAGATTATAATGGTCTGAAGTCTTTGTGCTGGCCTTCCATGTAGGAGAAATGTGATATATTTCAACCTCATCTAAATGTTGTTTATCATAAGCCAACACATCATAGGCAGATTTCTAGAAGCATGTTGGCTTCTGTTCTATAACAAAACCTAGGTAGGCCTAAAGTAAGATATACAAAGGGGCCAAAACACGCTACAAAAAGTCTGTCAGTGATGATGCAAAGGAGGAAAAATGTGTAGCATTTCTGTAAAATTGTTCCATGTACACAGTATGTTTATATAGACACAGAGATGTTTGCATAGACTTATCTAATTTCAAAATAAAGTAAACAGGCATGAGGTTAAAGAAATCCTACAAGAAACAATCCCAATCACCATATGATTTTTATGATCCACAACCTGCAATTACCTGGGTGAGGATGTAGCTCCTTTGGGCCTCTTCCATTTTTATCAAACTAGCATTGATATAGTCATTGTCACCTTGGTTTAGCTTAATTCGACTGTGATCAACTGCAGCACAATTAGAAAAACACTGGTTAATGTATAAGGCACAGAGCACAGTCCACGCACAGATCATCAAAATGTTATGATCAAAAAAGCTGAGTTTTCCCAAATAATCAAAAGAACTTAATCACAGCACCAAAACGTTCTCTGGTACTTGTAACTCTAGAAATGCAATATAGCGCCTACAAGAACAGCACTGCACCAGAGCACTGATGGCAAGTCACAGTCCATCTTCTCAGAATACGCTGGAGGAATAGAAGTATTTGCATCTGAAGTGCTCACAGTGGTAATGAGCAAAGCAGATCACACTGACCTATTTGTACGGTTATCCAGTTACTGTTTTTAAATAAATCTAGTTACACAATTGCTTATCTTTAGAAGCTTAAACATTCAAAATAAGCTTGTTCAAGGCTGAGAAAGGTTTGCCTAAACATATATTGAACAAACAGAACAGAGACTTCTTACTCTTTCTGTAGAGATTTAGCGACTTTTCCCAACCCAACCACAGTTTAAAATAGAAAGAACGATTAAAAAAAAAAAAATTACAGTAAATGTAATTTCACTGCTCTTTTGTTAGTTTCAGTTTGCTCTACGTAGAATAAAAAAACCACAAACCCAAGAGTTTCTACATTTTGCAAGAAAGGCAGATTGGAAGTAGTATTATCTAAAGGCAAAAAAAAAAGAACCATTTGTTACTCACAACCCCAAATATTAGAACTGCTTAGTAAGGCAACCTACGTGCAACCTTATTGTTTCTACAATTAACCTGAAGACTTAAGTAACTTCAAAGCACTAAGTATAAAATTTTGCTGGTACACAATGAAACTAGTGCCTTTGAGCAGAATATAGGCATTTGCCCAAATACACAGAAATTCTATAGGTTGTGTTTAAAACAGGTAGCAGTGCTGCACCCTTGAAGAAGAGGGAATGAGTCCTGGGTGTTGTCATTTAGTGCAGAAAAGGTAGTTTAGCAAACCAGCTGTGAACTTTCTCTAGTGTCCAAAATATCAAATATTTTTCACTGATCATTTGGCTACAGTCCTGTACCCCTCTGCACTCTGTGATTTCATTCCTGCAGTCTCTCTTGCACCTCAGAAGTCAGCATGCCAGGCACAGGCAAGTCTGAATGTTAGTGTCTTTCTACTCAGGAACATGGAAGGCAAGACAGGCTGCAACTCTGAACTGAGCTGTCACCAGTGTGCTGGGTACAGAGGACACATGCTCAAAGATGCACGGCCCACCAGAATTCACCAGAACGTGCAATGCGCAGTGATAATTATTTCAGAAACACGTCTCACACTAGTATCACCATCCTTGCAAACTTCCTGTTTTCTCTGTTCCAGATAGCTTAGGATTTATTTCCAGAGGTCATATGCTTTATGCAAGACTTCCCCATCTTCCTATAGCAGCATTTATGCTATATGGACTAGAAGGGTGCTGTAGTAAATATACTGCTATAGAAAGGACACTTCCACTTTTATTAATGCAATTTCAGCCACCATTCTTCCCTAGCATAAGAATTCAATGGTAAAGCAAGTTCCTTTTTTCAGTTTTCTGCTCAAGAACGCAGAATTAGTCAGCTGCTACAGTACAATCCTATGGATATAATGGCATCCTGTGACATCCATATTGTAACCAAAAATATTAACGAAATGAATTGACTTGAATGCATACGCATCTAACAGAAATCTTGTTCTTACATGGTGCTATTACAAGTCATTAGAGGTCAACTGTCTGTTGCAAACAATGGAAAAGAAAGTGTACTTACAGGGGCTGACATCTCTGTACCTATTTCTGTTTTTGTTTCTGGGATGTTTGGCCACTTTACATGGAAAATCACTGGCTTCATGCCTGATGTCCTGAAACAAAACAACAAAAAAATAAGTCTTAGATATGAACCCATCTAATATCATCATGCCATTTTAAGCTGTTTTCAGACAAACAGGCACTTGACCACAAATTTTAACGTGTGAGAGCTTTAGACAGTATGCACTCTAGGATTCAAGTTAAAAACTGTGTTTAAATTTACCAGGATACAACACTATTTGTGTGATAATAATATTATTAACTTCCCCAATAAAGTAGTAAAACATTTACCAGACATTATGCCTTTGCACTCCCGATGGAACAGGCTCTCTGACCCAAAGCACTTTCATATAAACTGCTCTATGCTATTGTTTCCATTATCAGTGGAACTATCACGTATTTTTTCTGTCTCATCAGGAATTAGAAAATATTCATTATGATAGAAAAAACACATCAACACACATGGAGTGGTGACTTGTCAACAACATGCTGCAGTCATGCCTTTCTAGGATCAT
Source organism: Aythya marila (assembly GCF_965140915.1). Lineage (NCBI taxonomy): Eukaryota > Metazoa > Chordata > Aves > Anseriformes > Anatidae > Aythya > Aythya marila. The sequence goes on from NC_139057.1 coordinate 8,425,095, forward strand.
TTACAACTTGATCTTATCAGCAAGATGCCATAAAGCTGCAAATGGCAAATACTGTTCAATTCACATGCTCATCTAAAACATATGTACCGTATAAAGTATATATTTAGGGTTTCTTCTCCTTCTCCCCCCCCCAATAGCTCAACTATCTGATACAATTTCAAAAGATAGAATAAAAAGAATTCTGCTGTCCCTGGATATTAGCCTCAGTTTTAACACAAGCACAACTTCACAGTGTGAATAGATACTGGGGAAGTACGAAATTCTTAAAAATTGTAGTACAAGGGGCTTTATAGTGACATTGTCAGATGTAATTGAGATTAATGAAAACTGAAGAAATGGATATACTGTAGAACTGATATTTTGATAGCATCATTAGGTTTAAGAAATCTTAAGACAGATACATCGTGCACATACATGGTAAGAAAAAAATAACCTGGCCCAGATACCATTGAAAAATCACCATTACAGAATCACAGAATCACAGAATTTTCTAGGTTGGAAGAGACCTCAAGGTCATCGAGTCCAACCTCCAACCTAACGCTAACAGCCCTCCACTAAACCATATCCCTAAGCTCTACATCTAAACGTCTTTTGAAGACTTCCAGGGATGGTGACTCCACCACTTCCCTGGGCAGCCTGTTCCAGTGTCCAACAACCCTTTCGGTAAAGAAGTTCTTCCTAACATCCAACCTAAAACTCCCCTGGCTCAACTTAAGCCCATTCCCCCTCGTCCTGTCACCAGGCACGTGGGAGAACAGGCCAACCCCCACCTCACTACAGCCTCCCTTGAGGTACCTATAGAGAGCGATAAGGTCGCCCCTGAGCCTCCTCTTCTCCAGGCTGAACAAGCCCAGCTCCCTCAGCCGCTCCTCGTAGGACTTGTTCTCCAGGCCCCTCACCAGCTTTGTCGCCCTTCTCTGCACCCGCTCAAGCACCTCGATGTCCTTCTTGTAGCGAGGGGCCCAAAACTGAACACAGTACTCGAGGTGCGGCCTCACCAGAGCTGAGTACAGGGGGACGATCACCTCCCTAGCCCTGCTGGTCACGCTGTTCCTGATACAAGCCAGGATGCCGTTGGCCTTCTTGGCCACCTGAGCACACTGCTGGCTCATATTCAGCCGACTATCCACCATCACTCCCAGGTCCTTCTCTGCCTGGCAGCTTTCCAACCATTCCTCTCCCAGCCTGTAGCTCTGCTTGGGGTTATTGCGCCCCAGGTGCAGGACCCGGCACTTGGCCTTGTTGAACTTCATGCAGTTGACCTCAGCCCATCGGTGCAGCCTATCCAGATCCTCCTGCAGAGCTTTCCTACCCTCAAGCAGATCGACACACGCACCTAACTTGGTGTCATCTGCGAACTTACTGAGGGTGCACTCGATGCCCTCGTCCAGATCATCGATGAAGATATTAAAGAGGACCGGCCCCAGCACCGAGCCCTGGTAACAAACTACTGAGCTAAATTCATCTCCTTTTGCAGGATGAAATTTACTTTGTAAAATAAACTTAACCAAATCAAGCCAAGTTTTATGTTAATTAAGTTATTTGTGCAGACACATATGTACTTGAGCACAGTGTTGATCCACACATCTACAACCACTGACAGAAAAGAGGTTTCTGTGCACGTAAATCTAGCGCTCCTGTAGGGCTGCTGGTAATGTACAGACCACTTGCATAGGAAGGCTGGGCACTCCTCCATTACCAGTTTCGCCTTAGCTCAGGCTCTGGTTTAAATTGTGGTAGCCTTCCAACATCAGAGCAGAAGGATTTTACACCAGCTCAAAAGCTAATTCCTAAAACACAGGCCAAACACGACTCTTTCTGATCGTCTCTGTTTTGCATAAATAATTATTTATAGTGATTTTTATTATATTTTTGGAGGTAGGCTATCTGCTGCAGCTTATTACTTGTTCATTTTTCTACCCCATTATTCAGGTATGTACTAATTGATACTGAATTTCACATGTAAAGTAAAAAGCTCTATTTTATATATACCTGCTCAAAATTAGTTCAGTATTCTGAAATGGCTCCTCACTGAAATAAGCCATGACATCAGCTGCTATCTTTTTATAACTTAACACATGGCTGCCAGTATTTCTGCTTATGAAGAATGCAGTCTGGAGAATATGATCTTGACTGCCACAGTCTAATATCTCAAACATGAAGCAGCTAAAATGGCTGTTTTCAGAAATTCGTCTCCGATGTTAGGTTGGTGGCTTTGTATTTTGCAGGGGTTTATTTTTCCTATGTACTGACTGAACAGGATTAATAACAGACAAAAACAGGGAACTAAGGAAAAATGGTCTTCTAGATCTCTAACCACATTTCCCACAGAGTCTACATATTTCTTTCTTTCTTTCTTTTTAAGTGTAAAACAGTCCCACAAAGTACAAAAAACAACACTTAGGATCCACGTTAAATATAGCAAAATGCAAACAAAAAAAACTTGCTGTAAATACTGGGTTAAATTAGCAGCAGCACCCATCTACACTGTTTCATTTCACAGCATTATCAAATTGGAAAAGAACTGTCCCCTCTTCAGAAAAGGAAACAGATCAAATGCTTCATTACAGAAATGAAATGATGCAAAGGAATTCTAATATAAAATTATTATACTCGTGTATATGCACTTAAACACTACCTCCAGAACATGCTCCCAGCCTCAGAGCTCCCCACATTCAGATACCAACATCACTCATTTAAGGATCTGACTTTTTATTGTCCAAGGAGTAGAGATTTGGCTATTAACTCACTGCCAAATACTATTTTTTTTTTTTAAGATGCCAAAAGTACAAAAAGAATAAATGAATTCTAGACTCCCGTATGCCTATAAGAAACAAAAAGAAAGAAATTACCCATATGCCTTCCAGAAACACAGGCAATTTTTTAAAAAAATATTTTTTCTGAAGCATGTTGCAACATATAGAGGAGAAAATTAAAGGGTGGGAGCGAGGGGGAGAAAATGAGGGACCTAGATATGGCACCAGGCAAGCCACTGTTTTATGAAAATCCAACTAGCATACAGAAATTCATTTCTGAACATGATACCAATAAAAACGAAAATCCTAGATGGCATGCATGCCTGGATCTCTGTGGTTAAATCCATGTCTGAAAAGACTGGGCATACTCTTCTCAGCAACATGGAATAACAGTGATTTTTTTTCTCTCTCTTTTTTTATTTTGTTTAAAGCTACAGCAGTTGGTAGAACATCTTCTGGCAAGAAACATAGACTGCTTCCAGGACATTAAGATGACTTCAGTGGAAATCAGATGGCCTTCAACAGAGATTACTGGAAGAAACATTCTAGCGATCAGTTCTGTAAAATGGCCACGTTACAGGCTCCCTTGGATGCTTCTCAGAAGCATCTGTGATTGCGGGAGTCAGCTATCAAATTAGGTAATTACGCAGTGTTCCAGAACACAGCAGTAACAGCACCACAGGATCTCCTGCTGGAGAGAGCAGGCTCATTCAAAGCATGGGAGCACTGTGCCACGGGCAGCCTGAAGCCAGTGACGCTGCAAGAACTGAAGTTAGTCGGGGATGAACACAGGGATTGATAAGGTTACTTATCGCCTTCTTGAATCACAGTCACACTGCAGAGATCCTGCCATTTAAAAAGGAAGCTCGACATTTCAGTTAAAAGGTCGTGCAACACAACACTTGATAAAGAGGAAGGGCTAGAACTGAAGTCAGTTTTCCAAAGTCAAATGCCTCTGGTTTTGAGCATGAGTCATCCTCTGCCACTCAGCTCCTGGTTGTAAGTCCTGGACCCAGTGCAAATACCCCTAAACATCGCGGAGTGGAAAGAGGAAGCTTGCCGAGGCGCTGGTTTTCAAACGGAAAGTTCTCATTGCTGGTTGTTTGTAGCAGTGACTGGGGCAAGAAGTTCTCCAGTGCTCTTCAGGAGACGGTTGCTCGCAGCTGCACGATGGGCCCCACGAGGCCTGACAGCATCCCACTGCCTGACACAAAGCCCACGCACAACACAAGGACGGGTGACCGAGCTGCTCAGACACAAGGTCTCAGTGTGGTGATGGTGTCCTCGTGTCCCAGACACCTTCAGCAGAATGGGGTGCTCATGGTGGCCAGAAGGCCTGCCCCAGCCTCCCTTCTGAAACCTCCTCTTAGGAATTCCCTCCGCAGCCCTTTCTTTCTGTTCCTCCCAAACTTCAAAAACTTCCCCTCATTTCAGCCTGTTAACCCCAAAATAGCCAGAGTCCCAGGTCTGCCAATTCCCTCCACCCCATAAGCATTTTCTGCCATCTTTCTGCTTGTCCTTACTGCCACTACTCAGCCCCTTGCTGGATTTGCCACATGTGAACTGGAGCACAACCCCACTGCTTGACCATGCTTTCCTCCTCTTCTTCAGACACCAACAGGAGGTTATAAAAAGAGCAGATCCACCTCAAAATCTTCCAGAAAGCATTAGGTAAGACCACACCAAGAGGCATTCATGACATCAGTCATTCAAGCACTGCAATTTTCAGCGATTTTCACGTCGGTATTTCCAGAGGAGCAGCTGCGATGCGCAGGCCTGAAGGGTCTTCGGATTCAGCGCAAGGCTCCCCGGAAACTCTGCAGCAGGCCTCAGCCCGATGGCACTATTTTATTGCCCCATAAATTCTGCAGTAGCTCAGACTAGGCGATAATGATATACTGCCATTTTAACAGTTCTGTTCCTACGGGAAACAGCAATTGCCAAGATCTTATCACAAGCTACAAAGGCACCCGGTAATATATCTGCTGAGCCAGTCACACTAAGGAAAGCAATTCACAACAAGTATATAAACACTTAAATAAAAAAGCAATTTTAGCTTAAGAGCTTAAGAAAAAGAAGTTTCCTCTTAAAGCTAGCGTTGAAAAAAAATGACTTCTATAAAAGGTAAGAAGGTTTTAAAAAAAAATAAAGTGAAAGCTGCTGTTTTCTAGGATGTCATTAAGGGCTGATTTCAGAATAGAAAACCCTACTACAATTGTATGATGTGGCAAAGACCTGTACAGAAGTCCGCAGGAACAACAGGTACTACTGGAGGATCCACAATGAACAGCTACTTTACACAAATGGGAAAACATCTTTAGTGTGTGAGGGAGCAAATTTACTCACTGAGAAGCAGGGAACTGAGTCCTTCCTTGCGAAGACATGAAGTGTATGTAGATCAACACTGCATGTAAGCCAGTTTGACAAGTAAAACTGAGCTGCTTATCCCTTTGTATCAGGACATTTGGATGGGGACAGGAACAGGGATATAATTTCTAGGTAACACGAAGGTCATCAATGTGCATCTAAAGACCACATGAAGACCAGACAATCACATAACAACAAGCTGCAGAATTTCAGCCAGTTTAGTGAAATAAATGTAGAATTTAATTTCCTTTAAAAAAAATAATAAATGTATCTAGTCTCTCAGTTTTGCTTTCAAGAAAAAGATAGCACTATTGATTTGCCTATTAATCTGCCTCAAAAAAAAAGCCAGTGGGCTGGTATGCCAAGCTTCTTCCTGAAGCCAAGTAGCATGAAGAGAGAGTGAGAAAGAGACAGGCTTGTTTAAAGTTCAACAACACTATTACGTGAGTTAAAAAATATATATATATAATCACACACTTGCAACATGGTTTTCCTAGAAAGCCCCTTGCTAATTCAGCACTATGTGGGCAATCTGGAACAGGTTGTAGCAATGCAGCGTAAGCAGGGCTCCTGACATGGCAGTCAGCTACTTGTAGGCATGGAAATAACCCCCCCCCCCCCCAAGAATGTAAACTGGGCATGATCATGCTATTAAATCATATCAACACTTGGGAAAGTGTACTAATTTCTTCTGTGCCCATGTTCACCACAGATTCCTTCTCACCACCGACTAGTTTCAACACACCTAACTGTAGAAATTTAAGGATCAGGAAAGTAAATCCTGCAGCACTTCACTGCACCCACCTCCTCGTGGTAGGTAACCAAACACTAAATGGTCAATTGAATGCCTGAACCCAAACAGTTGAAAGAACAATGAAACTTGCATACATACTTCTAGAAGCGAGAAAGTACTAACTTGTACCGTTTTCCGATTTTAACAGTACTGTATTTATTTTGTGTGTTGTCAGAAGGAAAGCATTGCTGTAGAACAAATGGCTGCAATTCTGAAGAACTCAGTTGTTGAGCTTCTCATACTGCTTCAGGGCCGTTATCTGCAATGAGCAAAAGCTGATTTTTCAATTCTGATTTTTTTCTGAAGGTTACAGCAGAGATTGGGTTGCTTGTGCCAAGCATTGTACTAAACTCTAATATTTGGTTAAAGAATTACATGAGGCTTCTCAAATTTCAGTAAGTTCAAAATACAGTTTGTCCTTGAAATTTATGACCCATAACAGAAGAAGTTCAGAGTAGCTGGCAGGAACACTCTACTTCTGCTGTTTTGTAGCCATGTACTCACTGCCAAAACAGGAAACAACTGAACGGAGGGTCAGTATAAAAAAATAACTGAAGTTTCCTTCTTCTCCATGTCCATCTCTATTTTTCCTCCCAGACATTCAATCGCTACAGAAGTGCATCTTAGACATTACTGGAAGGACAGAGACTTTTGAGAAGATGAAATGGCTTTTCTTGACAGCTGTTTTGAAGAAGCAAAGCTTTACTATCTTTATCATCAAACAAATTCAGTGCCAGGAAATAAACCACAGTCCTATTAGAGTGTCAGAAGGTTCTAAGTCAGTTACTCATCTCCTATAAGAAAAATAAGAGACAAGATCCAAATCTTGACTTACCCAAACACAGAGGTCTTCAGATAACAAATTTTGGTTTAACCTCATCTCAAATAAACCGGTGCATCCAACAGCCTGGACACCTACAGAACTCCCCAAGGAATTTAGGCTGTGTAGCAAATCCAGACCTTAGTTTGTTTGCGGTATGGATTCTGTATGAGTTTAAAACATGTAATTACAGGCTTCGAAAACTGACAGCTGTGGTTATAAACAGAGTCCTCCTTTCCTAGTTACCTAATACTTCATCCCAACATCTCACAAGCCACCTAATGGCATTATTGCTTTTACAGAACACCTACCACAAAAAACAAGGTAAAGACTAAGTGTGTGGACTTCGTAGGCTTCAGGGTGGGTGGAGAGGAAGGAGAGAAAACATAAAAACTGAAAGTATTAGAGGTGAGGAAGGGACAAGAAAAGCTTCTTCTCACACTTTCTTTCTCACACTTTCAACATGCCACATATTAGACCAGCTGCAAATGACACGTTGCAAACTGGAAACAAACGGAGGAGAGATGCCCTTAGAACCATTGCAGGTAGTTTAAAGTTTCTCAAAGGGATCTCTGACTTCATGAACTAGGAACTGTGGAATGACTTTTTATTTATACTCACTCAGAATCTTCTACAATCTTTCAGACACTACATAGTGTTAACAGCCTCAGTACTAGCTGGGCTAAAAGCATGAAAAAATGCATGACTTTACTGTGACCCCAAATTCTTGCATCATGTATTAGCACCAGTTAATCTTTGAACAAATGAGCTTATTTGATAGGAAAAAAAATTATGGATAAACAACTTTAAGGCTCTCTTGTTTTTGAGTGTCCCCTTTTCTGCAAGGTATACAAAGAGATGGTGACTTTCAAGATACCTACGTCAGTATCACTCCTTGCTCACTGATTGTTCACGAGCACATTGTTCACTTTTATGGTCATTAGTCACTGATTAGTCACTCTTTTTTTTTTTTTTTTTAAATCAAGAAACCTTATTTTTGCTCTAGCTCTCCCCCAAAATCATGCAACTATTTTCAAACACTTGCTAGACTTTGAAATACTTAAATTCATATACATGGTTCTCAGAAAGCAGCTCAGATCAATACACCAATTAGAAAAGCTTCACGTACAAATCCAGAAAGCCCAATTAATTTATAAAGCTCAGTGTTCTGTACAGAAGATGTTGTCTCTTCAAAGGTTTGCGATAGGATAACCTTTTGTTTAAAGAATTTCAAGGATTGTGCTTGAACAAAGATAGAAGACCAGATGAAAGCCAGTTAGTCTGCTTTGCACAGCCAATACCAACAGGAACAGCCAGCATGCATATATGGATTTCCAAAATTTACTATCTGCCACATAGAAATAATTTAATTTATAAAATTTGTAATTTGTAATTTAATTTGTGAAATTCTACAATAAGATTAAAGCTTCCTAATTGCTATCCAACAGCAGCCAACTGACATTACATCTCTCAGCAACCAGAGTTGCCTACTACAACCTACTACAAGATAGTGGAAGGCAACACCATGCTGACGTGGTTTACTCTGTTAGTTTTATCCTAAAAAAGCCCTTTGTTAAAAGGATAAAAATTTAATAACTGCATAATCAAAACTAAGTAAAAAAATGCATTTTCCATTGCAAACAGAAAGAACTGAGACAGGAGAAAAAGCTCGTCTTGTTCATATCTAAATTTTAACAGAAGAGATTCAAAAAAGATGGAAGGAATAAACTTAAGTATTACCCTTTCAGTTTTTAACTGTTTCAGGAACTATCATCAGGTGGTTCTTTATGTGCCATGACTGTGCAGACATATGGATAGCTTATTCTTGGAGCCCTGGAAACAGGTTACTCTACCAGGTAGCGGCTAATTTATCTTCAGAAGAACTAGAAAAATTACTGAAATAAAGACAGGAAGGCAGCAAGAATTCTTCTTCTCTATAAGCACAAACCGGTTGTAAACTTCATCACCATTACAGGAATTACCCTGAATCATTCTTATTCAGATTTAAAATCTCACCTTTAGAAAAACTTTAAGAGGAAAAAAAAAAAAAAAGCTTTATTATTTTAAGTCATTTCAAGTGATATCTAAAATATCGCTCATGCTTTGTTAATATCAGAAGTTTTACTTTAGGCAGAAATCAATATGCAGAAAGTGAATCAGTTCTGCCACACTTCCTGTAAATTGATTTCAGTACACTGAAACAAGTACGTTTAAAAATTTGAAGCACAAGAAGGTTCCTGTAAATGAACACAAGCACATAGTTCCATTTTCTAACTTACCGTCCTCGCCCTCTACACACAAAGTGCGTGTGATCTGATCTTTATAGGTATATATCGTGTGCTCTGCTGCAGGGACAAAAACTTGCCAAAAATTTACTCCCAATTCCTGTCAGCTGTACAGCAACCTTAGCGAGCAATGAAAATCATTACTAGGTCTGAAGATGTCTTTTCCCTCTCTGTTCTGACAAACTGCTTCCTTAATTTTGATAGAGACATCAGCAGGTTACCTGTGGGTTTGCATGCTGCTGGGATGGGTTTTTTCTAACTGCTTTTAAAGCATGTCTTTCCTAAGGAACCTACAGTTGCTGCCTTCCTCTCAAATTTCAGACTTACCGTAAGATTTATTCACACATTTAGGAAAACGATACCCAGATCCTTAATTGAATTGTCATTTCAGAATTTAAGCTTGGCCTGGCATCTGAATGACTCCAGAGAAATATTTTGGCTCCAGCTAGTGCACTGCAGGCAGCCCCCCCCCGGAGCACCACCACCACCCAAGTGGCAACAGATTTGATGCCTTCTCAGGTGAAAGCTGCACAGGTCTTTCCGATTCTTGTTCCATATCTCTCCTTTTTGATCCCAATATATGTCTGCTCCAAGACTTTTCATTCTGAACACATCAGAATTGGGCATGTGGGCACACTGCCAACTAAGTAAGTCTTTAGAATATCTGTCATTTTTATTACTACTGTTAACAAGGAATTTGAAAGTCTCCTAGTACAATACTAGGTATTGTACCAACACAGAAGGACATTACTTCTGCCTAAGGAGAGACTCCAGGCAGTTGTTTAAACTAATATTTGAACTACTGTCGCTGTTTAAAACTCCCTAAATCAATTTACATCTATTAACAAGATCATCTTGTGAACTATAACCAAAGTACTACAATTATTAAAGTACCCAGCGCACCCACACACAGATTGTGCTCTGTGGTCTTGATGAGTAATAGCACACTTAGCAGGTTGGAAAGCAAGCAGCCCTGCACATCTGAGGAGCTCAAGTTTGAGCCTTCCTACTAAGCCATGTTTAAGTTGTTGTTTTTGTTTTGTTCGTTTTTTGGTTTTGTTGTCATTAAAAAGAGACTTTGTTTTATATTAAAACATATTCTTCACATTCACTGAACTACAAACGAAACTTGTCTGTGGTATTTGTGTCCTTTCACCTTTTCCTGGAAAGTATGTTGACTAAAAGCCAAACAAACAGCACAGCACTTTAGCTGCTTAATAGACAAACACTGCAGTCATTTTGCTCAGGACAAATATTTTAAAGAAACAAAACGAAATCCCAACTGCTAGATTAAACAAACAAACAACCAACATGTGCCAACATTTGTGTATTCACCTTATCAGCAGTTTGAACGTACACAGTTGCAGAACTGCAGCACTATTTTTTATCCTTTAGGTAGATGACAAGTTAAACATATCTAGCTTACCAAGCTGTGCTTTAGAAGTATCGGTCACATTACCAGGAGATTAGTCAAGTCACGACATGATGTACTGTCTGGGTTGGAAGGACCTTCAAGGATCACCCAGTCCAACGCCCCTGCCATGGGCAGGGACTGCCCTGTGCTCCCTGTGCTGCAGCCACGTACATTCCTCAGGAACTAACACGACCTTTTAAAACAACAGCTGTCATGGAGAGGACAGGCTATATAATTCCCAAGTCATCTTAAGTTTGTCAAAGTCACTTTCAAATTAAGCTATCATACGCGAGATACAAATCTAATCATCTAGAACAGGTCACAGAAATTGCCAGAGAAAAACAAAGTCAGCACAAGCAGAGCTTTTCAGCAAGCCATCGCTCCAAGTTTAAAAGGACAAGATGCAGTTTCACCGTGGTGCACTTCATTAGCATGGCCCATACAGCTGATTTCCTGATGCATTTATGGAATTATCCATGAAATCATAATGCAAATAAGGCCTTCCAAAGCAGTGGGATTCCCCAGACATTTTGACTGGCATGACACATGTCTCGTGCTTCCTACCCCAGGGAAAGGCAGCTTTGCTCTGAAACTGGAGTGCAGGAATTGCCAGCATGGAGCACTGGTTTTCCACCAGTGAAAGAGTCTGTGAAAAGTCAAGGATTTAAACAAGTCCCAAAATACCAACAACAAATAAACTGAACACTGCCTTGCTAACTCACTAGCTTTACCTTTTCTCCTTAATTGAGACTGATCAGGTAGCATGCATGAAGCATGAGGGATTTTAGCTTACAGCAAGGTGATCAAACTGACTTAAGGGACAGATCTACAAAAATCAGGAGACATACAACTGTCTACAAAACAGACAAGAGCCTAGCAACACTTGGGATGTGGGTAGGATTGCCATCTACTACAAAGTCACTACCTCTCAATTTTATATTTTATAGTTCTAACCCTGAAAGCAAACCCAACAGCCCAGAGAAAGAAAACGTGTTTTCTTAAATAGTCTCCTAGTGGGAAAGAGAAGAAATACAGAACTTTTGCTTTTCAGAGAGTTTGACTTCACATCCATACATTCAGCATCAGAACAATCCCCTGGATGGGATATGACTCCCTGAATAAGATCACTAGGATTTTTAAACACAGATTCAGTAACTAGAAACATGGCTTTCTGAGTTTTCAGCTTGTTCTGCAGCACTACCTTCTCTTGCAAATGGATGAAGAGGGTCTAAGAAAAATAATATACCTTTCTATCTCTTCACTGGTGCCATATCTACATTAAAGTGGTGGTCCAGATACTAGCAATGAAGACCAAAAACAGTTTACAAATACTACTTGGAAATAAGATGACTTCAGAAGTTTTGGTGGGTGCCAAAATGAGTATTAAAAGATAGGTGGAAACAGAGATGGCTACATAACAGTACTATGATCGAAAGCAAAAATGCACTGTTGTCAGAGAGAAGAAACACTAATCCTAAAGAGCTTTTACAGCACTAGAGGTGCCTGAAAACAGAAAAAAAATGAGTTTTAAAAAAAGCTCCAGAGTTCTTTTCACATTTACTTATCAACTTCTTTACAAATTCAACAACTTAACTTGGGGCAATAACTCCTAGAAACCACAGCTAATGCCACAAGTAATAGGGACAGCAGGAGACCTCATGTACTCCAAGACTCATCACCCATTCATGTGGTATGCTGCTAGCACAGCATCGTAATTTGCATGCAAAGGCAAAGTAGGCTGCGTGTAAGAATACGCACATGCACAATCCTTTGCAAGTTCATTAAAGACTTAAATCAACAAAAATATCCTTTTAGAGTCCTTCTTTTATTTTTACAAAGGAAAATATCACACATTTTTTCACATCACTGCTATTGTTCTTTGGATGCCCTCATGTTGTTTGTTTTTGTTGCTTGCATTGCATTCCAAAAGAAACATTTATGTCAACTTGGACTGCAAAACATTAAAGGGTTTCAGTGAGACACAGAAAAACCTTTCAGCTAGAGTACTGATTTTGATCCACCTTATCTCTTCCAAATAGCCATTATTGCAGCCACACCTCCCCTCAGGAGCAGTGCAAATAAACCAGTTAAGGAATCACCCATTGAAGGCAGCCAGGAGATACTTCTTGGTTGCTATTATGGATGCTGCTTGTGTTCTCCAAGCAGATTAGTTTTCATCTGCAATGCTCTAACTCATTTGGTTTCTAACTTAGGAGTCAATGTTTCTCACTACCATTTTAGGAATCCAGCTACTACACTGTAACGCTGGTCGGTTGACAGCTGTGTTGGAACAACTATATACTTCGCCTTTCAGAAGGGAGGATATTTCTCTGAGCAGTTTTTTTGGCTCTTGGAGGAATGCTTTTGTCTTCCCTGGTCCCGAGAGGCAAGGGAAGAAAGTTTTAGATTAGCTTCCCTCCCCCATCGTTAGCACTGCAGCAACAAATTGTCATTGGAAGCGGACATCATTCAGTGCCATGGGAGCTGGGCCTGGAAATCATGCATTTCCTTCACGTTTTTGGTGAGAAAGTCTTTCGAAACACAGAAGTAGATCTAGGTTGATTGTCAATGGCCTATTTTCCATGATGACAAAACCAGAAACAAAAGGATTTTTATTTAGGAATCAGAACTATTTTCTGGAGTTGCCTAGTTTTTCGTTTCTTGATTTAAGCTGGTCTGGAAGTCTCCCACCATCATGAAAAACAGAAATGAAAAACATAAAGCTTAGGAAAACAGGATTAAGTTGCAACCATCATTTTCTGTATCCAACACCAACTAAACTCAGATGTTATCTGCTATAATTTTGAAGAGACACAGTAGGAAAGCTATTGATGTTAATAGAAGCAAAAAAGAAGTAACTTGAAAAAAAACTGAATTCTTATCTGAAGTTAAACTAGTTATATATGCCTTCACAAAGTACAGTCAGTTAAAGCAGTTTTAGACACCAGCATGCCATATGTTATATTAAAATTAGACTGACTAAATAGAAGGATGCAACAAATTCATGCACGAAGTATGACTATTCACTGTATGTGTATCCTGATGAATGCTTTTGCTTATCTAATAATCTTTGCAGAAAGTACCAAATAAAGCTTATTAGCAAACTACTAGGTGCAGTTTAATTTTGAAGTTAGTCTTGACACCATCTCACTGACTGGTAAGCACTTTACACAAAGTAACCTATACCAGTATTGTTTTCCAAACTCTTGGTTTACTGAAGTTTCATAGCCTGAAGAAGTACAGTTAGCTGCAGTGATTTTTAGATCTCTGAACAGAATTTATAACTTTTTTTTTATAGGACCTGTACATCGATCGTATCTTAAGGATCAAGAGAAAAACATTTTTTAATGCAAACAATAGCATGCAAGAAATTCTTGTATAATGGAAAAAGGCAACTTTCTCAGAGGGCAAGAGGAGGGGGGGGGGATATGTATGCTAGAGAGATTTTATGTAAACAACTTACAGAAAACAACAATTACTTCACTCCAGGGATCATGCCTTTTCCTCTGAGGAAGCTTTCAGTTCAAACTCATGCAAGTCACAGACAAGATTTCAGTGTACCACAGCCCAGATGCCACCTGAAGTGTTTTCTTTTGTCTGTATATTCACACTGTTTGTTCAGAGCTAAAAAGCAACAGGCTGGTTGCTCTATAAATGTTGATTGTACATCATTTATCGGTGGGATAAACGCATATTAATATGATTTTTAAAGGTAATAACTAGGGTACCATTGAGAACTAGAGACATTATAAACTGGCTAAAAATAGTAATTTGAATTCCAAGCTTAGTCAGCTTGGCAGAAACAGCTGTGTTCACTGTACCCTCTAATTAGTTTGCATATTATAAGAGTTCCAAAGGTTATTTCCCTTTCAGAAACCTACCAAATTAGCCTTCACAGCACAATACTGTTACCATATCAAATGCAACAGCAACAGATTGTTCAGACTTCAGAGACTTACCACTACTTTTTCTGTTACGTTTCATTTATATAGGCATATATTCTTGTCTGATAAGGTAAAGGCAATCTCCTCTCTATCTAGAACACTCAGAAGAGCCTGTCTTGAAAGGAAAAACACCAATTCATAGCTGTTCACTTATGAACGTGTACTCCTTGTTTAAAGAGCTCTGAACTCTAGTTTCAGTAATCAGCACAAAAGTGTAGCTTCTCTATCTATTTAGCAGCAATAACATGAAACAGACTTAAACACAGCTCTCAAAGAAAGTACACCAGAACTGTCACAAAGTTCTTCTGGGAGCCCTCTGTGTTTTAGAGATAGCAACCAGTATGCTTGTATCTTGGAGCCTTTTTTGTTCAGGTGATGGAAGAAATGGTTTAGAAATCAAAGTTATTTTTTAGCCAAAGTGTACACGCATTATTGTATCTTAAGTGATCCAGCCCCAGTTACTGCTAGATAATCTTCTGAATACATCGCATCACAAAGGTGAGATCTTCAAAATGCTGAGTCCCACCAAAGTCAAAATATCACTGAATTTACTTGGTAGAAGTAGTGGCAGACCAATGTTGAGCATGTTTCAGATTGTTTAGATGGTTATATTAATCGCCAGATTGTTAAAGATTTTAAAATTAAATATAGATGGCTCTACATGTACAAGATTCTTACTCTGCAGGAATAGGTAGACCACTGATGAAGAATGAGAGATAATGAACAGCATGCATTATCACAGTGAGTTTAAAATTAGCATCACAAAATAAGCAATTTTTAAGCCATCATGTTTTTGATTTATAGATATTAACTCAGTTATTTTATTAGTACTTTTATAAACAAGAAAGGTAAAAGAATAATAAAATAATTTATATTGGTGAAGGCATATTTTGAAACCTACTCTTTCTAGAGAGAGTTATGAATAACAACTATAAAAATTTGTTTAAGTTTTAAAAGGACAAACAAAGCAATACCAATAAATGTTTGATATGAAAAAGAAAGGAGTTATTTCTAATTCAAGTAAACCCTGTGCACTGCTTTGAAACACTACTTAGCTGCAGTCAGAGTTTAAACCAATTTGTTTCCTCTCATGGCCATGAGGTGTCACGTTGCATAAATGATTAAAAAAAAAAAAAAAGCAAAAAAACCCACCAAAAATCTAAAAGCTAAGTAACACTTTCTAGTATATTTACAAAAGTTAAGGGAATAGTCTCACCATGACTATGATGTGGCAAACATTTAGAGCATAACAGTATTATTTTTGTGTTTAAGATCCTATGGGACAGGCAATAGCCTTATTTCCAACTTTCTAGAAGTTCCATCAAGATTCTCAAAGTTTTGAGCTCGTATGTAGAGGAAGTACTAAAGCAAACAAGAAAGGAAGTGGCAGGAATTGTTAAATAGGAAGTTGTGAACTCCACATTACCTATTAAAGATATCTACATCTTATTTAGTGGTAAACTTCATTTCCTTGAAGATGTTTTTATAAGACGTTATTTTACTGGCTTTCTTGAGATGCAATTTTTAACTTAAAAGTATGAGGGCAATTACTGGATTTATTTAGTAACAAGAAATGTTGTTCATTAAAAATGGTGAACCATATGCTATGAAAAGTACCAATTCCATAATATAAGTGGGTTTCCCTCTTGTATTGTTTCTTCCCTACAAATAAGGGTACAATCCCAGCAGGTTCTAACACATGGCATATGAACACTTCACTCTAAGGGACATCAGTGAGAACACAGGCAATGGAACTGTACTCTTTATACTATTAGCAAAAGCTTTGTACCATTTCTAACATACTGAGATTCAAGTTTAAAGAGAACGTACGATTAACAGGATTGCGCAAAGCATGTTCATGCCTCTGCGTGCAGAGAGAGGCCAAACTCAAGCTTTGCTCCTACATGAGAACCAGCAAGTAGTCATGCCTTCTAGTACCTAACCTCTTTCAGCATACAATTCCCAAATCTCTTTTTGGGTACTTTAAGTAACTGTAACTGGTTAACAATCATTTGCAAAAAAAAAAAAAAAAAAAAAAAAAAAAGTTACAAGTATCCCTTTCTTAAATCAATTTCAAGAAAGGCTTTTGAACTGAAATTTGAAGAAATATACTGGATGACAAATCTAGATGAGCAGCTTATTTCATTTGAGATCTGCTTAACATTTCTGTTGCTATTATAATCACAGATACCCACTTCACTATCCTTATAATATTCAAATTTGGAAAGGAAAATTTCAGTGATGATTAAAAGCCTACTGAAATCACTGAATGGTGCAACCTACAGGTTGCCAAGCTACTGCAATGCACACAAAAACCTGCTGAGAACAAACAGTACTGCTGAAAACAGATGTTAGATAAAGCAGAATTGGGATACTCCTGTTGTCTCACAAGCTGTCTAATACATGTTTAGGTAACCCAAAAACAGCTACACTAGTTTTACTTAGGAAAAAAAAAAAAAAGCTTACAGCTTTCTAAACCTGAGACAACTAGCTCCTCACTACCTACAGATTGAATACAGTTTTTGGAAGAAATCAAATGCTGGTGCCATCTCCCCTGCCCCACCAACACAAGTTTACACATTCATTTACCTGACTATAGGGCTGCTGGGTCATGTAAGGGCTGAATGTGTCATGTGCCAAATGCATAAGCACGTTGGTCGATGACAGGGACAAACCTGGCTGTGCAGCCTTCACATGGCTCCAGGACAGAATGGCTGGGCACCTCTGTTCTACACCAAGGTTTAAAAGAAGTTGCACTTAAAGCTCAATGTTTACACAACTATTTTCAGAGTAGTAAACTGTTCTAAGAAAAAAGAAAAATCAATACTTTTTTTGGAAGAGAAACTAAACCCTTAAATGCTGACAGCAGAGATGTTAGATTTAGTGAAGTCACATTTGGAGAGGATACTCAGGTCTGAATTAGGTTTCAGAGCACTTTTCTTTACCAGCTGCCCTTCAAATGCAAATCAAAACACACACTAAGACTTCAGTCGCAGTGCGTATCAATACTGGTTTTTACTTAGAATAATTTGCACATGGGAAAGGTGAATAAACCTGTGTCTCTAGAATAGACAGCTTGTAAGAAAATCTATGGACAAAAAGCTTGAGAAATTCCTGTGAAAAGTTACAACTCCTCCACTAACCCAAAGCAAGCCATACTTTTAATGCAAAAATTCATTCTATACTTCATTATTTCTCCAAGTTCCAAAGCAATCCTTTAAGACACTGACAGAACCAATGGTGTTACTAAGGATTGTTTTAACCGTCACTGCAGGTGTGAGGGAGCTTTCCCCTTCAGCTGTGCAGGTCGTCTTCTCCCCATGTGAAAGCAACTGAGAGCTCAAAAAACAAGCCTCAGTGTTAAACAGGCACCTCACACAATCAAGAAGAACTTGCACAGGCATCCTAATGCATGGAGGATTAGCACCCCGCACTCCAGTACATGAAAGGCTCTGCAGAACTAGCCGGGCTAGGCCTTCAAAGGCCTATTTCATCCTCCCCAATGCTAATGAAACAGATTTGTCAGTGAAAGTAACTTGCATGGATCAGACAAGATAAACAACATTTTGCCACTCCATGCATCTGCTAATGCTGCGAGTTTAACATAATTCACTGGGAGAACACCAGCTCATTTGGCAAGGCCAAGCAGCATCCCGGTGATCAGCACCCCCTCGGGAGGCACAGCTCTCCTCTCCTCCTGTGGTCCCCCCACGCTCCCCACACCTCTGGCTCCACTGGGCTGCGCTTCCTGCAGGCCCCAGCCAGCGACTAGACGTGCTTCACCCGCTGGTGGCTACCTCCAACCTCATTTTGCAGTCTTAGCACACACCTGGAACACTTACAGGAGAGAAGATGGAAAAAAAAAAAAAAAGCAACTTCCAAAAATCTTAAAAAAATACCAACAACTTCACCTCCTCACATCCCTTTCTACCCAAGTCCCCACCAAAACACTGTTGCACTAGAGGCTTCTGAGCAGTGATCCACAAATAAAGGTTATTAACGATTAGAGTCACACACAAGTGCCTCCTATTACATAAACAGTGCTGGGGGCACAGCATTTTCACAAGACTCTTGGATTATTTTTCTCTAACCAGTCAAAGACAGACTTTTGTAGGAAGACATACTTTTATCTGGAAGACATTGTTAGAGAACAGTTTAGTATAAGGAAACCCTAAAGGTCTTTTGCTGGTTTTCTTTCTTGCTATTCGAGATCTCATGTATACGTTTATTATTTCTGCATAATAATGTCTGAGTGCTTGCTCCTAACCAGGTAGCACTATTAACTAATTTAGCTACTCCTAAAAAATAAGTACGTAACAGTTTTACCACCCTACAGCTCCACTTCATGTGGTAGAGAGCTTAGCACACAAATAATAAGGAATTTCCTGCTGTCAGTCAGTCATAGAGAAGTAGCCTGTACAATAATGCCATTAAGTAAAGCTTACCATGATGGATTCGGTTCCTAGCTGAGGTTCTGAATGCTAAGCTTTACGCAAACTATGTCTTACTTGTCCTTAATTTCTTGTTTATAAGTTAATCTCCATAAAATCTTTCTCCTCTGCCTGCTCTTGACAAGCTTTAAAAAGCCTGTTGTAAGATTAGACCTCTCCACCAATGTTCTCGTGCCGGCTAATAAATCCAGTAACTTAGCAGCTGTAAAGATTTTACATATTTTCAACCTCCTGTTCCAATCTTTCATCTCTGCAGAAAACAAGACGAGTTTGAGGGAAGAGAGAACAAGCTCTGGAACCCAGTGGTGCGCCCCACACACCATCCTATTGCTCAGCCCGTCTTCAGCAAGGACAAGCGATCGCCTCAGGCCTTGGAGCCTCGGCCTGCTCCCAGCCTTACTTCAAACGACTGAGGCAATTGCCCTCTAAAGGGAAATTATTGATGAGCCATCCATGTCATATCGCTCACTGGCAAATTCCCTCCCCCCCCCAGCTCAATATTGTATTTCTCAGTACACTACCAATTTAATCACAGCTAATGTAGTGCACAAGGATAAAAGGATGGGTTTGTTGGTTCACAACATGTATCGTCCTTCAGATATTTACCAGTTCTGAAACAGTACAAGGGCTGAACTGCTCAGGTCACGGCAAACTTTGGGCCAGTTCTGAGAAGATATCAATACTGGGAATGAAAACACTGTACAAGTTGAAACAAGATTCTCACTCGTCATACCACAGATACTGCTGGGCATTGCACAGTTCCGGGCAGGCAAGTGCAATTTAGTGTGAAAGGACTGCTTAGCCTGATGTTTAAGAACACAAGTAACAATTGTTGCTTTCCAATTTAATTAAACTGTTACAGATAATCCACAAAAATATTTTCTAAAGTTGGGTAGCTGTCCACTCCATCCTCTCTTGCTGGTTAAAACCCTCAATTTTTCTTTCATTTCTGGAAATATTCAAAAAATTTCTAGAACGTGTGCATATGTATTTTGGCTGTTTAATAAGCTATGTAGTATTTTTCCAGTTCTTGCTCCAATGACCCACCCTCTCCCTCTTTCCAAAAGAAGTTCCTCTTACTAAATCCTCCTGCTCATGTCAGTTCTGTTTTTCCCAGCAGCCCACATCCCACAACCATTCAGACCTGCGCAAACCAGAACAGGGATGCACAATTTTACACAAGGAGAGCAGAGGTTCAGTCCTACTTCAGGCAGCTGCAGTGACTGTAAAGAAGACATTGGAAAAAACAGGCCCAACGTAGTATAATGGAATCAAGATCTGAACCAGTATGGCTTATTTTTCCTGTCAGAAGAAGGAAGTATACTCTTCCTTAGTCAAAGATGCATTTTTTAAATAGATTTCACATTTTACTTCCTGCAATCACACTGAAAGGTCACACTGTTTATGCTACTGTAACCTGTTACTGTGGGATTAGCAATGATATAAACAAGCAATTCGCATTCAAATGTGCACAAGGGAAGAAGGTTATGAGAACATTCCTCTTCATGTGTAGACCACTTGTTCTTGTTCCAAATAAATATAAAGAATCTGAGAAACAGAGTGTCTTTTGTAGACCGGCTCACAGCATCAAGTACTTGATGAATCAAGCACTTCACAGAAGAAACATAAAATTCTGGGAACTTGAGATACAAGAAAAAGCACCTGAAAGATCACAAATAGAACAGCTACTTTAAGTTCAAAATACTACTATCTGGTAGCTTTTTCAACAAGCCATTACTTCAGCACAAGAAGTATTGTAAGCTTGCTGAGCAGAGGGCTCAGTTACCACTCTGCCTCCAGCCAGACCCGCACAGCTCCACACTGTCCACTGGAATAGCAAGGAATTTCTCATGTAATTACATACACAGGCAGAATACAAAATTTGCTTTGTTGTTGCTTTATTTCCTACTTCTACGTATGTAGAAACTGTTTTAACCTTCTTCTAAGTACAGGAAGAAGGCTGCACCACACAATTCAAATCTGATTAAACAATATCTTAACAGCCGGTGAGAGAAATCAATCTTTCTTGTTATTGATGTCTGCTGTCAGTGCTGAAGATGTCTTTATATCCCTCTAACCATGTTACCACAGCATCTATAACAACCAACGGCTGAGACGACTATAGTTTCAGATGGTGGGAAAAGGCACATACAGTAAAGGAATGCAGCAGGCTTCTTGCTGTTCTTTCCATTGGAGTACGCTGCAGTGAAAAGAAAAAACTAACTACTACTTCAAGGCCTGAATCCCAACACAGAAGGAAGTAAAATGTCCGACATGCAAAGAAGAAATCCAGTTTCGGTCCCTAGAAATGATAAACAGGCCTCCAAAACAAGTTTTTAATGCAGGTATCAAAATACTACCTAATTAAATCCAAAACGTACCTCCATGAGATTAATGCTGGGTTCAACAAGAAGTTTTTTTTCCTCTCACTTTCTTTCACAAAAGACTTGCCCAACTAGGAAGCAGCACGGCCCCAATATTTTTTCACACCAGAGGTTAACAAAACAGAAACTAAGGTACGTATTCAGTATCAGTGATACCAAGAAATTCTCCTGCTTAAAAGTACAGTGAGTACAGTGTAGCTTATCATGCCAGCAAGGACAGGCAGGAGACAAGAGAGTGGAAGTTAAAAACAAAAGTCACCAGAAAAAAAAAAAAGAAGAAGAAAAAAAAAAAAAGAAAAACACTAAACACCACACAATTTGAGAGAAATAACAGTTGTCCTAGTATTGATGTTAGTATTTTGAGTTGAAAGATACAGACAGGCTTTAGCTACAATGGTTAAAAATTCAGACCTCTCAAGTAAGCTGGCTGTATTTATGCTGCTGTCACAGGCAGATGCCCTAGATAACCAGCTCATTACTTTTAACACTACTTATGAATGCAAAAGACAATTACTTATGGAAATAATGTGTTCAACAGTTCATTTTCTTGGACAAAGTGTTGGGCAAGGTGAAAGCAGATGGAAATAGAACTTGCAGAACTAGAAATCAGAAAAGATTTTTTTTTTTCTCAAAAGTCTTATACTATGCTAGCTCAATTTCCTTCCGACCACGGACATCAGATTTTTCATTGCTGTCCCGTGAACTTTCCTCTTAAATGTAGAAAGCACAAACCCAGTTTGAAAGTAGATCAGCTATCACTATTAACAGAATCACATGAATTTCCAAGAATCACTTTTATCACTTTTTCTTGGTACAATATGACAGGCAAGCTGTTGTATCTTAGCTGTGTTTTGCGTGGGTGAGAGAAAAAGTACATCTAAATTCACAAGCCTTGGTAGAAAATGAATTGGCGTTTGTACTACATGATCTACAAAGTGAACACACAAAGGCATTTTGATGCTGTATCATAGTGCCTCTCCCAGCCAAACCAGCAAGGGCATGTCTACTGGCACCAGAAAGATAAACAAAAAAATGTTTCTTGTGCAAATCAACATGAGACAAGTTGACCAATGACTAAAAAAAACCATCTCAATGGTTAAATGCTGTAAACATCAAAGCTTACAGATTAGATCAAGTTCATATTATTACTTCTGAACATCGCAGAGAATCTGTTACTACATTTCGTTTTCATAAACTGGTTTCTTTTAGGAAAAAATGCACACATTTAGTGCATTGAGGAAGCCCTCCCCTGACAGGTAGTGATGCACCACACACGTTTAGCTGCAGACACAAACATAGTCTAATACTTAATAAAAAAAAAAAAAGTTTTGTATTTACATAATTCAGTAAAACGTCTGAACGCTGACACTTCAAATCAACACTGTGAATATGATATAAAACCATAGGCATGATCCTCTAATGTTACTCTTAGATCTGAATTTATATTAACCTTTTTCAAAATCAGTATTGCAGAAACTAACAGAATTAAGCAGGGTTTAATATATAAAAATCTACACTCAGGAAAGTTCTGATTATCCACTCCGGATAGGTGTGAGGTGGTGTTTGTTTGTTTTTTAACTTGTTAGCCTTGTGCAGTAATACTCAATTTTCAAATATTTATCCATCTGGTCGCTACTAAGCCTCTGACTAAACTCACATTTTGAAAACTACTCTGCACAGATCAGATCCTTCTCCACACTGGACAATAGGCCCCTGCTTTTGAAGAGAACACAATTGCAAAGGAAGGCTACAGTCACAGGAGAAAATCCACATATGATTCTGAATTGCTGAAGCATTACTGGAGCTGAAGTTGTTGTCACACAGCGCTAACCTAATTTGCAGGTATTGAAAAAAAAGAAGAAAAAAATACTAGAAAGTTACTTCATATATTAACAATAACAAAATACTGATACTGTATGCACACTTTTGGTTTCCTTTCTGTGTAATGAAAATAATTTTTTATTAAAAAAAAGCTCTCTAACATTTTACTGAATACAGTTCTCATTTTGCGTATGTGGAGTCTAAAGTAAAAACTAGTTTATTTGACCATGGTAAAAACAATTCAGTGGCAAATCTGGTGACTGATAAAACCTGCCCAATTCTCACATTCATTGGACTACAAACGACAGCAAGACTTCAAACTAATGCTGCTATTACAGACTTTTTTCTTCTGCTCAGACTCTCTTTTCTACTCCACTTTCTTCTAATTAAAATATGTCCACTTTGATTCATACATGAATTCTGAATTCTAAGGAATCAGTAAGTTTCTCTCACATTTGATGAGGCTAAATTAGCAATCCAAATAGATTATTATGTCATGCTGGTGACAGTGATCTGTTAACAAGAAAGTAGCAGCGATATTTCAGTGTAAACCACAGCCTAGAACGTCCCAGATAAAGAGAGCCCTCAGAGAACATCCATTTGCAAAGCAAGTCTTACAAGAAAAGATTTCATTTTAATGTTTAGTTGCCTATAAGATGAACTGTTAATTGAAACCTACCCAGCTTATTTTAAGAGTTATTTTAGTTTCAAAAATACTTAGTGTACCACTCACAAAACACATTTTATTCTCTACTTACAGGGACTATTTCTGTTTGAATTTAACATCACTTGGCATGTGGCAAATGCTGCATTCTCCATAACTGTCAGTTTCCTTCTATGTATATACCCTTACAGCAAACAGAAAAAAAGAGGAATAAGTAATGTGGAAGAACACAGGAAAAACATGAAACTCTTACAGGTATTCAGAAGCAGGTGAAGTACTGTCCACACGTACAATTTCTAGAATTTTGGCAAATGCCATCCCTTTAACAGTAATCCGTAATAGGGAAACACTGGGCTCCATTTTTAAATACTCTACTTACAGCGATGCTATCAGCGAAGATTTGGATTCAAGTACTTAGATTTTAAACCCTGGAGTCTGAAAAACAAGCAAAACTAAGCTGCTTAGTAGCTCAATTTAATGGGACTTGCACAATCGCATGTTTGCTATCAGCCGACGAAAGAGACTTGACCTGGAAAAGTTACCGGCACAACTAACCAGCGCAGCCGAGTGCCCTGGAACACGCTCAATGGTACAAAGGATACCAGCACTGGTAATTGAAAGTAAGCTCTGGCTTTCACGGAGAGGATATTGACTTTGCAAGCCGCAGAGACTCAGCTACTTACTCTGTCATCGTTAGTCTCTCCCATGCTTCTATCAAGATTCAGTGGCTGTACAGCACTGGAAGACATGGATATCCTTAGCTGTGCTGTAGGAAAATAGAGACTCCCTGCAACTATCAGTTCTAAACTAGCTTTCCATAACCAGAGCCAATTAAATTAAGCCTCGAATGAATCAACATAGCACAAGTTAAGAAGTGGCAAAGCATGCATGCAGAGACCTGCATTTTCAAGTAGCAAGAACTGGCAGAATCGAGCACAAAGATGCATTTGTAATAAGTTGTGTTCACGCCACAGTTTATCTGTTGCAAAGAAGTTTAAAGTTTGTGAGCACCAGCGTAAAAGAGAAACACAAATGCTTGTAGCGTGCAGTAGCATACAGTCTGAACTCTCACTGCAGCTTATAAACCGAAAACACTGGTAGAACTTCCTGTTCATTTACTTTAAAAATACAACGCAACCACAATATTATAAGTCTACAAGGCCAACCATTTTACAGTTTGTTACCCTCAACTTTAAAATCTATCTACATATTCCATTAATGTTTTTCCAGAGACAATGAGTACACACACACAAAAAAAAGCTTTCCACATCTTTTATTTTTTGAGAGAAATATCCAAAATATACACAACAGCAGTTTTCTGCATCTCTCCCATAATCTGGGTAAAGCTTATTAACTTTCATATCTTATAGTGCTTTAGCTTAGCTTAGAGGTTTGGGAAAAATAGCAACAGTCACGTTAATATTAGTTTTAAAATACTTTAAAAATTAATAAAGAAATTGAGAACAGTTATAATATTCCTCTTCCAGGCCTCAAATCAAACTGTAACTATCTATACCTCAACATTCCAAAGCGCACACAGCAGTACAGTTAGTACTATTTTCAATATTCTCATTTCTGAACATATTTGAAAATCTGGATTATACCCAGGTCTTTCTTATTTTACTACAGTAACTCAGAAAACAACACAGGATTTTGTATAATTTTGCTACCTTTACACGGAAAACAGTATGAGCTGTCCCCATAGAAGTTTCAGTGAAAGCCAACAGTGTCGAGTCTGCCTCCATCCCCTCTGTACAGGATCCCTAGTTGAATGCTAGATCACTAAGTAATTCACAGGTCTCTTCAATGTTATTAACACATCAAACTTAAAATCATTAACCAACATACTAACATCAACATACCTAGTTTATACAAACACAAGAAGCAACTCTACCTGTATTTGAGGGTTGTGTTTTTAAGATAGTATCTAATTATACCATCATGTGTGTGAGGAGTTAGAAACCAAAACACCCCCTAGAATTTTTAAAGTCTTCTGAATACAGAATTACCATTAAAATCTGATATTGAATTCACTGGTAGTAAGTGAGGATTCAATATTCCTTTGATGTTCTGGTCAAAAATTTCTTCCTGTATCTTGTCTCTCCTCCTCAAACAGCAAGCCTAAACTGTGCTTTTCTTAGCTTTGGGCTACTGTTTTTTGTTGTGACATCTCCAGAATGAATGCTTTTCATTCCTATTGATACTCCTAAAGGTATTTATGCACTCTGCATATCATTCAACTGCCATTAGGTATTTGTTTTCTAGACTGCACACCTTTACCACAATATCAAGTTGCTATCCATTCAAATGAAAGTCCTCGTCCATAAAACAGTAAGTTAAAGGAAAATGGTCAGCAGCTCAAATGTAAGATTTGCATTCTCACCATTTCTTATGCTTAGATCATAAGATAATTAAAATGAGACCTGAGTATGCTTTTCTACAAAAGAAGAGCAGGCCAGTACCCAGACCCTTTTAAAGTATTGGGCCTCTGAACAACCTTTACAAGATCTCATGGCTCACAGTTCTTGTAGTGAGTAAATCTAAATGAAAGTAAGGGATGATACTAGGTGTTTTTAAAAAAAAAATCAAAACATTGAGAACTTCATTTGCATTTACCCTGTTTCCTAGAGAACAGTTCCACTAACCATACAGTGCTCAAGGCAGAATCGTCACGAATACCTACAGTAGTTCTTCATTTTGAAATGTTTTTGTCCCCATCTTGTTATAATTTATACTCTAAAAAAAAAAAATCTTAAATTTTATTCTTTCAGAACTGTACCATTATCATAGCTGAACATAGCTTCCCCTTGTCCAAAAAAAGAAGCTTGGAAAATTTTAACTCTTCAAAGTCACGTGGCACCCAGACTTGTCTCCTTGCAGCCATCCTTCCAATTAGCTTCACCTCCCTGTGTATTCGTAATTCCTCCCTAATTCTGTCCTAACAGACAAGTGTCCCTCTCAATAATAAATTTAGCCAAGAAAGAAGAGGAAGTGACTCTGTTAGTAAACTGTGTTATGCTTCATTCAGAACACTGCCGAACTTCTTTGGATTTTAGCAGTTACAATCATAACACCTAGGCACTAGAAGCATGTGGTACAATTAACTGTGGTGCAATTAACTTGGAAGACTTTTTAGAAATAGAAGACTGCACCAATGACAAACATTTTTCCACTTACTCCATTCTTCAGGCAAAGATTGGATTTATAGGAAAACAGCATTGTTAATGCCAGCCAAGACATCAAAAACGTGGATTACAGTGAAGTACATTGTTCTTCTGGATGTACATGATCTGCCAAGAAGTCATTTTAAACAGCTGATATTTAAAAGCAGGATGTAGTTAGAAACTGAATTACATGATGTAGATGCACATACTTACTAACCAACCTTAAAATACAAACAGCAAGAAAAAAATAAAACACAAAAAAACCCACCTCTCAGGCTTGTCAACAGTTGGATGCAAATCACTGGAGTCTTTTTTTTTTTTTTTTTTTTTTTAAGTTATTTCTCAATCAAACCTCATTCTGTGCCCCAGTCTGAGCAGACTACTGAGTCACATCATTCAAAGAAAGCAGGACAAAAATATCACTGAATGCTACATTGAAAATATGCCACAGGCCCTCATTCTGTATTAATCTTACAGCTCCTTATACATTTCACTTCTGTAACTCAGTTGCACCCGTAGCAGTACACCACCTCCATTACAGAGCTATATTACTCAAAATCATTTCCTGAGCACTGAGCCTGCAACACACCAAATCGTCAAGAACAGTTTAGCAAAAACATAACGTCATATATGCACATGACTTTCAACTGATAGAGTTAGCAAGTGCTGGAACCCTGCAGGAAATGCAGTCCTCTAACAAAAAATGGGCTTTTCTGAAAAACATACTCAAAATTGCATGCTTATTCTCCAATTGCCAAACTGCTGGAGATATTCATCCTGCAAGCTACTGCTTTTACAACTTGCCTATAGTAATTCTGAAACTGAAGCTCATTTATTACATTTTCGTAAATCCAGTTTTTTTTGTTAATGTCTATTGCCAGAGAAATACAGTGAGAGGGATGCAAAGCCCAAGTTTTACATTACAAATATGATCTTAAAACTCATTGGAATATGCAATGTGGAAGCTTAAGCATTCAAATGGATTTTACAGTAATGCTGCCCGATCTGACTGAGCACATCCACCCAGCCATTAGCATGCTTCGTCTTCTCTCAGCCCTCATTTTGGATAAGCGCACACAGAACTTGCTGAAGACAAAGGGCCTAACTTCGGGTCCCCGTACCTCCGAAGCTGTGCGTGGTTCGCACGTAACCTTACCATCGCAAAACCGTTTGCCACACGGCTTTTTAGGAACGTCACAACCAGGCTAAATCAACCAAGTAATAAAAAGCAGCACCAGATCCCTGCACGAGTATCCCTAACAAGCCATTTTGGGGGGGGATCCGCTCTGCTATTACAGCGACCAAAACCTAGGTGCGCGCAACGCCGCTCGCCATCGTTTCTGTTTAAAGAAAGCAGCAGGCGCTGGGCTTCGCTCCCCGAGGTCAGGAAGCAGCCCTGGAAGGCTGCTGAGCACTCGGGGCCGCGCTCAGCCCACCGAGGAGCCCCCAGCAGCGGGGCAGGAGCGCCCCGAGGGCTGCCCGGGGACCCCAGGGGCTCGGTAAGGCAGAGGGGAGCCCCCAGGAGCCTCTCCTCCTCCTCCTCCCTCAGCGAAAGGGGAAGGAGGGCAGGCGAGCCGCGAGGGGAGGCGCAGCGCAGAGCCCCCCCGGCCCTCAGCAGCGGGTACAGGCAGAGGGACCAGCGCTCCCCCCCCGCCCCCCCAGCACCGCGGGGCAGAGCCGGCTCGGCTGCCCCTCACCTGGTACATGGCGGCCCAGCTGGCGGCCTGGTCCAGCCGGTGGAACTCCTTCTCCATCTCCATGGCGGGGACGCCGAGCACTGCCCGGCCCGGCCGCCACCACCACCCCCTCGTGCCCCCCAGCAGCAGCACCCCGCTGCCTCCCCGGGCTCCGGGCTGCTGCCGAGGCCGCCGCCGCCTGGCTCGGCACGCCGCTCCTCCCCGCTCCACCGCCGGAACTACGCCGCCCTCCCCGGCGACGCGATGTCCGGGGCGGCCACAACCGCAGCCGGGGGGCTGGGGGGGAGAGAGGGGGCGAGGGTAGACCAGAGCGCCCCAGGGTGGGTCGGGGCGGGCCGCCTCCTCCTCCTTCTCCTCCTCCTCCTCCTCCTCCTCGCCTCAGGGCCGCTCTCCCCGCCGCCCCCTTTCTCCCCCCCGAGGCGACGAGGAGCCTCTTTGAGGCAAAAAGGGGTGATTTCGGGTGCCTCGGCGCCGCCCCGCCAGGTAGGGCGCTCCCCGCAGGGCTGTGAGGGGAGCGGGCAGCGCCCCGGGGTCGTGTGAGGGGGGACGGGCAGGGAGCCCGCCAAAAGTTGTCGCCCCCCCGGGGAAGGGGCTGTGAGGGGAGCAGTCCCTCCGGGCAGGTGGCCATGGTGGGAGTGCTGAGCCCCGGTGTGCCCTGACCTGGAGGGCTGGAGGCAGCTCTGTGTGTGTTCAGGAGATGGAGGGGTTGTTATTTGCTCTTACACAGGCTGCACGCTGAGGTGGGTGCTGTCAGTTGAAGGAATGAGTGCCATGAGAAAAATCAGAATGGATTTGAGTCACCTGTCCTCTGTTCTCGTGTTCCTACTCAGAAATGGCCTTTACTATCCACGTCCTGTCCCAGCAGGTAAACGTTTGCCATCCTACCCCACCCTAAAACACAACACTGAGTAAAGCCTCAGCCTACACGTCTGGTACTGGGGAGCCAACGTGCTCTTCCTGAGGTCAAGACAAGGCGTTCCAAACATATGGACACAGTTATCCCACGCGTAATGCTAGAGCCCGCTTCGTTTCCAACGTGAGGAATTTTACTTCCCATGTCAGCCAACTTCTGTTTATTAGATTACTGTTTCTCAGGCTTTGTGCCCGTGTTGCTATTGAGGGTTGGTGTAGGCTTGGTGTACCTGGTGTCCCTGCAGCATCAGTGCTGAGCCAAAATGAGATAGGGGGTTCGTGTGGTAGATGCTTTTCAATTGAATGTGCTCACAAATCCCCTAGGCACAATATGGATTTAAGACAGAGTGGTAAGGTTCTCAACAGGCAGGATATATCAATGTCACTGAAGACAGAGGTATTTCGTCTCTTAGCTGCAGCCCTTGCACCACTTGGCTGTTCCTGCTAGCAGAAGCTTTTCCATTGCTTTTCCTAATCATTTGACCAGAGTCTTTGGAAGACTCTGTGTTTCAGTGTTCAGCCCCAAAGTGCCACCCTACTTGAGCCTCGCTTAATGGGCTACTAAAGGGCAAACGGATGCTCTCTGGGAAGAGAGGACTAGTCAGAGACATGAGCTGCACGGCCCAGAATTTGGGGAAGGGGTTAATGGGAATGCCAACAGTAAAGGCAAGCTACAGAAAGCAGCTTAATTGGATAAATGGTATAAGCTAGATAAACAATGAAACATTATTCTCTAATCACGTGCTACAATAGCATGGAGGCATTAGCAGGTGGTATTAAAAAGGTTTTTTTTGCTTTTCTTACTGCTTTCTCTTGACCTGATTTTTGGAAATAGGCAGATGCAATGTTAGCCCTGTGAATGAAAGTGTTTCCGCTTGTTGAGAGATTGATTTTCAGGGCACTAAAAGCACTGGATAGGGGACTGCATCTTCTCTCCTAATCTGGCTGCTGTGAGGCAGTAGCCTTATCTTGAGAACAGGTGGTGAATTTTTAACCTGCTGGACCTGGGAAGATAAAGACAAATTTAGCAACTTTGCTGCTTTCCCTTTTTCCTGTGATTTCAAGGTTAAGAATTATGAACATATCTGGGGAGTCTTGCTGTGTTTCAGTGAGTCCATACAGAAAGATAAGTCTTTATAATGTCCCCAGAGAGCAATGCCTGTGGATGGCCATTGTTCATGCAGGTGTAAACCTGATCGTGCCCAGAACAGGTCGGAGCTTGTGATGCTATAGCTACGTGCAACTGAATTACTGCAATGTGTAAACATTTTATAAAGGAAGATAGCACAGAGTCTTTTATGCTTATGTCACCTGAATGGGTGTAATAAATATAAGCAGTGCAGGTTCTTCAGTCAGTCAGCAGTATGTTCTGCTAAATGTGTACTCTTGTCACAGCAGTAATTGTCTTGAATGACAAAAGCTCATATATTGCCCTGAACAAGTTCATATTTTACTGTAGATTTTGCAGAGTAACCCAGAAAATAAGAGATTATAGAAGTTGGTAGTTTTTTACATAAATGCTCAGTCTATCACAGTTGCAATAAGTGTGACCAATAACACTTTACAATGTGTCAGTCGGGTTCAATGAAAGTTCTTGCTACACAACTGGAAATTTTGGAGGGGATAGACCACGTTGTCAACAGTTGCTTTTGCCTATATATGCTTGTACAAAAGAGGTAAAGAACAATTTGCAGCAGTGATATACATTAAGTCATATTTCAGAAAAGCACAGATAACTGGCTCGCATGCTACTGAATCCTTTTGGCTTTATTTTTACGTACAATTGCATGCAATGACATGTTCCATAGCAAGCCCCTTGTTCCTTGTTCCATAGCAAGCCCCTTCCCCCCCAAACTGGGATGCTCACCATGTACAGTTGGATACTAGTTTATATTAAACAATAAGCTTCAAATCTTTGACATTTTGTACTGCTACAGCAATGTAAAGGGCACATAAGGCCACCTTATGAAAACATCAAGTGCATTCCGTCTGTAGAAGATTCTGGAAGGTTCTAGAATTCCTCCTGTTGAGTTGGGGAGACCGCCCTCCCTTTTTTTTTTTTTTTTTTTTTAAACATTTGTAGGGATTAATAGTAATTTTTATATGGTCCCTAATATACACTAGGCACTAGCTACCCACAAAATAATGTGAAGCAGCCTGGGCTTAAAATGAACATTAACAGAACAATGAAACTAACTCTATTATTTTTATTTCATTTGAAGCCCATAAAATGACATACTCAGCTTAATCACGTTAAAGTCTTTAATTTGCATTTCTGTTAACAATATTCAGCATTTTGAGATGGCCTAGTTTAAAGTGCCCAATGTCATAAATCCCAATTAAACTGTTGGCAAATATGATACATTTTGTTTCTTCACTGTTTGATTTTTGAATACAGCTTTATAGTTGTATTAAGCCAGTTCTAGCAGGCTGTATCTCCAGCGTACAACTGGGGAGTATTTATTCACATTCAACACGCTTTATGCAGTTGCCTGTACATCCTTGTTCCATTATTCTATGTTAACATCTCCTTTTATTTAGCAGAAACATAACCTCATGTTAAACAGAGCTCAGACTTTCATCCTCTAATGCGTCCTTTTGGTATTACATCTTGGGCATTCCTTTTGTTTTCTCTTTTGTTTCAGTTAAGCATTTGGGAATGTTATTGTGGAAAGTTCGTTTCTGCATTGATTTTGCTCTTGCTAATATTACAACATCACACAAGGCTCTAATGATTCACATAATATCCCTTCGGTACTCTGAAGAACCTGCAGGTTCACAAACAAAATCCAGTGCAACTGGATGTTGTCACGTGGTGTAGACTGTTTTGCTACTGATTTTGTTCTGATGTTAGCATCAGCTTTACAGTGATAAAATCATTCTTGATTTACGTAACTGTATGCAAGATCAGGATCAAGCCTGGTATCTTCTATGTGTCTTCTATGGTAAAGCTTGCATTTTTTTTAATACTAAGCTTATGTACAGAAATTAATGTTCAGGCTCAGCTACCTTTAAAGTTCCCTGAAGAGGTAACTGGTTAAGAATTAAACTCGATAAAAATAGTATGGTTAGTGGAGACTCAGGATGAAAGGCTACACTTGGAAGCAGTAGAAACTATGAAATATTCTGTAGTGAGGTGCAAAAGCCAGATCACTTTTTCTTGTAGAAAGAGAGAAGTTAGGATCGACATGGGTTGAGGAGAAAATTACTGCAATCCAGGTGTTAGGACAGAAAGGAGGCTCAGCTTTTAGTCCTGCTGCTTGTGGGTCTTTAATCTGTGCAAAACAGTTTAAGATAAGGAAGGCTAATGGCTCTCCTCACCAGACTACAGAACCTCATGGTTAGGACACTGCTGTGAAAGCTGTGTTTCCCCAGGCAGAGGCAAGAGCTGAATGCAGGTCTGCCACATCCCAGTATTGCAGGAGATCTAACGGCTGAGGGATTTGTTGAAAGGCGATTCCCATCCACAGCTCCTGTCTGTGTGTTCTGAATATGCATCGCTGATGCTTTGAGTATGTTGTCAGGAATGTAAGTGAAGAGAACCTATTTGTGAGTTGAAGGCTTAGACTAAAGAGAAATGCTGTAATTCTGTCAAAAGTTGGGTAATTTTGTGCATGCAAAGAGGTCAGGTAGAGAATTTTATACTCCAGGTTTTAGGCTGATTACTTAAGAGACCTTATAATCTAGTAGAGAATCTGCTGGGCATCTTTTTGATAAGGACAGCTTCTTCCTGAAACCCGTTAGAAGCAGTGGCATTGCTTCACTGCAGAGAAAGCCCTCCTGTGAGTTCTAATCCATGTGAAGTGGTCCACTTGACCTTGCCTCCTAATGAGAACAGATAATACCCTAGAGGCTGGAGTTTGTGCTGAAGAGGAGATAAACAGAAGATAGTGGGAGTACAAGAGTGTGAGCAAGCAAATCACAGTTCATCAGCATGCAGCAGAAAAATTCATTTGATACACTAATGCCAAAAATCTTTGCCCCAGTGCACTTGAGGACTGTGATCATGGGAGATGGCGTTAAGCCCTAAATGCTACAGAACCACTGTGTTCCCATTGCAGCGAGGCATCTTTAGGCAACAGAGGTGGTGTTGTGTACTGAAGGTCTTGGTAGAAGGAGAGCTATGGAGCAGAGGGGCACATGGGTTCTACAACCTCCAGGTACCCTGTCCTACAGAGAGAATCAGCTCCTCCAGGAACGACAGGGAAAGGGGTCAGCGTGGAAGTGGCGTGCACTGCTAGACCTGTGGCTCCCTAATCAGGTAGAGAGCAGTTGTGGCTGTTGGGGTTGGCTCCACATAGGTTTGTGCATGGACATGGCTTCGGATGGAGCATGACTGGAACGTGGGCGCCTTTACACAGCAGCTTGGGCCAAATGGACCTAGGAGCTGGGCTGGATCGGGAGCAAAGGAAGTTGCAGACTGGAAAACAAGCATGGATAACAGCGATGAAAAGGAGATATACATGCAAAAAATAAAATTCTGATGGCAAATTAAAAATGAAAACGATTTAAAGCAACACGGGTTTTCTGACACATGGTTCACGTTCTCATACAGCTCACTGGGTGACAGCACAGCCATGTTAATATTTTGGAAGGTGCCATCCACTGGCTAAAATGCTTTATGTGCTCCAGCACAGACCTCTGGTTTCAGAGCTGGGGAAAGTCACCGTGTTTTGATCTCATCTCTCATATGGTGGTGGTAGATTTGTCACCAGGGTGTCTGTACGTGTGGAACCAGGGATCAGCTGAGCTGATTTGAGTTTCAGAGGGATGACTTCAGCATGTCGTGACGTGATTCATGCACTGACACAGAGCTTGGTGCCCTCCTGCCTTAACCTAACTCGTTGCATGGCTCTTACCAGTTCTCAAACCTTAGTGATTCAACCTGGCCCTGAAATTACTTCTGTTAAAGAGGATTATGAGAGAGAAAAATACTTGTAGCATTAAGAAACACATGCACTAGTCAAAGAAACCGCTTGATGTCACTCTTTTCCATGGTTCATACTCTATAGAGCTAAGGAAATAGCTAATTGTTTGCTTAGTTGGTGTGTCCTTTTTGGAAACATTGCTGTGGACAGCTGGGTAGGAGCAGAGCTGGTTGTGTAAGGAAACAAATGTTTTCCTTTTTGAAATGAACTGCTTTCTGTAATGATAATTATATCAATACCCTATGTTCTCATTACAATGCCTCTGATTCTAAATTTCAGCCTTGTCCTTGGAGAATCTGAATAGTTGTAGCTTATAAACTGTGGGCAAACAGGAAGGGAAGATGGGTAGGGTGGGAGGGAAAGAACAAGATACTGAGACTGCAGCACATCAGCATGTCGTAACTGGTCATTTTTCTGCTCCAAAACAAGTACTGGAACAATTTTTGTAGTCTTTTGTATGGTAACTATGGCCATGTTTTTTCACTTTATGAAAAATATGAAACGTAGTTCAAAATTATTGTTGTGCCAGTGCTGCAGGGTCTCATGCATCAGCTGTCCCCTTTTAAATTAGGCTCTGCATGAAAGCAGGATGAAAAGACCACCATTGAGCCATTTTATCAAGTAGTAAGTAAAGTTCTGTTTTTGTTTTTTTCCCTTTGTTTTAGGGTCTTAAGGCTGTTAGTGTATTTTTTGAAAACTGCTTTAAGAGTTGACGGCAGATTATTAAGAATTGTGTGACTTAACTTTCTACATTGTTCCCTTCCATTCTCCATTGTGAATATGCACTTTTTCTAGTGGCAAATATTTTAGTCTAAAATGCACCTACGTGGAAAATCATCCCTTGCATAACTTGGTTCATTCTGTAAGATTTTTATCAGTGAATTCTGAACTATTTCCTTCTCAGGAGGAAGCAGTAACATTTTTTTTTTATTATTTTTAGAAAATATGGCACTATTTAATGATAATTAGGATAGAATAGAATAGGTAATAGGAACGACTGGTTGGGAGATCTATTGAGAAGGTCTGTTTTCATGACATTTCCAGTTTTAGCTTGCAGTGTAATGAGGATAAATTAATCTCTGGTTTATGGATTTATATTTTCAGTTGAAGCCAAAGGGTACAATGTGTATTAACTAATGCTGAATTTGACTCTACAGGCTCCATGCTTTGGGATGCCTGTCTCAGTAGAACCAAAGGTCTTAAATATATTCCAGTCGAGAATATGGGCTGAAAAGGGCCACTTGGATCTGGGCTCTGACCCCTACAAATGTGTGCAATCATTTAATAGATGTTTAGTCCTCAAATTACACTCTCCACATACATCCACAGCAGCAAAATATTTCCTAACAGCATATATGAAATTTAAGATCCACCTTGCAAAATACTAGAAGTTGCAAAATCTGCAAAGCATTGCAGGAAAATGGCAGGGGAGATAAAAAAACATTACTAGATCCTTGTAATAACGGAGGATTAAGTAACTGAAAATGTTCTGTGATCTCAGGACAGAGCTCTTTTTGCACTTTAGAGACAAAGGCCTATTCCCAAATAATACTTCTCCAAATCCCCAAATAATTCCAACATGTATAGCCTGGGACACATTGCATTTTCACCCCAATATATTCTGCTTCAGCTTTTAGCTGGTAAACTGTCCATTAGAACCTGACAGTGGAAAAGAAAAAGAAAAGGGTTGGATCTCGCTACTTCCTCTGCTGCTGCTGCAAAAAAAGGAAGGTGCTTGTCCTCAAACATACATCCTTCCTTTGTTCTCCATGGTTCAAAGAAATTTGATGAGTTAAGTAGCAAATATGCAAAATGTGTTATGTGGAGCGTGGCAGTATAGGTGATTCTGCATGACTAGCTGCTAGGTTAGCTATCAGGCTTATTCTGTACTACTTGGAAAGAGAAGTCCTGTATGACTGGATAACCTGAATGCTGCCAGCAGGACCAGGATAATAAAAACTGTGCTCACTGCCTCAGAAAAGAGAGTGAGAACAACCTTTTCAAAGCACGTCGGTTTGCACTAAACTAGCTTTAAGAAATGTGTGTAGAGGAAAGAAGGAATATTTACGTGCTATCTATATATTGAAGTTCCAGCCATGCACATTTTGCTGCTTCTGATATTTTTCAGCCTTCGTGGGTTTTGCAGAATGTGTTTAGGGCTAATATTCTATATGGCAGCAGTGAGTAGAAGTAGAAATTTGTAAGAAAGATTCTAAAGAGCATTTTACCACTGGATGGCACTGTAGTCCTTAGTGCTCACAGTAATCACAGCCCTGAATTTTTTTTTTTTTTTTTTAGGTCAAGCTACAGCTAATAGGGAAGTAGTTACTGGAAAGACTTTTCATGGATAATGTGATGTTAATAAAATAAAATTGCACTTGCAGAGCTGGCTTTAATTTCACAGCATTAGATACAAGGAAATCTGTGTTCAAATCATGCCAGGTTGCTTAGTTTTCTAAATCAAAATTTCAAAATGCAATTGATGCTGTTGCATGGTATTCAGGGACTGTGTGCTCTTTACTGGAATGGGAGATGTTATTGTTATGGTTTTTGATTGTAGGATATTTTATCCCAAGGCTTTTTTTATGCTTTAGGCATTGTTTTATATTAATGAAAGAATCATGTTTTCAGCAAGCTTTCTTTAAATAATCCTTTTTCTTTTTCTTTACAACAGGGATGGCATATCTGAATTTGGAATCACCTTCACCTGAATATCCTAGGGCTACAGAATGGGTGAGTGTTTAAGTCTGGCATTATTGTGGAGATCTTGCAAGCATAAATATCTTTCAAGTTGAAGACAAGTGTTTAAGGAAGTGTCTGTAGTCATTCAAAGTTGTGGCTGCTCTTTATACATATGCAAGGAAGCATTAACTTAAATTTGGTTTATTGGTACACCGTTGGTTTAATACTGAGACGTTTATGTCACTGTTATCACTACAACCATAGCATGGCATTCAGTGCAAGCAGGCCAGCTGCAAATTTACCTAAGTTTGCTGTGGCATTTTGCAGTGTGTTCCAATTTCATTCCTGCCAGTACACACAGTCCGAAGCTATGAGAATTATATACATGAACTGCTGACTAGACTTGAAGCTGTATACTCAAAAGCCAAGTGTTTGGCAGCAATATTGACCCAACCTCACCTCCTGTGCCACCTGCTGCTGGTTTCTGTGGCATACCACCCCCTCAGTTGTGCCAGCCCAATTATTTATGCAGCTGCACTTGGAAATGGATCTGGGAACTCATCTACTTGAAAAAATATCCTAGGTTTTCTTCTGGCTAAATTTTAAGTCAGAGCAGGCCTTCAGTATAGGGAACCATGTGGCTAGACAAAACATGTTTTCTAGTAAAAAGGAGTGCAGTAACGCTGGGGCAGGAAGATTACAGAAGACAGATATTAACACCTCAAGCCACTATTGCCACTAAATACTTCATCTTGAGACACCACAACTAAATCTACAATTTCAGCGATTCACTGAAAATTGTGATTTAAGTTAAGGTCATACTTTAAATGATTCTGTCTGGACCTACTTCCATATACCATCTCCTGATGGCCACGGATATAGCATAGGTCCTGACAAGCATAGATAAACAATTAGGAGCACAGCACAGCTCAATGTGGAGCTTAATATTTATTACAAAACAAACAAACAAACAAACAAACAAAAACAAAAACAAACCAACAACATGAAAAGATCACTGTAGCAGCAGAAAATGCCTTGTGTGGAAGGAGTGTTCATAATTCTTTTTATCCAGGAATAGAATGAGTGCCTTCCAGTTTCCTGTCAACCTCTAGTGGAGGAAAGTAGTGATATGAAAATAGGAGTATGTCCATTTTAAGAAGTATTGTGAAGCAAGGGTGGCTATTTTTGTCCTGTCCTGTCCTCTAAAGACCAATTGTTTCTGGAGGCATATCTTACTTCTTTTATAGTGTGTGATTTCTAGCATTCTTAATATATTTCCCATAAAGGAAAAGGAGCTCAGATCGGCTCCTCTTTTACTTAGTCCAAGAAAGGCTCAATATAGCTGCTTTAAAAACCAACACCACATTTGGGATGTCAGTA
Organism: Aythya marila; assembly: GCF_965140915.1. Lineage (NCBI taxonomy): Eukaryota > Metazoa > Chordata > Aves > Anseriformes > Anatidae > Aythya > Aythya marila. The sequence goes on from NC_139057.1 coordinate 8,463,557, forward strand.
GCTGGATTTACACATTGTATTCCCCCAGCACTGTAGATAAACAAGTATCTTTCAGCTGAAATATTTTTTCCAAGTCAGATGTAATAAAAATTCCAAAAATGGCCTAGTTCGATAAGCAGGCAAGCCAGAAAAATACTGCTGTGAGGGAAAGAAACCTCAGTGCGTGGCTGGCCTTGGTCACTACCTGCCAGGAGAAAAGGGACCTATGAAACTTTCTTCTAATGTATTATCAGACTCTTATCTACACAAACACTTCAGAGTTCAGGAAGAGCAGCCAAAGTCAATTTTTGCTTAGTGTGTTTAAAACAAAAAATAAACAGAAGGGAGAAGTGCGTGTGCAGGAGGAGGTGTTGGGGTGGAGAATGGATGGGGTGGTGGGATTGGGGAGGGAATGTTTTAACCTGCATTGACTCTTCTGAAGTCCTCTTGGAAGTATACACTGTTTTTTGAAATGACAATGACATTGCACAATGCATAATTGGGGTAGTGGAGAGCTGCTGGCTTGTGTCCAGGGGCCAGTGTTCTGTCTGACCTTAACAGGTAGGTGAGACAATGGTATAAATTAAAGAACAGCTTTGTCATTACTGTATGCCAGTTATCTGACTCTACAGTGCCTGAAAAATGCCTTCTGAAATGCATAAAACAGAAACGGGGTTTTCAGGGCTTAGTGTGTTAATATTTTAAAGCACTAAAATAATAAAATATTTGCTGATCCTGCAGTACTCCAGAGTGCCTGAAATCTTGTGGACTCTCACAGTGCGCACTGTCCAGACACAACAAAATCCTTAGAATTTCAGGAACACTTTGTGAATTTACCTGCCTTGCCAGCTGAAAAGAGGCACCTTAGTGTTACTTCTGTCTGGATCTGTCTGGTGATTGAGAGATTAACTATTCTCTCTTCCCACCCTTAACTGAAAGAGTGTTTTCAGACCAGCTGTCAAGTCAGCTTAGCCCTGTATTTAAATTGATGTGGTAATATTTCATCTGTAAAATTCTCCTTCAGTTTACTAGCACCTTATTTATTGAATGTAATGGCTTATAAAAACTACAGGGGCTAATGCTCTTGGAATAGCTTGCTGTTTGGTGGCCAATCAGCACTGTTGTTCAGAGTTGCACTGATCCAAAGGAAGCTCCAAGAATGACTGTGCCTCAAGAGATGTAATTCCTTCCAATTCTGTAATATCGATGCAAAGTATAAATGGTTTGGCATTATCTTTTATTATGCAGCCTTGGCCCTTTTGTTATGTGCAATCTGCTCTGATATTAAGGAAAAGGGCAAGTTGCAAGTCCCTTGTTTACTACTTCTTCTCTGTTGTGTGAATTAAATAGGGTGATGTAGAGAAATTCATTTCCATGAACAGGATTTCATTAGATTGAGTGGGAATTCAAGAAGGAATTCTAATCTGATATTGTTTAATGTTGCCTGTGTTCTGATTCTTCGAGGATTGTGTGAAAACTAGGGTTGGGGCAAAACTTGCAGCTTGTGAATTTTCCGATTTGTACTATACACACCAGCTAGGAAAAAAAAAAAAAAAAAAAAGGTCTTTATATTTAATGAAAGAAAGGAATTATATTAATGTTTGGTTGGGAGAAATCTCAAGAGGTAATATTAGGGATCAGCTAGAGGGATATTTCTTCCAAGTGTCTGTGTGATTCTCAAGCAGAGAGCTACAGAATATATTGGGAGTGGAAGGGAGTAGAGTATATTGACAGAGCTGCTGTGATCAGAGTGCAAGGTATATCAAGGAGTTGGAGGTAAAGATATGGCTAAGCAAAGCATTTCCATGCTCTTGCCTATTGCCTTCTCCCAGGCACATCTTCTGTTAGCTCAGCAGCTTGCAGCATTGATCTTCCATGAAAATATCTATGTAGGTATCCCTTTCTTATGATTAGTATGAGAAACACTGAGGAATCACCTGAGGAGAGGAATACTAAGAGCACAAAATGTATTGGAGCAGGGAGGATAAGCGTTCAGATGGACTTGAATAGACAGTAAATGGGTGAAGATTCTGTAATACCATCAGACATTCTATTCCAATGCTTCACTATCATCATTATTAGACATTTCCTTCTTTTTTATTTTTTTTATTTTTTCCAGTGCTAAAAGAGGGGAAGGATTAGCCTGTATGTCTTGAAGAAGTGTATAATTTACATATCAGTAATGATAAGTGATATTCCAGTAGAATTTTCATGTGCTAATTTTACATATTAAACTGTTTGGAGCAGATATTTAGGGCATCCAAATGCATATGTAAATGTCCATGAGAATGGTTTGCAAACCAATAAGGAAGCTGAATGTGCATGTGGCTGATCACACTGGTAAGCACCTGTAGGAGGTGTGGGATGTGAGCACAGTTCTGCCAACTGCACGTGTAGTCAGAGTAACGAGAAACCAGTTTATAAGCATTTTGAACTTATATTTGCATGTTTAGCATCTTTAAAAACCAGTTACTTTGTGCCATCAGCCAACAAGAATACCATGTGAATCATTTTTGAGTACTCTGGCTAAAGGACTAAATCATAACCTCTGCTTATTTATCATGAAGGAAGCCTTTCCAGCAGGGACAAATGCCTATTTTGTAGCTGATAAATTAGGAGGAAATTTAACCGAACCAATTTATTCTGTTTTCTATGAAAAATCTTGTCTGTGAAAACAGAAAAGCACTTACAAAATGTCAACATTTCGCTCCTATCTGCATGCAGATCGATACTGATGGGTCACAGCAACCTCTCAGAGAGCAGGTCTGCGTGACAACCAAAACTAATATGTATCTACAGGTCTCCAAAAAACACACACACAGGCCACCGGAGTGTCTGCTCCCTAAGAGCTGATTTACATCAGAGAGGTCTGAATGATCTTGTTTCAAGATGGCCTCTTTTAACTTTTCATTATAGCAGGAATTTCATCAGTACATACAGGCATGTTTAATCTTTAAGTAGGTATTCTGCACTGCTTGGTGTTTCACTTCGCTTCTTTGTCAGATGTCTATCTTATATTTAAACATTTTAATTACCACCACCGTATGCAGCATACATCTGTTGCTTGGGACAGCATTTGCAAAAGCTATTACCAAAGAAGCTTAGAAGAGATTTCTGTGGTACGAATGGTCAAGATGCTAGACTGAGCCAGGAACATGGTGCACACTGCTGCAGATACATTGCTTAGCAACTCTAAGTAATAAAACTGAGGTGTAGCAAAACTCCCTTCTGCCTCACTCCTGATTGCCTCACCTCTCATGATTTAGCAAACCTGTTTCTCATTTGGGTGCTAGTGCTCTGTCATTGTGCATAGATTTGGAAGTGTATGGGATGTGAAAATACCAGCAATCTGTTTGAAAATTAAGGATTCAGGTACCTAAGTACTATAACTCCTTTTGAAAATCACATACGGTGTTCTGTATGGTGTACAGAGTCTGAATTCAGCTGAGAAATAAATGGTAAAACTTTTTTAAACACCTTAAAAATAGTGTCTGGTCTTGATGTCATGAAAATAATTCTTCTTACCTAGATGCATAGTCCAGTAATACTGGCCAGATTTAGTGTACACTGTGATTTATTTTTAGCACCCCTATAATTTAATACGGAGCCAGGTGAAGGTTGATGGACTGAAAGTAGCTTTAATTTTAAAATCTTAAATGAAACAGCAAAGTCAGAATATAAATACTTAGGTTTTAAATTTAGCTCCTAATTTTTGGCAAGTTCATTGGTCAAATATGAAATACATTGCAAAGACCTGGATTTTCTGTTTTTTAAGTTGTTTTCCACTAAAGGCTTTTAATTTACTACCAATTTCATATGTGAGGCCAGATTCAGCAAAACATTTTACTGTACAGTGTATTCATACTGTATTCATACTTATGAATGTGCCTAACAGGTCTGCTGAATTAGTCAAAGTTCTGAAAATTAAATCGTCTATTTAAAAGGTAAGACAGAATACATATCCAATTTTTCCCTCATATGTCATGTTCTTTTATTACTTATTAAGATACTGCGCTGTACTGATAAACATCACATCTAGATATAATATTTAATAGATAAGAAACAAGATGGAAAGATGAATGTGTTCTCTTCTGCCCAAAGAACGAAGCAGTTAAAACTCTAATCAGATTCCTCTGTGTCTGATCTTTTGGTGATGAACACTAGCTCAGTGAAACCCTGAAGTATGTGGGACAAAAATCTGGCACAAATATAAATCTGAATCATTGCAAGCAGTTCTTGTAAACATTTCTCATCCAACAAACCCCAAATTCCTAAACGCTTGATAATGAACCTTTCTTACAGCTCTTTGTAACAGCTCTTTTTAGTTCAGGTGCAGTGAGGGCACGCAGCATAGTGTCACGGTTAAGATGTGGCCACATCACCCAGAGAAGTCAAGAATCATCAGGCCTCATAAATCACTGTCTGCTGAGCTGTAGTCACTGACCATGAAGTCATTTTTAAGCTGTGCCAATTCTGTAGTAAAATGCGTTAAATTAAATCATTGTGAAGGTTAAAGGTAGGGCCTAGCATTACATTTTGGAGGTTGTGTCTAGTCCGTTTTAGTTATCGTGATTGCATTCTTGTAGATTGGAGGAGATTTTAACAGGAAGTTAAATGGCAGGACCCCTTAAGGACCTTACAAAAAAGCAATGCAAAGTGGCAGTCCACATGCACTTCTAAACTACTTAGATTATTTAAGTGAAGGAAGCGAGTGGGAATGGTCATTAGCATGCGGCTAAAAGGTTTATTTTAGTCACGTTATTTGCAGACCTGACAACTGAGACATCAACTCCTCGGGAACACAGGTTATTGTCTGCTCTTTTCAAATTTGAAATGCACATTAGACAATCCAGGATTAACCCAAACTATGACAGTTTAAAGTCATGAAGCTTTTGGTATGTGTGTACAGACATCATTTTTGCTACCTGCCATCTGGAAATCTCAGATATTGTTGCAGAGCTACAAGTGTCTGGTTTACATTCTGTGGGGTTTGAGTAGAGTAGAGCATGTTTTACAAGATCTTTGTTGGGCCAGTTTCAATTCTTTCTCCAAAGCCTTATGCACAGGAAGGGAGGGAGCTGGGAGAAGTGACGCTGTTCCGCTTGGTGATGGGGATGGAGATGCAGACTCCCACCTGTGTAGCAGATACCAAGCATCCAGTAGTGTTACTCCTGATTTAAGTATGTCATAAACATTGGGCTATTAAAGAGTAAAAGTGAGAAAAGAAAAAATCTGTTTTCCCAAAGGAAGAAAATAAAAGGGTGAAGAGGGAAACAATGCTTAATTAGGTCCACTGAATGTGTGCTTTGCTACAGAAATGTGGGCTCATGTGGATTGCGTTAAGGAAACAATCTGCCCATGGGAAGCACCAAATGGTACTGTTGGGTTGTGCTATCTGGCCGCTTGTTGACCAGAATAAAGAACGAAAACCTCCTTTGTCACCTTAGCATTTGATTGACATAGCACCCATCTCAAATTGTGTGAGGAATGGTTCATTGACAGGTTGAAAATCAGGTGATGTATTTTACTAGATGTAAATTTTACTATATGAATTGTTTTGACCAATTTGTAGAAATTCGTTGGTGCAAGTTTAAATCTGGTGAAGATTTGGCCATCAGTGTTATATATCTGTATGAGCTCTCTGTGTACCAATATGCACACATACAATATGTAATTTATATTTTACATATATTTGCAAATGTATTTATTTTTTCTTGTATAAAAAAAATCACAAATACTAAGAATGCCTCATAAAGTAGAGGCCGTAATAATTTCTCAGTACAATGAGAAATTGTTTCTAAAATACAAGTATTCAGTATTGACTCTCTGTGAGGGACTTTGTTTACACGATTGTTTACAAATCTTATTTTTATAGCAATATTTTAGTACTTAATAATGAAGGCAAGTTCCTCTATTTTTTTTTAACAGTCTGTGCTTTTACATGATGGAGTTGAGTAGCATTCATATTCCCTAATTGTAGGCACATCTTAGCTATATACTCAGCTTTTAATTACCTGTACAGTGTAGATAGAGGTGGTGATTTAGAGCCAGGTGCATTGAATTGCGGTTCAAGGATACTGCTGCTCTGTATTGACAGGGGATTAAGAGAGGACAACGAACTTCCCATTTCGGTATCTAGTTTATTGTGCACAAGTCAGTAGTATGAATTCCATCTCTCTTAATAATAAATTTGAAATTACTGATTCTTTTTCCCCATAATGACATTTCTGGCAGTTTGCTGCTCATTTTGATGAAAATGAAACTGAGCTCTTATTGCAGGTCAGGAGACTTTAACGGTTATTTCCATACAACAGTAATTAATTTAATTAAATAAAAGTGGCCAGAAGTCCAGGAGGGAAGCAAACAAACAAAATTCCTTTTTGGAAGGTCTTTGTGTGTCAGTGCATAGCTTTCAGAGTCAGCAAAATCAGATCAAATACTTCTTTTTTAAATAAAATGAGGCATGATTTTACAGTTGGTTTCAGGGCCATTTCAGCTTTTTTCTTTTTCTTTTTCTTTTTTTATAAGGGACTTTTAAAATGGAACAAGGGACTTACTTTTGTTACAGCAAAGCATTCTCTAGTATTAGAACATCATATTTTATGAGGTGAAGACTCTCGCTTGCCAGAGCGTACTTTTAAGTGCTGGAAAAGGCAGTGTCTTCACAAAAAAAAAAGAAAGGATTAGTTTTGAGTGAAAAAGCATGTAGATCTATGAAATACATTCCAAGCATGCAATATTTCACTGAATCACAAAAATCTGTGGCTCAAGGTTTTGTATTCCCTACCTGTATATTTCTATTTCAGAGAAGCTTGTAAAAGCAATGAGTACTGGTCGAGAATGTTTTAGCAAAATAGTGTCTAAAAATGCTGTTTGGTTAGAAGAGAAAACAAGTCTTGTGGATGTAATTTTACAGAAAGCTTCTAAGCTCCAGAATGGAATTTCTAGTCAAAAGAAGAGAATATGGGAAAGACTCCCATTTTGGAAAATGAAGAAGCACTCATAACAGGAACTAACTTTTGTCTCCTCTGTCTCAGAGAAGTGCCTTAAACGAATGGCTCTTTGAAATTTGGCTTCCTGTACATGGGTTATGTGCTCATGTTCTGCTCTTGGAAAAGAAAACAACTGGAAGGTCTTCTGTCTGTTCCAGTCCAGAATGCAGCTAACTGCTGAAACTTTGGTACTTTTCTCAGATATTTTTCCCTGTCCAGCCGTAAGTGGTATAAATAGTAGCTTAAACCCAACAGCTTTTAGCCTTTGTATTATCTTACTGTGCATCTTTGTTTCACTCTGCCTTCTTTGGGCCATGTACGTATCGTGTTTGTCTTACATCTGTTACCCAGATGAACAATGCCATGGGATGCGTGACCCACCTAATGGCTTGAAACTCTGGCACCGTGTCATTGGTTACAATAGGTGGGGCAGTGTACACCCAAAACCAAAAATGTGTCTTTGGACAATGAGATGTTTGGGGCTTGTTTGTCTGTGTTTAGGTTTGCACATTGTGCACATAAGATATTGATCCCAAGTAAATAATGAAAGAGAGAAGATCCATTAAATAAGTTATTAAAAATACCATAGAACTTGTCAAATAAGTGATTTCACATGCAGTACAGCAGTTCCTTAGGGATTGGAGAAAATCCAGACTGTTCTCAAGCAAAATCCAGTTGAGGTGAGATCAGAATTTTGCATTGGAACTTCACAGTCCAAGGGGTTGTAGAAAAATGTTGAACTGAATAAGTTTTGTGAATGATTATTTTTTACTCCTGTAAAGCCAGGCGTGGAAGAAGTACATACATGTAAGACAGTACTATTGCCCAAACAATGGTAGATGCTCAATAGTAAAATCCTGTGAAACAGAAGTGGATGAATGTCCAGTTACCTCATGTCTCTGTAAATACAAGGCAAGGCATGTTCAGTGGTCTCAAATTCCCAGACAGGGATTTGTGTTACCCAATCAATAGCATCTCCCTGTTGGCTCTGAACTATCCTCTTTTCCCCTTCACAAGGCATATCCCATGATTTTCAAAAATAATATCACCTGACTCAACATTCATTTGCTGGGCAAACCGCCGTGCTGTGGCAACAAGGTGGCGTTGCATGGAAAATGATCCTTGTACAAACTCCTCCACAGCTGGGAATAGGTAACTTGTTTTGGAGTATTATTCCCCACAGGGCACACTTTCAAAAAGGGACTTTCTCTTCAGCCTATGCCTTCAAGGTAGCAAACTCAGTCTTTTACCCCCGTGAAAGCAGTTCCGATAGTCTACCAATGCACATAAATCTATGGTTTGTGAAGTGAAGCTAGTAGGATATCTGGTACAAATTAAGAAATAAAGCTGTGGCTACTTTGAAAATAGTCTAATGCTCAAACTGAGAGCAGTCAGTCAGAATAATTTACAAAGGAAATGGAAAAGAATGTTATGATTATGGTTTATGTTGGGAGATTAGGAAGGTTGTGTTTCACAGGTATAACTCTGTCTTTCTGAGATAATGTAAAATTGATAGAAAACATTTTTTTTTTCTACGTGAAGCAATGCAAGCTGTGGTAAGTAGGGAGAGAACAGGAATGGTGCAAAGCATCGTGATGCTGAGTGCTGCAGTTGAGCAAGTGGAAGAGCTGCTGGATGAGCCCCTGGGTATCTTTGCCTATGGTCAGGAAAGGCGCACATCTAGCTCCCATCAGGGACTGCGCTGTGACCAGGCAGGACGGTATTGTAACAGTTCTGAATTTTATCGCTGAGAATTGGCACAGTGAAATATGCCTATATTGCTACTGCTAATTAGCAGGCTCCAGTGATAATGAGAAAACTAAGATATATGAGAGATTTATTAGCCACTGGCACCCTGGTTGAAACTCTCCATGGAACAGATAACTGCTCTTTGGGCAGGGCATTTTTTCCATGCAGAGTGGGTATGCTATTGTCCATATTTGTCCAATTTCAGCCTAACTAGTTCCAGATTGCAATAAAACACAATGTTTGTGAACTTTTTCCTCTACATATGTCTCTAATGACTGGGTATATTCAGCCGAACACGGATTTGAATTCTCCACTTACTAATGCTGTGAGTTTGATGGTCATGACCCAGACCAAAAGAAAATGGTGAAATTGGCTTCTGGAATGTATGTGCAGTGCAATGTGCATGATTCTAGTTTAGCTTCAAACCGCTGAAGGATGTACATCGCTCATTCCCAGGATGTCCATCCTGTTTTGGATTGAACAAGAAAATGGTCCTTAAAGAGCCACTGAAATACAGAGAGCTGCCTGCTGGTGTTTGCTGAGCAACCTCAAATTCCCCCGCCTTTAATTGAAATTCAGCATTTCTGTGAAGAGCTTGAGAACACCAACAAACAAGAGAGTGATGGACAAGTTTAGCAGCAGGTTTTGTCTGAGGGATAACTACAGTATTACATTTCAAACGAGAACAATCTAGTGCTACAACAAGCACCAACGATAATTGTAGTTCTTGTGCAGAATTTTTAGCAGCAGTCTTTGAAGTGCTTTGTAAGGGAAGTCAGTAACCTTAATCCCGTTTCTTAGACAAAATCTGAATCGCAGAGGGATGAAGGGACTTCCCCAATATCTGAGTGCCTGTCAATGACAATTCAGAAATGGGGTGTAAGTGGTGGGCATCTCACTCCAGTGCACTGCCCGTGGGATGAGAGCCTGCCAAAGGAGCGTCGGAAGGGCACATCAGTCTGTCTGAACACCCCCAGAGCCAGCCTAGGGCTGACCTCCTCAAGTGCCATGCTGGGGACCCCGTGCTGCTGCCCACTGTGTGTGTCTGGGGGCTGTCAGCCTGGCATTCTGAACCCACATCAGCAACAAGAATTTGAGTTCTCGCTATCCAAATATTTCTTAATCTTTTCTAGATTTTATTATCTTCTTATTTTTGCATGCTTAGCAGTATTTCAGAAACTTGTTGGCCTTATTTTTTTCCCCAGAGCCTTAGTTGTGGCTATGAAGAGAGTGGAAAGATTGTTTTTCTGTCCTTAAACTGCTTTTTGGATTTTGAGTATTAACACTGCAAACTTTTCAGTCTCTACTTGACCTGTTTAATATTTAACTCAAATAAACACAACTGAGGGTTTTTCATACAAAACTAGCTATTGCAGGCCAAAAATCTTTGGATTATTTTGTTTCAAATAATTTGAAGTAAGAAACATGAAATAATAGAGCTTTTGTAATGCTTCAGCAAGTGCTACAACAACTAGAAGGGAAATCAGTAAGTATTTAAGGACATCTTTATCCGTGTGTGCTGTTCCTGTTAGCATGACCTGTTGGGTGCTGTGAAGAAAAACAAGCAAAATATTAGGCCTGCACATATAGTTTTCTGCTGCTTGTTCTCCATCTCCTCCTCTTAACTGGTTCTACTGTGATAAGTTCCTGCTTGTTGCTGCCTTTTTTTTTTTTTTTTTCCATAGTAAAACTTTTGTCCCAGCGCCAGTACATCATGTTCCTGGTTAGAGTGTGACGTCAAATGGTATCTGGCTCCAGGCCAGGGAATGCTGCTGGGAAGCAGTGAATGAATGAATGGATTTTCAATTCACATTGTAGTTGCCTCGTTCCGAGCCAGGAATCTTCATGTAATATTCAGTCAACTGGCTAATGTAAATTTATCGGTGTTCCTTACTAGAAGTAGAAGGAACTTCAGAGAGAATTCAGAACTGGTGACGATCACTATAACCAAAACGGGAGAAAGATGTGATTCAATGCATGGTGCCTGCTAAATATAGTAAGGAAAGGAGCCTTGTGCCTGCAATAGTTATTATCTGGTGTTCAGAAAATGAAAGGGAGGACAAATTCCAAATTTTAAAAATCTCTGTGGGCTCACACAGTATGTGTTCCTATCAGAATTAATACATCACTAACTCTGCATGGCCATACACTGCTTTGATCTGCACATTTGCAAATTCGAGGGATCACAATTATAATTCAAATTGGAATTTACCCCAGGAAATTCAGAAATTCCAAAGTGCTGATAAAATTTTGTCCGGCAAGTAGTTGGGGACATTGTGTATGTCAGCATGTGGAGGAGGCACATGAGCAGTAGCAGTGGTTTCCAGCCTCCTCTGAAGGAACCAGCAACAAACACAGCAAAACTATTTAGTATATCCTCTTTGATGCTGCAGTGTAAAACCACCGATTTATATGACCTGTGACAAACACAGCTGTGATGTGTGGATACTGTGTGCCCTGAACAGTGCTTGGGATGTCAGCCGATCAGCAGCCACGTGTCTCCGGACAGCTCCAGCTACAAGCTCTGAGCTGCTGAGGTTGGGACCCATAGGGGAGCTTGCGGCACTTCTGTCTGTTAGGACCTCTTTCATTTTCAGAGAGGTTTGACATTGCAGCCTGAGGCTCTTTTTACAGCTGATTGTGAGAGGACGGGGATGCAGTGAGCTGGTATCGTGTCGGAAACAGCCAGCATGGATGGACTGCAGAGCAGGGAATGTTCCAGGGGCTGTATTTGCCGAGATAGCTGGCTTAGAAGCAGTAAGATGAAACTTAGCCTCCAGTGAGAGGCCTTCGCTGGGATGAAATAGTTGTGAGTGGTAGAGCCAAAGGTGCCTCTAGCATGTCTGTAGCAGCACGGGCACTTCGTGCTAACGTGGTGCAGGGGAAAGTTGTATAACGTAGCTGGCCTTCCAGAGAAAAACAGCTCACACCAGCAAGTGCCATTTTCCTGATTTCTCTGTTTCTACCTTACTGGTTTCTCCTAGCACATCTTACACACCTCTCCCCTATGTGATATGTGCCCCCAGGGGTCTGTAGTGTAGACCCAGCCTGAGGCTTTAAGGCTCCAGCGCTCTTTTTCTTAGAAATTGCAACAGCTCCTTTTTTCCCACAGAAGTAAAGGGCACAGCAGTGGGTGTGGTAACTTAGCGATGGGTGGACCTCAAAACTTCGCATTTTATTTGGGTTAATTCCCCAAAATTTCCATGCTGCTCGCCCAACCAATTCAAGCTGTTTTGATCAGCAGAATTAAACACAGTATAATAGGACTGGCTTATATGGTGGCACTTCTGAATCCAGACAATGTCACCACACATAAGTACAAAGAGGTAAATAATGACAAGAAATTAACTGGACTTCCTTGAACCTCCCCAGAAATATTCTGTTGTATTCACAGCAAAGGTTCAGAGCGGCTCATGTTTTAATTGAACCACTTCACTCATCCCTAAATGAAAACAGTTGCAAATAGTGTCCAATGTACATAGCCCCAGGCACTGTAAAACAATCAAATGAAAAGACTTTTCTTTGTTTTATTTATTTACTTGAAGCTAAAGAAAAATGCCAAAATTCTGTCCTTGAACAAATCACCACTTTTCACATACTTTACCCCAGGCAGAAGTTCCAGTTTTTTCCTAACTTACGAGTTGTTTTTGTTTGTATTTGTGTTTGTATATTTTTGTATATCTTATTTGTTTACTTTCCTGCTTCTTAAAATTGTCTCTTCTCTTTAGAAGTGGGGGAGAAGGAAAGGAATTGAGGTGAAACCACAATATGTTTTCATTTTCATGTAACAAACATCTTTTTTTCACAAGCTTCTGCAGGCACTAAATACCAAATATGGTTTGAGACAATAAATTATAATGTCCTTTAGAGAATAAGGAGCTGGGAAGAGAACAAATGCAAGTGTTTGCAACATGTGTTAAGAGAGAAAAAGAGAGATAGCTAATGGAGATTTCTTTGTTAACTCTACATTGTCTCATAATTTATATTTGTAAAAGATAATAATGGTAATTATCCTTGTTCTGATCACTTTCAGTTTGTCTTTACACATGTGAATAAGTATCATTATTTCTGTTTTTCAAATTTTTGTGGTGAAAAAGTAGCAAAATCCCCATGGCAGTTAAAGCTGACATTTTCCAAAGATTGAGAGTCTTACATTAGTCTTCATTGGTGGTATCCTGTGTCGAAGTGTATCACCAAACTGAATCTTAAGTAGAGCAACAGGTAAGCTAACCAGTATTAGAGAAAACACCTGGAGGGAACGAGATAAAACTTCACTTGCCACTGATTTCAAAGACGACTGAATTACCTGTAACGACTGTCCAGGAAGATTTCCTTTTATGTGTCAATGCAGCTTAAAGAGAAGCCATTAGTTTATATTAGTCCAAGGTAAATTTCTACAGTAATGAAATTACGTAGGGGGGCCTTAGTATAGTGGGAACAAAACTCTTGTTTTGTTAGATTTGATGTTATTCTGTATGTGCCTTTTTTCAGAACCGCCTCATTAGGCACCTTCAAGAAAAGGCTAGATATTATTTTGTAGGGTCTCCCAGGGTCACTGGAATTTTAAAGCACAGTCAAATGAGCTGGATCCCAGTGACTCCTCCTTTTGCTAGAACCCAGCTAGAGTCCAAGGAGTCCAGCATCAGAAGCAATTTAGTTTCTCCGCCCTGAATTCTGCCAACTGTGTCCTTGTTTCACCTTCTCCCACCCAAACGTACTGGAATTCTTTCCTTCCTTGTTCATTCAGCATACTGTGCATGTCTTATCACCGGGTGAACCCCACATACTTAAGTGCTCAAACAAACCATACAAAAATTAACGAGGCAGGTCCTATGAAAAGCTGAAACATGTTATCTATGTCCTGCTTTAACCATCTCTACTGAAAAATGTAAATTAGATGGATAATGAAACAATAAATGAGTTAAGGAACAATTCCTACCTTCGAGACCAGTGTGTCTTACACCTGCTGCTGCTGACATTGAGCAGAAGTCAAAGGTAAACTCTGCATTGTAAGACTTGCCCTTAGAAAGCTGAACACTGAAAAAGAAATCTGAGATGAATTGGCTTCATCAAGAACTGCCCTGATTCTTTTAAGTAAGGAGGAAAAAAACAGTCTTCTGATTTTGCAACTCTGTGTATGTAGGTAAATTATGAGGAATGTTCAGAAAGTCAAGTGAGTTCATAAGTTATCCCCTATATTTTTTTGTTTTGTAAACAGATGTGTGTTTGTAAGTAGCTTTTGGATGCAATTAAGCATGTATTAGTTTAAAAAAATTATGCCAGAAAAATCCCCTTTGTGGGTAAAGATTAAGTACCTTTGAAGGAACAGTGAGAATCAGCAAGACTCGAGTGGACGAGGACAATGCCCAGTTACCTTATAGCAAAAACCTGCCCATGAATGCTGTCTCTGGAAAGAACAGGTTTGGTTGAAGGGATAGCTACCAGAAAATCCATAATCCACATAAACACAAATCTTTTGTTTTCAGGACATCATGTATATACTCATAATGAAAAAGCATATGCATTTGTTTAATATTTGGGATTTCTCAATCATCTGCACATTTTTAGTAAATACTACATAAAAATATTGCTGTAAAATCAGCATAATTTGCTTAGACAGGAGTTGGGGATTTCTTGTGAAGAAATTGTAGAATCATAAAATGTTTGTGTCTGGGAGGGACCTCTGGAGGTAGTCTAGTCCAACTCCCCAGCGTACAGCAGGACCAACAAGCACAGAGCAAGTTACTCAGGATCACGGCCAGTTTGATTTTGAATAGCTCCTACAACAGAGGCTCCACAGGCTCCTCTCAGGGCAAGCTGTTCCAGTGTTTGACCACCCTCACAGTAAAAAAACCTTTTTGTTATGTTTATGCCTTTCTGTTTCCTGGGTTTCATTATGTGCCCATTTCCTCCTGTCCTGTCACTGAGAGCTACTGACTGTGGTATCTTTTCTTCCATCAGGTATTTATGCACATGGGTAAGGTCACCCTGAGCCGTCTGTACTTGAGGCTAAACAGTCCCAGCCCTCTCAGCACCTCCTTGTGTGTCAGATGCTCGAAGCCTTTACTTGTCTTAGTGGCCCTTTTGTGTGCTGTAGAGCCAAGGATTGGACAGAGCACTTCATAGGTGGTCTCACCAATGCTGAGCAGAGGGAAAATACCCCCTTCCCTGACCTGCTAGCTAGGATGCTGTTGGCCTTCTGTCCTGCAAGGGTGCATTGCTGGCTCAAGTGTAAGTTGCTCACCAGGGCCCCCAGGCCCTTTTTTGCAAAGCTGTTTTCCAGTGGTAGGTTCCCAGCCTGAGCTGTTTCGTAGGGGTATTCCTCCCCAGCTCCAGGATCTTGTATTTGCCTCTTGTGAACTTCCCGAGGTTCCTGTCTACCCATTTCTCCAGCCTTTCAGGTCCCTCTCTATGTCTGGTGCAAATGTCTATACTTCATTCAGGTGAAGAGTCAGTAGAGGAAAGACTTGAGTACAAGAAAGTATTAAGCATGCACTTTAAAAATACACACTCAAGGAAGTTTGAGCTGAATTCCTCAAATCTGGAGCTTTCAACACACAAAGAAACCAAAATCTGCGTTCATGCATTGCTTAAAAGCCTAAATGACTTATTCTTTCTAGTAAAAATAACACTTAAAGTAAATGACAGTTACTAAAAAGTAAAAATTATTGAATTTTACTATTTCTGCTAACCTTTAATGGAATACGTAGTATGCACTTACCTTCAATGCAAATGATATTCAGATCTACAATATGCTATTTGGATTCCGATTCAGCAAAATGTTTAAACAGATTACTTCAACAGAATTTTAACCTACCCAATGTCAAGCTTGCTGTTGACTAGAATTTTATTTTTTTCATCTATAAAGCTTCTAATAAACTAACCCTTACAACATCAGCAGATACATGAGGCTGTTGCAGGTGTTGAAACATAAATCCTTTTGTATAAGAGCAGGCACTGATCTCAGATGATGCTGGGTTTTACTCTTGTGAGCTTTTAGAAATAGTTTTTAGTTTAGCAAAAACCCCAAAGTGCCTAATATGGGAAATATATTTCTGATGTAAAGTCACTTTTATAATGATTTTAGAGTTGCAAATGTGCTTGGCTGAAAAGTGACTTGTGTGAACAGGAACATTGAGGGCTCCACTGGAGGAAGATCTAAGCCTCAGCTAGGAAGGGAGCTTGCTCAAGATTTCCCATGGCCCCAGAAAAAAAAAAAAAAAAAAAAAAAAAAAAAAAAAAAAAAAAAAAAAAAGAAGAAGAGTGCATTGTGGTGTCAGAGAGAATTATATTTTTCTCTTCTCCCCTTGCCTTGTTGTATCTGATGATCTATTATTTTATGTCACAGCTTGGTATTTTAACTGTGGAACTAACCTCCTCATAAGCAGAGCAAAAGGTGATGAATGTTATGCTTCTTTTTGAAAGCACTCTTAGTGATCTTTTGGGTTTGTCCTTGTCTGTGTAGTGTAAAATTATGTTTGGATGATAGTGTTTTGCTTGGCTTCTTTCCAGACTTTTTGTACTTGCTTTCCCACTTCTCTGTATATGAAATATCCAATCGGTGATACTACAAAGAGGTCTGCTACCCTGTCCCAGGAAACAGAGGCATTGGAGCTGTAATGTCTTTCCATCTCTTTATAAGGGAACAGAAGTGCTCTCAATGTCTATGATTTCAGGTTGAGTAAAATTGCAGAGGTATCACCTGCAAAAGGATGAGACTTGGTAGCTCAGGCAAACTGTTTTCCCTGGAATACATAGTGGCATTGCTACCTTTTCAATTCCAGTTTCTCCTGTATTGTGAAGGTCTGTCATCTCCAGTAGTTGGGCATGGGACGTGGTGTGTAGTGTGCTGTACTGAGGACAGCAGGAAGATGAGCCAAACACATTCTGAAGAGCACTGTTGGTTGCCAGCATCTGCGGAAATCCTGAATCTTACCCAGTCCATTCAAGCAACAATCTAGTGATGGAGGTTTCCTCAAAATCTTTTCCAAAAGAGTTTCCAAAATTGTCATGGAGCTTGTACATACAGTGGAAATGTTACATGGGTAACAGTATAGATTTTATGGATCATATTTGGGCTTTCTTGTTGAGTCATTTTAGAGTCCTTACTCATAAATTTCCCATTGTAAAAATGGAACAGAATTTGATCCATTACATTTAATGGAAAAGATTGTAGAAACTTACCAGCAGAAAGGTCCTTGAAATTCTTCAAGTCTTTATCTAGTACAGCAGATCTCTCCTGTCTTGGTATCATGCTTTGAATAAAAGAGGATGTAAATAGAGTACCCAAATTTGCATGGTAATCTGATCCTTCAATGACAGCTTAGGTTTATATCACTACATAACTACTATCGCTATATAACTACTGTTCTTTCCTTAGCTACAGTACACAGAAGGATTCAAGCAATAACATTATGATAATAAATTTAAAAATCTCAAAAGACAGAAACTTCAGAATTCAGTTTAATATTTAGATTTCTATCTTAAGTAGATGTATTTGTGTCACCAATGTGTGATGTGAAAATTTTCAATTTTATTCCCGACTACCTTTGAATTCATGAGTGATTTTGGATGAACTATTTCTGCCTTACATTTCTTTTAACAGCCTTTGGCATATCTTTTCAACATTCATATTAATTGCTTCTACAGTCTGTATTGAATGCATGGGAAAATCAAAGAGAAAAATGGCATCTTGTAGACTTCGTGTCTGTTTGACTCTGCCACCCAATGGCCTACTTTATTATTACTCACTGCTCTCTGCATTTCTTAGGACCTGTTCCATTATTATTTTATTTCTTTAAATACAGACTTGTCTCCAGTGACACCAAGTTCACATCAATGGAATTACATTGTCCAAAGATAGGACTTGTAACAGAAAAATGCCACATGGATTTATTTATTTTTAATCTAGATTATGATATCTGTGGTGCTGAATACCATATTCAAACAGCTTACATCTTGCTTTTGGAAGTTTCCAATTCCTTTGAGGTCAAAGTTTCTTTGATGTAGCACTGCAAAGGCCTAAGACAAAAGAGAGGACAGAAAAGAAGGGATTGCAATTAAACCCACTACCTTTTAATATCAGTTTTGCCAGAGAAACACAAAATGTCTGCCCCTGAAGTGGTTAAAAATGTGAGATCACAGCATATATAAATGAGAACTTTTAACAGAACTTTAAACCATAAGCCTGAATTGCGGTACAGCCTCCCGACCCCTTCAGATGACAGGTTCATCTTTCTTTAGGATGAAAAGCTTTACTCTGTGTTATGCCAGAAATGTGCCAAAGACATCCAAGCAAAGTACATACGCGCTGCAGAAAGCTGAGTGGGGTGTCGGGATTACTGCTAGACCAGTCGTTCCTCTCAGGTGCTTGTTAATGGAACATGGAGTTTTTGAGGAAATGTACAAACTCATTCGTCCTTATCAGCACGTGGCCAGAAGAAGTGCTGTCAACTGTCAAATCTGGCAAGCGCTGCACATACTGTACCCTGAGCATTCGGTCACGATGCTGTGGGGTTGTTTACTTTGCTGTTCTATCTTGAGAGTTGTACAGGTGTGTACCTTCTGGGAAGATAAAAAAGGGTGGGGGCTGAGAGGGAGGGAATGTTTAAGAAGTAGGGTGATAAGGTGCAGAGTGCTATGTTGGGAAAATTTGGTCGAGCCCGAGTACAGGGGGATTTTATAAAGCATATAAAAGGTCTTAAAGCTTATAAAAGGTCTTCGATGCAGGGAAAAACAAATAGGCACTTTGAGGTTTGGTGCAAGTGTAAGCTTATCCCACGGACAGTGGTCAAATACCAACATCTGTAATGATGGTAATCTGTGTAATATTTACAGGACTTGCAACCCAGCTAGCCTTGAAATAGTAAAAAATGCAGATCCATCTCAAAGCAGATGGGAGCTGGCAATATTATATACTATGTGGTTTTAAATTGCATTCAGGCTTTACTGAAGGCAGGCTGCATGCCTATTTCCCACCCCATTTTATTTTGCCATATTGACACGTGAACATTTGGTTTTATTGACATATGAATATCTGATTTTCTGTTGACTTCAGGATGTCAGTCTTGTCTTTATTTAAGAGAATAATGGAGGTGCTGGCTGGACAGGACCTTTATTGATAAGCTTCTTCGACCTCTTGCTTGAAGCAGGGCCAGTGAGTTCAGTGCACTGTGTAAGTCAGAGCTTTAGGATGTCAGAGTACTGCTGCAAATGCTGAGCTGTTTGAGTGGGATTGGTGAAAGCAGTGGTAGTAGTGATAGATACATACGATAAAGTGAGCCTTCATAGCTTGAGCTAATCAGAAGACTCCTGCCTAAGCTGGGAGGTACTTACAGCTGCTTTGGAGTGCCAAGATTTCAGTAAGAAAAGCCTGAACTCCAACACCCATAGCATTTGGTAATCCTGCTGCAATTGTGGGGCTCACCCGACACCTGGGAAAGCTCTGCGAGGAGTATTTTTGTCTTTTGCTGTTGTGTCAAACAGCAGGCACACGGGCTTCACTGCAAAGTGGGGTGGCCGGCTGGGTTGGGCGGGCAGCCTGCCAGCATCTAGTGAGAGATTATGGGGAATGTAGTTTGCTGCTTTCAGCAGCCTCCAGAAGGAGTGGCAAGGCACTCATTCCCCAAGGCACTTCGGCTAAATCTGCTTTACTCAGAATATGTCAGAGTACTTTGGCGGCCTACTTTATCTTGCACCAGTGGACAATTGCAAAGCCAAAGTGTAGCTTGAGGAATACTGAACATACTGATGTACTTTCACTACCCTATGTGTTAAAAATACATCTCTCCATCAAAGAAAACAGAAGAAGAGCTGGTGTGTTCTAATACTGTATGTTGAACATATGTTTCTAACCCTAAAAGCAAGTGAAGTGGCTTTGTAAAGACATGATTCATGGCTTTCTTTTGAAAACAACGCTGGGTTGAAGTGAACAGTCCCAATATTTTGCATTTTAGTGGTAATTTGTGTAACAGTGTGGATAACAGCTTTTTTCATAACAGATTATTTTTATAAGATTGTAGAATTGTATTGAGATGTTAACTCTGGTTTCCTAATGTTTGTGTGTTACCGCTACGCTGTGTTTATTTAACTAAAAATAATGGCACATAGGAGTAATGACTAACTGTGTATATCCACTGTGCTGTCAGGACATAGGATGGCTTAGGTAAGGGATAAGTTTATTTATTTCAGTTCCTTGTGCCCGTTAGTCACTTGATGAAAAAAGATTAAATTTCCTGGGGCCTGAAACTAACATTACCTATACCAAGGTTCTTTGCCAGTCAGTACCCTCGTTTTCAAGGTATCAGGGACAGCTGTAGTCTTTGTAAATTAGCGAAGGATGAGGAAAATTTATTAGTGTGCCTTCTGTCATGTTAGGACTTCACTGACAGTGCTCAGCAGATCTCTTTGTGATTTCCTCTACAATTTTCCTTCAGTTGATTTTGTGTTAAGGGCTAAGGCTTATCTGGCCTGCATTTTTTAGAGTAGATGCTCAAATATTCTGTAAAGATATCTCAGGGCTAATAAATTATCTCCTTCCTGTCAACCAATATTTCTTGTTGTGAACCAAGCTGAGATTTATTTTAAAGGGAAAGCCAGCTTCAAAGCCCAGCTCCTCAGAAATATGTGTCCTCCCACAGCCTGAAAGCCAGTGATAGTTAGCTACCAGTGCATATGCAAATGCGATTCATTTATTAATGGCTTATGTGCTTTGATGAACCTTACAGGCCTGAACTGTAGCTTGGAAGGAATACTGAGAATTAGTGACTTACAAAATCTTGGGTAATAAATTCTTGGGCCCTGCTTGTGGAGGTAGCGCTGCGTCTGAGTTGTGGGGCTGTGTCCCTGCGTCCAGGCGGTGCCGTGGCTGAGGTCTGGGGGTTTTTAGCAAAATGTAACTCAGATGAAGAGCAGTTCATAGCAGATTGGTGCCAGATTAAGAGCAAAATATTTCAGGGAAGAGAGGAAGTTTGGCTGTACAAGGGAGATAAGCAGAGTGATGCCTCTTGGAAAAGTGCAGCATTCTGTCACCTTTTCTCATGTCCTGCTAATTTCCTAATTTCCCCCGGGCTGTCTGTGCCCTGCCTGCTTCAATCATCTTAATTCAGGCCAGAGCAGAATCTGATATTTAGTCTCCATTTTCTTCTGCCTTACTTTTCGTCACATTGGCAGTCCTTACTGGATCAGTAGTCTGTACTGCAGAAGGCATCTGTCCTGGACACACAAAGTAGGGAGCCTCTTCAACTTTATAGTCATTTGAAAAAGAAGATGGCTTATACTGGGCTCTGCAAAACCTCTTCTACTTCACTGTGTAAGAAGATCAACTCCTGTTGGATGCCTAGTGTACAGTGCGGTGTGTCTTCTGGTATACATTTTGCTGTCTTTCTGAGTGCAATTAAATTGCAAACTGGGGTGGTTTCTGATTCCAGACTCACCAGAGTACAGTTTTAAGCTACATGAACAGCAAAGCCATCCTGACTGATAAAATTCCTTGTAAAAAAAGCACCATTTCCATGTTGCTTTCAGTCATGGTGGAAGCGTATCAGTGCTTCTGTTACTTGAGACAAAGGTCTTAGCTCTAAACTGTGGGTATTAAAAATTCCTTAGTTTACAAGCAGTTAAAAAATGCAAATGCCTATTGTCCATTCAATAATACTGGATATCTACATGTATAGCTTCAGTCACTACTTTGAAGCTAATATAAATGAGAGGAGAAATGGGCCGTTTCATGAAACATTGTTTACGGAAACATTGGGCGTCTAAAAGCAGAACTGATGCTGCAATAAACATCAAAAAATGAAAAAAAAAAATAGTGCTGAAAAGCCGTGAATTCAATTTTACTTTTCGACTAAATTCAAGCTAAATTGACTTTATCCTCCTTAGTTGCTACAGCAAATGCATTAGGTGTCCTAGTGTGGCGGTAAGTAGGCCATCATGCAACTGAGCACACACCGAATGATGAAATTCCCATTTGTATTCTATACTGTGGATATTTGCATATGTGACATAATTTTTGCTGGCGCAGATAAAATAGCATTGAAAACATTATTTTTCAATTCTGGGAGAATGTTTTTTTTCAGTTCATAAATGCATGCAGTGGAAATAATGTTTCTGAATAAAATCAAAGTGCTTAATGAACTGTTCAGTCATCTGAATGTTTCCATTTGGAATGCTGAATAAAGACTCCTATTTCTAATCCAAGACGGTTTTTATTAGTACTCAGTGCATTTAGCACAAGCACAGACCAGTTCTGAAATCAGCCAGAGTACAGCTTGAATAATTGGGAAACTATTTTCTGCATAAACACTAGATTTATTAAGGCCTTTTTTTTCTGTCTCATGAAAGACTAGTTGCAACTTGTTTGAGGAAGCCATCAGAACAATTTATACATTCCCAGGATCTTTAAGCAAAAGAAGGTAGCTTTACTGTACAAACAGTGCTGCATTTAGAAACCTATTGCATCTCCTAGAGAATGCCAAAAAAATATTGGTACAGCAGTAACCTGCTCTGTAACTTCTTCAGAATTTATCTGAAACTGGAATCGTACCATTCTCAAAGTCCAGGTGAGTAATTCAGATGAAAGATGGACAAATTATCAGCTTTCTAAAATGCGAGTTGTTTTTATTTTACCCTCCACCTTGTCGCTTTGTTGGCTCACATTACCGTGTTCCACTTAACACTGCTCATCCTTCAGCTGTACCTTGGTACCTGACAATTTATGTACAGTGCCCAAGAATGTGCAGTTAATCATGGATAGGTATGCAATGGTAAGAACCACCATCTCATAGAAAATAAGTAGTGCCAAGAATATATGAAAAACAGCAGCCACAATTCATATTAATTTTTATTTTAACTAATTCTGTTGTGCAGATGTGTGTGACTTTATTCCAAAGTTTCCTTGTCCCCACATGTGGTACGTGATCAGTTGCCTTACTTCCAGGTCTTAGATAGCTGTGTTCTTCACACTGTATAAATATCCTTTGTGCTGGAAAATTAAAAGGATGCATTTGCATTGGTCTTGGGGGCAAAATGAGGCATCTGCGTTTAAAGCCCATCTCCCAGCTGATGCCATTAGCCATCAGGCTGGTGTTGTGCTGTGGTTTTACAGTACACAAACAGGGTTTCTTTCAGATGGCCTGGAGCTGAAGATCTGCCTCAGGAGCACAGCGGGCAACTCCTGACATCAAATAGGAATTCTGTTCATGAGACATGCTAGAGTTAGTGCTGAGTAAACTCCTGCACAAATGCAGCGTGACTGCTGGGTCCTCCATACCAGCTGGTTTTGGTTTGCCTGGCTTTTTTTAGGCCATGTCTTGCCAGTGTAGACATAGCAAGAGACAGATGAGTGACCTGTCCAACTCCCATTAATCTTGACTTTTTTGAATCTTTAAGCTTTTCATACTTTCTCCTTTAAGTATCTAGCTAACAGAATAAGTCAATAAATAAATTGGTTTTTGCATAGTTAAACTGTCTTTAATGCAGCAGTGAGCAAGTGGTGCTCTGAGTGTTGGTGAGTTCCCGTCCCACTTGTGTAACCTGGCACTAACGATCGGCACTGGGCCATGCAGGGGAGAGTCTACACAGGTGAGTGAGGAAATGATCGAGCCATTCCAATAAAAAGCAATTTTTCAGTAGCTCTCTCTCTGAGTGCCTGTTCAGTATGTCACACAGCAGAGGAAAACTGCAATGTAAGGACCCAGTGCAGTGCCAGTGTATATGATCTTGTGGTTAAGTTACAGTTTTGAGAGGGTAAAGCCTGCTTTCTCCAGGAGTTTAGGCAGTTTTGTACAGTTGGATGTCTTCATTGTGTTTACTTTCATTAAAAGCACTTGAAGTGAAACGCAGTTTTCTGCTGTTCTATCAGGAAAACAAAACAAAACAAAAATCTTATTTAGATTCCAATAATTTTTCTTGACCTTTTATTTGCTGTAGCAAAGCAATAAAATACTTGCATACATTTTTCTCAGCACTTAGGAATTAGTTTGCTTTGGTCATTTTATGTCTTTTCAGTTGGTCATTTTATGCCTATTTGGTGGGGGTTCCTGACACTTTTCGACAGCATATTACCAGTCCAGATCCATTTGTAAATTGAATATGAAGTTTATTCTCTCAGGGTTAAACTTGCAGGCCACACTACATGTGTTTAACTTTGTAGGGGTAATCCCACTGACAGTCATTGTTTATGGCATGTCATATACGCTTAAGTCTGGCCAGCTGCTGGATTTTGGAAGAGGAATTCATTTTTTATTGAGTTTTAAATGGCTATGTAGTTTATAAATCTTTGTATACGTAGGCACATCTATATGCCTCTGTATATGGTCACCAGCAGGGCTTGCATACTAGGGAAAAGCAGGAAAAATCACTTTGCTGTAAATATACCATTAGCTAAATTTCAGTCTTTTTTAAACTATTAAGCTGAAACGGTGCCAGAGTGAGCTGTTGTGTTGCTGGAACTAAGTAAATGCATATTGCAAAGTATGAGATGAAAACGTGTAAGGAATGTTGCCTGTTTGCAACTGCATTAATTTAATGCAACTGTAGGCAGTATTCAGTGTCAGGACTGGATGTGAAGAAAAACAAAATCTTGCCTGATGAAAACATCTGGATTCAAGTTCTGGTGCCAGTAAGTTCTTCCCCCACTGGTAAAAAAGATTGTAAAACCACATTCTTTTCGGGTTATGTGATTCATAGGAATGTTCTTCAGTGTGCTCCAGCTCTTCTTCTAAATACAGAGTTCAGGGTCATTGGCTGGCAGCGGCAGCGTTCTGGGACCAAACCAGAGGGAGGTCAAGGGGCTGTATCCGCACTTCTGCTGAGTTTGCAACTGGCAGGTAGGGGAGGATTGAGCTCCATTTCAATTCCCTGAAACTGGTAGAGTCCAGACCAGTCCTGGAGGGAACTCGGGAAGCAGGAGAGCTCTGCAGTGACTGTGTTGAACAGCGTTTGCTGCAGGGAACGGCTCCATGCTTCGGCTTCCTCTGGCCCTGCTGGTGGTGCTCAGGCACCTTTGGGGATAATCAAGAACTTTGTGCTGCAAAG
Source organism: Aythya marila (assembly GCF_965140915.1). NCBI lineage: Eukaryota > Metazoa > Chordata > Aves > Anseriformes > Anatidae > Aythya > Aythya marila. The sequence continues at coordinate 8,488,315 of NC_139057.1, forward strand.
TCAACAGTGCTGCTTGTTGTACAGAGTTCCTTCTGCAATGGTTATGATCTTCAGCTGCTCCTGGAGCTCATCTCCAGTGGGTTTTGGCTCTCCTATTGGTGGTTTGGAGAAACAGTGAACATGAGCAACATTTCAGCAGCTCCATTAGCTTTAGGTCCTCTACCCCTGTCCCCTGCCCCAGTCACTTCTTCCCAGCCCTCTGATGGCCCCAGCCACTGCTAGAGCCACTTCGGGAGTGGTGCCACCTGCTCAGTAGCTGCTTCCTGCTGGGTGATGTTTCTGCCTGTTCAGTCTCTGCTTCCCTCAGAGCTGGGGCAGCACAAAGGTGGAAACCAGCAGCTGGGAGCGAGCAGCAAGGGGTGGCAGATGCTTGAGCAGTATTGCTGCCAAAGGTCTGACCGTGACCTAGACCAGGGTAGCTGGTGCAAAACCTGAACTTATCCTACATTTTCTGACTGTGAATATGGTAAGGATGTGGTTTCATGAGATGAAGTCTTAGCTAGAAGTTTTGGTTATTTGCCTTCAGCCCAACTCTTCCCCTCGTCCCTGCCCAGTGTAGATCAACACTGTCACCATCACAGATGCACAAGAAGCAGGGTCTTAGCATAGAGAAATGAGAAACTCTAAGGATAGAGAAAGGTGAAGTTTTTGGCCCCGTGAAAATTATAGAATGTGGCACAAGAAGTTAGGAAGTTAGTGCCTCTGTGCTTAACTGGTGCTTTTCATGTATTTTCTTTCTTCCTTTAAACTGGTTTGGCTTTTTTCCTTAGTTATTTGCCAAAAATTCCTGCCCTTCTTCAAGCAGGGTATGTGTTTGAAGTTTGCTGTCTCCAGATCAAGTTTGAAGAGCGCCCATTTTTCATTGATTGGTGTGCAGTCTTAATGTGGAGCATAGCCAAACCCTCATACTCTGCATTTTCTTCTCTACTGGAAGCTGCCACTGTAGAGGGAGAACTGCTTAGCATGTTGCAGGAAAGCTGAACGTGTGCCATGGCTCGTGAAGGCATCATAAGCAACAGAGTTAATGAGCTGTACATGGCAGGACTAGTGAGTGTTCTTCCACTGAGTTATGAGCAAAAAGGGAAGGATGTGGTGGTGATGTACTTTTGAAATTTTATTTTGAAAATGAGAAAATGCATAGTAATCTGGTGCCAAATATGCTGCCTGCAGTTATTTCTAGGAAAAAAAAAAAAGTCAGTTTGTCCGCATTGAGACAGTGGTTCTTATGCAAAGTGAAGTCCCACTGTAGCTGTTCATCTCTAGCAGTGGTTTGAACCTGCCTGGTTCAAGCCTGCCTACCCTAGTCTGTGCTCAGGCCACGTCACAATTTGCTTTAGCTGTCACTAAGTCCAATATGCTCTGTTCCTGGACCCAAACTTTATAAGTAGGTAGAGTTGTTTCAGGATAACTGCAGCAATTAAAGCTACGATTTTAGGTCACGTCTACACTAGGTGTGTGGACTTTACTCAGCTATAATGATGACTGAGATCCTATTTCAAACAAGCCCTAAGGGTATGTCTGCACTAAATCACAGGTATAGATGCAACATGTACAGGCATGGCTAAGCTGCTTTTAAACAATAACAATAATGGAGTGGCAGCACAAACTTTACAACAGATTGTCTAAACCCATTGGGAACTCGGTAGATGTATGCAAATAACCAGTTGTATTGAATTTCATGCCTCTACGTTCCCATTGCTATTGCTAACGCATGTTGTAATTGTATTTTCTAATGCAGTGTGTAGAAATTCTATGAAGCTGTGTAGTTGCCTTGTTATAGAAAATAGGGCATTGATTGGAAAAAACAAATAGTGTAAAGGCAACATGTCTTTGAATGCGAAACTCAAAACCGCAAGAAGCATTCACATAGTGTTTCCTGTTCAGGAGGGGGTACATGGCTGACGTCCTTTCAAGTCAGAAACTAGGTACAAGCTCTCATAATGACCTCAGTGGAGGAGCTACATATCAGGTGGTTTTTTTTAGTGTTGCTCTGGTTTGAAATTAGAACAACGGAAGGAAACACCAGATTGCTCTTTCTAGTGAAATGCTTATCTGTCATAAGAGGCATGTGGCTTTACAGTTGTCTCTCCTGTCTGTCTCTGATGCAAAGAGTGTGTCCTGGATTTGAAGTTCAACCATTTTCTTTTTTTAATTAAAGGCAATGTTATGGTCTGCTTGCAGACATGTCTCTTCCAATTTCAGTTGTTTCAGTTTGTAAGTAAGAATTTTCTGAAGCGAATTTTAGGAAGAAAAAAATCTTCACAGAATAAATGTAAAATGGTTCCTGGAGAGGAGCTGGCTCAGTAATCCTGGCAAGGGACTGGGCAGCTTTTTTGTATGTAGTTTGTAAGTCCTCATCCAACAGGTAGTCATTACCTAAATAGTTGTCTTTATTGAAGAGCTATTTTGTAGCCTACAGAACTGAAACAGTGGGTCTCAATTCTGTTCCTGGAGGTTAAGGGGATCCTTATTATAAAAGCAACATTCTTATTCTAAGTGTAGATTGGAAATAAAAGAAAAAAGAGAGAGAATTCAGAGACAGCTAAGACTAGAGTGTCAGAAAACGTATTTTTTAAGGAGAAATCCCAAAGGGCTTTATTTATTTCACATACCCCAAACAAGGTCACTATAAGGCATAATAAATAATATGAATCAATATCTGGACCTGAAGTCATACAAATTCAGATGAGCAATAAGAAACATTTTAAATGGTTCAAAAAATTACTGAGCATTTTATTAGATTTTTCACCTACACGGTTCTAGAAATATTTTTCTAAAATACGTGTACTCAACCTCAATTAGAGTTATTGAGAAAGGAATTAATTCAAAGGAATCAAATAACTTATTTTATGTAGGAGATGAAGTTAAATGACTGCAGCATGCCCTTTTGACCTGCTCCTATGCTCAGACACATGTAGAAGAGGTTCCTTTAACTGCAGTCTAGTGGTGTGGACTGATGTAATGCACTTTGTGTTATCCTGTGCCAAGAATGAGTAGAGGGCTCCAATCTTCCTAGCACCTTTTTCAAGTCCTACAGCAAGACTGAAAAATAAATGCGAAGTTAGAACAAAGCACAAAGAGAAGCTTGACGAGGAAACCAAACTCTCGTTTTCTGTTTGTGTGTATTAATCCATATCAATGCACAATGAAGCAGGCTTTAGTCACTTGATTCGTTTGGCAGCTACACTGAATTGATGGTTTATTTCTGGATCCTGAAGGAACCTTTCATCCTGTAATGTGTGTGACCTTCCAGATTTGAGTGAGACTCAGCTGTTTCAGTCTTAAGAGGCCAAGAATACTATATCTATAGTGTACACCACATGTACAGGCTCTGTGATAAATAATCCTGGGAAATCAGTCTTCCCAATAATTAGTCTGTTTTCATGGTTAGTCTTCATCCTGTTAGTGATAAAATGATAACCATCAAAAAGATCTCAGTGGATGTGTTTTTCTGCTTTTGAAGTTGACCAGAGGTAGGGAATTCTGCTTGTGTTAGATCCAGTAATCAAAGAACAAGACATACAAAAAACTGGCAAAGCAAGCCATGATACCTGATCAATAAAGTCAAATCAATTCAAAAAGGTTAAGAAATGAGTATTCTTAGCTTTGGAGATTCAACAGCAAAAGCATATTTGCGAATACTTCACAATTAGCCAGAATCTCTTAGTATCGTTTAAGATGAGTATGTCTGACATATGAAACAAATTTCCAAATTAACAAATTAATTTTAACAAATTAAAATAGTCTACAAATAATTTGGGGATGGAACCAAAAATGTCAAAGCAAGGGAAAACAAGATAAAACTGACTCTCCATGGAAAGGCAAGCAACATAAATGCATGCTATTCCGGTCAAACGAAAAGCTTTTAGCTATCTTTTGCCCTTCATGGATGGGTTTTTTGTTTGTTTGCTTTGTTCCTGTTGGTAAGTTGGCTAACTGACTTTGGAAAGTGTTTATTTCATTAGGCAAGACAGATTGAAATATGAGATATACAGATAAATTGGGCTGGCTTTTCAAGACTGCTTATATGTGTTTACAAATATTTCTGTTTACTTAATTTGTGAGAGCTAATACTGTCTTCCAGCTGTTTATCTGGCTGGGGTTTCAGATACTGGGGTTAAGGATTCGTTATGGAAACCTGAGGAGTAAAACAAGATGGTACAAAAATATCATTTAAAACTAATAGGGAAACCCTTTGAATTTGTGTTGTTTCTGTTGTAAATCTTGAAGCTACATCTATTCAGAAGCCATATGTTTATGTGAGATAAAATCTGAAATGACCAATATCAACATGGCAGCACTGTGCTGGAGAGGGGCAGTGGAGGCTTGACTAGGAGTCAGCTTCCACCAAAAATAATGACATAGTTTTACCTTATTAGTTTCAAGCTAAATGTCCTTAATTAAAAGCTTAGTGAAGAAAGAGGATTTAAACCTTATATAGGTCTGAGTTTAAGTAAAACATCGCTGGAACTTGTGACTATCTTGATCTGAGGCTTAGATTCAGATTCCCCTTACGTTTGGCTTCAGGCCAGGTGCAAAGGTCCTTAACATCAGTTTAATCAGGATAATCAGAGTAAGAGCTAAGTGAAATTTGTTTAAAAACCATGACACTTTTGATAATGATTTGAAAGCGAAACATTAATTTTTATTTAGTTTGGCAAATGAGATTTAGTAATTGGATTGACCACAGTAGAATGAAGTGCACTTCCTAGGCCACTGCTGAAGGGCTTCAAAGGTTAGCAGCACGCCAGAGAACAGGGCCAAGACTTACAGCTTGTCCCTGGGGGCTGTCACCGATGGGGCAGCTGATGGCAAAAGCTAAAAAACATTGAAGCAGATCTCTCTAATTCTCCACATTCTGCAAAGATCTGACATTTGCATGGCATTTTTTAGATCTTTAGATAAGATTTTCAGTGACATGGTCATGTGTATTTAGTGTAAATCATTAACGCTTGAAAACCTGTGATATTGTTCTCTGTCAAAAGGAGGAAAACGGGAGGGAGAGGGGGTGTGTGCGAAGCAAAGAGAAACATCTGCCAGAGAATACTGTGGTGTAGGAATGGTAAATGATCAGGCACCTCAGCAGCTGGAAGGAGCTTGGGTTTTTTTTCAGCCTTTCTCAATATGACAGTAAACAGGAAAGCAGCCCCATTTTAGCAGGGGACTAGAGGATTTTTTGAACCTTCTTCTAATCTTGGCTTCCAGCGTTTCTGATTAACCTAGACCTTGCTGTGCATGGCAGAGCTTTTCCACCTAGTCTGCGTGACAGCAGTGCCTGGCTGTGATTTTCCCAAACTACAGACACTGCACTTTCCGAGTGCTTCCTCGCTAGAAAGCAACCAGAATGCTCCAGCACGGCCAGGGGTTTACGACTGTTTGTATGAACTCCTTGCTTCCATGCTAATCTCATTCCTGCTCTGTCTTCTCTGCCATCCAACTCTTCTCAACTGATAATTAAGGAAAAGGAACCAATCTGTTCTCCTGGAGTGTTTGCTGCTTTGTTTGTGTCCCTGTGGGATGAGTACAGTTTTGCACATTCAGTGGAAGAGATGATTTGGAACAGCCAAAGGTACAAAGTTGGAAAGTACTGGATGCCTGAAAGTGGTGTTTGTGTCAGAGGTGCTTGCTTATGAAATACTCAGCTTGAGGCAGGCGTGCAGGAAACAGTAACCTTTTCGTTTTCACTGCAAACTACTGAAACAGCCCTATAGCACAATGTGATAATGTAAGTGCAATGCAATGAAATATTACAATGCCGAATAACAAAAATCACTGGATAGTTGTGTTGCTGCTGGGTACCATGGCTTAGGGGCAGAGCTGTCTTCAGATGACCCCGATGCTGCTTTCCCTGGGCTTCAGGGAGCCCTGGCACAGCGCATCGGAGGCAGGCCCTTCCCTGATCTCTGTGGCCTGCTCTTCAGACCAGTGCAGATATTAATTATGGTTTTACAGCTCTTCTGAAAGCCTCAAAGCAACATTTTCGTAGCAGAGGGAAGCACAGAGTACATCTTGCGGACACCCTCTTTTGCTGAATCATCCCTCATGGTCCTACCAGGCAGGGAAATGTTGTATCGCTTGCTTGCCGCAGTTGGAGGGTCAACACACATGACAGTTTGGGGAATGGAATAACGTTGGTAGCCAGCATTCATAAGACTTCTGCTGATTAAAATCAGAACTACCATACAATGGATAATTGTCCACTGCTCTGCTGACTAGTAGCTGCAGTGCTTGCTCTGTTGTCAAAAGGCTTTTTTTTTTTTTTTTTTTTTTAATGTAAGGTCATGGGTAGAAATACTCAGTTCTGTACCCTTTTACTCATATAATGACGGCCTTGGCTTGTCCTCGCTGGTTATTTACAATGTGGCCTTGTGGCTTAAAACACAACAGAACTTTCTGAAATGATCACTTGCTCTGCACTCGTCTCCCACACTTAATGCACTAGTCTAGATTTTGAACTCTCTGGGGCGTTATGTCTGGGTGGTAATGCCCAGCTACAGGGCCTATAGTGACCCACAGTGCAGCCAGTATATGTAGTTATAGTACATACTGGATATAGGGTAGCTGCTGTATTATGATGAGAAACTGATGGAGTATTGCCTTAAAAGAAAAATTCTCCCTCTGGAGTCACCTGCGCCATATATACTGCTCTTCATTCAGCTTAATCTGTGATCCCACTCTAAAGAGGAATCAATCCTCTGTGTCTGAGAAGGCAACAAAGGAATGATATACACATATTATACACAGTGCTTGCAGCCTCTATAGTGTCATTTTGCCTGTTACCCCAAAATAGCACACAGTCACCACAGGAGCAGAACCTGGGTAAAGTGAAGTAACACTGCGCAACAGCCACAAGAGAAACATGGAGAAAATCGAGCATGGCTCTGTAGATCCAAACTGCTCTTTGGAAAACCAGATCTGAAAAGCATGGTGTACAAGGGAAGGGGTCAGATAAACACAGTGGGGAAAGTGAATTTTCCATTTTGGATTTGTGTATTGTACTGTAAGCTGAGCCATGAGTTTCTCTTGTGTAGACTGAAGAGGAATTCCTGCAAACATCACTACAACCCGGTTGTTCTCAGAATTAAGAACACATTCACTTCTCCCAAATAGTAGTTGAATCAACAGGGATTATATTTTAGACTTAATCCGTATCAAAGAATTGTAGCAAGTTATTTTGTACTGAGCAGTAGTGAATTGCTTCACATATACAGGATAAAAACAGGTCAACAACTAGCTTCCTTGTTCAGTACGTCAGTGCCGCGGGGAGATATACATCTATTTGACAAATTCACATCTGTGACTACGAAAACAGCATGGTTCTGTGATGTGCTGGGAAAAGTATTTTCAGCGGACATAAGTATAAATTAAAACTATTGTGAAATGGATTAATAAAATGGTGTATTGAATGCCTGCTATGCTTCTGGTTTCCCATGCGCTGAGGCAGATGAAGTGCAAAGAAAGGATGAGCAGGGGATCAGAGCACCTAAATTACAAAGGAGTGTCTGGAAAAGTCCTTTGTTCAGCAAAATTGAGGTTGGGGGCAGATGATCATTGTCTTCTGTAAATGCCTCAGGGAACAAGATTAGAAAAGGAGAAAGAAAAACTGGCTTAAGAACAATTAATATAGTTTGGCTAGACATAAATTTAGATTAGACATTGAAGCAAGCGTGTAACTATCTGCCAAAATAAAAACTACTCTTTGTGAAAGCAGGGAAAGCAAAGGGCTGCAGCAATTATCAAATGGAGTTTGGTAAATACACGAACAGGGTTAGACGGCTTGGTTGCCTCCAGTGGCAGGGAGCTGGCCTAAGAGGCATGGAAACCTTTCTGGTCCTTACGGCCGTCATAATGCAAACCCTGCCACCTTCTTAAGGCTGTAGTGGCATTCTGTGGCCCTTACCTGCCTATACACACTGCCAGTGAGGTACAACAATTCCTAAATTTTGCATGCACCTTCCTTCCCTCAAACTTTGCACCTGCAAAGTCACCACAAATTATTCCCAGCCACCTGTGGGGTTTTATTATGCACCCTGCCTCCAGTAGACCAGTGATAGTCACCTGCACGGTAACATCCTGCTTCCTGCAGAAGGAGCTGACTGCTCACTCCTAAAATGTGAATACAGCTTGTGTGCACTACAGCTGTGTGCTCAGCAGATCCTATGGTGTCACGAAGCATCTTGCTCCTACTTGGTGTGAACAGAGATTTTGTGACTGGCTGTCAGGAAATTCCCACTTGTGGCGGCGTTACCTGGCATTGAACGTGCTGTACTCTCTCCAGTTCTTCTCACCCTTCTTTTTTTTTTTTTTTCTTTTTCAAATTCCATTTCACAATAATGTGCTTCTGCCAACACTACCAAAGGCATGTCATCAGTGGCTCAAATTGTAATTTTCTTGTCATGTACTGTTGCTTAATTATTTATGTTACTAATTAGAAATATGGATAATTTAACATAATCTGTGGATAAGGGTAGAAGCATCAATATTCTGCATGTATTTTAAAGGGGAAAAAGTAGATATAAAGAAAATGAAGAATGTGAAAATCACCTAGCATACAGCATTTGGCGTTTGATAATGTTAATTTCTTCTGCTAGGCAGGTCCTGTTGTTTGCTCCCTTACTTTCACATTTCTACAAAAAAGGATTGAGAGAAATAGTTAGATCCAGCCTTTGTATTTAGCATAGTAAATCATGTAGCTCAGTTTCTTTGCCATCATTATTTCTCTGGACCAAATTTATTCCTGATACATGTCCACTGATTCAAACCAGAAATTAATTTAGCCCTTTTTAAAAAAAAAAAAAAAAAAAAAGAAAAAATGCTCAAGTTGGGTGGAACTGCAGCTGTAATTAGAATCAGAGTCTGAAACAAAAAACATTAAAGGACAAACTCTCTTTGGAGAACCTGACCTTGGACATCTCCTATCCATATTATAAAAAGAAAAGAAAAAAGTCCTGGTCTGTTGTCTCTGAGGACAGGAATATATGATGTCAGTGTAAAACTGCAGAGTAATGCCCAGTGGATAAACATCACCAAAGAACTGTAGTTGTATGATTAAGAATTGTTTCGTAACTGAAAATTATTGTGATTCAGGTGATGTAGAAAACCTCAGAGGATCGTGTAGCAGTTACAACTGTGATGCATTTAAGACTGTTTATTCTCTAAGGGCTATATTTTTAAAAAGTGCTTCTAAGGAACCTGCTTTGGCAGGGGGGTTGGACCCGATGATCTTTCGAGGTCCTTTCCAACCCCTTCAATTCTGTGATTCTGTGATTCTGTTGGCACATCAGATGTCATCTTAATAACCGATCTTTGTGTGTCCCTCTGCTATTTTTCCACAAACCTTAAACATTTACACGGATATTTCCTTAGTCACACCAGTGAAGTTTCTGTTTCCACTGCTTTCTGGCTTATCTGTATTTATGCAGGGGCAGCATTTCATACAGGAGCTGTAACTACAGTTGTGGTGAGCATTCAGGCATAGGGCATACGGTGTACAACCAGATGGAACGGACCCGATGACACGGGGGCTGCCCTGCTCCTCCACGATGCTTGTGATATTCAGCACCAGGGCTGATACCCAAAAGCTGGCTGGCACAGGTGTGTGCCTACCTCTGTTGCTTTGGAAGTGTTGTTCCCATGGATTGCAAACACGGTACAACAGAAATGCCTCTGGGAATGGAACACCACATTTACTTCTGGTATCCACATTTGAAATGTTCATATTCTAAACCCAGTTTAGGCAACTGCTACAGAAATTACCTTTGGATTCAAAAAGGCCAAGAAGAGAATGGATTGCCAGTTTACTATATATAACTGGGGGAGGGGGGACAGACTTGAGTAAGTACGAGAATTTTTAAGACGGATTAAAGCATAACAAGAACTGAGAAGAAGATGAAATCAGACATTGAGCTGTAGAAAGGACATCTATTTTTGTCAGTGACTACAGAACCATTGGAACTCCCAGTGCAACACTGTCACTCCGTGACTTGTCTTCCAAGGAATACTGGATTCCCTTCTGAAGGACTTGCTGGAGTCAAGCACCATTACTGGTCTCATTAAAATGGTCACTGGGGTAATATCCAATGACCCATGATACATAAGCAGTCAGATTAAATCAGGCTAGCCCTTTCTGTCTGTAAGTCTTGTGAATGTAAACTAATAAAACTTCAGGTTGGAATTTATAGCAAAACTACTAAAAGGTGCAAATGATGCATAACACAAAAAGTTTTGTTAAGGAGAGGATGAATCATATCTGAGGAAATTATAGCAAAGAGAGTTACAGTGAGGGAAATCCTAACAAGGCGAAAGAGAAAAACCTATTTAGTGAACATCTGACTTTAAGTTGCTGTGTCAACCAAATTCTGATACAGATCTAATGATACATCTCACAAGCCACCTCCAAATTCCCATAGGCATGGCATTAGCATTTCTGGTATGGATTGAATCTAACCTAAGTTCTGCTGAGGATAGAGGGAGGCAGCTATAGCTAGGAGGAAGAGGAACAGGGAAAATCCCAAGCACCTTCCCATAAGCCACCTGAAGAACTTGTCCCACAAGCCTCAACTGTTTGTTTCCATCAATACCACCCTTTGTACACAAAAAAACAATCCATGCCTGGACCTGCTGGTAGCAGGGAGAGCAAAACAGCCGGCGGAGCTGAGATGTGTGTCAAGACTTGTTCCCGCACCACGAGCAGTGTAGCCAAGTATAGGGATTAAACAGAGAGAACCAGCCCCTTCTCCCTTTGGAAAGGCCTGGCTCGTGGTGTTTTGTTTGGAATCAAAATCTTCAGATATTTTAATGATAGCAATATTGAATCTTACCTTCAGTAATGGGAGTCTTAAGATTGACTTAAAGCGTGACACTTCATTCATGAAGACTAGATTTTTTAAGTGAAAGGGGTTCTGTTGATAGCTTCTACATTCATACAACAGAAGAGGCCAAGCTGTAGCTCACTAGCTGTATGGCTCACAAAGAAGTTTAATAGGGTTTGTGAGAACAGCTGAAGGAAGGCAAAAATATACATCATCTTGGCAGAAGCAAATGTGTTCCTGCTGGGTATATCACATATTGAACAGATCTCGTGCAGGACTGCATCCATGTTTGAATCTGATTTGTAAATGTAGCTTATGGCCAAGACAGGGCTGGAAATTTCTGGTGCATCATGTTTAGAAAAACACTAAAATATTGCCAAACTGAGGACAAAATTATGAGTTAGCTCACCAAGGCATCTTACGAGAGCTGGGTGAATACTACTGGCAAGTATTCATTTGACTAATTTGTTTCCATCAGCTTCAAGTAATATGTGTACTGTGTCTTCATTCTTCATCTGGTCGAATTCCATGGTAAATTAAGTATGTTTTTTGTCAGCACAGAATGTGTTGCATATTATTTTTAGCATGAATTATTTATTTTTTGTTCTTGTAAGTGTTACATATTTACACGGGTAGAAATAGTGATACTGAAATCTTTGAAGTTGCTTTGTGTGTTCGGTGTCTGGACTAGAAATGATACTTTGAGATTCTAGGTCAATGCGATTTATGATCGAAAGGCTTCTCGTACAGGGAGTGACAGCACTGCTGTAACTGCTTGTGATTTACAGAGTGAGTGGCAGGATTTGGCTGGACAGAGTCGGAGCTTGCCATGTTAGAAGCTTGTGCCGCCTAGGTATTAGACCTATTTGGGGTTAAGTTGAGCATTGCAACATCTGCTGGGGAGAGGAGTCATGGAACCAAACAAGACAAAATGTTGCGGGAATAGGCTGCATGGAATGGGATACAGCAGAACTGGTGTTCTGGAAAAATGAGGGGATAGGATTGATTTGGGCATGCACAAGTAGACAGAAGTGTGAATAAGCACCTGCAGAATAATGTTGTGTACTTCTCGTGGGGCTGACAACATGAAATATGATGCAACTTGGAAGGGTAAGGGGGCAGAATTTAAAAATCAGAAGTAGATAGATCAAAGCTACAAGCTGAATGAAATTATTTCCTGGCTTTTACATCATTCTTATAATTGCCTGCAATCTGAGGCTCTTTTTTACCCATTTGACAATTGCTGCAATAATTTCTGTCACTCCTGAAAATTCCCTCATAATAACAGAGAGAATATATTTAGAGCATTCTGATGAAATGTGTGAATTTTTGCTTTACTGACTGTGGGATGGTAGCAAAAGCCATCCCAAGCAACAGAGATTGAGCATCTGAGAACAGATGAATCCTGTTCTCAGCTACCTGTATTTCAGTATGACTTGCTCTTTGTGCTGTTGTAACTAGGAGCAGAACTTACGGCAATATAGAAGGATAAAATATGGCTTAGGTTTCTGAAATGTTGTCAGACGTGTTCAAATATATATGGTATATATATGCAGATATACGTAGAGATTTCTGCAGATATATGCAGGTATCTATACGCACACAGTACCCAGCACTCTAAAACCCTGATCTCTGCTATGGCTTCCTTATTATACACGTGGGTTCATAAGGTTTAGATTTATTTAATTTAACATGTACTTTACATACACGCAAATTAGATTTAATTTATTTTTAATTACTGACAGGTCATTTCCTTGCAGCTGTATAGTTCCTTTTCTGTATTCCATAATGGAATACCTTCTGGTTAGCCTGTCTGAAAGCCTTTTAGGTGAAATCCTGGTTTGTGGGAAATCACACTGAAGCCGCAGCAACACAGCAACTAGCAATTAAAAATAAGCTGATGCAAAGAACAAGAACAGCACGTGTAATCAAAAGACAGACCAGACGCACTGCATTCTATGAATTTTTTTCTCATTCTGTTGTGACCTGTTGGGTTTGCCATAGCCTTTCCTTGATGCTTTCTATTGCTCTCATGAATTACAATTTGTGCCTATAAATTGCTCTTGGAAAAAGCCTGTTCACTTTTGCCTTGTTTCCCCTCCTGCTCCTCACCTTTCTCCCCTCCCCTCCCTGGGAAACGCTCTAATTGTTTACCTAGACAAGGATAAATTGGTGCTTGTGATTGTGGTACAAGACATCTCATTTAATTTTACTTGCAATCATAGCTTATTTAATTCTGATGATTAGGGTTGAGTCCCTTCTTATTAGGGAAAGACAGGCTGGAGCAATGCTGAGCAAATGGCACGGCATCGAGTCGGGGCTGGGTGAGGGCACTGGTACCGAAGGAGGAGTCAGACTAAGACAAAATGTAAGCTAGAGGAAAAATACCTGTGCTCCCCAACTCCTGCTGTTATGGCTTCACAGAGTAAGTATTCACACTTCTGTTGCTGTGATTCAGCTGAGGAAAGATGGCTTACGCTATAATTGAGGATTTTTCAGTCCCAGGCCAATTGCCAGCATTCCGTGGCTGTTCCCCAGCAGTCAAATTCAGTTTATTTACATGCCCAAATTTGAGCTTCTCAGCCTCCCCAGGTTCAAAATGTTCTGCTTCAGACTCCTGCTCTGTTCTTCTGTCTTCTTGTATGATTGCAGTCAAATCCTTAGAAATTTAGATACAGATCTCTTAACTTCATGTGTAAGATTTGGTCTGAATGAATCTTACTGCAGTCTGCATTTGGCCTCCTCCTGTAACCATACTTGTATTTTATACTGTTTATTTATATACTTTATATATTATTCTTTCTATTTATTATATTATTCATATATTATTCTTTTATATTTATATACTTTATATATTATTCTTTATATCTACACACTCTTTTTGAAGCTCTGGACCTTTGAAAAGGTTCATCCTATGGCTTCAAGCTCTCATGCCCTGTAAGTTTCAACACTTCATGAGGCTGATTTGTCAATGTTTAATAAGGAGGGTTGTGTTATGCAGAGATAGCCTGTCAGAGGCCCAGAGACATGCTGGCTTCCTTATGGGTCACCTGGAATTTCCAATGGAAGCCAGGAGGAAGGCGTTGCAGGGGAGCGGTGACCTCAGTGTGCCTGGGGATGACTGGGCTGCTATCTGCAGCTCCAGCAGTGCTTGCGACTGAAGCAGCTGGGTTAGTAACACTGCACATAGCTGGTAACACATCTGCAAGTAGTTCTCGGTAAGGAGCCTCTTTGACACAGTCCAGAGTGGAAATCCCCAGCCAGAACAAATGAACTGAACTGCTGGTGGTGGTGTCATTTTAGCAACAAAGAAGTGAGGTGGGTCAGGAGAGACTCACTCACAGGGCATGTGGTTTGAGTGCAGTAACAGTTGACTAAGTTGGGGCAGAGAAAGGAGCTTTGGAATAATGATAGAAAACGTGTGGTTCAGTGAGCTAGCCCTGGCTCAAAGAGTAGGTACATTAGTAGGCTGAAACTCTTGTTCACAACTGGAAAGAATTCTGCCCTGAATCCTAAGGAGCTGGTGGAAGGAAGTGCCTACAGGTTTCTCTTGGTTTGCATATTTCTCACCTTCAGTACTACAAGTATATTGCTCACAGTTCTTTGCAGAGGATTATACAAAACATGCTAAATGTCACTTCTGTTGGCATGCTGAATGTTGTGGGAGATGATGTGCTTTATCTTCCAGGTGGTTAGCACTGACCCTGGTGCTGTTGGCTCATGGGGTCCCATCTCAGTGAATGGGTAGGTAGGTGGGCTTTTTCTTGGAAGCCTAAGGAAGAAAAAGAGTTATAGTTCCTTTGGGTCAAGAGGGGTTTAGGAGTGCAAGTCTGCTGGAATAGGATCAGACTAGACTGATCAGCAGGCAGAGCTATGTGGGCAGTGCAGGGATGATACAAGAGTTCTAGAAAGAGTAGACACAGGGAAATTACTACTACAACAGATTTTGTGAGACAGATAAGCAGTAAACTTAAATGAGTGAGTAACGGTTGACAAAATCTTGTGCCTGGACCATAGGGGATGAAGTTCTGGACCACATCAAGACACTGCAGCACTTCTCATCCATATAGGATCAAGGATGTTGACTGAAAATGCATCCACTATGGTGAATAGCCATAGAAAATAGCTTAGCAGGTGGAAACATGAATGTCTGTTTCATCATCAGCAATGCAGAATATGTAGGAAACTGTCATATTATGTCATATTATATCCCAGTGCCACAGCAGCCTCACCTGCAATAAGGCAGCAGAAGGAGCAATGACCTAGATCCAGGAACTTCCCATGAAGAAGCCACTGCCTGCAACATGGTTTTACCAAATCCAAGGTCTTGCCAGTGAACACAATACAAAAGGAGGTTGCTGCTGGTGGTACTCCTACATTTGTGGCTATGCTCTTTCATCAATGAGCAGTGTGATGCTAGCTAAGCTGTAGAGCCAGCTGCAATGCAATCCCAGCAGCACAATAAACATCTCCAGGCTGAAGAAATGCGACCAGCTGCTGGGGTGTACAATATAGCTAGTTTGAGGTCAATAGACAAGTACATTATGTTGATAAGAAACCTGTGAAAATAAATAGATATTATCACCTGTAGTTTATAGTTGTTGACATACATGTCTGTTGCCTTTGACTGAGCAAACAATAAATTTGGTTGCAATGCAACATTAGAAAAGTCCCAGCATGAAATTAGAGCGAACAGTTATTGGGAGCTCTTGCCAGCATTTGAGAAGAGGAAAAGAGTTTTTAATGGAGGAAAACAGCTAGAGGGAGAGCCTGAATTTAGAAACAGATCTCAATGTTCCATAAGAGAAATATAATACACTGAGTCAACAGTAAATATATCCAAGAGATTACTGATGAAAGTAGAGCAGACATGAAGGAATCCTTTTATCACAATACGGGAGCACTGGGAGTGGAAGAAGCCGTTGGGACAGAAGTTCTGGTTGCTGGAGAGCCAGATGTTGCTTGTGCAGGGCAGTCTGCTAAGTGGTAGCAGGCACAAAGCCCACATAGGTATGATCAGAGAGAACTTGGGAAGGTTTTCTACAAACACCACACCTTTTTGTTAAGATCACACAAACAACTAGCAGGAGAGGACCAGCAGGACCATACATAACAGGATAGAGGTAGTAATAACAGTAATACCGCACGCTGAGTCAATAACAGAAACAGGAACAGAAACAGGAGGAAGAGGCTGATGTGAAGAGCATCATCCTTCTAAGACACAACCCCATCTTACCATAGGAAAGATTTTATGGGAGACAGTATACTTCTAATCTGTGCTTTTTTGACGAGTTGGTGCTTAAACAAAAATCCGAATAATGTAATTTTTTATAAAGAAGGATGTAGCAACTGATACAAGTTTGGAGGGCAGAGCATGTGTTGTAGGGGAGACTTTGCATTAGAGCCCAGGAGCTCAACCAGTTGGCACTTGCAGAGCTGCCACGGGACGAGGGCAGAACTTCTGGGGGCTTTTCTCTCCATGTCATGAACCAGTGAAGTTTGCAAGCAAGGAATCATGTAGTTACACAGAATACAGTACAGAGAGTAGTGGCTTTCTTCAGAATTTCACTTGGGGATAAGTAGTTCAGGTACATCTTTGATCCCAAGTATATTGCTGGTCCTCTGCTTTTTAGCTGTTGCATTTGGTGCTTTCTAAGAATGCTTTCAGTGGCCCCGGAGGGTTGCGAGTACCGCTGTGGAGTCAAACCAGCAGCAAAATTCTGATCGGTTTTCCCCCACCCCCAGGTTTGATGTGAGTCTTATCAACATTTCCTTTGCTTTTTAACCGTTTTTTTAACCATTTTGGCTGGTAGAAGGTTTTCAGTTTCATGCTGTTTTTATGTTTGTTCGGTCCTGTTGTCTCATTGCCGGGCTCTGTTTTGCATTATATTCTGTTCTTATCTTGTCCAGGTGATTACAGTTACAGCTAAACCCCAACCTCAAGAACAGTGTATAAGAATTTACTCTAATGAATTTCTCACCCGTTATTATAATGGTCCAAAAAGTACTTGGAAAACAACCTTTAAACAAATACCTCAAAGGGGTAGGCTGGATAGTAACAGCACTGATTTCTGTAACATTTAGAGCCTGATATTGTAATCAGTGCTGTGCTTTATCACTTAAATTTATGAAATATGTAGAATATTTCTCATCACAAGCTAAAAGTTTACACTCATTTAACGTATTACTTGGACGTGGATAAAGGCAAAAAGAGAGTCTTTTGTTTCAAAAATATTTTGGAGCAGTTTTCCTGTGAAACAATCAGAGCAAGGCCACTCTCCAAGACGGATGGATCTGGCTAGAACCCCAGCATTATCAGAGTTCACTTTTCTGCACAGCCCACTTCACATGAATGTGCCTAAGATGCACAATTTTCTTTCAAATCTTTAGTTTCTGGCATTATGGAAGCAAAAAAAAAGATGTTCTTGGAGTATTTCAGCAAAATTTACAGAGTAGAATTGCAGTAACAGCAAGGCAGTGTTCTTCACCTAGTTCTTTTGATAGTATGTTGCTTTCATGCACTAAAACTAAACCTTTATAGTTTTCCTTAGCATTTGACTGACTTGTGCATATAAAAAGTTATACATAAATGTATAAATTTAAGGTAGCAGCAGCACTTCATGAAATGAAGGCAATGAAAGTGAAGGTCAGAGATCATAAAGTCTGTTCCACCTCCACAGCCTGCGTGTTTGATTTTGCAAATAGATTCTTAAATATTGGTGTGCTGATATCTATTAAAAAAGGTAATGGACACAGTCTTCTCATAGCTTTCATAGGAAAAAAAAAAAAAGCTTCTTATGATTGTATTGTAGCTTTGCTGTGGCCAGATTTTTCATCAGTAAACTGAAATAGCACTATGAACTTTACCAAAGCAATGTTTTCTTGTTCTAGCTGAGGATCTGCTTTAGTGATTTCTCCTTTTGATGTAAAATATTTCCAAAATGAAAGGTATGCTCCCGATCTGTTACAAAAATGCAATCAGGAATACTTACGAGTATAAATCTTGTTGGATCAGACTCTTAAAATGTGTAGTTAATGACATGCTGACTGAAGCATTTCATGGAAGATTTAGTTGATGGAGAGTGAGGCAAGAGGGGAGTGTTTGCTTTTGCGTGTTTATCTTCCCTTGTACTGTACAATCCATTCATTACGTTTCCCAGTTGGGATGTGTAAAATACAGCTGCGAGTACCTGCTGCTTTACTTGACTCTGAGCGAAGTGTTTTACCAAGCACAGAAAACTGAAGTGCTGGCTCGTTCCCCTCCCTGATGCCATCATAATTATGTGATTGTGTAGGATGCTCTTGTGCATCCTCACTGTTCTTTTATAACCCTTACACGGCCCCCTTCTCCCACATTTTGGCTGTATATGCATCCCTTACAATTGAAGAAATGAGATTTCATCTCTGAATGGACACTTTGAACCAAATATTTTGGAAAAAAAAATACTTTGCAAAAAATAACCCCCCTGAGATTCAGGGGCTTTCTTATCACAGAATCACAGAATTTCTAGGTTGGAAGAGACCTCAAGGTCATCGAGTCCAACCTTCAACCTAACGCTAACAGCCCTCCACTAAACCATATCCCTAAGCTCTACATCTAAACGTCTTTTGAAGACTTCCAGGGATAACTTTTGCTTTTGTAAAGCAAAAAGGAAGTGTCTTTTCCCAAAGTCTCAGCCACTGTAGAACTGATGGTTACACCTTTGCTGTCACTGTCCTCAGTGTAATCAGAATGTTCCCTTACCTGTTACCATACTTGTAGATCTTGTGTTTGTTTTCCCCTGTTTTGGCATTTCCCTACTCTAAAATTGAAAGCAGTACGACTGAAGAGTTTGGTGCAGAGGAGCCTAGAGAATGTCTGTTAAACTGCAGAGAAACCCAAATACTGCGTTAGGAGCGTGAAGCAGCTAACAATAGGCGGCGTTCAGAGGAAAGTAATGTTACTTGCAATTAAAATTATTTTATCTGCACTTGTGAAGCTTCCTAGAGTGCTTCATAGTTAACAGCAAAATTTAGCTTCTATGCAAGGAAGAAGCCAAAGAGTTAATGATTATGAAGAAAGCTGGAGCCATCAGGATCCTGACAGCTTAATTACTGTGCTGACAGCATTTGCTGTTTCAGTGCTCTGATGGTATTTTCATCTGTAAAGCCCGTACCGACGTACAGCAGCGGCTGGGACTCAGACACACCTTTTTAATGCACCTGCTGGCAGAGAGGATGTGTGTAGGTGGCTCGCTCAGGCGAAGCAGGCAGGCGGCGAGGAGCAGCAGTGTAAAGTACCTGTCAGACAGTCTGCTCCTGCCCCTGCCGGAGAGGGGATCGAGAAGGTGCTGGAGAGAAGAGAACAGAATAAATGGTAGTCGGTTTAGTTTTATCTGATGTTTATTTTGCAGTTAATCTAGAGCATCAGATGAGCTAATACCATAACAGCCTTTCTTTTAAGCATAATGTGAACTTTGAGTTAGTTTCACTGTTAATGAGAATGAATAAAATAGACTGCCGGTGTCTGATACCATCGCACACGGCCACCCTGTGCAGTTAAAAGGGATGCTCTTTTGTGAACGGGCTGCGGATGTTAAGACTTATCTTTTCCTTTCTGTGGTCTTTGGTGGCTCTTTGTCAGCAGTCAGTGTGCAACTTTGATGTATAAAAGGAGAGAGCAGGAAGTAAAGGTGTGAGGGTATTTATAGTAGCCTGCCTGTAAGACTGCTGTCACACTTTTTGTTAAGAATGCAGGGATGCTTTTCAGTAAGTGTAGTTGCCAGAAAGAAACGCTTTCATGGCTTTCCTAATCTCTCAGTTCAGTTTACCAAATAGTTTAGACTGGCTGTCAGAAAGAACTAACAGCCCCTATTGTGGTTTCATGCACTAGCTTTCATTGGCACAGTGAGAGCTAGTTGTTATTTACACCCCTTTGCAGGATCATCGTATCTGACTGAGGGTCTTCTGTGTTTGCTGGGGAGTACTTCTGCTTGACTTTGAGATCCTAGTGGGTCTGTCTTCTGTCTTCTGCTCAGGGTTTCCTAGCTTGGTAAATTATGGTCAGTCAGGACGTTGTATTTCAAGCTGTTAGGGGTAGAACACGTTGGAACGGAGATGCCTGTAACACACAAGCCACCGACAGTCTCAGACTCACCCTACTGTTTTTGGCTCTGCTTGAGTGCCAGACGATGGGCTGAATGTATGATGTGGAAAGGATACGCCGTCTCCCTGGGTCGGAAACTGGATATGATAAGAAAATGCTGTGTTATCAAAGCTGTGCTTTCCCACAAATAATTTTAACAAATGAAATTGTCCGTCTGTAACTAAGCCTGAGTTAGCCCTGATCAGATCATAACTGCTGGTCATCCTTTACAACACAGACCGCATGTGTACCTAGGGGCAATATGTCATGCCCATCACATGTTAATCCCACAAGACACATGTTTTGTTTCATCACTGTGTTTGTATTTTGAAGTATACTAGTTGTTTGTATAAAGGGCAGAAAAGACAGTAAGACAGCATCCCTTAGCTCACCACCAGCACTATTCATGTTGCCTGTGCTGACGTTAATTAATGCATGATTGTTTTGTAAAAACGCTACTGTAAAAATCTGCCTTTAACCCCTGCCAGCTTTCCATCTCTTCAGGTGCGGTCTTTTAGCTAAGCTTAATCAATACTCTAAGTCTATCAATTTGTAATAGAAAATGAAAATTAATATGTGGCAGATTCCACTGAGAATAATAGCAATTGCAACCTGTATATTGCAGGCAAAATATTGCACTGTGAATAAAGAATCCATTTGATTGAAGGCTCTGTGAATCTGTTGTAAAGAAATGCAAAAGGTATGTTGCTTTTTTTTCAGATACAATGCTTTAATTGCCCCTCAGGAGTAATCTGACTTCTAGAAAACAGAGCAATTATTCTTGGTAGTGTAGGAAGTGACCTACCTCCTGCTTTTGCTGAAGCGTGACCCAAGCGATGAAAGACCACAAATATTTTGAAGAGGTAAGAAGAAAAAACACATCCACATTCAGTAATGCTAGGTGTATCTTACCTGAGTACAAACATAGTCAAGACATTACCATTTGCTTTGGCTGTATTTAATGCACAGTGATTCAGCTGTGTGGGAAAAATGAGTTAATGGCTGTTTAGGAATACATCCATGCTTTATAAACCTAATAAACACAGTATAGTGCACATTATATTCTAGATCAATTATTTTAAAATAGAAAATACAGGACCCCTATAGGAAAGATAGGACTAATATCACTTCAGAGGTCAAAAAAGGAAGCGTTGATGAGCCACATGTTAGAATAAACAGGAAAGAAGACTTAAGGACAGCCTCCTGATACTTGGCAGGATTTGCTGCAATTCCATGTTTTAACCCAAGGAAAAGGTACTTTTATCGTAATATTGGCTGCAGTGTACATTTGCCTTTAGGAACGCTTTTGAAGTTATCTCTCTCAGCATTCTTGTCTGGAGATGGAGAAGGTTTGGACTGTAAATGGGCTGAAGGGCTGCACCGCAGGGCTCCAAGGATAACAACACTTCGTGGCTCAACACAGCTGGTGGGCAGCAAGGAGTGGAGGACCCCAGGGGCTGATACTGGGGACAGTATTATTTGAGAATTAGAAGTTCAGTACTGAGAAGAGCTAAGTTCGGCTGCAGGGATAGGGTGACCTCATGCTGAAAATCAGCTGGATCAGTAGCTGCCTGGCTGAAAAGGAGCTGGGGATTATGGCCATGTCAAACTGAATGTGAACTAGCAGAGCAAACGAGCAGGACAAACCACATACTTGGCTCTACTCAAAAAAGAGCGGCCAGCAGATGGAGGGAAGTTGCCACATCTCCCTCCACAGCACAGCACAGTGCTGGTGAGGCTGCACCTCCAATGCAGCTCCTGTTTTGTGTCCCCCTCTTTCTGCCAGCTCTAAAGGGGTGTGCAGAAACTGGCCATGGTCTGTCAGAAGGCTACTGAGCTTGTGGGTCTGGTGACGAGGAGAGTAGGGAAAGGAATCTCAAAGCTGCTTGAAACTGTTTGAAAGGGGATTACAAAAATGGTAGGGGCAAATTTTCCTGTACAGGGAGACAATATAGCAAGACAAAGTGATCACAGAGTGTAGCTTGGGAGGTTCACGTTGGAGATGGAAAAGCCTCTTCACTGAAGCCATCCTCAGGAGCAGATTAGCCAGAGAGGCTGTGGCATCTCCATCCTTGGAGGTTGTCAAGACTCAATTAAACAAACCCCAGCCACCCTGATCTTGTGTTGATAATAGTACCACTTTTAGCAGGAGATTGGACTACATAACCCCTAGAGGTCCTTTGCAATTTATTTATTTAGAAATATTACGTAGCTTAACTGTCCATCTACCACAGTTAAGAATTTCTTTCACTTCTAGTTCAGTGTATAATTATCACATGTAGAAAGAGTCAGATAACCAAACATTCATGCTCTTTGTAAAAAAAGTCCCTTGTAAAGTTGAGTAAATTTAAGTTTCATTGTGCACACAGAATGACAGCAGTAAGCAGTTCATCCTCAGGCTACAACTGAGAGCTGTGTGAAGAAGGCAGCCTAAATAACTGTTTAAGAAAAATACAGAAAATACAGCAGTCCAGTCAGCCACGAAGCACAGCATCCGTTAATCAGTGAAGGGTACTGACTTGCCTGGTATAATTGGCTGAAAATCTGAGTCAGTACCAGATTTAGGATTTTGCAATCCTTTCCTGCCGAAAACCAGGATTTTCCAACATTGTGTATTAATACGTCATTTATAGCACTCCCCCCCCCGCCAAACGCTAAGGGATTAACATAATCTTTATTGCCATGTGGCATTTTTGGGCCTTACATCATTTTTTCCTGAAAACAACCTAATGATGGTTCAACATGCATGATTTAGTAACTGACCTGGTACATCGCCCAGACTGGAAGATGTCAAGTGTCTGCTCAGCTACCCTTAGTTTTTGGCAAGCGTTCTCTCAGTGATGCATAATAGCTGATGTAGCATTGCCATCCACATCTCGAGCTCCTGCATGTAATTGCTCAGACAAACAGGAAAAAGGCCATTATCTGCATGGATACACCAGTCCAAAATCTATACCTGTTACTGGGGCAAACGTGGCCTGGTCTTATTGTAAATGTAATTCTATTGTAAATAATAAGTGGTAACTGCACTGAATAAGGACTGACTCAAGATCAAGAATATTACTAAGATACTGGGCTCCATTAGGCTCAGTGAGGACAGAATAAGATCCAGGGGAATCTAAAATGGAAAAGGAAATAGATACAGATGTTTCTGTGTTAAAGGAAAACGTGGCAGTAAAAATGGAAGTTCCAGTGTGATCTCTGTGATGTCTGTGGCACTCCATAAAGGATGACTTGTGTGGTTACTTAAACTACAGATCCCACTCCCATTAAAATTGGGCTTGTAACTTCAGAAGAAGTGGGAGGCAGTCACATGTGAGTAAATTAAACATAAAGGAGGAAGTGGGGATAGTTAAGGGTTTGGTAGTTCCAGATGAAGTCTGTGCAAGTAAACTATTTGGGTATCTTCCAATCCTAGTATTGAAGCAGTAAATTCTCGTAAATTGGATTAAATAGAATAAAAGCAATACCAGTTACAGGAGTGGAGGAAAAACACTAACTTAATTTTGTATGATACTTAGCATAACATTAATGACCTTAACCATAGAGTTACTAAAAGATGAATATGAACAAGGATAAAGATCTTAATAAGGACAGATTATAAACTGAGGATTAACTACTGTAAGAAAGTTGTGGCAGATCTCTCTACACAGTAACATAGAACTAGTTAAGAAAAAGCGTTCTGGGAATTACATGAGGAATAATCCGTAGAGACATTAGGAGATTAACTGTGATCTAACACAGCAGTTGCCAAACAAGAGGCAAATCATCACATCCCCCTGCATGGACACTTCTGATACCTGCAGCCCGCACTGCTGCCTGCCTGTCTGTGTCTGCCGCTCTCAGGACGGAGGTGGGATGGTGGGAGAGCCTGGGGGGGAGAGGTGCTAGAAGCACAGCCCAACTTCTCACCTCTCTGTCCAAAAGGAGAAGTGTCTCTGTCTCTCCAACAATTCACGAGACCCCAGGTGTCTTTCTGCCACTCTCATCTTCCCTTCTTCTGGTGATTTTCAGCTGAGAGAGTGTTAGGCTACTGCTCTCACATTCTTCACCCCACTAGGTGCCCTCTACTCCCTCCAAGCAAGTGCACGTGGATGGTCCCCTTCTGGGAGCTGCTCAGGAGCACTCGGTAGCACATCCCCGACCTGGATGCGTGCCGTGGCTCTGGGGCAGAGGCACACACTTGTACAGGCTGGGGCTGGGCTGGTACAGGATGTGGAGACAGACAGATGCAGCCTAAGGAGTTTGCAGTCTGCTTTCCTTCCACCAAGCTTCATCATGTCTTTCTGTAATTAACAAAACCTCTGAGAGACAATGTGCTTTTAGCTTCAGTCCTATTTCTGTCTTTTATTAGATAATTTGAGGGAGCCAATCTCTAAGTCTACCTGCCACTTGGTGTATGTCAGGATCCTGACAAAGCCCTAACACAGCAGTGTGTCATGGTGACGGTAGTGTTGTGTATGTCCAAATCTTCTCCTTATCTTTAAGCTTTGCTAATTCCTGCGACATGAAGTATCCATGGCACACAGCTTCCCATGGGGATTTAAAAGGACACCAAACAAAACATTCAGTGTTCCAAAAGAACCAAACAATGAAGCTAGTTCAATTCTGGATCAACAAAAGTTCTCAGTGCAAAATTAACCTGGTAAAGTCTGATTCTTGTAGTATATGGCAAGATTCCACCTTCATCAGGGCAGCGCCAAAACAAATAAACAATCATACGTGGTGCATAAAGTGAAAATAGTTGAAGTGTTTTACTATGAGAGATTATTTGCCCAGGTGTTCTAAGTGTTACACATTGGTTTTCATAACTGCTGACAGATATGTCAGTGGGGAAGGTTCAGTTATGGGTACGTGCCTTGTTAGGAATCAGGTAATGAAAGAGAAAATCCCACAGACTGTGGCCCTGATTCAGGAAAGTAATGAAGTGTGTACTTAGCTGCTCGGGACAGCAGTGCATCATGTGCTTAATTTTAAGAATGCAGTTATATATAATTCACTTCAGTGAGATTTAAGCACATAGTAAATACTTACATGCTGTCTTAAACCTTTGAGTTAACCCCAAATTAGAAATTATCTTTGTCCATGTTGAATCCATTTCAGTTTTCTTTTCATAAACTCTTAGGCAAACAAAATAGGTTCCTTTGGGGCAAGTGAATGTCAGGAATTCCTTTTATCACAACAAGATTTTTATTTTTTAGTAAAATCATGTTTGTTTTGTGTTAGAGTTCTGGGATAAGAAAGTTGTAGTAGCTAGAATATTATAGCTGGGGAAAGAAAAAGAAGTAATTATGTGAAATTAAGCACCTAATAAAAGAGGTTGACTATCAGTCCTAACTGAGGTCCTGCCATATAATGTACTGTCTTTGGATAGGCAGGATACAGAGTTTTTGTTTGTTTTGTTTTGTTTTAAATATTTCATATAGCAATTACTTTTTTGGCATTGGCATTGGTAATGACAACTTGTCAGATTGTCTGTTTGTTATTACAAACCATCTTATGCTTCAGGTTATATTGTTATATGTAAACTGCTGTGACTGTTTTGTGGTCCATCATTATATGCTTCAGTTTTTTTTAGTGAGCATGTCTGATTTCATGCATTCGGAAAAGTTTTCCTTCTAGCCTATGTTCTTTCACCTAAAATGTCTAAGTTTAGACTTTACTTCATGTGGGCACTTAAACGTGAATTCATGCGTGGAATCAAAGCTAGCTTAAATATGCAGGTTTATTTGAAATTCAAGAAGTGCTTTTTAGCATCAGCTGTAGATCTCATTTTCAATAATTTATTTTTTATTTGCACTGGTACAGTACAAAATTACGGTAGGTCTTTTACGGTGTGCCCTCTGTCACAGAGAAGGAAAAATAAGCCATACCTGGATGCTCAGAGACATTTCAGGCAAGTTCTTTTAGGAAGAACTTCTTTACCGAAAGGGTTGTTAGGCATTGGAACGGGCTGCCCAGGGAAGTGGTTGAGTCACCATCCCTGGAGGTCTATAAAAAATGTTTAGATGTAGAGCTTAGGGATATGGTTTAGTGGAGAACTTGTTGGTGTTAGGTCAGAGGTTGGACTCGATGATCTAGAGGTCTCTTCCAACCTAGAAATTCTGTGATTCAGTGGAAGTCTACCAGTGAGCTTCAAGAGCAAAGAAAAAGGAAAAGCATGACAGAAAGCTGTAAGAAGCCCTTACAGCCCCTTGGCCTGTCTGCTACTCGATTCTGTCAGAAACCTGCTGCAGTTTTTGCATCGTCTCAGTCATTGAAACCAGCAGCAATAATCAGCAACTGCAAAGAAAAGACATCTAAACAGAGGACTCTGATCATGATGCGAAGTCCTGGTGTTGGTAGTGAACAGAACGGAGAGGTTGTGCCCTGCCAGGGGGCAGAGGAGCCACGCTCTTCCACCTGCAGCCCCCAACCACCGCAGGCCCCGTGAGGCCCCGCCAAGTCACCCTGGCACTGCGGCCGTGCTTTGAGCTGGCTGCCAAGCGGCCCAGAGCTAGCTAGAACAAAAGAAATCCCCAAAGGCCACGTTGTGTTAGAATGGGAATTAACATCCTTAACCTTTTAAACCAAGAGAACTCCAAATAATTACTTGAGACAGAACAGAAAGAAAAAGAGCTTGTAAACAAGTCCCGCCGACCAGTGGCTGGGCACGGCCCCTCCGGGCTCTTCCTGGGCCTTGCTCAATCGCCTCGCCCTGCGCCGCTGTCATGTCAAGCCGCGGGCTCCTCGCTCCTCGCTGGGGCTGTCTCGCTCCCATTTGTCTCTCGTGGTCTTTCTTCTGGTCTGGAAGCTTCTTTCCCAGGGCAGATTGCTCTTCAAGGAAAGAAGCAATTTCTCACTCCCTCCGCAGGATTTCTTCAGACCCGAGCCTTGCTTGTTAAAGGAAGAGAACACACGAACGGGAACAAATCAAGCAGATACTGTCTGTCAGAGCGGTCCGTAACAAACTACAACAAAATGGCATTTAAATGATTTCTCCAAAGTCACACTGAGTGTTTATGGCATAAACAGGATTAAACCCCATATCCCTTGACTTTTTTATGTGTATGCTTCCTCTTTGAATAATGCCTTACTCTTGCCCAAAGTGCTGGGGGGTGAGAAGATTCTTTTCACATTCTGTTTTCATATGGGAACTCTGTAGGAATTATTCATGGGGTTGTCTGTAACACTCCACAGTGCACATGGCATGTCGTAAAGGAGAATATAACACTTCATGAAGGAAAATATAGCACTTTAATACTTTCCTAATTGCCTTGCCGTTATTCTATACAAAACAAAAACATTCACAGTACAAACACCTTGCTTTGGTGAGAGTGGCAAACCTCGGGAAGTTTGAGCTTGCTTTGTTGGGCAAGAGAAAGGGAAGCTTATGCGTGTAGGATTGCAAAATGCTGTTTGGGATAAACTCTGTCCAATGCCTGTTGCTATAGGGAGAGCAGCAGTTCTTCTGCTGGGCTACCAGAATTACAGAAAAGCAAAATCTTTTTAGCATTAAAATTACCAAGTTTTGCTCTGCTGCTGGTGAGTCCCCAGTTGATTCAAGGAGGATCTGTCCTCAGCAGGTTCATCGTTGTTCAGAACTGAGTAGGAGACAATTTGCTTTATATCCAATGTACTGGGAGAGGAAACAGGGCTGGAGAGGTGAAGAGACTCATCCACTTGTGCTCAGTGGTACAAGCAAGGCATAAACCTACATTTCTTCCAACTTCCACACTGGTATGCGATCTGCTACAATGCATCACTTTTTCCTAAACCAGTATTGTTTATAGTAAAAATATGAAACCTAAGAAGCTTGAAATGCTCAGAGCTAGGATACTGTGGTTAACTCTAACCTTCTACGTTTGTCTGTGGCCCACATTTCCAAGTCCTGCTGTAAAAGTGCTCAAGCTCTCAAGTAAATTGTCAAAACTGAAACTACTGAAGTATTAACTTCTATTTCAGGACAGACATCCCCTCCTGTGACTTCCTAGACAAAGGCAATCTAGGCTGATCCAGTTGTTTTACATAACCCAGAGCCCTGATGAGGGGTAATGAAGTGCAACACCTTCCTTGGTTATAGCAATGTGTTGGTTAGGGTGGTAGCTCCTAAGTAACTCCATTTTTTACAACAAGCTGTCTTGAGTGGTCAGATTCTGTATTAGGTAACTCAGGCTAGTAGACTTTTGCTAACGTAAGTAAATACACAACTAATCACTTTTTAAACACAATTAATATGCAATCCTTTTCATTTCCTCTTCTAGTTTTTTCTCAGGAAAAAAAAAAAAAAAAAAAAGAAAGAAAAGAAAAAGAATGCCTAGTCCTGTTGTCTGTAATCCTGCTATTGTGTGTAAACTCTTGCCATGATGCCATGAGCAACGTATGAGCTGCCTGCATCTCATCACTTCCCTTTTCCTATTGCTTTTACTCACCCAGTAGGAGCAGAAACAATGGTATCAGTGGGAACAGCTTGCAATTCCATTGCCATTTTTGATCCAGGGAACTTTTATTTTTTCTCAGTAAAGTACCCACTGCATTTAGATCTATATTTAGTTTCTTAGAAAGAGAAACACAGTCACACAAATGCCATATGTAGTAGATGCCGAAATGCATATTCTAAACCAGTGATTAGTTTGTAAGGTTTTTTTTTGTAGTCACCAAAAGCAAAACTGCATTATCCTACTGTGATTATCCTGGTGAAGCTATGGACATCATGGGATCACATGATGCCATGTGGCCAAAAATTAGAGGAACTGTAATTCATCATCAAGGTGAGGACAGCTTTCAGGGAGATACCACAACATCCTGTCGCTTTGGAAATTCTAGCTACATAGCTGGGAAGCTACAACTTGCTTAACTTGTGTTTTTAATTTTGTCTCCCAGATGTGTGGTTCCAGATGTAGAGGGCTAGCACGCAAATCTCAGCCTTAGTCCCATAGTAACTCGGGAAATTTTGATTTTGATGTATGTAATATCAACCTGTGACCTTGCATGTTAGAAATACTGAACATTTTCCATTTGTGGTGAATTAACTTTCTGAATATAAAAGAGAAATTTAGAAAAAGGAGAATTTCATTTTAATAGCATATGAGATGTAATGGTTCCTTTTACGACATGATACATAAAAAACAAATCGAGAAAAAATGCACTGTAATTTTTCACTAAGCTGGTAAAAAATACACCAACACCAATGCCAGAGTGAATGGTTGTTTTACGTGACAGGTTATAGTTATCCAGTGTATTAGTTCTGTAATCAAATCTAATCCCAGTGTATCAGAGCCAAGTAACAACCAAGCTACTAAAATAAGACTCATAAGAAGCACAGACCAAATGAATCATGGTCTGTACTAGTAGAGTGGTGGATCGCATTCAATGACAGAAAAGAAGATAGTCACAGAAAGATTCATAACTACATAATAATAATTTCAAAATAGAACTATCTTCACAGAAATAAATATTACACATAAAATATGACAACTAAATACAAAATTCTTGGGATATATTGTGCTTAATAAATAAGCTCAGAACAATGACATTTGAGCATAATAAACACCCTCCTGGGCCAGTGCAATAGTTAGGAGAAGGAGATGATTTTTAGAGGAAGCCATGAGCCTGGCCACTTTCTGATTCCATTTCCCATTTCTTCATTCTGAAGTTCATTTCCCTGATTTTTCCAGGGCATCTAGAACTGCTGTTTTAGCGAGGGTAGAGAGAACATCTCTGCTTAGTGTCTGTTAACGGTCCTGTTGTCCCTGAATTTATCTAACCCTTTCTCATGCCTGCTGATACTTTCTAGTTCTGCAATTTCTTTTGGCATTGAGTTCCAGAAATTCACTACCTGCTGTACAAAGAAGTAGTTTTTTAACTGATCTGCTTTTATTTTCAAGCATCTCTCAGCTTTTTTATTTTGGTAGTTAATGAAAAATAGCTAAATATTGAGCTTTTCCACCACGTAACTGATTTTGTAATCAGTAATTTGTAATCAAGGGTTATCATATCCCCCCTCAGTCTTCTCTAAACTTGAAGGATTTCAACTTTTTTAGACTATCGTCAAAGGATAAACAAGTTCATTTAACTCATAAGCAGATGGACAGTTTGACATATACATGGATTAAATGTTAGTCCAAAGTTAAACAACAGAGGTGGAAAGGGGGTAAGTTCTTGGCGCAAATGATATGTGTGAGAACTTCAACATTTGACCTGGGATCAGGATTCTGCCTTAGTAGTCGTATTGCTTAGGATGTTCTCTGTCCAATAAGTAACATATCCTGTGATAATGTATTTCATCTGAATCTTTTGAACAGGTGAAACTAACTTTACATTGAAACTATCTTTACATTATTTGAAGTAAGGCCACTATTCTGCTTTGAAAACTGACATACAGCACTCCTTAGTGAATTTGCCAGCAGCAAAGTTATCAGAATCTGCAAGTTTATTCTTTATTGTTGATTTTGGGTGAAGTAAGCAACCCTTTTATATCTCATTTCTTGGATGGGAAGATCGTTATAAAGACCCTTGGGCAAAAGATGCCAAATAAATGTTCATATATACACATACAGACATGATGTATTTCATTGCTGACATTGATCAAAACTCTATTGGCTTTCATTATGTACACTAAGAGTTGTGTGTGTGTAAGAGGAAAAATGAACTATGCCTTCATTCAGCATCTGGATGTTGTCTTCTTGGATAGTCTAAATGAACTCTAAATTACAATGATATGTAAAGAAATTATTGGGTAGTCTGGGTAACAACAGGATAGTCAGGATAGCATAAATGTCAACTGAATACTGCTGCATGCAGAGAATTATCCACAGGCTCATCTATTTCTACAGCAAAATTGCCCATCTCCTTAGGAGAGCTTGATTTTTAATTGGTCTGGTTCCCTCTCTCTCCTGGAGCTGATAGTTTTGAAAAGCTACTGAACTATCTTTTTGAAAGAATATTTTGTCTGGGTTTTTGTTTGTGTCTTGGAATGAAAATGAACTGTAGGAATCTTGTAAGAGATGAAGACAATGGTCAACAGTGTCCCAGTGCAAACAATTGTGTTTCATGGACCAGATTCAGAAGGCAGTTTGTATTCAGAATACCCATCCAGTGGGAGACCTGCATATTAGAGAGCCATAGATCAAGACCACTTATCAGCATGGCAATTGAGCTGTCACTGTTTGGAGCAAAGAACTCAAATCTTGCAAAGGTGAATACCAAAAATTGCCTTTTGTAGCCATAGGTCTTTGCACCAAGTCTATGCTATTTACATGAAAATAATCCTGGCGATGCAAGTTCATCACTGTCCACAGACTTGAGCTTAACTTAAGCCTTGCCTTAGAAATCCTGAAATACTTTGACAGTGCTCAGTTTCTTCATGGCTGCTCAGATAAATAGGTAGTCTACCTTGTACTCTGATTGCAGTGTGAAAGCTGGTGCTCTGATTCTAAAGATTGTTCCTTTTAATTTTCTAAGTCTTAATGAGGCAGGCAGGATGTAGAGTGAGACAGGCATTGTCATCTGTCCTGAAGACAGCGATGAGTCAACTATGCGATGAAGAGCTTGGGAAGCAGCAGAAATTTCTAACCGTCCCATTTACATTTTCAGTTCTTTGTACAGATATAAGGTGCCAGAAACTCCTCTGGAGAAGACCACACTAGAAATGATTGGGTGTTGGGCATCATCAAAATTTGTCACTGACTCTCTGGTCAGTTATACAGAGTTATCGTTATCACAAGACAGCTGTGGCATACAAAGAGTAAGTCAGTTAAAAAATAAAAAAAAGCCTTTCCATCTTACTAGTGCACATATTCTGAATGTAGAAGCACCTGCCCCTCCTTTTTCCTAGTGCGATATAATTGGACTTTGTTTATGGATGAATAAAGGGCTTCATTGTAAAGATTGATAGACTCTAATTGGGAAAAATTTGGCAAAGATTATTTGTCAGTTTTATGGAATAACACTACTTGTCATGCTTTTACCTCCAGGAACTGGAGAGAAGCCAAGGGAGATTGTTCTTGTTCTAACTTTTCATGAAGAGCCTCTTTTCATAACACACACAAAAAAAAGTTAGAGGAATAAAAAAAGAAAGAAACTCCCCCAAACAACATAATTTAAACACACAGGATCAGGAAACGAGTGGCCAAAGAGCCAGGCTGTCACTTTAAGTAGCACAGTTGTGTATGGACTTACATGGCTCTTAGCCCACCCCAGAAAAATCAAAATTATTCTTTGTTAATAATACTGTTACTAACAGTATTACAGTTTTGGTGGTCTTACTCAAAACAGGATGCAAAAGTCCTGAAGGGAAATTGAAAAAACAAAAACAGTCCAGTAATTGGTAAACAAATTTTGGTTAAATTCATTTCAAAGAAATGATTTTAGAAATTACTTGACCACTCTGTGTAGATACCTGCAGATGAAAGACATGCAACGCTTAGGACATTTCAGTCATGCAGACAAAAACATAAGGAGATTCTGTGCTAGAAACAAAAGTTTTTTTTTTTTTTTTTAAAGTATCTCTCAAATTAGTAATATAGAACTTGCTAGCAGTGAAAGTAATTAAATGGTGTAATTGTTTATCAGGGACAGCAGTGTCTTCACCAGTTTTTGAATGTTTAATATGAGATCAGATATCTTTCAAGAATATGTGCTTTGGTTTAGGTTTAAGAAAAATTACAGAATTATTGAGGTCAAATTAGAGGATCGTAATATCCCCTTCTGACTCTTACAACCTCTGTACCTATAAGTCTACTTCAGAGAAACTTCTGTTGGGCTGGAGGCTGACGTGCTGGAATGCTGGGAGTTTCAGCATATCCTGTGAATGATCACCTCTGATGATCCTGTACCTGAAGGAGAATTTCATATTGTAACGTGGACACTTGATAGGATAGACCACATGGGAAGCTGAGGAATTTGTCTACCTTCTGATATTGTAGTGGTGTTTATAGCAAGCCAGTGACTTCATTGTCTCTCACTGCAAGAATTAAACAGGGGGAAAATCAGCTTAGATTCTTTATTTAAAATGCTATCTTTTTCCATAGCCATAGGTTTTTACCTCAGTATGCAAACAGCTAAATAGCCACACACAGAGTATAAGATGTGAGATGAGATGGAGGTGTTACAGATACCAGGTAAAAGTGAGATAAGTCACAAAGTCACAAAGAATTATATCTCAAATCACTGTTCTGTTCCCTTCACTTCTCATGTATCACCTAGTGATGTAAAAACAATTTGTTAATCTCCAGAGACAGGCAGCTCTTTGGGATTGTATCATATGATTCTGTATTCGTCTGAGAATATTCACATAGCGGCCCCACTTCAAATTATAGTTTTCCTTTGAAATGGCACAAAATACCACACTGCCTTAGAGATGGGCTTTCACACAGTTGTGATTCAACCAAACCTGGATGACAAGGTTCCCCTAAGGAAACGGGAAAGTTTTCCGTTCCCGATTCTCTGACTTAAAATTCGTTCTGAGTCCATAAAAGAGAGAATAGTTTGACCCAGTATGGTGGTGATGCATTCTGCACCCAGATGTCTGGACTTTATGTCCAGATGTCATCTGCAGTGTCCTGAATCCTTCTCATTCCCAGAAACATGGATAGGAAAGTAGCCTTCTTCTCCTGTCAGTCTGTGTAATGAGCTCTCGTGTTAATGTTCTGAGAAATGGTCTCAACATTTTTTCTGTATAAACTCCTGCTTATGAAATTGGGAATCAACATAAATAGCTTATTGTTGCTTAACTGCATTTGTACTTTTCAGGTGAGATAACTTCTTACAGTATGGGATGTTCAGAATATGTCTTGACCTCCAGTTGGCCTAGCGTGAAGTAACATTTGCATGATGATGTCCAGCCTTTCGCAGGCAGAAGGAACATATCTTTACATACATTCTTCACATCCATATCTTTTGTTTTATCGGTCAATGTCATAGCAGTGGAATGTGGGAAATCTGCTATTTCTCAACCATTTTGGAGGAGGCTAGACTAAAACACTAAGTGTCTCCTTTTATGAAGTACAAAATGAGGCTCTGGTTATATTATGCTTGATTAATATTTTCCTAATTATTCCCATTAGCCTTTCTCTGTGTAATAACAACTGCAACGAAGTTATGGGTCTGAGACTTGTGTACTCGTAGAACTGCCGTTGGGCGGGCATAGGATATGCTCTGTGTTACGTGTGTGCTGTCCTGTGCATAGTTTTACTTGGGGTTCCCTGATTTTGTTTAGCTGAGATACTTTGTCCACGCTTGGAGCCAGAATTAGCTGTTTGTGTGCTTACTTGTGTCTGTGGCACTGCCTATATTCCTGCATGTTCGTTGAGCTCTGATTTTGTAGCACATTCAGCCTATGTTTTTTCAGACTTTGTGCTATCAGTCTCTCTTGCTGCAAATTTCATAACAATAAATTTCTCAGCAAAACTAACCAGCAGAAACACAGATCTTCAAGGATCAGTGGGAAAGGGGGTGCTACCCCAAACTCGTCTTCACCCTTATAATGCTCTTCTTGCTCCCGAAAGTACATAGCCTTGCCCATATTTCTTCCATGGTCTATTAAAGAGATTTTCAGAAGTAGATACTGGTCTGAAATAAAAGAAAAACAACAACCTAATGTTGCCTAATTTATATCATCTAACTTATTTTAACATTAGTGAGAAGTGAGAGCTGGAAAGCCAAGGAGACTGTGCTATAGTCACAGGAGTGGATGTTATATTGGTAGTCAGTGCCCCTGGCAAGATCTCTTGTGCTGGATGCTGAACAAACAAATGCAGAAGAGAGACAATCTGTGCCATGAGGGCTTCTAAATAAAGCAAAGAAGAGGGCACAAAAAAATCCTAGGTGCTCTTCTGTGTTACATATATAAGAAAACTGTAGGTCTTGAGTTAATGAAAAGAAGGGAAAAGAAGGAATGAAAACAGAAGACAAGGAAAGAACAGGAGAGGGCAGTGGTGGCATTTTCCCTAACAGGAGGAGATCCTGAGATCAAGTTGGAGTCAAATGCTATACCCAAACTGGCAAATCAGTGCTTGCAGTGTTGATGAGAAGCTATTCTGAAGAATTATCCATGATGTTATAAGACCTGTGAGTAGTCATGTTTTCTAGTGTTCACCTCCCACTGTCCCAAACGATTCCATGTTTGGTACTTGCTAAGCAAATCACTTGTACTTCTAAAATTATAGATCATTAATAATAGTAATTACTAACAGTATGAGATATCTTGACATCTTAGTAGTGCACAGAAAAAATGAGTCTTTAGCTTTGCATTCCTTGAACTGGAAGAAAGGTCAGAAGGGAAGAAAATTGCAAAGAAAAGGAAGACCAGGAAGTGTTACCGCTGGGGAGCTGAAGGCAGAATGAAACGGGGCTAGAAGAGCTGATGTTCAGTGGAATCCCTCTTCTAGAGTTAGGGCACTGCGCTGTGGTGTCTGTTTTGCTCTCTGGGGACACTTTGGTTGAATTCCAGAAATTGACGTTCTTTATAGTTTTGAACCCACATTTTAAGAGAGGCTTTAATCAATCACTTGTGAGGAGGTCATGTGCACTATTGTTTGTAAATAACTGAAACACGAAAGAATGTGACTGTGTGCTGCATTGGGAAGTGTATCCTTGCCCACCAGTGAGAACGGAGAGAGAAGGGCACAGGCAGGGGAGCTCCATCTGCCACAAAGCTCCTGAGACACCCGGACGGGGTTGGAGTGGATTGTGGTCTTTTCTGATCGGGTTCTTGCTGCCAGGAGCTGAGTCTATTTCCAGTTGTGAAGAAGCACAGAAGCAAACACTGCGTGACTGGGAATTGCTGTTCACAGTCCAGGAAGGGAGGCAGGCTCTGATGAAGATGGTCATGCCAGCGCTGGGCAAATACTGGTTGAGAAAAAGCCCCTGTCTCAAGAGCTTACATTTCAAAGGAAAAGGAACAAACACATGTTAGAACAAATATATGCTAGCTTTCCAAACAAGATGACACAAGTGAGATTCTAAAAACAGGCAAAAGATTTTGTTCTCTGAAAAAGCAGGAGGAAAACCGGCTAGCTAATCCCAGCAGAGGGAGACTGCAGAGGGGGGACGGAGGGAATGGAGAACATTCCAGCCCATTTGTTGATGACTAACATACTTTAAAACAACAGGCTGCTTTTTAAACTTAGAAGGTGACTTGCTGAGTGGTTATTCACTGTTCACTCCCTGGTCTTGATAAGAGCTCCCACAGGACATTCAGTTCTTTCCAGCGTCTCCCGCATGGGTTTATCTGTGAACATCAGTACAAAGCAAAGGGGAAAGAGGCCAAGCAGGTTTGTTTAATCTCTTCTGTGACTAATAATGGTGTGCAGGGCTGGCTGCTCTTTAATGCAGCTTGATATAACTAATCTGACTGGCCCTTTGAGCATCTTCCTATGGGGTGCCATGTTGATAATTACTGTAGGACAACCAATGATTTTAAGAGCAAGACTCAAATTAAATTCATTTCCACCTAGCTGGGAAACCCAGAGGTCTGGGAGAATATCGCCAGGCTTATCACAAAAACTTTGGCTCTGGATTTGCTGAGGCCACGCAGGACTCTACTTTTTTTGGCAATGGTAGAATTTAAAAAGACCGATTCTGGCACAATTTCCTTGTTCAAGATCTGTTCAATTGAGTTTGATTCAAGCTGGCCTGCTGCAAACGAGGAGTTGGAGCAGATGACCTCCTGAGGTCTCTTCCGACCTAAATTATTGTATAATTCTATAATTCATATTTATATGCTATTTGCATTGTATTTTGTAAAATTAATATTAATTGTTTACTATTAGTGCCATATGTACGCATCTTTAAGCCCTATAGAGATCATTTAACCTGTATTAATGGTGTCACTTTTCTGGGATTCAAAGGTCCCACAGATCTTTTCAAAACTAAGAAGGCAGCTTCATCACACCGATCAGGATCAAATTCTTTTGACTTGTGTTTACTTCCAATATTTGCTTGTTAAATATACCTAGTAATAAACATTCTGGAGGATGGGCATTGTATTCCATATGAAATGTAGTGTTGGGCTCTACAGCACTACTACAGTACAAATAATAAAGATGAGTGTACATTTTTAGCTCCTACCTGGTATAAACTGAGTCAAAATGGGGGAAAGCAGGATGATCAAGGATCAAGCCAGAAGCTAGAGACTGAGGAGCTGGGAACAGAAGCCAAACTGGCTGACCATTTCATGTCTTGGCCCCTGAACTGCAACACAACCTCTCCTCTTCCTCTTTGGTCTCAGAAATGAAAACATAACTACAAGTGGACAAGTGGAATGAAAGCGAAACACTTGCCTGCGGTGCTAGCGCAGCTAAGGAGAAGCCTTCAGACATACAGGCCTACCGGGGACAGCTTGGGATGTTGACTCAAGCGCTTTCTTTTGAAGTACCATGTTATAACATTGTTCATGTTGCCTTAACAGTTTTATTCTATAGTTGGGGTTTTTGTCTGCTGCTCCCATGTTTGACAGCCATAGGATCAGACGGTACAAGAGGCTGTCAGCCTTCTAATTTTCAGCCTTCGTTTACTGGTAGTCAGTTAATGCCTGTTTGCTCCTGTACCAGCAATAATGTTTAGCTTAAACTGCTCACTCCTTCATTTCTTATTTTCCCCTTGATGTATTTATAGAAATCTTATACTTTTTCACTCTTCATTTTGCTAAGCTCACTGACTGTCTTTTTTGTATTGTTCTCTTCTCGCTGAGGGACAATTCACCTTTCTTATTTCTGAAGGGGACCTGAGGACTGGAAGTACACTTCCCCACTCTTGAGCTTGTGGTAAATAATAATCCAAGCAGTAATGCGGGGAGAAATCAAATGTTCTGCAGACTAAGGCCTAATGACTCCGTTCTTACAAATGGGCAACTGTGGAGCATTTTATGACTGGAACAGGAACACATGGAGTGTGCCTTTAGTGTATTGCAGCCTGCTGAAGGACGGGGAGTGGGTGAAGAGGCACTCTGCAGGGCTCCAGAATGGCAGCCTTTGTGCTCGGTGTCCGCAGATGTTGTCCTGTGATACACTGCTGCTGGCCATGAGGCCCATTGCGCCAATGGGGATCTGGCCATGGGTGCTGTGGCCTAACCACACGCCGAGGAAGATGAGGTCGCAGGATCAACTTCTGCACATTTCGTGTTATTGTTTTTGTTGTTGTTGTTGTTTTTTTTTAAGGTTGAACTCTCCCAGCCACATGAAGAACTAGCAATTTTCACCTTAGTAGAGAAAATACTCAACGCATAAGCCATAAAAACTCCAAACTAGAGAGGCAGTGAAAGGACTCAGCACTTTCCCTGGTTGTACTCCCTGCTGGTTACCCAAAGGGAAAGGCACAGTGGGCCTGGCTGCCCGGTGCCCTGCGGTGCTGGTGGGACGACCTGTCCTTCGGTGCCTCACGCTGGGCACAGAGAGACTGTCTCAAGGAGGAGAGTGGTGCTTATTGATTGGGAATCACTGACCCACATTCCTTGTCAGATAACTACCCAGAACGTATCAGGGCCTAGTGTGACAGCAGCAGCAGCATGCACTTATCAGGCTAGAAACGGAATTGAGCTCTTACAGAGTTACTTACATTTTTAGGCTTTGGACAAGCATATCCACTTCCTGTTGAAAAATGTAACGGTGATATTTTTAACTTGCCCTGATGTTATATGTATTTGTCTTTTCACTACTTTGATGCACAGCAAAACAACATTTCAAAGTACCATGTACGTTGTGCTTGCCAGCTGACGAGGATTGGGATGTCGCCGCCCAAGTTACATTTTTCATTGGCTCCCTGTTCTTTCAGTCAGTACCCAGAGAGAAGAGCAGTGGGACCTGCCCTTGCAGCTTAAATTCAATTTGATTAATAGTGATTAATAATTAAGATGTTTGGTTATTTTGGTCTGGCTTTTGTTCAGATTCTTGTTCACTCCCAGCAGTGGGAGGGCTACCTCAGCCAAAAAAAATCCATGCCTAGATTTTTACTTTCGGGAAGTTCAGGGTTTTGAGATCCAAAATTAGGTTTTCAGTTTGTGCCAGAAGGGAATCAGGCACTAGATTAAGAATTTGGATGCTTTCCCTCACAAAAATTTCTGGGAGTTGTGTGTCAGGTCCAGGGTTTCAGATGTATTCCCACTGTAACTTCAGAGTTGGAGTCACGTCTTATCTTCTATTGCATAGATATGAAGAAAAAATGGGCTTGAAGGGGGAGGGAAAAAAAAAAAAGGTAAAAAAAAAAAAAAAAAAAATGG
This sequence comes from Aythya marila, assembly GCF_965140915.1. Classification (NCBI taxonomy): domain Eukaryota; kingdom Metazoa; phylum Chordata; class Aves; order Anseriformes; family Anatidae; genus Aythya; species Aythya marila. The sequence continues at coordinate 8,527,445 of NC_139057.1, forward strand.
AAAAATAAGATCCTGGAAAAATGGAAAAAGTAACAAGTCACATGGGTAAACGGGGAATTGAACTCAAGGCCACCAGCATGCAGTTGAGGGATCAGATAAGAAACATCGCTTTGTATAAAAGTGTCTCGTTTTCATTGTTCTCGATGGCTCTCCCAGACAGTTCGGGTCAAGGGGTTATTTTTAAACTAACCATTGATTCATACAAGATGCTCGATTATGAAATGTTGGAATCTTCTACCAGCAAGGGAAAAACCTCCCTGGTGAGTGACCGTCTGGAAACCCACAAGAGGGAAGGGGTTAATGGTTGTTCAGTTTACAGCTGGGAATTGCTGGTATCCAGGAAACAACGCAGAATGCACAAACCATAAGACCAGCTGGAGCCTGCTGGAATCCCATTCATTTTGGCAGAGGTGTCTGTGGTCTCTGAATTCTGACATCACTGCCTTTTGCGTCACAGAGGAATGCCTTAACCACTTCTCCCTTTCTATTTTTTCCCGTCTCTCTTGTTTGTGTGCCTGACTCAGATTTGCAAAGCAATGGGAAGAGGCAGCTCACAGACTCCCAAAGTCAATGCTGCTTATAAGTGACTCCATCAAAGATAGATGATAAGATGCAGGAAAAGCTGCACTAAGGAAGTATGGGGTTGGGTGTGATATTTTTCTGTTTCCAGGCTTACGTAGCACATTGCAGTAACAGCGAGCAGTGTGTCTGACTGGGCCCCAAAGATCAATACTGTCTCATGGCACAGATACTTCAGAGTGTATCAGAACAGCTGGAAACCCACTTCCTTGGTGTGCTGTGTCCTTCCTTCCCATATGAGAAAAACAGTTTGAAGACACTACAAGTCCAGGCTCTGGTTCCTCTCTGTAAATAGCTCTTCTGAAACCTCAGTCCCTCTGAGCACAACTGAAAACTCGTAGGCTGTTCAAAGACACATCCTGCATACTTAACTCTTTGTGCTTCATTTTCCTTAGCTATAATCCGAGGATAACAATCCCTGAGCTCTCCTGCCTTTTTCTCCTAGCATGTCCTTTTACATGGTGAGCAAAGCCACCTGGATTTCCTTATTACTGCCTGTGTGCATGGATTGTCATTTTGTGGTCCCCGGTCTTTTTGCAGATCTTGCTGGCATAGGAATAACAGTAATAAATACTTTTTCCTCTTTAATATCTTCATGGCCAAAAAACTCTAGTGTTACTTTTCAGTGTAGTTTGCTGACCAGTAACTAACATAATATATGTGAAAATTCAGGCAGCTGCGTATTGGACTGATTTGCCCAGAAGGTGCACTGTCAGGCACGTGGCACTGCTGAGGTTGGCTGGTGGCAGTGAAAACCCCAGTGCCTAGTGAAAACCTGTGCCCGTCCCCACTTCCCTCTGGAAAGGCCTGACCTAGATATAGAGCGCACTCTGTGGGGAAGATGTTTCATTTCAGAAAGGAGAAATATATTGTGTTTAAGCATTTTAGGACTCTGGTCTTTTGAAGCCTGTTGGTGTCTGGTGTTTGTCCTCAGCTGCTGATGTGCAGCAGCTGATTGATCTGTTACTCTTGTTTGCATGATTAGCATTCTGAGCCTCAACTCGCAGCCTTGATGTGAAGTGCAGAATAGCAACATCTTTGAGAAGGAGTCATTGTTGTAATCCTGAAAAAACACATATGTGTGACTGGGTCACCAGGGAAAGGGAAAAAAGAAAGAAAAAAATGTTCTTGCAAAATTTGGGATAGGCAGACAGTTAAAAGACTAATTTGGGTTTCTGTTCTAGAAGCGAAGTTCTAAGAATTTAATCCAGAACGTTCTTATGAAAGTATTTCACTATTTAATCTCAGTTGTTCAGAATGTATTCTAATTCACTGAAGGATTTACCTTCCTTTTTGTGTGTGTGTGTGTTTACACATGCATCAGCAAATATTTGTTTTGTTATAAATAGATCTGCACCCACCCTTAGCCAGGTTTTCAGACCCTGAAGGAATTTCTATACCTGAAAGATTCCGAGTTGTGCATATACGTAACGCTGTACTGTCAGTATGTGATGATTTCACACTTGAGGTCTACGTGCTGGGGGTCCGTGGTCTGCGCAGGGCTCGGTGTTAGTGGAACTTGGTAATTACCACATCCCTGATTAAAAGTGCCCATAACTTCCTTGTGAGGGGTGAGGAGCACCAGTTGAGGCGGTGCATGCTGCCTGTTCAGCAGCCCACCTACCTCCTGATCAGGCATGGGCTAAGCCATCGCCTCGGTGTGTGCAAGGTAGGTAAGATGAAGGCATCCCTTCTCCTCCCCAAGGAGCTGCACCACGTGTTTGCAGACATTGGAACAATCCAGGCCAGTCTGCGTTTTGCTTCCACAGGGCTCTTACTGATCCTGCTGAGAGATTGCAAGGCTGGGAAAGAGAACAGGACAGAACATGCAAGCACCAGCTGTGCCAGGGGTACAGCAATGAGGCTAGCGTGAGTACCATGGCATACAGGTTTCACAGACTTCCTACCAAGCTGTTATGAAACCACCTCTTGAAGTCTTCAGCACATTGATTTTGCTAGATCCATTGGCAGTACAGAATTTAGATGCGGCATGAATCTATCCATAAATTAGAACTCCTAAAATTAAGGGTTTAACACAAAAAAGCTTCCAATATTCACAAAATCTGATGTTTAACGCTTGCCGTTAGCTTTTCTGGGCTCTGTTGAGTGTTCAGCACAGCAGTGTGACCTCTTGTTTAGGTACACAACATCGGAAAATGTTGCCTTTCACTTTCAAAGCAAGCAGTGCATTTGTATGGCGTTGTTCTTAAGAAAGACTCTCTTAAGAGGCCATGATTCTTTTTTTTTTTTTCTTTTTTTTTTTTTTCTGTAGTCTCAGGAACTGGGCTCAGAAGCTCACGGTTTAGCTTATTAGAGGGTTTCAGCTTTGCAGAATGCTTTGACAGCTTTGCTCAGTGACTGCTTCAGATCCGACAGTCCTGCTGTATTAACGGCAGCAGACCTGCACTGCTTTCGATTTTTGCTTCTTATTTTCATTGGCAGAAAGTAAGGCTTTTCATGGCAGACAGAACAAAAGCAACAGGGGTAAATAACCCTTCCATGGAAAGTGCAATGCTTTTGTTTCACGGCTGTCACAGACAATCCCAATCTGTTAATGGGGCTTCTAGGCAACACAAATAAACACCACAACTGACAATACTATGTTGGGCATGGATCCACACTCACAGATGTTGTTGTCTTCCACTGCTTAAGAGGCAATATCATAGAGATGAGTACAATCATTTTAGTAGCTGGAAGTGGATTAAAAACGGATAGCGGATGCAGTCTTAAGAGCTGAGATGTAGGTTCATTGCTGGGTAGTGCAGGCTGAGCTCTGACGATGCTAGGCTCATTAATGCAACCAGAGCAAACACCTGGCATCATTTAAAAAATTGACTAAAAAATGTTTTTTTTTCACATTAATACTCAGGAGGAATTTGCCTCTGACCCCTCCTGGGTGTGGTATGAGGAAAGCCACAGCCATTGGAAGAATGTCATTAACGTCAATCAGGCAAGGATCAAAACCCAGCCCCACCCACCCTGCTATGGTGTGAATGTGTCACACAGACACTAACTATTAACAGCAAGCAGTGCATGGAATTTCTGTATCAGTCTTCTTTCAGCCCTATATGTTTATTTTTTCCTTCCACGTTCTTTTCCTGTTTACCACACTTTTTCTAATCAAATCACCCATCTTGGATTGCGCAGGCGAGTCAGTCAAGCACTAGTAGTCACTGGTGGAGCCTTTGTGCTTTCCAGTCTCTCCTTCCTGTCTTCCCATTTCTGTTATTACAGGTCCTGTCTTCATGATAAGTAGCTTTTCCGTCTCAAAGCTGCATTTTGAAAGATAGCTTGAATTTAAATCAATAGTATGATCTGGATACCTTACAGATACTAAACAACATGTCTAGCTCTCACCGTGTGTAGACCATTGAGTAGGAGACTGGGCATCCAAGGAACTGTCTGTGCATGACCCTAAGTCAAATGATGGTAAGCAGTAGTTAAGTCTTTAGTACAGCACATGAAATCTTGTACCAATGAGGATGTAGTACTGCCACCATCATGTGAACTCAGCACGCACCAGTGTCAATGGTAGGAGTGCTGTCTTAATCTCTGCTTATTTTTAATGATTGTCCACCTTAAAGCTGAAGTTTGCTCTTGCATTTTTCTATGTGGAATGACAGTGTGTGAACTTACCTAGCAAATCAAACAAACTAATCATTCAAAACTGGGTGCAAAAGAAGGCATACATACAAAATTGGTCTAATTTTGTACCAAGGCTGGGTGCAGATGCCATTTGAAAATCATTTGTGTTGTATTACCTTCACTCTCCATGTACGGTGCTCCTGTTGCATCTTTTCCTTTTCTTGTCATTACTGTTCATACTTCTATTTATGATTAAAAGGGGAACTAAAGGTCTGAAAGATTATCAAAGGATAAAAAACAACACACACAAGTCACTTGCCCAAAGTCATGTGGCAGGTCAGTGGTTGTTCTTAAATCCATTTAAAAGTATCCATTGTATTACACCGGCATCAAAATAATGTAAAATATCATCCCAGCGTAAGCACAGTAGCAACAGTACAGGATACGTCACAGAGCTTGCATGCAGGAGCTGCTGATGGGTTTTGTGTGATCGTATATTACAAAGTTAGTCCTAAGGGAATATTTTGCAGTCAAATGATGGCTGAGAGCTCTGGCCCACCACAGCTTCCTGTCCGCTTCCTCAAGGGCAAGAATCAATGTATGTCACATCTGCAAAGTCACACGGGATTTGGATTATTCTCTACATTTTTCTTTAATTATTTCTCCTTTTCTGCTTCTTAAGAGACTCTTAAAATTTTCAAATGTAATACGAAATAATAATAACCAATTAAAAACCTGTGGGTATTGAGTGGGAAATAACAGACCCTAACAAAAGTCAAGGATTATCCTGGGAAATTACATTTGTAGATGGATCCTGAGCATTCAGTCCTGTGAGGCAATCTGAGGTTTTAGCTGTGCTTACAATGAGGCAGCATGCAAGGTAAAGTTATGGCAGAAATCGCCAGAGTAGATTTACTGCTGGATTCATTGTGGAGGTAAAGGAGCTGCTCTGTCTCCATTCCCCTCATTAGCACTCCTTACTGTATTACTTGTGCTCTGAGTCATGTTGGACCCCATTCATATCGAGGCTGTATCATTCTCTGTGTTGACCAAAATAATTCTGTGGGCAGCAGCCAGGGTGTAGACATACAAGCAAAAAAAATTAAAAAATCCCCATATACTGTGTTTCCCTTATGAAGTTAATACAAACCATATGAGCAGAAGCATTCTTTTTTGTGTGCTGTGACTCCACCAGGACAATCAATTATTATTTATGTACCATTTAATATACACTGAAGAAAAGGGCTAACAATATTCATACAAAAAACTTTCTCAGGCATAAAAAAAAACACAAACTGTTGAGTCGAGTCTGTGATTAGTAGCATCCAAGGGATTTTAACATGCACCACGCTCTCCAGCTGTATGCAGATAAGCAAGGTGTCTCAATAGATAGCTGCCCAATCAAAGAGTTATGGTTGGACAGTATGTTTATATAGAGAGTGATGTCTAGAAATTTTATGTTTTCAGATGGTATTTTCTGTGAAAATACATACAGCCTATGTGGAGAAGCCACAAAGCCCAGATGTTGCTTTGCTTCTTTTATGGGTCAATGCCGGAGTTTAAAGAAATCTCCTTCAAACATAATTAGTTATATCTTCCAAAATGGCCAAGAAAGGTAATATACATAGGACTAAAAACATCCTGGCCCACAAAAACAGCATGTGAAAGCATTGGTCCTAGTTATTTTACCTACACTACAGTTCAAACACCTTAACTTTCTGTAATGAAGACAACACGTTTAGGTATAACTGGACCTGAGGCCGTAACCTGAACTGTGTATGTATAGCATGTACTGGAGTCTGTACTACATGGTTCCTGAATTGTATTCTGACAACACCAGGTAAAATAAAGATGGAGGAAGAACAGTTTAGCATCTCTGCAAACAGAAGAAGTTCAGCAGGAGTGTAGGACCAAAGGATTTATCCTTATCAATTTCTGTGATCATCAAATATTATTTGAAGTTCAGAATAGTGAGCAATTGGCCTAAATTAGCTTCATTGGCATATTTTGAATACTTACCTGTGAAAGGATCGGGTAAAATCTCAGCAAGGATTTCTGGATTTGCTCTTTTTGCGTGTAGGCTTTCTCATGTGAAATCAGGCTTTCAGGATCACGATCAAGGCCCTCATCCAAAGGCTGCTAAAGTCAATGGAAAAACTCTCATTGTCTTTAGTGGGCTTTGGATCAGGCCCCAAGAGTTGAGTCATACTTTGAATGGAACATTGTTTGAAGCAAAACAGGCTCAAGGCTTCATTCACGTAGGGGATTTAACTGTTGAGTGAACTTTCCCAAGCACTTCCTGCTGCCTCCTCTCCTGGGGACACAAACGGGCAGGGAGGTGACCGTGAGCCTGATCCTGGTGGTCTTCAGCCCCATCTCTGCTTCCTTTTCTCTGTCTAATGGTGGGAGATGTCTCTGTCAATGATCAAAATCCAGATGTCCCTCCTGTCTGGTAATGTAACAGTAATGCTCTGGGTACGTCGTGCCCACAATATATCCCATATGATGACAGCATCCACATGCTGACATAACAAGAAGGCAGCTCCCTTTCAGTTGACTGAAAACATGTCCAGCCTCCTGGGCCTGAAGGACCAAAGCTGACTGTCCTCAAGTGCTTTCGTTAGGAACCACTGGCACCAAGAGACTGGGCATCGCTAATCTAATCCATCTCTTTCATATCCAAACTGAATTCATACCTAGCATCTTCCCCCCAGAATGTGGAGGCGAGTGTCTTTACTTATTTTAAATTCAGTCTTAATATTGTTATCTAGCCAGTTAGTATTAGTTTGACGTAGAGTTTTAGTTTCAATTCCTACAAACATTTGTGTGACTCCAAGTAAACTATGGGAGCTTGTTGCTTCTGGATGGAGAGGGCCTGGAGGATGTGGACAGGAATCCTTTCTGGTCAGCAGAGGTGCCATACAGACTCTTCTGTTCAGTAAGGTTTCAGAACAGGGAAATAGTAGTTCTACCTCATCCTTGCTGTGCTATTGCTTATTTCACACCATCAGGACAGGGAAACTGGATGGAAGGATGTGTATGTACTTACTTCTGCATGTGACATTTAAGAGGCAAAAGGAAATGTGAAGATTTTCTCCAGATATGTTTTTGGTAGATATCCAGAAATACAAAGGATGTTTTGGTGCCCTTACATAAAGGCACTTCGTATTGACTAATTTCTGTTTATTAGGAGATGCCAAAAGTGACTATCTAACAAAGCTGTCAGTCCTGCCAATTGATCATATGTCTTCAATTCTTACTGCCAAGTTCTGTGTGTCAAAGTCATAAGAGCCCAAGAAAAATAAGGAGCCAAAGGAAGAAGCCCAGCCCATCTATTCAATCTAAATTATGGTTAACTAAATATGACTTTATGTCAAGATGATATCACATGTGCAAGATGCACTTAAACCATCCATGTACAAAGGAACACGAAGCACATAACCCACACTGCAAGAAGTACACATGTCAAACCACACTGTCCCCAAATACCTGGCCATGTAATCCACATACTGAGTCTACAAACATGTAGCATATACCCGTCTTCAAACCTGAAAAACATAAACATGCAAAACAAGTCACTAAGTATGAAGCAGTCTTTCAGACCAGTTAAAATTTTCAAGCTCTTCAAGTATTTTCTTCTCTACACTGGGTTAAAACGTTCACCTTCCCCAAATTGTAATGAGGAACATGCAAGCATTACCCAAAAGTAATTACAAGCCCAGTAGCTAGGACAATTAGTTGGGTTGTGAGAGATTTCATAAGTCAAACCCAGAAATGGAACTCATGCCCCAAGTCTAATGTGAAGGTATTAATCACCAGCCCAGTGCTTGCTTTAGGGCGCTCCTGTTGTGCTGTTCTGTTTTGATTAAAAATTGAGCAAAGCACTGGACCTAAATAAAGAGATCATTTTGAGTACCAACGGTCAGAGCGCTTCTGTGGGATGTTGGAGACTAAGTTCAATACATATTTAATATTTATACAAAATAGGATGTCTACAGTGCTTGTTCCCATGAAGTTGCAGGTTCAACATAGAATCATTTTCCTTTAAAGAAAATCAGAGAAACACTTCATCGGAAAATTCCCAAGTAGCTTTTCCTCTTGAACTACCTATGGAGTTTGCCAAAGTAGCTGACGTACAATGAGATTTTTGCCCTCTGTAATTTAAATCCATGCTTTTTTTTCTGAGGGTGATTCATTTTACAAAAACACACAACAAATAAACAAACACATAACTGGAGTTAAGGAGCATGTGTTATGGATTAGGAAGAAGAGCACCCCTCGAAAGCTCAGCTGGTCCTGCTCATTATGAAGATAGTTTTTTTTTTTTTTTTTTTTTTCCATTTCATTGTCTTCCTCTTTGTCTGTGCCTCTTTTCTCACAGTGTCTCTCTTCATTTTTTCTCTCTGGTACAGTCTTTACTCCATGTGTAATTTGTTTGCTTTCCTTGCTTCTAGGCTTGGTCTAGACGAGAATGTGGAATGTGTTAGCTAACACCCGTTAGCTGTGCAGAGTAAATGACCAGTTAACAGCCTAGAGTAGATGACTAGGCAGTGAGCCTTTAACTTGTTGGGTATACTGCAAATCTCGTGGTCTAGAGCATTTTCTTTCTCTGAATGCTGGATTTTTTCTAGAGCAGTGTCAACAGCAGTCCCTTCACCATACTTTCTGAACACCTCCCAGTCTCGCAAAAGCAACACTGCTGCAAGCATTTCGTTCTCTCATTCTCTGCCCAGAGGGAGGACTGGGGTTGGAGGCAAATGTGTTTTTTTTTCTTTTTTTCTTTCCATATGCTTGTTTTTGTTTAAAATGACTTATCTGTGCTGTGTTTGTATTCGAGAAGGTGGGTCAAGGCTTGCCTGACGCTTGGAGCGGCGGACTGAGGTGCTGGAGATTTTATTCCAGGGGCTCAGGGCCATCTCTCTTTTCTTAACAAATGAACTTTAACTGAACTGAGCATGCTGAGCAGTGGTGTTTGCAAACATGTGTTGCAGATACAATGGAGAGAGACAGGGAGAAATAAGTACAGGAAGCCTAGGGCACAAACAGGAAGGAAAGTAAAACCATAATTTGATTTAATGTATTATTTTCCACCTAGTTTGAGATTCCAATTTTCCCTCCTCCCTATTCCTTCCCACTGAAGTTCCTGCAGCAACTTCTGAGCTGCTCCAGTAAAATCACAGTGAATGACAACACAAGGAACTTGATAGAAAGTAACCTCATTTTCCCCATAGGTCCATACAACTTTTTGGTTTATAGGAGGTGCATGTGTGTAACTAAATCCAAATTTGGCACAGATTCGACTTCTGAATCAATTCACAATGAGCCTTATTCATTCCCTGTAGCTCCAGTGCAGCATCTCACACTGGAACGTGATCAGCTCCTGCGTACAGCAATATTCCTGCCTTTTCTTCTTTTCGGCATGTGAGTGGGGAGGCAGATTATACCTGGAATGTATCTTGCCACAGCAGACACAACAGCTCTGCCCTTTGGAAACTGACACTCAAAATTTCTTAACCACAGCCCGGCTGTCACAAGAAGAGATGATTAAGTAGCCATGGGGCTGGGGCGGGCCGGGGGGGCTGCGAGGGGTTGGGAACTGGCAAAGAAACAACTGAACAAATTCTGTGAACACTAATGCAGGCCAAAAGCTGGAGAACCGCTGGAGAGATCTCCAGTTTGAAAGCCAAAGATTTCCAGGCAGAAGCCAGAAGGGCTCTATAAACGTAAATGAGTGGGTGGACAGAACAGATCAGCCATGTATTCAGAGGTCTTTGGATTCACTGACCCTCTTTAGCACCAGCCGCTGCCTTTAATGCGCAGCTGGCCGCTGGAGGAGCCCGTCCCTGTAAACACAGGGGGAGATCAATCCGGGATGGAGCCCGGAGCCGTTTGCCCAGCGCCGTACTGCCCGGACGCTGGGATCTTTTTGATCATGTCCCGCACGTTGTACAGTACTCGGATGAATCACTTCCTGCCCCTGCCCTTTCTGCTCGCCGCTGCATCACGGCCACGCTGCACTGGGGCTGGCTCCCGCAGCCGGGGCTGAGCTGTTTGTGCTCTCCGCGCTGTCCTGGCGCCTGCTGGAAGGCAGAAAAGGCTGCTGTGCGTCTAAAGTGCTGTGTCATACTTGGTTATTAATGACCGAGAGCCACATGACACCAAGTTCTGGGAAGCTCAGGCAGATTCCAGGAAGGGGTCAAGGAGTTCAATAAACAGTTTTATTAGAACTTGAATTGCAACCAAAAGGCTACACATTTACTTTTTTTTTTTATTAAATGAAAATTTAGTGAGTGTTACTTGACTTCAGAAATCCTATGAATGGCAGAAAAAGCCCAGAGGTTATCTTTTGATTTTTATGTCACTGCTAGTTCATCACAGTCCTTGGTAAAGGAACCTGAATGCTCCTTTCATTTGCGTTTTGTCAGTTGCCTCTCCAGGTCACTGGCAAACTGGGGGGTCAACTGAACTTCAGTCCTGGAAGAAGTGCATTCTGATCGGAAAGCCAGACACATGTCTCAGTTGTACTGATGGAAATTCAGAAATTAATGCAGCAATGTGAGATTTACACCAGTACATCTCACCCTAAAGTCTAGCGTAGGCATGTCACACATCACGGTTGAAAAAAGAAATGCAGACTGTAGATTAGTTTACTAAGTTAGTACTGTGCTGGGCTGTCACCCAGGATGAAAGATGCTGTACCAGTGCATATTGCTGAGCATATTGCTGAGTCTGTGTGAGTTAGAAGTGGCATTCACACAGACCCCAAGGAACCATGAGGTGTCTGTGAAATGATGCGGGGTGCGTCTCAGCAGGCAGGTGGCCACATCTCCGTGTCCCCATAGCCAGTGGCACTAATTGGCTCTTGCTTGGCAGCAAGCCCATGGACTGAATAAGTTAGTGCTCAGTAAAAACAATTTTTCAGTAAATTGCCTCTGCTAAAGTAATTGCTTTTACATTATCTCTATTGCACACTCGTTAGGACCAAGCCACAGTTGTGTCTCACTGAGCATGCTTTTAATTAGGATTGCTGGCTTTACTTTTACGTTGTCCTTTATTGCCACCAAGCACTAAGAGCTGTCTAGCACTGAGCATGGTATAAATTGATTGATTTGTTCATCCATCAATTTCTATGTGTTAAAAGAAATGGGAAATACATTTCCCTTTGAAGATGACCAAAAAGCATTAATTATAGTGAATATTAATGCTCTGCTGGATGAGCATTGCTGCTCCACTCTTCCTAGTGGGTATCGAGGCACGGAGATTAAGGGTCCAAGCCAACTTATTCCAAAGTAAAATTGAGCTGGTTTTGACCTTTCTAGAAGGTGAATGAACATGCTGAAGTTGCTTGGGAAGCAACTAGTAGAGATAAAACTAAAGGTTAGGCCTTCTGCTTCATAATTGATCTGTCCATGGGACAAAATCTTCTTACTGCTAGAATTTGTTGGCTGCTTGCTACAGACCATAGCACTGTATGATACGATAGCAGTTCTGCATTCAAATAAAGAGAATAAAATTTTCTCCACAAATATCACTGAGGGTACCAAAGTTCTCGCTGGGTCATTCACTGGGCATTGTAGCTGCATTTGGGGTAAAACACAGCAAGTACTCAACAAAACGTACAAAGCTACTTGGCAGTCCTTAATGGAGGAAGTGAAAAAATATTGCATCTGTTTGAAATAAAAGGGGAATTTTAGAGAGGCAGAATGGAATTACCCAAGCTGGAATCTGACTTCAGTTAGCTGGTGTTAACTCTTGCAAAAGCAGCCACAGATTTTTCAATGATCACACTGGTCAGAAGTTCAATTTGACCTCTTGTCCTGTGGGTGGCATTTCAGAGGTCCTGGTACCTCCTTCTGCGAGGAGGTAGGCCGGCCTGTTGCTGACTCAGAGCAGATCACTGTATTTTTAATCTCTAAAGGCTCTTCCACAGCACCTGGAGTTTATCAAAGCCTGAGCCTAAAATTCACCACCACTTGCCATGGCCACTCCAAGGTTCCCCTTCCCAAGGCCTGGCATACCCAGGCCTTGAACATATCTGTTCAGTGCTGCAGGGCAGTGGCTAATAGCTGTGGCTTTTCTGTGGCATCTCTATCAAGAATTTATGGTCTAATGGAGATTATTTGCAGAGGCTGTTGAAATTCTGTGGTTCACACTGCTACAGAATACTCCATAAACTTCATTTCATATAAAAGCTGCAGATAGATATGCAAACAAGATGTATTTTTTGAAAGTCTTTTAAGTCTCCTAGTCCCCTGCATACACATAAGAGTTTTAAAGCTGCAAGTCACCTGAAACAAAGCCATTAAAAACTTACTTGCTCCAAAATATAAACCATTTCTAATCAAACTTGTTGCACGCTTACAGTCAGTCTGTCTTACAGTTTGCTAGGATTTCTAGCCTCATAGGAAATAAAATACAAAAAGCAGAAAACGTAATGAATCTTGGTTTTCTGTGCCCTTCTGTCCGGCTGTGTGTGTTCTTCCGGGTTTGAACCCCATGGGAAGATTTTCCCATAGGTGGGTGTTTGCTGTTCCCACTCATCTGCTTTCCGTGAATGCAAAGGCACTTCAGCTGCAGCTTTTCCCTTCATAGATGCTTTAATAAAATCTTTATCTGACTATTACAATGAAACATAAAATCTTAACATAATTTAGACCTCTGTCTTTATATCAGATTTAGTGGTAAATTGCCATTTGTTTCAAAGTTATAAAAGACTGGCGGATAAACGGAGACACGTGTATGTAATCTATGCAAGCGTGGCACAACCACAAAAATCCACTTCCCTTAGGAAACCAGGTTGAAGAGAAGAAGTCTAGCAAGAAAAAGTCAATGCAGGAAATGGGAGAGATGGCAAAAGAAGACGTAACATTTCTCTGGATAACTATTTCTCCCAAATATTCTGTTGAAATACTGTGTTTTTGCAAAATTTATTTGCTGCTAAAAATATATATATATATATAAAATTAAACTTGATTTTCTATCACTAAAATTTCCATGGAAAAATTTACATCAACCATGAAAAGAAAGCTGAAGAAAGCTTCCAGAAAACATCCAAACAAGACAGGCAGATCTTTTAGTTGGAAGATGTAAGGATCAACAGAAACATGACATGGGAAAATATATATGGGCTGAAGTGAAAGTTCCTAGGAAGTGAGGACCATTCAGTAACTTGCTTTAAATTTGGGCAACAGTGAAAAAATTACCCTCAGAAGTTGTCCAAGCAACAGTGTCCTGTTTATATCTTGTGGTCTTATGAGTAACTGAGTGGAAAAAAACAAGAATGAAAAGATAACAATTACAATAAAATTAAGTTAAATAAGCTAGTGACTCATTACAGAGCAGTAAAAACAAAAACAAGATCATTTAGGACTCAATAACAACAGAGGAATTAAAAGGAAACACAAAAATGGCTAGATTGTTTTCCTTATATATACTGTGATCCACTCTGAGGTAGTAAAAGAGGAGGACTGATCATCCAGTTATTCAGTGGGAGGCAGCAAATATGAATTACAATAATACAGTACTGTGGCAACAACATTAATTTTAGTGGAACAAAGTATTTTTTTCCTTAAGTGCCATAGAGGAACAAAACAGCATACATCCAACCAAGAGAGAGGAGTGGAACTGACGACACCATTTGTCTTACTTACTCAGTCTTTCTCCATAAATGCATTCAAGCTATGGATTATTATTACCATACATTTATTTGGAACCTGATTCATAACTATTTCATGTTGTTAGGCTTTAAAGAAGAATTCTCAGTGAAGACCTATATGTCATCTGCCTCACAATTTTGATAGAGGCCCAGGGCTAATCCCAGAGCAAGGGCAGTCCAAGAAGCTCACAAAACATTTCAGCAAACCAGAGCTCGATTTCATGTGACTCTGCTGGGACAGTTTGTGAAGTCCCTGTGCTCCCAAGGCATGGTGCGACTGTGCACGGCACGTTCCCACCTTGGTGCTTCTCGCCGAAATGTGCTGTGCAGTGCAGGAGGTCTGGCTGAGCCCTGCACAGCCCTAGTGCTCTGATTCAGAAAAGCTCTAAAAAATTTATTCTACAGATGAAAATGTATTCTATAAAGGAATGCCTTGACTTTTCTTCACCATTAATTGCCAATGACAGGAACAAAATGGAAAAAAAAAATCTCCCGTGTTTGTGGTCATTCTTCTGAATAAATGCTCTTTCTCTCTCTTTTGTCAAATATTTCTAATGTTCTCTTTGCCATGATCTCTAATAGATCACTTATTTACAATTCTAAGTATGAAAGAGAGGTGAGCACAGTGACTCCTGGACTGGTTTTGAGTCTTTTATGATATGCTCTACAGACCCTTTGCTCTGCTGCTGTGGAAAGGTTGACCTGCTATTCCTGAAGCCTTAAACATTCTGTGGAAATACATCCTGTTCAGTTCTGCTTTAGCATTGCAATCCAAAGAACAAAAAGCACTTTATACACACAAACAATTGGTGTTCGTACCACTAATTAGGTAAAGTAGTACGTTGGAGGAAAGAAAACAAGACACAGCAAAGTAATTTCCCCTTATTTGCTCTGGGAGTCACTCGGAGAGCAATAAATAGAATCCAGATCTCCTGACTGCTCGTCCTGTGCTTCAGCCACGAGACTGGGCTTCATCTGACAGGCACTGATTTCTGGGGTGTGCATTGTTTTTCTGCACAGATGGCAAATCCTCCTGCAGAGTAAACAGCCTGAAAAGGGAACAGCTGCAGATGCCTTTCTGACAAGCACCTCTCCTGATGCTGGCCATGTGAAGATTTGTACCCGTCAGATGCATTACACTGTCCTCAGCTCTGCTGTGGTGTTTACAGCCCGGTTCCCTGGAAGTCAACACAGCTTTTCACAGCTAGTCCTTCAATTCCTGAAAAGACATGAGTCAAGTACTTTTAACTGTTTTACACCAAGGCTTCTACATTTGTTGCTGTCCTTTGCCCAAGCTGCTTCTGTCCCTTGGCGTGCTGCAGCTGAGCAGGAATGTTCTTCTTAGCGCTCCTGGCACTAAGAGCTGCAGCCGTGAGGTTAACATAGGGCTGAAGAGGTTTCATGCTCGCTTCCATTCACCAGCCCGTACATTTCAAAGCTTGTAAGGCTGAGCAAACACATCCCTCATAAGCAGTTTGGTTCTTTCACTACCATGAATGATTCTTCCTAACTGATATCATATATGGCAAGGCCCCTGTCTCTGAACTGCACGTGGTTTTTTGTTGTTGTTGTTGTTTTTTTTAAGGGAAGAACTTGTCTCTTTGGTCAAGAAAGCCAGTATGAAACATTTTCTTGCCCCAAGCCTCCCCGGTGCTGGTTACCGAAGGCATGACACACAACTCTCTCATGTTGCATGTTTGTGTTCACTGTACAAATGTTTACTGCCGACATCAAGTTCCAATTTGCTGGATGCATGCTCTGGTTTTGATGAAAGTGTGCTGAATTTATACATCTGTTCTAAAATAGTAACTTACCAACTGGGTTTAGTATTTTAAAATGTCACTGCCATTGCTGTAACAGATGCTAGCAATAAGTTGGCAGCCCGGTTTTTCCACTGAGGAGTCATTCATGGATGCTGCCTTTGTAGCAGAATCCGTCAGTTCTCTAAGTCATGACTCAAAGGGAACGCCACTTCGCTCTACTTGAAATGCTGAGGATCATGTCCCAGGTGATTATACATACGCAGTGCTATTCAACCCTGGAGATGTACTTGGTTTGTTACTTGACAAGGATAGTAGAAGAAGCTCCCTCTTTGGAGATATTACAAAATAGAAGGTGATAAAAGAGGGGGGAAAGTGAGGAGCTTAGAGCTGGGAATAACGCAGAAGTGTTTTCTGAGAGTTTTTTGGAAATTCACTGGAAACCACCAAACTGTAAAGCTGAGGCCAGCACACAGGGTGAGTTCACATCGACATGTAGTCCGCTCGGCATAAACTAACAGAACTGAGTCAATCTCCCTTCCACCTGCTCCTAAACCTTCGCTGGACGTGTAGACAAAAAGCACCACGCAGACTTGGCGTGCTGCCGGGCCATGTAAACAGGAAGCAGAGAGGAGGTGTCCTGGCAGGAGTCCTCCTCTGCTTTCTGCGGCCCTGGGAAAACCCAGCTGCACCACTTCGGGCAGGGTCGGCCCCTGCGTCGGGAACAGAGCCGCAGGAAGACATGCAAAGGTCACCCATGATGTGACAGCATGGCTGAAATCAGAAGCCTGAAGGAGTGCTTAGATTTAGGAAAATAGGAGAGGACAGTAGCCCTGGTGAATGGGCAGACAGTGTCCTCAGACCGATGAAGGAACAGGGTAGCAGTAGCAGCTTTGGTCTATAGAGACAATTAATTAGGACTGAGCTTAAAGTTATCACCGCCCTTGTGTCGGTCACCAGCATTCACACTGCAGAGCTCAAAGGTCAGCTTTTGATGGTGATACAGCCCAGACCTGGAATATCCGCTGAGGTTCTACATGCAAGGTTAACCCAGCCTCATTCCCAGCTTGGCCTAAGCCTGTCCTTAACCCCGGTGTGCTTTGTAACTTATTTAGGAACATGGGTGATAGGTCAGAATGCGGCAGCCCTGTGATTCTGGTCCTTCCGTGTTGCACTTGCTTTCTCTATGTCCGTAAATAGAGACAGTCAAGGAAGTTAAAAGTGGTTGTCCCAAGAGCAATTCCTGCTCAGGTGGCATTCTGCAAATAGGAAACTCACTGTGAATGTGAGACAAGCTACAAGGCGCAGTAAAGAGGGCCACCTTTTTTTAAAAATATCAGTATAAGCAGGACTTGCTTTATGACAGAATGGTCCAGCACAATGTTCTAGTATCTCTGTCCATGTAATACTAGCTCTGCTACATGAGTGGCAGAGAAAATTAAATTAACTACCAGAGAGTAAGAAAGTATGTTACACTTTGCAGGTATCAAACCTGTTGTTTTGATTATCTCCCCTGAAATTTTAACAGGCTTATGCCAACAAAAAATGTTACAGGCAGTGAAATTTGTCATCAGTTGAGTTTTGCTAAGCAAATGACGTTCTACTTGCAAAGTGTTTTTATGGCAGTGTATCTGTGTTTGCTGGGCCTTGTGCTAACACAGGAATGTGACAAAACCAAAACTTATAACTGGCATTTGTATTCCAGCAAATGCTTTAGCACAGTTGATTGTGGAGCCAGTGCAAATATTGCCATCCCTGTCTGAATGCTGGGGTGCCACACAGATGCCCGGCAGGCTGCAGCCCATGGGGAGCTGGGGTCCCTTCCAACAGAACCAGGTTTTGTTTCCTGCAAGGCACATGGTGAGGGGACAGGGAGAAAGCTGCAGGCACACATCAAGTGGTCTTGAAGCAGCTAGCCCCTGCCAAAGGAAGATAAGGAGACATGAATTAGTTACTCTGGAGCCAACTCCACTTCTTCTTGAATAACGTCAGCTTTGTGCTTAGTCAAAGCATGTCCTCGCTTTGAATGCCTTGTTTCCATTCCATGTCAATTCTCTAGTGCTAAACTAATTTGCGGAGGCTCTGCCAATGTCTCTGCCAGAGGAGCTTCCATCACTGCTATATTTATTTACTCAGAAACATCACAACAGTATATTTTCGCCCTCTCTTCCTTTCAAATTATTTTCAGCGTCAGTCCCTGTCTATCCCAGAAGCCGCTCCCTGCGCAGTGATACATCTCAGCAAGAGGACAAGGCAAATCCAGCAGTAATGTCCTGGGCACGTGTTGCACACTGAAGGTTAACAGAAGGCTGACTGGCTGGTAACCCTAACCGAGTTCCTAAAGTTCTGCCAGCCAGCAGGCTGCAATGCCACCAACACGCCAAAGCAGCGCAGCCTCATGTGGGTACCTACAACCTGCCATATAATGTTTGCTTCAGTGAGGAACCTGCTCTGCTGGAGCCAGGGTGACTTGTCTGAGCTGTAAGCCACAGTGACGGTGGCTACCTTCTTCTTATGGAGCTTTGTGGGTCGTGAAAGGGAGTGGATGTGCTGCTGGGCTGCTCAGCATCAGTCCCTTCTTTGCTTCTTCCAAAATTCTTTTGAGGAATCTTGGAAGGGCCATGGCTGCCCCATTGCTCGCTGAGCCATCGTAGGCTTTGAAAACTGGTAAGACAGATGACCCTGACTGCAACTGCATGACTGTTTATGTCTCATTTAAGATAAATTGCCATATCCTCCGGGGGCATGGGTTCAGTCCATGCTAATATCTAGCTCTTGTAATGATGTGCTCCCTCAAGACTACTCCATCATTCTTGGCATTCATTATTTGTACTCCAGTAGTGCCTGCAGGCCTCGTTCAGAGTTGAGACCAGTAATGCTGGTGTGTGCACATGGTGGGAACCAAGCCCTGCTGCAACTCCTCTGCAGCCTGAAGAGTGATCCTCATGTACTCACTGCTGAAAATACTGATCACTTTCAGATGGATCTAGAAAAGAATCTTTAAACATATTGAGAGAGCCAAGACCGATTGCTGTTGTTGTTGTTTTTAGCAAGTAACAGCATCAAGAAACAGGGATATACCCCAAGTGCCGGCCTGATGTCATGGACAGGCCCATGCATGCTCCGTGGTCCCAGTGCCACAAACTTAACTCACAGCATCTGAGTCTAGCAGCTCCACGTGGTTTCTTTAAAGCGTTTAGGTCAGGGGAGTAACTACTGATTTGTAACTAAAATCTGTCCTTATGTCTGTCCGTTCTGCCTGTGTCTGCTCCTTCTCCTTGAAGCCTGGTCCGTCCTTGCGTCCTGACGGCTGGGTGGCTGCACGCAGAGCGTCCAGGGGCTGGGGAGGTACCGGGGCAGAAGGCCAATCCCTCCCTCTCTCTGAGGGCCGGATGAGGAGCCTCCCTAGGATGATGCAGGCTGATCCTGTTCCCCAGAGCTAACCCTGATGCCTCCCTGACAGGCAAACGGGCCCTCCCAGGAGCTGAGCCTTTCATGACACGTTCCCTCCCCAGGCAGAGTGCCTCCAGCAGGATAAAGCCCAGGACACTCCCTCTCTCCTGGAAGCTGAAGATACATCGAGAAAACTGTTCCCTACCTTCACGAACTCAGCCATTTGCTTTTTTTTTTTTTACCTTCTTTTCCTCACCTGCTTTTTTGTGACACTTACTGGGACCAGATTTAATGGCCCACTGTTCAGAGCATACCAAGGATAAAGCCTTTCTGGTTTATTTTCTCCGTGGCATAAAGCTCAGGATTAGATTGATTAGAGGTTGTCTTCAGTTTTCTGTTAAATCTTTTTTAATTATACATCTTTTTTAATCACGGTCTCTTGGCTGCTTTTAAAAGGGAACGCAGGAGGTTTTGGCTTTGGAACCGAAGCTAATGACTTTCCAGTAGCTTCAGAACAACAAGGTGCCAGTGCCACCTCTTGTTAGTGAAATCTGATAGCAGCAAGCCAGTGACTAATAGTCCGGGACTAGCCTTTCTCTCTTTCACTGCTGTCACGTAAAGTCACTTCTGAGCTTAGCTTATAGGACTCTTGTGGATGCTGGACAAAAAGTATTTAAGTCTGAGCACCTTTGCAACGTTGACAAATTTTGGAAGACTCGGATCTGCTGTTTGTGCTGGCAGACAGAAGCACAGAAGTGAGTTGGCTTTGCCATGAGCAATGGTACAGGTTGTCAGCAGGAGTTCTGAACTCCAGAGCTGGTACAGAACACAGGCACCTCATCGCCTGCTCCTCTCTTTAGGTGCACAGGTCTTCAGGAAAAAAAAAAAAAAAGAAAAAGAAAAAAAAAGCTCTTTTTACTTGCATTTTTCAATTGTCAGGAAGTGTGTGTATGCCAAGGAACAAGAGTATCACATTTGAATTACTGCTAACTTCTACTGTAATCGTGCCCAAAATCCCAGAGTAAGCCTGGACTCTGTTGCTATGTACTGTGCAAAACATGTCAAGAGAAACTACAGCATAAATGAATGGAACAGAAAAACTAAGAAGAGAAACAAAACCAGAAGGAGGGGAAATAATTTCAATAGGATGTCAGAGCTGGTGATAGAGCTTGGTCAGGAAAAACCAAGTAGTGAGCCCACATCTCCTCTCTAGTTAATCATACACTTACTTTACCATGCCCACTTCCTTTTTTTTTGTGTTAAGAAAAGCGCATGTATCCAAAGGTGTGGCAAATTACAAATTTCGGGTACAATTTGTCTTTTGCCCAATGCCGAGGTCCATTCCACAGCATTAGGAGGTGAGCTGCTGTATGGTGCCCCGCCACGGAGCTGCTCAGCTCCTTCCTTCTGCACCTTGGGGATCAGGCAGCTAGTCCCACCTGCACCTGGGGACAAACCCTGGATACCTGTTCACACCTTGCCCTGTGTATGCACACTCCACCCAAGAAAATGAAGGTGCACTTGTAGCACGTGCAAAAATATCAGTGCTAGCTTAATCTAATCAGCATAAATACTAACAACCACAGAGGTGCACTCTGCTGAGTGGTGTTTAACGTGCTAATAACCAGAGTACACACTTTGAAGGACTCTGCATACTCTGGCTGTTAAACCCAGGTTGCAACGTTTTTGCTCCTGGTGTTACCTAGCTGTGTTGGACTAGCACAGGTAAATGAGCATACGCTGCAGTTAGTCCTTTCCCCGTTTGGGATGCAGGGCACGTTTAAAGGCACAATACTTTACAGAACCCAGCTACACCTGCACTTAAGGCTTTAAAGAATGCTCTGTTCAGAGAACCAGCATACTTTTGTATGGCAGATTGTTACCCTGTCTGATAGAACTGAATATACTGAACTTTTTTTTGATGTTATTGATTTGGTATTTAATGCCTTGCTACCAACCAGCCTGGCACACGTATCGTGGTCTTTGCAGCATTCATACAGATCTCATCTCCCTGAAGAGAGGTGAGCTGAGAGAGCGGAAGGGAGGGCTGGGGTTTACCTGGTGAGCAGTTGATTGATCCATGTAGTACCTTATACATAAGACAATGCAGATTGCCAAACCGTCGTGCTAGGAGGAACAAATTCTAAGAATGTGATTTCCTGAAGGCAGCAGCAGAGAAGTTCCATTGTTACAGCCCAGACCAGGCGCTGGGGCAGTGCCCTGCCAGAGATGGCTGTGGATGGCACTGCCTCCAGCACAGCCAGAGCAGGAGCACACGCTTGTGCAACCCCGGGTAGTGCAGCCGCAAGGGCAGAGAATTTCCTCCCCGAGTCAGCTCAGTCATGCTCCCTTCCTGCACTGGCTTCCTCTACTGGGAAATTCCAGTCTTGTTAACGTTGACTCTCCCTTACCCACTGCAATTTTCAGCTCTCCTCTCAAAGTCTGGGAAGAGCCAGATACCAATATGGATGCAGATGTCAATACAAGCTTTTCTGCTACAAACTGGGGATGACTTCTTTTATCAATGGATGTAATTACGCTGAAATTAATTAGTCCCGCCTTCAGGGTTAAGCATACACTCACTGCTCTTTTAGGATCAATAATATGTATCAGTACATTTTTCTACCAAATAATATAGACCTTGATTATTCAAAATTTGACCTAATTTTCACTGCAATCTCCTTGGCATAAATGTGTTAAAGATTTAGCTTAAGTGCCAGTGTTTGCCAGATCAGGGCACCAGACCATGCTTGGGAGCAAGGTCCTGCCTGTATTTAGCTGCTTCATTCATGATACCAGGAACCCTCATGTTTGACTAGGACTAGAGATGCTGCTGTAATACAAATAATTATTAGGAAGGAAGCTGCTCTGTAGTTCAGTGAAGATTTTTTTTGCCGTTGGCCTGAAAGCCTGCGTCTCAATTCTCCTGCCAAGCCTTGGAGCTCACACCCCATGGACAGACGCAAATGGGTTTTTCCCATCAGTTTCATCAGAATAAAACTGTTCTGTGGTTTCTTGTTATAAACTCTTTACAGAAGCTAATTACTGCTGGCACAGAGTTAACCACCAGTTGTATAAGTGAAATTCTGCTCAGCTTTGTATCCTGTGCTGCATTCACAATACGTAAGAAGAATGTGCTGCCCAGCTGTGTGTGTTGTCCTGCAGATGCTCTAACGCAAGATCGATCCATCTGCCCATCAGGTAGAAGTTAAAAGTCCTCTTTTAATTTTTAAATAAACAAGGAGGAAATCCCAGTGTTCTTGTCAGCATTTCCCCTCTAAACACACTCAATTCTAATATTCAAGGCTATGAGCAGACTGCAGTGGAGCCTGCAGATGTGTTGACATGCTCACCTGAATTTTTCATGTACCTTGTTTCAGTGACATTCATGTAGTATGTCATGTATAAAGACCCACTTTGGGGCTATTTTACCATCTAAGTGCTGAGCAGGTGTTTTTATATCATTTTGAATAGTTGCTTTAGCTTTGCAAATGAAGGAAAAAAATCTGTCTCATGGAGACCAATGAAATTTGCGAGGTTTGCACTTTATTTATGGAAAATTAATTCAGCAGGGTCAATGGGGCATCAGTTTACAGGATGCCCTAGCTCCCACTGATGAGTAATCTGCTAATTAATAGCCTTGGAAATCCTGCCAGGATCCTGCCAGAGTGATTGCAGCACACCAACAGACCTAGCTCAACCCATCAAGAGACGTTCACATAAGCAACCAGAGCTGCTGGGCAGAACAAGACGACTTCGCGCTATTTCTGCCGGTCTGTTTTCCAGACAAAAAGATGTTAGGTCATGTATCTGTCCTCAAACCTGCATCTTGCTTATCATATTCTTGACAGCATTGGTCTCAATTGCTGAAAGTGAGACCTAGCTTCTGTTTTAGCAAGATCTCAGTGTTTTCAAAAGCAGTAATTAAATAAAAAAAATCTGACAGCTTCTCCTTTGACCAACAGGAACTTAACAAATATATCTCTGCACTCTAAATTTAAGAAGCCTTTACACTGAAGATGAGGTAAAATAGCTACCTTTTTTGGAGATAAGGGGTTTATACATTAGGGTCTCGCTTGTTTTGTTGTTCTCTGATTGTAAAGTAAAGGCTATACAAATTCAAACTGAATCTGTCAGTGAGGCATACAAACTTGAAGGATTAGTTTTATCAGATTCCAAGTTATATTGCCAACTGCTGTCTCTTCAGAGTCTTGAATACTGGGAAAATCTGTTCTAAATCTAAAACAATAATTCAAAAACCCGCAAAATCCGCAGACCCCTGTGTAGTATCCTCATTAGCCAACTGATCCTGCCTCTTTGTAGACCATAAGCTCTCGGTGTTCAGAGCTGCGTTATTTGGTGAAGCAAAGTGATAGCTGTTAGGGTAACCCATGTCTCAGATGTGGGAGAGGCCAGTGCAAGAGGTCAGAATCCCAGTCCGTATCAAATATGACATCTATATTGATTTTAGTGGAGTGAATCTGATTTCTGTCAGCCAAGGATTTGGCCCACAATAGGCACAGTGTGTTCTGTTCTTCTGTCTGTTTGGGGTTAGGAAGATGAAGGTGTCTCATATCCAGAAAAAAACATGCCAAAGAAAAATAACAAGCAGCTGCTCTGAGATGTGTCTGGCTCGTAGGGGTACTTCATATTCACTCCTGTTGGTAAGACTAATTTTATTCTGCTGGGGCTTTGGCTTCTATACAATGCACTATTCCCAAGATTGCTAATGAAAACCATTATAAGTCTCTAAATTCTTAAGTTTGGGAAGACGTTCATGATGAATAAGCGCGAGGAACCAAAAGCTGCGTGCTTTTTAATGCTTCCCTTTTCTAACTAGAGCTGCTGGCAGCCAAGGGGCTATTATATAGCTGCGATTACTACTCTCTGCCTTGCAAAGAGGTGCCTTCAGTGTTTCCCCTTCCGTAGTCCTCCTGGGAGTAGAGATGTACTTGCCCCACTTCCTCAGAGCCCACTGACGATGCTGGCCTGCAGAATGAGCCCCGTTCCAGTGTGCTGTCACATCTGTTTGGAATTCACCCCTTCTTTTTTGTTTGTTTGTTTTAAAAGTTGTTTTCTTGCCAGAAGTAGCTTCCTTAAAAAAAAAAAAAAAAAAAAAAAAAAAAAAAAAAAAAGCATTTAAATTTGGGAAGATCTCACGTGGGGAGTGCATGTAAATCGGTATGGATTATCTGCTGTCAAGGTCTTTGCAGGAGAGGGTTAGCCACTTGATGCCAGGGCTGATAGCACTTGTTTCCCTCCGTGTGTGTATACACGGAAATGGGCTCTTCGATTTCTTGTTTACTGTTGCAGTCTCAGAGGATCTAGCTCGTCTTTCAAATCATTATGCTAGTCACTGGGGCACTTGGTTCATGTGTCTCCAGAGGAAGAATTAAATGCTTGTGTTCTCAGTGGGTGTGTGCCTCATGCACCTAATCTTCCTGTGAGTGCCAGTGCATTTCTGTGAAATGTTGCACTGGAAAAACATGTAAAAATAGTTTTCCTCTAAATGTAATGTGGAAACATACGTTGTCAGAATGGGTTTTTCTTTTTCTTTCACTAAGACACAAAGTTAAAATAAAGTCACCACAAGAGAGCATACTCTGCACCTTCTCTGCGGGACTCTTTTACACTGAGCGAAAAATGGCATTCTGGATGTGGGGACAGCTGAGCCCTTAAAGCTGGAAAAGTGAAGCAAATGACACAGACAGCCACAGCAGAACTTCATGGAATCTGTTCCTTCCATCCCCTCTCTAAACATACTTCTGTCTAGCTTCTCAGTGCTGTTTCTGAGAGCTTGCTTTCTTGATATTAAAAAGGTAAGGAAATTTTAAAAGGTCAAATGAGACACAGAAAATCTAAAAAGAGCAGCAGAGAGTTCCAAGAGATTCCAGTCAGGACTTAGAGATTTGGTTTCCTCTTCCAAACCTTTCCAGGAAAGTTCATGCTGCTGCTTTCTAAAGTGTAAATGTTTGTCTTCATAATTCTCTCTTGATGAAATTCATTTGACAAATTAGAAGTATGATTTTGGTGGGACGAGGAGTGGAATACAGGTTCACAAATTAATCCTTCATCTGGGAAATATGTGTGGCATTTTGAATGTCACATAGATCATAGGCAACATCCACTTTGACCTCCAGTGTTTTTGTCACGTAGGAAAGTCCTGAAACTTCCTAGTCTAGTACCACTAGATGAGGAAGATCTGTATCTGTACATAGCACTTTTATGGACTAACAACATACTGCAAGTCGAAGCACTTTTGGAAAGTTTTAATCTCCCTTCAGGACCACAAAGAATGTCAGCTGTTTACTGTTCCTTAATAACCTAATAGCACATCAGTGATAAGAAACAGACTACCGAGCCTATGCTCAGTAGGGTGTTTGTGGATAAAATTACCTATCTCACAGTTGTCTGATACTCTGTGTCCTCAGCTGAATGTCCAAAAATGGAAATGAACACAAATGGCTAGTCACTTTTGCCAAAAAATGGCATCATTTAATTGTTTGCTTGTTAATTTCTAGTGAGCTCAGGAAGGCAGGCAGATAAGAGGGGGGATACATCCTATGACAAAGCTGAACCCCGGAAAAACTCAGGCTAGTTCTTCTGAGTCCAGGTCACGTTCACTAGAACGTAGTCGACCACTTCTCTCATCAGTGGACAGATCAAAGCCCCTCTGATAACTGAAGCTTTCATTTTTATCATCGAAGTGCTATCTTTTCCTTGCTTCTGTCACCTTCAGGAAAGCTGTTACCCAATTCTGGGTGCCATTTGAGGAAGCAATGATTAAGTAATAAGCAGCAACAGGCTATGTATGACGCTGCACCAAGAAACTTCATCTCTGATTAACTGCAGGTTCCGTAAATGTTACCCGTAGTGGAGGGACCCCTGGATGCTTCCCTGTCTGAAGTTCCTTTCTGGACACTTTCCTCATTCACTCACTGTTCGTTCTTCTGCAACAGCGAGGAAATGAAGAAGAGGAAGGAAAGGAGGCAGTAAGCAAACAGACAATGGGGAAGGGGGCAGATTAAGGTACCAGAGGTACCCTTAGAGCTTATGCAACTGGCCTGTGCTCAGCAGTGTCCAAACAAGGCGCAAAAGCAACCTTCCTGTTAGACAACAGCCGTGAGAAGGAAAGCAGAAGTTTGCCTTTTGGTTACAGGAAATCAGCGCGGACCAACCACCGCCCTGTCCGTGCAGCGCAGGCCCTGCCCTTTCCCCTCACCTCCCATATCCCATGTCTTCATCAGTCAGAGAGCAGTCCGGGGTGTTGTTCAGCATCAGCTAATGACGGGTATCTTTGTCCCAAGTGAAGCAATCCCAAGACCCATTCCTCTTGTGTGACTTACCAGAGGCCTGAGGGCAATTCCAGAGACCAGTTTTTCAGCTTATTCAGACTGTTATTTTTGTTATGTGAGAGTCTAATAAGGCAGTAGCTTCACTTCAGACAAAAAGATAGGAAGGGGCAGACTCCCTTCTGCACACAGACGTTGGCCAAGTGTAGTAGAAAAGTCCTGCTTACCTAGGGGAGCTGGCAGCCACAGAGCACGTCTGATAGCCAGCTGCCCACTGTCAGTGAGCGCCTTCTCCCCGACCAGGAGGAAACTCTTACGCACGAGAAAACACGTCAGCTGATTGCCTTGCACCCTGCTTTTGGACCTGAGGATCTTCTTGCAGATTAATCACCTCCTCATGAGACCCCGAGCAAGAAAAACCTTTCCTCAAGCTGTATATGCTTGTTTTGTGGTAAATGCTGTGGCCAGTTTTTTTTGTTTTTTTTTTTTTTTTTTTGAATGACTAATCAGATACTGCATTTTTGCCTGAAATCACATTATCTTTATACACTCTTATTTTGGCCAAGCGTTTGAGCTTTCTAAGTGCCATGAATATCAGATCCAAACTAAACATTTTTTTTTTTTCTGTTGTATGTATCACCAGGAAGTTTCAAATGGAGCTGGGAGCAGACCTGGAGAACCACTGTCAAGACAAATGATGTCAAAGCTTCTTGTATTTGCATTGGGTTCTTAGATGCTTTCTTTATTTAATTCCATTGAATACATTTTTTTACAGAGAATGGAGTATTATGTTTTGCTCAAGCTCCCTGCTCTGTGTGAGGGAGTCTGTTGAAGAGCTGTGGTTTGAAATGAACTCATTTGCAACTTAGAGTTTCAAAAAATATATATTATTATTATTATTAATTATTATTATTGCGAGATGCTGGAACACAAGCTGTCCTTATCTCCCAGTAAAGTCCATAGGGCTAAGCTTCAGCATTCAGCATCTTACAAAATTAAATTATCATATATGATTGTACGCTGAGACTGGAAGATACCCCCCAATACACCTAGGCATGCGTTTAAACTATTTGTGTGTATTATAATGGTGTTTAAGAGTCCCAGCTGTTCAACAGCAGTCTGTTGTGGTGTAAGCGTGTTGGTTCGGGAAGCATGTGCTTTGTTTTTGTGCTGGAGAGATAAATGGGGTTTCTTGAATGTGTCAACCCCAACACTGCCATTCAACTGAGTCAAAGGTACCAGCGGAGTGGGTGGATTTTTACAGAAGGCCTGGCTAATTTTTAGACCATTAGTAACATGTAGTTGGGGGAGATAAGATAATGAACAGCATGATCCAGTCTCATGCTGCAGAGTGCAAAGAGTTCAGCTGCTAGAGTTAAGAAAGAATTATTTTCC
This sequence comes from Aythya marila, assembly GCF_965140915.1. Classification (NCBI taxonomy): domain Eukaryota; kingdom Metazoa; phylum Chordata; class Aves; order Anseriformes; family Anatidae; genus Aythya; species Aythya marila. The sequence goes on from NC_139057.1 coordinate 8,555,104, forward strand.
TCATCTAGCCATTGCACAATAGCAGAGGTGCTTGAGTGAGGGGATGTCTGAACCGCGGGGTGTGGGTTACAGCAGGAGGCAGGGGATCGCACTTGTGGTTTATGGCTGACCGGTATCGAAAAGACATTTTTCTTACATTTCAGAAGTAGGAGCTATATACCTGGTTCTGGGATGGCAGCCTTGCCCTTCAATTCCTGAGCAGCCTACAAAGGGCACTAAGAGACAAGCTGGGACCTGGGAAGTGGAGTATTGGTGGGAGCCTGTTTCCACCTCTGTGCTGAGCATGGGCTAACAACATTGTGCATGATGACTTCGTGGTTATGAAACACCTTTAATGTTTGTGAGCACTTCAGATGAGAAGGACAAAAGATTATCATAAAGAAAGTGATTGTTTAATATTTGGATGCGCAAGTAGCAACTGCAGGGCTTAACATAAGGGAGTGTTTCCTCAGTGTGGTTTATGTGGATCAGTGTCATCCCTTGAAGTAAGTGATCTTCTAATTTCAGCCTTACCAAGCATAACATCAAGAGGTACTGGGCTTTTATATAATTGTGAAGCTGTTATGGACTCACAGAAAGTACAGGAATGCCCTTTGTTTTCCGTACAAACCCCACTAATTCTCTTCTTAGTGAGTGTGAGTATGATTGGAGACAGGAATTGTCATGCAGAACTTGAGAGAGGTTTTCCCAGCGAAGAAAAATGGTGTTCTCTACTTCAGCTCTAATTTTACCATGTACACAAAAAAAATGTTGGGTGCTAATTTAATTTCTGTACACAACATTATGCAGACCTTAGAATTCCTTACTGATTTTACATACACTGAATACATTAGCTAATATTCATATTTACGAAGAGTATATACATAAGTATTTAGACACCTATATACTGTTATAGCACAACTTTTCTTGAAGTTAGATTATAGCATAGTGCAGGTAATTAAACAGTGATCTCTATACAAATTAAAAGGGTTGGCACATCCTTTTAATATGGAAGTACAATTACAGTAGTTTTATGTGCATACTGGCTGCATAAAAGCACACCTACAGTTCTGAGAACCCGGGCCTGTGTTTTGTACGTGCTAGTGCTGTTTGCACATGCAAATATGAGGCTTACTCACATAGGGAGGCTGCCTTTGAAGCCCTACCGCTGCAGAATTGCTATGTAAATATGCCTACACTCCAAGAGACAGTGGATTTTCAAATGGTTTGGGAAACACTATGTGAAAATGAAGCCTCTTCCCATTTCCTGTTAGCCCTGCCAGATCTGAACAATGCACAGCTGAGCAGATGCGTTTCCTTTTTCTCCTTCCCAGATTGTGCTGGAGTTTCGCTGGAATGCCGCAGCGCTCCGAGCAATGGCAGTTACAGGCTGTCACCAGGCATGCTGCTTGTTCAATTTATTTCTGACTTGTTTACTATTCATTTTAATTTAAACATTGCGCAGACTCGAGGTAAACCAACTATATGAACAGCTGAGTGCCCGTTCTGTGCACACCTGAGCCTGGCAGCTCAGAAGATGAGAAGTGTGCAGATAACCCAGTCATGTTGCGTCTGAGCAGATTTTGGCTTTCCTCATCCTGCTTTGCTTGTGGTAACGTGGATGCTTGCAAGCACAATCACAGTATTTTTATTTTTTTTTTGTGTTGTGATCGGGCTGCCAGCCAGAAAACTGCTGTCAGGGGCCGGTGTAATGGGAGCAGCGTTTCTGTAAAAGGGACCGAGTGAGTAACGGCACGCAGGCGGCACCGGCCGGGACAGCACGAGTGTTAAGACACGGCTTTGTTTGTGAAAGTCTGGACTCAGAATCAGCTGGGAAAGCCACGCAATTCCAAGTGCCTGCTCGCAATGTAGGTCAGCTGAATGCAAAAGCGAAAGCACAAGTACCAGCAGCGTCCGCAGGGGGACGGGTGTCAGCCTGCAAGCGCTGAGAGCCCCGCGCCGCCCGTGTCACCCTCGCGTCCCTGGGGGGCGACAACGGGGGCTGCCCGGGGCCCCTCGCTCCATCCCTCCCGCACCCGACCCCCAGCAGCCCGGATGGCGGTGGCACACGGCCGGCCCCCCCCCAACCCCCGTCACGCGTCCCGGCTTCCAAGAAGCCGAGAGCGGGCTCGGGCCGGGGAAATCCCCGGCGGCCGCCCCGGGGCCGGGCGGAGCGGGGAGGGCGGCTGGGGCTGAGGGGACGGCCCAGGGGACGGCTCGGGGCAGGGCTGAGGGGAGCGCTGAGGGGACGGCTGAGGGCAGGGCTGAGGGGATGGCTCCTGAGGTGGCTGAGGGGAGCGCTGAGGGAAGCGCTGAGGGGACGGCTGAGGCGGGCCGCCGCCAAGCGCCTCGGAGGTCGTCGTCAGGCCCCTCCGGGTCGAGGCTCCCCGTGAAAGTGCTTCGCTAAGCGGGTGTTTTCCTTCCCCGTGGCTGAATAAAAGCGCCGTGCCCGTACAGAGTCTTTCACTTGCATGAAACCTCTTGAGTTTTTAAGCGGATCGCCGTTCCGCGGCGGCGTGGATGCTGTTCCAGGATGCGAGCTGTGTAATGCAAATTAATTGAGCTCCCAAAGTGGATTCCAAATTAGCATCCGCACAGGAAATTAATTAGGAGGAGCTTTTGCCTCTCAAAAAAAAAAAAAAAAAAAAAAAAAAAAGTCGAGCACCGCAGTGCTTTGGGCGTTGCAAATGCAGCAGGCTGGGGCTGAGGTGTTTGAAAAGTGCCCTCACCCAGCTGCCACTGCTCCCAGAAAGCCCCAACACACCGAGTGCCTTCTGCAGATGAAACCAGAAAAGTGGGTCACTGTATTCTAAACTTCTAGACAGCATAATGTATTATTAACAATTCCTAAGGGGGTATTAAATATAATTATTTCTAAGGATACAGCAAATTGAATATGTTACTGTGGGGCAAGGGAAGGTGTGAACTTGCTGCATATCATCTGTGCTGCGGTTTGCCCTGTGTGCTTACTTTTACCCTGTGGTGAACATGAAGCTACCCCCGCATGAAAGAGGAAGTCTCTCTCCAACCTGAGACATCGCAGTGAGCACCTCAGTAGAAGAGTAATATTTTTATTTCTCTTTAATTGTGTGAGGATGTTTCTAGTGCTCGCACATACACCTAATGTGCAAGCTATGTCAAATTCTGGCTATGGTAGTATCCTATGGCAAAGTGTTCCTCCAGTTCACCAGAAAGAGCTGCCAAGGCAGGTGACGAATGAAGAGCTCGAACTTCAGTGCCGAGGGAGGCCAGTCTGTGAGTAATGGTCTGTCACTGCCCTCAGATCATGAGCTGTTTGCATAACTCTGGCCCAGGACAAACCCAAGCCAAAGATGATGGATGATGCCATACAAGCTTTCCCTCTTGCTCCAGTTGGCTCATTCCAGTCTAATCTAGATCAGCTGGCCCCCAAAGTCATTAGCACTCTATAGCCATTTATTGGCAAGGGTGACAGGGTTTGTGGCCTCCCTCCCACTGTTTGCAGGATGACAAAGTGGTAGGTAAGCACGTAGAGGAGTGATCTGCAGCTCATGGTCTACTCCGAAGCTTCAGCAGCAGTGAGGAGAAGAGATGAGACCGAGGCAGGTAGCCTAAGCTGGTGTCGCTCCTCCACAGCAGCCACTGCCCAGCTGATGTCCCTGGTGTGCAGGGCTGCTGTATGCACAAACCAAACAGTATCACTGTGTCCTCAGGGTTCAGCCACTTCCTAAATCTGTGGTTTGGTCAGCAGAATAATATTTAGTGTTTGATGGCCTCGGAAAAGTGGCTAAAATTAGAAACAAGGCTGAATGTGATTTCCAGCTTTTTTTTAAAACCAACTTTCATGGCTGGCATTTCCTCCTTGTCCCTCCTCCTTCCCCCACAAGTTAGCTGCTTCTTACTCATGTTGGGGGCTCAAAAGAAAGCCAGTGGTGTCATTGAGCACTGACTGACTTCTTATGAGTATGTAGGAAGAATATATATATATATAGGACAGAAGCATGTTGGACATACAGGACTAGTCAGAAGCTAGCTAGCTCATGCTGTGCCTGCTGCTAATAGCAGGAGCCCGACTCGGTGACACAGGAATACTTTCCAGTCCAGTGTTCTTTGAGTTCCAATCCATTCTGCTGGGCATAGCACTAGCAGCTTTGACAAACACACCTTGCTGTTTCCCCCATCCTTTTTATATATCTGAAGCAACTAGAGGCAGTAGCATGCCTGCTTCTATTAAGTGGGTTTAGAATCTCCTCCAGGTAAGCTGTTCTCTTCATCCTTAGGAGAACTCGTCTGGCTCCTGCTCTGAGCAGAACCCTTTCCCTTGACAGATGGCAGCAGGCTGCAGTACATCTCCTCTCCCCTTTCCTATCCCTTTCCTTGGGTTTGAGATTCAAACCAGTATGGACACCGAAGTCACAAAGACTTTTTCATCAGTAATCCCCCCTCATTGTTGCTTGGCATTCTCTGTATGCCTTCCAAAACAACCAGATGGGAGAATCATGGTCATGGGGAAGTGGCTGAGCTGCACAGAGGGATATGATAATGTAGCTACCCCTTTACCCCGTATGCAGGCTTGGGCTACTCCTCTCCTCTATATTTTCACTAGAGAAAAATAAAAGGAAACCGTTAGGTCAGCAACTCAAAAAAATCAGGGAAGGAAAAGGCTTGTCAGCAAAGGCAGGCACCTCCAGCAAATGAAAAGGAGAAGGACGAGCTGTACACAGCCTGTGACTTGGTGAATGCTGCCACACATGATGGGGGCTTCTTGGCTGAAATCACGTTACAGTGGGTGGGGAAAGTTCAGAGTGAGGAAGGCAGCCTGCTGTTTGTCCACACTCTGCCGTTGGTAAGGGGCTGCTGAATAATCTTTTCCTCATACTCATATCCAATCCTCTGGGCACAGCACTAATTTTTAGGACAGCTATGGCCTCCCTCTTTTTTCCTCTTTCCTCTTCACTCATATATCTAAAAGCAGAGATGTGGCAGCACTCTGATTTGAGTGTAACCTGCTGCTAATTCTAAGGTCGAGGACCTGTTACAGTTCGGCTTGTTTTCTTGGCATCTCCTACGGCATTATTGCCCTTCAGGAATTCAGGCAAAACCTCTGTGACACTCATCTGAGGAACCTGCTCCTTCCTCCAAGCACACTTGGTGTTCTTGGAACTGAAGACTGTCTCATCACTGCTCTGCAGTGAGTCCTTCTCCAAACCACCTAACGTCAACACTGAATGATACCTGACGGGAGATTTTTCCGTCTCTGTCCCTGTCCTAGGAGGGTTTCACTGTCCGTCTGAATTGAATCCCTTCATTCTTCCCTTGGCTCTCCACCACCCCTTTTGTGTTGAAGGTCCCAGTAAATCCAGGACTGCAGTTCTGCTCACCTCTGTTTAGCTGGGTACTTCTGATGGGCCCTCTCCAGTCCTTTCGAGAATTTCAGTCAGACTCTCCAAATCTCTGAAACCTGAGCTCATATCCGGACCCAGAAGGAAGCACGTTTCTCATGGATGGGGACTTTGCTGAAAGAATGTAACCCGTCTCTTACCTCAGTGACTTCATATTTGTGGGAAAACAGCAAAACAGCAAGCAGCAGCACAAAAACTAAATACATTTTGCCCTCATCTGCCATGCTATTAGTGTTTTCTGTGAAAGGATGGCTGAGCAGGGGGGCTGACTTTTCCTTGTTCCTTTTTCTTTCCTTTTTTTTTTTTTTTTCTTGTTTAACTTCAAAATATGTTGTTGTCATTTTCATGAGGCATGACCCAGCCTGGGGCCTTTTTCACTTCTTTGTTTGTTCTGAAGTGGGGCCGTGGTTTCCCCCCCTTTCAGGCAGTCTTGGCTCCAGGCACCTCAGCAGAGTGGGGAGTTGCTGGCCCAATTTATCTGTGCAGCTTCGTCTTCCCAGCCAGTTGTTCTGCTTCTGGGGCACCAGTGCAAGTCTCCCCCTTCTCCTCCTTGCTGCCTTATCAGAAACCCAGCCTAAAACCCATATGGGCCATTTGCCAACGCATAACTCAGCTCAAACATGGAAACTCTGGATACTGCCTTTTTAACTTGTTTTTCAGGTAGTTCCTACCCTTTGAACACTGATATTTTTCAGGCTGTCATTCAAATAGTTCATCGGGTCTCAACCCCAGGCTCAGAGATTAACAAATTGATGTGCCTGATTTTTGTGGGCTAGAGTAAAACAGAACGGGACTTTACAAGCTACCTAAAGTATCCTATCCTAGTGAATTCCCTTGGGAACTCCTACCTGTGTACCAAACCTCGCTTCCAGAGTTTGGGCACAAAACCATTGTGCTTTCCCCATGAGCATGTAAGCTTGGGTCTCCCTTAGGGCACTCGTGTCCTAAGTTGGGCCAGGGTTATCTATTAATGCCAACAGATGGCTTTTGCAAAGGATATAAAATCGTGTGTTTTCCAGTTTGAAATCAACCTGTAGGAAGTTGGAAAACTGTTCCATGTGGAAGATCCTATCTGCCCGTGATAAAAGGAATCACGTCAGCCCTTAGAGTGCTGTGCAACACACCGTGATCAGCGTGTGCCTTTCTGCAAAGAATGAAACGAAGCCCTGCTCCAGGAAATTAGCAAGCTTGTCCTTGCCAGCCCCCATCTTCAGCCTCATATCCACAGTTCTGTGGCATCTTGAATGCTTGTTGGAGCTAGAGCTGGTGGAGCACATCCCTTCATGAAATGAAGGGCAGAATGGCAATTCCTTGGTTCATTCGAGACAGGGAGGCAGGCGTAGGTGAGAGCATGGAGGCATGAATCACTGCTGTTGTGATCTTATGCTCAGTGATAATGCTAGTTTCAGTTCTGCTTGTAGAAACCTTGAAGTGTCTACCCAGTAGTTCTTTGGTTTCCTCCCAGAAAAAATGATATTGCTTGTTTGTTCACAAGTGCTCGCTTTGGGAATAATGCGCAGAAGAAAGAAAAGAAGGTGTCCCTTCACTTGGAAAATGAAGCCTTTCAGGGAAGTGAAAAATAATCCCACAGAAATGTCCACGTATGTGGAAGACTTCTGAACAACCAGATAAAGCAAAGCAGTGAGACCCTGGAACTTGCTTGTGATCAAAGAGAATAAACTCCATAATTTAAGCTGCTTTTGTAATTGTAGTCCTTTATCAACAAACATATTGCTGGAGGGGCTGGCTGACTGGCTTGTGCAGATGTGTAACATCTGTGCACATTTGGCCTCTGGAGAGTGTCCTAGTGATCGTTCATTCCAAAAATTTTATTGGTTTTCTAGCTTTTCTCTTGAAAAGCTTTTCTCCAGCTAAAGGAAGAATGCTTTTTCCAAGGTCATTTTTGGTGAGGCTGTTTTCTGGTTCACATCCAGCAGACCAGGGGAGGTGGACCACAGCAGCAGAATTAGAGCTCATTTTTCCTTACTGAAGCAGCCCCCCAAAGCCTTATCGAGGGCATGCCATTGATAACAGCCCACCCTGGGCACGTAGCTGTGGGCACTGCTGGTTTACATGCAGTGCAGAGGGGACAGAACTCACCTACTGTTTCACTCTAATCTTTTTTAGCGTGTAAAGAAGTCGGGAGTCTTGGTCACGAAATGAATACTGCTCAGAGATGAGCACTGTGGTACACACTGAGCAGCACTGGTGAAGGCTGGGCTTTTATCCCAGCGTGCACGGCTGGCTACTACAAGTGTACGGGATCAGAATGAGAAGGCAACAGCATCAGGGCATCCCCATCCCCATCACAGCTGCACATAGAAAAGGGCAGCAGACCTTGCTAGGCTGATCTGGCAATGCAGGGGGCATGAAGGTGATGTCCCCCCACTGCCACAACACCGACCCGTGGCTGTGTGACACGGTCCCTTTAGGACAAGATTTGTGTTAGGAGAATTTCTCAGCTCTGCTCGGAAACATGGAGCCAGCTTCTGCAGATGGGAGGGTGTTTCACCATCGTTACTGTTTGAGGATCCGTGGTGCCTGTGAGGCACCCCACGTAAATGGCTGTGCCTGCTTTCCCTCTGAGGGTACATTTTTCCCTCTTGTAAGCAGAAGAGGTCAGATACCAGCTTCTGTAAGAAAACCCTGCCTAATCTTTCTGGCTACACTGTGATCCCAGTATGTTGGCTTTCAGAACCAGATGCATGGTTATGCTTTTGCCAGAGTTTCTCCAGTGCAGACCAACTGTTTAAAACTTGCATTTGTCCAGGTACCTGCAGGGAAGGAGAAGGGACAATGCAAAATACAGTGGCTTTTCTATTCATGTTCTTCATGCTTTGTGGTTTCTAAATTCCTTCCACGTGCTAAGACGATGCGAGGGTCCTTCTGGAGAAGGCTCTTACTCTTCTGCCATCAGCATCTAGGTTTGGGTGGATGTCTTGCTTGCAGCCCCAAAGGGACACTGTCTGTGACCAGCCACTTCCCAGCTACAGAATTCAGGGAGCCCTGAATTTTGTACAGGGGAGGAAAAACTTATTTTTCAACATCTTCTTCCCTGACAGACTCTGATTTCCCTCTCCAACCAGCTGTAGGCTGAGTGATCTTTTGTGAAATACAGACTTCACGAGTAACTTGATTATTTGCTGTTCAGAATGAGTTTTTCTGAATGTTCCTCTATGACCTGGGGTGGGGAGAAAATAGCAACATACAGGCCAGTGTAATAAATGTATTGAGTAATATGAGCAACTGTGTTTCAAACTTACATTCTGGGTTTATACTTCGTCCAAACAGAGGTAAAAAAATAAAAGCTGGTTTCATGGAAGGAGAAACTAAGGCACAGTTCTGCTGGATTATTTGTCCAGTGTCATTGGCTTCTGGGAATAGGAACCAGAGTTCAATCTCATGTGAGAATTGCTAGATAACATGGATCAAAACGAAATGTATTCCCTTCTGGAATATTATTGAATTTCGAGATCTTAGGAAGAGGCAAAAGTGTTTTTTTTTTTTGTTTGTTTGTTTGTTTGTTTTGTTTTGTTTTGTTTTTGTTTTTGTTTTTGCTTTTTTTAAGTTGGGCAAGGAAGTTCCTTCTAGCTCCTTCTTTTCATCCCTCTCCAGTTTATAAAGTCTAGCTTAAGTGCAGCAAGAATATTAATGGAACCTAACTCTGTCTTCCTTTTCCACCTTTCTTCTTCTCCAAAATCCCTAGATTTAGTCTTGCATGAACCAACGCCATGCACTAGAGGCATCTATCAGCTGCCCCAGCCTTTTTGGTTCTTGTTACCTTTATTCACAGTGCTCTGATTTCTTGTAACTCGTCTCCCTGCACTTTCGTTTGCAGTACGTGGCTCACACTCGGGGCCTTGTGGGAGCAGGCAGCCTGCGATCCCGGGAAGGGGGAGTAAGCTCAGCACCTCCTGAACAGCCCCCGCCTCCTTGCTGTGTCAGCCCTACACTCTGTGGTTTCTTTGTTTCAGCCTGGCAAAGTTCCACCACCCTGAAATCAGCTCAGCCCTGCGAGCTGGCAGATGGCATGGATGGTCTAAGGTTGGCCTTAGCTTTTGCTTATTTATTTTGTTTGCTGATGGGTGAGCACTTTGTCCTCTTTGAAAAGCTGACTGATCCAAAATCCAGCTACTCTCTGTTACCTGATTGCACCACAGGTCCTGGAAAGACCACTGACATTAACACGCATCTTGAAGGAATGTTTCCAGATGTAATTTTGACCTGGTCTGTTTTTTTACCATCTCTTGCAATCCAGGAGTGCGTACCAGTAAATATGACTGCAGAGACATCCTGGCTGTGTCACCGTGTTTGCACAGTGCATAGCTTGCATGGTGCCTTTTTAGACGTGTTCGTCACTGCGGGTGCACTACAACTGTCAAATAATCAGTGCAATCATAACTGCACCATCGAATAAACTACAGATTACCTTGGTTTGGACACTCTGATTTTATTTTTTGGACGTTTTGGTGTTTGTTTGTTTGTTTGTTTTTTTCTAAATTAAAATGGTTCTTCGCCTTTCTGTATGTAATACCTCTCCCTTTTAGCTGGCTTCCAGCCAAGACCTCTTCCCCCTGTAGGCGAAGCCGACCAGCTGCTGGGATGACCACGCGCCACTCTTGCCATGAAGAGTGTACCCGTCTCTCCCTCGGAAAGCAGGACTTTTACCATACAAATGTATGGCACAAGATCCCGTTTTAAATGCCAAATGAGATTCTGGGAATCCTCTCCATGGTCCCAGAATACTTTTAGAACTGTTTATCTAAGCTCTCTAGTGGTATGCCAAACCACCAGGTGTTCCTGTATGCCTGGGGCTCTGCTTGTTCTGGAAGGCTTCCTTGTTTTCTGTTTGTACAGTTATCATGGTCTGGATAGTGGGATCGGGGCGCCTCTGCCAGTGCTGTATGCGTGTTCCCGTTGACTTGAGAGGACCTTTTCATGCTTCTCCAAGACCACCAATGTTAAGGTTATTCTGATCCCATTCCAGGGTCTACTTCCGAGGAGTGCAGTGGGCGTTGGACAGGACTCTGTGCTGGCTCTAAGCTGGGTCGTCCTTGATCATCGTAAATACCACCCATGGGCATTGCTTGCTTCGGTACAGCCCCATTCCTTCTCAGGCAGGTGGGACCTTAGCTCTGCGTTCATAAACATGTTTTGTTTAACCTTATGCAGCAGCCATCGTGTTGCTGCTGTGTGAAAATGAGCTTATTGCGGTGAAAACTGGGTGAAATTCCATAGCCTTGTGCTGTGCAGAAGGTCAGACGGGATGTCCGTCACATAGAGTCATAGAACGGCTTGGGTTGGAAGGAGCCTTCAAGGTCTTTTGGTCATTTCCTCATCAAATACATACTCAAAGTGGAAGTTGATTGTTTCTCCCTGTGAGGCCTCCCATTAATCCCATGTTTTCCAGTTCTGCCTGTGTAAATGCAACCACCTGTAGTTGTGTTTAATCAAAATTACTGTTTCTGACCTGATTTTTCAGGAGTACTGAATTGCTGTGGACTTCAGAGAGGGGTGTTTTGTAATAAGCACTTCCCAATAACTGCCCCCAGCCTTATCCGGGATGTGAGAGAGGCAGGCAGGAGGATTTGGCATGCAGGACACTGGGAGGTTAACCAGAGTTGCAGTGCACATTCTGATTCAAGCAACCTCTCTTCAGGTATCCGACAAAATGACAGAAGAAGAAACTGGTCATGAATAACAAATCCTTCCTGCTTCACTGGGGTGAGGGAGACTTTCACTAGGTTACTCGTAACTGATCTGTATGGTGACAGCCAGGGAGAAATTCTTACTGAGGGATTGCTTGGTACAGGCAACTAAATCTAGGTGCCAGTGAAGTGTTGTGCAGAGCCTGATACTTCCATGAGGCCTGTGCTTTCAAGGGTGTGTACTTGCAAATATTATAGACATTGTATAGATAAATAACAATACAAATAGGCTTAAGAACAAAGACCCCAGATTTCTGCATGCTCAGTGATGGCTAAATGATGCAAACAGACATCCAAAACAGAGTAAAATTTAAGTAGACATATTCAGAGGTGCAGAATTGGTTTCAGTGAACATCTTGTCTTGGAAAAAGGTAATTTAAAAAATGGTTTTTAAAGAAAACTTCTAATTGACCCATCCCCTTTTTTTCTTCTCAATGTTCAGTTTGTGGAAGTCAACATTTTTTTCAAGTAGGTACCAGGGAAGTTTTGGAAATCTCAAAAATATTCACAGGAAAGGAGAAGCAATTCTTGCTGATCTCAGCTTGGATCCTTGGGGGAGTATGACATTTTCTACAAAATTGACAGAAAACAGGTAGGATTTTCACTGCCTGCCAGGCAGGTTTGAAAACTTGCTTGATTTCCTTCCAACTCACCCGCCCAGCTCCTCAGGAGCCTGCTGACAGATGGACGGAAAGCTGAGAGCCAGAACCCCATCTCTGCAGCTCTTCCAACCTCTGGGCTGCCACCAGCCCTCTACTGGAGGTCTGGTGGGGTGACTGCCGTACCTCTGTGCAGCCCATCACTGGACTATTTCAAGCCAGGTCATCCAGACTAATGGATCTCCCACAGCCTGCTGGGGTCTTCAGGATATCTGGCTCCTGGGCAGCTTGGTCTCTTTAGCAATATTAACCCATGGGTGCCCCAGCCCCTCGGCAGTTCTACCTCTCCCCAAGGGCTGGGAGCTCAGGATTGCTGGTTTCCACTGGTTGTCTCCTCTGAGGGTCAGGCGGCCGTTCCCCTAGAGGGCAGGTATGCAGACTCTCCAGCTGCTCCATCAAAAAGTATTCAGCCTTTTTGGTATGGTTTGGTTTGGTTTTATTCCACTACAGAGTGAAAATAGCAAGCTAAAATCCAGAATTTCTTTCCTGACAAGAAAGCCAATCCATCCAGTTCAGCTTTCATTCCAAGTAATGTAATTTTTTGAGGAATGTGAATTTGTCCAGTAATTCACGGTGATTTCATGGAAGTAGCTTGTATTGAAATTATGCCAATTGAGGAATATTCTCTAGGGTATAACGAGGAGTGTTTTGTGAGAAATATTAATCCTTTTGGAAGTTGTAGAAGAAGTGAATCCTGGATCACCCTGGGAACAGACCCTTCCCATCTTTGAACACCTTCTGCCCTAAGCAACAGCATTGAGTCAAGCCTGATGTGGGTCAGGCTCACATTATTCAGACCATGTTTGCTGGTTCATGTGCAATACAGCATCATCAGGAAAAAATGCTCTGATAGAGAAACCTGGTCCTAGGGCAGTATAAATCCTTGATTTCAGACATGTAAAATTTTAAATTTGGGAAAGTTATCTGATGGAGAGCCCAGTAGGTCAGGGTTTCTTCCTGTCTTTGATACGTCTTTTTTTGGCCAACAGAATTCCACAGTACCTTGTCATCAGGCTCGTCAACTTTCCTCATGCTGAAGCTCCCTCTTTGGATGTCAGAGAAGGCCAGCTTATGACATCTCCACCGACCATGCAAGGTTTGGCAGAGGCTTTGCCACATGCTCAGGATTGTGTCTGGGACCACGCTAGCTCACTTTGTCCGAACAGTTTTCATTAGCTACTGAAATGGGCTGGGGTGAAAGGTGAAGTCTGGAGATAAAATTTCCATAGAACCCTCCTGGTGAATCACCGAGAGCCTATGGAATATGGCTTGTAGTCAAAAGGTTGACAACATTTAGCGTCACAGAGCTCTCAGGGACTGGAACCTGAGTGCTTTAGCCTTTACTAAACAAATACTTTTAATGATTTGAGCCTTAACAGGAAAGTCCAGTGGGGGCTGTTGAACTCTGGAATTCGCTGCAGGGGGGCACAGGAGAGATTAGAGGCCACGGCTAATCAAAGAAAATCTGCTTTACATTGTACTGCTGCTTGCACAGCCCCCAGTTCCTATCTGTGACTCCCTTCTGCCTTAGAGGGAGCTGCTGCATGTGTAGCCTGACCCTTTCTCTGCTGAGCTTTGCTGCCGAGACCTTCCAGGGCAGCCTCTGTTTCTCAGGTTGGGAATTCATGTCAGCTTTTTCAGTGACCACTTCTCTCCCCTCAGCTGATTGTCCCCGTTCTTGCACCGCTCCTGTTTTGAATCAGCACACCTTTTTCCATGGTTGTGGGGTAAACTGAACTGTCAGCTGAAAGGAATTTTTCAGCTGTTCTGGTCCACTGCACAGCTGCAAAAACAGCTGTGCCAGCAGAGTGGTGAGTGTGGAGAGTGGGGGTTGTCTGTGCCACTGAGTGTGAAACCACAGCCTCTATGGTTACAACTGAAAAATGCTGCGATGCTGACAAACCACTAACGGCACAGGCATTGGCTAGTTCTTCATTTTCCTTGCAGGTAGTGGAAGATAAAGCTGTGCCTTCAGGTTCTGCAGAGCCAGTAGCTCTTCAAACCAGTACATCCAGATATTTAAAATAAAAAAGCCTCCAAACTGAAGCGTAGGTGACCAGCTGGTTTGTTTCAAGGTTCATTCCAACCCAGCTCTCACTAGGGTCTCTTACTTTTAGGTGTTTGTGATAGTTGGAGGCAACCTGGGTGACTTTGTACCGAGGCAGAGGAGACATAAGCACACTGTTCTGTTAACTCATCTTCCCTTCAAGCACTGTGGAGCAATAGCTTTCAGAAACAGCGTGGTAAGATGCAGCCAGAGTGAAGTAATATCTCAGATAGCTTCCTCTGTTTCTGCAGTGTTTCTCTAACTGTGTTCATAAACAGCTTTGAAAATGCTTAACCTTGTGCTGTGCATCCACCGTGGTCCTCCTTAGCTCCTCGTTGCTCCCGTGGAATATTTAGATGGATGGGCCTAAGCACCAGAGCACCGCTCTGCATCAGACAATCTTTTGGCCGCTTTCACATCCCAGTTGGAACATGTCTTTTAAAAGGCAGCTTTTTGCAGTTTCATACTTCAACTACCAACTAAACTCCTTATCAGTGTGATTCTATCAACAGGAAACTGGTAAGAAAAAAAAGAAGTACCCAACCCCTACACCATGATGTTATCTAATCTCTATCCAATCTGCTTTCTGCTTGGGGACACATTCAACAGACTGCAGTAACTGTATGTCAGAAGGTCAAAGAATACAGGCCGGGGACAACAGTACAAATAACCAGTTGGGACTAAAAGAATCCAAAGTTAAAGCAGATTTTTAAAGCTGCTTAGTAATCAAAATATCTCACTGTGCAAATCAGCAAATCAGTTTCTTGTGGTTATAGCTCCTTGCTTTCTTACTGGTTGGAATGTTTGCCACTGCATCAAAGATGTGACAAGAGAGGAAAGAAAGATGCACAGAAGGATGGACATAGGGTTTTGTCTCAAACTGTGTACCTGTAGTTTGCACATTCAGAAAAAAAGTGATTTCATGTGGAGAGTAGACTTTTTCAGAATGCTAAAGTCAGTGTTCCTGAGGGGTTTAGTTGTTACAGTTGTATGGTGATACAAGACCTAGCTAAAAGCTCTAAAAGAGAATGAAAATTATACAGAGGTTTACAGTGCTGAATTGCTAATGTTTGTAATTACAGTTAGACTGCTGTCAGCACCTGCAAAATGCTATGAAGCTGTTTTGATTAGAAAAGATTCAGACTACCTCTGGTGCTTCTTTTTAGGTGGGATTGTGCTCACCAGAGACTGAACACCAGCTGAAACAGCTGAAACGTGGCCCTTACATCATATGCAGCCCTGGCAACAGGGAAAACTCATAGAGCAGATCATCTCCCTCTCCTGCCCTCCAGAAAGAGGTGCAATAAGAGCAAAAGAATACCACACGCCTCCTGACCAGCTGAAACAGATGGCCTAACAATCTTGTCATCCCTTCCCATGACCCCCGTGTTGCCTAAACCCTCCGCGATCCGATTACTGGTTTTAATCTGATTGTATTATTGCTCTAAGCGTATTATTTTAAGGACTCTACAGGTATGGTTAGCTGGAATATGCGTGAGGCTGCAAATTAGATGCTTTAATGAAAGTGGACATGGGTGCATGTCAACAATCTGCTTAGGAGGAGAGTGAGTAGCAGGCAAAGTGGAAAGATCGAGAATGAGAGTTTAGAATCAACACATTCGTAGCACTTTCTCTTATAGATTATGGACTTAACTCATTCCTGGTTCCGGGACCCTTTTCTTGGAATTGGTAGGGATATCCTCTTAGCAGAAGAGGCTAAAGCCCTATGTGACTCAGTTTGGCCATGTGCAGAATCCTGCCACATTTACAGTATGAGTAACAAAAATGGGAGTAGGTTTTAAGTGCATAAACTACTGGAAAGGTTTGTTCAGGAATAGTAATAATTGGAAAAATGTCCTTAATTGGTCTAGGAGTTTAGCAGACCTCACTATGAAAATCTGTAATTGTGAAAGCAGTAATCACACGCTGAAGAACTTTAACCCTCCTTTCTTTCTTCTGCATGGAAAATTAAAAAAAATAAATCTAATCTGATTGAGGCACTTCTTAGTATGCTGTTTGTAAGGAGCAAAATATGCCACTGATACCTGTTTTAGACAAAGGAGAGATGGTAAACCTTAAGGATTGGTCTGGTGCAGAGATCAGAAGATGCTGCACTCTCCATCACTGTGGTGCTGCTGCTTTCAACTCTGCCAATATCACAGTCACAGTATGAATACACAGTGGAAATTGCTTCTTGTTTAGTTTGTCTACTGTTCTCAATGAAGATCTGTACTCAGAGTATTGGTGCCTTTTATTCTTAGTTCAAGTCTTTGAGCTGAACTCATCTGATGATGGACCTTAGGCGATCCTTACATTATTTGGATAGGAGACCATCTGGGACTCTTGGGTATAGTAGGCACCAGCCAGGGAACTGTGGTTGGATACTTGGCTGTATTAGAGCGTGAGTGGAATTCCAGCTTGTTACTGAGCTGGGGAATGAAAATGAAATGTGTTGTATCTTACAAGATGCAGCAAGGAAATGTGCTGCTTTTTCACATGCAGTGAATGGAGCTGACACTTGAGGGATTTCAAGAGGCATTCCTGCTGCTTGATCACTGCTGTTTGAACTTGAACAAAGAATTCAGATTTTTTTATTTTTTTTTTGCGTCCTTGTTTCTGACTGCAAATGTAGATAATGAATCTTTGAGAAGTTCTCTAACCTCTGCAGTTAAAAGAGTATAGACATGTGGTATGTGTGTGTGATGTATATAATCCCAGAATGGATATTAGAGCAATGCTTATTGAATAAAAAGGCTAACTTTTTGCTTGAAATATATGTGTCTTTCTAGAATTTTGGCCTTTTGGTCTTACCATTTCTTAAATTGAATAATTTTTTTCCCATTTCTCTTTTTTTCTCTTTTAAAATCAAAACGTCCACAGCCTGGTTGCAGAAATGGCTGGAGTCTATGCTAGGTGGATTTAGGTTTTGCAGTCACTGAAACCTAAGAAAATTGTCTTCTTTGCCTATTGCTGTTCTGACAGGCAACATTCAACCTGTGTTAGTGGTGTCATCTCCTTGGTCTGATGAGCTGTGTACTCACTTCCCTTCAAGTGGTTAGGTTAGTGGTTGTTTTGTGTCTATAATTTGGCTATGGGAAACAGATCTTCCTAGCAGTGTGGTACTAGAAAAATCCCTAGAACTATTTATTGTTTTTTTCTTCCTACTCGATATTGCAAAACATTGATGATAAATTACAGAATGTGAGCAAATCCTGTGCTGTGATCGTGGCTGCACTGCTGATCTGTGCTTCCTATAGCAGGAAAGGTCTGTAACAGGGGTGGGTAACAGCTGCCTGCTGTAGGTGACACGGGTGGCAGTCAGCTCTGGCACCATGTTCTGGTGCATTTACTGCTCTTGTTTTTCCTTGTTCAGCCACTACTTGAGCTAAAGCAACACCTTGAAGACTTGAAGACAGAGAAAGGGAATTCAAAACCTTGTTTATATCATCTTAAAGTTACACGGCTAAAGCAAGAATAACGCTCACCATGTTTGTGCAAGGTGCCTTTACCAGTGCAGCTCACAAGTTCATTAGGCCTGGTCCTTGCAGAGCACCTGCTCTCATTCAGCAGGGTTTATGGGTTTGGGTACGGGTCTTCACATGGAGATAGCTGTACAGGTGTGAAAGTGCACAGTGAAATAAATGGCTGTGCTGAAATAACTCCTAACTGATGGTGTCAGGAGCAGCGTTTTGGAATGAGGGGTAGGATGATGTATGTACCTTGGAGGAGGAAGAGAAGAGGAGGAAAAGGGTAATTACTGCTGGGGTTAGCTGAAGCATTTCAACTTCTTTGTAAATAAAGCCTTTCTGACGAATGCAGTAGGCTGTGGGTAACACATCTTCTTGCTCCTTACAGCTTGGACACGCTCTCTTCAGTCAGTACAGCCCAGTTTCACAGAAACTGGCTGCTGGTCGCAAGCATCAACAGAGGCAGAGCTGGTCCTGGGAAGCTTCCATTTCCTAACGCAGCCACTGGGGCTCAGGGCCAGCTGAGGTGAAGAGAAAGTGGAGAGAAAATTAGGTGCTAAACCGTCACATACCAGCTTTAAGTAGATCTTTCTGAAGTTAGCTCAGCCTGAGGTTGGGTCCTTTTCCAGAAACTCTACAAGCTCTGCTGTTACCCAGTCCATGTCATAGGCAAATTAGAAGCACGGACCTCCTCAAAAGAGCCTCCTGGAGAGAGATGTGTTGGGGTGGTTTGAACCTCAGCAAAAAGCAATGGTTATATAAACAAAGCATCCTGCCCCCTGCATTTGAAAGAGAGTATTTATGAAAAGAATGCTCTAAAAACCCACAAGAGGTGAAGGGACATGTAGAGCCGCCTACACCCTCCATCCTCCGTACACACTCAGTCACTGCAAAAACAAACAAACAAGACGGGACTGGCTTTGCCGGGATGGCTAGGGAGGCTCAGTCAGACTGTCCTGGCTGTAAAAAGTGAACGTGTATTCTTTGGAAAATGAAACATTGATATGAAGAGCGGTGTGCAAATAAAGGATTAAGAGGAGGGAGGAGTGGCGGCAGGGCAGGCACATATTGCTGCTGAGAGGTGCACGGTGGGGTAAGGGAGTCTGTGTGCATGGCAGTGCGCATTGTACGAGTGTTTAACTGAGTGTGACTGCCCGCACGCTGATACCCACCCTTCAGAAGGGAAGGACGGGAGGGCAGGCTCTGCCACTGCAGCCCTGGGGACAGCTCCTGGCCTTGTAAATTTATTTCTTTTGGCTCTGCCATAGGCTCATGGTGCTGCCTTGAGCAAGTCATGGGTGTGTGCTTGTATCCGTGTGAGCACACGCATGTGCGTCCCCATGTGCGTTTCTGAGCATGTTGCGTGTCTGCACTTGCATGCAGCTGTGTCTGTGCGGGCGCGTGCATTAACACGTGTGATGCATGTGTTTGTGTGCTGCACTCTGAGTAAACATGGATATATCTCTGCATTTCTGTCTGACTTTGTAGGTTAGTGTTTGGTGGAAGCTGTGCATGATACATGTGAAGCTGGTTTTGTGTCTGTGCTTCCCGTGTGCTTAGCCATCTGGGGATGGGGCTTTTCCAGCTTTCCAAAAGCACAGGCAAATCTGAGCGGCTGATCGGAGCAGGATAACTACTGGGCATCTAATGCAGCAGTGCGGTTTTGCCTTGCTCCCTTTGTAGAAGCCTTACCTGTATTTACATCAAACTCTTTGCAGAAGTGGAAGGTGTCAGTTTGGATTCCACCCACATTAGGATTCTTTAATCTGCTCTATGAACATCATGTCCTTTGGATACGGTTGTACCTCAGAAGTTAAGATAAGGCTGTATCTTTTCTGTCTGCATCAGTATGATCAGTTTATTATTTCATGTTGGCTTAAACATAGAGGTCCAGTAACAGCTGAAAGCAACTGGGAGCTCACTGAAACTGGGCAAGAGAATGTTTGGTTGGAGTGCCTCTTAACTTAGTTGGTGACACATGGGACATGTATATGGAAAGTTCCCAGACTCCATAGGCAGTTACACGACATGACTGAGCTCTGAAGAAGGTGGGTAGGGACATCAGATGGGTAGGGACTGGCCTGATTTTAAACAGGCCAGTAATTCACCTAACCCATCTTAAGGACAGAACTGTTTGCCTGAGATGCTTTGATTTATTTCCACCTCTTGTTGTAGACAACATTTCCCTGTATCCTGTTGTTTTAACATCTCTAATAATCTTATGTTACAACATATTATTTTTTTAAAGAAAAACACTTCTCTGTGCCTACCAAAGCTGTTTTTCCCTTCAGACAATACTCTGTATTTATTTGTGAAATAATACTCTGATACTATCTGCACCGTGCTGTGAATCGCAGTAGCTGGTTATTATGTCCTGGCCACATCTAATAGGTGCTGTACTCAGCAGAGCTGCCTTTTGTGGGGTTGGTTGCTCTTGTAGGATGACATTGCCTTGTTGTGGGCACTCAGTGGTATCTTCTGTTCACAGATGCGGTGCCATGGTGTATTGTTTCCTGGCGATGTTTGCTTTCAGTGGTGGTACCATCCAGAGTCAGTGCAGGTAGCAGTGCACACAGTTTGCAATGTTTAGCCCGGCTGCTTTGTAGTTACGCTTGTGGCATCGGTTTATGGAATATTATATGTTGTGAGCCCAGGTTTGCCATGTAATGATAGCCTGTGTAGTCTTCCAGTTTCTTATGGGAGCTGGGAATTTTTCTATTTGAGAAATTCAGCATTGAACCTCTTTTTGGTCTGCTGAGTTTGTGCTAGCCTGTCCATGAGCATCCAGTGCCACTTTGTATCTGAGTGTCAGTCCTTTATAGTTTTGGGCTTCCCATGAAATAGCTGTGATTTCTCTGTCAGAAGGCTTTTTTTTTTCATTGTTTTCCCCAACTATAAGATTAAATGAATCTTCAAAAATAGCAAGTTCATTGCCAAGGACTGTGTAGTAACTATGATCAGTGTTTAATTGGCTTTAGATTCCAGCAAATGTGTAACAAATTAGCTTCAGTCTAAGGAATTCATCTTTCTGCAGGCAAATTAAAAACTGCAAACAGATCCTAATGGCATGGCAGTGATGTGGTGTGTCTCTCCTTTGTGCTATTGAAGTGCATAGTATTGTGGTTCACATGTGACTTGGTTCGTAAAGCAAGTCAAAATAACGCTTGATAATTTTAGCTATTTTACCTGAGCATTTGCGCAAACAGCACCTGATTCTAGGAAAAAAAAAAAAAAAAAGGTAATTTGGTAATTTGAAAGCATGACCATGTGTACAAAATGTATATGTAGCTTACTGCACAATTTGCACGCACAATTACCCTGGTGGCAAATGCAATTACACATGATGTTTCTACAGTTGCATGCACAAATTGGCAAGTGCTATTCAGCTTGGGATTTTGACGTAGCCTTGTCAATTTATTTGGCACGAGAAGACTTCAAAAATGGTGTCAGTCTGTGAATGCAACAAGCAGACCTTTCTGTAGGGTATGCCTCCATCCTAGCTTCCTCCAGAAGTGGGAGCTGAATTCAATATCCATTGCCTGGTCAGACATTAACCTTTTCCCTGGAAAGCACTGAAGATTTCTGAACTTTGTGATACGTCCATCTGTCCCAGTGGAGCAAGCAGCACCTCAGTCTAAGTGATCTGATTACCTGTGACAGGATTTGAGTTCTCTGCTGAAGGCTGTGCCCTGCACCAGCAGAAACGACCTGTATCTGTTCTGATCTTTGGTATATGGCCTGGGAGTGTTATTTAAGATGTTTGCATGGTTCAGTAGCTCAGGGGGTGTTTGTTTGCTTGTTTTTGTTTGTTTGTTTTCATCCAGGGCCCTTCTTTTCTTTGTTTGTCTTTTCCTTTGGCTTAGTCAGGACATTCTTCCCTTGCCCCAAAAGCCTCCTCGTCAACAATCCGTAGCTCTTGCCCAGCTGACAGGTGTAGGTAAGTACCCATACTCCACACATCAAAACAGGTCGGATCCATGTTTCCAGTGTTCAGCACTTGCAAATCAAGACCATATTTTCAAAGCAGCCCACATCTCATCCCAAAACGCCTGTAGTTGTAACTGAGCGTCAGAATGGCCGGTGCCTCGCAGGTCTCTCTGAGATGCTGCATTTTTCAAAGGATGTGGCAACTTCCTGGAAAGGTCATCACTTTTGAGTTCCTCAAAATATTTGAATGCACGCTACTTGTATTCCAGAAGGTAAAGACACTGTTTTCTTACCAAGCGCAGCGAGGCAGTGGCAATAATTACTTAGTGTATATTCCTGCACTACGCAGGATCCGCAGACTGTGGAGTATCTCCTGTCTAGACAGATTCCATTAGTTCTTTCAGGCTTTCACCTCAGGAAAATGCCTCTTGCATTGTTTATACTGTCTGTCCACAGGTTTACATAGCTCATTATCATCCCTGGAGATTTTTCCTTTTATTTTTCATGAATGAAATGTTTTGCAATATACCAGTGTGTGCCTATGTCTCAGTAACGCTGAAGACAAGACGGATTTTCAGACACTCTTTTCTCTTTCTCATGGATTCATCAAGATTTTTGGTGGCTTTTAGTGGTCACTTCTCTGCTTCCTTGACCCCAGGTAAACCTTAGTCTGGTGGCTGCTAGGAATTAAATCCAGGTCCCACACTCCTGTAATCACCAAACGTTCCTCTAACATGGATTTTCCAGAGATTTTAGACTCGGTGATGAAATGACAGCTCAGGTAAACTTTCTGCCTACTTAAAATTCTACCTGCAGTTTCATATTGGCACAAAAGAAAGTTTATTTTCCTAGTTCTGTTTTCCTTGTCTATATGTTTGTGTTACTGGTACTGCTATTTGTACTAATCCTGATAGGCACAGATAAAGCCAGATGCAACTGAGACTGCTCCTGTAACCCAACACAATTCTATAACCAAGAATGGGAGCCACTGCTATCTTATCTCAATTTCAAGCTGAATCTGCATCTTGAATCAAAATTATACAGATCTTTGAGTCCAGCAGGCAATACAGTAGATCAACATGAGTGTCCACAAAACTATTTATTAAATCTCCCTGGCACAAGCGAGCAGGGAGCAGACCGGGTTATGAATGAAGCTGCAGATTTCCTGCACCCTGTGGGTCAAACCAAAGATCTGTAGCAAATCAGTAACCTGGAGGGAATTCCTGTGGAAACTGCTTTTATCCCTGCAGCATATTGAAGGAGATGAGGCGAGGAGGATTCATGGTTACTGACTCCCCATCTCTTGCTGAGGTGAACTCACTGACTGCTGGTGACTGATCTCAAAGGGAAGCCAGCTGTGTAAGTAATGAGTGAGTAAGAAAGCTTGCAGAGGGCTGAAAGTTTGCTATGGGTTAAATTGCGTGTCTTCATTTTCTGCTGTGGCTGGAAGGAGCTAGAGGAGAGCCAGAAAGTTACTTTGCTCCGTGGGAGATCACTGAAATTATTTTTCTGGCTTATGCAAAGGATCTGATTCTCCTGTCATGTAGCGAAGCTTTGTAGACAAGTAACCTTAGCTGAGCTGCTTGATTTACTTCAGTGCAAGTGAAAAGAGAAATCAAGATATCGCTTCTATAGAATTGGGCAAACAGGAGCAGTATGCATTTGTCTCCATGTTGGCCTTCTTCCTTTCACTAAGATCTTTTATTGTTAAGCTGTTACTTCTTGGGCATCTTCTCTCAGTAAGTAATTATCTTTGATTTGTGAAAAGAACATGATTGAAATGATTCTTCGCACGGGGATATGGTGGGAAGCAAGTCTTCCCATCTGTGAAATGTTCTTAGGCAGCCAGGCCTAGTGATGGACTTCTTAAGGGAAAGAGGAAGGAAATTACAAGGCCGTAGCCCCCCTCCCTCGTTAGACCTCAGTTCCCATGTGGTGGAAGAGCATCTGGTTGATTATGCAACCCTCCCTACCAGAGCACGATTATATATACCCTGCTGAGACCTTTTCTATGTGATTATGGCCAGGGCCATATTGCTAACACCATCCTTCGTCATTCTTCTGCGTTAGCCCCTTGTCTCTGTACCCCAGAAATGCAGAACCCTCACATCAGATCGCCTCAGGTCGCTGTAGGGGGGCAGTGTGAGACTCAGGGCCCAAACCCAGCAGACACAGTGTGCCATGGAGGTGACACCGTCCCTGTCCCAGGGGGAAGGTTTGTCATTTGCTGCTCTGCGTGATGAGTCAGGGAGCAGAGGAAGCCAACAGGGTGAGAACATGAGAACAGAACAAGTTGTTTAAAAGAGGCACACAGTGGGCAATCCTTACCTTAGCTGCACGGCCTCTGGCCAGGAATTTGTAGGGGAAAAAAAAGACACTTCTTAAATGCTCTCCCTGCTCAGCGTTATAAATCGGACACCGGTTTGATTTAGTGGTAGCACAGGCAGAAGGATGTTTTTCTCCTGTTGCTGTCCTGAGGAATTCCCTCTGAGACACAAATGTCAAGGTCTGTATTTTGTTTCTTGCGTGAAATCTGCACGTATTCCCAGGTCTGAATGGGAAGTCTTTTGTCATCCTAACAAACTTCTCAGGCTTTCCAGAGAGCTGCTGTGTTCAAACTTAGTTTGAACAAACATCTTTTTATGCTTTCTGCACAGAACCCAAAGTCGACGCTGGTGCCAGTGTAAGTGGCAGCCCGATGGTTCTGGCAGCTGTTTGGGATAAGGAGGTGCCAGGTGCTGGTCCCAGCTCTCCCCTAGCCCTAGCAAGTGCCTGACTGCAGGAATGCAGGCTATTCACACGCTGCTCTTCCTAATCCAGTTGGGATCTGTCAAGGCTTTCTTAACAAACACTTTCCTAACAAATATGTACAAAACTGTAGCCTGATAGAGATCTCTCTTCTGTTCAAAACTACTTTTCATTGAAAATTCCCAAGCAGCTGCAGATGACAAAGCTGTAGTTAAAGCAAGCACCAGGTGAAAGCTTTCCTGGGTCCTTCTCAGCAGGTTTTTGGCTTTGCACGAAGAGCCAGTAGCAGGAGCTACAACAAGGTCAGTAGCTCTGACTAGTACCCACAGGGGACAGATTGCTGGGAGGAACAGGTCCATTTTTCTCACCTCTGTGTTCATACTCGATAATTCTAATGCTGTAGGTTTATTTGCTAAAGAGTGTGAGGAGTTGTAACTGTGACAAAGACATCTGTGCTGCCAGGAGTCCCCAGTACAAATACAGTCCAGCTGGGACAGAAGCTGAGTTCATGCTGGGCATGTTGCTGGCATGGTAGATTGACTTAGCTGTACTAGTGAAGTAACAGACCCAGTTACTGAGTGCCTGAATCATACACGGTGCATTTGTTTACCATATAAACAACGAGGTGGCTTTGCTTGTCCTTTTAGCCAAAGAAGAGGTACTATGTAAATGGAATGATTTAACAATATTTGACTATATATCAGGTTCTCTCCTTCAAAGGCTGTCCAAGTGGTTTATTTACCATAAATCTAACCTTGGACTAAAGCTGAGATGCTTAGATACCGCAGTGATAGGCACCTTAGAAATGCTAAGGCAGAGATAAAGGGAGTACCATCAGATCGGGTGAAATGAGAAGAACTGTCTGGCCCCTTCACAAATACCAAGGATAAACAATAGCGATCTTTGTACTTGGGCTGTAGGCGTGTTGTCAAGGTAAATGAGACCTGGCAGAGGGCCCTATTGTCTCCTTTCCCACAACTCATTAAGATTTACTTGTTTTATCATCAATGAGTATAATAACCTGCGCTCTGATTATGCCACAAGGACATCCCAATGCCAGTGATTCATGGAACAGAGATTGCGTTAATCATCGCAAGGGTCCTCTCAAAGCTTTCCTCCTCGTCCTGTGGGAGGTGGGAATGTTCTTCGAGTGGACGGCTCAGCAGGGAGCACTGGGCTGATATTGCACACTTGTGTGAGGTCCCTCGCACCCTTTATCCAGCTTCACCCCCTTAAGTTTATCCACCAGCGACACCCTTCCCTAATGTGCAGCATCAACACCCACACACGGAGGATGAGTTGCAATAGGGCTGGAGGCTACTTCGCTTCGGAGCCTTTGCCAGCAAGGATTGCAGCACATAATGAATCAGCTGGATTATGCTTACCTTGAACAGGTCTGCCAAAAACTCTGACCTGATTTCCTCTCCCCCCACTCTCATATCATTGCGAGGAGCCAAATGGGCCCTGGATGCAATACAGTGCCACTAGCTAAGTTGCCAACCCACAAAATTTTGCAATAATACACCTTTGTCTTTCAGTAGCATCTATTATCAAACAGTTCATAGTTATTGTTACAGACCTCAGTGCTTCAGTGGAGCAGATAAGTGTTATTCCCCAGAGAGAAGGACCAAAGGAGATACTGAAAGATGAACAAGATCTCGGAGCAATTCAGTAGCAAAAGCAAGACCACGCTGGGCTGCTCTGCTGCACCAGCTCTTTATGAACATGCACCTGGTAATTTCCAGGGGCAGGCATGGTACATGAGATCTCAGCACGCCAGTTCCTTGTGCTACTCCACAACTCACTTCTTAAGGAGATGATAAAAGCTCAGCAATGCAGATAGAGTGGTACAGGGGGACGTCCCTCAGCAGAGGGAAGCTCGAGTACGGCTGTCCCAGCACCTTGAGCTCAGCTCAGGGGGACAATTACTGCTGGCTGTACCAAGCCCTTGACAAAACACTTTATAGATGCTAGTTTAGAATACGTTCTTGGACATATATATTCTATAATACTGGAAAACTGCATTTAAACATTGCTTTGTCTGTGGAAGGGTAATAGACGTGTGAAGGCTTTAGTCTATTAGGCCATGTCTGTGTTCCTGGCAGTGACTTTGCTGGAGATAATGCTGCAGAACAGAAAATACAACATGCTTATCTCTCCTGCTCATTTCTAGCTGAACTAATGGATGTACCCTAGCTATCGGAGAGTTAATTGCCTAAGCAGTGTGACTAGTGTGCCTTGTAGGGATTTGTTCTCACTCCCTTCTAATAGGGAAAGCTGTGTGCAGCAGGGTCTTGTTTTCGGGTTTGTTTTTAATACACATGCAATACATAATAACATTGGTGTACGAGGCAGCGACATCAAAGTGGAGGAGAATGGAACATGGTGAGAACTGTGAGGATTTTTAGTTCCCGGGGAGTTTTTTCCACAGCCTTGGACTGGACCACAAAACCCAGCACTTCAGGGTCTCTCCAGTCCTTTGGTCCCACTCTCCCTGGAGGGAGCCCGTGGCACCGTGCAGGGCGAGAAGCATGGGATCCTCCTGGCTGCAGAGCGGTGCCTGAGGCCTGTGCCTGTCACACAGCACAATGCGGAGCTTGCCCCCATCATCTTGTGGTGTGGGGACAGGGCTCAGCCCATTCCACTGAGACCTGGGATGCCACCACCCCTAGCTGAATTCTTCAGCTTTAAACCCCGGGCAGCCCTCTGCATGCCTGACCTCGGGTCGAGGGCTCACAGAAGAGGGAGCAGAGCTGGTATTCCGCTGAACAGCATTGCAGACAAAGGAGGGCAGGTCTGACTTGTTCAAGCAAATGCATAAACCTGTGTTTGAATATCAAAACAGTTTTGTGATACTATTTCAGCATGGAGGAGCTATGGAAGTAGCTCTTAGAGAAATGAGTCTGGGATCTCCTCAGATCCTTTGGTGTTTCTTTATTCACAGGAGCTATTTAATAGGATGCATTGCATACACCTAGCTTGTGTACTGAAATAACGTATGTGTTAGGTATAAAGACTTCTTTCAAGGATTAACTGTCTCCCCGGAATCTTTATGGTCATGTAAGAGTTCATAAGTGAATTCTTCAATAAGATAAATGACTTATTTGCACATATTTGAAATTTCACAAACAAGCAAAATTTTTAAGCCAATCCTGCACAGCTTTGCCAAGGGGAAAAAAAACTGATCCAAACACCTTTTTGGTAAGTGAATGTTCATGTCAGTTATGTCAGCAGAAGTGAAGTAACTGGCTGAAATAGCCAGGCTGCCCCATGCAGAATGGTACTTCCTGTGAGCCAAGCACTTGACGGTTTCATTGCAAGCACATATTGCATTTGACCTTGTCAAAATTAGTTCAGAAAGTGAATGTGAGTTTGTTGCCTATGCGAATCTTAGCAAGACAGAGATTTAAAAAATAAATGTCATCAAGACTATTTTCAGTAAAATCGTAAGACGTTTCTCCCGATGTGCATTCTCAAGCATTTTTACCAGGAAGACTCTAACAATGATTTTTTTTTTCCGGTCAGTTGGGAAGCATATTTGTAATAGTCTGCAAACTGTAAGTAGGCAACATCTTACACAATGCAGCGTGCAATGCACTGACCATTGTAGCTCCCAGGATATCCAAAAGGCACCATTAAATGATGCAAATGTTTGAGGCGCATTTGCAGGACAAAATTTTAGGTAAAGATTTTGTTCATTTGTATGATACCACAGAATTCTTCCTGTTTTTCTGTGGAAAGGGATGTCCTTGTGACCAAGCAGTCTGCTAAAAGCTCTAATTCTGGTGAAATACAGCAATCAATCTTAAATATGATAGTTTTAGCAGCTGTGTGGGCTGTGTCTGTGTATAATACTCCTCAACGAATGATGAATGTGAATATGTTTCTGCCTATGGATCACTTTCAAAATATTTGCCCCAGCTTCATTAGTGGGGTAATTAACACCAGTCACCAAATGCATCGCCTTGTGAATGGGGAATTCCTAAGAAACTTCAGGGTGGCTGCCCAAGTCTAGCTAACAGAATACAGCTCTGCAGGAGCTCTAGTAAGTCGGGACATTTCTGTGCATAGCCCAGATAGTCTTGGATGTTTTGCAAACTAAACACTTGTTCAAATAAAAAAAGGAATATTGGGGACTGGAGCCTGTTCTGTGGGGGACCTGCCAGTCTTCCTCGGGGTTTTGCAACCTCCGTGATGCATCCTGTGCTCTTTTCACTGTCGTCTCGTCCACAGAGTGTGTTTGTGCGTGAAAACAGGGGACGAGTTCTGTACTGAGTCACGCTGCAATCTGCTAGGTATGTCGTGCTGGTATGCCAGGGTGGTTACGTTGTTCTCTTGATAAGGGTAACAACAGAAAAATAGATAGCCAGAAAAACGAGGGAAGGGAAGTGGGGGAGTGAGCGTCAGGCTCGTGAGTGGTGCAAGACTGATGGTCCAGCTGGCTATCAAGATGAAGATAGCCTGGGTTGGACTTGAACTGCGACAGTCTGTCCCAGGCCGTCTCAGCACATCACCTGAATCATTGTGAACCCCTGTGAGGTTTAACAGGGTTTTGTTGGAGCCGCAGGAGTCGGCTCCGTGAGTGCAGTGAGATAAAACAGGGCTGCCATCGCCACATGGCAGGGCAGGGAGGTGACAGAAAGAAGGGGAAGGCAGGGGAAGGCTGGGCCAGGCACGCTGACCCGAACGGCAGCAGGGCTCGTGTGCCTGGCATGTGCCTGGCCACACGGCTCTTCCTGACACTGCAGCCTACTGAGGGCTAGGCCATGTGCCTCAGATTTGTCCCCTTTATTCTCACACAGCTGTAGGTTGAGTTAATATCCTGAAGTAAAGGAAACTAATAGTAAAATCCCGGCCACCTCTCTGAAGAGGGGCACCGTCCTGGTTGGCGTAGTGAGACACAGCTCCATTGATGCTAGGAGCTGCACTTGCTCATGCCAGCGGTGTCGTTTGTTTTATTAGTCTGCATGGGCTTGATCTAACTCTTGCTAAAGTCAAGGAGTGAATGGGAAGCCTGTCCCGACAGCCAGCCTTATCACCATCCGGAGAGATGGGGCTCCTAGCACGTTACCTCTGCTGCCAAGAATTAATTGTGTTCAAGTCAATGCCTGAGTTAAGACGAAGCTGTGCCTGACTGACAGCTCTCGCTGCGGCAGGAAGCGTGACCCAGGAGGAGCCAGCCTATAAATGAGCCATTTTGTCTGGAGCACCTTCCCTGTGCGCTGCAGGTGGGAGAAGCCAAGCGCTTCACCGGCCTGCTGGCTCCTAGCGGGGTGTGCAGTGGGACTGAGAGCAGCGTCTGCCTCGCAGAGGGGTTCTCACGGCTGGCAGCGAGAGGCTGCCGGGGCTGAGGGGTGGGCAGAGCGGGCCGTGAGCCCTTACACTGGCTGTTCAGTGAGGTGTCCCCATTGCCTGCTGGGTGCTGCGATGGGAATCGCTCCGGTTCAATAACAGCAATCAGAACGTGAACATCGCATCCCTGAATAATACCCGAGGTGTGCCTCAATTCATGCTGTTTTCTTGGGTTTAAGCCAGATCTAGGATCGGTCAGATCAAGCATTCAAAACTGTAGCAGTGTCTGCTCAGTGTCTTTGTGACCCAATGGTGAGAGAACAGAGGAATATTGGGGCACGGAGCACTGGAGGGAACGTAAATAGCTGCTCTTCTGAGTAATGCTTCCTTCATTGTAAATGGATTTTGGTTTTGTTTTGTTCATTGTTTTTTGTTGTTATTTTTTGTCTGGTTTTGTTTGTTTGTTTTTATGAGTTATGAATATAGTCGCAGGGACAATTTCTGGATTAGAGTCTTCAGTTGGTAAAAACTGGCCACGGATCCCTCCCTTGTGCCTAGACACAAAAAGGACATAAAATGCTCCTCGTCTGTTTTGTTTTGGTGCAGTTGTTGTTGAAAATGATGCTAGGTGTACACAGGGCGTGTTGGTGCTGGGCCTTGTGGGTGAGTCTGTCCAGAGGCTGAATAAGCCTGCCTGACGCCCTAGTACTACCTAAAGTGTCTATATTGGAATAAGCAGGGATTTTTTGTTTTCATTAGAGATTATTATTAATTACAACTATTACTATTTCATTTCAAAGTACAGCTTAGGAATTGCAACATTTTCCACTTCTCCCTTGGCTCAATATCTCAAAGCATTTCAGATTAGACTGGGAAACGCTGTCACAAGGGAACAGAAGGGACCTCAGAAGCATGAAAAGGCTTCGGTCTCAGTCAGAAGAACATTTACGAGCCACAGATCCCCCAGCAGTCGGCTGTACAAAGGCATCACCACTGGATGAATTTCCATGCTCCCATTTTCTCTCGATTTTACAGTTCCACCACCCCGGTTTAGCTGAGTGGGGTGTTTGAAGCAGCGCCTGTGGGAATGGCTGTGCCGTGCAGGAGCAGGATGGAG
The DNA here is from genome assembly GCF_965140915.1 of Aythya marila. Lineage (NCBI taxonomy): Eukaryota > Metazoa > Chordata > Aves > Anseriformes > Anatidae > Aythya > Aythya marila. Next base: position 8,585,429 of record NC_139057.1, read on the forward strand.
CAGCCCCGGCTGCATTTCTGCAGGTGCTCACGCACCGCCTGGGCCCGGCAGGCAGCGTTGCTGATGGGCTGCGTGCCAGCAGCTCCCTGCTGGCCCCCCGGGAGCTGCCACCCCACCAGGACACTGGCTGGGCGCTGCTTTCCAAGCAGCAGGTACCACCTTCAAACCATAGCTCATTTCAGAAGGGCACCACCAATGCCTCCCTGTACCCCCAAATCCTCTGCTTGCACGTGTGGCTACCAGCTTGCACATGTGGCTACCAGCTTGCATGTGTGGCTAGCAGCCCAAACTCCTTCAGCTGGGGCCTAGCAGAGCACGGGTTGTCCCACTGCTTCAGGAGCACGCTGTGTGGCTGATGCTGCCTGCTCAGCTGCTTGGTGCCGTGTCCCGAGTCCTTACACAGCGTCCAGCTGCACATAGAAGGAATTGAGAAGGGAAATTGCTCTGAAAGCACTGCGCCTCCTCTGTCTCTCCTGAGGGATCCAGTTCACATGTCCAGCCTGCTGAAAGGCTGAGCTCTCCGGGCGAGGAACGTGTATTATCTAGTTTGTATTTTATGGCAGTATATGACTGTTTTGTTATAATAACAACAACAACAATAATAATTAGGGCTGTGAGAGCCCTAAAGGGCTGGAAAGGAACCAAGCCCTGCAGGTTCTCTCAGATGTTCAAGTCTGACGAGCTCGAACCATCCAGGTTTAACCCCCAGCACCGGTGCCCTCTCTCACCCTACCGGCTACCATCGGGAGCAGGAAGTCTGCCTCTGCCCTCCGCGTGTCAGCCGGGAACCAGGATACCCTGGGGCTTCTCGAGGGAGGATCCCGCAGTCACTGGGGAGGATGTGAGTGAAACTCACTGAACTTTCGTGGATGTGGGCTGAGGGTCGTGAATCATCAGATCTTCAGCCCAGGCCAAGCCCGAGTGGGTCTGACAGTCTGCGCAGCGCCACGCTGGTTTGGGATTGCAACACTGGCCTTTGCCCTCCGAGATCTCTGGGTGAAAGTCCCCCTTTCATGCAATTTTAAAAACACTGTGAAGGCACTAAAAGTGAGTCTTTGGTAGGAAGTGTTATAGGTGATGGAAGCCTCCTGTGAAACCTCCATCCTGGTGTCTTTCATTGGCTATTCTGTCTGGGCAGCAGCAGGATCTGGAGCTGATACTGAAAGAAGAAAACAGATTTTTTCCTAGCTCTCCACACTTAATGGACCTGGAAGGAGACAAGGTTGCTGGTGCACCAGAGGGGCTGCACTGATGGCGTTCAGGTCACTGCAGAACTGAGGCACCGCTCTCCTTTCCCAGCAAGGCCGCCCAGCAATGGGAGCGTGGGATGGGGGTCCCGGCCCCGCCGAGCTCTCCTCAGCTCTAATCCCAATTCCCACAGTGTTGCCTCAGCTAATCGCTGCCTCAGTTTTCCTCACTTGTAAAATGTGGGGGTAATAACTGTGCATACCTCACAGAGGGCTGTGAGGATTCATTAATTAAACGATGTTCGGGAAGTGCTTTGAAGATGAAAAGCCCTATATAAATGCTGGGTGTTACTAGTGCTTAGTGAGTACCTTCACAGCCACAAGCAGGGCGTGCCTGCAGGAAGCAGAGCACTAGGCTGAGACTGATGGCTAAGTGCCTTTAAAAATAAATACGATCAGTAAATGCACTGCAGGTCAGCTTCCCTCTCCTCCCCCTTGGGGTAAGCTCCCACCTCAAAGGAGCTCAGGTTTTTCTTTGCCTCCTCCACTTCTGCAAAGCACAAAGGAGCTTTGGGAGTGATGAGGAGAGGATCGTGCCCATGGTAGTGATGCTAGGAGACATCACAAGCAACCAGTTCACTCACAGGTACAAAATCTCTGTGTTCAACGAGCAGCGTTGTCCTGACAGGTCCCAGAAATGGTCTGAGCAGGGCGGCAGCTCCCCCGAGCCCAGTGTACCAGGAAAATGCATGTTTGTGTGCTGAAATGCCAGGGTTGCATGCACGAGCACTGTCACTGTTAAGACAAGCACCCCGCTGACATGCAGGTGGATGACATGTACGAAGTCCCATGACTACCTGTGCAGTCATACTAATTACATGCATACTTTAGGTAGACAAAGGCAAATCTGTACTTGCTCCTTCATATACATGTTTGAATGGAAACACAGATGCCGATTTCCTCTTCTTCCCAGTGCCCCTGGAAAATCTAGTATTTAATATTCACCTGACTAGGCAGAAATAAGAGAAAAGGGATTTTTGATTAGTTTAATTGTTTTTAATGACAGCCTGCCACATTTGACAGATCCTTCTTGCGAAGCTTCAAGACAGGCAGACTCTTCTTTCAGGGTTGCTGTGCGAGTTTCTGTCCTTAGTAAGATGCACTGAAGTTCCATTTTCTGAATTGGGTGGGAAGGTCACTTCTTTCACAATTCTCCCCAGGTTTGTCAGGGAATAACATACCTAAGCAATAACGTCTGACCTGGTGCAGATGTCCAGATGGAACTAATGGCAGAAACTGATAAGGTAAAAGCTGTGTTTACTAGCTTAAGCAAGACTTGATTAAAGAAAATCAACAGCTTAAGACCAAACATTGAAGCAGATTCAAATGTCCCTCTATAAGAGATTGAGGCAAAACCTGCAAATTCTTCTGAGATGGATCTATAAAGTGCTTCAAAAGCAAATGCTGGTTATTCAGTGGACTGATTTATAACACTGAAATTCATCAGACATTTCATTGGGTCTTTATATTCTAAAATTATCTAGAAAAGAAGATGTAAATACCTGAGTCATAGCTAAGCAGACCTTATCTATTATGCCAGGAATAATGTTGGGCTGCTGAAGGGAACATGAAAAGAGATGAACAGAAATATCTTGTAGATATTGAGGGGAGGACAGACGTCTTGGCTTTGGGGACACAGAGACCTCATGGGAGCAGCCAGCAATGAAGAAGCTCTGCTCTGTGCAGGGAGCTTTCTTTCATCCATTCTGGAGTGCCCTTTTGGCTCGTTCCTTCTTATCATAAAGCTTATCAGGCAGCCTGGCCACGTTCTATAACACACAGAGCACTAGGCTGGGACACAAGAAGTAAAGAGTACTGCCACTGGCAGGCTGTGATACCCCGTGCCTCAGTTTACCCATTGATTGAGGTGATAACCTTCCCAGAGTGCTGTGGTGATTAATTATTAATGTTAGTAAAGCATTCTGAAGATGAAGAGTGCTACATGCTGGCTAAAGATATTAATTACCTCAGACTCATGATGAAATTGTTATATTTACATAATGAACCAGGCACGGAAGAGCTGCAGAGATGGTCTGTCCTGGTGAACAAATTCTTCTAATTCAACTATCTCTGCCATCTTCATTATCTAAATCAAATCAAATCCTTTTTTCCACGGGGAATCTGCTCGTGGAGCAGGCAGAGCCCACATGCTCCATGTGATGCTCCCCGGATGGCAAGCAGCCACAGCACCTTTGCTAATTTCAGTCCCTGCCCAGCCCATGAAACTCACCTCACCCAGAACTTGTTTCAACTTCTCCAGCTGTTCTTGGCATGTGTTGAGATTTCATAAAGCTGATGCCATCAACTCCCACACACATGGCAAGAGAGAGTGAGAGAGAAAACCCACACACAGTAACTAATATATAGGGAGAAGAGATATTTGCATGGGAGAGCACAAACATGAGGCTTTTCTAGCTGGCTCCAATGGCTTCTGACTGTTAATGCTCAGATGCAAAGGGATATGCAAAGGAGGAGGGTGACTCAGGGAGTCCTTCCCAATGCACAGCTCCAGGAAGACGCACGCTGCTTTGAGCAGGGCCGCTCGATTAGTTTTTATGGAGGTCAGCTGGTTGATGCTTCCTGCAGTCCCACAGCAGCACAAAGCGGTGTCATTGCTTCGACTCTGCCAGCCTCGGTGGGCAGCAGGTGGTGTCCTCCCAGCGGGAACTGCTTCCCAACAGACTGGTGAGGGATGGAGAGGGTGACACGTCTCGGCCACCAGAGAGGCCTGGAGAAATCTTACTCATGGTCCAGGTTCAGAATGCAATCTACCCCCTGAGTTATTTTTGCTAGATATTATACACCATAATAGTTGCATTCCCCTTATTGGTCCTTTCTGGATTTCCTTTATTTTTTTGGAGGCAAGTGCATGATTTTCCAGGCTTTTCAGTCTCTGAGACTTGTCAGTCCATAATTCAGTATCCAGATGATGCCAAGGCATTTAATAGATCCTTTTAATGTAATAATCTCACATCAGTTTCAATGTGAAAAATCTTGCAGCTGCACACGAGGGAGGGTTTAAACACAAACCCGAGTACAGGCAGTGACACTTTTCCATACTCACATTTAGACCTGGGCAAATTTCCAGGGGAATCCACCTTTGTCTCCTACAGCCAGGACTTCAGAAGGAGCAATGGATTGTTCAGCAGCGAGCAGTCAGACAACAGTCCTGCTTAGGGTCTGATCTACCTAGTACAGGACAGACAGCTATTGTATTTGGGATAAGACAACAGCAATAATACCAAGACTCAGTGCAAAACATGGTTTGTTACACTGAAGTCAATGCCTTAGCTGAGAACAGAGTTGCTTCCTTTGCTCTTCATGCCCACCTTGCAGCCCAGCGCTGCTTATCTGCTCTGCTCTGCCTTGTTCAGTGTGGGATCCAGCTGGTGGGCTGCAGTTGCTTCGTTAATCACTAACGTGCTGCACACTAAGAAAGTACCTAAATGTGTTTTATAATGATTGAAAGGCTACAAGGACAGTGTGCTGACTGCCTTATTGCATACTCAGAGAGCCCTGCAAAAGCTTGGCCAAATTGTGGGGTTTAATGGACGCCAAGCATCAGGCCTTCCATTTCCTCTTCTATTTATGTTCTCTGTTTTAATGAAAACCACAAATCTTTCCGGGTGAATTGTTTCTTAAGTGAATTTAGAACAGTTAACACTTGCATTTATTAATTTTGTAGAAAAACAGGTATTACTGGTTGCTTAGGACTCCAAGTGCTATCTCAGAGCTCATTGGATGCCAGCTGCAAAATCTTGGTGCTAAGCCTTTGTTGATGATTAAGCCAGGGATGTTATTTTCAGTGCCATGGAGCACCTCCAGCTGTGGCTCCACAATGACCCGAGGAGGACTCAGCACCTCGGACAACACCTCTGCAATTAGTCTGCAAAGCAAAAATAAATGCAAAAAATAATAATAAATGTTTAGGACCAGATTTTCGCAACTGTGCGCACAGAAAGGTAACTGTTTGTATAACCTCAGCATGCATCTGCTGAGATCTCTGATACTTTGTGGTGATGGCACATCTGAATTATTCTTATGAATTGCATGCTTAAGCAATAAATGAGAGCCAAGTCCTAAAGCTACTCATGTCCCAATCCATGAATATGAACTGATTGTATTTTTAATATGAATGTTTGGGTTTCTGAGATCAGGCACTGAGTTTTGATATGCCCTTATCTGAGGAAGTATCTGTGGTGCCTTCTCCCTAAGGTAGCACTCCCAGATCCCACTGTGCCCTGGAGTTTTGTTCCACGGTTCCTTGATTGCATGATCAGAAATGCTCTTTCAGTAATTTCACCTCATTTCTTTTCACTAATGACAGATCTTTTCTCTCTGCAAAACCACCTTCAAATTCTTGATTTCTTTTACTGGGTCACTGTTAGCTCTTCTGTGCTGGAGATTTTTTGCAGATAGGCTTTATGCCAGTCTCCTGCATAAAACTGAATTACATCTTGAGCAGGTATGAACTTGGAACAATTCCTACCTCCCAGGTAAAATAACTCATCGGATGCATAGGCATACTGTGAATCCTGCACAGACTGAAGAGGCTGGGAAGCTGAAAGGAAATTTTTCTAACTCGCAGCTGAATTTCTCCTGGTGAAGGATATGTACAACCAACTGCAAGAAAACAAATGATTGTTCTGATTTATTTTCCACTGTAGGAATAATTGGTAACATTGTTCTTCTTGGCAAAGATGAATAGTTGGAACCAGACTATTTCAGAGACAAAATATCCACAGGGAGAGATTTTTGAGGCAGTCATAGGATGCACCCTACAGAGTGTGATTCTCATGACATTAAAGCAGTGCTAATGGCACTGTGATTAACTTCTAATGAAGAAAGAAATGAACCTGATAAACACAGCATAAATGTTCTACGGCAAGGACAATAAAAATATTAAATTTTAGGCAAGGTCTGGCTCTCTCTGAAGCCAAATCAGATGAGCTTACTGAACTTAGCCATAACAGGCAAAAGAATTTATGACTGTGGAGGACGAAGAAATACTGCCGTGAGTCTGAGTTGCTGAATAACTCTATACCACAGAAGAGATCCCCCAGAGTTTTGCAATAGTAACTGTTGTGCTACTTTGTGGAATTCTCTGACCCTTTGATAATGTTTCCTCCTTTTAACAGCACAATCCGCACTGCTTCTTGAAAGCTTTTAGAATATTTTTCCTTATGCTTTTATCCTAGAGAAGAAGGCAGGCCTGCATTTGGTATTTAGGACAGGGAGCTGGCAATCTGGATTCTTTTCAGCTTTGTCACTAAACCGTGGTATGACTTTGGTCTACTCATTGTAAAGCGCCACGGCTTAGGGAAGCTATGGGGAGTCTCTGTGCCTCGCGGAAAGGATCCTGTGTGTGCCTACTGAAGTGACCGCTTTCCCTAGCCTTGCACTCGGCAGTACCAGCTCCTTCACTGCTTCTTTGCCGCCTGGCAGAAAGTACTCCCACCTGTACCACGCTGAGGTTCATGTTCTCGGGGTACCCACAGTCTGTGATATCCATGGAATTGTAACGCCGGAGCTTTGCTCATTTACCTTATCCCCAACATCAGCTAAGCCTCTTAGTAAAACAGGAGTTTATTTAGTAACAATTAAAATTAGACATTTAGATATTAAACTGGGAGGAAGTAATCAAGTAAAATGAAAATTATTCCAATTCTAGCTGAAATTTTGCAACCAGAGGCTAGTGTTTTAGGCTCTCCTCCCCAGAATCTCAAAGAATGTCCACATGCTCAGGCACTGGGATCCATTAGCCCCAGTCCTGAATATACATCATGCTCCATCCTTCTTGGAGCAACTCTTTGAAGTTCTCCACAGTTTTGTTCCCTAGAAATTAAGTTTTATAATATAAATGCATCTCTAATTGGCTTTTACCAAAGCCAGCAGCAATGGATATTTTACCAGTGGTTCCTCTGGGTTTAGACCTAATTGACCAGAAGGTGTGTGACCTCTATAAATACACCTGCTGGCCTTTCCTGGGAGCGAGGTGCCTTATTATTTCTCCTTTCCTCCTATCCAGCCTGCTGGCTACTGCTTCCCACCCACTCTGAGCTGCTCCCTTGGTTTCCTTGTACAGAGTTATTAGTGTTATTCAAACATTGGTTATACACAGATTCTATTAAGCTTATGATCTGTGTTAGTGGTTTCCTATAGAGACCTATACGTGCTACATTGTGCATATAGGTTAGTTATTGATAACAAGTTGCTCAGGGGGGACTCATCTATGAGAACAGGAACTTCTCAGCTTTATGCTCTGACACTGTCACTTAGGCTATAATTTTCAAAACCCTCCAACAATAACATGCTTAATTTTTAATATCTACCTTCAGGTGAGTCACTGAGCACCTCAAGCTTCTGTTAACTTCATTTGGATTTGAGGTGCTGGTCTTGAAATGAGGCCACTGGCATTGGGCACCTCCAACTTCCCCTGACTTTGGCTTTTGGGTGCCTGTACACACTAGAAACAAGCTAAACAAAAACATGTTTGTTTTTTTTTTTTTTTTTTTTTTTTTTTTTTTTTTTTTTTTTTTTTTGAAGAGCCTTCAACATTAAAATGGGACTTCCAATTTCTAAAGGCTGACAGGGAATTAGTTTTGAGTCAGTCTTTGTGTGGTCATTTTTACTCTGCAATGAGCGTATTCTTGCACAGAATTACACTAAAAAAATTGTCAAGAGACATTGTCTTTTGTTTCCATGAGTTTGCAAATATTCCCAAGCAAATGTGATGTAAGCCAGCAAGACCCAGCTTTTATCCTCCCAAATAAAAGACCTTCCTGAACAACATAGACCCTCAGCTAACTTTGAGCTCCGGTGGCTGCCGGAGGGAGCGTGCTGCTGATCTCACGCTGCCAGCAGCCATAAGGCCCAAGCCTTTTGCCATGGCACTGACACGGTGCTGAGACAGCCTCTGCCTGAGCAGGCGTGCATTGCTGTGTGCCCAAAGCAACCAGGAACAGCACTGCTGTAACAGCAGCTAGAAGATTATACAATGTATGTGGCAAAATAATTCCTGTCTCAGTGCACCAGGAGCTCCTCCCCATGTAAACAAACTCTTGGTCACTTATGAAAGTTGGACTTTGCTTCTTAAATTATTTACGTCTTGTAAATTTAAGGTACCCTGAAAAAAATGGAGCAGAAAATAGATATTCAGGTACTTGGCACCATTTTCCAAAATTTCTGTTTGCATTCCCAGCAGCCTAAGCAGATAGATATATTATGAATCTGGCCTTTGATGCTCCAGGCTACTGCAAAAAGTTCAAAGCAGACACACACTGAGGTCACTGTTGCATCTTGCTGCGAGTGTAATGTAGACATCTGGAGCACTGCTAGGTTGGCTCTCCCAGGCAATGGCAGCTGGCTGTGCAGCGGTGTCCTTCTGCCCAGGCAGAACAGTGTAGCTCGTGCGAGCTCAGTGCTGCTACAGCCAGGCTACCACAGCGACGTGGACAAGGGAAATTATGGCTGCAGCAGGGGGGCTCCATATAGTACTGGCATGGCATCACGTTTTGATGAGACTTTAGTAAAACTAAGTTTCCCAAATTCCTCTGATGAAGGACATTTTATGTGTTCAGTCGGTTTCATTGCCTAATTATGAACAGCAACTAAGACTTTCACACACGTAGTTTGTAATTATTCACATTTTGCAAAATTCCCTTGCCTTGACTTCTCTATTACTACTAGTAGTGTAGTAGTAGTAGTAGTAGTACTAGTAAGGCATACTGCACATTTTATTATTTATCCAAGTTCCATAGACCAAGCCACGTCATCAAGCCTCACATCTTCAGCTGACAGCAAAATGGCCCAGACCTGAAGCAGCTGGCTTGATGCTGCTGTGATTGTGGCTCACATGTACCTTGACAGACTCCACAACACCTTAGGAAACTGAATTAAACTGGTAGTACACAGGCATGCAGCACATACCACCGAGGCTGATTCTGCAGATGGTCAGACCATGAGTGAGCTTGCCCACAGGAGCAGTCCAACCCAAGGACTCCCACTGATTGCAACACTGCAGTGAGATTATTTGCATACATGAATCTGTGCGTGTGGATATGTTCTTGTATTTATCAGTCCTGTAGTTCCTAGGTACCATCAACTTCCAGTGACCTTTCTGGGAGTTGGCGGCATTTAGGGCTGCATCGTATCCCGTGCATCTGTCCTAATTCAGCGACTCACTGAACTGCGCCAGTAAGACTCATGCAGATCTGTATGCGATTTACGGAATGGGGAACACGTTGAGTGCCTTTACGCGCCTCTAATCAGCGATTTAATTGTACTTTCAAAACACTGCTTTGAAAACTGTGCTCTCGGTGAAAAATAAAGCCAATGCTAATGTTTTTTTCCTCATGCTATTAGGTTGGGTCAGATTGGGAAACGCGTGTGCAGGCAGGCAGAGGCCGCCAGGCCGGCTGGCTTTGAGGCCTTGTTGGCGAGAGCTCAGCAGGGCCCTGCGCTGGGGCCTGGGCACCAATGTCCCACACAAAGAAAACAGTTCCTCGAGGAGATACCTTGAAGCCAAAGTAACTGAGCAGGGGTTCTGCGTTATGTTATTTCTTTTCTTGTTGGTGTCTGTACACTGCAGCCACAGTGGTGGGCAAACCACAGCGTGGCCTGATTGTCTGGGCAGATGGACGGAACAATGCCGGCCCCTTCTTCACGGGCTGCTTCTCCTGGAAAAGGCTTTCTGACTCGGCTGTGGGGTTTTGCAACAGTATGGAGTGAATATGTCCAAATGGGAAAGTCTCCAAATGGTGACTGGGACATTAGTACGAAGTATTATTAATAAATGAATTGACTTTGTTTTTATTAGCTAAATAAATAAACCTAGGCTCATATTGTTGGAGTGAAACTAAAACTGGGAGAGACAACATTAAGAACACAACTAGAATAAAAGCTGCCACACAGTAAATCAAAGAAAAAGAAAAGTACATGGCTATTAATGTTCTACTATAACATTCCTCACAAGCTCTCTGCAGTGTGGAGAACTGCAAGCCAACATTTTTCAACAGTCCCAAAGAATGCGAAATGTAAATGTTTAGAAGAGTGTTTTTCTTGCCAAGCTGAGAGCAATCATAAACATCAGCTTCTACTAGAAACATTTTAAAAAGATGCACTCCTTGCTGCCAGCTTTGGAGAGCAACACCATTTAAATTAGATTGGAGTGTCCTTGGATTCTTGACACTCCATTGCTACCTTTTATTTGCCAAAAATTGTTGGATCGATGTTATGTTTGAATTTAAAGTATGAACTGCAACTGTATTAAATATGTTGCTTAAATGTTATGTGGATAAGCAGTCAGTTAACCTGCCTTGGATTCATTTTGAGGAAGACACGGGTCAAAAGAAAACGTTGAGGGAAAAGAACCATTGTTTTAATTATTGTACTTATTTTCTGTGCCATTACAAATGTGCATGGTGTGTCAAGTGGCACTCACAGATTTGTTGAGGTGTAGTATTGCCATAGCTAATATCCTAAAAGCTAACCATGACTTACTCCTTACTGTAACTACTCTGCCTTTCAGCTGAGAGGTCTGTAAATATCATTAATAAAATTATCCAGTAAACCGCCATTGTAGATCTGTATTAGGTAATACTAAACTGCTGATCCTGACAGCATGTTATTTCTTCACAATAACATCCTCCTATAAATTGTCATCTGATAATCTTAGCCAAAATGTTAAAATACAGGAAAATTGAAATGCTTTGCGAACTAAAGCCAGTTTCAACTGATTGTTTTAGTTATATCACCCTCAGATTCCAAACAAATCAAATTATATAATTTTAGCATTTTCTAAAAAGTAAAACATTTTAGCTTTGGGATTCAAAGTTTCCATTTTAGTTTAGTGCTTAATTATATTTTTGGAAACCCTTAAAGCAAAATTAAATATTTGAATCAAACCATTTCCGTATGAACCAAAACATCTTTTTTGTCAGTGCTGCGAGTGAATCAAATTTAATATGTTTTTAGAAGAAAGAGCCGTCTCTGATCACAACCCAAAGCATCTCCTTATATAATCAGTGCTCATTTTGTTCACCTCCCTTATTTTGCACCATGAGAGCAGATGGACTTGGGTTCACCTGGTCATTTGTGGATCATAGTTATTCATCTTTGCACTTTTCATTTCAATAAAAGACTTTGAAATAATCTAGGAAAAATCTGTTCTTAGAGAAACTTTCCTGGTGTTATGTATAGCATGCCACTTCTTTGGAACAACTTTGTAAATTTGAAAGAGGATTTTCAAAGGCATAGAGAGCAGTTTGGAGCACCAGTCTCAGATAAACAGATTCTTAAAGAAGGATGACAAAGCTAATGCTACTTTGAAACTGTAGTACTGAAATAGTAATGGTGAAATCATGAGATTTCATTTTCAAAAACAGTAATATATTTTTAGTTCTTTTTTTTCTTCCTTTTTTAATTTGTATTTTGGGATGATCACATGCTACTTCTACAGGATACTTCTGCAAGTGTGGCTGCTGGGACTGTCCAGCTGCTCTGTTCTCCTCCAGTAGTCCCGTCTGAGAACAGCTGAACTTGTGGGGCATATGATGAAAAGCAAGGAGAAAACACCTCGTCATTATAAGCAGATGTTTTGAATGAATGCAGAAGACTGAATTAATTTCCTCTTTTTCTCTCTTTGTTGCTACAGAAACAGTGATCTTTGGAGTTTACAACTGTTACCTGTGTCAAAGAAACAGAGACTAAAAATGAGTGTAAGAGCAGAGAATACCTGCAGCCATCGCAGGGTGGAAGGACATGAAAAAGATCCAACAGCAGCAAATAAGAAGATGTGAGCTATGCTATGCTCACAGTGGAATCATTAGGAATTTTGCCATGAGAACAGAACGGAGTTGTTCTTTCAGGTATGAAATGCACTGTAAATTACAAATATTGAGCTCACATTAAGAGGTTAAGACAGGAAGCTGTTTTCTTTCTAGGATGAGCCAAGAAGCTGCAATAGCTGGGTCTCTAAACTTGTGTATTCTAGCCAAGCCTTGGCAGAAGTCTTGCTTCCAGCATCCCTTGAGGGTATTTTTACTTCCCAGTAATATATATCATAGTTCTCCCATCCCTTCCTTGAGTTCTGGTGTCCTTCTGTCTCTTTTCCATCTGATCAAGAGCCTACATAGTAATCCAAAGTACACTGGAGTCAGTAGATGTCTTTGCACTGTCTTTAATAGGCTCTGAATCAGAACAGAGAGGTCATAGTTAGGTTTGTAATTCGTTTTGCAGATAAATTGGAACATTTTGCCATTGTTTTGATTTGAACCTCAGATAGTCCTAGAAATAGCAGAAATAGCACATACATAAAGCCAGGTTCATGCCAATGGAACAACCAGGAGAGTTTATGTATGCCATCCCAAGAGAAACGGGATCTTGGTGGCGGAACCAGGAAAGCAGTCTCAGAGTCCTCACTTCCCTCCTTGTGCTTTCACCATTTGATCACACAAACTCCCCCAGATTATCATAAAATTGTGCAAAGAGCAACATCCAGTAGAGACCAGCTCTGCCTGGCTCCTATGAGCCTGCCAAGGCTGTTGGGATAGCGAGGGAAGAGAAACACAATTCATTTTAAGAAGGTTTTCCTCCCCTATTTTGTCGTTGTCTTTGTGGTGGTTTGTGAAATGCTGGGAAGGGACATTACAATGAACAGAAAATGTTCCAAGGAAACCAGCCTTCTCCATGCCATTGCCCAACAAGCATCCAGCGTACCAACCGCGGAGCTTAGCATAGGAGTGTATGACACGACACACATGGGGACTGTGATTTCTGCTGGGATAAGGCCTGTCTGAATTCACAGCGCAGAGAAAGGGCAGAGAATTAGAGCCTGTCCCTGCCTGGTCAGGCTCTCCCTCACCTCCAATACAAATGCAGGTGCAAAATTATCAAGACTGTATTTTTTTGCATAATTTAAAGCTGTAAAATGGAAGCTGCCTTTGAGCATTTGGCTCTTCCTCTCTTGCAAGTTAGGGCCAGATGCAAAAGAAGACTTAAGCACCTACAACTCGGTAGGTTCCTCCCTGCTCAGGATAACATTTCTTCCAGTACCAGCAATTTTATGTCTAGACATGCCCAGAACTGCTGTGATCTGAGCAGCTTAGTACATAGTTCCCACCTAAAACCTGTTGGGATCCTGAAAGAAGTAAAGGAGCCTCCATTTTCTCAGGCCAGCCAAATCAAATGGAATGTTCTGAACAAGCCTCATACACACCAGCAGGACCAGTCCCCTTGTATGGTACAGTCATAACTACTTTCTTTTAAATTTGACCAGAGGGGAGTGGTGATATCTGGCTGAACAGTGCTTTTGACTGACAAACACAAGCAAAGTCAGAGACGTTCTTAGCTATTTTGTGTAAGGGTCCAGGCCTGCCCCGGTCTTGTGGGCATTGTCTAGGAGAATAAACATTCCCTTTGGGAATGAGATTGGAAATCTGAAAGTTTCCACCACAAAGAAGAAAGGAAAACACACACACACACACACACATGCCCCTTTCAAGGAAAACATAAATGTAGAGAATTAAAAATAATAATAATAACAAAAAAAAACCTGAAGAAACCACAGTTATTTTGCTGGCTAATATCACGAAGACATGATAGTACTTGCAGCTTCCTGCTTGGACCTGGCTTGCTCCAAAGTTATTTTGTGTGTTAATCATGTGGTTTAGATGATGAAGATTAGGTCTGAGTAAGCTGTTTCAGATAAAAGGGGAAAAAGCAGCAACCAAACCTTCACCCAAAACTCCGACCTAAACTTTTCTAAGCTTTGAAAAGAAAAAAAAAAGTATTCACTTTTCTTTATTATTCTTTTGTTTAGCAATTAAGATTTTATTTAAAGGTACAATTATTCATTAGCTACAGTTATTCATTCAAAGTTTTAAAAGTGCAGAATGTTGTAAGAAGGATTACTGTTATCAGTACAAACACAAAAGTACATTTCTTTCCCTTTTCCTGAACTGAGCTTTCTAATAGCACTTTTTTTTTTTTTTTAATTCTTTTTACTGTTTCCAGTATAACCAACAGCATACTGTGTAAGTTTCTACACAGTTTTTTGTTTTCTATGCATCTTGGCCTGGAATGTTCAGTTACAGATTTCCCGATAAAGACTCCAGCTGACAGCTAGCAATTTGGCCAGTATTTCTCAAAAAATAGGTATATAAAATCACGTTCTAAAACCAAACGGAAGTGTGTAAGGGGTCTGATTCTCAAAAAACAAGAATTGCTTGTTGCTCAGCAATTTTGAAAATTAAACTATGTTCTTTAGTGCTTTACTGTGTAATACTTTTAGATACCTATTTTTAAGTATTTGCCTCAATGGGTGGGATACTTTTGTGTTTGATTTGCACACATTTGGCATGTAGTGTGCAAAGGAAATACATACCTTCTCCATTTATGTGCTGGCTGGGCAACTCTTTGCATATGCGTAACAAGTCCAATATTTGCTTATGCAGACATTATATAAGTACAATTGTAACTGCTGGCCCAATCTTCCATTGCTTTTAAATTATGCAGACTGGGAGCCTGGCACTTCCAGATGTGCTAGACAGGGTTTTACACACCCTGTGGACTTGTTCTGAGTCCCATGGGTTTGGACACAGCTGTAAGGCGGTGGGGAATCGGGCTCTAGGATATTGTATGAGAACACTTCTATTTAGAAAATCAACCTTCTAGAAAATCAAGTCTCCTGCATTTCAGTCCACTATAAAGCACCAGCGTGCAGCAGAGCTGACTTGAAATGACCCATAATGGACTAGCCATGGGGCAGGGTACCGGTCAGGAGATACCGTAACATCAGGCATTTCACAACAGAGCTGGACCTTGATCCTTCCAAAGTTCAGGCAAATAAATGAGATGCTCAAATTAGGAGTCTAGCTCCTTCACTGCAGTCACTGTCAAGAGCCATATAGCTTTAAAAAGAGATTGAGTTTCTGAGACATTAAGGAAACAGGGATTCTAACAGTTAAGCACGATTAATCCAAGCCTTAGAGCCAAGAACATGCAAAAGTGAAGTGTCACAGAAGGACATAAGACTGTGGCAAGCGCTGTCTGGAGACTGCTATTCAGTCGTTTGATTTTTCTGCACATCTGCAATTAGTGATTTCAAGTGGGATTGTTGGAGGGGATCTGCTTTTCGTGACAGCTGCTGTTTGTGCAGCGGTTCAAACCCAACTGCAGTCAGGATATATTAAAAATGGAATGAGTAAGCTGCTCTAGAGAGTGACTTCCATCATTATAAACTAAAGAGGCTCGGATTAGCATTTGAACTTTTTGAATGCTTATTCTAATTAAACCACAGAATCTTCTGAGAGCTTCATCCATCACTAATTAAGACATGCAACCATTTATCTGTGGTTCATCCGTGCACTTAGCAGTTTGTGCTTTAGTGGGACTTAGCAGTGCAAAGTGTCTGCGCTGGGCTAAATGCCACTCAGAGGAACACATGGACTAATGAACTCTGCACTTTTATATTAACCGTCTTACCCCTTCCGTACTCGGGAATACTAGTGTGGCTTCAGATGTGGAGCTAAAACAAATAATCCACTTCAAAAATAAACTGCCCTAGGAAGTATCTTTGAGCTTTTTAATGTTGAATTAAATATAAAAATAAAAACACGTGAATGCAAATAACTCTTCCTGCAAAGAATGCAGCACAAACTTCCGAGTGTTTTGGTAGTACCTGAGAGCTGGGATATAAAACTGCCTGTAAACAACAGTGAATCTGTCTGGCAGCTCTGTTTTATTTCTCTCTCTTCTCCATCTCCCCCAGTACAAATTAATAAATATTGATGAGAAAGAGAAGCAATAAGACTTATCTATTAATTTCTCTCCTTTTATTTTCTGGACATGCTTAATTTAAAAGTGTGTTGGGGTTACCTTTAGTCATATATATGGCTGTTTGAGCCTTTTATTAGCCATGATTCATTCTGCATATCAGCACAAGGTGGTGATCATGCTTTCAGTCTGTATCTGTTCCATGATGCTCGGTTATCTGTCTGCCCCTGAGCTATCGGTAGGTATGGATTTGCATGTACACTGTTGTCCTATGACAATAGTATGCCAGGAATGACCGGTCTGGTATTACCTGGTCAGGTGAGGTTCCATTCAAATAATGTACATGCCACCAAAACAATTCAGATCAAAGGTCTGTCTTTCAACAGAATTAAAATATACGGACTTCTAAAGCAATTTTAGCAGTTGGCTTTACAAATGAACTTATGTCAGCTGCTCTGTATGATGACTGACTAAATTACTTATATATCTAATCTTATCTAGCTATCTGTCTGTCTGTTTTTCAGCATTTCAGTACCCATCACCATATTATCTAGGCGCCACCATAAGATTAAGAAGCTCTGTAGTGACATTCTCAACATGATCTGCTCAGAGGTCATTAGCAGAGCCTTTCATACTGGCAAGGATCGGAGGAGAGCAAGGAAGTGCGCAGCAGAAGGAGAGAAAAAGGAAAAGAGGCGGTAAGCAGTTGGAGCCATTTTAGTTGTGCTCATCCTGTGTGGCTTGCTTAGCTAGTACTGAAATGTAAGAACCTCATGTCAGCTGTCTTTATTTTGATATGAGGACTATAGTACTTGTTGTTACACTGCTGTTACATCAGAAAATTATCTCACACGGCCTCCAGATTGCTGTCTCTGTGCTTTCTTCAGATGCTGTTTACCTGCTTGGTCTTCATGATTTCCGTATATTACTGCCTCAGAGCAGGATACGGCTCTCAAAAATTCCTAGTAGAGAGCAAGCACTGCATCTCAGAGAACCACCTTCTCCAAACTAATATATTAGCTAAGGTTTTATTTTTAGCTTAGCATGTGGATCCTACATACAGCTTGAACTTGGAGAAGGAAAAAAGGTGTTTTTTAATGTCCACAGAGTTACACAGGACCCATGGACTCAGGAGAGATAATTTTGTCCCATGAGACCCAGTCTTGCTTTCACTGAAGTCACCTGCTGTAGGCTCTCTGATTGCCATGGGCGCACACTGAGGACAGTCTGGGGCACTTGCATTTTGGAAGGGTGACACTGGCTCTACTGTGTGTGTTCACTGATGCAGTTTGTTGCTACCGTTTCAAGAAATACACTGGTAAGTGAAAAAATGGCCAAAGCTCTTTATTTCACTGCTGCAACTAGGAAGCCGGTTCAGTCCTGAGGAGGCCAATAGCAGTATGCTGATACACTCAAAAAAAACCCTCTGGGGGTCCTTTGTACCGCTTTTGGTACAAAAACATGGGGATTTACACTAGGGGATAAATAGTTGGTTCCAAAGCAAGAAGGAAAGAGCCAAAGTTGGAAGCTAACCACAATACGTGGGTGTAAGCGATTACCAAAGGCTTCCAGTAACTCTGCTATCATCAGAGACTGGCTTTATGGGTATGGCCTCAAGAAGTTTCCCTCCACTTAATTAAAGAGGCAGATAAGTATCTAGGTGGAGTGTGCAGATAGGTTCTGAATGAGTTATCCACTAAGGCTGGTTCGCTGCACCTATTGTTAAAGCCAAAATATAATATCAGATTAATGCATTATATTTGCCTATTATAGCACTATGTCATCATTATATGACATGTTATAATTAAAGCCCTGCGTTAGAAACAAAACTATTTGGCTTGGGATAAGTTGCCTTTATGACTTCTGTGGTTATGATTTCCTCCTTTTCTTAACCCCTTAAAACTGCATAATATAGCTATTTGTAACTGTATAAAGAAAGTTTCTAGTTTCAGATTCTAATCTCAGGTAATTCAATGTAAATAAAGTCAAAATCTGGCAGATAGGCTTTTCCTGTGTCTGAGTATTTGCTAATAGAGGGAAATGCCACGCTGCCCGGGTTGAAGGAGTCACAAAGATGGGCATTAGATTAAATACGCGCACACACAACTCGCCATCTAGCCCTCGTAATCTGTCCACATCAGTTCCTGATTATGTACAATTCCCCATTACTTTTTAGGAGAAGAAGCCACTCAGCATGCTTTTACTCTTCTTTTTCCTTCCTGGAACTACAGGAGGTAAAAATTGGTTATTAGACTGGTTTCTGGACCTAGCTCTCAGGAAACCATTCTCACGAATGCAAATCTGCAGAATGGGTGTGTGATTGCATGCCTAACTCAGAGATACGATTTAAGATTACAGTTTGGGTAACTGACTATGTTAATGTGTTTAATTAGTGATTTGCATATGCAAGCTTTTAAATTTCAGTAGTTGGTGATTCATGCATTTAAGTGCCAACCTTAGTCTTGCTGTCAGGTTTAGGTAGACAGTGTGCCAGCAGTACCCCCTATCTCCCACATCAAGTGCACAGGGCAAGTATTGTCACCACTCAAAAGGTAATTTCCTGAAAATAGTCAGGCCTAGTCTATTTGAGAAGCAAACGTGCTGTGGGGTTATGAATTTTCCTGCTGTTGTTTGGTAGCAGCTTTTATTATTTAATATTTTGCAATACCCTTATATAAATCTAATTGATGTCTTTTATATTAGTAACCAAACTTTGCATTTGTTTAGTTTGGAGATGACCACCTTAATAAAGGTTAATTATGAGAAGACGATTGCCAATAGCTAGGGGTGATATCCCACTGTCTTAGTCAATCGGTGAGAGTTTATTCTGTTGCTGCAACGCTGTTAACTCAATAGTTTGCTTCCTAATTCGTGGGTGACCTTTCGCCTAGACTTGGACAGAGCTGGGTTTGGCCTTGGTAACTTGCTTGTGCAGTTTTAGGCTTTGAGCATGCCAAGCACTATTTTGTTATTTCTGTTTCACATACATCTTGGAAATGCATGTTCGCTTCACGCAGGAAGGCCCCAGGTATAAATGCCAGATTTCTCAGGTCATCAGTCTGGGATATACATGGAATTTGGATTTATAAAGCTTGCTGGAGACACATTTTTAGCATTTCATCTAAAATAAGAACATTCCTAAAGCGAAAAGTAAATAATGTAAAAATAATAATATGCAACAAGGTGATTTTTTTTTGCACAGAAAAGTTATTTCGTCAGCTTTTGCTGTTGGACCCGGCTCAAGATGGGCCTGTCTTCCCTGCACAGCTGCTTGCTCACACGGGTAAGTCACTAAACTTGATCCCACTGTGACTGCTCCTGTTTGCACGGAAAGGAAGCTCTGAAGGGATGACTCAGAGGGCAAAACGGGATGGAATGGGCCACACATGGGCATTCCAGAGGAGTGTGTTCTCCTCAGTGCTGATTAATTTTCTGCTCTGCAAAATACTTAACAATACAAAACACTGGTAATTTCTTCATTCTTTAAACATTTCCATCAGTCTCTTAAAGGTGCTTTTATGAAGTCCATTCTGTCCTTTTCCATGTTGATTGATGAGTCAGACCTAATTACATCAACAATTTATTATCATGACATGTTGTCCCTGAGTAGCATGTTATTACATACTTAGTAAAACTGCAGACATACCCACCAATATCAGGAATTACATACTGTCAAGGGGAAGGGAGTTTGAAAGGAAAATGCTGAGGAGTCAGAGAAATTCTGTGAACACAGAGCTCGGGTTCCAGGAGAGGAAAAGGAAGATAGTACCCAACTTTAGGATCATTTCAAATACCTTAAAAAGCATGAGGCATGATGAAAATATGGCCCCTGCAGAGGATTTCATCATGAGGGATAGGCTTCTGTACTCTACGAGTCAGAAAAATTACTTTCTAATAGCATCTGCCTATTTTACATACATAATGAGCCAAATTCGGTGTGGTCATGCTGCTGCCTGGAGAGTGTTTGGAGTCAGGGACAATTGTGCTTCCAGTCATTTTCACCAGAAGACTGTCCTAAAGAGTGTACACTATAAAAATAACTGAAGGCTTTCCCTGGTGAACTCATTTTCATTTTTAGCATTTAATACAGACTAAGTAATTGATACGTGGCGTTATTGATGTCTCTTATCTCGTATTTCACACTTCTTTAAACAAATAACACCTGAAACATCCACCTCTGTTCTCTCACATCCAGGAAGTGTCTTTCTTTCTGCGGAATAAAGAAGTGAAGCGTTGAAGGGTGAGGTAGCTTGTCCAAAAAAGCAAGTTTGAAACAATGCCAGAGACAGGACTATACTTTCTTTTTTCCAGACTCAGTAGGCCATCATTCCTGCCTAGTTATATGGGGCAGAGCAGCGGAGGCTGAAAAGCAGCTACCTGGGTATAACATGAAGCACAGGACCAGTGCAGCGTGCCCCTGTACCACACCAGGGTCCCCCAGCTTGCTTGGCTGTGTAGTGAGACCAAAACCCTCCGGAGATCCCAAGCTAATGCTCAGTCCCTGCGGGGAGGCTGGACGAGGACTCAGATTAGCTCAGAGTGTAAGTTCTGTGAAGTGCTTATTTGGAGCTCACTTTTACCCCTTTCCTCCCCTCAAGACATTGTGGCAACTCTCAGAGGGAAGAACCTCACACTGCATTTATAATGCTGGTAGCAATGGGCTTTTCTGTCCTAAATTTGTGCACAAGTGATTTGGTTACAAACAACTGTGGATGTTGACGAGCTGTGGATGCAGGAGGCAGAGTCAGTCAGAGTTACCAGGACATGAGAGTAAAAGGCAGCATTCCTCCCAGGCGAGTTTTATGCAGTATTAAATGTATTTGACGTGGATAATTAATTTTGCCATTTTTCCACTTCCTACCCAAGTGCCAATGAGAAACCCTTCTCAGCATAAAGCCTGTTTTGAAGCAAGGGATGCAACGGCCTGAAACGCCTGAAACGCTGGTGTCTGAAATCCTTGTTTTACACCAGCAGAGCCTAAGTGCTAAATGGTGAGAATAAGGAAGGAATATGGGGCTGCTGGGAGGTGGTCCTCACCCTCCTCTTCTCTGACTGCACATGAGGATGAAGCCAGCTTCTGCCACAGATCCACAGGCAGAAGCACTTCCTGCAAAGATATCTTTTCCTTGAGGAAGAAAACCAACCCTGTAATTTCTGGACATTGGAGTAAGCAAAATAACCCTCCAAATGGGAGCAGCCTGCAAAGAACAGAACAGTGTTTGCCTCGGTGTGCAGAAACCAGGAATTAATAAGCCCAAGAGGTCTATATTGCCATCTTCCTTATAGGAATCTGTTGATCAGGAGATTAGGAAGGCACTACCCTGAGAGCGCAGCTACTACCTTGATTAGCAGTTTCACAGTCTCGTAAAAGGCACCTCGTTTTGCTCTCCCATGTAGGTGGAGCTTTGTTGGCAGGTGGAGCATAGGAAAGGATTGCCAGTATTTTTTTTCCCACCTCTAATCCTGCACTGAATGCCTAAGAGGAGCTATTGCAGAGGAGGGGTTCTGCCGAGGGCTGCCAGCTGCGTCCCCCTGCTCCGTGGGCTCCCTGAGATGCAGTCGCTGCTGGAGGAGGGGACACAGACACGTTACGGGGCGTTTGTCCCTGAGCTGCCCTGTGCTGGAGAATGCTGCCCTGCTCCTGCCTGTCTCGGGATGGCTGGGTACCAACCTGCTGCTACCCTCTGCTACCCCTGGTTAAAGCAGGATTTTGCCTTTTTTTTTTCTCTCTCTTTTTTTTTTTTTTTAAGAGAAACCTTGTAGTTTTACCTGTCACAGTAAACTGGCTCTAATGCCAGTAAAGCACGCCTAATTGGCAGGATTTAGAGACTGATCATTTCAATTTATGCCCAGAACAGGTAGGGCAGCAAAGAAAGCCTCTCCCACCCAACCCCACCCCTTCTCACCAAAGTGCCTCAACCCTGCCCTGAAGGGACCACCTGGAGGGCTGAGAAGGGAGTTCCCTCCCTGCGCGCAATAAAAAGGCACAGTCCTACAGTAAATACCAGGGTAAGCTTATGGCTGTTTAATAGTTAGTGTACCTCTGGTAATAAAGCTCTGGCAGGGCTCGTGCAGAAGAGCACCTGCTAGTGAATTAATGCAAAAGCAGGAGCCATTGGATAAGTCTTTGCCTTCAAAAACTTGGCAAAACCCAGCAGAGGAGAATTTTCACTTCATGTTACCGTGAGGTCAGTGAGAAAATAGTTCAGTGCCCCTAGTGTGTCTGTTGGAAACAGTTCCCATCACTGCCACAGCCTGCAATAGCCTTCCCAGAACCAGGCGCTGGTTGGTCTCACTTCCTTCTTTTAAAGCCTCTTTGCCCCATGGAGATCTGCCTTTTAGTCTTTTTTGCCAAACCCTTTCTAATCTGCCAGCCTCACTTGTGAACTGTATCCCCTGCAACCAGGCACAGGATTGTATTGCAACAGGTTTGTTTGCATCATGCTCACCCATTCCAGGTGCCTCATCCTCCGCAAGCCAAAATCCACAGGAGCTAATTCTGGAGAAAGGCACAGCTGACCCATATTTGGTACAGAAAGAGGAAGAGAAGTACCAAGGAGTAGTGGTTTTCCCCTGTAAAGTGGGAGTATCTGTTCATCTAAATAAAATGCTATGAAAAGAAAAAACAAACAGCAAAGCCCAGTGCAACCACCGTGTCGCTCTGAGCCTTCAGCAGACCCGTCTTATGCAATTGCAGAACTAAAATAAAAATAACATTTTCCAGTAGCCATTAGTGGCACTCAGATTGCCCAATGCAGGAATCATTGCTTTTCTCAGCGTCTGCTTTATCAGTTGCCTTCCAGCCCGTAGAAGTCCCTGGTTCTTGGCAGCGGCTCCTGCTGATGTGGAGTGGGTTGTTGCCTAAGAGTGCTTTGATCACCAGCCAGGTACTAACACCATGCGTTGGAGCAGTGGCTTGCCAGCCCCGGCCAGCAGACACACTGAATGGGCTCCTTCAGCACAGGAGGAGGAAACCAGGATTCATTTTGGCCCATCTGGGTGCATCTCATGCAGCATCTTTTGAACACCCAGAGTTTCTGCCATATTTTCTGTGCCAGCGGCACAGCTGCATCACAGCAGTGATCCAGAGGCCAGGTAGCTATCCGTGCCTCGGACTGGAATGGTGTGTTTCAGCAGAGCACTTAGCACATCCAGAACTTGCAAGCTGGTGTTCAGCTTTGTTTTGCTTCTGCTCAAGTGCTTTGTTACACTGGGACCCACTGGTAGCTGTTAGAGCACAGGCAGTGTCACACTAGTCAGATTTTCCTTCTGTCCTGAGGAGTACAAAAATGCTGAAGCCACCATCATCACCTTTTGTATGGGAGGGGACAGCCAGATCAGACCATGTGCCTGGGTAGCTCTGTAGAAAATTTCCTAGGGCATGTGGTGCAAAACAGAGGATGGCACAAAAATCTTCCCAGAGACACAGTGATCTCAGATCCATGTATATACAGATCCATGTAAATGCATCCATGTAAATACCGATCTGTGCATTTATCATTACTCATGGGAGTAATAACAGTTCCACTGAAATCACTGCAGCTACATGTATAAAATGAAGCACATATGTAAGATCAGGATCTAAATATATAATAGGCAAATATACCTGCAGCTATGGCAACTGCACGTTAGAGATGCACATATGTGCACACAGTTCCTAGTACATTTAGGGGCTAACTATCTAAAGATATATGATAAACTGGTGAGAGGACCAGGACCAGAAACTGTGTCCTTCCATTCTCATACTTTCGTTAAAGCTCGGTATTTATGCCTTGCTGCTTCATTTCTGTCAGAGTTCTGCACTCATTAACTCTGCAGCTATATAATTTGCTTTGAAAGTGTTTAAGGACACTGCGAACCCCATAGCTAAAGTCCTGCATGAAGGCCTTCTGCCTCCCCTCCTCGTCCTTCAGATCTGGGGACTCAACACAGCAGTCGGAGCTGTTCTTAACTTGGAGCAGAACAATGTTTTCTGCCACCATGAGTGGGCATCAGGAACACATCAGCGAAACCACAGTGCTGCTTGGAAGTTATCTGTCTTCATTGAGCTGGTGTAAAAGCCAGCTTGCATGCAGAAGTTAGGCATAAGTGGCTATGGTCCAGCTTACATTCCTGTAAGCAATCAAACTCCTTGATGATTACTCCTTTTTTTTTTTTTTTTTTTTTTTTTTTTGTGTAATTCTACTCATCTCATTGTGTCAAGTTATCCCACAGATTTTGTTCTGCTTCTTGTACGTTTAAACATTAGACACACTTAAGTATCTCGATGAATTACATTCTAGGTTCCCTTTCTGTCCTTTTGTATTTCAGAAAACAATAGAGGCAGAATCCATGTCCTCCCTGTTCCCTGGAAGACACCTAGACTCGGAGAAATGTGGCGAATCACAGTCAGAAACATCCACCCCCGAGTTATTGTCTAGATGACAGAGGCTGGGGAAATTAGCAAAACAATGTTTCTGCTAGCTAGCCACCAGTGGTCTCTCCTTCTGCTTCTCAAACCGGCTCCAGGCACTTTCTCTTGTTCTTGTGATTCCCTTCCTGAATTACTTCAGCCAAGTAATTGTTTCATCATGTTGCACAGAAATATTTTCCCATCGTGTCACCGTGACATTCATTTCTAAAAGCAAAGCCTCTCTGCTCACTTACACAAAATATAAATCAAGCTCACAAAACTTTTGTGGACCTGGATCACAGGTGAGCTAATGTAGGAGGGGAACGCAGTCAGTGGATGAGGCATTAGAGGGATTTTTGCATTGTTTGAAGGAGACTGATTCCTGTTACTGTAATTTCTAGACAACATCAATGAGCTACCTACCACAGGCTTAATGAAGTGCTGTTGCAATGGACTAGCAAACGCAAGGTATTTATAGAAAACAAACCAGCTGTTGCACTTCTTTTATGTGGGGATAGGGACCATAAGCTTTCGTAGCCTCTATCAAAAACTCAGCTCCTTACTCTGCCTGGCATGCTGTTCAAGCCCATCAAAACGAGGTCTGCTGACAAAGCCAGCGCTTCTGTTGTGTGCTGTAGGGAGGGAATGCGTGAGTTCTGAGATGATTTATTATTCTGCAAATTTTATGAAATTGTGAGCCCTAACTAAAGCCTCTGATTTAAGTACCCTGGACTCTGAGAAAGTGCTTTGATAGCTACGTAATGTGTGATACAGAGGCAGGAGCAGATGGGACAGGGAAAGGCAAAAAAATGATGTAGATCAAAGCCTTCCTTAGACTGTAATTAGCTAGAAAATATTATTGGAATTAAATACCCCAAATTTGTGGTGGCTTCAAAACAAATGAGGGTTAAATTTGGCTCTGCTCTGTGAAAACTGTGACAACCAGTCAGAAGGTTTGGAACCAAATGTGTCCCTCTGGTAAACACAAATCAGTTAGTTTCAGCAACTATTAACCCATTTATCCGAGTTGGGAATTCCAGCCCTATTGTTTTTCACACCCATCCAGATCTAACCACCAACATTTGTAGGAGGGGTAGAAAGCCCTTTATTCAAAACAGAACAGTCAAACAATTTAGCAGGTACGAAAACAATCACAAAGGGATTTTAGTTCCCAGTAGATAGAACTACCCAAATCAGAATCGGAGCTGTGCTGAACTTGAGAGCTCTTCTTTACTGAGGCTCAGGACTCAAATCCCACAGCGGTTGTGCTCCCGGCTGCTGAGCTGCAGGGTCTGGTATCACTGCAAAGAGAAACTGTCTTGGGATTTCACGTAGTTTTGCATCAGGCTTACACTGCATCATTCATCTCACATGGTCCTGATGTCAGTGCGCGGCTATTTCCAGGTGCTTACATATTCCACATGGTTTGGGCTGCTCAGCTGCCCAGGCTGGGTCAAAGCAGGCCTCAATTCACATGATAGAATCAGAAACCTCCGAAAATCACGGGATATTACCCAAGTTTACAGCTTGTACAAAGTTTAGCTTTCTGCTGAAAGGATTGAACTTTCAGAATATGTTTTGGGTCCCAGCAAATAGTTAAGTAGAACTCCATTCTTTTAATCATTTCACTAGTCTGTTCAGGGTGCATTGCCCAAAAGAAGAGCCAATTCCCTCATGTATTTAATGTATAGATAGTGCCACTTGGTTCTACTTTTACTTTACTGAGTAGTTAAAAACAGAACAGAATTGTTTCCGTGGGAGTAGTTCATTATATGCCTAGTTTCGTTTAGATTTCTTGATTGTACTACGATCCTTGCAACATACATGCATAGGTTTACATTTTTCTTAACACTTCACATTAACATATGAGTTTTGCCCTAAAATTCTGACTACTAAGCATGTGCACAGAGATAAACATGCCAAAAAAAAAAAAAAAAAAAAAAGGCTAACCTGGAAGAGAGCTTTTTTTTTTTTTTTTTTTTTTTTTTCCTTAGTTCTTAGTAGGAAAAAGAGAAGTGGATTCATCATTACCCCATCCACCACATGATCATCTCTAACCAGAACAAACCGAATGCAAAACCCTGCTGGTCTAGTTCGGTGGTGGTTTAGTTTGTGTTGCTCAGAATAACAGGAAAATGCAAGACAATACTTATTGTATCTTAAGTGATACCATTATAAATGACAAAAGAAGATGTGTAATTTGGCCTCATATACATTTTTGTCTTTATTAAAGCAGATACTAAGTTGCATTGACTTTTATTCTTGTCACAGCTAAGGAAACATTGCTTGAAAACTACCTAGTACGAGAGTAACTTCATATTTTCATACACATCCACATTAATAACAGTTGGTCTAGTGAGGAAATTGTAAAGGTAAACACAAATCCATGAAGATTTTTTTCAGGTTGTAATTTTGATAGAAGAAGGCTATGGCAAGAATGAGGAAAAAAACAAAATGTGATCGAGTCTCCCAGCCCAGTAACCCATTGGTGCAATTTGGGTGATTGTATTGGATAGAAGATAAACAATTAGTATAGAAACAAGTGTAAATTTTCCTGCATCTTCCAAGAGTCAATAAGGGAAGGCAGCGGGCAAAGTGTCAGAGCAACACCACACAATGCCAGAGCTGTATGGGGCTATACATGCTTTGGACAGATAAGCAGAGGCTAGCAATTGCTATTAATAGACAGAAAACCCGCTAACAAAATAATACTTATGTTTTTTAAATATTTTGGCTTAAAATTGTACATATGATTCCTTTTGCAGAACTAAGCACAACTGAATTTGAACGTTAGCAAATGATGAAATGGTGCTAGGTGCTTTGGACACCAGTGCTAGGGATGTGGTCTTACAGACTTATTTCTAAATAGGAAGAAACTCTGTTATTTTGGTAGTAACAAGAAAGATCTGTACGAATCAGCCGGTGTAGCATTCAATTTGAAAGGGGAAAAACAACCCCGAACCAAATGATGTTTATAAACTTCCATAAAATTCAAAACAGACTCATGGCGTAAAGGCCATAACTCCTCGGCGTGGTTTACCTGCAGGTAGCCTGCAAAGTCCTACCGCAAATTGCCCTGAGTCACTTTAGGAAGAGAAGCTAAAGAAACCTTGTGAGAAGACAAGTGAGATGCACCACGTACTGCTTTCAGTCAACCAAATCTTGCTTGTAATGGGAAGCTATATCAATATTTGGAGCCGAGCCCCTGTTCAGACAGGGATTTTCCAATGTCCCCACCCCCACCCCTGTAATTAGAAAAAATATTTGGACTCTTTTGTCTGCTTTAGTACTAGAATTAGTGCTCAGATTCATTTCCAAGCTACTTTTTCCCAAACTGTTTCCAAACTTTTTTTTTTTCCTAGGAAATGTTTTAATTCCAGGGGCTTTTTCATATGCTTGTTTATAAAGTAGGGTATTTCATGACCTCTATGCATTTAATCATGCTAGAAAGCTCCTAAAATGTAAGTTCTGTAGCTGACAGAAGATTAAGAAGGAGTCAGGAATTCTCTGACTCTTCCAGGTTCCTTCTGAGACTAGTGTAAAATCAATGCATTTGTGCTCTCAGTTTTCCTCTCTGTAACTGCGTCCTTTTGACAAAAACTCATCGCTGCACAAGTTTCCTCCTGAATGAGAGATCTTTAATACAAATGAAGAGATACATGGCAATACAGCAGGAATTTAAACATTCTTTAAATTGCAGCAGCGCTGCCCTGACTCTCCTGGAGCAGGCAGAGTTTAAGGACGGGGATTAGCTCATTCGTGCCTGACAGAGCTCTATCTCCAAAACTGGACTATTATTTAAACAAATATAAATACCTTTAGTACATCTTATCTTTCAATCTACCCTGCCTCCCAGCCCTCATAAACTGAACTTTTGTTGGAAGCTTTGTCATTTATAAAGAAAGAAAGAAATGTATCTGAGGACATCTTCAGTCCTGCAGCAATTCTGCCCTCAGCAGCACTCAGCTCCGACTGGGAACGCAGCTTGTGAGTTTGGGTAACATTACATGGCCTACAGCACAACAAGAAAATAGGATCTAACGATGTGGATAAGTTTCGTAACTAGAAGAATAGTAGAATAAACAGCCACAGGAGGCTGGAGAAATCAGCGTCACGAGGGACAGTCAAGACAAGATCTAACGTCTATCCTGCCTGCAAGAACTTGAGTCAAGCCGGTGCAGGAGCTAGCTCACCCGAGAAAATCTATTCTTAGGGTCTCATAAAACCAGCTGAACTGTGCTGTACAAATTAAAACAGCAGAAATCTGTAACAGGTCTAACACTTTGTGCTTACAGTGCCCAACTCCTAGCAGGAGCTGCGGAGGCACTGCGGGAGCAGGGGACGCACAACAAATTTCAGGAAGAGCGCCGGGATTTTGCCCCGCCAGAGGAAGATATGATCTTAAGTGTCAAAAATGCACAACAGTTCTTTCAGTAGAAAACATGCTTTGCTTTGAGAAACATTAGAAATAAACAACAAACTCAATATTTGTCCTGAAATCTGCTGCTTTTTGCATTGGAATGTATAGCAGCCAATTCCAATGCATTGGCTCGATCCAGAAAAGCCCTTCTGTATTCAGCTGTCCAACAGCACAGACAGTTAAGAAGTTTCTGTTTGGAGGCACTCGACTTAAAAACTTAGTGCTTAAATTTGGCCTGACAGGAAAATGGAAAATGCTGAGTAAGAGCTGATCATTTTCTCAACTCCCTGCGCGTAACCAGCTCGGGACTGTTAGCTGCTCGCAGAGCTGCATACGGCAGCGAGCAGCGGGGGCTCAGGAGCCGTGCTGAGCCTGGCTCCTTCCATCAGAGGCAGAGCCCCAGCTCCCCTGGGAACAGAGGTGTAGCCCAGCACCAGCATCCTCCTTCTCTGCCCCCCAGCTTATCTGCCACTGTTCCCCAAGCACAGAAGCACAGAAACAAACACCTCTCAACAGAGAAACTCCATCTACAGGTTTTTCGGAAAATGCCTCAAGAGAAAGGATAAGGGAGCTGTTCGTGTGCCTCTCACCTGGCCGGCTGCAGGAGAGCTTCCTGAGCAGTGACCGAGTTACCAGCATCCAACAGACATGCTACTTTCTGATGTTTGTTCCTGTAAACTACAAACATAAGAAAGGCTGAATCATAGCTTAGAGAACAGAAACTCCTTAAGGAAAAAATAAATAAATTAATTAAAGCTTCCTCCCTTACTTTTTCTTCCTCCCTCCCACTTCAGAGTCGGAGTTACTTTGCCAAGGACCGGCCCCGGTTTGGACAGCACACCTCGCTCTACACGTTGGGAACAGCAAGAAGTGCAAAACCCGAAAACGCCAAACAACCACCTCCTCCCCACACAATACCCAAGCGGCAGCTAAAGCAAGTGATTAGAGGAAATAAAATGAGGCAACGAGAACTGGCTGAAGCTTCCAGCCCTGCTCTTTGCTGGCTTTCTCTTGGGGTTTTTGTTTTTGTTTTTCTCTGAGTCACAGAGAAAGTGAAAAGACCAACAGAAATCCTGCTCCCTGATCACAGCACCGAGCCAGATGCAGCTAGAGTTTCAGCGCTGCCTTTAAGCTAGCTTCAAACGTGCCTTCCAAATAAAACAAGCTACTTTTTTTAACCTAGTCATAAAGTTTATTAAAATTGTTCATTAATGCTTCAAACGTAGCAAGAATGCATAGATCCCAAAATATACATATGTATTTTCTTATAGAAATAGATTATTCTTTATAATAAAAAAAAAAAAACAAACGTAGGAACATCTTTAACAGATTACTCAATCCATGACTGACAGTTACACGAGATTGCATCATGTACGCAGCATTCCCAGCCATGCTTCAAGGATTGCATCACTTCGCCCTGCTCTCCTCTCGCTGTGTTAAATACCCCCAGCGCCCAGCAGCCCGCAGAGCCCCGCGGCCGCCGGCCCCCGACCCCCGACCCCCGGCGCGAACCCCGCGCCCAGGCGGCCTCGCCGGGCCCCTCCGCCGACGCGTAAATAAAGAGCAAACCGAGCAGAAAACCCCGCCGAGCCCGGGGGGAGCCCCGGGGGCACGCTGCGGGCCCCCAGCCCCGGGCTCCCCCGGCATATGGGGGGGGGGGGGGGGCGCAGCGGGGAGCCGGCCACCGGCGCTCCCCTCCGGCCGGCCCCGGGGAAAGGGGGTCAGCAGCGCGGCGAGGAGGCGAGCAGGGGCTCGGGCAGCTGTTTGAACAAGTTCCTGAGGGTGCTGAGCTCCCGGGAGAGCTGCTCCACCTTCTTCTGCAGCCGCTCGTTCTCGGCCGTCAGTTCCAAGACTTTGTGCTGCGTCTCCAGGTTGCGCATTTTGGCTTTGTCGCGGCTCTTGCGCACCGCGATGTTGTTCCTCTCCCGGCGCAGCTTGTACTCGTCGCTGTGCTTGTCCACGCACTTCTTGGGCTTGTTCTTGCCCGCGGGGGGGGCCGAGTAGCCCCCGCCGGCCGCGGCCGACTTGGAGGACTCGGAGGGGTTGGGGGTGCCGGGGGGGCTGGAGGAGGACGAGGTGGACAGGTTCCCGCTGCTGCCGCTCGGCACCGACTGGTAGCCCAGGTAGGAGCGCACGGTGCTGCCGTAGGGCGAGGACATGCCCCCCGGTCCCGGCCCGGCCCCCCCTTCTTCCTTACGGGGCCCTTTGCAAGAGTCCAGGGTCTCGAAGACCGGCTCGGCTTTGGTCTCCACGATCTGGGGCGGGAAGCAGCCCGGCAGCCCCCCCGGCTTGTGGCTCTGGCTGCCGCACGGGTGGCCGTGCCGGCCGAGGCTGATGTAGGTGTAGTCGGGCTTCTTGCCGCCGCTGCCTTTATAGTCCTCGGCGAAGAGATCGGAAAGGAAATCTTGGCCGCCGCCGCTGCTGCACGGAGGCTCAAAGTTGCCCCCTGCTGCTGCTGCGGGAGGAGGCGGCTGCGCCGGCTGCTGGGATGCTAAGGGGTCCAGGTAGGGGCTGAAGTCGATGGCTCGCTCGTGGTCCCCTACGGTCAGCTCGGTCATGGAGCGGCCCCCGGCCGCCCGCGGGTGCAGCTTGTTGAGAGCAGCCAGACAGTCCGCCTCGTAATAGAAATTCGCCACTTCCATGGATTTAAAGGCGGGCGGCTGGATGGGGAGGCATGCTGCGTCCCAGGCCACCAGGCGTTGCATGAAAGCAAAGGGGGATGCGGGGAGGAGAAGACGGCGCAGGGGGCCCCCCCGGCAGAGGATCGAGCTGCCGCCGTCGGGGTGGGGGGCTCCGGACCCTGCCTCGGGCTCCGGCGCTGGGCACCGCGGCTGCTGCGCTGCCCCCCCCGGCGCCGGCTCAGTCCCTGCGGCTCGGCGGGGCTCTGCCGCTCCGGGTGCTGCGGCTGGAGCTGGCGCTTCTCCTGCGGACCATCTGGTTGCGGGGCCCGCGTCCTAAAAGCCTCTGCCTTAGGAAAGTTCCTCCGCTCGGTTATTTATAGGGGCGGCCGATCCCATAGCAACAGGCGCGTCACCGCCTGGCCGCCTGCCACGCCGAGCTGCCGCCGGCCCCGGCCCGCGGGTGCGGAGCGGGTGCGGAGCGGCTGCGGGGGCCGGCACCGCCGCCGGGACCGCCCGGGACGGGGCTGGGACCGCAGGTGCCCCCCGCTCCCTGCCCGGCCCCGGGGAGGGGGCAGCGATGAGCCCCGGGGGGGTGCGGAGCAGCCCCGCACCCTGCGAGGTGCGCGCGTTTGGGGACGCAGGGGTGCAGCGCTCCCCGCCCCGCCGGGCTCGGTTTGCCCCCGGGGAAATGCAGGCAGCGAGGGGTTATTCAGCTGGCTGGTTTGGCTTTTTCCAAGCGCTTTTGGCAAGGCGGGGGAGCGCTGCGAACGGAGGGCAGAGCGCGGTGCTCGCCGTGCGGTGCTCGGGGGAGGAACAGCCGGCGGCAGCTCCGCGGGCAGGGGAGCGCAGCGGCATTGTCCAGGGGCCGGCAGGGAGCGGGGAGAAGCGGCTCCGGGCTCCCTGCTCGCCGCTGGAGCAGTCACAGCAAAGCCACAGCTCCCCTCCCCAGCCCTTCGTGCCGGGATGGTGGCCTTAAAGTTTGTCTCGGCGTATTTACTTTGCACGATGTGGTGCAACTGTCAGGGTACACAAGCGATAGGGGATCTGTGCCCTGGACCCAAAGGGGACCCAGGCGGTTCTGAAGCAGGCCGGTACGTGCGCGGCTACATGGGAGCCCAGAGCCTGCAGAATGGCAGGGTAAGTTTGGGAAGGAAGACTGAATCTTGATGTCCGTTTTAATTAAAGACACCCACCTTGGGAATCAAACTTATATTTTCACTCTCTTACTCCCACATTTACCTGTCTACAAGCCGGTGATTCATCGCCAGAATAAAGGACATTAATTTAAAACAAAACATATAATTAAAGGAAGTAGGAGTGTCCTTCGCCTCAGTAAAGAAGACCTAGCACTGCAGGGAAAATGACACTGCCTCTTAGAATAATGTGAAGCAATCCTGCGGTGTGGGAAATATTGTAACGTTAAGCCAGAGGAACAGGTATTGCATTATACGATTCAAACAGTCAACTGTTCATAATGTTCAAACCTCAGAACTTTGAAAAGAGGAAGAATTCAGAAATCAGTCAGTGGACCATCACACTTTGTCTTTCTTGCATTTTTTTTAGTTTTCTTTGCCTTTTCTTCTCGTGTTCTAAAGGGATTTTTCTTTCCATAACAAAAGTACCCTAACTGGTTTTCAGGCTTCAAATATTTCTAGTTCCATCTTTATCTACCAAGTTAATCTTTGGTGAATGCACCAGAGATTAAATTGGAGCTGGGCCTGGCCAGAGATCTGGGTCTGGAGGTTGTAGCTGGAGCCCATACCTTCCTAAATACAAACATCTGTATTGGGTGCAAATACTGGCAAGTCGCAGGGAGCCGGGGCTTGTTCTCCTGGCTGTTTACCCTCTCGTTCTGTGTCTTTATCCTGCCTTCTGATCTGGCAGTTACATCCAGCGGCTGCCCTAACTGGCCCTTGCAACTGAACTCTTGAAAATCAGTCTCATGCGCTTCCTACCTCCAAAACAGCTCGGGAACCCACAAGCAGAAGATCTCCTGCTGAAACGCCTGTTTGGTTTTTCCTGGCATTACCCCGACGGGTTGCCACGGCCACTGGCTAAAATTGAATGCTAAAACCGATCGATAAGTTTGGTGGGCATTTTTTCAAGACACTCGTGGAGATCTGAGTTTGCCCTCTCCAAATTTCTGCCCTGTTCCCTGCAGCTCAGCGGCAGAAAGCCGTACTCCCGCCCAGGCTGATCTTCCCTAACAAAATAAAACGTCTGTGCAACTGTCATGTGAAATAGATTATATCAGGGATGGTGTGGCCCACACCTCCTTTTCCAGGCCAGTGCTGAGTAATCCCGTAGTCACTGAGATCACACGTCAGCCGGAGTGGTAATTGAGGTTGGATGCCCAGCTTGTCCCCTCCTTCCCTTCTCCCCCCTCACCTCCCTGCTGCACCGAGATCTCTTTAAACTTCCTCCAGCTCACCTCAAATCCCAACATCCACTCTCACGGAGCCAACGTCCATTCTCAGCTTCTCATGGGAACCTTGTTGGCGGGACTAACCACTCATCCAAAACCCTAACGTTCGGCAAGCAGGTTTTGAGCTAACTCCGGTCTCTTTTAAATTGTTTCTGCACTTGTCATAACAAATGCATGGCCAGAAATGGGGTTTTTGAAATGGGAACAGGTGTAGGGCGAAGCTCGCACCACAGAGGGTTGGGTGGAGGTCTTGGCACACCGAGCTCCGTCCCTGCAAGTGCCACGGCTTGGCCTGGCCAGGTGTGAGGAGGCTGCTAATGGTCCTGGAAAGCCTTCTCCGCACAGAGGTGCCTGGATAGGAAGAGAGATGCAGACCTTCCTGGTGAAGGGATCTGGGCACTGGCCTCACTCTCCGTAACAGGTCTCCCGACAGAGCAGATTGCAGCAGAAAGGCAGCATTTCTATGAAAAGCACCCTCTTTTTACTGATTTAATGACTTAGTTTTTCAGAACTAGTCAGTTGGGGAAGGAGATGGCATTAGTCACAAATTACTTAGTGAGAACATCAACATTTTTGAGCAGCAAAAGATGTTTTTCTGATGCAATAAAATCCAGATTCCTCTTTATTTGCGTGTGAAACAATATAGATACTGGAAGGGTAAGACAAGGATATGAAAAGAGGCAAAGTGGAGGAAAGAATTTCATTGTCACTGCTCAGTGCTGTCATGAATTAAATTCTGCTCTCCAGTTTCCCTTTTGTGCTGTAGAAGCCACACATTTCCAGCTGCAGGCTCAGACCTACAATAAAGCATTGCAGAGACTCTTTTTTTTTTTTTTTTTTTTTTTTTTCCTGGAAATTGTCTCCTTTTCTAGGATTTCTTGCAAATTTTCCAGTTCCCACACTCCAGGTCTATAGCAGCTGTCCCTAGAAGGACACTCACTTTGGGGAGGTGTTATTAGTTTAATGGTCACAGATCAAACACTGAAGCATTTCTAAGAAGGTCTGTGGGCTGGGGTTCGTACTCTAGATAGAGGCTGTCTATAATTTCTTATGCTTCTTGCTATAGACCCGTCTCATGTATTATTTGCCTTGCAGCAGCTCATAGCAGATCGATAAGATCAAGGCTCCATCATGCTAAAAGCCCAGTGTGAGCACAGCTGCTCACCCACAGACCTGCAGTCTGAAATGTGAAATGCGATGTGGAGGAGCAGAAGAGGAGCAAAGAGGCAAGAGGGTAGTGCTAGAAGCTGACAGCAGTGAACAAGGTGCTGTAGGTGGTATGCTCAAGGTGAGCACAGAGGAGAACGTGAAGGGTTTCAGAGCAGAGTGGTGTCCCCATGTGTGAGCACACTGGGGGAGAGCACAGGAGTGGTGTGGGAAGGTCTCAGGGGGTAGGATGTGACCTTGCCTGAAAGCCCGGCTTGAGCAATGTTGCAATAAAAGCTGCAAAATAGAGAAGTAAAATTGAAATTTATTTCTGAGCATGTTGTGTGCTCTGTTTTTAACTTCTTCCTAGCCCCAGGTCCCTCTTTATACAGCCGCACACCTTCTGCCAGCAACGACTCATAAGTTGTACCTGGCAGACGCCAGATTTCAATCTATTGCTTTCAACTTGCTCTTCTCCACTGTTAAAAAACAAACAAACAAACAACAAAAAAGCCAGCATTTATGAAATGTCAGGCAGGGACAATGTCTCAACTCAGAGAGAGGTTGGCAGAGACAATGTCTCAACTGAGGGAGGTTGGCTCTCCTTCCATCTCCCCCAGCTCTTAGACCAGGCTGGAGACTTTGCCTCATTTTAACATAAAAAACTATTGCCACATGCCTTCCTCTCTTCTTAAACCGCAGCTGTGGTACTCTGCCTTGCAGTCTCCAGTGGCAGGGAGCTCCCCAGGCGGGTTGCAGGCTGTGTCTCCTGGCCTCCTTCGGTTCTTTTGTTACAGACCAGAGTCCTCCCCCTCCCCGAGGGCTCCCTCACCCCTCGTTCCCATGTGACTTGGGGATGCTCGGGTGTTTGTTGGTCTTCTGCTCATTTTCTGCTCACCTCTGACCTAGCATGCTTGGCCTTTGCAGTGCTGGGTTGCTCAATCCCCTCTTTATCTACATGTTGCTCTTTGCCCTACCGAGTGCTGCAGAGACGACACCTGGAGATTGGCACCACTGCCTCCAGCCAGTGGGACAACATGAGCAAAATACCTTCCCCTACCAGACTCTGAAAAATTTCCAGAGCAAATTGGAGGTCAGAGCACCCACTCTGCAGCTCTGTGGAGGAAAGAAAAATAGGGGGCGTCTGAATGCACACAAATGCCCATGGAAGGGAGCAGTGACAAAGCAGAAGCCCTAGGCGCCAGTGCTGTGTTGCAAAGTCTGTACTGAAGTCATTTGGCTGGCAAGATGTGGGTTTTCTTTCTGAGCAGGGACAGTAAGAGGTGACTCTGTGTTTTATGAGTAGCCTGTCTCCTTGCACCCTCACCACCCTCCGCTCCACCCCAAATAAATTAAAAAAGTAGAGAAGTTGCTGTCCACTAACTTTCCAGAGGTTCTCCATGGTTGTCTCACATTTCCTAGGTAATCATAATCTCTGAGTTTGATGAATTTGTTGCAGAGCATGTGTTAATCCTTTTTTTTTTCTTCTTCTAGAGTACTCAGACTTTCAAAAAATCCGTCAAGGGAACAGGAATCTAACCCTTTTAGGGCACCCTGACAAGTGTCAGGAGTTCCCAGGAATAGATATCGGTAATACATTAAGGAAATTTTTAAAAGAGGGGAACGATTCAGAGGACCTGAAGCTGGGGCCAGGTAACTGGAACCTCAGGGTGTGTATTGGTGGGGGTAAGGTAAACCGAAGGAAGTCTTAGGTTGACAGGAGAGTGAGCCTCAGTGAAGAATTATCAGATTTTTGATTAAAAGCATTAAAGCTCCACTCCACAGCCTTTACAAATACTTTTTATTCAGCTGCTCTCGTGTTGAGCACCATGGGATAAGTGGGGCTGCCAGGGGATCAGTTAGGACTTGGTGGTGGTGAACGCTGGCGTAGAAGAGCAGCCCCCGGGCTGGTCTGTGTCAGCTGGCGGCTGGCCTCGATGGCCTGGGCACCAGGTGGGGATAGCCGCCGTGTTCGTCCTCCACGCGCTTCGTTTCTGGGTGCCAGTCATCTCCCTATCTTTGCATTTATGGCTTTGGAAGGGAGCCGTAGGAGTGGCTATTCTAGCTCTCCCACCCACTGACACTTTCCCATGCCAGAGAGTCCAGCAAGGGAGCTGCAGCCAGTTTCTGCTCCCTTCGTGCCTCACGGATTAGGAAGAATTGCATAAGTGAGGGTAAGAGGCAAGAGAAATTAGTCTGAACTCTGGCTGCTGTGCACTGCGGCCAGCCCCGTTCAGTGCTTTGTGAGCAGGGGGTCTGTGTTCAAACACGGCTCCCAGATCTTTGTGGCGGGCGGCTCTTGGGCACAGGTGGGTAAGGGGAAATACAGAAATGAGGCGAGGTGGCTGCTGTGAATTCGCAGGGTGACACAGCCGCCAGGACCTCTGGTGCCCTATAAATCGAAATCATTGCCACCACTCAGCCTTGGTTGTGAGGGCTGCACTCTGCTCCTCTCCAGCACGCTGTTGAGCCTGCAGCTGGTGATAACAGGAGGCAGATGAAAGACCAGATAATTACTTTCATGAAGAACACGTGAAACCTTGTTTAGGTGATGCCTGTATATAGCCGAATTGGCAGACAGGCACAGAAGCTGGAAGGGGACATCTGCCCCACGCTCCCCTTTGGCTCTGAGGAGGACCCGTCACCGGGGCAGGGCTGTGCTTTGTGGGTTTTATTCTTTATTTATTTACAAGTTCCGTTGCTTTTCCAAACAGGGGAAGCCTGGAACCGAGGGCCGACGGCCCAGGCCTCACCTGTACCCGTGAAGCCAGCGGCACGGCCCGGCCGCGAGGTGGCGGTACGAGCCTGGGCACGGCTCAAGGCCCAGCCCCAAGGGCCGGGCTCGTACCGCCACCTAGCGGGGCCACAGCGCCCTCAGCCCGGCCGTGGCCGTGTCCTGGGCCGGGGCGAGGCGGGGAGAGAAGCCGGCAGAGTGTCTGGCCCCTCAGGGCAGCGGACATAAAGTCCCTGCAAAGCCTTCTCACGGCTTGGTGCTCTGAGAGGCGACCCGTCACGACGTGGCTCGTGTCTGTGTTGCTGGTCTCCTTTCAAAAATAAACAACACAAAACAACCCTTTAAGTCTCTATTCTTTCAGAACAACCCTCTAAGTCTCTTTGTTCTTTCAGATACAGCCACAAGGCAAGAGAAGAGTGGAGCTGGACTCTATTTGCTCTCAGAACTTCTTCGCCAGACTCCCTGCACGTGGTTTGTCAGTGCGGTGAGTTGAACCCCCTGGGTTTCGAGCCCTGCCGTGGCTGGGCACACACTGCTCTTTGTCGTCTGGAGCTGTGTCTTGACAGACTTTACAAAGCTGGAGAGAACTTGTCCCTGCTGCCTGTTCCCTGTGCGTCCCCAGCACCACCAGGAGCTGGCAGGTTGCCCTTGCCCAGGGTACCTGCACACAGCAGGGCCTTTCACAGTACAGAGCAGGGAGCTGAATACAACCAGCACTGCGGGGGCTTGGCTATAGGCTACCCTTAAATAAAGCAGCCAGGGATTTAGCTCTGTTATAGGCCTCTTTATGGTAATATGGTCTATGATGTGCTGCCAATACAGTCTTCATCTTCTCCAAATAGCATCAAGATTTTACTGCATAATTACCTTTTTAATACGGATTTCTGTTCAGAATCTCAACAATGTTGTCCTAACTATACTGACACTGTACTATGTCACCAGTATGTTGTCTGATGCATCACTTTAATTCGCTTTATTTTATTTTTCTATATTTCAAAAAGGCGTTGGACTCATGCAATGCTGAATCCTCATGGCTTACCCCCCTGTCGTGGGACACAGTCATAATAACTGTTCCAAGTCTAGGAGGTTCACCTGAGTCTATGAACTAACCTGCAATTTCTCCTACCTCCTCAATTAATGTTAGAGGAAAGAATGTTCTTCAAATGTGTCCTGAGCATTGGTCTGTCACTAGGAAAGGACCAAACCCTTTCCCCAATGGTCTTCTGCCTTGTCACAATGAACTGAGATTAAAATGGGCTGCAACAGCACCTTTTTTCTTAGGCTAGGTTTCACTCTAAGCAGTTACACTGACATTATTATGCAGCTTTACTCTGGCAGATACCAAGACAAAACTAAAAACCATTTTCCAGGAGAACATTATTATGCATTCAAAGCCAAAGCTTGCTAGCAATTTGCTGCTTTTTTCATGCTGACAGCCCTATTGCCTTGACAAAACAAGAAGATTAACAGATGTTGAAGGTATCTTGGCAAACCCTCCAAGAACCGTACCTCATATAAAACTGTTTATATATTACATCTAGCTTACATGTTTGTAATGGAGGCATATGCTCACATATCTCAAAACACATTTAAAGGTGCCATATCCTACTGAAACAACATTAATTCCTTCACATTTATACCACTTCCACACTAACACTGTCGAGGTCACTGTGACCGTAGCAGTATCGTAGAAAACTCCTTAGCATCAGAGCAGCGTAACCTTGTAAATGTCTAATGAAAACATCAGTATCCCTTGATGCCAGACTGTTCCCATCACTCAGTCTAAACAGAGCCCAGTCCAACAAATTGAGGCACCCCAAGCTAATGCCTTTTAATTGGTTTATTACCCAATTAATAGAAAACACAGAGAAATCCTCCCTCAGACAAATACCTTCTTTTGTCAGCAGCAAATCATCACTTATAGTTTACAAAACTTTTGATACAGTAAATGGACTCATTGAATTCCTGAACCAGCTTTTCATTAAGAACTGATAATTTGAGCATATGTTTCCACCTAATAATCAACTTGTGATCTTTCAAACAGCATGGCAGAGTGAGGCTCTTAACCTGCTCCAGAGACATGGTAATTTTGGCACATTGCTAAGTGACAATGTGGAGCAGTTCCTTGATGGTTAGGTTTGCTGGGTTCTGTGAAGTTCCAGGACAGAACAGCCTGGTCACAAGCAGTGTTTCTCTCCTGCTGTCTGGAGGGGAGCCCACATGTCCCCCCTGAGGGAACAGGAACCACATTTCCCCTGGTGGGTGTGATTTGCTGGAGTGCAGCCGTCAGGGTGGGAGGTGAGCCCCAGGCCCAGCCAGCACCAGCCCAGGTTGTGCTTTCCCACCACGTGTGCCTCGCTGTCCAAGCGTGATGTGTCTCATCCCTCATGGTGCATCACCTGTGGACACACAACCTTCGAGTTAGACAGACATCTGGCTCAGCATTTTGCCCTCTCTAAATGAATCTGTTCTTAATTATTTAAACGGAACCTGCTTAATTATTTGAAAGACTTCTATTTTTTGAAGCCGTTTTATTTGATCATCAAATAAATATGTTTAAAAAAATTAACAGGCATGACGCAGTGCTTAAACATCGCTTGGGGCTTGTTTATCTGTCTTCGTGTTCTGTGCTGGAATGTGTTTGTTGGGGCCCAGCGTACCTCAGTGAGTGTCTGTTAAGGAACACAGGCCTGATTACCAAATAAAGGGACCGAAATTAATGGTACTGGCACGGAAAAAAAACAAACAAACAAACAACATGATTGGCAGGACCGCAGCCTGGGCGCCCCAAGGAGCAGAAGGGCGCCCAGGGAGGCGCTCAGGGCTGCACCCGCCGATAACCGCACGCCTCCCCGCCCCGCCTGGCGCTGGGTGGCGGCACCTCGGCGGGCAGCGGCGCCGCCAGGGGGCGGGCGGGCCTGTGGGGACGGGACAGAGGGACAGGGGGACAGGGGGACAGAGGGACAAGGGGCTGAGGGACGGACAGACAGACAGGGGGACAGGGGGGCAGCGAGCAGCGCCCCGCCCTGCCGCCCTCCCGCCGCCCTCCCTCCTCCAGCCGCCCTCCCGCCGCCCTCCCTCCTCCAGCCGCTCCCTCAGGGCAGCCCCTCCCCTGCCGCCACCCCATTGGCTGCCCCTCTGCGAGCCGCGCTCCCCATTGGCTCTCGGCTCGCGCGGCGGCGCTGCCGATAGGCGGGAGGGAGTGGCAGGGGCGGGGCCAACCCCTCCTCCTTCCCCCCCCCCAACTTCTCCTTCCCCCTCCCGGCCCCATTTCCCGATGCTGCCGCCGGGCGCCTCGGCGGGGCCTGGCCGCCCCGCGCCGCCCGCCGCCCCTGGGGAGCGGCCCCGCGGCCGGGACATGGCGGCCGGCACCGGCACCAGCACCGGCACCGCCCCGCAGAGCCTCCAGCACGGGGAGCGCGAGCAGGAGGCCGAGCCCGAGGGCGGCAGCCGGCGGTGGGGAGCGCAGCACGCCGGGGCCCGGGAGCTGGCCGAGCTCTACTCGCCGGGTGAGGGGGCGCTGAGGGGGCTTGGGGGGGGGGGCTGTGAGGGGGTTTGGGGGGCTGTGAGGGGATTTTGGGGTTGTCGGGGTTTGGGGGGTGCCGGGGTGGGTGCCCGGGGTGCTGCCCTGCCGGGAGCTGCCTCACGGGAGGCCGGGGAGGGGGCTCCAGCTGGGGTCTGCCTGTCACGTCCTCATTATTATCGCTGTATTATCGGCGTTATTGCTGCTACAAAGCCAGGTGAAGGGGGTCGGTCGCAAAGCAAGGGAACAACCGGAGCCTTCCCTTCAGGATATTCCCTAGGGGCCTTGGGGTGCCCGCAGGAGGGGCGTTGGGGTTTTGGTCGTGGTCTGACAGAGCCCAGCCCAGCAGGTAATTCTCTCAGCCCGTTTGTGAGGAGCAGGGTGTGAGGTTGGCCGTGAGCTGCTTCACGTGTGCAGGCTCAGGCACAGGGAGATGTCGCATTGCTCGGTGCCGTGTGCCCACGGTTCCCGGCAGGTCGGCCCAGCTCATGTGTTCAGAGTGATCAATGGGGCAGCAGGAACTCTGGCTTGCACAGAGCCAAGTAACGATAAGCAAACACGCGTTCGTTAATTCGTCAGTTCTCTAGGCTCTTCAGGGCAAGTCTGTGCCCATTCCGGCTTGTGTTGGTTACATCATCCGTGCCTTGAGAGAAGGAGCAGGGTGACCTTTTCCAGCCGTTGGTAGTGATCACTTCTCTGTAAAGCCCAGGAATCAGTCACCAATGTAACCTGCTCACTGTGCTCCTGCTCATAAGGAAAAGACTTCCCTCCCCAAGCAACCTGCTGCCCTCATGTTTACCTGCAGACTGAAGTTCCTGGGAAATCTGTGGAGCAGTGAGTGTAGGGGTGTCTAGCAGAAGTGACTTGTGGTAAGCTTTTAGATGTGTGTATTTCTCCTGTCATTACATAAATAACTTATGTAAACAGTGTCAGGACACGTTATGGCGGAAGCATGTGATGGTGAACTACTGAATTCTTGATAACACAGATTACATACAACCATGCAGAGCGAATGTGGCTCTGGAGTACTTCCACAGCCTCTCTGGGTGTGTACTTCCTGAGTTTGGCACCTTATCCCTTCCTGTGGGCCAAACATTTAAGTTTGAGTACTTTTTAAACATGAATTAGTGATCTTCTGGCCTTCAGGCCTTTGACTGCTTCATCTCCCGGTCTGTCCAGAGCCTGAGCTGTTTTTCTGGACTCAGGTGTCCTCGGATGGGTGGTCTTGGGATCCCCACGTTCAGAATACGGGCGGTGTTTGAACAGACTGAACTCGTGGGACTTGCTGGTAAGGAGCCCAGCGCTTCCTTGCAGTTAGCTAATTGTTCCGTGAGGACCTACCCATTTAACTCCTCTAATCAGGGTGTGGTTTTCTTAGGCTGGAAGTGAGTGTTAATTAATTCTTCCTTTCATTACCCCAGGGATCTCTTTATAGAATCTCACGCATTGTGACCTGATGCTGTACTGAAATACACTTGTTCTTGTGTCTTACTGTTAGGATTCTCTCCTCTGCTGCTCCAGAGGACATGAGGTTCGGTATTCGTGCCCTTTCTAGAGCAGATCTCTGAACAGTAGGAGTCTTTGTTCAGGCTTCTTTAAAAGCCGCTGCTGTAGGCGCAGCGGGGATGATACCGGTCCTCTTGGATGTTCCCAGCCTCCCTCTTGTTCTGTGGTGTGGCGTTTGGAAGGAGAACTGCGAGCAGGCAGTAGGTCAGCGAAGCAGAGCAGTGGGTTGGGAGCTCAGCTCCTGAACACGAGGTGCGGCCGTGCCAGGGCGTGCTCTCAGGGTGTGCTCTCAGCCTGTGCTGGCGGCTCGCATCACGCCCAAGTGGCGCAGTGCGTGCGGTGCCGCAGGGGCAGCAGCAGCAGGAGGCTGCAGGAGCAGCTGCTCGGGGCAGCCACGGGCGAGAGGCGGCTGCACTGGCTGGCCCCAGCAGAAGGCAGAGCCTGACCCGGCTGGGCCGAGGTGACAGCCCAGATCTCACCCTGGGATTTAGCTGTTCACCTTCTGTTTCTGGTGCCTTAATCCACGTGGGTCTCACGTTGACTGGTCTCTTAATCTTAACATCAG
This sequence comes from Aythya marila, assembly GCF_965140915.1. Lineage (NCBI taxonomy): Eukaryota > Metazoa > Chordata > Aves > Anseriformes > Anatidae > Aythya > Aythya marila. The sequence continues at coordinate 8,628,783 of NC_139057.1, forward strand.
TGCCTTGTGAGGATCTAGTGGTGATTAGCAGCAGAAAGCTGCCTCTCCGTCTGAATATTCAAAACGCTACCACATCCTGGTGTCTGTTCTTTTTTTAATCGGCATTAAATTAGGTTATTGTAGAGGTGCTAAGTAGTATGGAGGATTCGTGCCAGTTATTTCTCTCTATGTGTTCAGTGTCTTGTCATGACAGGACAGCTGAGAGGTTGTAGTTTGCTGTCTGAGAGCAGGAAGGCAAAGGCAAGACCGCAGGAGTTGAGGGTTAAATTAAGTAAGCTCCAGAAGTGTGCTTGCAGTGTTAGGAAAGCAATTCTACGGCCACCAAGATACAGGGTGATGCTTTTTGCTGTTAGTACAACAAGGTCTGAGATTTTGAACATCATGTCCCGTAAGGTGATTTAACTGCAGGGCTTCTGAGGCCAGAAGCCCTTGTTCCCAGATTCAGCTGTACCAGCAGCGCTGATATTGAGCACCACGCGAATTTGAAAGATGTGATGCAGAGGAGCTTTATGCCAGCAACCGCAGGGAAAGCAAACTAGGACAACATGAGTTGATGTCTGGTTTGTTGCTGTTATTTTGGGCAAGGGCAGAGGGGAAGGGGTTAGCAGTGGCTCAGGGAAGAGGAATGTCACTTGACAAACTACTCACACCTCTGATGAATAATAAGCCTCTGTTTCACTTCCCTGTCAGACCAATGGAGCAGGTCATCCAGGCAGTAGAACAGCTGTCTGTATTATTTCAAACTTCAAAATGTCCTCACAGATAAAAGTAAAACATGCTCTTTTCCTTCTTTTCCAACAGGGAAGAGGCTACAAGAATGGATCTCTGTCATCTTATGCTTCTCTCTGATCTGTTTCAATTTTTACAATCTTCTCTTCTACTTGCGACTGGAACACACGCCCTCCATTATTGTTGGGATATGTAAGTAAAAAGTGCTCGCTTTTGTCAACAAGGCAATATTCTCTCTTGTAATGCTGGAAACAAACATCTCATCTCTTATGCTTCACTTCCTACTGGAACAGGAGGGAGACAGTTGTGCACACGCAATAGTTCCTGCAAGTGTAAGGGCTCTTCAGAGGGAAAATAGCTGTCAAGGCTGTTGGAAACAACAATCTAATCCACAAAATTAGAAGAACTTCTTGGAAAGCAAAAGTTCAAGAGAAATCTTACAAAAGGTGTCTCAGGCATCAAACAGGCTTGATTTAGAAATAGAGAAATAGGTATTTGTAGCATTATGTTTTCACGTCAGGATGTGAATTTTGGCCTTTATCCTGAATGCTGACGTCTTTCCAGCAAGGTAGCTGGAAATTCCAGGTGCAGCTCTTGTGTAGTAAATGTGACTCTGGGGGTCTCATTACTTTGATTGGAAGTGGAGCCAAGCAAGCTCAGTCTCATATCTTTGCCTCAGATGTGTGGAGCTGTTTAAATTGCCTGGATCTTGGCAGTACAGTGCTGGTTCTTCTTGAATGACCCTTCAAGTATAGTGTAAGTTGCAAATGCTCTGCTGCTTCCTTGCAGCGACAGAGGTTATATCTTCATGTGGGATGACAGAAACATCGCTGTTCTTTGGCTCTCTGCTCGTGGATCTGTGATTGCTTTTCTTTGAATTTGGAGTTTGGTAACCAAGTTGTTCTTACCAGGATTGATACTTTGATTTAAATCAACTTCCCTCTTTCTGGGTGTTGGTTGGGGTGGGGAAGGGGAAGGAAGAACTTGTTTCTGCATCCAACCACGGACTTTCAGAAGTTATTAGGAAAGCAGTAATTGGCTTTTCTGCCTTACTAAAGGAAATGCTTAGCTTAGAATTAGGTGGCTATTAAATGGGTCTCTACAAAGTTCTTTACATCAACCAAAGTCTAAACATGCGCAGAACTTGAATGCTCTCTAACACTTGGAGCAAAAAGTACTGGTGTTTCTATGAGCTTCCTGTAATTAGCATAGTAATTAAATACTTTTGCACAGAAACTTCCTGGAGAGTGAGCAGAAGAGAGGGCAGGGGAAGGGGCTGAGCTGCAGCTGTGGTTATCTGTGGCTGACTTGGTCTGTCGGGGATGTCCAGCCAGCTCCGGGTAGCTGGGTCAGCCTCCTCTAGGTGACAGTGCTCTGGGGGCAGAACTGTCACCGTCTGTAATGTAACCCTACTCATCTGCTGTCTGTGCCATGTGTATTTTTTTCTAAGTACTGGAAGGCTTTAGGGATTTCCTTGGAAAAGATACAGGGAGATAAACTGTGAGAGAAGCTCTGCAGACTGTGTCTATTGGCTACATATGTATGGGAGGGAACATGAGAAAAGATTTAAGTTTAGAAACTGGGAGTCAGCTCTGCAGCACATACCCTTTGTTATTGTCTGGTTTGGTGTGAGGGGAAGAAGAGAACAGTAACTTAGCACTTCACTGGACTTCCCGTATACCTGTGGTGCATACTGATGGCTATATTAACGTCTACCTTTGGATGTATGCTGCTTACATGTTTTTATATGAAATGTGTCCTTAACTGGAAGGAGAATAAATCCATTAGGGCACCATATAAACTGCCTACAGGTGTTCAGCTTCTGAGCTTTACAATGAAAGCAATTTTTCTATGGACTGTGTGAGGCGTTGCATGTTTCAGAAGTGATAGTTGTTCACTATCACTGTTGTGTATTACTAATGATTAAAAAACACAGCAGATTCAAATATTGAAAGGTGCTGTGAGTTTTTGTCAAAGCTGAGAACTGCTAACACCTGCTGTCTGCTCAAGGTTGCTGGCTTTTACTCGGTTGTAAGGAGCAGCAGTGTCCTCCCACTATGGATTACACCAGCCCTCTTGCATAGCTTAGTCTTGCCTGCTCTGACTGATCAGGTGGAGGTGCTGAGAGGAACAGAGGTGAGCATGGCATGAGAACTGCTCCGTGCTGATGGGGGCAGATGTGGGAGAATCAGTAACGATTGCCAGCCTGGAGTGCGTGCAATCTGTTTGCAACTGGCTTTCATCTCAAAATTAATATTGATAAAAGCTCAAGTTCTCTGATATCCTGTTTACCGGTGTAACTGATAAAGCAGCCAATTCACTGATAATGTTATTTAAGCAGTAGTGAATGATTAAAGCAGCAGAATCTGGATTCTGTGCAAATAAAGCAGTGTGGAAATAACTGATAATATGTACAAAAATGAGTGCAATAAAATAAGGACTGTGCACACTGTTGGTTTTGCTGTCAATGTATTACTTCGTCAGGCGAAGCACGGCTGATGTCTCACTCACAGCGATGATTAGCTTTTATGAAGTTTTGTGAGACTTCTCTGTGCCACGGGTAATATAAAGGAATATTGCCACGGACGCTGTCAGGTGGCTTTCTGCTGAAAGCTTTCCTGATGCTTACGTTAGGATATTGACCTTTGAGTTGGGATCACAGACTAAACCTCCTGCTAATAAAGGAGCTTGAACCAGCTCTGTCTTGAGTTCACATCAGGTCTCTGTCTCTGGAGATTACAGTGATGTGAGAAATCCTGGGTGATCCCTGATCCGAGGCTGGCTCTGATCTGCTGCCGTGGCTGTTTGGATGGACTTTTGGAGGCCCGTGTGCTCCTGTGTAAATGCCTCCTTCCCGTTCAGAAGCAGGGAGCAGTGTGGACGTCCCGTGTCCCTAACTAGAGGCTGGTATCCTTGGTCCCAATGCCTTTACAAGCACGCAGCTGTAACGCGGTTATGCTGTAACTAACTTAATCTGGAGATTGCTGGGACAAAGGTGGTCTGCTCCTCCTCCTGCTGCCTGCCTACAGGCACCCACTTCCTTGTGTGATGAGCGTGGCTTGCTCAGAAGCTCAGGCGACGTGCTGGGACTCCCGTGCTGATCCAGCTGCAGGTGCCTGGTGCAGCAGGCAGGCGCCAGCGCTGGGGTGCTGCTGCCCAGCTCTGGGAGCGGCTGTCTGTGCTGATAAAAGCTCTCGTGGGGGAGAGGAAGAGGAACCCACGTGGTTCTCTCATCTCCTGCCGCTTCAGCAGGCGGGAGGCAGTTCCTTTCCCTTCGCGTGGTCACAGAAGTGTAGGCAGAGGATGGATGACTTTTCTCCTCCGTGTTCAATCCAGTCCCGCCCTATTCTGAATGCCTCCAGCTGCTGAGCAGTGAAAATTCCCCTCTGTGTGCAATCTGGCGGCTGTGCAGACTGGAGCCTGGTGCTCTGGCTGTGCAGATGTGTGTGGTTAACACCGGGGTGGGCCTGGCTGGGTCGGCTGGCTGTGGTGGATGCTAGAGCCCCCCGTTTTCAGCTGTAACCCGACTGTCCCTGCAGCAGGACTGCATCCCAGCGCTACGGCCGAACCGCAGCAGCCTCAGCCGCTTCGATAGAAGCTCAGCAGTGCCAGGAAGGCTGGTGTAGGTGGCCTTTGTGTGTAAGCACCAAAACAAATGAGATTACTCTTGAAAGCTCTTACACCTCCAGGCATGTTTGTGGTGTCGAGCATATTACTCAGCACACACGAGGCACGCGATATGTGCTGTGCTGATAGCAGCTAGAGAAAGGTGGGAAGTTGCCGCATGGATTCCCTTCCCTTCTTTCTCATCCTCATGACTTCCTGTAGGGTTTTAAAGCCTTTTTTTTTTTTTTTTTTTTTGCCACATTGGTTGCCTTGCATTTTATCTCCAGACATCTTATGTTCTTAATGGATCTTGTTTAATTGCAGCCCTATGAAAATTAGTTACTAGGCTTGTGTTACCTGTTCATATGCATAAAAGTCCCCCACATATGCTGATACATTTAGGGACATCCTGTGACACAGCACAAGGTAAAATGAGTCATTGCTGACTTGAGGGACAGTAAACTAATTCCTGTAAGGCTTTTATCGCGTTTCATTATTGCAGAAGTTGTGGGCTGGCCAGAGGGCACTTGCAGAAAGAAATCACTTGTTTCGTTTTCAAAACAGAAACCTTTGTCTCAAGCTTGAGCAGCTCTGCTGCAAAGCTGTACCTTGCTCAGCTGCATTGCAGAGCCGAGTGATGACCATGTAATGTGTGAAAGCTCTGGCACAGGGTGGAGGAAAAGCACTCCTAGGCACAGGCACTTCATGAAGTGAGCTGCTTTGCATAAGTATCAGCTGCTTTGATTCCTGCTGCCCTACAGCAGGAGGCAGAACCTTCTGGTACAATCTGATGTTAAGATGAGTTTCCATTTGAAATTTTGATTTAAAAGGTCTTTGAAATTACAGCAGGGAAACCACAGCTAATGAAGGAAAATTCTCTGTTGGGTGCTGGCCTGAGCAAGAGAAGTCCCCTAGGCACCTGCTGTCTTGTCCCATCTCAGTAACTGTACTTGTATGTTCTAAACTGTATCACCGTGTGAAGACAGACCCCACAAGTTGTCACTGAAGAGGTAAATCTTCGATTCAACTACTTGTTGCGTTTCCCCTGCACTGACACCGCCTGTTTGTACCGCACCATCTCCTGTTAACACACAATGCAATGGAGGAACTGAGGAGCTCCAGGGCCTTCCTGCTCCGAAGGATCCTGGGGGCTGTCGGTCTCAGAAGTGGGGTTACGGGGCATACTTGGCCGATGATTTGGCACCAGCTACGTGTTCTCCGTGTAGTTTGGTGAGGGATGGACTCCCCCAGCGTGCTAGCAGCCGTTCTCAGCAGGACGGATGGAGGAGGTAACCTTGGGGGGGAGGTGAGCTGTTCCCCTGCTGGGTGCTGGGGACGTGGCCCCATCTGTGCTTCCCTGCTTGTGTGCACAGGACGTGTTACTGCTCTTTCTGTCAGCCACGGGGGCTGAGAGACAAAGGAAGCTGTGTTTGCTCGCTGTGTTGTCAGGGGCTCTCTTAAAGTTGCAGGGACTTCGGCTGGAGGATTTAACAACAGGTCTCAGCGGCCCTGGTTTGCTCCAGATAGTGCCTCTTTCAGCTCAAAACGCTGGCAGTGCCAGAGGGCTGCCCTCATGAAGGAGTGGGCTGTAGGGAATGCTGCCAGGAGTGGCCAGCTCGGTGAGTGCAGACCTCGAACACAAGCGGCGTTATCGCTGCTCACGTCCCCAGCCAGGCCAACGTGTAGGTGTTGGGTCTCCCGGGGGTGCGGGCTCCTGTACACAGAGCTGCCCGGTGCTCCTGAGAGCTGAGCGCACCCGGGTGGTTCCTGGGGGACTGTTAAGTGGGGGAAAGCAGAGAATTGGCTTGGTCATTCATACTAATGAAAGTATTGTTTGGGGTTTTTTTAGCGAGTGGAAATTTTGCTCTTGATTTTCATTTAGTAGCCATTATTCTGTTCTCTTCGTTTTCTTCTGGAATGGCGTAATTGTTTTGTTTTTTTTTCTGAGCATGTGTCACCCACAATGGAGGTACTTGTTTAAAAACCTAGCGCTCAGGTAAAGTTGGCAGGATTTTGTTTAAATGTGCCAGCTGTTTTGCAAACTCTTCGTCAGCTGAAGAAACAGTAGGAATAGCTTGCTGAGCACTAACAGGCTGAGGGTAAAGACAAAAATAAAACCGGGCCGTTCCTGCTATTGAGTTTATCGGGCAGTGACTCTAGCCAAGTCATGCCTCTGGTAGATCAGCATTTGCTCCAGGATCTGCTGATGCTTGCCTTCAGGTTGGGCAGTACCCAGGTTCCTCGAGGCTCTCCTTTCGCTGGTAGCTTCTGGCAGCACCACAGGCTGTGTGGGTCCTGCCCCTGAGGCTCACGTTTGGGTCCCTCTCAGCTGGAGGCAAGGTGAGGGATGTGTCCGTGCTCCTGGCGGTGATGCTGGGGGCAGTGAGCTCACTGAGCAGGGAGTACCTGGGAGAAGAAATGTTTTTTGTGTTAACATCCTTGCACAGTAAGGTTGTGTGACAGGCTGGGCTTTTCCTAGTCCCTGCAGTGTGCATATCACAGACACTGTTATTTGAAAATCCAGCTAAAATGTAACATGACTGTTATTTTAGGTGGGTCTTTAGACCCTTCCTTTATTTCATAGTTGAGCTGTTCTCTGCTCCCTCACACCGATAGCTGTGCGTCTAACGGAATGGTTCTCCTATGACTTAACCAAAGCAATTACCTCTTCTCCTCTGGGCTGCCGTGCTCTGTGCTTGCCCACATGTCAGGAATTTTCTTAGTGCCCTAACTTGCCACAGGACCAAACCCCTGCCTGCTCTGTGATAGCAGTGACTGCACTGCAGTAAAGCACTGACAGTGGGTGCAGATGATTCCAGTTTTATTTTTATAAGCATACATGTAACAAGTGGCTGATACTGCAGCATCTTGGTGTCCAGAAATCCCAAGATTTCTCTGTGGAGTTGGCCGCTCTGCCCTGGCTCAAGCGCTGTACTGTTCAACTACTTCCTAGTCACTGATTCGAAATGACTGTGCTTACTGATGTTTTATGTGACACTACTGTATAACTCTTTGTTGCAAACGTGCAGCATAGCTGATCTGCTGACACCTGGTGCCTGAAACACGCAGCTCTCACTGGGCTTCCTTTTACCCTGCGAGCAGCCAGGCTGCAGGACGCGGGCTGCTCAGAAGAGATGCCCCTGTTGAGGTGGAAGCTCTCAGCCCTTAGGTTGGTGCTCCAGGAAGAGGAGGAGCAGGAGCTCTTCTGTGACGTGAGCTCCTGCACGTTGTGTGGTTTCTGAACCAACCGCAAGCAGCAGCGAAAACTCCTGCTCTCAATTCCACACCTGGGTCAGCTGCACTTCAGCCCTGCCACGCCGTGCCAGCAGGTGCTGGGGCTGCTGTCTGAGTGCTTCTGCAGCCTCTGGCAGGTCCCCGTGGGGGTCAGGTGTGGGGCTGGGATCCTCAGCAGAGCCCCGAGGGTGCTGCTGTGCCTGTGCCAAGGGTCACAGGTACAGCATGGCTGGAGGAGAGCGGCCATCCTAGTACCTGCGTGCATCACTCCCGAAATGTCTGCAGCCGACACAAGCTTACTTGTACGCCTTTGCTCTCTCTCAGTGTAGGCCTCTCTCTGTTCTCCTGATTCAGCAGTCTGCTTGCACAGCCAAGAAATCCTGGTGTTCTCAGCGTGTCCTGCAGCCCACTTAAGTGCAGTGCCTTCTGTGTTTTCAGCATAGCTGCTTCTTCAGCAAGAAACCAGAGCTGGGCTGCTCCTCCGCGCCCCTGCCCAGCAGGTGGGAGTAAAGGAAGCGCTGTGCATAGAGCAGCAGTTCTGTCACAGATCCTGCTTCTAGGAGCGTGTGAATCCACTGGCTGCAGTTCATATACGTACACTGTCAATAGCCTCTCTTCCTGACCTTATGATTAATTTATAACTCATGTTCAGGGTTGTCAGGCTATTGTACCTCACCCTCCCGAACCTGATGGCAGAGCATCAAGATCTGTACCACACTAGAGAAGTAACTGGACACCTGAACCTTGATTTTTTTCCCCTCATTTTTAACTTGGGGACAGTGCTGGGTGATGAGAATATTGAGACTAATTCCTTGCAGACAGGATGCAGTGTTACAGTGCTTGCCGTGTATAACCTGTGGTACAGTCTCTGCTCCGTTTTTACATCTCTTCACACATGACTGCTGAAGAAGCAGCAAGCCCCTCCGCGGTACGGCTGCAATACGGCTTGTGGTGGTTAGCTTTTCCAGGCTGCCATAGTGTAATGCACTGCTGCAGGCACCCTTCATTCTTTCCTCTGAGCTTTTAGCAGTTCACAACAAAGTAAGATGAAATGTCTATTGAACTGTCAGTATTTTGTCTCCACTCTTGTTGTTCCTCCTGCTGTTATTGCAGACTCCGAGGATAACGTGTGCTGGAGGCGCTGTGGGTTAACCGGGTGATTAGCTCAGCAAGAATGGTATTTGAGTTGTTGTAAAGCAGAGTGCTGCTTAGATATCTTCCCCCTGAATCAAGGCTATTTGCTCTTTCAGTTGCTAGATGCAGATCCAAAAGCTATTGTGCTCCACCCTGTCTCGCTGTAGCCTACACGTGTGGTCTGAAATAAAACAAGCATACAGAATGTGCTGGTTCGGAAAACTAAGCTGTGTGCACCACAGTAAGGTGAGACAGAAAAATACCTTCTGTATACAGAAAGTGTCTCCTACTGTATTGAAGAGTTTGGGCCAATGGGATTGAATCTGGATGGATTCAGCAGTGAGGACCTAATTTCAACATGGAAGGAAATCGTTTGGGTGTAGCAGGTGCCGCAACAGTTGATCCTGATGTTTTTCTTCATTTTTAAAAAAATGACAGGGGTGGCAAAAGGCATGTAGAAGCGAGGAATTAGCTAAGCAAAAGGTAACCACGAGGAGGGGTACATCTGTACTGCATGCACTGTAGGAAACTGCTGTGTCCTGAAGCTTAAGAGCACTTGATCAATAGTAACAGAACAGCCTGGTCCTCATCTGTGCTCTGAAAAAATGCCTGCTCTTTAGCAATCCTGCTGATGTTAAAGAACCTCACCAAGCTGGGCTCTGGAGGCAGCTGACCTCAGTGCCCTGATGGAGCAGGAGGGTCAGGTGAAGCCCAGACTGTGGCCAATGTAAATAAGTTGTGGGGCTTCAGGGAAAGATGCACATCAGTGGGTTTTTCTCAGATTGTTTTGAGTTGGTGAGAGGGGGGGGAGTAACAGGATGCCCTGCAGTCAGAGCAAGGTGAGCTGGTATGCCAACAACTCCTGATTTGGATTACAAGTGAGTTGGAAGTGCTCTGCCACCTGCATAGCAGGCAGAGGTGTACCTGCCCATTGCAGAAAGCCTCAGTCCTGTAATTGAGAAGCTGTGCTGGGAAAAGTCTGCAGAGAACCAAATGCTGGCCGGTGGAGGAGAAAGCCAGGAGCTCTGCTAGCTTCACAGCCCTCTGAAGAAGAGTTGGTAATGCAGTGGGAGCAAAACAACCCTCCCGCATGGCACCTGGCCTTGCAGCTCCCTGCTGCTGCTGCTGCAAAGGCTGCTACAATGGGTGACCTCCCGAAACACCCTGGCTCTTGTAAACATCACTGGGGGGAACTGCAGAACGGCATTCCAGCCCTTCTGAGGTGGCCCTGTGACTACCTTGGTTTATGTGGATGGCTGTGGGCAGTTATCAGGCTTCTGGGAAGTGAACTGCGAGGCGTGCCAACTGTAAATGAATGTGCCTTGTGCTCTGAGTCAAAGGCAGTAGGGCATTGCTAGCTAAGCTGCTTTGAACACACCATCGTTGTGGTTCTGTTGCTGTGACTCATTTAACAAATGACTGCAAGTTCTGTGTGTAGCACTTGAATTGGCATGAGGTTTGTTTGATATCTGGGGAATTTGCACTGGGGTCAGACAGTATCAATTCCCAGGTGTGTATATAAAGGATTTGACTTCTAACCAGTAGCTGTGCTGAAATCTGGGTAGTGCTTCTGCTGTTTGCTTTTTGTAACCAGAGCTGCAGGTAAGAGGTGCGTGCTGCCTCGCCCTCTGAGAGTGTTAGTGCTGACCCCACAGGGAATCACCAGGTGGGCAGTGAACAGCCAGCTCTTGCTGTTCATGTGCTAACCTGAAAGGACAGCACTGCAGTGAAAAAGGATCCTGATTCGTAATCTGGTTGTTCTGCAAATGTGGGCCCCATTCAGGCAGTTAATCTCTATCCAAACCTTCTCGGAGCAAGACGTGCAGGCTCACGGTGCTGCCTCTGGATGCCTGTGTTCTTTAGAGGGCAGCATCTGATCATCTTCAGTCCCTCAGGCATGGAGGTCCCAGGGCAGTGTCACTCTCTGTGCTGTGTTGCCTTGTTCCCCCAGCCTCCCCATTAAAAGTAAGGGCATCTTCTCTGAATATTCTTCCTCAAAAGTGCAGTGAGCCTGGCAGGAGGGCTGATGCAGGAGGGCATCTCAAACTGTGCTGGAGGCTTTGTAGCTCCAGGTCTTGGGAACCTGATGGTAGGGTTTCTTCTACAGATGAAGAATGATAGGGTGCCTGTTAAACACCATCCAGCAGATCGGTGACTGACCAGGAAATGTACTGCTGTTCTGATCAAATAGCATCTACTATCCTTACTCCTAAAGGTCAGTGTTACTCAGACACTTGGGTGAGAGATTATCCAGAACAGGAAGGCAAAAATGTGACTTTGTTTGCCAGAACTGAAAATCTCCTTTACTTGACCACAGTTCTAAAGTTCTCGTGGTTGGCATCTAGAAAAACCTTGTTGCAGCAACCTCTGTTGGATGGTGTATCTGAGTTCGTATGGACACATCACAAGTGTAGGCTGCCCTTGCACAGAATCGTCAGTTTGGATTCCAGGGTCTCTGCCTCTAGCATTGCGAGTGATACGATCACAGTGTTGTATGACATTGCAGTCTTATTTAGTCAACAGTCTTGCTGTACCAAGGAGTGGTTTCTTAATTGGTGCTTATGTAGAATTACTGGTGTTCAGTGTTCCTTGCTTACAGATGTAAGGGACCCAGGGAGAGGAAGGGTCTGCAGATAGAAATATCTCTTGGGGTAGCTTTAACAGATGTTCTGTGGCCAAGTAATCCGTTAAACACCATGAAAGAAGATGGGCATGTCCAGGGAGAAGGTGCGTCTAAAATAAGATCTAAGTGACTCAATTTAATTTTATTAGTATTTTGTGTACCAGCAATTGCAAAGATTTCCGAGCTGTTCTGTAGAGGAGTGGTCAAATACAAAGTCTTGGTGTAGCTATAGTGAAGATAGTGTCCAAATAGTGTCTCGTTAACCATTACTGCTAGCTGGCTGATCCTAGTCAGATAAAAGTTTACAGCCACATGAGATCTGCCCAAAGTTAGAGGTAGGTAAGCAAATAAACTTCTAAAATGAATAGAAAATGTGAATGCTAGTGAAAAATGCTTTTGTGTATCTAACTGTATGTGTTTCTTCATTCAAGTTGCAGGAGTTATTACTGCTGACTTCCTATCAGGATTATTTCACTGGGGAGCAGATACCTGGGGATCTGTGGAGCTACCAATAGTCGGAAAGGTTTGAGATTCTTATCCTTAAGCTTGAAAAAAAATTAATGACATGCTTTTCTGAAACTCTTCTAGTGTACTCAGCTGTTAGACAGGTACTTTTCTTGTAGTCTTGCCAGTGTAACCAGCTCTTCCACCCAGTACCCTCCTCCTCTTAAGTGGCACTTGGTACAGTGCTCCCAGGGCTGTGTTTACACTTGACCTAGGTGACATGTGCAAGGTGACACTGTTCTGTTTATCGCCCCGATTAGGGTTTGCACACAGTTTTGCAATACCAGTGTTCACAGGCCTTCCCGACAGACGGTGGGCACAGCCAGTTACACACCAGCGTAGAAACCTCACTAGAGACAAGACTTGTGTAGAGCTTCCGAAAGGCTAATAAATGCCAAGAAGTGTGGAATTTACCTGGCCTGCTTCATTGGGAGTCTATTCCTGGAGCTAAATTCTCTAAAACCTCTGAAAATACAAAGAAGCTTTAGCAAGAAACTTTCTAGTTCTGTGTGCACCTGCACCTTGTTGTGAATGTAATAGTGTTAGAATGGTGATGACTGAATATTGAGATTTGAGGTGTATTATACATCTGTGGCTACAAATGCTGGATGCTTAGATGAGATTGCACTGACTTCTATAATAAGCTGCAATCTGTTTGTTTTTTTTTTTTAAATAAATTTCTTTATAGCTACTATTAATTACTCCTCACAGTGCAATATTAGAAGGATCTCTGTTTTCAAAAAATATGTGGGATATTTCTTGTAATTATCCAGAAATGAATGAACCAGCTCAGCAAAATTAAGCCTGTTGGGTTTAGGTTTATTTTTATTTACCTTCAGTAGATTTGGTAGTCCTTGAATGTCTGTATCTGTGGACCATAGTTCAAGGGGGAAAAAAAAAGGCACTACAGGAAGCTATGCACTAAATAAACAACAGAGTTCAGCCTGCTCAGGATACCTTTGCGTAGACTGTACATGATGCATGTGTTGAAGGCAAATAACTACGCATACTTCACTGTCCCTTGCCTACTTAACAGATTTGCTCTTTCCTCTCTGAGATTGTATAATTCAGGTGCTATTTCTAGTTTTTCTATTTTTCTTTCCCATGATAACTCCTGAGTTACAGTGTCATGTTTATCAATTTGTTTTCTCAGGCTTTCATTAGACCCTTCAGAGAACATCATATTGACCCTACAGCAATTACCAGGCATGATTTCATAGAGACTAACGGAGACAACTGCTTTATGACGCTAGTCCCATTGGCAAACATGGCATACAAATTTGTTTCTTTTTCCCCAGGTAAGCTGTTACTCATAACTTCTGTGAATTTAGGATTTTTGATATATAAATGAGCAGTTCTTAATATGAGGATAAAAGAAGCCAATGTATGGGAAATGACTAGTACTAGCTCTTGGAAGCGTGATGCTCCCTGGTGGAGGGAAGGGAAATTTTTTCTTGAAAGGGGAGCAAACTGTTCCTTCCAGCCCAGCAGTGAGTCTGGCTGAGGAATCTTTTAAGGAAGCATTAGAAGTAAATGTACTTTCTACAAAAGGAATCAAACTGCACACGAGGAAATTCATTGTTCTAAACATTATAAAAATGCTTCATCTGTGCATAAATAACTTTATTTGCACACTAGAAGGGCAAGAATTAAAGGGTGAATTTAAATGTATGGATAGGAAATTCAGACTTTAGGTTCCTGTTTGTGGTGAGTTGGCAGATGTTGGCGCATCCTGGTCTGTCTTGTGACATTCTGAAGTTGCTTATGGTGCACTGCTCTTGTGACACTAGTGCTAAAGCAACTTCGTTGAGGCCCTTGTTAGTTCCTGTAGCAGCAGCCAGGTCTTAGCAAAATGTGTTGTTTTTTTTTTTTGTTGTTGTTGTTTTTTGTTTTGTTTTGTTTTTTTTAGTAGAAATTCACATTTTTGTAAGAAGTACTTAAAGATATAAACCTTGTTTTGCAGAAGCATTATATGAAACATGTCCTTGGGAGTGTTATGTCTTTGCCCTCATCATCTTCATCACCATGACGAACCAGATTCACAAGTGGTCTCACACATACTTTGGTCTTCCACGCTGGGTCATATTTCTACAGGACTGGCATATTATCCTGCCACGGAAACACCACAGGATCCACCATGTGTCGCCTCATGAGACGTACTTCTGCATTACAACTGGTACTGTCATCAGGTTCATAGCTGCTCTTATAGTCTAGTACCATTCACCTGGCAAGATGTAATTTAGTGACAGTCTATTAAATACAGAAAGACATTGAGACATTGTGAAGCTAACTGTACTCTTAAGTTTTGCTAAAGTTATATAAAGCTGTAGTTTTTGCATTAAAAACGTGTGAGGAAAATTCATAATTAGGCACAGGGTAACTTTCAGTGGGGTAGGCAGTGGTACTGAGGTCTAATTGCTTACTATCTTGGGAATCTTATGCTAGCGATGCATTTTGCTCATAAAAGTGTTAACGCAGGTGGTGGGCCTTCTTACACAAGGAGCATCGTAGCACCTGCAAGTGTGGCTTACCTTGAATGCTTGCTTCTGAGGCAAAGCTTCTGGACTTCTAGCATTCATTCATTGTGATTTGGGGCAGAGGAGAAGACAGACTTGAAGAGGATAAGACAGACTTGGAGGAAACCGGCTTTAGGTTCTTCTTATGTCTATACTCCATTTTACACCCACTGTACAGGCTGGGGTACTCAGTCACCAGTGTTGCACAATCCTGAATAAGTTACCAAGTTAATTGAATGACTCGATATAAGCTGCTCTGGTTCTAGATTCTATCATTGGCTTTGGCAAAGAGTTTGTCAGTTCTGAAATCTCTACCAAGAAACCAATCTAGTTCTTACAGCCAGAATGTCATGTAAAAGCATTGTACAATTAAGTCTGACTTGACAGATCATGGCAAAAATCTTGTCACTGTAAGAGCTTTTATTCAGTTCTCCTGTTTTGAAGTGGTCCAGGTAGAACACTGCAAGTTGATGCTTGACCATTTAGTGTTATTCTTTAGTTGCTTTTGTGTTCTTACCTACAAAAAGTTCTTCTGTTCAGTCAGTGCTTTCTGCAAGTGTTCATACCATGCTGATCTGCCATAAGATGGCACGACAGGTTGTATGCTTGCAGTCTTCCAGTGGAGCAGTGTGTCTGCAGCCCTAGTTCTTCTAGGGCAGAAGCGAGGGAGAGGACAAATATGCAAGCATGTGCTATTTAAAATCGTGTCTTTGCTTCATAAAACATGGCCATTAACTGTAATGCACCTGTTAGTGGCTAAGTGCAGAGCACATATAAGAAAAGACTGCCAAGCCCAACGAGTGTCAGAGCTGACCTGTGCATGTAAAGGTCTGCCACTGCGCCACTGCCAGGGAAGGGGTCAGGTAACAGAACTCTTTGGTGATCCGACTGCTAAAGCCTTTGGACTGCCTCCCATTTTTAGACACTGGGAAGAAGGAGCCTGCACCTTGAGGGTCTGTGCCTGTGCTAATGAGAATTACATGAAACGACTTCCTAAAAGGCATCAGCATAGAGTGAGTTGAGCGGGGCTGCAGTAACACATGTGCACAAGGAAAAGTCATATCCAGCTACAGGAGGTGGCTGAAAACAGCACCCGTTCCGATGGATCGTTAAGGCTATAATTATGTCTGGTTGGGAAGGATAGCTGTATAGAAATAGGTTGCTTTTCAGCAGTGGATATCCTGAATGTTCTTTCATTTTAGTGTTTATCAGATAAGTGCGTAGCCCAAGGCTTCAGCAAGACGCGCATTCCTTCTGCTGCCCTTGTCCCTGCTGCACGAGTGCTGCTTGGGTCTGGCAGAGCTGGTTCTGCAGCAGCTTTTCTGTGTCCCAAACTGGCTCATAGTACCCTGCACTTGAGCTATCTATCCTCTAGCGTGAACTGCCACTGCTAGCTTACTGTTTCCATTGTGGTAACAAAAGCTCCTTCATTCCTGCCTTGCCTTTGCTTTTTTCTTTTTTCCAGGACCGTATATGAAATAAAGTATAATGTGTGTATTTACAGAGCAGCTCTGTAAGGGTGGGATAACAGAACCCAATGCATATCCGTTTCTTCCTGGCTGTAGAGAAATGTCTACAGGAGAATAATACTTCCCAGTGCTGATTTTTTTTTGTAGCCATTGCAATATTTAATAAGAGGCCTAAAGTTACTATAATAATACATTGTAATAAAACCCTGTGAAGTTGCTTCTTTGTGCACTCTGCAGCCAATTATTTGTGGTTAGGTTGGCTTCAAAACACAGTATCAGAAAAGTGAGTTAGCTAATGTACTAATTAATATCCCAAAAGTGAGATGTAAAGCCCTTCTGAATTCAGCATGAGGCCTATTAAGCCTGTATGACTTCCAGGCTTCCAGTCTGTATAACAAAACACTTCTACAGAGCATTCAAAATATGCTAAATTTGTAGGCTAGGAGAGGTACATTTAAACTCTTGCTGCATGGAATGGAGGATGATGTTTACTGTTATTTTTACATAAAATGGTAGAAACTGGTCCCGTATCAACTGTTAACAGAGGCTGTTACAGGGAAGCAGAAGTGGTAGCTGAGCTGCACGCTTTCAGGTGTGTGCTGCTAGCAGGGCTGCCCTCTTAATCCAGGAAACAACCACCTTCAGTGTCATTAAGTGCAGCATGGTACTACAGCAAGACCTCCCCATCACAGGCTTCATTAGCAATCACTTACGCAGACTTAAAAAGTACTGTGCCCTCTCTTGGTAAAACTAAAGTATGAAAATTTTAAAATAGAAAACTGATATTGGAACTGTCAAAACTTGAGGTTTTATTTAAGGAAGAAGTTGGTTTACTTCACTGAGCCTTATTGTTTAGGTTGCAAACTGCAACCTCAGTTTTTCTAGGAAGTGTAGCATTGATAATGTACTTCAGTACTATGTTGTGCACTTTTTTTCCTGCTGTACTAGTTAATGAGAAACATGGGGAAAAGCCAAGCTGGCTTTGGTGATTGGGGGGAGGAATAGCTAAAATTGTTGAGTTGTTCTTTTGTTTGAATTTCAACACTAAATCTAAGGTGCTACTGATATAACTGTCTTGTTTGTAACACATCCCTTCAACTTGGTTTCTTCTCTGACAGCTGTTCAATGGCTGTAGAGTAGTCCCCTTAACTAGTCGCATTTCTGTTGTGTTTAAAATAAAGAATATTAAATATTGCAATACATTGAACTTTGGATGCTATGATGAACTAATCTTTTTTTTCCCTTTGATATCATTTAGGTTGGCTGAACTATCCGTTAGAGAAGATAGGATTCTGGAGATGTTTGGAGAACATTATCCAAGGACTTACGGGGGAGAAGCCAAGAGCAGATGACATGAAATGGGCTCAGAAAATTAAATAACTTTTGCCAGCCTTCTGCAGTCCTTATCTTTGTTGCCAATGTTTTTTGTTTTTTGTTTTTTTTTAAAAAGCCATCAGCCAAACTCAAGACCTGCAAAGAAATAAGACTCTAAAGCACAAACTAAAAAGTGCTAACAGACTGTAATTAAAAGAACTAATTCTTAAAACAATACTTGAAATGAAGATGATTACTCTTACTGAGCACCTTTGTTTAGCCATGTCGCTTACATCTTAGAAAATACTTCATCACTGTATTTCATAAAGCTGTCAGGCAAGCCAGAAGGCAAGACAGTCACTCCATTGGTACGTGGTGGCATTGTAAACGTGTTGTATCAACATTATTTAACACTTCAGAAATAGCTTGTTGCCTAAGACCTATGGGAGAATGGTGACAACAGTTTGTCACTTCACGTTTGAGTCCAAATACACTGCATGAAAACAGTGTGTCAGTACTGGAAGCCTATAAAACCATCACTGTTCAATGCACTTAGTGTTTGGCAACCTTATAGTTTCATCTTCACTAGTAAGTAAAACTAACTGATGTAATGTGGAACAGACTTTGAGAATCCCACTCCACCAGTGGGCCACGAATCCTCAAGTGTCTTCAGTTTCCCTTAATGTAAAATTATTCTACTCTCTACGTGGAATTGAGCAAACCGTTTCTGCATAAGCCTTCAACTGTACCTTAAGAAGCCTCTGCAGAGGGGGAGGGCACCCAGTACAACACTTGCTCGCATTTGTTTGTGTGGAGTGCTCACTGATGAGCTTTCTATTAAGTGTTTCCTACCCTGACAATAAATGTTTAAAATAGTTATAGCATTGGGCACATTGCAAATAGCCGTATTCAAGAGCTCAAGGTATCAAACTTGTAATGTTAGAAGGGAAATGTCAATGACTGGTGTTTTGTTCTTTTTTTTTTTTTTTTTTTTAAGGTGCTTGCTTGTTTCTGTAAATAATATAAAGCCTTAATCTCTTCTGGTGTAATGGAATAATATTTTAATGTGATGTTTGAATGTATATAATATATTTATAACAAAGCAGTTGGATAATACTAATCATGTCTGTCTTGTTGCTCTTCATTCATATATTCTCGATGTTTAATACAAAATCTTGTTGCTATTCCAGGCAGCTGAATATTTTTCAGCCTGCTAGGTCTTGTTTAGGTTGACGTGGTTATTTCTTCAGTTCAGTAGGACCTTGACCCTATGCTTCTCCAGACTTCAGCACCTTTCCAGAAGTGCAACTAACTGCAACAGCATTGGATGACAAGGAAGAGCTCTGCTGCATTGGGGGGGGGAAATGTTCCCTTAGGAAATTCTGAAGCGTTTACATCCAAACATCCAATAGACACTTAAGTGGATGTAATTTGCATCTTGTTTCCTTTCTAAATGAAAGCGTAATGAAGGTCAAGCCTAAGACTAGTTGTAAACTATTACATTCAAACTGTACTTCCTTGAAGTGCCTGGTATAGAAGGGTTTAAGTTCTAGGTTCAGAATAACCTTGTTCTCAGTTTTTAAATATCTGTTTCCAATGATGGATCACGTTTTAAAGGGTTGGGACTTGGCACCTCTCCTTCAGTTGAGTCTGCTCAATACTGATGGGCCTGAGCTGGCTTCTACAAATTAAAATTGCAGTTGGCACCGTGGTTACCAAGTGTTTAATATGTTTAATGATTCAGACCCTTAGGGAGAACTTTTTACCATTCCATGAAAATGTCTCCAGTTACCATAGTCAATATTGTGCATCCACCTACATTGGACAGTAAAGAATGCTTCTACTTTAGTAAGCATTTAGCTGTACACCTGTACCATTATGAGGCCAAGCAGGAGAGTGGTGCTCTGCTCTCAGAGGCATTGAAGAAGTATGGAGGAGCCCGTCTAGTGAGCAAAACAGAGATTTTGGGGAGGAGCAGACAAAAAATGAGGTGGTGGTGAATGAGGTTATGCCACCCTTCTAGTACAGGGCTAGTGGGCCAATGGAGGCATCCCCATACATGGGACCTGGGCTGATGATAATTTTTTTTTATTTATTTATTTTTTTTTAAGAAAAAAAAATCTTTGTAACAGTAGTTTGTTAATTTGCCTTGCCACAGATGTTACTGAGTAGATGGTTTCTTTGTTTACTTCTGTTTTGAAAACATTCAAAATTTTTGTATAAAAAAAGGAAGCAATCTTCATTTTGGACTTAATTTTACCTTAGTTTTTGGACCTGCTAACAAACTTTTTTATAAGAAAGGTTTAGTTTTCTCTGAGTACAAACCTAGGTAAAATATTACTTGGGAGTCATTTAATACAGTAAATCTTGTAATAGAGTTTTTCTTGTTTGGTTGGATTTGGGTGTGTGGTTTGCTGTTTTTTTATTGTTTGGTTTGTTTATTTTCCAGTAAAACCTGGAATGCATCCATTGTTCCAGAAAAGTAAAATATGAATTATCAACCATGCCTGTAAGCATTTGCCACATGGTATGAAGACGTTGGAGTTGGCTGCTCTCTTGGTACCTGCCTACAGCCACAGAGAGCTTAACCAACCTCCTCAAGGTCATTAGCAGCAGATCTGTGGGTTTCAGCTGAAATCAGGTGTGGGCCTGAGATCTTTCATGAGATGGCACAGAGGATCTTGAAAGGCTGTTGTTGTCACCATGGTGGTCATGCCACCATATCTGTAGTGATGTGCAGAGAATTCTGCACTGTCTCCAGCATCTGGTCCTGCTCCAACACAGAGCTGTCATAAGGTGGGATGAGCCCTAGAGAAAGATGTCCCACAGTCATCTCAGTCAGGGTATTGCGATGATTGTCAAAGTGAGAGCCCCAGGAAAGGCCTGAACACCAGGGTCAGATGCTCAACATTTTGGAAAGGTAGGTATTTTTAGTTATTTCCTGAACCACCACCCACTTCTGAAAACTTCTGGTCTTTGCTCGTTGTCCTTGGAAATGAATCCATGAGCTAGCTCATAAGAGATTTAGGTGCAATTTGGTCAGACAAATCTTTAGGAGTGTTTAAGTTCTTGCAGCAAATCCAACCTCCCAGGATGCATTTAAATTTGCCTTAGTCATGCCTTTACATAGCCCTAGCTTATAGTCTCTATATGTAACAGCTACATAGGCAGGTACAGGGCTGTAAGTGGAAAAGGAGACTGCACAGGTTATGGTGAGAAGTTCTGGTATTAGAGCTGAAAACCTGTTAAGCCATTTGCAGGTACTGTGGGAGAGAGATGCTGATTAGGCAGTGTAGGAACTGGAGTGAAATGGTTGCATTTCAGCCCTGCACTCAAACACTTGGACAGGGAGCGCTGTGAAGGCGAGTCAGAAACTGGCCCAGACCTTGCATATCCCATGCCCTCTCTGGGATAAGATATCCCTGATAAGATATATAAGGGTTGAGGTATATCTGGGAAAGATATATTTAGATAAAATATCCCTGATAAGATATATCAGGATAAAGGAGGAGTTGGTTGATGAGGATTGGGTTAAGGACCAATTAAGCAAACTGGACATCCATAAATCGATGGGTCCTGGTGGAATGCACCCGCAGGTGCTGAGGAAGCTGGCAGAAGTCATTGCTAGGCCACTCTCCATCATCTTTGGTAAGTCATGGGCATCAGGAGAAGTGGCTGTGGACTGGAGACTATCATGTCAGAGCATCCTCAGGTCATAGAATCATAGACTCATAGAACGGTTTGGGTTGGAAGGGTCTTTAAAGCCCACCCAGCACCTCTCCTTGTTGGCTCCTCTGCCACTTGGAGAAGGAAGTTATCAATGCATTGCAGGAACCTCCTGGATTGCTATGCCCTGCTGTGCTGTCCCTCCAACAGATATTGGGGTGGTCCTCCATAAGGACCAGGGGTTGTGAACATGAGGCTGCTTCTATCTATAGAGGGCCTCATCTGCTTGATCTGTGGTAGACTCCCACTATAGTGTCCCCTGTCCCTGCCCTGCCTTTATTCCTGACCTATAAGCTCTCAATAAGCTCCTCATCCATCCCCAGGTGGAGCTCCATGCACTCCATCTGCTCATCAACATAGAGGACAACACCCCATCAATCATCACCCCTGTCTGTCCTTTCTAAAGAGCTTGTATACTTCCAACACTTCAGTCATAAGAGCCATCCCACCACATCTCCATAATGCCAATGAGGTTGTAGCCCTGCAGGTGTGTGTACGCCTCTAATTCCTCTTGTTTATTTCTCATGCTGCGTGCATTTGCATAGAGTCATTTAAGTTGGGCCTTCAATGAGGCTTTCTGGCTGGAATTTCTTTGTGCTGTTTTTCAGGTGCTCTTCTCTGTACCTGTGGTCCTTTTCCAGGCTCTGGGCATCTACTGCTGCCACTGGCATCAAACTGGGAGGAGTGGGATGGATTGAGGTTCCTCTTGCCCAGCAACTTTAGCCCTCTCTCACCAGCTTGGCAAGCCTGTGACCAAAGATGCTCTTCCTCTCTTCTGACAGATGGACTCCCTCAGCTCCCAGCAGACCAGGTTTCTCAAAGTAGGTGGCATGGTAGCCGAAACCCTGCCTGTGCCACCAGTCCTGTGACCATCTGTTTCACCAGATTCAACTGGTCCTTTCAATCCCCTTCCCTTTGACTGTGAGGACTGATGAAAAAATATCTGCACTCCACAGTCCCTAACTGCTGCTCCCAGGGCTCTGTAATCCTTCTTGATACTCCTCAGGCTATTTCTGGCTGCATCATTGGTGCCCACGTGAAACAACAGCAGCAGATGTCGGTGGGCATCAGCAGCAGGACAGTCAGTGGACTGTACTAGGCTTGGTAGTCTCGGTGTCATCCCCCAATACAAGCCTCCAGTAAGCAACACCTCTCTTTAGAGAGTGCATCAATTCAGCAAACGGGTGCCTCTGTACCTCTGAGGAGAGCCATCTAATACTATCACCTGCCAGCTTTTCTTAGTTGTGCTGGCTATTACATGGGGAGCAGATTGGCTGCCTTACTCAGCTCCAGCGTCTCTCCTAATTTGACAGGCCTTTCCTTTTCACTCTGCAGAGCAGTGAAGGGGTTCTGTAAGGGCACTTCATGCTGTAGGGAAAGTCTCCTCTTCCTGCTGGTGCCTGTTATTACAAGCTTCCATCATTCTGCATTATTGGCTCCCCTCCCTTCTGTGTGTACTCGTGGGGGAGTTTTTGGCTGTTTGGCCGTGGGCTGTAGGGCCACTGCAGGCTGCACTTGGAACCAGCTAATTTGTTCTCAGCCTTTCTGATCCTGCACAGCTTTCCCACTGCCGCCTGCAGCTCAGCCACCTGCTGCAAGAGATCCTCTCCTGGGCAGACCTTTTGCAGCTGCGGTGGTTTTACTGAAGTGGGCAGCCAAGCTCCACCACAGCCGCTGTCTCACTCCTCCTCCTCAAAGGGAAAGGGGGAGGAAATACGACGACAAGGGCTCAAGGGCTGAAATAACGATGGGGAGATCGCTCAGCAATTATTGTCATGGGCAAAACAGGCTCAGAGTAGGAAGATTAAATAAATTTATTACCTATTACTAACAAGCTAGAGAAGTGAGAAACAAAGAAAACAAACTAAAAATACCTTCCCTCATCCACCCTCTTCCACTTCCTCCCCCTGAGTGGTGTAGGAGAATGGGGAATGGGGGCTGCGGTCAGTTCATAGCACTTTGTCTCCGCCACTGCTTCTCGGTCCCTCCCTGCCCCTGCTCCTCATGGGGTCCTTCCCCAACTGATCCTGCGGGGGCTGCCCACAGGCAGCAGCTCTTCAAGAACTGCTTCCACACGGCTCCGTCCCACGGGGTCCATCCTCCAGGAGTAAAATGCTCCAGCAAGGGTCCCCCATGGACGGCAGCTCCTCCCAGACCCCTGCTCCTGCGGGGGCTCTCCATGGGCCGCAGCCTCCTCCAGGCCACATCCACCTGCTCCACCAGGGCTCCTCCACGGGCTGCAGTATGGAGATCTGCTCCATGTGGGACCCATGGGTGCAGGGGGACAGCTTGCTCCACCAGGGGCCTCTCCACAGGCCGTAGAGGAACTGCTGCTGCGTGCCTGGAGCACCTCCTGCTGCACTGACCAAGGGGTCTGCAGGGCTGTTTGTTTCTCACTCCTCTTTCTCCCAGCTGCTGTTCTCCAGCAGGTTTTTTTTTTTTTTTCTCTCCACATTTCATAAATCTGCTCTCACAGAAGCACAAACAACATTGCTTATTGGCTTGGCGCTGGGCAGCACTACAAAAACCTTGCCACATAAAGCCACTACAGCAGGCAGATCTGCTGCCCGTCCCTGCCCAAGGGGAAAGGTCTAGGCATGTCCAGCAGTCTGAAGCCTTCACTTCAGCCCCCACCTTCAGCAGCTCTGTCTGGGTGTGGGTATCAGCCACAGCTGGGGTAGATGATACAGACCCCCAGCCAGAGCTGCAGCCTTTGCTCTTAAGCAGGTGCTTTCTATTCCCTATTAAGGGTCAGGCAGGAGTAATGTCCTTGACCAGTGCAGATGGTCACAGAATGGTGCTGGATGCTTGGCTATGTGTTCTTGGAGTCGCCCACTCAGTCAGTGGGATGGCCTTCTCTGAAGATGTGCCCTCTTTGAGCACCCTCCAATGCACACTGCCACACCACGCTTCTCCTGTTTGCAGCGCTTCTGGCCACTAGTATGCCATTTAATTATTTAATTTCATTGTATTTTATTTTTTGTTGAGCCATTTCTCATTGGGCTGAGACAAGAGGGCCTGCTCAGAGTCATCTTTGCTTCTCATTCCTGGATCCATCTAAACCTACTTCAAATCTGTGTAGGACTTCATTCAAGGTACTGTTTCCACCAACCTCTCTCTAGCCAAGGGCAGCTCAACTGTTCTGCGCATCAGATCTGAGTCTCAGGTGAGGTGTAAGTGAAGCTGGGAGCAGCCAAGTGGTACTCACTGTATTTTGGGTGGCTCTGCTGGTGTCCTGGAGCTGTGGGGCCAGCTGAAGGCATTCCACCAGTCTTCTTGTGAGAGCCTGATTCAGAAGTTCATTCGTCTCTTTATGTAAAGCCTCAGATAAACTCCATTATATTACAAATTACTGTTAGTTTTTTGAAGACCTACTGCTCAGAGCTTGCTGAGGCATAGAGCATGTCTAACATGGGACAAAATGGAATCTGGCCCAGAGGACCCAGAGTTATCATTGCTGCAGATGGTAAATGCCAGTTGTGGTGCCCAGCAGACAGGTGTTCACGGAGGCCCCCTGTTACTATCTTCTTTTTCTCTCATCACATGAGCATCCATTATCTTGGCACACAGAAGGAAGTGATGTTTTTGCTTCCTGCCTAGCAAAAAAGAGGAGGGTTTTCAGACTTGCTAGGTGAGGGTTGCTCAGTGTGGAGTGGGACATGGACTAGGTCTGGTGGGTCCTAAGCACGGTTCCACAGGGAGTCCCTGTATCACTGTGCCAGGATGCAGCACCTTCCCAATCCTGGGTTACAGTAGATCTTGTGGATGAGGGTGGAGATGAAAGAGGAAGCTCTGACCCCAGTGCTGTTTTGGTGATTTCCGTAATGTTGGGACTCTGCTGGGCCATTCTGCTTTGCTCAGCAGTTCAGGTGCTGATGCTACAAGCTGCTGGATGCTTCCTACATCCAGCCAACGTCCTCTGGTCCTCATACACTGAGGGACTGGATGGTAGTTAGTGCTCCAGCATTTACCTATTGGTTTTCTTTGATTCATGAGATGTTAGCAAAAATGATCAAAGCAGACAGTCAAAACTCTTTATTTTCCCCTATGGATTATTGGTGGCAGAGTTTTTGATCACTTTCAAGGGAAGACCTAGTTAGTAAGTAACTGAATTAAATAGTAGGTGCAATGTGTGAACTGACTTTTTACTGCTTTTGTGGCTGTCATGAAGATTATTCATACCAATGAAATAATGGTTTCCATAGCAACTAATGTACTTAGGAAGGGAAGAACTGGAGACACAAATAACAAAGACAAAGCCCAAAGCTCTAACACTAAGAGGCATATACAAACATAATAAACCACAGTGCAATGCACTGGGAAGGTTTCAGTATGTGCTTCCTCTGACACTATACAAGATGGCATAATGGGGTTGCCACAAGCAGAGGGGTATAGGGAAGAAATTGGCGAGGGCAAAGGACTGGCAGGATAGCAGGCTGTGTGACTTGGAGCAAGGGCCATAATATCTTCCAATGTGTTCAGGTGCTTGTTACTGCAGAATTTCTTGGTGAGAAGCTGCCACAGCTCCCCTTAAAAGCGTGGCAATCTTAAAGCTAGGTCAGTGCATATAAAATCAGCAATGCATATAGAAGACACAAAGGAATTAAATCTTACCTTCACCTCTGCTGTTGGGCCACACCTGACTTTATCTGGATAAGTGATTCACCAGCTGTGTGCCTTATTCTGGCTGTAAATCCTGTTTCTGTAGCCCTGAAATGCAGTGATCCCATAAGCAAGAGAAAACTGCCTCAACCTGGCAGCATCACCCTCTGAGTTGTTTGCTGAATTACAGGGGCTGCAGAAGAATGTGTCCATGAGCATCCTGGCTCTAACCTACAGACCCCAGCTTATCACCCTTGGGCATTACTGCAGGTTGAAAATAGCTTTTATATCTCAGCCTGCCAAAGAGCCTTTTGGAGGTTATTAAATGCAAGAGTCTAAAGAACAGGTTGAATGAGCAGCCATGAAGGCAGGCCTGGATATTGTCATCCTTTCTCAGTGCATGGGCGGGACACTGACTTCTAAGGAGTCCACATTCCAGTAACAGCCTGTTATACTGCCACTGCCCAAGGAGAAGTCCTTGTTTTCTGCACTACATTTCTGTCTTTGTGGTTAGAAGAGTAACCTGCTAGTCAGGGAAGAAGATTTACTCATGCAGCAGTCCAACAAAAGGTCTTAGTTGTCAGCTTTTGCCTGAAATGCACAAGCCTAAAGTCTCAGCTCGGCAGGAGCCTAGAGTGCTGTGCCAGACTTAGTCCCAGCACTAGACTGTCACCATGGAAGGAGACAAACAAAATGAGAACTGGGCAGGCATGTTGGCCACCCCTTGGTACAAATGCAGAACAAGGCATAGAAGGATTGCAGGCTGGTTTTCCAAATCTCCCAGCATCACTCTGCTCTTCCCTTGTAAGAATCCTGGTTCCGCCGGATGTCAACATGCATGGGAATCCCTGCTGGTTTGGCTGGACTAGGGTCAGATGAGGCCTGCACACATGAAACCAAGACTCATCTCAAATGACCTAAGTGCTGGAGAACTACAAGTATCCTATAACCAATATAACTAGTTCTATGCCCATCAAATACTCCTGCCCCACCATCTGCTGAAGCCACAGGTTCTTCCAGGCTTTCTGTACCAGAGTCAAGAAGAGCACAGGAAAGATTTTATACTGGTTGGTTAGTAAACCAGACAAGTCAGACAATTGTTTCCCTGAAGACCTACAGCCATGCACTTTTGGTTAGGAAAACCACTGTGTGTTTTGGAGTGTCTCAAACCCTGTGGCCAATGTGCTGTCTGAAGTGTGTGGGCAGTTTGATGGCAGGGGTTGCTTAGGGAAGAGATAAGGAAGGAGGCACTGTGCTAAATCTAAACAAGCAAAGGAGGACAGTTAAGACTGACAGTTCCCTTCTGGCTCTGGACCCTGAGCACTGTGAGCTGTGGACAAAAGGTCCTGCAAGGCAACAGACCCTGAGACTTCAAAGGCTGTGACAGCCTTCTGAAATCTCTCTTGCAGTCTTTCTCTTTTCAGAAGCAGACTGTAAGTACAAGCTAGCAAGGAGGATGTCACCCCTGTTCTTCGTTCTCCAGGAAAAAAGGCCTAAAAGTGCCATCACGACTCAGGGTCTGCAGTTTTTCCCTTTCCCTTTCTCTCTGTTCCTTCCTTCCTTCCTTCCTTCCTTCCTTCCTTCCTTCCTTCCTTCCTTCCTTCCTTCCTTCCAGCAGTTCCCTTTCTGCATTTCCAGCACACCTAGGCATATGCTATATAAAAAAAAAAAAAAAAAAAAACCACACACATGCACACTTCCTGCATGCTCAAATGCTTTTGCCTATTGCAAATATCCCCTGAGGTCTTTTACATAAGTAAGTGATGGTTTGCTGAGACAGAAGAACATTTGCAAGAAATACAAGAAACAGCATTGCTCCTTCCTGAGGTAAACCCAAATCTCAGCTTTTAGGTCAGGAAGATGAAAGAGGGACAAATTAAGATGCTATTTTCCAAGACAAACCAGAGTTCTGCCCTTTTCAATCCACAAAGCACTACAGCAGCTTTCATGTAAAGCCAATGACAGGCTCCACATGGTCCCAAAGGGACCATCACCCCACCAGAGCATCATTCGTTGTGAGGAGGGGCCCTGTAAATAGCTCAGCAGAGGCTGTGACTCACCTCTGAACACAAGATGGTCCCCAAGAGGTACTTCCCTGCTTGAGGCAGGTAGGAGGATTTGGCTGGTTGTTTGTGTCTGTGGGCTTCAGACACCATGCAGACACCCCCACCTGGCCTCCAGCTGCATTTGTCCCATCTCCAGGCATTTGGTGCCCCTCACAGCACCCTCCAGCATGGGGCTGATGCGGAGGCAGGAGACCCACCATCTCTGAGATGGAGACTGGAGGGCAATGCAGTGGGTTGGGGGCTCTGGGAACTCCTTGCTGGCTGAGACTGCTGGGGATCTCCCATAGTGTTAACAAGCAGCTAAAGATCCAGTGCTGTTGTCTGTGGCCTTTTATGCCAAAGTGAATCCAGAGAGGATAGAAGAAGCTTGCCTGTGGCTGTCAATGCTATTTTTCTGCTTGGGAAATGGCTCTGCAAGTTCTGGCACCTCTGGTGGCTCCTCTGCCACCATCTGGCTCTGCTATTCTCAGCCCTTTGTCTACAGTCCTTCCAATTTTCCCCTTGCTGCCTTCATGGTTCTGTACCTGCTGAGTTCCGGCTCCTTCTGCCCAGGGGGAGGACTGTGGTTGCACATGGAAGGATCAGGCCAATGTTCCTCGTCCCACATCTGCAGGCCACACTGGGGTTTCTGTGAGAGCAGATGGCACCGAAGTGGCTGAGATGTCACCCTGGTTGTGTCCAGCTCTAGAGGTGAGCTTGGTACACGGTCTCACGGAAGCAAGAGGCCTGCAGTGCTCCCCAGCTGATGGTTATCGTTGAAGAGCATCTTGGCAGAGATACCAGGGCAAAGTAGCAAGAGAGACAGCACCTTTCCTTCAGCCATCTTCCAGCTGGAGTACTGCAACCGACAGTAAACCACCAGGCAAAGTGCTGAGCTGTGTCTGGAGTGTTAGAGGGACTCCGAGAGTAATGACTGCAGCCTGGCTGGCTGCAGGGAGAGCTCATGAGCCTAGCTTTGTCTTCCCTCTCTAGGCCATCATGCAGAACATCTGCCTCCCACCGAGGGCAAACAGCACAGCGCATGATTTTGGGGAAGACAAATGGTTCAGGCATGATTGTCCTCAGAGTTTTTTTCACCTTTGGCCACCTCGGAGGTATCTGGGCACAGAGCAGATAGGCCAGGATTTTCAGAAGCAGCCACTGATGCCAGGTACACGGACATTTCAGTGATCTGCTATGAGATGACACCTGCGAGACTCAGCAGGATGTGAAATGCCTCCCCTCAGAAAACCTGAGCCGAGTGGTTGCTCCCAGACTCTGACCCAAGGTCCCTCAGCTGGAGGTGTCAGTGTCCTGTATGCTCCCCTGTCCCCTCTGCAGGTTATTACTGCTCTGAAATGGAGTTGATGGGATGAAAGCAGCACTGCACCTCTGCTTCTGAATGAGCTCCAGTGCCCTGGATAAATTTGCTTGCGTGGGTGACTGAAGCCAATGCAGCGAGGTGGGATTCTGCTGCCAGACAGGTGCTGGTCTGGCAGCCGCTTCTGGGGGTGCTGGAGACCGGCACTGGGGGTCAGTGGTGCTGTAGCCAGGGCACACCAGCGCACATCTCCATGAGCCTGCCATTGCTGGCAGGGGCTGTAGGTAGAGCCTCAGTCCTTGGTCTCCAGTTCTGACCATCAGGTGGCAGCAACAGGGCAATGTCATCATCGCAAGGCAGATGAATCAGTGTTAACTCCAGCCAAAGTTAAATCCTAACTTTCCAAGCTGCCTCATAAGAGAGGTGAAGTCTTTGGTAACTTTGTACCTCTGGTTAAAGGCTTTGCTTGCCACCATATTGAAGACTTCAAGGTTGAGCAATGCCATCATCCCAGATCTTGTGCTGCTGCTTTTACTATAGAAAATCTTTAATCACCTCCTATCAAATTTCCCCTCACTGTTTCTAGGGAGTAGGACATTTTCAGGCAATTACTTTATTTTACAAAATTGTGGGGGCTTTATGAAAGGTGAGCTCATTGCTGCGGAGGAAAGGACTGCCTTGGACCAAGGTGCATTTTGGTAGTACTGCAGCCACATGTCTGGGCTCTATGTGGGGCTTTGGTGCTGGAGCTATGGAACGGGCAGGGTATGGTATGGCATGGTGTGATCATGGTATGTACTTTCTTGCACAAGGACACGTCTCCCTGCAAGCCACCATCAGCAGCACCGTGTTCCCAGGAGGCCAGTGTCTAGGCAGTTCACTTCCCAGCCCTGTAACAGGTTGTTGCCTGAGTTTGGTCCTCTCAAAGCAGCCGTCTTCCCAGGGGCCTGCTGGATTTGCCCTGAAGCATGACCTGGTACCCCATCACCACAGGCCATACCCAGGAACCACATGTGGCACTGGGCAGAAGTCATGTCATTCCTCTGCCATGGGTGCAGGGGACCGGGGCTGTGCCACGGCCCCTGGGCAGAGTCTGTTCCTGCCACCTGGGCAGCCTCAGGTTGCGCCTTTGGTGTGGGGCCAAACCAGAGCTCCTCCTCTCTTGGTCAACTGGAGCACAAATCTGTGTTTTCAAAACCTGGTGAAAAAAGGCTTTTGGTTTTAATATCTCTCAGTGCCTCTGGATTTGATAGTGAGCTGGCAGTCACTTAGCACTCTTCATGAAGCAAGCTTAAGTCTAAATGTGAACAACCTCAAGCTGATAACCTAGTGCTCACTAAGACATCAGCTTATTGCCACATCATTTCCATTTTCCTTAATTTCCTCATGTTGATTGTCTCTCCTTCCTCCGTCCCGTCTGATAAGAGAAATAAATGTACAATTGATTCACATCCAGAGCTCAGCGTTTCAGGAGAGGTCTCTCCAACCCTTTACTAAAGTGGGAATAATCCCATTTAAACTTTATGGCTATATCTAGGACTAGTTTGGACTTGGGCACAGGGTAGGTTCCCAGCAGTACAGCTCATAGCTACCCAGCAGTGTGAAGCCTTCCTGCATTCAGCTCCCCCCGTGGGCTCTGCCTGCTGCTCCAGGACTGTGGGAACCACATCCATGGGTGCAGTGCCAAAGTGGCACGTGCAAAGGCTGTGGTGAAATGCAGTGGCACAGGGCTGTGCTTTAAGCACTACAAAATACCACCTCTTTCACAAGAATCTCCACTGTCTCATTGCTCTCCTGATAGATAGCTGTCCAAACAGAACTCAGGGCCTTTGGACAATAGTGAGTCTTCTTGTTCTCTTCAGCGGTGTCAGGTCAGGTGTTGCACAATGCCTCAGTGACAATCCAGACTTTACATGTGCCATGCCCCTTTCCCCATGGCCTGACACCTTGTACTTGATGCAAGGACCTCCTAGCACAGGAAACTCTGCAGGTTAATTGTCTACAGGTGCAGAAATGTTAATTTGACTTTTTCCATCTTTTCTGACATTTGTCTCCAGGATCACAGGATTCACTCTTTCCACACAAACCATGACATTTTCCATGTAACCTGTTGTCTTCGTCCCGTTTCTCCACATCTTTTATCCCCTGCTAGGAATATTTTTCTTTTTCCCCATCTGTGCTCCAGGCTGACTACCTATTTTACAGACAGGATCACCTTGCATGGGCCACCAAATAGCCTTAGCGTTTGGATGAGACAAGCTGCAGGGCTTGGGTTTGCATTTGTTTTCTCCATCCCTTCATACCCTTTACCTACAAAAGAACCTGATCTTGGGCCATCTTCCAGAGCTCCTGTAGCACTTATCTGCCAGGAAGGTCTGCTCTCAGGAGACTTTGTATGGGCTCTAGTCCTGCTGAGCATGTAGGCTGTGGTTCAAAGACAAAGAAGAGGCAGAGGAAGTGGCATTTTTCCTGAGCTGGGGCTACACTCTAGGGTTGCTGAGCTCAGTGGGTGAATGGTTCTACTGCTTATCAAGGCATTTCCCCCAGTCTGCCCAAGAAAAACAAACAAACAAACATGATTTTGATCCCTAGGGCTTCTCTAGAGTATTGCAGAGCTTCAATTCACCAGCATGCACAACGAGTGCCTGAGTAGCACTTGAGGAGCAACTGATTAGCTCAATATAATGAGTCTTAAATACTTCCTTGTCATCTCCCTCTTCTAGCTGTTGCCTGTGTCTTTTTGCTCAGGCACGTATTCAGGTTTCTATAGGCATTCAATCCCATTTCTTTGCTTGTGTGATTACTTACAATTCTTGTTTAAATTCTTCTCATTTTCACAGAGTAATTAGGAAGAGGAACGACCTTTGTTCTCGTAGTTAAAAAGTAATTAACTATGCTTTTTGCTTCATGGTTGTTTTTTAATTAGGACTTTGTTGATGTCTTTTGTCCTTGGAAGAAAGTAAGGGCTAGAGCATATATTGGATGCAGCTGTACTGCCCAGGGCTGAGAGGGGCGCTGCCTGGCCTGGCAGAATCCACAGAGGTGGCCACAGATGTTCCTGTTTGCACAGATGTTCCCCACCATATTCACATCCTCTGCCCATTGTAATCAGGGGCATTTCATCTGCCCTCAGCATTAAGGTAACTGGAAAAGGCTCTATATAAGTGGGGTTTTGCCCACTTTTCCTTGTTCAGGTCTGTAAGTATTCCTTGGCACTTTTCTACCAGAATGGGGCACCTACACCATCACTAGACAAGCCCTGTCCCTTCCTCATAGCTGTCATCAGCATACCCCAGTTATCAAGCACCTGTCCTAGAGTGATGTGTATATGACACCAGCATGGCTGAGGATGGAGACCTGTGTAGGGGTGTTCACTGATATTAATCAGTTTCTGAGGACTGAAGATATGCTCTGAAATCAATTTGCTTCCAGAGCTGCTGGTTACTGTGTAAGCAATAGCAATACACACATGGGGCTGAGTAGGAAATGAACACTTAAATTCCTCAGACCAAAATATGTGGAGTTGCCCTGCCCTTTGCATTTCAGGCTGGAAAGTTCTCTGTATCCTGTAAAGGAACATCTTCATATGAAGGATATGTTTCAAATGAGGAGTAGTAAAAGGATCCCCAATCAGGGCTGGGATAATGCAGGTGGGCTGGTAAACTGGAGAGGAAATCACGAGCTTCAAAAAGCAGGCTCAGACACCATGGCAGAGCAGTGCTCCATGCCAGTCAGGCTCCTCTCTGTTCAGTTTCCAGGAGGGGTTGATGCAGAGGAGTGGGGCAAGTTGGTTGTTCTGAGAGGCACCTCTCTGGAAGGCATGTTGTAGGTATTTTTAAGTCCATGATTTTGCTTGCATTTACCTTTTTGTTCAGCATATGTGGACTCTGATCCACATATTTGATCCACACACAAGGGGACAAACCTGGAGCTGAACTCCTGAGCAAGTGGCTAGGAAGGCACTGGTGGGGCTGGAGTGTGATGGAAGTACTGGCACGGCATGTGCCTGCAAGTCGTAGGTGCAGGTGGTTGATGGCAGTGTGTTGGCTGGGATCAAGGCAGTGCAACAGCTCCATCCTGCATGTGTACTCACGTGGTAGGCCGTTCTGGTTTGCTGCCATACACATGGTCCCCATCATCTCAGTGCAGGAAGGTGGTGAGGCATGGCTGTGTCAGGGCTACAAGCAGCCATGTGTCCCCAGAAGGAGGTAGTCTTGAGACAGTTCAGTTTGCAAGAGGAGGAATCCTCATGGGACTGTTTGGTGGCTGCGCCCTGGGCTGAAAGAGGAGCGGGTGTCCCATGTGCTGCTCCTCTACACCTCCTGTCCTCACCTGCACAGAACTCCTAGTCAACTCTCACCTGAAGGTTGCCAAGCAGAAATGTTTCTCAGGAGAGCCTGGGAGTTTTCCAGGCCCAAAGCGTCTGTGTCCTGTCAGCTTGTTACTTGCGTTCCAGTGCTTGCCGTGCTCTGCTGACTGCTCCTGAAACTGGTCTCATCTGACCTGACAGCTGGGCTTTGCTTCTTGCTGGCAAAAATCATATTTGTAGAGTGCAAGTTTGGTTCATTCTTCATATATGCAAAGGAAATCAGTATCCCCCCTCTCAACTCACTCTCTGTGTCTGAGAGCGTTGTCCAAATGCTTCTCAAACTCTGGCAGGCTTGGTGCTGTGATCATTTCCCTGGGGAGCCAGTGCCCAACCGCCCTCTCAGTGAAGAACCTTTTCCTACCACCCAGCCTGACCCTCCCCTGTCCCAGCTCCATGCCATTCCCTTGGGTCCTGTCGCTGTCCCCAGGGAGCAGAGCTCAGCGCCTGCCCCTCTGCTCCCCTCGGAGTCGCCATGCGGCCTCCCCTCAGCCTCCTCCTCTCTGAGATGAACAAACTGAGGAACCTCAGCCACTCCTCATACTTCTTGCTCTCCAGACCCTTCACCATACTTGTAGCCCTCCTTTGGATACTCTCTCATAGTTTTGTGTCCTTATTCTCTTGTGGCACCCAAATCTGCACACAGATGCACACCACTCCCTGCCCCCAGACCATCAGCAGTGTGTCTGATGGTGAGGGCCAGTTCTGGATTTTCACAAGGTAGATGGGTGACAGGCGCTGTCACACCCAGCAGCATCACCATGACCCTCCTGCTAAGCTAACCCTTCCTGTGTGAGTGCTGGGATTAAATGGATATTTTCCTTTAAGGAGCGCTTTCAGTGCTGTTACGTAGGCCAAAAATATGAGATGTCATGCATATATTGAATGCAAAGTCAGGCACTTTTGAGGCTGATTCTGTTGGAAGATGCAAGATAATTACATGTTTAAAATCCTTTCAAGGGAGCTTGGCACCAGGCAGCTGTCACGGTGGGTAGGGAAGCAGGCCAGACAGCGCCCGTCTCCCTGAGTGCCGGTACCAGGCGCTGACAAGCTGTGACACAGCACGAGGATGGCACCAGCAAGTGCACTTGCAGAGGAGGTCCAGGGGTCTCAGCTGACACCTGGGCAGGGTCTCAGCCTTGCGGTGCTGCCTGCAGAACCATGCTAGGGCACCACAGCAGGGCAAGGCACAGATGCTTTGATGACAAACCGTTCCCTGGCCCTCTGGATTTCCTTTTTTTTTTTTTTTTCTTTTTTAATGCTTGTCAGATAATGGCTGCAATTGTTAGCTGAACATTGGTTTCAATGTTATGAATGGCAGGTACTTTTGGATGGAGATTATTTGCATATAATAACACAAAAATTCATCCATAGAACAGCTCTCCTGGAGCACAACGACATCTTCTGCTGTGCAGAGAGCCAGGACAAAGCCCACTCCCCATTTGTAATCCCCTGGAAGCCACTAAATAGCGCTTGAATGGTGCATAAGCAGGGTGAGGGCTGTGTGCCAGACCTCTCCTTGCAGAGGAGGATGTTATCCCAGATACATTATTCAACAAAAGGTGTCAGTCCAGCTTTTTGCACTAGCTGAAAGAAAAATCATAGCCATTTGAAGCAAGCTTTTTGGAAACTAAAATTATCTTCACGTTGCATTTCTCCTCCAGTAATGACAGCAGTAAATTTTCTAAAAGTCTGAGTCAGACGTCAAGAAATAGAGTAAAAATGTAATTGGCTCAAATACCATAAAATTTAAAAAAGGATCAGAGTGCCAAGATGTTTTTCTTCTTTCTCCTGTTTCTAACTAAGCCTTTAAGATGCTGGTACCATGGTTTTTCGGGGTGTGGGGCTTGGGGACTTGCAAGGAACTATAGAAATTTCCTGTTTCTTATTTATTTATTTATTTATTTATTTATTTATTTATTTATTTATTTTTAAGGCCAGTGCTTACCTGCTTTGGTCTCTACAATCATCTCTCACCAGCAAAGCACTCATGTTTCCACGCTGTCAGGCCAGGGGCTCGTATGTGAACCCTTTCATTCTCCATTTCCTAAGGTATTTTTTGCCAATGACCAAGTGTAGCATCTCTAAGAGACAGGAGCCCTTAATATTATAACTAACAGCTGAATGTAAAATGAAGAGAAAAAACCCTGTCCATTCCTTCTCTTCCACCGACACTTGCATTGGCCAAAGAAGCACCTGCATTTGTACAGGGCAGGAGTTTCTCTTACCAGCTTGTCTGTTTGCAGCAGGGCACAGGGGCTGTGGATGTGGACTTCTCTCCAAGCTTAGCCAATAGACCCACTACAGTAGTGCCCTGGACAAGGAACTGTGCCCGTGGGCTGGCCTCACTGGCCCTTGCTATCTAGGCCCCTGTAACTACTGCCTTGGAAGCTCTGTCTGTAAGCATAGCTGTGAAAAGCAGCTGTAGCCCTGAGCAATGAGCATCGCGTGGTGCCCAGTCATCCATTCTTTCTGGAGACCTTCTGCAGGCTTTTGCCTACTCTGGGAAGCAGCCTCTTGTCCAAAAGCTTGCTGGGTGCCAGGGCAGTGGGCACCGCTGGGTTTGAGGTGGGGATACAGATGTCGTAGAGAGGTGCTGCCTTTCCCAGCTTCCTCCTGAAACCCCTGCCCATAACGAGGGCCACTTCATCTGCTCTCCTCTCCTGCAGTAGATCTGGCTCCTCACATTCATCATCTCTGTCTGCTTGCTTCTCTGTGTTGTTCCCACCTTGCAAAGCACTTGTGCAAACTGGCCGGTGTGGAAGCTGCCTTGGACTGCCTCCTCATTCCTGCCCCAGCGGTCTCCTGGGGTGCATTTGGAAGAGTGCTGCAGGGAGGGCAAGGGAGGTGATCCTGCCCCTCTGCTCAGCCCTGGCGAGGCCACACCTGGAGCACTGTGTCCAGATCTGGGCTCCCCAGTACAGGAGGGACATGGAGCTCCTGGAGCAAGTTCAGAGGAGTTCAGGCTGTGAAGATGATCAGGGGATGGCAGCACCTGTCATATGAGGAGAGGTTGAGAGAGTTGGGACTGTTTAGTCTGGAAAAGAGAAGACTGAGGGGAGACCTCATCAATGTGTATAAATGTCTGAGGGGAGGGTGTTGAGAGGATGGATCCGGTCTCTTTTCAGTTGTGCCCAGTGACAGGACAAGAGGCAGCAGGCACAAACTGAAGGACAGGAGGTTCCAGCTCAATATGAGGGGGCAATTCTTGACTGGGAGGGTGACAGAGCACTGGGACAGGTTGTCCAGAGAGGTTGTGGAGTCTCCTTCTCTGGAGATACTCAAACCCCACCTGGATGTCATCCTGTGCAACATGCTCTAGGTGATCCTGCCTGGCAGGGGGGTTGGACTGGATGATCTTCAGAGGTCCCTTCCAACCTCATTCTGTGATTCTGTGTTCTTGCAAATACACAGAAGAAAGTTTCTCTTTGCTCAGCACACAATTTCCATCTTAACCTTTCTTAGGCCAGTACTGTAAATAACGTAGGTCAATAACCTTTCTTAGGCCAATTGTCTTCTTAAATATCACTCTGCTTTGCGACCTAATACAACCTTTACCAAAATCAGTGCGAATCTCATCAGAGCCAGAACACTTTGGACTGGTGTCTTTTCCTGGTTTCTAGCACAACAGAGGGAGTGAAAGGAAGAGAGGTTCCACACTGCTGCCTCATCTGGCATCACACACACTTTGACAAAATGCTGAGCACTTTTGTTCCCAGGCATAGCAGTTACACAGGTCATGCTGTAGGACACCGCTCTCAGCCAAAATGTAGCTGTTTGTTAGCATATAGTATACAATGGATTTCCGAACCTGATCCAGGAAAAACAGGGCTGGCAGGGGACTCAAAGTGTTGAATCCCTGCCTTTTTATAAAAATGGAAAAAGCACAAGCACCATTTTGTCACACTTATTTGTGAGTGGGAGGTAGAGCAGCTGTGCAACGACGGGTCTCCTGTATGGTGGAAGCTGTTCCCACATTGGTGCATGTCCATATGATCATGTGCAGCAACATCTATCACACATCCAAGAGCAGATCTGCTGAAGGCTTGTAAGCAGTCCAGTGCAGGCACAGGGAGAGAGGAAATCCTCCGGGGCTCCACCTGCTGCTCGTCACTGGCAGGCAGCCGCCTGGGCACGGGCTGCCAGCAGCCTCGGATGCTGACCTCCGTCTGCATGCAGCCGGGGGGTCCCTGTGGTTCTGTGTCCAGATGTCAAAGGAAAAAAAATAAAAAAATTTCTGCCTCAATCAGTGTCTTTTTGGAGTTCAGGAAAGATAACACCTGTTTATTTGTATGAAGATGAAGCAAAAATCATAATCTCAGTGTCCTTTTTAGTAGCTGGTCTGCCAGACTTACCATTGAATCTCATATATGGCAGCCTCTGAGTCTGCTTATCTCTGGCTGTACTAGCAATGCATTTGATCAGCTCCAGCAGTTGTGGATGAAATCACATCTGGCTCCATTTGCAAATGATATGTCATGCTGAAGTGTTTTATGTATTTTTTTTTTTTCTGTTAAAAATGAAAGAGAAGATAATGTAATTGGAAATGTCAGGCTTTGTGTGGTGTGGGTGGGATGCCTGTAATTTTTCAGCCAGAGTAAAGCTGTGTTATTGAGAAGCTCTTTAAAGGCAGACAAGCTGAAAACATGTTTTTTTTTAAACAACACACAAGAGGTTTACAGTCTGTCATATGCGTCTAATTGGCTTTTATTATATGAGCATACTGATAGCCTCCAAATATGTGCTCCATCATTCATCCTCTGCTGCTGTGCCTCACACATTGCCTCCTGCGGCTGTGCTGTCATGCTGCTGGCCAGGCAGCCCACAGACTTTGCCATGACTCTGATTCCATCCATCTCCCCACCCCTTCTGAGTACACCCCCTTTTAAAAGGAGACCTTTTCCCCTGGCGATTATTGTTCATTTTATTTCAATAAGACTGAAAAGCCCTTCGTATGCTAGATGCTGTGCAGAGAGAGAAATGTTTGTTTCTGGAAGAATATGAGTAGTATAAAAAATTAACAAATAGTCAGAGAAGTCATGTGAAGTCTTCAGGTGCTGATTGCTGGGTATACCACCTCAGCCAAAGGACAGATCACTGACAGGTGCCTTTCACTGCAGATTGTCCTACACTTATCCCAGTGAGCATGGGTGAGGCTCTGAGCCAGCACTACCCTCCCTGCAGCTGTACCATCCTTTGCTTACTCACATTCACATGCCACATCTGCAAAAAGCAAGGTACAGACCCCCTCCCACC
The DNA here is from genome assembly GCF_965140915.1 of Aythya marila. NCBI lineage: Eukaryota > Metazoa > Chordata > Aves > Anseriformes > Anatidae > Aythya > Aythya marila. Next base: position 8,667,228 of record NC_139057.1, read on the forward strand.
TAACCTCTCCCTCAGGGGCCAGGAGACAAGCTAATAGCCTGAGATAACCCAGCTCACACAAGAGCTGGATGAATAGTTTACTCCAGGGTATTTTTCTGAAAGCCATTTTACTGCAATCAGACTTTCTGTATGAACTGTCGATGCTTAGTGACTTATGTTTCTTTAAAAAGTTCTTAAAAACCCTTCCTTTAAAGCACATTCTGAAAGTATATTTTTTATTGTAAATTTATAATATAAAACTCTTTAAATTATCATAATGAAATGTATAAACTTTGTTGAAATATAACACTTCCAAAATGACTTTTGGCATGAACATACGAACATGACAATTTTTACATAACTGCTTCAGAAGGAATTTCAAAATGTCAGAATTTCGTGAATAATAGTGATCCTGCTGCCCTCTCTCCTCTGACTTTGAGTGGGAAAATTCTGAGCTGCTTCGTGCAGAGCGTGGTGTATGTTCTCCAGGTGTTGAAAGCAGCTGCCAGGCTTCAAAGGCTGATTATGGGCTCCCTGTGCACAGGTTGTGTGTCAGAGTGTTCAGTTGGAGATGACATAAGATTGTTGCTGCTGTTGACAAATCTTTTCCTTTGGGTATTTCAACAACAGTCAACAAGTTTCTTCACAATTGCTCTCCGCAGCTTGCAGTCCTGGTAAGCAGATATGCATAAATGAAGTGCTCTCTCCAACATTGGTCATTTCCAAAGGTGGCAAAAAGAGGGCAGAGCTGGTGAGAGCTGAAGTTGCACACCCTGGAACCCAGGGTCAGTCTGAGGCTCCTGGGAAGAAGCAGCCAAGCAGCCTGGCAGAGGCTGGGGCTCTGTCCCACAGACATTGCTGCCTCCCTCCTGCTGAGAAAGTGTGATCCTGGTCTGCTAGTCATTCATGTGCCTGTCTGGTGCTCCTGGGGCCCTTTGAGTTTGTGTTTCTGTCTCTCATATGTAGCGACATTACCACATCAAAGGGAGCTCAAGCTCCCCTGACACTCATGGTGTTGCCAGGGGCTTTGCATGAGAGACGTGGGTAATTACTTCTCTTCCTCTCTTGCTAGACATGAGAATTTATTAGCTACTTTATTTTGATTAGCTAGTTTCTGTCCTCCAGGATATCATCTCCTTCAGTTACACATATGAACTTTGATACGAGGAACAGTGTTTTGGTATTACAATCCCTGCTCACCTGGACAAGAGCCCAGGACAAAGAAAGAAGAGGAAGAGGATCTGCGCTGCTCTTTGGAGACAGACCACCATCAGGCATTTAAAACTCTAGGATCATCTCATCTATAGCAAGCATGGAAAAACAAAACAAAAACATAACAACAAAATAAAATAACCATCCCTTTGACAAGCAGATGTGACAGGTTCACTTTGCACAATATTTTTTATTACACCTTTACCCAGCACACATGCAATATAAAGATTTATTCAGGTTCTTAAATCAGAGTTATTCACCCTGCTTTACAGGTGAAATTAATCTTTTCCTTCCTGGGCAGAGACAAAGCCTCCATCCTCAAAGCCATTGCTGCTGGGCATTCGGTGTCCTTGGCAGGCCAATCAGCTGTGAATAACTATCACATCCAACATAACCTCCTTTCTGCATGCAAAAAGAATTGACACACTTTCTTGTTTTCAGGCAAGCTGATCGTAAGCATGCATTCCCAGCCACATCCGTGCAAGCTGGCACTGCCACAAAGGCATAGTAGCCCACAGCAAAATCAAACTCCACTGCAGATTATGCAAGCCATCTACAACTGCTTTTTTCGGGCTGCTTCTCCCATTGACACTTGCTTTTAATATTACAGTCTATTGATTTCCATCCTGCCTGCACTGTCTTCTCAGCCCTCAGCATTTAGCGAGGCCAGCAGCTGCTGGGGATGGGCTCTGAACATTTGCCTCACCTGGCAGCAGCCCCTGCTTTGCTTTGTTCAGGTACAATTCCATCTCCCTGCTGTTCTGCATGTGTCAGTTTTTTCTGACATCAAATAAGAGGTGTAAAAGGAGATTGCCACCAGGCTGCTGCTGCCTTCATGCCATCCACACACAATGAGGCCAGGTGCTCCAGCTTCAGTGACTGATGTCTGGGTGGGAGCGGGTCACCTGTGGCACAGGGACATGCAGGGCATGTTGTTTTTGTCTTGTAGGATTCCCTGCTGTGTTCCCTGTGGTCAGGACATAAAACAAGTAAAAGCAGCAACAGAAAAGGAGTTAGCCCCTGGCTCCTCGGGGAAGCAGGGATTAATATTTCCATTCTCTAAATGGGAAAACTGAGGCACAGAAAGTGATACAACATCTAGCAGAAAGGGAACAGAGGTAGAGCAGACTGAACAGCAGAGAAAAACTACATATGTTTTTTTTCCCGTGGAACATCCCTGTTTCCCCTGGTTTTGTTTATCCTTCACGCTCCCCATTGGGAACTCCGCACCCAGCTTGACATACTTTCTTACTCCATGGTGGGTCATGGATGTGCCATTGTTTTCCTTTCAAGTGCCCTGCTTACTTTGCTGCTGTCTGGGTTTCTGGGTGGTGACTGTGTCCTGCAACTGGTGCCTTGCAGAGATGGGACATCTCGTGCTTTGGACGTGCTCAAAGCAGCCATGTCCTCTGCGTGGGCAGCCTATGTACCCTGCCACTGTCCTTGGCTTTGGGAAAGCAAGTTAGAAGAAAAATGGTCACATAAAATGTCACACATGTTAAAAGTTCAACTTTCACCCAGAAGCAAAATGTTCCTCCCCTTCACCATGGCATAAGCAGGCTAGAAATCTGATGAGAGCCCAGCAAGCCAAGGGCAGTGTCACTGGGAAAAGAGCCTCCTTAGCTAGCAGAACAAAATATTAATGTTTTCAGAGCCCAAACAGCATGTTCTGTGTTCAGGGTTGCATTTCTTCCATCTTCATATCTGCACCTCCAGGACAGCCTGGCTGCCTTGTGCACATCCTAGGCCAGAGGACCGGCAGTGCCTGCTGAGCCCCGTGCCCCTGGCACTGCCTGCCCTGCAGGAGCCTGGCCGTGTCATGCTGCGAGCATGGTGCCTGGGCAGGACCCACGCTGGGCCATTCTCTTTGCTCTGTAAAAGCCTGGTGTACTTTTAAGAACTGTATAAATGTCAACCTGCTGGCAGCACTCCCGGGTAAGACATGGAAATGGGTGTCAGGGCCCAGAGGCATTGCTGATGGGAAGCCATTCTTCATGCAAAAAAAGGGTCCCAGTGCAGCTTCCTTTCTGACCCTCCTTCGGCTCTTCTTTTCAGAGGCTGCTGCAGAGAGCTGTCCAGGCTTTCAGAAAACATCTTGGCTGGAGGTCAGCTCAAGGCCAGGCTTAGCAAGGATGCTGGAAGTGCCTTGGCAGTTCTCTTACGTGGCTGGTGCCAGTCCCTCCAGATTGAGAGAGAGAAAATGAAGCAAACCTCATATCCTAATGACTGGGATTTGCTTATCATTTGCCTGGGTTTCCCACTGATTTTTTTCCCCATCACTCACCAGGATAGACAGTGCTAGCACAGTGCCCGAGCAGATAGAGCCACACTTGCCTGTGCTGCCTGCTTTGCTGCAAAGTGTGGCTGATGGCCAGCCGGACATGCTGTGGCAGAGAGCTGTGTCAGAAAGGAAGAAACAATCAATTTGGGAAAACCCAATGTGAGGCTCAAGGCATCTCCTACCTCCTGTCTCACCTGAACATCTGCCTCAGTTTCCTGTCTGCCTTCAGTCACCTCTCTGCCCAGGAAATGTGTGTAACCTCCAGCTTGTCTGAAGGCCCTGTGAAGCACTGTCTCATCTGCTCATCCCAGACCTAGTCTGCTGTGACTGCAGCCTTTGGTGTCAGAATAATTCTGGCTTCTGATTTTAGCTCATCAGTGGCTGTAGAAACACAGCTGTGGCCTCTGCAGCTTTGTGAATGGCATGGAGTTCACACAGCTTCTTTTCAGCAGCTGGTCAGATGCATCCTCCTCTGGCTCTGGTGGTCTGCCCAGTGCCCTCATCCTGACATGTCCATCCACAGGTGGTGGCTTGGGAGCAGAGAGGATCCCTCCTCCCCATTTCCCCCTCCTGCTGTGGGAGCAGAAAGCAAGGAGCCACCACCGAGTGTGGCAGAGCTGGTGTAGGATGAGGTGGGGAGCTGGGGACAAAGAAGTCTGAAAGTGCTGCTGTGTGTGGCTGCCAGTGCTCCCCAGGTGCCACGCTCAGGACCCAGCAGGTCATGGAGTCGCCAGTCAGGCACTGGCCTGGGGGCCTCAGAGATGATGAAGGGTGAGCCCAGAGCACGGGACAACCCTGGCATCCTGCCCACAGCCTTGCACTCATCACTGCCCTTGTGGGAATGAGGGAAGGTTGATAGATGCCATCGCCCCACCTTGTTTTTCCCAAGGTGCTTTTTCAATGCAAAATGCCAGCAAGTCTGTGCAGTGTGAGTAAGTATCTGCCTATTATGGCATCTGTGGTGAAAATTGCCTGCCAGACACCCAGGCAGGGGGTACAGAAATGTACTGAAGAGCAGCCTGGGGACATGAAAATGGAGCATTGTTTTAACCCCCTGCCTTTTGCAGAAGGCCCTTCAAATGAGAAATACACTTCTCCCTGCCAACATCCATCAATCTCAGCTGAATACACAGACAAGTCCCCTTCTCCCGAGGAACGTGAGTGAGTGCTGGCATGGTGTCAGGGGCCAGGAGGAGGAAAGCCACCCGCAGGCAGCAGCGTTGTGCACTGCTCCTCAGGCTCTTAGCACCACAAGGGCAGGACAGTGGCATGGGTTTTGCTGTAAGGAGGGAGTTCCTTGATGTCCAAGTACAAATTCAGTTTCCCGAGAAACTGAGTCTGGAGAGCCCAGAAGCTTGATGGCCATCATTAGGTGCTCTAGAGAAAATGTGGACACCCTAAATTAGCTATGGTGGAAATACGGATCCAGCCTTAGGTCTCGTCTTGAGTTATGAACGTCATAGAAATCAATTGCTAGAGGACTTTCCCTGTAGGTGAAGGCTGGGGGAGAAAAGTCCCGACCACTGTAAGCGAAGAACAGGTTCAAGACCACCTGATGAAACCGAATGAGTACAAGTCTATGGGGCCCAATGCCATGCATCCCAGGGTCCTGGGGGAACTGGCTGATGGAGTTGCCAAGCTTCCCTCCATCATATTTGAAAAGTTCTGACAGTCAGGTGAAGTCGCTGGTGACTGGAAAAAGGGAAACATCACAACCATTTCAAAAAAGGGTCAAAAACAGGTTGTGGGGAACTACAGACCGGTGAGCCTCACCTCTGTGCCTGTGAAGATCATGGTAAAGGTCCTCCTCCAGGAAGCAATGTCAAGGCACATGCAAGACCAGGAGGTGATCTGAGACAGCCAGCATGGCTTCACCAAGGGCAAATTATGCCTGACCGATCTGGTGGCCTACTAGGATGGAGTGGGCAGCAGGTGGAAGGAGGTGACTGCGCCCCTCTGCTCTGCCCTTGTAAGGCCTCATCTGGAGTCCTGCATCTAGGTCTGGGGCTCTCAGCACACTAATGAGGTGAGTCTGTTAAAGTGAGTTCAGAGGAGGTCCACGAAGTTGGCTAGAGGACCTGTTGCTGGAGCACATCTCTTATGCAGAAGGGCTGAGAAAGCTGGGGCTGTTCAGCCTGAAGTAGAGAAGTCTCCGGGAAGACCTCAATACAGCTTTTCATTACTTAAGGGGGGTGGGGAGCTTATAAAAAAGATGGAGAGTGACTTTTTTTTTTTTTTTTTTTCAGGCAGACGATGACAAGACAAGGGGGAATAGTTTTAAACTAAAAGAGGGTAAATTTAGATTAGAGGTTAGGATAAAATTCTTTGATCAGAAGGTGCTGAGGCACTGGAACAGGTTGCCCAGAGAGATTGTGGATGCCCCATCCCTGTAGGTGTTCAAAGCCAGGTTAGGCAAGGCCCTGGACAACCTGATCTAGTGGACATTATGCCTGCCCATGGCAGGGGGGCTGGAACTAGATGGTCTTTGGGGTCCCTTTTGACTTGGGTTAGTCTGTGATTCTATGATTCTGTGAGCAATCCACCACAGCCAAGGGGGCAGGATGAATTCACTACTGCTTCCCTAGGCTTATGCAAAGGGAAAATCACTGGCATTTCTGTGTTGAGACTTCTGCCTGGTTCAGGTCTCATCTACAACAGCCTCAATTTTAGCATGTTAGGGCTTTCAGACATTTGACATTTTGTCTCTGGTGACCTGGGCTCACTGAACACATTAGCACTGTCTCATCTTCAGCACAAAGCCTGCCTGCACTACCCGCTCATGAAGGCCATTAACCACCATCTTGCTGTGCCAGCATGTGGGGCTCTGCAGACAAGAATCATCCTGAAACATCCCAGGGGATTGGGAGGGGATAGGCACTCTCTGCCCTCCATCTCCGATGTCATCATGCAGTGTCTAGACAGCTCCAGTCACCACATTTAATATCTGGCCAAGTACCTCAATGAGGGAGGAAGACATCCAGCATAACACAGGTGCTTCTTCTGAACTATGGAGCTTGATAACCTTGCAGACAAGCTTGTTGGTAGGAGGTACAGAGCCACCCATGTTTGTAATGCTACCATTGCAAAGTGTGCACAACCTCTTGCTGTGCCTCAGTTTCCCAGTGTGTAAAACAGATTGCCATATCAGTGCCCTGTTGTTGGTATACACTGTTGTTGTGCTCAGGGATGGAGGGTAAGCAGATCTCATTTACACATAATGAATAAAACTGTATCAGCAGAAGGGAGATCAAAACAGCAAAGTTGTCTGTTTTTCTCATCAGTATTCCCGTTAATGACTGCAGTTAACCTTCTTTGCCCTCACTTAAGACAGATCTGGCATGTTGGATGTTCTTTTACAGGCCTTAATTACCAATACATTTCCTGTTCTCCCAGACTGGAGGTCTGGCACATCTGAGCAGGCTTGTCTCTGTCATTTTTTTTTTTTTTTTTTTTTTTCCGTTTCTATCCACAATGGCTTTGCTGCGTCAGCCAGAGCATCAGTCAGCCCACCTCCCTGGCAAGGGTTAGTGCTGCTTCCTGAACCGCTCCCTGGAGAGCAGAGCAGCTCCTCAGGGCTCACCTATGCTTTATTCTGACAGACCCTGTACCTCAGTGCATGCATATGGAAGCATCTGAGCCACCTCCCCTTTCTGCCAGCACTCGCCACTTTTTCTCAGCTAACTTGCCTTTCTGAAAGCAAAACATTTTCCTGTGGTGCTGGAGCAGCTGCACTCTTAATTCAGTTGAGCACTTCCGCTGTTTTAATTTAATGCAAGTTGCTTGTATGGCATAGCTGAGCTGGGCTCATTAGCCACATTGATAAGATTGTCCTCAGCCTTCTCCAGACTATATAGTTCCAGCTCTCTCATCCTTTGCTTGTATAATGCATACTCTGAGCACATAATTATCCTTGTGACACTTTGCTGGGCTCTTTCTCTCTCCAATATGCCCACATCTCTTCTCACAGGGGGGAACCAAGAACTGGATACAGTGCTCCAGGTGCAGTCTTACCCAGAAGGATTTCCTCCCTTACCCTGCTGGCAATACTCTTCATAATGCTGTCCGGAACGTTGTTGGAGATTTTTGCAAGGGCACATTGCCTTCTCATGTTCAACTTGTCCACCAGGACCCTGACTGGGTCATTAATGAAAATGTTAAACAGTCTTTGCCCTGGTACTGAGCCCTGGAGGACACCACTGGCATCCACCTGGAGTTTGTGCCACTGATCACAACGCTTTGAGCCCAGCAGTTCAGCTAGTTTTCAGTCCATGCCACTGTCCACTAGTAGATCAGTTCAATAGTTCATTAGTTTGTCTATGAGGATGATATGGGACACAGTGTTGAAAGCCTTGCTAAAGTCAAGACAAGCAATATCCACTGTGCTGGGTCTGTCTGGGATGGAGTTAACTTTCCCTGCAGCAGCCCACACAGTGCTGTGCTCTGCACTCGTAGCTAGAACAGCACTGGTGTCACTCCAGTGTTGTGTCTATTGCTGCATGGTGCTGGCACCACATCAGGATTCCCTCCAAGACCACAAGAGCCAGCAGGCTGGGAGTGGGGAAGTGTTGGGGAGGGGACATCACCAGGGCAGCTGACCTAAACCAACCAAAGGGATATTCCATAACACCTGATGTCACAGTCAGCAACAAAAAGGGGGGGGGGGTGGCTCTTGTGGGAGAGGGGGCTGTCCACCCAAACAACCATTACGCATTTTGGGGCCCTGCTTCCTAGGATGTGGCCAAACATCACTTGTAGATGGGAAGTAGAGAATAACCTTTTTTTTTCTCCCTTTCTCTGTGCTTCCAAGCGGCCTTTTTTTTTTTTCTTTTCTTTTTTTTTTTTTTCCCCCTCTTACTTTCCCTTTAATTAAATCATCCTGATCTCAAACCTTGAGCTCTTTGTATCGTTTACAGACCTCCAACTAGACTCCAAGCACAACCCTCTGAGCTCTGCCATCCAGCCAGTTCTCAGTCCACCTCACTGTTCACTCATCTAGGCTGCACTTCCTGAACTTGTCTATGAAACGCTCTGCAAAGCAGCTTGCTTATGGATTATATGAGGTACAGCCACACAGTCTAGATGCTGGCTGTTCTGCTGACGTGTGAGGTGAACTGAGGCCACACATGACAAATAACAATTACAGACTGCTGTTTCCTGCAGTTTATTAGAGGTTTGCATTCTGCTGCTGGTGTGAGGGCCTGATGGAAAGAGCAGGTTGGTCAGTGGGGCTTGCTTTTAGCCAGGGACAGGGGATGCCCCAGGCCATACAAAGTCTCTTACATTTTGCTGGCAGGGTAGGGTGAGAAAATCAGCTCTGAAAATAAAAGCAGAACCTCCTTCTCCCATGTCAGCACCCAGTTCTGGAGTGTGAAGAAGTACACCGAAACCCCAGGCAGGGAAAGAGAGAGCCATGCTGAGGCTAGCTGAGGCTCCCAGGAGCTGCACTCTGGGCTGTCCCTTATGGTAAATGTCACAGTCCTCAAACTGAGGGGCTGCAGCCACCTGGTCCCTATTAATCAGTAGCCTCCATGGTCAAGCCATATTCAAGATGATTCACCTACCCAGTGCTGCTACAACACACCTGGGACCACAGGTGAGACCCTTACAGTGATGTGTCATCTGCTCCTCAGGCTGGGCAGCCCTTGAGCCTTGGCTCCTGCATCCCCATGGCTCTCTGCATGACTGCTAGCACCTTCTCATTTCTCCCTGACACCATGTGGTGAAGGGGCCTGTATAGGGTTTATGTGGCAAGGTTTTGGTAGTGGGGGGTCTGCGGGGGTGGCCTCTGTGAGAAGAATCCAGAAGCTGCCCCATGTTAGGTAAGACTCAGTTTCAGCTGGCTCCAAAGAGACCCACCACTAGCCAAAGCTGAGCCAATAAGTGATGTTGTTTGTGCCTGTGTGAGAGCAGATTTACAAAAGGGCAACAACAACAAAAAACTGCTGGGGAACAGCAACTGGGAGAGTGAGGAGTGAGAAACACCCCTTGCAGACCCCAAGGTCAGTGCAGCAGGAGGGCAGGAGGTGCTCCAGGCACACAGCAGCAATTCCTCTGTAGCCTGTGGAGGAGCCCCCGGTGGAGCAGGTGGATGTGGCCTGGATGAGGCTGTGGCCTGTGGAGATCCCCCACAGGAGCAGGGGTCTGGGGGGAGCTGCTGCCCGTGGGGGACCCAGGTTGGAGCAGTTTGCTCCTGGGGGATGGACCCCATGGGACGGAGCCGTGTGGGAGCAGTTCCTGAAGAGCTGCTGCCTGTGGGCAGCCCCCGCAGGCTCAGTTGGGGAAGGACGGCATCCCATGGGAGGGACCCGACGTTGGAGTAGGGGAACGGAATGACTGTGAAGGAGCAGCAGATGATGAAATGTTGATCTGACCACAGCCCCTATTCCTGATTCCCCTGTGCCACTCAGGGGTAGGACATAAAAGAGGGTGGATGGGGGAAAGGTGTTTTTAGTTTTTGGTTGGTTGGTTTGGTGTTTTTTGTTGTTGTTGTTTGTTTGTTTAGTTGTTTTTTAGTTTCTCATTGTTCTAGCTTGTTAGTAATAGATAACAAAATTCATTGATCTCCATAAACAGTTGAGTCTGTTTTGCCCATGATGATAGTTGGTAAGCGATCTCCCTGTCCTTATCTCAACCCTTGAACACTTTTCATTGTATTTTCTCCCCCTCTCCCTTTGAGGAGGGAGACTGAGAGAACGGCTGTGGTGGAGCTCAGATATCCAGCTGAGTAAAACTACCACAGGGCTGGGAGACACCATCCAGAGCTTTGGGTGTTTCCTTCCCAGTGCTCCATTCCCTGCCTGTTGTCAGCGTTGATGGGCCTGGTGACAGTGCAGCATGGTGATAGAGCTCTGGAGTTCCTAGACGAACCACGATTTTCCTTGGCACCACTGTACTATCTACTGTCTTCCTCCTGTCTCAGCCTGCCATTGAGGTAGAGGGTCCATCCCAGACACCGCAGAATCAGACCAACTCAAAAGGAGAAAGAACTTAATTTCCCATGCAATCTCATAGTGATGTCAGACAAGCTGATTTGGGGTGTTTTCTTGGGTATCAGCTATCCCAACAAATTTCTTGCACCTTCTTACTGCTCGATGTATCTCAAACAATTTCTTAAGCACTCCAGAACAGTCACACTCTGCAGAACTTGTCTTGCTCTTTTTAGACTAGCTTTTGATGGACTTCAAAAGGGCTTTTGCACATTTCTACCGTCACATCATGAACTGTATGACTCATGAAAGCTTTAATTTCCTAAAAGCAGGCTGACTTAGTGCTGACAGAAGGGAACAGGGTTAGAAGGGAAGGTGACAGTGGGAAGGAGGAGGTGGAGGAAAACAGGAAGAAATGACGAGAGAGAATCTTCTAGGCTTGGGACATGACTTGGGGACAAGAATGTGATATGTAGTGTGAGAAGCAGAGTGCTCTTGAAATGCAAATATTTCTGAATATCCACAGTTCCCAGCCAGTGTGGTCCAGGGGGAGGATGTGGCTGTCCCTTTACAGGTCCCCAGCCTCAGCAGCACATTGGGTGCTGAGCTCTGCCTCACAGACTGAAATTCACAGGGCCTGGGAGGCTTGATGCTTACAACAGTGGAGTCAGCAGCGGGCAGGGGACCTTGGTGGCTGTAGCTCTGGAAGGATGCTGGAGACAGCACTTCCTGGGACTAACTGCAGTGAAGAGAAAGGATCCAGACTTCTAAGGAAACCGCCTTTCTTTGCTCTCAGAGTTTTGGGAAAATGTGCTTTGATTCAAGAACAAGGCTAATATTTACCTTTTTTCTCAGTCTCCAGCTATCAGCTCAGGCCAAAACTGGTGATAGGGAAACCAGGAAACCAAGGAAGAAAGGAGTGAGTAGAACACTGAGGCAGGAGCAAGAGAATGGGACATGAGGAGAGATGCAATGAAGAATAGTAAAGAATGAAAGCAGAATAAGAACTGAACATGGAGGCCACCAGTCATATTACTCAGCAGTCCTCTCAGCCAGCCTTTCATGGATTGTAGTGTTTTAAGTTTCTCCAAACCTAGAAAATTCCCACATCAAGAATTTTTAACTTATCACCAAGACTGTTAGATACAACCCAAACTAAGAGACATTACATGAGAACAAATGCTTAAATCCATGAAAATCACAAGCAAATACTACATTTTATTATTTCTATATCAACTCCAAGAGCTTCAGAGCTGATTGGAGATAGTAGTGGGAGAAGAATCAGCAGAAATCAAGAAGAACCTAGGAAGAAGGAAGATAAGAAGCTGAGCGTTGTGTAGGTACAAAACTCATAAGAAAATCAGATTCAGATTTATATAGGCGGAATCCCATGTCACCAGAGAAACACTGACTTGCCAGCACTCACATAACCTGAAATCTGATTTTGCACCACACTTACACTTTTTGTTTCAGTCTAGGAATAGCTTTCTGTTTCTTTCTAGCCTTAAAATATCAGTTTGTTTTTGTGATTTAATGCCTTCTGAGCGGAATCCGAAGCATTTAGCATTTTACTACACAGCAAGCTCCCTTTGCATTTCCTTATGCCTTTGGGAACATATGAAATTTGTTTTTGTACCATGGACTCATTTTGCCAGGTGGGGAATCATCACTGCTTGAAAGATATCCAGGCAGTCATCATCCTGAAGGTTAGAGAAACCTCTATGACAGGTACAGGAACTGGCTGCTGGGATGGGTTTTGTGGGGCTATAGGCTGCCGTTGGCTTTGCAGAGGCTCATCCTGGTACAAGTGGTGCATTCTGGAAAATCTGGTCACTCTTACAGGCACTGATCTATTGGACATGACTCTTTAAAAAGTTCAAACCAAGATGTCTCCACCTGAGCATCTGAGCTTTTCAGCAGGCAATCTTTTGTCCAGATTCTGCCATCTTTACCACTTCTCAACTTCTCAGCCCAGTTGATAGCGCAACCCCATAACAAAGATCTGTGGTGACATATATCCTATTCCAGATCCTATTGAGCCAGACACGATGGGTAGCAGACAATGCATCACCAGCCTGACCAGGTAGCCACATCCACCCAGGTGAGATTTGCAGTGTCAGCACAGGAACATGGCCTCTACATCCCAAGAGCTGGCAGCAAAGTGGGGAAGTGAAGGATGAGGGGTGGCAGCAAGTGGGTGAGTTTTGGGAGGCCTGACACACCTCCTAACATCTGTTGTTCCAGCCGTATTTGCAATGCCACCTCCCTCCAGATGGCTCAGCTACCCCAAAGCTGGTCCCTGCTCTCTGTGCCCTGAACATTACAGCTGCCTGCAGTGGGTCAGGAGGTGCCTGTGGAGGAAAGGACTCATTGGACATCCAGCCATGGAGCTAATTGCTTCCCCTCCTAACTCGCACGGCTGGGAAGCAGGCTGTGGCCATGCAGCTCAGGTGCACATCCAGCCTCGAGTACTCCAGAACTTCAGGGCTAAGACCTTAGGATGTCTGGGCCAGGCAGGACCCACGAGTAGTTTTCTGGCACAACCTCCTAGAGGACCTGCTGGGGACAGCGCCCTTTCCCAGTTCCCAGGGGAGATCTCCGCACTCCTTCTGTCAGTGGCTTCCCGGCTGTCTCACCAGCAAGCAGACACACATGGTAAGCAGCAAAGCTTTGTTCTTCTGAGGGCAGCAAGGAATGGGGTCCCCATTTTGCAGCCTGCAGGAGCCCAATTAATGGGTGATGCAGTAGGGTTTGCTGCTGCCCCATATTTCCCCCATTCATTTCCTGGGGAGCAGGAAATATGTCCAGCTCCATCGGAGCAGCCTCCCCATCATGTCCAGGTGCCAGAAGGCTTGTCCATAGGAGATCAACCCTCAGTGCTATATTGCCAGTGCCATGGGCAAAGCAGCCTTTGGTTGCCCACCTAATAAACAGCAAATCTGCCCTGGTGCCTCTCAACCTTCTTTGTCTCCAGTTGCTGGAGACCACCTGGGCAATGCCTCAGGGCATTTAGGGCTGAAACTGACAGGCAGACTGCAGCACTGTCAGGAATTCCTCCTGAGCATCATGCTTATTCCTTTGAAGCCTAAACCCATCTGCAGTGAGGGGGTGTAGAGCCTTAAGCACAAGCAGGAAGCACTGTCAAAAAACCCTCGTCAGTGTTGTTATGCTAGAGAAATCTTAAAAAAAAAAAAAAAAAAAAAAAAAAAAAAGCATCACCACCTGCAAAAAGAGCAGGGGCTATCACTGACAGCCTTGGAGCTCCCACACACAATGTCAGCACTACTAGCGACAGGCAGAGGGCTCATTTCTCAGGTCACTGCGCTCTGTACAACCAAGTCTCCAAGCCCTGGATCTAGCTGAACCCTTCTCAAGTGACATAGCAGCTCAGGATCTCCTCCACTGCCCCACCAGGAGCACTGCACTAGCTCCCTGGTTCTACATGCCTGAAAAAATCATGGAACAGATCCTCCTTGAAGCTATGTTAAGGCACATGGAACACAGGGGGGTGATTTGGGACAACCAACACGGCTTCACCACAGCTTCACACAGCAAAGAAGAGCTCTGTTCTGGGCTGTGGTAGGACCACCGTGCTCCTCCTCAGCTGATGCCACACCAGGCTGTGTCTCCTGTGCAGGGACTGATCCCTCCTTGGTGTGCCTGTGCAGGCCAGCTGTGACCATAGGGCTCTGGTGAGGCTGAGTGGTCCTGGCGGTCCTCTGAGCTCATAGGATGTCCCCAGCAGGGTAAAAGTCATCAGCTTGTGCATGTGGTGCAGAAAGGGCTTGGCTCCCTTAATAATATGGCTGGCCAGAGCTGGACACCCTACCTGCTGAAGGATGAATGAATATCCAAGGGCCGCGATGGACCTGTCCTGTGAGCAGAGATTTATTCCCTGTCTGAAAAGATGAGTGACAAGAAACAAGGGGTGGACACAAGAAAGCTGGACAAAAGCCTGGATCCCCAGGATGGGTGAGAAGGTGCTGTGGAGGCTGAACAGGACTGAAGGAGAGATCACAGTGCAGACTCCTGAGATCTGAGTGGGACAAACATAAATGCCAGGAGAAAGGGGACAAAATGGAATTGCTGAGAACATCACCTAGCCACTGAACATAACAGGGACTCGGTGGGACAACACAGGCTGGGTACATCAGTATAGAAGGCAGAACCCATTCAGGATGGGACAAGGGAGTAGGGCAACACTGTTATACATCAGAGATGTATATATAAAGATGAATATAAAGGTAAGTACAAGCGTGGAGAGATTAAATCAAACAGACTAAGACAGAAAATTAGTTCTGCCTAGATGTAATAAGACTAGAAGAAGAAAATCTGTGCACGAAAGTCCATGTCCACTTCTAAGTGAGATAATTAAGCAAATTCTAGATGATATGTGAGAAGGCTAAATAGTTCAACACCTTTTAAGCTTTAAATATTTACAGAAGGGTTAACTATGACCAGAGTACTTCTAGCAACAGGAGACTAGGAACAAAAACAGAACAACAAGTTTGGAAGATGTAGCATGGACAATTTGAAATTGACAAGGTATGATAAAATTTACCCTGGAGTACATAAGGAACTAGCCATAGTAATCTCTGACCATTAGCAATTATCTCAGGAAACAGATGGAGCATGTATGAGGTCCCTGAGGACAGCAAGAGGGCAAAACTTAGTACACTGCATTGAAAAGGGAGAAAAGGAAATTATACATTAGTTACTTTGGTGTCTGAAAAGATACAGAATGAAATTATTACACAATCGCTTGTCAAGCATCTCAAGGATAATATGTGACAAGGAACAGCCAACGAGCATTTGCTAATAATACAACATGTTAAACCAATCTAATTTCCATTATTGACAGGGGAGGTGGCACTGCTGATAACAGGCAACAGAAGATATATGTCTTGACTTTCATCGTGTTTTGGTGCTGTCCCATGGGATGTGCTCTGCAGAAAACTGAAGTGATGGAGTGCATTTGAAACATCTCTGAGCTGGATGTACAACTGGTTAAAAACTGCTGCAAGCAGGGACTGCTTAGATGCTCTCAGAGTGGGAAGACATGTTAAGTGAGGTCACTTTGTGGATACGTCCTGTTTGCTATTTTCATTTAGCCAAGAGGTTGATGGAATAGTGATTATGCTTATAAAATGCTGAAATAATAGAAAATAGCAAAGGGCTGCAACAGTTTAGAGGGACATGATCAGATTTTATTTTTTTTTATTTAAATCTTGATCACTCAGTAATTGCTTGCAATTTATAAAATGCAATTCAGTGAGAACAAGTGCAAAGCAGGAAAACTGGAATGCACAAATACCAAGCAGATACTCACTGACTGGAGAGCAATCTTGCTGCTGGGGAGTTTTTGTGAATCCCTGTAGATCAGGCTGAGCAGCCTGCTGCTGCTGTGAGTACATGAATGGTGGTGTAAGCTGGGTGTCCCTCCTAAAGCAGGGACACAACACTGTTCTGCTCTCCCTTGGGGCAAGCTCAGCCAGACGAGCATCATGCTGGATTTTGTGCTAGTCATTAAAAGGAGGAGTTAATATACATGAGAAAGTACACAGAAGATGCTACAAGATTAGTCAGAAGTTTGGAAAACATGAGATGCAAGAGGAACAAACTGACTCTGTCTAGCTCTGAAACCTGAGAACAATGAGCACCTGAGCAGGGGTATGACAACAGCCTTCTGAAATGCTAAAAATCAATTGAAGGAGATCATTTTTTTTCAGGTCTACCAATGATATTTTGTGTAGTAATTGGCTTGACTTGCCTACAGAGAGATTTAGGGAAGGTATTAAGATTGCAGGAAGGTTTTCCTTGGCCCATGTCATGAAGTGTCAAAGGCTGGCTGGGATCTAGCTGCTCCAGAACAGCATGCAGAGAGGAGCAGCTCCTTGTGGCCTCCTTTGCCCTCTGGGGCTCTCTGGCACCCACAGTGGTGCCGGCACATGTCCTCCAGCAGGCTTCCCCAGTGAAGTGGGACCAGGTGGGGCAGGTGGGGCTCTTGCTAAGAAGCTGCTCATCCTCCTGCAAAGGTCCTGTAGGGGACCATTACCCAGGGTTAAGGGGTAGAAGCAGTTTTGGTGAGCTGCACCAGTGAATGTGAAAGCCAGCTCCATAACTACATCTTCAGTTCTTCCCGTTCTGATCTGCTCCTCTGCCCCACTGCCCTCTCCCCTCCCCTAAGTCTGCCTCTGTTTTGCATCTTCTCCATCATCTTTCTGCTGCTGTACCCCTACTGCTCTCCACCTTTCCCATCCCTGCAGCTGCACTTCTCCTTTCTAGTTCTTCCTATTTATTCTTATTCCTTCTCACAGCAGCTATTTAATTCAGTAGCAAGACATTTCCATTTGAATTGCTTTCCTGACTCTATCCAGGACAGGAGCTGAGCCAGGGTGCTGCATCCTGTCCTAGCCTCATATTCATTAGTGTCACGTGGACAGTGCTGTCTGTCACCAACAAGCCCGCTCTGTATTCATGGCAGCATGCTCCCCATGCCCTCCTTTCTGCCTGGTTAGCATCAGCCAAGCATGGATTACAGAATGCATGGTGCTTGAGTCACTGTGTGGAGAGAGCCATGGCGAACCTTGCCTGGCGACAGGTTGACTGCTCCCCATTCTCATCCCAGAAAAAATAAGACGGCAGCCCTGCAGCCACTTGGAGGGGATCTGCTGGGTTTACAGGGTGCTTTTCTGAAGGTACAACACACACATACCTGTACTGCCTCTGTCTGTCAGTCCTTGTTGGCTAGCCTGAGAACCCCCCAGCCAAGTCAGGCACCAACTCATGCAGAGTCCATTGAACTGGGCCTGGAACTCGCCATGGAGGCTCTTCTGCCTCCCCTGGCAGTTTCTCCTGAAGGGGCTTCCCCTTCTCCTGGACGATGGAGATCCAGGAAATGCCATCCTGTAGGTTACTTCTCCCCAGATATGAGAGGCCCTGTTGTGAAAAGCCCAAGACCAGGACAGAGTTCTGTTCCCAAGCCCATGCCCCTTGAGGTCCCTTGGGCTGGAAGGCAGATTTTGTGTGGGAGCCTGTGGGCACATGGCTGCACACCCTCACCACCTCCTTCTCTTTTCTAAGACTCATTTGGTTGTTCCACTTCTCAGAGCTCTACCTCTCTCCTTTGTGACCTTGCAGTTCACCCAGGCTAATTAAGATTGATTATCCTCCCAGCACCAGGTGGACACATGGGCAAATAGTTTCCAGCCTCATGGGACATTTATTTCCTTCCCTATTAGGTGCTGGTTAATAGTTAACTTTCAGAAGTTTTCCTCCTGTCAAGCGGGAGCTTTTCAACATTTTTTTTAACCCCTTGGTTAAAGAAAACCCAAGAGCCAGTTGGTATGTGGTGAACTTCTCTCCATGCAGGGTGGAACTGCTGTTGAAGATGCCTCCACGCTGCTGCAGCAGGAAGCAGGCAATGACAACACTGCCAGGTCAGCATGAGCTGCAGGCAGCCACCTACAGGTGCCAGCAGCAGGATACAGGTGAGGGTCTGGGGAAGGTTTGATTTCACTTAGAGGATGTAGAAGACTGGTCTGATGGCAGGCTACAGGTGCAGCTGAGGATCTGGGGGAGGTGGGCACAGAAGCTACCTGGCTTTTTCCCACCAGAAAAAGAGCCTGCACCAGGCAGGACTATGGGCAAGAGGGGCTGGGACTCCATAGCCCTCTGTCACATAGGTGACTCAGGAAGGTGAGCACCCAGCAGTAAATGCACAATACATTCACAGTAGTTGGTGCTAAGGCATCAGGTGCTGGGAGCTCCCCAACAACTGTGACCTTCAGCTCTCTTCTAATGGCAGGAAAAGAAAAAAAAAAGAATGCACGGGTTACTGCTTATTCTATCTACTAGTTGTGCTGTTCCCCAGCAGTTTGTGTATTTCAAAGAAAAAGAGGGTCTGCTATTAACAGTTCAAAGGGGTAGAATATTTCACAACCTTGTTTTTGTCTTACTGATGGCCACTCACAAACCTTCAGCACATGGTGACCCTCATGCCACAGAGGTGAGTAATTGAGGTTGCTCCCTGGCAGACAGCAGCATGGCATAACGCCTTGTCACTTCACCCAAGGTGGGGAATAGCATTTTTTGACAGGTGTCTTAAAATATCACTGGATTTACGTTCTCTCTGCCACGATGGAAAAAGCAAACAGACATAGAGACTTTGCACTTGAATTGTTAAATTTTCATGGCAACTTAGCAAGGCTGATTGAAAGTCATTTTCCAGCTAATTTCAGTTCCTCTGCATTGCTCCTTAGCTACAGGGCCAGGGCTGCAAATGCGACAACAGGGAGCCGCTCAATTGCTGCTCAGAGTCTTGCTGTGGAATAAAGCTGACCTGGGAAACATTGTTATCAGCATTTGATAAGAGATCATAATACTAATTCTGGTCCTAAAATCTTTCCATAATAGAAATGATCGACTCATATTTATCCCAGCAATTACAGCTGCAAAGAGCTCACATGGTTAGAGGACAGCCACATTCTGCAGCTGAAAGAGATATTTACATGGATAATGTGAACCAGCTAATGTTAAACCAGCACCTAACTTTTAGAAATTGTCCTGCTACCCCATGGACAGGCTGTCCCCATATCTGCCTGACACATGGGTGTCTTGCCAGTCCCCTAAAACATCTGACTTTTGGCCTTGTAAGACCAAGGAGGCAGGACCTGGCCTTACTCCAATGCCAGCGTGGGTTTGGGCTTGAGGTCTGACATTTTCAGTGGTATTTTTGAGGATGTCTGCAAGGTGCTTTTACCAGAAAAGCACCTGACTAGTGTATCCAGCAGTGAGGACTGTCCGTCTGTGCCTTCATGGGGGTTCAGAGCAGGGGTGTGGGGTGAACCGCACAGCTCCAGGTAGGTTTTGGATCGGTTGGTCAGTGCTGGGGCTCAATTAAAGAAGTTCCCCCAGGGGCTTAGACCATTTGGGAGTAGCCATGTGCTCCAGAACAGGAGCAGTATGAGAAAGAGGCACTTGGAGAGAGCAACAAGCAGGGCCTTCCTAGTTGCGGGAGGCTGGAGAGGGCCATGGCTTCTGACACCATGGCACTGCCAGACTGCCAGATTGTTTGTGCTTTCCCTAAGATATGTGTTCTCCATGCCCTTGCCCTCTTAGAGATGGTCCACATGAGTGGTCCAACAGGGTCTGTCCTTGCTGAGGCCCTGGTGTGCTGGCTGTGGGACATGTGCAGTAGTGGGACATGGCAGGGGCTGACAAACAGCTCTGATGCGTGGTCCTTCTGCAGCCCCCTCATCTTTGGTCCTTCACTGAGTGTGAGCCATGAACGTGGGCTTTGAGCCTCACCTCCTCAGGAGGATGCATGCACATTTGCAGGCACCCACCTGCAGGACAGCAGTGTGCAGGGCACAGCTGCTTGCTGCCTGTCTGGCGGGAGAAGGCAAAACACAGTGACAGGCATATCTTCCAGGGCTCCTTGAAGTCAGCATGGAGAGCCTGGTATTGTTCAAAGGGAAAGTACCTTTTTAGTTGTCATCTTCTTGGCTGCCCACGTGTGCCTCCTGCACAGCTTCCCACTGGCTGTGGGCAGGACCTGGCAGCATGCACCCTGCCCGCCCTGTATGCCAGATTCAGGATGAAGAGGCTGAGGTGGTCCTTAGCTGAGATATTGCTGAAGCAGCCAGATCAAGGGTAGATTAATTTGAAATAAATCCCCTTCCTTCTCCCCCAAAATGGTTGGTATCTCCTCATGGGTGCTCTGCAGTGTGATTGTGTCTTTTGGGAAGATGTGTGAGACCTGTCTCATTCAGGGAGGGTTGGAGCACTCTCCAGCTACATTTGGAGCACCTGGGATCTGTTTCCATCCAGTGAACTGCCTCTGGGTGAATTTCTGGCATGTCTGTTGGCATATTTGGCAGGAGATGGGAAACATGAATCATGCATTCAAACCCATGAACACCTCGCCAACATCCAGACCTCCATCCAGACTGTTTAGGAAAAAATGCGGCTTCAGCAGAGGTTTTGCAAGCTGTTCATCACTCCCCACGTGCTGATCCCAGGTCTAGGGTCCTTTTTTACTCTTCCTGGCAAGTCCTTGCAGCATAGCTCCCACAGCAATGTCACTCAGCCCTGGCGGTTTTATATCATTACATTTTGGGGAAAAGTTTTCAAGGGCTCCTTTCATTTAGAAGACTTTCCTGGAAGATACTGTAAGTAACCATGGGTGTGCTAATTGCCTTGAAGGCACTGGAGGAACCTTCTGCTCCTTGTGACCCACGTCCCTGCAAGAACTCCCCTGCATCAGCAGGCAAGGGGGTTGTGCCCACCTCCCAGCCAACTTCAGCCCAAGCATGGAGCAGACACCTGGGAACCCCTGATAAAGTGTTTTTCTTTCTTCACCCATCCTGAAGACTTCGTGTATGAAGTTGAGTCCCAAATGCACCTTAAAATCACAAGCGTTCACTGACATTATGTTTAATGTTGAAAGAGGTTCAAAAAAGGGCTGTAAGCCCACTTGGGTCATAAGAACCTGCCTGGCAGTGGGAGTCTGAAGAACTTGTGTTGAGTTTCTTCAGAAGAATGCTCAGAAATGCAAGTGGGGGCTGTTAGGCATCATGGGGGGAAGGGGGAGGGGAAGGAGGGGGGAAGTCTGTGTGTGAGACAGCTCTTTAATCATGGATTTGACTCCATTCACCACGACGCTTTGGGCCCGGCTATCCAGCCAGTTTTTAGCCCAACAAAGCATACACCGGTCCAAGCCATGAGCAGCCAGTTTCTTGAGGAGAATGCTGTGGGAAACGGTGTCAAAAGCCTTACTGAAGTCAAGGTAGACCACATCCACAGCCTTTCCCTCATCCACCAAGCGTATCACTTTGTCACTAATGTGAGAGAAGAAGATGCTTTGTAAGCGGGTGCTGCCACATCAACTGAATCTTTCCTGCCTCAGAGCACTGATGTTGGCAGAATGGTGTTTGTGTTAAGGGAGTAAACACTAGCATGTTTGTGCTCCACAGTTTCTGCTTTGTTCTTCATCATTTTCTGCTTTTTCTCTCCTTGATGCCTAGGGTTTCTGCTGGGTGGGTCTCGGCTTGGCTCTCAGTGGGTAGTCTAGTGTCAGACTCATTTTGGTCAACCCCTGCCATTCTCAAGCTGGCAGTTAATTAAGCTGTCAGAACCATCCATTTAATCAGAATATGTCAGACACATGCCAGGGTCTCCCCTCAGGAGAACTGATAATTTCCTGGCAGCATCAGAATGGAAAGACACAGGATATCCCATCGTTCTGCTGATCTTATGACGTTCAGGGTAAATCCTCAGCCTCACTGGTCTCTTATCAGGATGGAACTGATGCTCTCCGGGGACTCATGACCCAGGACTGCATCTGGCTGGTCTTTGCTGAAAGCCCATCAAAGGAATGAGAGTCTTCCACAAGGCTCTTGCCAGCATGGGGAAGCACATGCAAAGAGGGCAAAGGCTGCAACTGGGAACAGAACCTGTCCAGCCCTTCCTCCTTCCCCTTACAGCCCATGGAAAAGAAGTAATCGGTTGTCAATGTTGTCACTCTTTTCACTGGTGTCTCCTAAGCCTATCACTGACTTACTTTGGACCCCATCTGTGCCGTGGGTCTGCTGAGATGGACACAGTGAAAGTGCTTTCCTGGTTACTTTGCAGTTTATAACTCGTGGCAAGAGGCAACCCACATCCTGCCCTGGTCCTCAGGTTCCCTGCCTAGAAAGTGGGCAAATATGCCTTCCTCCCTGCGCCCCAGAGATGCTGCAGTTCTTCCCACTGAAATCCTGTTACCCCTCCAAGCTGGAATGTGTTACAACTATTAGGCAGGTTATGAATCTCTTTTGATTAAATTTTAAAAATTTCCTGTCCCTTGTGTTCTTAGTTGTCAAGGACATGCATAACTACCCAAAGTTGTGCTCAACTATCTGAAGATCGGCAGGCCTTGACTACATTTTGCCACTAGATCTTGTTACTTGGGAAGCAGGATGAAGGCAGTGGGAGGGCTGCGTATCCCCAAAGACTCCAGGGCTCCAGACACATAAGGATACTACGTTTGATCTAAGTTATCTGGTGAAGAAGTCTCAGAGACTTCTTCAGGCTTTGGGTCCCACTCAAACAACCTGGAGGAAGATGGCACAGATGGCCCTGCATGAGTACCAAGAGCTGCATGTGTTTTCTTTGGATGGAAACATTGGCCTGAAGCTCCTGGAAGCTCACCAGTGGGTTCCCCACATCCAAAAGGCATGCAGGGCAGAAAGTGCCCAGGAGTGCAGTGCCAGGAGTCATGCTCCCTCTCCAGCAGGGCTGACTGCTTCTGCAAGCCCCCCTCAGCCCTCAGGCACGCTGTACCTCACAGCAGGCACAACTTTGCCAAGTGGGAAGGAGATGAGGAGCACATGGAGTATCTCACTGCTCCCAGCTGGCAGCTGGCTCCCTGAGAGCCACAAAGGGCCTTTTCATGGCCTGCATAAACAAGAGAGGCAAGAAAGGTTGTCACCGCAGAGCATTACTTCTAGCAGCAGCTCAGGCAAGGATTCTCAGAATAATCTCTTCCCAAAACCACATGCTCTTCTTTCCATGCTGCTGGGTTTTATGGATTAAAAGCTTTCGGTGTGCTCAGTTCCTCCACTGTCCCCCACAGCCCAAAAGCTGGTCACAGGCAGGGCTTGACAACTGCAAGGCAGATCTGGCAGGGAACCAGATCGTGCTTGTGTGTGCTTGTGCGTGTGCACGTGTATGCACATGGGGATGTGTTCACCTCCTGTTGCAAGTGGGCAGGAACATGATCACACTGACTTTTGCTACATCCTTGTATTTGCAGATCTGATGACGAACACTTTGCAATGATTATTAATAACCAGAGGTGTGCTTCCTTGACACTGTTATTGCAAGGACTAATTAATAGTTTGCTCTGTGCCTGGAAGGAGTGCTAACACTGCTTCCAACAGGGAAAGCGGTCATGATGAGACAGGAGTTAATAGAAACCATGTAACAGCAAGGAATGTAGAAATGCAGTCAAGGGTCACTACTGAAGTATGTCCTGACCTTTTTTGGTTTCCATCCATAAATCCAGGGCAGACTCACTGCAGATATTAGCTGTAATGGGAAAACTTGCCGGAAAAATTTAAAAAACTATAAAAATACAAGTTCTTGAGGAGATCTAGTAAGAGCCCAGTGACCAAATCTGTCTTACCATTGAAACATCAAACATCTGCAAGACCTTTCCTTTTATGCCAGTCCTCATTTATTTGTACTGGTATTAGTATTTTCTTATGTTGTTTTTTCAGGCTGATTCTGCCAGACAATGGGAGTGTGGCCAGGAGATCTCACTTCAGCTGCGAAAGCGTGGGTCCCAGGTGGTCCAAGCAGTGAGCAGTGCTTGCAGGCTCCTCCATCACCTCGCCACTACAGGAGGCTCAGGGATTTCCCTTGTGCACAGCTGAGCAACAAAGGTCTCCATGTCCAACATGGTGCAGGTGGACAGACAGTTCCCTAGGGCTGCTAGTGGGTCATGGATATTTAAATGGATATTTAAAAATATATATATATTAAATAATATATTTTAAAATTGATATTTAAAATAATTGGATATTTGAAACAACTTTTCTAATGAAAAGCTAACTTACTGAGAAATTTATTTGATTTTTCTGAAGAAACAACTGAGTAAGTATGGGCTGCTTTGAATTTCTGTGGGATTATTGTTGTTTCAGTTAAGCTCCCAAAAACCTTGTAAAGTTCTCACTTCCTCAGTGCTTTCTGGGAAACAAACAAGCAAACAAAAAACAACAACAAAAAAAACCTGTTCCCTTCCCACCACCCCATTTGTAATGTGTGGCCTGAGCAGGTATCTCTATTGTTCCCATCACTGAGCAGGAATATGATGAGGATGTACAAAAGCTTATTTGTCTGTTATTGAATAACCAGAAGAGGATCCATCATAAGATGGGGTGATCAATATTTAGCAAATTAAGCTCTTCCTCATTTCAGTGGGCAGAGGGCTGTATGGCCAAGAATGCACATAAATTATGTTTTCCATGTCTTCGGCACTGCTGAGGGCATTCGGTTTTAGCTGAAACTGTTATTTTAGCTTAAACTGAGGAGTTTTAACTTCCTAGTAAGTGGAAGACAGCTCAGGCTAGGCCATTTGTACCAATGCTAGAAGGGATTCCTCACTGGAGGAATTTGTTTTGCATGTTCCTGTTCTGGCTCCTTGGCTTCACAGAGGGAATACTGCCATGCTAGGTATTAGAAAACTATCAAGAATACCTTATGGATGTGGTCAACCACTGTTCGTTTTTGACCCCAATTCACTTTTAACATTTAAATTTCTTTTCAGAGGATGACAGAATCTGACCCATCAGACAGAAACTGTTATTTTTCCAATTGGATGAACCGAAAGATGAAAACAGGCAGTAATAGTCTTCAAGACTGTGCACAGATCTACAACAGTGCCTATTTTAGCAACACTATTGTTCAACCTTTATCCTGTAAAAGTTCCCTACAAAACCAGCACAGCACGACAGGCAAGTGATGCCCCTTGTGACTGCAGTGCAGCTGCTGCAGCAGCAAAGGGTGGCACCCATTCAGCAGCACCTGGTAGCACAGCACTGTGGTAGAGGCTTGAAGGCGAAAACTATGTCTGCAAGGGGAATCTGAGCAGTCAGATGAAATGACATTTATTTGTAAATGAAAGCCCTCCCTCAAGCTTGGCAAGCTTGGCCCTGACACAGTGCTTTTTTTTTTTTTTTTTTTCCTCCAAGAGGTTCCTTCTATTTACCCAACTTTCCAGCTGGGTTTCGCTGCGGCACAAAGAGGCAGGACCTGCCTGGGTTTGCACAGTGAGTCAACAGCTCAGCGGGGGATTAGAGCCCACAATCCTGCTGGCAGTGCTGCCTTGGCTCTAACCACTGGACCATGCAGCCTCGTTTTGTGACTGGTGCTCTCTGCTGCTGTGTGGCTTGTCAGGAAAAAGCCTCGATGTGGCTAATAAAGGGACACTTCATAAAGCAGTAGAAGAAGCCAGACTCGTTCCAGTTCCTTGTCCCGGTGAGGGTGCTGAGGGCTGGGTCAGACCAGTCAGACCTACATTTCCTGGGGTTGCTGGCAGAACAGGGAAATCCAGGGACACCACACAGTGCTTGGAGCCCTGCGTGCCCCAGCTGGAGCCCAGCACAGCACACGCTTGCTGGCCCTGGGCATCAGGACAAGAATAGCCAGGAAGGGGGAAGCCCAGCCACACGTTAACCTGTGCCTGACACACCACTTCTCTCCTCCACCCTCAGCATCTGCCGGGCAGAGAGGGCCGCTTCAGCTTTGTCCTCCACAAAGGTTTCGTGGATGGCTACAGCGGAGCCTGGTGCTGGGGGCGTGCACGCGTGGGTGGAGAGCAACCGCACCCCCCGGAGAGGGGCAGCCAGAAAATATCGAAGCCAGACAACCACACCGAGCTCAGCGACAGCCGGCTGGGGCGGCGGGGCTGGTGAGGCTGAGCCAGGCGGGGCTCACCGGGGACGAGCCTAGGAACAGCAGCAGCAGCAGCAGCAGCAGCAGCCCCCCCACCCTCACCCGTGCCAGCGGCTGCTCCGTGCGGGGCCGAGCCGAGCCGGGCCGAGGCAGGGGCGGCTCCCGGCAGGCGGGGCTGTGTCTGTGGGCGGGCAGGCGGCGCGGCTCGGGCTCGGGCTCGGGCTCGGGGCCGGTCCCTTCCCGCAGCGCCGCCCCGCGCTGCGCTCCCGCCGCACGGCGGGCAGGCGGCAGGCGGCGGCCGCTGCGGCGTGGGGCCGCGCCCCGGAGGAGGAGGAGGAGGAGGAGGAGGAGGAGGCGGCGGAGCGGGCCCAGGTGAGCGCCCGGGAGCGAGGAGCTGGGGATCGGGGTAGGGGCTGGGGCCGCGCTGCCCGCCCGGGGTGCGGGGAGGAGGCGGCGGCGGCGGCACGGGTCGGGTCCCGGCCCTGCAGCAGGGAGCCGCCCGGAGCTGCGGGTTGCTGTAAGAGCCGCGGGGCTTTGGTTTCGGGGAGGCGATTTACGGTTTGAGGGAGAATGCGCGGAGAGCCAGGAACAACTTGGAATGGGTCCGCGCATATTTCTGCGGTTATTTTTGGAGTATCGTCATATGGCAGGAGGTGGGCTCTGGAGGTATCCTTGAGCTCAGCATTTTCTCCATAGGCTGGTTACCCGGGAGATCGTCTTAGGGGATCCGTGTGGCCCTCTTCTCTGTCAGTGCTTTCTGTTGAAAATGCCGTTTCCATTGCTGCTTCTGCAGTGGTATTGTTTCCCTCCTGCACGCCCAGCCCTTCTCTCGCAGCGTGTTGTGGTAGGGACCCTTCTGTGGACAAACAAAGGTCTGGGTATGTGCAGCTGGATATTTGCAGCAATGCTGCAGGAGCAGGCGATGGAAAAGCCGCGTTTGATGTAGCTGTCGGTGGTGTGAGGTGACTCCTGATCTGCCACCCCCCGCTGAAATGCCCTGAGAGGTGTGGCTTTTCCAGCTACCTAGGGAGGCATCAGCCTCTGCCTGCACTTAGCTGTCATTTTCCCTCATATTCTCACACCGGGCTTGTTGAAAGTGGCTTTTGCATCCAAACGGCTTGAGGTGTGGGAAGCCTTTTGTTACCGAGGTCTGCTTCTGGCAGACCTCTGCTGCCTGGCAGCCCTCTGGCTCCTTTGCAGCCCTCTGTCCCTGCCTCTTGTCCTTTTGACTTGAGCTGCTACAGCTACGCAGGCTGTGGAACTGTCCTTGTGGCCTTCAGCAGTGTGCCCATGTTGTCTTCAAGCACATTTGGAGCTGAGGGAAGGCTGGATTTGGGTAGTGATCCTGACAAGTCAATTGCTCTTTAATTGTTTGTTTTTGGCATTTGGTTTGGCAGGCACGGAGCCTGTGCAAGTCTCCCCAGGGTGCTCAGAGCCATGCTCTCCATGAGGACCCCCAGCCTGGCAGGAGAGGCAGGGTGTGTTCTTTGAGCTGTGTCAGACCCTTGTTATTGTAGCATATGGCAGGTATACAATTACCCTCTTTCGTCCAAATCATTCCCTTCTTATGCAAGGGCAATCCCCAGATTTGGTGAATCATCAGCTTGTAGCCATCCCCTGGGGGCGTGAGCTGCCTCCCCTGCTTGCAGCCACTGCTGTGAGCAGAGCATTCACATCTCTTCACAATCATTGTGCCATGTTTATTTAGTTATGAAGCTGCTTTAACAGCAGCTTCAGATGGCGATGGAGTCATTAAACCAGACACTGCTGTAAATAGCAGAGCCCTGGTTGTGACCGCAGGGGTTCAGGGTGTCTTGGGAGGGTGTGATGCTGCTCTGGGTTAGCTGCAGAGCCTGCATGTTTGCACTGACGGTAGGCTGGCTCTGCATGAAGGTTTTTTCCCATCATTTTGGTTAAGCGTTGATGTTGTAGCTAGAACTATCCAGCATTTTTATTTTTACTGATTTTTGAGACATCAGCCTTTTCCAAAACTCTCAGGAGAGATGTTTTGTTTTGTACAAAGCTTCTAAAAAAAAAAAAAATGTCTGGGGTTATATTTCTGTGCAAAAAGCATGACTGTAGAAAAGAGCCTGCACTCCTGGTGCACAAGGTTTTGGTACCTTTCCTGTCTAGTGCAGGCAAAGAGCTTAGTGAGTCCTGTTTGCTGGGCCGCTGCCATCGTCACCACGACATATGACAGCCTTGCAGGGCAAGTGTCTTCTGGCATGCTGTTCATGGGAAGCCAGGAGAGGTGGCCAGGTTGGCTGAAGAAGGCAACCTTGGTGGAAATTTTTCAAAATCAATTTTCTTCCCCAAGGCAGCTGAGTTCCCTTTTAAGCTCTGGTTGATGACCTTGGTCCTGGTGAGGAGGTGAATCTCTCCTTGATTTACAGAATAACCTCTCCTGCTTTCTGCTTGCAGCACCAAGCCCTTGTCCTGTATATAACTGAAGTGTCTCTGTGTTGCCTACACTCCTTGCTCTAGCACTGCCGAAGAGTTTTGCATAACTAAAAGAGGGTTGCATGGACAGAAAGACAGGTCAGGTGCCTGGCTAATTTTGTTCCTAGAAAAATATTTCCTGAAGATAATTAGGATTTCTAAATTAGGAAGTTGTGGAGAATGGCCTGTTGGTTAAAGAACAGGAGGTGGGCTTGGCTGTTCCCAGGCTTGCTCTGGGTTTCCTGCCTGGTCTCACAGGCTTTGCTTGAGTGTCCTTTGCCTTAATTTTATTCAGCTATGAAATGATGACAATTCCCTGCTGCCTTGGGCACAGTGATATGCTGCCTGAGCGACAGCTGGGATGCTGATGGGGAAGCGTGCGTGAGGAGATGGGTTGAGCATGGGCTCAGGCTTGGTGGCAGATCTGTGTGGGTGTCTGGAAGGCCTGTGTTTAGCTATATAGTAGACTTTCATGTGGTGCCTGTCACTTGAAGGTCTGAGCCTATTCTGAAATCTGAAGCTCTGTTTTGAGCATAGATAAAAAAAACAACACAGAATGGCGGAGATTCCCAGGCCTGGTGGCTGGAAGCTCCTGCGCAGGAAGACTTGTACGGTTACAGATAAGTTACTCTCACACAGCATCTAAAAACGTGCTTGTGCTGAGGCTGTGACAGTGACGGCTGCGTGGCTTATTGTTCTCATTAGAGCAGTCAGGTGGCTGTGAGTCAGCAGGTTTGGGTTTGTCACAACCGTGGCGATTGTGCCAGAAGACCTGGGAGGTTCGGCAGCTATGAACAGTGTGGGCTCTTCCTCCACCTGGGCGGGTGGGGGTTTGAGCCTGGATTGGGGCTCACTGTTGGCTTGTGCTCTCCTCTGAGCATGGAAGAAGTTGTGGTGGTGGTGGGAGTCTGAGAGCTGTCTGCCTTGGTACCTCCTTCCTGGCTGGATGGATTTGCCTGCCTTGGTTCTCCCTGTTACTCAGGGTGGCAGCCTGCGAGCGAGCGGGTTTTCTCCTGCTCATCGCCTTGTCTGGATTACAGGAGATGGGAACAGTGGTGGGAAGAGACTGTCCTTGGTGGGGACGTGGCACAGTACTTCCTTGTGGTTCCAGACCCATCTTTCCTCTCAGCCCTTGAGTGGAAGCTTGTGGTTTGTCCAAGGCCTCAGTGAGCGTGAAAGGGAAGAGATTTGGGTGTCTGTGTCTGCTGCCGTGGAAGCAGCAGCTGCTTTCTGCAGCAGCTCTTCTGTCCCCATGGTGTGTCTTTGGTGCAAAGCAGGATGTTCAGCCCAGGCCTGTGGATGTCCCTCATCTGGGATGATAGTTGCTCCATCCACCCTTCCTTTCTCCAAGGAGGTGAACTGTTTGGGGGTATATAGGGGCATCCGAAACAGGAGGTGTTTTGGTTGAGCTTTTCTACAGCTGGGGCAGAAGCCAAGGTTTGTTTTCCTTGTGCTGGACAGGGGAATGTAGGACTATATGGAAAGGGAGGGTCATCTTAGAACTCTGTTTGGTGATTTGGTACAAATGCTTCATGTCTGTTTGTCTCAGTACACAGCTGAGGGTGCTTTGAATTGAAGCTGAGAATTATGTAGTGCCCTGCTTATAGTGTATGCATGTACATGTGCATAGTCATGCACACATCACAGGTTTACTGTCTGGGAGGGAGGGAGTAATGGACAGAGCCTGAAACACAGAAAATAATGGTCTGGAAGGGGAGGGAATTTCCTTCCATCTTATGCTGATGGTCCCCTCCATAGGGGGCAAACAAAACAAAACAAAAAACCTCCTCCAATGCTAGCTGTCCTGTGGGCTTGATGGTGTCTCAGGACGAGTCTGCCCTGTGTGGGAGCAGCTGGGTCTGGGCGAGGAGCATCCTGGCTGGGTCTGGTGTGATCACAGAGCGGAGAGGAGACTGGGCTGGCCCCATTGTGCTCAAACCACGAGACAAATGAGGTTGAAGCTGCAGATCTGCTGTTCCCAGCAGATCAGCAGTTTTATTTGTGTACTTGGCCTCTTTGTAGAGATGAAATGTGGTATCACTTTAATATCTGATCCATTTCCCTTTCAGAAGCCAGCTCTCTCCCCATCAGCTGTAATCAGACCCCATGGTAGTCTTGTTGGGCTTTGTTTTGCCTTATCTCTTCTGTTTCCCAGTCCAAAAGACTGATGCTCCTTTCCAGGGTATTGGAGACGTGGTCAAATCTGGCTCCAGGTGCTGTGCTAGTGTAAAATGCATCCCGCGTTTGAGCTGATGCTGAATGAGGATTTACAGTAGAATTTTTCTGCCAGGTTCCACCCACCTGACTCTTTCCTCTTCTGTTCCTACTAACCCACTGCCTTGGCCCTACTTACTGACTGGTGGCGGAGCAGAGATGTGTGCTGGTATACTTCATGGAGTATCAGATGAAGAGGAAAACACAGGGTGGAGTCATCTTTTGCACAAAGGAAATGCTGAAGTATCGTTTCTGACTTGGGTGGATTTTTAGGTGGCTGGGGAGAGGTTAAACAGGATCTTAACACATTCACAGCCCCCTTCCCACTTCATTTTCCTGTGAATCTGTTGCTGCCGTGGTATCCTTCAGAAGGTATTTTTAGCTTTGCTCCCCCGCTCCCTCTTTCTGCCCGTATCAGGCTTTTGAATGGAAACAGATTTCTATGGCAGAGCAGAATAAGCCATTTCACGAGGCATTTTGTTACGGGTAGAAGAGACGGGAATCTGAATGTTCATTTTAAATGACATATCCCCTTTGTAATCAGCAAATTGTGCTTGCTGTGGTGACTGCCAGCAGAAAGCTGTCCTGGCTCATCCGGAGGCAGCTAGGTGTGCACCCTGGCAGCCTGCTGCAGGGGTGATGGGCTGCAGGGGGGACGGGCAGCTCCTTCACACCCTTCCCTGGCCCTTCGGAGCCATCATCCAGGTGGCCCAACATGAAGGGCTGCAGCACTGGGAGCGGTCCTGCAGGTTTTCCTGTCTAATTATCCCGTTGGGGAACAGTACCCCTGCATACGAGAGAAGCAATTAAATGTTCTCGTTAGATGCACTATTGATCTGGCAGTGTCTGCTCCTGCTGAGCACAGTATGGCATGGCACCTGACAAAATGTTGAGTCTCATCTTTGCCAGTGACCAGAGGGAGGTGGCAAAAGTCACAAAGCGGGGGAGTGATGCTGTGCAAAGGTGCGAGGCACCCCTCGCCAGACAGTGAGGTCTACTGCTTTCCAAGGGAAGGTGGAATTTTTGCCAAAAACACAAACCCAACAGTGATGCTCACCTTTGGGTCAGGAAACTTCCAGCCTGAATTCTCAGTAGCATTGCCTTTCAGGAGAGTTTTATTACAACTCCTGATAGGTGATGTTGTTCTACCACTACTCTGCAGAAACAAAAATACCCTTTGAGGTCTGGTCTGGGCCAGAGTATATGCATGCCTACGTGAAGCAA
The DNA here is from genome assembly GCF_965140915.1 of Aythya marila. Classification (NCBI taxonomy): domain Eukaryota; kingdom Metazoa; phylum Chordata; class Aves; order Anseriformes; family Anatidae; genus Aythya; species Aythya marila. The sequence continues at coordinate 8,698,941 of NC_139057.1, forward strand.
GGACCATGACCTGTGCAAATTCATTGGGGCTCTTCCTTGGGGAACCAAAAAAAATGCTTTCTGATAGTATGGCATGAGTACATCCTTGCTGGTTACCTTGGTCTAGTGTGTAATACATCTGTAAGAAATACAGCTGACTTTAGGATGACTGTTGAAAGTAATAAAGGGGGTACAGGTAGAGAAAACACAGCTGCTCCTGCTGTGTTTTGGTGGCAATTTCCACTGTAGCTATAAGCCTGCCTGGCCATTTCCATGCTGTTGCTTTGAAGCTCAGTCCCACCACATGTGGGCAGGACAACCTGCAAGGCCAGCGTTACCCATGGTGGTGTTGTCCACGGTCATCTGCTGAGTGCTGGCTGGGCTGTGTGTGCTTAGGTCACTGGAGCTGATGTGATCGCAGTGTGGGGTGGAGCTGTGCACAGCTGGATCTCTACCCAGGTGTGCTTCATGTGCTTCACGTTCCACTAAGCTGCCCTGGGGCTGCCGTGCTGCTCTGCCCTACTCGTGGTCTCATTCTGATGAACAAGTGGAGGGGACAGTATGAATCCCCTCCCTTGCCCTCTGTTCACAGAATATCCCAAGTTGGAAGGGACCAAAAGATCATCTAGTCCAAGTCCTAGGTCCCTAGAGGACCACCCAAAAAATCAGACCATCTGTCTGAGAGTGTTATCCAAACGTTTCTTGAACTCAGCAGGCTTAGTGCCATGACCACCCCTGTCGCAGCTTCAAGCCGTTCCCTCTGGTCCTATCGCTGGTCACCAGAGAGGAGATCAGTGCCTGCTCCTCCGTTCCCTCTCTTGAGGAAGGACTGATGAACATTTTTGCAATGCTCTGGCCTAGATTTGAGCAAGCTGGGCATGCCATACGGCTTCCTCCTAACCCCCGCAAGGAGCTAAGCCTGCCAGCATTGCTGGCTGGGCTCTGCCCCTTGAAAGGACTGCAGCATTTGTCGGGCTGATTCAGCCTCCCGCCTGTGGTCAATGTCCCAGTGCCTGCTTTGACAGCCAGCACTCACGCTTGCCCTGTCAGGGTCAGGCTGGATAATTGCTGTGAGTTTGTGACAATGTGGGTCATCACGGGATGTTTCCAAGCCGGAGGCACTTGTCTGTGGCTGAAATGGCGTACGGCAGCCTTGTGCTGGGAGAGCTGCATGGCAGAGATCGCGATACAATCTAGCAGGCATTTTTGCTAGCGGGAGTGTTACAGGGAGTCAGAAGCTAGCAGGGATGGGGGAGGGTTTGCTCTCAGATGCCTGCCTTCTCAGAGCACTTCATTAATATGATATTAATTGATGCAGTAGCTCAGATCCCAGAGTGTCTCCCTGCTGAAATGCAGACAGCCCCGGTGAAACCCGCTTCAGCAGCAGCAGCAAACAGGAGGGACGGATGCTCCGTGGCTGATTGGGAGCACAGGGCTTTGTTTGGCAGCACACAGGTGCTGGTGCTAGAGCACACGCAGATGGGGGATGCTGGGTGCCTCTGCCCTGCCCTTGGTGTCTGCCCCCTCTGTCTTCCTGCTCTGGGGGAACGAGTTGCAGCCCCGGGGTGCCGGGCTGCTGACAGATGGGAGCTGGGCTCCTGCTCCTGGGTGGACCGACAGGCTGCTGCGTGCCTGCTTGCTCCCCTCCACATCTCGACTTGCCCTCGAGCTGGGACAGAGGATGCCGAGTGCATGAGTTTGGGACCAGCATGGGGACCCCCCAGGAATCCCTGGGCTTGGTAGAGTAGGAGCAGGGCTGTGGGGGGTTGTTGTCACACCAATGAGGAGAGTGGCTGGGAGTGATCCCTGCGGATCCCTGGGGTGTTGTGCAGCCGTCTCAGGGCTGGTCTTTGAGCCTGGTCAGCCTGGCCTGCTGGGCACCTGTGTGTCAGCTGCTGGCAGTGGAGCTGCAAGAGCTGGGCTGCTGGTGGGGCTTCTCCACCTGCGTCCTCAGCCGGGGCAGCACCTGCCTGAGAGAAGGAGGCAGAAGCAGGAAAGAAGTCTGCTGTGGGATCGAGGGGTGTGAAGAGTCAGGAAGGTGACGCTGCTCTTTCTTCCCTGGACTTTACCCCGTGCAGTGAAGGGACGCTGGCCAGGGCAGTGCTGGCAGCCGTGTCCCTTGGGATGGCCTGGGCAGTAAATTCTCCCAGCTCAAAGGTGATTTTGTTTCCCTGGAGGTGCATCAGGTCTGGTGGACAATGTAACGTCCTGTCCTTGTTCGCAATGATGTGGACTGGAGCCAGCTGTAATATCTGAACTAGCTGCTGAAGGCTGACAGTGTAAGTGCTTGGATGCTGCGTGTCACCTTGTGCTGCTTGGGGACTCTGTCCAAATGGAAGTGGAACAGTTTTTGTGCCCTGAGCAAGCTTTTGAGAAAGTTGCTGTGGATCTGTGTTGCTCCTGTGGAGCCAAAGCCTGCTCTTGGCACTTTCATACAGTGCAAGCTGCGTAGGGCTGCATGTGGCTGACTTTTGTTGACAGGGAGTGAAAGGGTTTTACTGCATCTGTGTGAAATGTGGAACAAGTGAGCTCTGAGTCCTTGATGCTGAGTGCTCAAAGGGCTTTTGGTTTGTTTTTGTTTGTTTGCTTATGATGTTTCTGAGGTGATTGAATTTTGCATAACCAAGTTATTCTGCCTTTGCATTTGTGCTTATGAGAGGATTGCCTGTGCATGTTGAACTTATATTTGAAAATTAACCTTTGTAAAAAAGGAGGAGGTGTCCTTGCTGTGCTGTTGGACGTTGCTAATTCCTTTATGTAACTGTAGAGACCACTGGACTGCAGCTCTTCTCTGTGCGTGCAAGGGTCTCCTTTATTTTTTCCTTGTTCCATTAGACATAGCTGTCATCCAACACATGGCTCTGAAAATGCTGTTGCAGGATCCGGTTCTTGGAGCGTTTCCTTTTAAAGCTGCTCATTTTACTACTGGTATGCCAAACCTGCCTGTCTCTCTGTGGATGGGTGAGCCAGACTGTTTCCCCATGTATCGTGCGTCATTGCCCAGGAGGACAGTCCTGCAGACCAGATGTTGCCCTCACTGCCCCTTGCCTGGGCTATCATTGTCAGAGGGGCTGTGCAGGTGAGACAGAGGGACAGAAGACAATGACATGGCACAGATGGCCCTGAAATGAGAACTTGGGTAGCAATTGGCTGTGCAAGCCAAGAATGTATCTGTTTCACTTCTCAGAGGTGTCTTGGTTCTGCAGTGCTGCCTGTAGTAAATACTTGCTTTTACCAGTCAGATTAGCAGGGCTGGCTCTGAACACATGCAGCGAGCAGATATGCTGCTTTAGAAGGTGCTGTTTTCACGTAACTCTCTTTGAGAGTAAAGCTGCATTTAAAGAAATCTGTAGCGGAAATTCTTCAGCAAGCGAATTTGTATGGTGTCTAAAAGCGGTGCTTGAGTGGTTTGGGCACCATCTTGTGATGAAACCCCTGGCTACTGCCTGTCCACGTGCCTGTCATCATCCCTGGGATGATATTTTTTTTTCCTTTTAACCAAATCCGATTTCTTCTTTGCAGGTTCTGAATTGTGCCTGAGCAGAGTGCTGAGATAAGCCCCTGGAAGCAGTGTGAGTTTATCTTGAAAGCCTTTATTCTCCTTTCTAGATCTCATGTCAGACCAACTGGGTTTTGTAGGGTAGAAGGGCTTGTGCTGGCTGGTGGCAGGAGATTGGAGATGGTGCTGCAGTATGACAGAGTTTTGTGTGGTGGCTGGTTCTTTGCTAGAAACCTACATAGGATTACAGGAAACCTGGCCTGCTACTGCTGAAGTGCAGAACTCTTGGAACTGGGATTCTTATGGCTTTTCTAATGCTTTGGGATTTTTCCTATTTTAGGAGTTAGGCAATAGCCCATTTGCCAACAGGAAGGCTCCTACCGGCTGTCTGAATCTTTGCTTATTGACAAAGCTGGTTTGGGTCACACTTACATTAAGTTTCCATGTGCAGCCTTTTAGGGAAGGCAGTGCATTTGCAAACCAGCAAAATGTGCCACTGTGTTTTGTGAGGAGGTCCCAGGATTTCAGATGTCATTGGGCACGGCTGGCATGAAGTGTGTCCCAGGTTTGCAACTTGGAGTGGAAGACAAGCGAGGACAGAGGTCTGAGCTGCAGATTTAAATTTTTGGGGAACCGGAAAGAGTGAAGGCCTTGTGGCCCAGCCCTTTTTGGAGAGGGCTGTTAACACCTTGGGTCCCTCCAGGTGGCTGGTCTGCTCTGCTCCACTGCCTTGGTGCATTACACTGTCACCTCTGTACCTCCTCCAGCACCCTCCACCTCCTCCAACAATCCTGGCTGTTGCTGGTTACAACACCATGCACTTGAGGGTATGGCTCCTGCCTGTCTGAGGCAGGCAGTGCTCAGGTTATGGGCAGGGACTCCACATCCTTGCTGAGAGCTGCAGATGTGCTCCTTGGGGCTGGAGGTGTCCTTGGATCTGAACATAACAGCTCGTTAGTTCTTAGGGGCAGTTCCTCACCAGCAGAGAGCTAGGAGACTGGCCCTCCAGAGGGCTTCTTTGCAGGTCCAGTTCTGCCCATGTTCAGAGGGAAAACAAGGAGCACAGTTTCCTGTCCCTTCTCTCTGCATAGACATTTGGGTGTTGGAATACCAGTTTTGGAATTAGAGAGGTAGAAGTGCAGTTCTAACTTGAGTGTTGGTTTGCACATGACCCTGCGTCACCACGTGCCTCAGTTTCCCTCTAGCATGGGGTCTGAGTGCTGCTGCTCTGGGGTTCTGAGTGAGGAAGGCTGCCTGGCATGGCAGTGTTTGGCTGCTGTGTGATGCCTGCTGGGAAGCTTTGCCCCTGTGCTGGAGGGGTGAGTCCCTGTCTTTACAAACAGGGCTGTTGAGGTTCCCCTGCAGAGCTGTCCCCTTCTTGCTACAAGCTCCTTTTTCTTCCCTCTCTGGGGAGAGGAGTGTCCCTTCCCATCCTGGGCAGCTCCTGCCTGCCCTGCACGGCTCCCTCTGGTCTGGCATTTAAGACTATCCCTGAGAAACGCTGGGGAGCCCCCAAGGCTCCTTGCTCCCTTCTCACTGAACGTGAGCTTGGCTGTGCTTGAGGGGGCTGGGGCAGGTGGACAGGGTGAGGTGTGTGGCGATGGGGATGGAGTCTCCCCTGTGCTGGGTGCCACACCAGAAGCTTTGAGTGAGCCCCGCTGCAACTCCTGGCACCCCGCCATGCCCTTGGCTTTGCTGGCAGCCTTGGTGCCCTGGGTGCAGCAGGATGTCAGTGGCGCAGCTCTGGGTGTGTTGGGTTTTTCGTGTCTCTTGCTTGCTTGTACTTTGTTTAACAGGTGTCCTTGTTAGCTGTGCGAGGCACAGATGCACCAGCAACTTGGAGAAAACACTTGCACATTGAAGCAGAACTGATTTGTTCCTGTGCAGTTCGGGGAAGCTTGCTGAGCCATGCGCTGGGGTGACAGCACGGAGCCTGTGGGCCCAGTTGCCTGGCAGGTCCTGGCAAGCAGAGCATCGCTGGGGCAGCATGTGTGGCCTGACCCGCTGCTGTGCTGTGCTGAGGAGCGTGTCCCTGCCCTTTGGTGGGGGCTTGTGATGCTCCCAGTCTTGGCACAACTGTCAGCCTTTCATTCTACATTTCTGCATCTTCCCCACAGCTGACTGTACCTCATCAATACCATGAAGGGCTTGCTGCTGAATTTTGGCAGGCAGAGGTGAAGAGGAAGAACTCTCCTTGGGATCTTGCTCTAAAGAGGTGGCCTTCCTCCTGGAAAGTGATGCACAAGACGTGACTGGAGGAAATGGCACTTTGAATCCACTGCTTTCAGCCCTGAACAGGGCTCTTTTGGGGCTGAAGATCACAGAGTGGTTAGGGTTGGAAGGAGAACACCTGGTCCAATCCCCCTGCTCAGTCAGGAACACCCAGAGCAGGCTGCCCAGGATCATATTCAGATGGATTTTGAAGAACTCTTGAGGAGGAGGGAGACTCCACAACCTCTGGGCAACCTGTGCCAGCGCTTTCCTCCCCTCTACAGTAAAAAGGAGGACTAAGACTGTACAGTATTTCCTGGTCAGCTTGCCTGAGAGCTCGTGCTTGCCTTTAGCAGTGGAAAGAGGTTGGGAGAAGGCAGGGCTGAGTGTTTGACTAAGCTGGGTTCCCTGTATTGGCTCCTCTTGTTCTGGGTACTCTTCACCTGCAGCTGCTCACACTCTTCTTTCCCAGTGCTCTGCTTGGAGGCTGGGCTTGTGGTTTCCCGGCTGTCTGCTTCTGTGTCCTTCTTGCAGCTGATCTCCCTGGCTGCTATGTGCCAGTGCAAGACAACAAACCCCATAGATAGTGCCTTCTTCTTCTTGGTTTTGCCTGTGAGCAGATTGCCACAGAGGCAGCAGGTGACTTGGAGTATGGATAGGAGCTGCTTTCTGCAGTCACTGGTGGAGGAGGAGTGTTCCTTGGTGATGCATGGTCCAGATGTCCTAACACCCCTGCCCGCTTCTGACATAGGTCTGAATGTCTGAATGATGTGTCCACAGGGCATATCTGCACATGGGTGAATTAGAACTTCTTGCTTCTCCTTCTTAATGCACTAATTTTGCTTTTTGAAGCTGGTCACAGTTACCAGCCTTTCGTCAGCTTCCCTTCCTCTGCTAAATATGCTGCCACAAAACAGCCCCAGTGTCTACTGCAGTACCTTCCCTGCATGGCTGTGAGAGCAGGAGGGGAGGAATGGCTGCGGTGCTCCAAGGCTGAGCTTGTCGTGGTCTGAGCTAGGCTGACGGCTCTGGAGTGTGTGGCCATGGCATCTCCCGAGCAGCCCCTTCCCTGCCACTCCCCAAAAAAGTGCAGCAGAGTGTGGAGGCCTGCTGGACATGGCCAGCTCTTCACATGGCAGTTCTGTCGCCAGTGCAGAGACCCCTGTGCTGTCAGGACGTGCACATAGCACTGAGATGATTTAGCCCTATAACTCTGCTTGCAGGCAGTTTCTAAGAGCAGCAAAGCACAGATGAGCACAGAGCAGCTGCTGAGGTCCCACCCCAGTGCCCCAGGCAGGATTAGCTCCTTATTGCAAGAATTGGCTCAAGAAGTTGCACTAATCACATTTTGCCTGAGAATTGCTTTTGGTCCATTTCACAGAGTAGCTGGGAAGATGAAGGTGCTCTTTCTTCTTTGGACTTTACCTTGCATGCTGATAAGACTTTGACTGGGGTGGTGCTGCCATCCCTGTCCCCCCAGGATGGCCTGGGCACAGCCCGCGGGAGCTGGCACCCACAGTGTGGGCAGGTGTCTGCTCAGTGGCGGTACTGCCCAGGGTGGGTGCTGCGGAACCGTGCCTGCTCCACTGCCCTGGCTCAGGGGCACTTTGCTCTTCATCCAGGGCCTGTCCTCACTGGGTATGTGTCTTGGTCAATGAAGCTTGCTCTGCGCCATATCAGCTGCTTTGGCGTTGTCTAAGCAAATTGGTTTGTGGTATGTGGCAATGTGTGCCTTGAAGGCTGGTGAGAATGCTGCCAAGCTCCCTCAAACTCGTATTGGGAAAGGCTGGCTTCTGGCCAAACATCCTGCTTGCTTTGGCTGCTACTTTTAACCTCTTCTGTATCGCCTTAGTTAGGAGCCTGCTTTCCCCCAGCTTGCCCTACCACTGGGATGTGGGCCCACTGCTGACACACCCCTGTCTCCCTGCCCAGCTGTTGAAGGTTTCTCTGCCAAGATCCATGCTGGGGCTGTAATCTTGCCCCACCTGTAGGTGTGCATTCAGTGTCGGCTGGTTGGCTGGCAGGAGTTGTGCCTTTCCTTTGAAGATAGAGCTTTGCTGCTCTCGTGGTTGTGCGTTTCTGAAGGTGTTGTGTGGGGCTGCTGTGCTTGTTCATCTGAGCTTACAGGGCTCAGCTCTCTCCTGGGTGCAGCTCAGGGATGCCGTGGCTCACCTGCCTCCCACTGCCCATCTGGTGCCAGTCCAGGGGCTGTGTCTGCCACAGTGGCAGGGTGCTTTTTGTGCCTCTGTGTATAGCTTCTTGGGCTGCTGGGAGGGTCTTTGTCGTGGCTGTTATCTTTTATATTGTGGGATTGCATGAGGTTGCCTGGAAATGGCCAGTTCTCCATCAGGCCATGTGCTGCCCAGGTGTTCAGGTCTCGTCTGGTGTCCTTCACACCCCTACAAAGGCTGCAGGACACCTGGTATAGCAATGGGGCGGTGGATGGGGCTCTGGAGGGAGCTTTGTGTTGTGGTGAGCAACTTTCGGAGCCTGAGAGGCAGCTGAACGTGTGGGTTGGAGAGTGAGGTTGGACCCCTGTGGTGTCACGTGGGGGAAGATGTCCTGCTGCCACGTGCACATAGCAGCCCAAAGGCTGTTTGGGTGGAGCCTGCACTGTTTTCCTGCCCTGGAGTCGCATCCATCAGGCGACTGCAGCACAGGCCCCACCTGCCTCGAGCCGAACTGGCCCAGGCCACATGGGCAGGCTGGCAGGGGGCTGCTGCTCCCGGGGGCACAGCTGTGACCATGCTCCTTCCTGACCCCGAGGCGATAATTCAGTGCTGTGTTTTGGATGAAAAGGGCAGGAGGACGGGGGAAAGAAAAGGCTTGCTGTAATTCTGTTAGGATTCTGTGTGATGCCTTCTTCACAAGGCAGCACGGCTGCGAGCACCGAGGTGCTGGTATCTGTGTTGCCAAGGAAACGGAGGCTCGTGGTGGCTGGGGAGATGGAGACGGGGCTGGAGCCAGCGTTGTGGCTCTGAGCCAGAGGCCACCCCTCTGCTGCCACCGGCGGCAGCCTGGTGGCTGTCCCCAGGCTTTGTTGCAGAGGACACATCAGATGGCATCCATGCCTGCATCTTCCTGCAGCAGTTCCCGAGGTGCTGGTGACAGTAGGTCCATGAGGGTGTTTCCCTGGTGGTCTGGACCCAGGGCTCCCTGAGGGGGTCCCCTGAAGCTGGGGCAGACGAGAGAGAGGCTTGCGGAGGTGAGACAAATGCAAGCGCTGCAGGTGTTTGAGCCACCTCCACACAGTTCCCTTGTGCTGGCCCCAAGGGCTCCACTCTTGCCAGAGGGTCTGGTGCTGGATGGGTACTGCCCGGTTTGTCGCAGGTGATGGGTTGGAAGGGAGGTCTTCCCTCTGCTGCTCAGCTCCTCCATCCTGTAAATGAGGCATGCAGACCCCCCCCTCCTGGGGAGTACAGACTTGTACCCTCTGCTGGAAGGCACCCGTCATGGGCCACCTTCAGCTGAGGAGCGACCACGGACCAGCCAGCCCATGGCCTTTGGAGCTGTGCCTTCTGTGGGTCTTCTCCTGTAGGCCCAGAGGTGGGTGCGACCTGTCACCCCTCTGCCAGGGCCTATCTGTGCCTCGTGGCCACAGTGGCCTCCTGCCAGACAGACTGGGACACGTGGGATAGAAGGAGTGGGCTGGGATGGACACGGCTGAGACTTCTTGTCTGTAGCCCAGGGCAGTGCAGATCAACGTAGGAGCTGTCGCTGCCTCTGCTCCCTTTGTCCTGGCTGTGGTGTGGTCCTCAGTTTTGCTGCAAGGACAGGAACCACGCCATCCTGTGCCCGGCTCTGCTTGGCACAGACGCCCTCACAGTGCCCACCACGGCGCTGGGGAGGTGCTGCTGCTTCTGGCAGCAAGGCTGTGCCCAGATGGTCAAAAGTGCGTTGTGTGGTGGGGCTGTCCTGCAGCACCATGGTGGGGCTGAGAGCTCTCCTCTAGTTCTGCAGAGCTCAAATCCAGACCTGGCAGGTGTCGGCTACACTACGATGATATTTTGAAAATGTTTCTCTACGTGCCAGATCAGGGGAAAAAGTTATGATCAGGAACTTCGTGCATCATGTAAACTTTAATCTCTTTGCTGATTGCTTCAGTGGTAAAACATTAATTTCTTTCTTTGTGCCGTGACTGCTGAATGGTGCTTCCCCACTGCAGGGTGAGCTTAGCTGCGACCCCAGGCACAGCCAGCTGGATCCTGATCTCCCAGTTTAGGTCTGTCTGCAGCAACCTCCTGGGCAGGGCTTTGTGCCCCTACATGCCTGTGTTATTTAGTGGAACTTTCCTACCAGCCCTGTGTGACAGCAGGAAGCTCTGGTAGGCCTTTCACTGGTTCTCGCTGAGGGCTCTGCCCTTGGGTGTGGTGGAAAGGAGAGGCTTAATTCAGTTGTAGGTTTTTTTTTTTTTCTTGCTTCATTTGTTTGTTTTTAACCTCTCCAGCCTTTTCTTTTCATGTCATTTAATTGTCCAAGTTCCCTGAGTGCCTGTCACCTGCTGGGGGTGGGGGGAGAATTTGGAAAACAACACCTGCTGAGGATTGTCCAAGAGGTAAATGGAAGGGCTGGGGGAGAGCAACAGAAAACTAGCAATATTTGCTCACCAGCAGTTGCCCCCCTCATCCCTGGGAGGCCTGCTGGGATGTTGGGTTCCCCAGGGAAGACCTGGCTGGATGTTGAGGGGGGACAGCAAGGCTGGAGCTGGTTTACAGTGGGAACTGGGGCTCTCAGTGTGTCTCTCCCATTTTGGTATTGGCATGGATTTGTGCATCTGTTTGTCAGAACTGTATTTGTGCATCATCTGTATAACTGACTGTGATATCCCCATCTACTCAGGGAGTCTCTGCTCCTTCCTCTGGAAAAAGCGGGTGCTCATCTGTTCCTGTGCAAGCTTTCCCTCTGCAGCTCCCCTGCAATGGGGGAACATTTGCTTAACAGGGTTCTTGGAAATCTGATTGTGTGTGGAAAGTGGAAGAGAGGTGCCAAGAATGAAAAGGGTTAAAATTAAGCAGCAGACTTGGCGCCATACCTGGGCTGGGTTCTTTCCTGGGCTCTGCAGGGGCACTGGGCAAGGCGTGCACTGCCCTGGGCAGCAGAGGGGCACCCACTGGCTGGCTGCATGGCCCCAGGCTGCAGGCAGTGACTGCTGTGTTTGAAACCTGCTTGGGCATGGGGACTTTGACTTTCTGCTGAAGAGAGAGAAAAAAATGAATTTTGATCTTTATATTTGCAAATAATACAAAGCAAACGAGATGAATTGGTGGCATTGTTTGCAGTCTTGGGACAAGTTTAAACCAGCGCCTGGGGAGGTGTCAGCAGCTCAGCCTCTAGCAGGAGCAGTCTGCTGTGCGAAGCAGCTTCAAGGTGCACGAGGGAGCGTGGTGTGGGCATCAGCAGAGGAGCTCTTTGTGCTAGCCAGCTGCTAATCTCTCCTCACTCAGAAACGAGCTGAACAACAGCATACCTTGCAGGCACTGTCCAAAAAGATGTTTGCAGGAACAGTTCCTTCACTGAGCTGCAGCTCCTGATTGGTTTCACTTACTGATATGATTCTTTTCTTCCTGTGGACTTGCATCACTTTCTTCCTTACAAAAAAAATTTTGCGATGTTTGGAAGAATTTCTCCAGCATGTTGGTCTGTATCAGTTGGGAAGCAGCAGCAATGTTGAGGGTTGTGATTTGCCCTTGGTGCAGAGCACTCCCTTCTTATGCCCCCAAAGGCGATGTCCTGTGGGTTGGCATGTTACGGAGGTGGAAAAGTGCTGTCCTGGGCTCGTCGCTGGTTACAACCAGTGATCTGTCGAGCAGCAAATGTGAGCATGGTGTGGTGGAGGATGGAGGCAGTGTGGCAGGTTGGGAATCCTGCTCTGCTGGCGTGGCTGATTGCCAGCTCACAGCATGCAGGGAGCAGGTTGTTTGGGCAGGTGCTTCTGGGTTTGTAAGGCTTTGCTGAGCCTGGCTGTGTCCTCAGCACTTGGAGCTCAGGGCCTTGGGGGAGGAGAGCCAAGCTGGAAAGGGTTATGCCGGTGAGAGCACAGGAGGAGCACAAAAGCATTGCTGTCCTTGGGAAAGCAGGTTGTGTGGTGTTATGGAAGTGCTGCTTCCCAAGCAGGCTGGGCTGGCCGCCTGAGATGGAGTGGAGTGGTTTAGATTTATTCTTTTCCTTTTTGTATCCATCATTTGTCAGCTTCCAGAAGCTACTGGACTCGCAGTGGAAGGTCTGCCTTGTCTAAAAGCATTTCTCCCTTTCCTCTAGGCCTTGGGTACAAAGCGAAGCTGGGGGCCATGCAGTGGGAGGTTGGTTCTGCCTGGTTCTGCTGGCTTGCACCAAAACAGGGAGAAGAGCCAGGAGCCACAAGGCTCCTGCAAGGCCCCAGCACCAGATGCAGCCCCTCGGTCAGGGCAGGGGGCTGGGAGATACTGGGCAAGGTGGGTGAGCACGTCTTCCCTCCAGACAGTGACAGGTTATGTAGGTGAAGCATGGGGGCCTTTAGTCTTCATGATGTGGTGGCTGTGTCGAGACAGGGTTGGGCAGAAGAATATCCAGGTGCTTCAAAAGGGTTTGGATGACCTGTGAAGGCATCAGTGGCTGCGCTGCTCAGGTGTCAGAACTCCAGGCTGTCCCTCAGGGCAATTGCAAGCCTGTCTGGGGAAGTTATTGCCCTGGGTCTGTTTTCTTAACAGACCATTCCCAGTCCCAGGTGTTTGTAAGGCACTTGGAGAATCCTTTCTTAGAAACAGCAAAATGCTTTGGATCAAATGAGATCCTCTGGTGTGAGAAAGATCTGTTTGTAGCCTCTGTAGGCTGGAGGAAAGGGAGGTTGCTGTGGGTGGTGGCTTAAACCCTGTAGCGCAGAGCATCCAGAGGGTGCATCACACAGGTGCTGCCTGTGTGACACGTATCAGAGGATTTTTCATGTTGAATGTTAAGCGAACTGCTTTCTCCGTTGCCCTTTTCCTTAACACTTGGGAGGTCCCTGTCCATGTCCAGGACCTTTGCTGAAACTTGTTGAATGCCTGGGGTCTTATCATATCATGGTATCATAAAGCTCCTGTCTCCCTGCTTCTAGCTTCTCCCCTATACTCTGCTGACAGTGCAGATATCCCTTTTTAAAGGTATGTGTTTGCCTGGTAGAGGCACATTCCTGGCTTCACAGAGCTGCTTGACTTGGTGGAGGAGGCAAGCTGTGCAATGCTGCGTTTTGCAAGAAGCCTTAATAAACTTTGTGCCCCCTACGCTCGTTCCTGGAGCGGAGGGCAGATTTCAGGCAGCCAGTGCAGGGGGACAATTTGCAAGGTTTGCTGACAGTGGCACAGCTTGTGGTGTGTGGCTGCCGGGGCTGCTGCAGGCTCTGCTGTGCGCAGGGCTCTGCCCTGCCAAGCTCTGTCTGTGCCGTGCCCTGCCCTGTGCTCCTGGGTGCCTGAGCCCAGCAGCTGCTCCTGTGCTGGCAGTGCCAAGTGTCCTGTGCCAGCAGTCACCACAGGGCCAGCTGTGGGGACACTGCTGCTTGTCACCACCAGCCCAGCTCGTACTCAGAACAGGAGAGGGCAGGTGCCTTCAGTGTTTTAGCCTCTACTTTTCTGGAGGCAAAAGCCTCCTGCGCTGCAGGAAGAGCGTGGAAGTAAGGAGCTACCCAGCAGCTGCAGGGGCACGTGTCCAGCAATGGGCAGGGCATCAGCTGGGTGCTTGCCCTGTCCCACATCGCAGGGCTGGGTGCTGGTGTGGAGGACGGCCCTGTCCTGGCCTTACATGGCCCTACAAGAGCAGGGAGGAAAGCAAACTGCGATGTGAGATGTGGATGAGGCATCGCAAGTTGCTATCTGTGCCTGCTTTTTTGTCTCACTGCTAACGTCTCGGCAGCACTTGAATCTGGAGAAATGTATGGTGTTTTTGCAGGGCTGAATCATGCTCTCATCTGACCCACCAGTTGAGAGATCTTCATTTGAATGCTAACGAAGTAGTGTGAAAGGTATTTCTTGGCTTCCTGAGCTGTCCCCTGGGAAGGGTCAGAGCCATTTATTCCTGAATTTCAGCTGGGAGGTGTCGCTTGAAATGGTAGGAGCTTGGTGGCTGAAACCCTGTTAAAATGTCCCTGGTCTTGACAAACAGCTGTTTGCTGATGTGTGTGATGGGAGCTGGACAGCGGGGAGCACGAAGTGTTGCTTTTGCATCTGGACAGGCTTGGGCATGGAGCAGCCCAATCCCACCAGCATGGATGCACCTTGGTGCCACTGGGCAGGGCCCTTCTGGAGTGTGGGGAATGGGACAGAGGTCAAAGTCCTCTTTCCTGCTTTTCTCATGCCAGAAGGGCTGTGTGTGTGTTTTCTAAAGCAAGGCAGAGTCTGCCAGGATCTGTGAACTTTCTCATGGTTCATGTTTTACTGGAGTCCTGTGTGGCACGATGCTGTTGACTTTGGAGCCACAGAGGGGCTGGCCAGGCTTTCTGAGAAGAGCTTGGTGAGATCTGTATGGACTGTCTTATTGACACCAAGCTGGGGGCTATTGTTACAGAAGATTGCTGCCCATCTCCAGAGGGCAATGCCACTGGAGGAGTGGTGTGGTTTGTTGCAGGGGAGGCACTTTTCTGGCTGTCAGGCATGTTGGAAAAGTACGGCTTCATGCTCCAGGGTCAGATGTCTCCGTGCTGCTGGGCTAACACATGATGAGTAAGCAGATGTCCAGGCTCTTGGCAACTGCTGACATAATACAAAGACATAATTGCCCAAACACAGATTCAACATGTGTCAATGAAGTCTGATCTCACTGCATGAGAGCAGCTTTGCCAGTCTCACTCAGAGAGGCTGCGAGCAGGCTGTCCTCACCGTGTCTGGGCTGCATGGATAGTACTGTGGGGATCTTTGTGAGGTGGACCCCAAAGCTTGTGGAAGTGTTGCATATGATCCCTGTCCTTGTGTAAACATTTTACTTCAGGGTGATTTCCTCCTCCCATTTTACCCTTGAATTTTTTCCTACTTGGCCCAACTCGTAGCTCAGCAGCTCCAGCCCTGGCCTTTATGTGCCCTGTGGATGATGATCCACCATCTGCTTCTCACCACAGTGCTCAGCAGCTTCTTCAGCCCTGGGTTTGACTCCTTTTCTCCAGTCCAGCGCCCTGGTTGCTCCCAGGAACTCAGGATCTGGTCAGTAATTGCAGAGCATACCAGCTTAACAGCCCAAGCTTGCCAGGCCCTGCTCAGGGCTGGAAAGCAATCGCCTATCCTGCCAAACATGTCTCTGTTTGGTTTGGTTTGATTTAATATTATAAGATACGGCTGGTAAAGGCATATATTGATTTGAGACTGGAGGAGACTGTTCCAGCCTGCCTCAATGAGACCTTCCTGCCCTCCGTTACCAGCTGGGCTTTGGGATAGAGCTGGCTTCTGCTGGAGGGACAGGAGCTGATGTGTCTCTGTGGTTTCACTGGGAGCATTCCCTTGCGGTTAGTTAGTGGTGATCTTCTCTAGTGCCAGGATCGTGCTTTATTGTTCTCAGCTGCCTGAAGATAGGAGCTGTGTAGGGCCAGGTCCTGCTGACACTGTGCTGCTGTGTGGTGGGCCAGGCTTGCTCTGATGAGCAGAACGAGGCAGCAGAGCTCTGTCTGGGCAGGGCAAGGTCTGCCCACAGGCTGGTGGAAAAAGTGTCTGAAGTGAAGAGGGAATACACTCACTATTCAGTACGTTTCTAGCATGACCTGCTCAGACAACACGTTGAGCAGGACATCATGCTATGTTGGTCTGACATCTCATTTCCAAAATCCTTCTGGCAAAGGGATGGGAGGGAGCAGGTTTGAAGGTGATGGAGAAAGAGTGGATTACAGGGACTGTGGCTGTCAGATATGTTTATTCAGTAGTGTGGATGGACCTCAAGGCTTGTGGGTGGGTGGAGGAAAGGTGTCTGCAAGAACCTCGTGGTTCCACGGAGGCCTGGATAGTAGTGGCAGAGGATGGGTGGGTGGGTGAGCCTTCAGGCTCTCCAGCGCCGTGCCATTGCTGTGGTAACTGCTGCGCGTGGTGGCTGTGGGCTGCAGAGGCATGTGTTCATCCTGCCTGTTGCGTGCACATTGAAGTTCTTGCTGGGCAGAGGAGTTGGGTCACTGAGAACTGGAAGATGCCTTGGGTGCTAAACAAAGAGGGAAATGCTTTACCATAAAGGGAGAACATCAAAAGAGCTTGTGATTGCCTGGAGAGACTTGGATGCTAGAACATCCCTCTCTGTGAGTGATTTGAAGAAAAAGTGGGACATGAGGAGGGGATGTAGAGAACTTGAGGCAAACGTGGGGGTGAAGGGTCTTAGAAATCTAGCATTGCTGTACTGCATCTGTGGTTACATACCAGCAGGTAAATCTTGGTGCTGCAATAGCAAAGCTTTGTTATCCTGGCTAGCAGAGATCTGCAGGAGCCAGGCAGAGAGGAGGGCTGAACCATGGTGTCTGTCCAGCTGTGGGCAGCAGGGTTACTTGGAACGGACCCTCGCTGCATGGCTGAGACCCCAATGGAGGAGGAGGAACCAGTGCTGCCTGGTTTGGACACAGCAGTGCTCCGTGGCCTGGGAAAGGTGGGGAGATGCAGATCTGATATTGTGGGAAGGTAGGAGCAGCTCTCCCCTGGTGCCCAGGGGACAGGGACAGCCACAGCCCAGGACTGCAGGGCTGAGATTTGGATGAGACACCGGGGAACGTCTCTGATGTGAGGAGCAGCAGGCTGTGGAGGGAGAGGAGTTTCAGCTGCAGAAACTATTAAAGGCTTGTCAGGCTGGTGGACCAGCTCTGTGTGTTGGGCTGAAGGGGATTAAACGAACTCTCCAAGCATCTCTGCTGCAGTGCTTGCCTTGCTGATGAAAGGATGCGGTGACCTCCTGGGGGTTTGCAGGGGAGGCAGCGCAGGCACTGGAGGCCTGCGGGATGTGAGCGCAGGCGGCTGTGGGGACGAGGGCTTCCACGTCAGCAGCATCTGGAGCCTCACCTCTGTGAGTCAGCGTTTTGGGCACTGATGATTCACAGCCATACTGCAAGACAGCCACAGGCTGATGCAGGGCTGAAATTAATTGTCTGGAAGGAGGGCAGCTCGAGAGGAGGGAGACAAGCTGTTTTCCCTCAGCTTTTCAGTGTTTACCAAGCAGGGCTGTGAGTTATGCCAGCACTGAGATGTGCTCAGCCTGCAAAGCATGCTTCACCTTTCAGCCCCCTGCCCTGCCTCCTGTTGCCGTGGCACTTTGGTGAGCAGGCGGCTGATGTCTGGTTGTCACCGTCCTGAGGCTGCAGAGCACAGCCCCCTGTTTGGCTGTGCCTTTTAGGACATTGTTTCAGTCATATGCATCCCCTACCATTCTGAATCTCCAGGGCATAGAACAGGATAATCTCCCTCCTCTGTGGGTGCATGTGCCCGGAGACACCTCTGATCTCCAAACCCACAGTGCCAGGCTCCTTGTTCAGTGCATGTGTTTTTAGGATTCAAATTAAAAGTGAAGACTGAGATGCAGGAGTGGAGATGATCCTATCGTGTGCCATGTGCTCAAGTGGGGTGAAAAAGGAGGCACCGTACCTCTGCTTTCAGGCAGACACTTCAAGAAGCAGCCTCTCCTGGTAGGAGTCTCCCATATTTGTCTGCAGTACACTGGTGACCTTGGAGCACACGTGGACACCCCTGAAAATCCCTTGAGCTGTTCTGAACCAGCTCGAGGCTGAGTAACAAGTACCGTTTTTATGCTTCAGGAAAATTAGTCAGGGTTTTTCTGAATTCTTTCTGGGCTCAGTTAACCTCAACATGAGGTTTAAATTGTCATAACTACCACAGATGTGTTCTTCTCAGAAGGCCTGGCCCCATCCTCGATGCTGTAGCTCAGCTCAGAGTGTGGCGAGGTCAGAGGCTCAAGTAATGGGTCCTCAGTGCATGTGTGTCCAGCTCAGTGATTATCAAGCTTGAGATTTCTTTATGGACACATGAAGGATTTTGCAGACGAGGTGCAGAAGCCCTGCAGCAAGCTGAAGCCTGACAGCAGTACGTTTTTTGCTTTTATTTTGCAAGTCATTGTAGGATTTTCCATTTGTGCTTTTTGTTTTTTGTGGTGTCTGGCCACTCCGAAAAGCCAAAGGACAGATTTTCCCCAGCTCTGTGGCAGATTCCCCCTCTCTCTTTGGGAGACCAGTGAAGCGTGTTGCTAGCGTGGTAGACCTGCAGCAACATAAGGAAGGTTGTGCAAATCCATGAGACTCTTGTCTTCCCTCTCTGAGGCAACTAGCTGAATTTTGTCTCTCTGCTGCTCAGCTCGATGGGGAGGTGTCTGGCTGGCTGGCCATATACACCACATCCCTTTCCACATGCGTTGCCTGGGCTCCTGGTCACCGTTACTGGCTCCTGCTCAGCCCTTCGAGTTGCTTCGACACCTCATTGGTCCTACTTTGACGTATCTGTTAAATGCTTTCGAGCATGAAAATTTCCAAGTCACAGATGTTCCCACAGCAGATGCAATTCATTTCTGCTGCAGGTATATTTTGGGACTCCAGTGTATGAGTGAGCACTGCAGCGCTGGGCACCGTGGGCGCGTTGGAGGCCAGCGTTGGGGTGGCTTTGGGAACTGGACCTGAATTCCTGGTGGTCGGTGTGTCACTGTGAGGATACAGCACTGCGTTAATGTGGTTTTGTTTTCTGTCCTGAATATAAAGCAAGGACAGAAAGCAGCACAGGCAGAGCTAATTGCTGCCGATAGACAAATGGGATGTATAAAAAGGGTAAAGTGGGAGAGGACGAGGGTAAATCTGTTCCAGAAAGTCAGTTGTTTTGTGTATGAACGCTTTGTGTGGCAGAGCCAGCCCAGGGCAGGGCTGGGCTTGCCACCCTCCACCCCCCAGAGGCAATACCTTGGCCCCTGGGGAAATGCCTGGGAGGGGAGTAGATGGGAGAGCAGAGTGGCCTCCTTGCTGCGGGCAGGGGTAACTGCTGCTTGCATCCTGCTCCTGTGCTTGGACCCTGCTCTGGGGCTCACCCAGTGCCCAGGCTCTCCAGTGTCTCAGCCTAGCTGAGCCTTGATCTAGTAAAGTGGGCAAGCAGCAGTTGGCTCCATGGATGCTTCCCCTCGGCAAGCACCTTGGATTCAGCCAACAAATCTCCCGGGGAGCTTTGTTTTGGGTCTGGTGCAAGGCATGGTCTGTGGGAACCCCAGGTACTGAGACACCATCTGAGACAAAGTGGAAGTGAGTGCGCCCGGCAGATGCGGGAGGCACTGGGAGGTTCCCCAGGCCAATGGGGACCATGAGCTTTGTAGGGGAGCAGAGCTGCGAGGCTGGAGGCTGCCTGGGAGAGGCTTAGTGCACAGACCAGGCACTAAGGATCGCTGCACTGGGGCCCGTGTGCTGGACTGTCCCAGTGCTTTGAGTGGAGGCGGGCAGGAGCTTGGTGGCAGTGCTTGCAGAGGGTGCTGTGGGTTGAGGGGCCGCCCACAGCGCAGCGGGGCAGCTGTGGTCCCAGGGCAGGAGATACCTTCTTGTCAGCAGCAGTTGTTTTTCTCAGCAGCCCCAGATCTGCTCGTATGTCCTGAGTCCCTGCAGGGTTCCCTTGCATCCCCTGTGCAGGTCAGCTGCTGAGCTGACGCATGCTGCTCTGCTCCCCACCCTGCAGCAGCTCCAGGATGACTTTCCCTTTCTTCTCCCTGCACTCTGTTATCCTTTCTTCCGTCTGTTCTGTGCTTTATAACATTTGCCTCTTATCTTTGATAATTGCCTGTGAGGCTTGAACGTCTCCAAGGCCTAAGAGATGTCTTTGCTTTGGAAAGAGGCCAACTCTCTGGCTAAAAAGGTCATTTCTTCCGTTCCTGGGCATATTCAGGGAGTGTGAGGCCCCTTCTCTGCAGCAGCCTGGGAAGACAGGGATATTTCTCCGTTCGGCCAGAGATCCTCCTTTTTGCATGTCCACTCTGCATTTGAGCTGTGGGTCTTCACCAGTGGCTGTGCTGCTTGCTAGCTTGATCCTGCCCTACCTGCCCAGCCCTTCGCCTTGCTGCTGGTGCTGCAGCGGCTGCTCTGACCGTGTTGGGAGGTCAGTGCCCTGTGCTGGACTCGCCAGTGGCTTGCCAAGTGCTGCAATACGCAGGGAGCCCTTGCTTTGCAAGTTCCTCTCTCATCCTTTAGGCTTATTTGGAATTATTTGCTCTGGAATTTCCTAGAGTCCCAGCCTTGCTTTGATCTGTTCTCAGTAGTGGGAATGTGGTTCATGGTGCCTTTGGTGCTTGTAATGTGAGATGTTAAACAGGAGATCTTAAACAGGGACAGGTAGTTCAAGTCTGGTATTTCAGGGAAAGACCATTTTGGGCAGGGACCAGGCATTATGCTCCTGCAGCCTGTGCAATGCTCCTGCAGCCCTTCTGCTCGGGCCACGGATGGACAGCGGCTGCCCCCAGCCGTAACTTCTTTAATGAGTTGATCTACGTTGGTAGGCACCAGGCCCAGTAATATTTCTCCTCTGGTTGGTGTCTAATATCTGGACCAGGAATTTATTCTCAGCACACTCCAGGAGTCTCCTTGCTTACAGCCTGCTGTGTGGCTTTTCCAGCAGGTGGTTGAAAGGATCATCAGGATGACAGAATTCATCGGGATGAAGGCCTGTGAATACAATGCTTCTTGTAGTTGAAGGCCTCATCAGCTGGCTCCCCTTAATTAGATGGCCTGTAGCAGACCCCAACCACGAACTGTCCCTTATTGGTCTGCTCCTTAACTTTTACCCCCAGGCTCTCAATCTGTCCATGGCTGTTTCTCAGAGACCTCTGTTCCCCAGACCTCTGGTGCTGCTGTGGGGCAGTGGATGTGTGGGTATGGGTGTCCCTGGGCATGCCCCAGGTATGTGGGTACCCTTGTGGTGGCCTGAGCTGGTCCACAGCCGGGTGTCAGAGAGGCAAAGGGAAGGGCCTTTATGTTTCCTTGCTGTTGGGATGGGATTTTGATTCTAGATTCCTCTTCTCTTTATCTTTAAACATCTGCTCTGCAGGACTGGCAGCTTGGGGACCGGTGTAGAAGAGGACGAGAGTGAGAAGATCCCTGTCTCTTTGTCCCTGCCAGCCCCCGCTAGCTACTCCTGACTTTTGAACCGTCCTTAGGTCGCATCCGGCCTTGAAGAGCCTTGTCCCCTTAAGCAGCTTTTGTGAGCAGGAGAGCACTCAAAATCAGAGGCTTATTTGGGGTTGAAGGAAACCTTGAATCAGGCTTGTAGATAAAACTGCGCCGTACAGGAGAGAGCATCTCTTCCTCCTGGTTTGTGAATGTCTCCAAAATAATGGTTGACAGACAGTTTCACCAGGCTGGCGTAGGGGGAACTGAGAGCAGTACCTCTTTGCCCCAGCAGAGTGCTGCTGCAAACCAGGCTTCTCTTGCCTCTGCTGGGATCTAATGGCTTACTGTGTTGTTGAACTAAAACCTAACCCCAATTTAGCTGTGACCCCTTCTAAGAATTGAGACGCATCCCACACTGGTCAGAGGGAGCTGGCAGTCCTTCAGCATCTGAGTCACTGAGCAGCATTTTGAATTGCTGCAGGGAATACAAACGTTTGCCTCCTATGTCAGCTGTGATTGCAAGGATGAGAGAGAATGGTGCTGCAGTTCAGCAGGGTGAGCAGAGGTGGTGAAAAGCAAGGGCAGACGAGTCAGCAAGCCACTGTGTTTGCAGGACCTTGCAGCTGGCACGCGTAGGTCAGTGCTTGCTCTGGGGGAAGCATCACAGCCCTGGGGCTGGTCTCTAGACTGCTTCTCCCCTGGGAGGCCTGCAGTGGATTTTGGGGTGAAGGTGAGTGACCTGGGACAGCCCAGGCTTTAGCTGGCTTTTCACTAAGCGCAGTCACACCACAGCAGAGTTAGGGATGGCACCACTGCTGATGTCTTCTTTCTTCTGGCCCTAACTCTGCACTAAAATGCATGGAGGTCTCCGAGACCCTGCCAGAAAACTGTGGCATGCTGCCTGGACCTGTGCTTCCCTGTGGGGCTCATTTGCCTCTCCCTAGAGTTAAAAGCTAAAACCAGGGGAGCTTGTCCATGGGGGCAGCTGTTCTCCAGGCAGTGCATGCTGTGCTCTGCCACCACTGTGGCTTCCTCCCCTCCTGGGGTGCCTTCCCGTGGCTTCCAAGCACCCCTCTCCTCCTGCAGTGCCTGAGCTGAAGCGCCACTGGGCATGCAGTGAGGGCCTCCGAGCATTCCTGGAAGTCTGGGGCTGCCCAGTGTCCTTGCAGGGACAAGTGGGGCTTGGTGGGGATTGTCCTCCAGGGAATATCCCTCTGTCTGTATTTGGGATTGTTGCAGTTGCTTGCAAGAAGTTGAATAAGGCGTCAGGGCTACATTCAGCTCTTTAACCACTGAGGACAGTCTCTGTGCTGGTCCTGCAACAAGTGTCCCTCACCTCTGAATGCAGTGATGATGGCTGCATTGCTCCTGACTCTTTTTTTTTTTTTTTTTTTGGGGGGGGGGGTGGTTAAACAGATGGCTTTCCAAAAACAAAGACAGCCCAAGACAAAACTGAGCTAATTGTCCTGGC
Organism: Aythya marila; assembly: GCF_965140915.1. Taxonomy (NCBI): domain Eukaryota; kingdom Metazoa; phylum Chordata; class Aves; order Anseriformes; family Anatidae; genus Aythya; species Aythya marila. The sequence continues at coordinate 8,721,141 of NC_139057.1, forward strand.
AGCGGGTGTGCCGTGACTGTCAGGACTGGCTCCGTAGTGGTGCTGATGTGCCGTAATGTGTTGCCACGGAGAGCGTGGCAGTTTTCTTTTCTACCAGGTTTTTGTAAAAGTCACTCTTGCTGTTCTGGCAGCATGCAGCCGCCTTAGGAAGGGGCTCCACGTTGTCCCACTGTTGCCCACATATGCTGGGTCTTGCAGTTGAGCCCTGTCCTGCCCCCACAGCCCAGCATGGCCTCCAGCCCTCTCTGCCTGTGCTCAATTGCTATTTTGGTGTTTCGTTTCTACTCCAGATCTCCACTGCCTTCCCTGACCTGGGATTTTATGCAGATGTTTAGCTGTTTGAGGCTGAAAGGTGTTAAACCTCAGTCCATCTGTCTGCTGGCCCAGCTGCTCATGCAGTAGGACGGATGCTGCCGCCCCCACCTTTTATTTTGCTCTCTTCCTACTCCTGGAGCTGCCCATGCCTTGCCACCAGGGCTGTGTCTCCTTGTCATGGGGTCTGGGGGTGGCAGGGCACCCTGTGAAGGGCTGGGTGCTTCTGGGTGCTGGCAGCCAGGAGTGATGCAGCCTGAACCCCCCAGCTGGGAGGCAGCGCAGGCTCATGCCGTGGGCTGCCCAGCAGGGTTCCGCTGCTGGTAAGGTCTCAGGTGCCTTGTGATTCCCATGGGCTGAGCTGCCTGTGGGTTTTGGAGTGAGAGAAAAGCCTTCCCCCGAAGGCAGGTTGCCAGGGGCTTCACATTCTGCAGAGCCTCAGGCTGCAGCCAGCTGGCCCTTCCCTGGGTGCTCCCCACCGGTGAAGGCGTTTGAGATCCGTGCGTCTCCTCTGTGATGTTTGGTGTGCCTTAATGCTGGCCAACGTGTCCAGCCCGATGCAGATACCTGCCATGGGGGCAATGAGGGGCAGCTGCCTCCTTGCCTGTGTCCCCATCCCCGTTGATGTTCCTGGGCTGGAGGTGTGGGTGCTGCAGGTCCCTCTTAGCCTGGCACCCAGGGGCTTGAGCGCCTTCCTGCCTCTGGCTGGGTGCACTGCTTCTTGCCAGGGACTGCCGTATCACCATTTCTTCTCCTGTTTTCCACACACTTCCCTGAAGAGCTGATGCAGGGGCGTTTCATGTGCTTAAGGGCTGATCGGATGGTGGGGGTGTCCTGTGGTTATTGCCAGGCCTGCTGAAGGCCCACTAGCTGCCCTGGGGTGAGCGGCACGGTGCTAGGTGGCAGTGCTGCTGCTGCCTCCCTCCTGCTGTGGGCCACGCTGCTAGGGGCTGGGGCGTTTGGCTGAGCTGTTGTTGTGCTGGGGTGTGCATGACATGATAAATTAGGTCCTTCCCATCATGTGTCAAGTCCAATCGGAGCCATGGTTATGGGCTCAGGGTCTCTCTCTGCTCCATCGCTCCCTTTCTATCTCCTCCTCCTCTCAGTCTCCTCTCAGCCCTGGCCTGACCCTGTCCCTCTGCTTTCTGCTCATCGCTTCCCTGTTTGTGGTTGCTTCTCAGCTGCTGGGGCTCTGTGGCTGCAGCATGCTGTGGAAGAGGATTTTGGCTCTGTGCCTCTGTGCCCTCCACGTTTTCCCCTGTTTGGACACTGCGAGGTGGCTGTAGCCCCATGGCAGTGGACGGGGATCTCCATGGAGCAGCACCACATCTCACCACCTGGCCCTGTGAGCTGTGGCCAGGTGCTGCAGTGGTTCTGGTGGTTTCACAGCTGCGGGCGCTTAGAGATGAGTGACACCAGATCGAGCTGGGGTGGGAGAGGTGCCTGCCAGCCCAGCTGCTGTGCTGGGAGGGAGGGAAGGAGGGCTCCTAGCAGGGGCAGGGTTCCAATGCTGCTGGAGAAAGGCCAGGTCAGCCCTCAGGAGCTGTGCTGGATTGTGCAGAGGGCTGTCCACAGGGTTTTGGGTCTGACATGTGCCCACATTTCCAAAGGGCACAAGGAAGAAGCTCATCTGGTGTGTCCCACTGGGAGCTGTGGGCTTGGCTGGTCCATGTCTGCTCTCCTGGGGTCAGGGAGTTAATTAAGGGTCCAAATCATCCAAATTAGGGTCAAAATGTACTGAGCATGAGGGGCTGTTCAGAGAAGTGTGGGATGAAGTCTTTGACCTTGCTCTGTCCTGCTACCTCTTGCTGGTTGGGGAGCAGCCTGAGCCTTTCTCCAGCATGTCCCTGGCTGTAACCATGCTCTTGCCACCTCCAGGGCACTGAAGTTCCAGCATATTTTGCAGGATCCATGCTGGTGATGGTGGGGAAATCTTCACCTTAAAGCCTGTTTCTCTGATATGCTGCCAACACCCAACTGGCTTACCCTCAGGGCTGCAGCCTCTTGTTTCCCCCTAAGGTGGATGCTCCCCTGCTGTCAGACTGCCTGCCTGCCCCAGCTGCCTGGACAGCCATGGACAGCCCTGGCTGCCAGACACAGGAGCAAGAAGGCCAAGCTTCAAGAAGTCATGGCTGAGAGGTGATCACTGCTAGGGTGGGACCTGTCTATGGGGTGCTGCTGTGTGGCCATGCTTCATGGCAGGGCAGGAGCAGAGTGCTGCATTGTTTTAGGGGTGCTGGGTCCATGGGCTGCATGCGATTCTGCAGTCGTGTCCTCCCTGGTCCTCCTGCTGAGCAGCTCTGCTCGTCATCCCACTCTTTGCTACGTGAGAGCAGCCAGAGGCCTAACACTGAAAGCTGCCCCTCCCTGAACTGTGCAAACTGGATGCTCTCCACGAGCCCCCAGCCTGCTGCAGCGTGGCCCTGCAGCCTCTGCTTCCCTGCAAGAGTGAGTGTGGCACAAGGGCAGGGGGTGCAGCCCCCATGCTGCCTGCTCCCCATGGGCTGCTCAGGTCAGGGATGCTGGGCGCTACCTGGGCTGTCCCACGGCAGCTCTGACGGTGCACCCGCTTGTGTTTTGGGGTTTCCTGCCACTAACTGAAAGCAGGATCCTCTGCTGCAGTGATGTGAGCGCTGTGCTTTAATGGATACTCAAGAACTCTGTGCTGTTGGGTACCATGGGAGTGCAATACACATGTGATGCAGTAACTGGCCCCAGTGTGTGCTCTGTGGTGTTTTTCCTCCCTGGGGGGCAGAGTGGGACAAGGAGCCACACGTCCCATAAGCAGAGAAATGCTGGATGTCACACTCAGCTCTTTGGTGTGGACAGGGCTGATGAAAGAGCTGCTGTTCAGCTTTTGCTGTCAGTACATCTTCAATCTGACTGCTGAACTAGTGCAAGTGTGGTACCTGGATATCCTATTTCAGAGCTAGCATGGTATTTTCTGCCCTACAACCCATTAAAGAGACCTCGTCATGGCATCAGAATGATTGCAGCCTGTCCTCCGGTACTTGGCCTGGGATGAGTCAGATATTTGCAGGTGAGAGAGGCTGAGCAGTGGGAGGGAGGCGGACAGGGCTGGCATAATCTTCCCTGCGGGGTCTGCGCTGTGCCCGAGGACTGCAGTGTGGGTGCAGAGCTCCTGGTGAGGTGGGAGCCTGAGTGCTGCGGGGGGGAGAGCAGGGAGATCCCCGGCTGGCGGGGCAGGAAGGCAGCCCAGTTCCCAGCGCCGCTGCGGCTGCAGTACGCATCAATCAATGCACGGGGGTGTTGGAGTTGAGGAAGCGCCTGCTCTGCAGAAAGCGCTGCCTTGTGCACGGCATCAGCCCAGCAGAGAGGAGCTGTGCTGGCAGCATGGGGACTGGGAGATCACGCCAAGGTAGGAACTGCCCTGCTATGCAGAAGGCAACCGTGCAGGATGCTCTGTGGCACTGCCTGCTGCCCAGGGCCATCCGGACCTGGCTGCTTCTCTGCAGGCAGCTGCAGCATCTGGGCTTTCAGCAGCAGCACCTGCCCAGCAGAGCAGCAGTCTGGGTGGGCTGTGGGTCCTAGAGACCATGCAAGGGGAGAGGGGGCGGACAGTTTTCCAGTTGGGGAGCAGGGTGCGGCCCTGCAGGTCTCCATCCCTTCCAGCCCTGCAGGAGGAGGAGTGGTGTTGGTGCTCCAGGAGCCGGGAGCACCCCATGTTCCTGACCTCCTCACCCTGCTGTCACCAGGGCAGCTGGTAGGATTTTTTGGCCCTGTTGTGAGGCCTGTGGCAGAGCTGTGTGTTTGCAGGCAGAGAGCCCTCTCACACGGTGCTCTGGGCTGCTCCCGCAGTGCAGGGGGCTAGCCATGGTCTGGGGTTTGTGATCCTTGCTGGGATGGCTGGGCACACGTTCCCTTGGGCTCCTCTCTGTTTTTTCCAGGATGACTGAAAGGTGCTGCCTGCACTCCTTACCATACCTGAGGCCTGCCAGTATACCTGCATGGCTGCTGGGGGCCTGGCAAGCTCCTCAGCCCCTCCGAGGGCTGGAATCAGCTCTGGAAACCTGCTGCCTGCATCTGAGCGATCGGTGATGTAGCTGGGCCCCCACGTGTGGAGTTGCGAGGCTGCCACCTCCCTCGTGGCGCTCCCCACACTGGTGCTGTTTTGCTGGGAGCACCCCATCTCCAGCAGTCCCAGGGGCCATGGTCTGTCCTGTGGTGTGGCAGCGGGTTTTGCTGCCTGGAGCAGCCCTGTGGGGCCCTTGGCAGCTGCTGTACGCAGTGGTGAGGGAGAAGGGCACCGCCTGGTTGTTGTCCAGCTCCGAGCACCCTGGTTACTCTGAGGTTTGGGATGTGTGTGCAGGCATTCTGTCCTGCACAGGCGGCTTTGCAGGAATACACGTGTGCTATAGGAATACATGCTGCAGAAACAGAAACCTCCATCCCCAGCTTCTCCATAGGCAGCATCCTCAGGGAAGAGAAAGGAGAGGATGGCTAAGCCCGGGAGCAAAGCGTGATGCTCAGCCTTTAAAGCTAACCCAGCAGCATAGAGTGAATGGGAAGGCTCAGGCAAAACCCGGTTTGTTTGGAGGCAGCAGGGAAGGGGAAGCTCTGGGAAGGGAAGCACTGCGGAGGCTCAAGCTGTGATGTGCTGGGGAAGTGTGGGGGCAGAGCTTCTGGGTAATCCATGAATCCACATGCCAGCTTGAAGGGGGGTGAGGAGGAAAACACCAAGGAAAAGAGAAGAGGGAGGAGATTATGGGAGATAATAGGCATTGCAGGCAGGTCCACCTGTGATCCCATTAAGTTTTTTTGTTTTTTTTTTTGCTATTCTGGTGTGCCTGTCTCTGCAGCGTGGAGCTCTGACCAGCTCCAGCTGTGTGACCTCAAGTTCGCCATGCTGTGAATATCCTCCAGCTGATTTTGCATCAAGTTTCAGCATGAGTGAGCCAGCTGTTGCCACAAATCGGGTTTGGGGAACCCAGCTGTGCGTGGCATGCAGTCCTGTGGCCTGCAGGTGCGGAGGAGTCCTCCAAGTGCCCCATCCCTGCTGCCAGACATGGGGTTGGGAGGGTGGCGCCCACCCCCTCCTGCCCATCCTGCCTTGACTGCTGCTGGCCTCGTCACAAGAGCTGGGGAGCAGGGGGGCAGCAGGGGTGTCTGGAGCAAGGCGTGGGTGGGCAGAGCCTGCGATGGGCTGGGACAGGGCAGAAGGGGGGCTCTGGGAGTAAAAGGCAGCTGGGCTGTGTGAGAAGGGCAGGGGTGAGGTGGCAGGTTGGGGGTGTAGGCAGAGGGCTCTGGGGCAACGCGTCCCTGTGCTGGAGTGGGATCTGCAGCTCCAGCAGAGCTGGAAGCCACTGGCAAAGCCACCACTGAGTGCCAGCCTGCACCATGGCATGCCACCAGCCCTGGTAATGCCCTGGCCTCAAGTCTCAGTGGTGCAGCAGCGGCCCCATGAAGTCAGAACCTGCTTGCTGCTGGCTCCAGGGGTGCTGTGGTTTTGTCAGCAGAACTGGAAAGGAATAGTGGAGTTAATCTTGCCTGTGCAGATGGGCTTTGAAATGGAAATCGTGAGGCTGCCAGGTGGTGGGACAGGAGTGCTGAGGAGGTGCAGGGTGGCAGCCTCTGGCACAGGCAGCTCAGCCCACACACCAGAGGGGCTGTGCTGGGCACGGCTTTGCTCCAGGGGGATGCACGAGGAGTGACACCAGGAGCCAAGGACAGCGACAGGACAGCATGGGCAGGCTGCTTACCCTGGAGGTTTGGGTCCTGTCCTGCTCCTGCTTTAGGCAATGTTTAGGAAAAAAAAAATGAACTGTTTGGGACAGCATTTCCACTAGTCTCAAACAGAGAGTTTAGCTGCACTTCTGATCTAAACCTCTCCTGTCAGTTTGTGGTGCCAAATGTATGTTAGGTTGTAGCAAGCTGCCAAAAGGATGGTTTATTTCCTTTTCCTATTGCACCCATGGCTCTCCACATCAGGGGTTTCCTGTGCAGAGGTGCTGAACTTTTGTCTGCAAGGGGAGGTGGCAGGAGCTGAGTTTTGCATCCGAAAAGCAGTGTGAGATGGCAAGCACTGCATAACCAGTTTCTTGCTGCCTGGAAGTGTGCTTTCCATCTTTGAAGCTCAGATAATTCCTGCTCAAGTCATATAGATGCTCTGGTAATAAACATCCTCTGGTTTCAGAGCTCTTGAGTGATGCAGCAAAATCCTTGGGGGAAATGAGCTGCCCAGGCTCCCTGGGGGGGGGGGGAAGGGAGAGAAGGGGCTGGAATTGCTTGTTAACAACGAGCTGGGAGTGTGGGCCATGTTTGTCTGTATGGAGGATGGCTGGGAGACATGGTGCAGTGGTGGGAAGCCAGGCTGTGTCCCCGAGCACTGTGGGGATGGTCTGTGCACTGGTGTTCCTGCCTTCCTCGGAAGCCTTCTCCTGTGGCTGGGCCTCCAGCAGGCATGGGCCACGCTGTTTGATGGAACGCTGGCAGTGCTTGGAGGGTGGCAGCGTCCTACACGGGGACAGGAAGGAGCCAGGCTGAGGCTGACCCCCAGTGCCCAGCCAGCTCTGAGCATCCCTGGCCCCTGTTTCTGCCTTCCCCGTGCCTCTTTTGCCTTGGGGTGCCCCTGGGGATGTGTTCAGCTGGGCTGGCGAAACAGGGCACAGCCTGGGCTGCAGAGATGGGGTCTCAACTTGGGCCCTGGCTGCTGCTGCCCAAGAAAAGCTCCAGAAAGCTTGGTAATTATGAACTATGAGTTATGAACTTGCCAGCCGCGATGCCCTTCCAAGTAGCAGCTCAGCCTTTTACTCCCTGAGCTGGTTCTGAGCCCTGACCTGAGAGCACTGAGGGGCCCCACGTGGCCTCCTGGACGCTCATGGGGATGGGCTCGATGGGCCCTTGCCGTGCCCCTGCTGGGTGTTGGTGCTTGGATTGCTCTGCATCCATGCTAAGCCTTAGCTTCCTGCTGTGGCCCAGGGATGCAGGTGCTGGTGCTCCAAGGAGCCGGGTGGCACCTGAATCCAGGAGGGAGAATGGCCGGTGGGGGTGAGCCATGCTGGGACTGGTGAGGGGGGACCAAGGGGGGTGGCAGAAGGTAGGAAAAGGCAGGGTAGGATGTGAGTGAGGAGATGAAATGTCTTTAGGGCCACATCAGGCCCCTTCCTTATGGCTTGGTGCTTCTCCTGGCAACATTACACATTGGCTCAGCCGCCCTGAAGCTTTTGCGTTGTGCTCTCGCCTGCTGCAGCAGGTCCCCGTGCCTTATAGGCTGACACACAGGGCCCCTGGAGCTCATGCTCCAGGTGGGCACCGCATGCACTCGTGCAGGTGATGAGAGTAGTGATGAAGCCCCAGCCTGCCAGCTTTGGGTGAAACCGATCCAGTCATAGCTGAGGTGTTTCCGTGGGGATCAACATTTTGGGGTGGGGACACACATACTTCATTTGTAAGAAAGTTTAGAAACTTTAAGTGAAAAATTCAGGGTGGTTTTGGCCCAAAGTGACTATTGCTATTTAGAGACTCCACATTAACTTAAAAAAATCACACATCAAGAAGTGTTTTGAAGTGTTTCACGCACCCATTTGAAGTGGGAGCTTGTAACATTTATCTGAAGTTGAAAAGCAGCAGCCCTCCATCCCATTTCCTCCATGGAAAAAATAAACCAGTGGTGACCTTCAGACTATTCTCATGCCCTTAGCTGAGTGCTTGGGGTTGTCAGGCGAGCGGGTGTTTCTCAGGAGGCAGAGGCAGGTCGTCCTGCCTGTCCCTGGCCATGTCCACGTGGGGCTGGCCACTCTGTTCCTCTTGGGACAAGGGCAAGGGAGAAATTCCAGCTCTTTTGGTGTCAGCTGAGTCTCTCTGTGGTGACCTCAGGACTGGGCTGCCACAGCGGTTGGCTGGGCAGGCATGCTGCTCCTTTTCTGCCTCTCCCCTACCACCCGGGGAAGCCAGGTGTAGCAGTACTTCTGGATGAAGTTTCACAACTCCCCTCTCTGCTGAGGACACCTGAAAGATGCAATGTGAGATGCTGCGGGGGTTCCTTGCTGATGGCTAGCTGAACTCCACCATGCTGTGCTCTTGTTCCCCCTCCTCAAAAGAACGGGGGGGGGGGGGGAGGAAATATGATGCAGAAAAAAAAAAGGGGCTCAAGGATTGAGATAGGCACAGTTAAAAGGAAAAGGATAAAAAACAGTAAAGGCCACACAGAAGCAAATAGAGAAAACAATTATCCTCCAATTCCCCTCAGCAAGTGCTATGCAGCCACGCCTCGGGCAGCAGGGCCTCAGGGCAGCAGGGCCTCAGCACGTGTGGCGGTGGCTCAGGAGGACAGACGCTTTCACAAGGAGAGCCCCAGAGCCCTCCCTTCTCCTTCTCCTGCTCCTCTCCTGGGCAGGCTTGGAGCTGTGCTGCGAGCTCATCCCTGCATTAGCACAGGCAAGCACTGCTAGGGGATGAGCAGCCCAGGTGGCAGAAGGGTGATGGGTACAAAGGGTGCTCCATGCCCTGTGGAAGCGGGAGCCGTCCCCAGGAGCTCCCACCAGCCCCGTGGCTGCCCACACCTGCCCTGCAGCCTCGAGCCACGTGCTCAGACTGCCCGTGCTGCCTTGTCTATTGCTACTGTGCCTTGTGCTGCCCTGGTGAGGGCTTGTCGGGGGCATTGGCAGAAACCAAAAGCGGGGCTCAGTGCCTCAGTTTCTCCACTTCATACTCTGAACAGCAAGGTCTGGCTAGAGGTGCCCATGCCAGCAGATCTACTCTCAGTTTGCACTTTCCTGCCTTTAGTACAGCTTTTGTGGGGGAAGGAGATAGTGTGCTGCAAGCATAATGTGCAGAAAGGACAATGTCAAGGGCACCATTTCAAAAATACGTTACTCAGCACCCCAGTAAGGGACAGTAAGCACTGAAGTTGCCTTCCCCCTGTGTTCCTGGCCCTAGTTTTGTTTTTGCATCTTACACAGGATGGACAGCTGGAGCTGGAGGCAGGTTTTGTCCCGCCTACCGTGCAGGGTTCAGCCTTGCTGGCTGTGGGAACCCAGCGTGCTGTGCTAGTGGGAATACAGAGGGGAGAAAACAGCCATTCCGGATGCAGTATGGAGAGTTGTCCGTGTTTGCAAATTCCTGTGTTAATGCAGCATTGTAACCTGACTCAAAGCCTGATTTTTTTCTTCCCTGAATAAAATATTTCATTGGTTTTATATATGTATATTTTGTGTATAAATATTTATACATATTTATGTAGGAGATTTATATATATACATACGTTCTGCTGCAGTTACCAAAAGCTCTAGAGCTGGGATACAGCCCCAGCTCCCTGAGTACAGTGCTGGGGAGGGAGCCTGGTTTCCTGCCTGCCCCCACGCACCCTGCCTGCCCTGCTGCCCCCAGCTCCCCGGCAGGCTGCAGTTGCCGTGGGGTTGAGGTGCTGCCATCGCTCTCCATGCCTCCGCCTCAGGCTACCAAAAGGTTGGAGGCTGAGCACTCTCTCGTCCGTGGTTGGCAGGGCAGAATGCACACAGCAGTCTGCGTCAGGGCAGCTTGGTGCTAGGGACTTTGGGTCCACATGGGAGCGGGGCTGCTGGTGTGACGCTTTCTGTCTCTGTCTCAGTGCCAGGGCAGGGTGACGAGCAGCCATGACAACTGAGACAGGTCCTGATTTGGAGGTGAAGAACGCACAGGAGGAGGCCCCACAGCAGCAGCTGGAGGCGGCCACCCACGGCCCCACTGCCGTGCCTGCCAGCCGGGAAGCTGAAGCCAACGAGAAGCCTGGGGCGCAACCCGACGCCCGAAACATGGAGCCGGTGAGTAGGCAAGGGACAGGGGCTGTGGCCCAGGTGGGACAACAAGGGAAAGACTGCGGGTCTGGATGAGCATCAGGCCTTCAGCTATTGCCAGCAGCTCCTGGCATCAGACCCATACTTCGGAGCAGGGCAGAGCCTGGCACTCAGCTTGTCCAGCCCCCAAGCCTGCAGCCGCAGAGAGGAGGTGGCCCCAGCTGCTCTGTGACAGACCCTACGTATGTAAGCACTGCTTTCTGCAGGGCCGTTTGCTGCACTGTGGCTTTGCCAAAAAAAAAAAAAAAAAAAAAAAAGGTCCAAAGTGCTAATAGTGGCTAGGAATGGCACTGCTGCTTCATGCAGATCAGGGCTGGGAGCAACTGTGGTACCCTAAGAGCTGCCACTAAGCAGGGGAGCCCCAGCTCTGTGCTGCTGCCAGTGCTTCCAGCAGCCACGGAGCTGCCTCAGCCCTGCCTGCTGCAGGAGGCAGCCAGATAGGGAGGTCTCAGCTGCTGAACCAACACCAGGCTCACAGACATTCTTTTTGCAGGGTCACTCTTCCAACCATGACTGTGGCAACAGCGGGGAGTGGGGGTCAGGGGTGAGCTCCTGGCTGTGGGATCCTGCATTGCTAAGGGGCAGAGGAAGTGCTGGCCTCCTCTGCTGGCCAGTGCCAAGTAACTCTGTGCGTCTCTCACCTTCCAGGGCACAGACATGGAGGAAAAGGACTACAGCGAGACTGATGGGCTCTCTGATAAAACAACACCTAGCAAGACTCAGAAGTCGCCCCAGAAAATTAACAAGAAAATCAAGAGTGCCCTCTGCAGAGTGACCCTGCTTGATGCCTCTGAGTATGAATGTGAAGTGGAGGTGAGTCAGAGGAGTGCACTGGCGCTGAGCAGGGGACATGTCTCAGCCTAGGAACCCTGCCCAGCCCACAGCTGGCCTCCAGCAAGTCCTTGATGTCAGGGCTGTTCCAAGGACAGCTTTGGAGTACTTGTCATACAGACAAAATGATCCACAGAAATGACCGTTTAAGTCGGAATTTCAAAACAAACAAAAAATCTGGAAGGATAGACCTTAGCTGGAAATTTCAGCTTAGAGAGTCCAAATTTGTTAGCTACTCATTATGGAAAACAGTGTGTAGAAAGCAGAAGCTTAATAGATGGAGATAAAGCTCTGCATGAAAATATGTGCATGACACATATGTATGCCAGTGTTTCTGTTGACACCTCAAGAGCACAGCGTGTTTGCTGTCCCACTTGCTAAGGCACAGGATGTGTGTGCATGTGTTTGTGCAAAGAGGCCAACATGTGCAGATACACATGGCTCCCTGAGATGGGTTTGCATGTGTGCACACAGACCCACATGGGTTTTGGCAGCATTACAAACTGCACCTCACCCCAGTCTCCCTGTTTTCATCCATTGTGTCCTTCCCCATAAAACTGGCAGGCCAGGGACCGTCTGGGACGTGTGCTGAAGCCTGGCAGGAGTGCGTGTGTGAGTAAATAGAGGTGATACACATGCATGTATTTGTCAATGCACCCTCATGTGCGTTGGCAGAGCAGCAGGCCTGGGCACCCTGCTGCGGGTGTGTGGGCTGCTTGCTATTTGTGCAGTGTCGCAAGCGTGCAACGCGAGTGTGGGCGAGTGTGTGCTTCCCTGGTAGTGGCTGTTGCTGCAGGAAGGGACAGAAGGGACTAGCGCCCGCCAGTGGCCACCTTTACACTGGGATATATTGCAGGCCTGCTTGAGCTGCTGGAAGCACGGTGTTAGGAGGCACCATCAAGCCCAGAGTTTGGGCTGGGATAGGGGCTCTATGAACCCACTCTGGGGAAGAGGCAGCTCAGAGAAGGGTTGTGAGCCGGGCGTGCCCATTTCTGCACTTGCTTCTGTCTCCTGCCTGCATTCAAGGAGGCAGCACATCTCTGACCTGCAGCATCTTCCTGGTCAGAGGGACATTTCTGAGAAACTTTACTTAAAAATGCAGAAGTTGAAACTGTTCAGAAGCAGAGATCCTGGAGCCTTTGTCAGGGAGACCTTTGCACTTGCTGCTGGTGAGTGGGTGGAGGGGGTTTTGTTCTCAGCAGGGTGGCAACAGCTCAGGCTGTGCACAGCAGACCTGCATCTGTATGCAGGTCCTGGCTCCACGAGGTCTCAGCTGCACAGGATTAATGAACATAAGGAACGCTCCTGCTCTCTGTGGCTGCACAGGAATAGTGAATGCCCCAAGGCAGCTGGCGGGGGAGGTCTGGCCTCTGGGTTCCAGCGCCAGCAGTGGTGCCTTTGATCTCTGTGCTCCAGCAGCCCTTACTGTCACTTTAGTGGTAAAGTCTGTCACAGAGAGCTTTAGTGGCTGTGGAAAGATGGATTGTCATGAAGATGAAAGTCTCTCCCAACAATATAACCAGAGCTGAGTGGTCCTGTGACTCCAGTGGGCTCATGAGGCAAAGGAGTGACTTCGGTCAGCCCTGAAGCAGCATGTGGTGGTGTCATCCTTCCCCAGATCCCCATTCACATTTGCCAAGCAAAACCTGCATGCAAACACAAGTCTGGGATGTACAATGGCTGGCTGCTTTGTTAGCAGAACAATGATTCTCAACAAGCTTAGGAAAAGCAGAGCATTACAGTCCCAGCCCCCCTAGGCTTTGTTTCTCATTTTGTTCCCGGTGCTTGATGTTGGCAGTGAGCTGGGGCATGCAGGGCTTTATTCACAGTGAGGTCAAGTTCTCTGTTGTTGCAGTGCAGAGGACAGCGTTGACTCAGCAAACACGGAGCTTCTGCTCTCTAAAAGTGTAATTTGGGGTGTAGGGGAGAGGAGGAGGAATTATTTAGCACAGAAAGGCTTGTGCTGAATTTCTTCTTTCTCTCTGTTGGGCCCCCTGGAAATAGTTTTGCCTTGTCTGCACACAGAGGATGTTAATGCTTAATTCTGTAAAAATCAAAAAGGGAAACCAAACCATTTGGTGTTACACCCCTGGTGTTACACCCCTCTGTGTGCTGTGTGCTGAACCCCTGCCGTGGAAATCTGGGTTAGCTGGAAGGGGAGGATACAGAAAGGGTATGGCAGGAAATGCTGGGGTCTGGAGGAAATTTGGATGTCAGGAGGAGATCAGGGCTGGGGTCTGGCAGCAGTGAGACATTGTAAGTTGTGCTGGTTTCTGTGAGAGTGGCTCCAGTGCTGCAGTGCTTGGTAGAGGTACTCAAAGAAATGGGTACCCCTCAGAGAGGGTAAATCAGGAGCTCCTGGTCGGAGAAGTCTGTAAATGCGTGAGAAACACATGAACCTCTCTGTGAGCAATCGTGGGCCTCACTGCCACCGGTAGTGAAGAGAAAATGTATGAGTGAGTTAAGAGGACCAGTAATGAGGGCACCCTCCATCGTAGCATGTGTCTTAGGCTCTTCGTGCTTCTCTTCCATCCTGCTGTGCTGTGAGGAGGGCGTTGGGAAGGAGCTTGGCCTACAGGCAGCAGCATCCACCACGAGGTCTGGGACGCGTTTGTCCCAACCCTTTGCTCTGGAGCAGAGGTGCCTGGTCTGGCTGCACCCTGCTCTGATTTGGCACCGCTGTCCCCTGGTGTGATGGGGGATGAGCCAGGTGGCCGCTGGGTCTCCACCAGTCTGTGGGACCTGCCACGGGCTGCACCGTGGGCTGTGTGGCCTGGGGAGCACATGGTGCCCTGATATGGGGTCTGTGGGCCCAGGCCAAGCACTGCCAGACGAGGGGGCTGCTCTTAAAGGCAGCCCCCAGCAGTTTTGTGTGGTGGCCTGAGGGGGCCAGGGCTGCCCTGATCCTGGGGCTGCTCCCAGCCAACACCGATGCAGGTGGGGACGAAGGTGTCCTGTGTCCAGCAGGCGCTGCCTTCACCTGCTGGCTCTCTGGAAACACGAGGGAGCTGGTTTACTGTGAGCCTCTCTGTATCTCCTGCAGAAGCATGCCCGAGGCCAGGTCCTCTTTGACATGGTGTGTGAGCACCTTAACCTCCTGGAGAAGGATTACTTTGGCCTCACCTTCTGCGACTCCGACAGCCAGAAGGTGAGCATGGGGGACCCCTCTACGGCCACCCCACTGCTGAGCAGGGTCCCCAGCCCCCTGACATGTTGTCTTCTCCTTTCAGAACTGGCTGGACCCCTCCAAGGAGATCAAGAAGCAGATCCGCAGTAAGTGGTTGGGGAGGGCCATTCCTCCCCAGCGCTGGGCTCCCAGACAGTTTGGCCCCAGCCACTGCTTGTGGTTGGGCTGAGCCCTCACCTCAACTTGTAACTCTGTGCCCTTGGTGGGTTTCAGGTCCCCGGCTGATCACAGGACAGGGCAGGGATGTGGCCGGGAGCCTGGTGTGCCACGGGGTCACACATGAGAAACCTGGGAGGTAGTAGCTGGAAACCAGGCCCCATGCAGGTTCAGCCGCTGTGGCAGGGAGCCTCCCTGCTCATTGCCCCCTCCCTAGCACACTGTCCCTGGCTGCTCAGTCCTTGCTGTGCCCTCCATCAGCTCATTTTAGTAGTGTGGCAGAAATGATCGTCCTTTTCTGTCAGGTTAGTAAGTCAAATCAAGTGATGGGGCACTCCAACAAACTCAAGCACTGAGGCATGGTCAGGGCCAGGAACAGCCCAGCTTATTCAGGTGCCTGTTAGCCCTGCCCACCTCCCATCCTGTTCGTGACAGGTGTGGGCATCACAGACCTTGTCTGTGCTTCTGGAGAGCATCTGAGACCTGGTCCCCACCCTGGGTACCATCTCTTCTTGCCCAGAGCAGGGAGGATGGAGATTGGGTGGAGGCGGGGTGAGCTTACTGGGATGGGTACTGGGATGCAGGAGTGCTATTGTCCAAGATGTTGCCTTGCTGCACCATGCACTGGGGAGCCAGAAGGGCTGTTGCCTGTGATGTCACCTCACTGGGACATGTGAGGCTTTTGCTGTGACAGTGTTAGTCTCTGCATGGAGTAAGCTGAGCTGATTGGTCCCAAGATGTGATGCTTTTCTCTCCCCAGCTGTTTGGGGACGTTTACCCAAATTGCACTGTTGTCCTGACAGCTGAGTGGCTAGAGCAGCTGGGAGCTGCACAACAGGGGTTCATCTCCTTCATGGCAGCCTTTGGAGCTTCCTGACCCTGTGTCAGGGTTGGGTGGAGTCCTGGGACCCTTTAATAAGTGCCTGGATGCTGTGTGCACACCCTGTGCAGGAGTGAGGGAGATTTCTGCAGGCAGCCAGTGTAGCCCCTGCCCTTACTGCTCCCTACCTTTGCTAGGTGGACTCTGGAACTTCGCCTTCACTGTGAAGTTTTACCCTCCTGACCCTGCCCAGCTCACGGAGGACATCACAAGGTGAGGACTGCCCTTAGGAACCTACAGTGTGGTGTGCCCTCGGGCACAGCTGCTGGAACAGCTTCCAGAGGGCCAGGTGGGAAGCATGAGGAGGGGCAGCACTCAGGACAGCAGCAGGGGTAGCCAGGGGAGTTGTCAGAGGTTCGTTGTCTTTCCTCTGTGCGTGGCATCTCTAAATCACACAGAATGGGGCTGGGAAGGCATCTATCGGAGGTGGCAGTCGCACAGTGAATGGTGCAGAGGGGGTGTTCTTTACATGCAGAACCTCCACAGGGAGCCCTAGCCTGCTTCCAGGGCATGTGCCTCTGCCTTGCTCTTACCCTCTGTCCCCTTCTGCAGATACTACTTGTGCCTGCAGCTGCGTGCGGACATCATCACAGGGCGCCTCCCCTGCTCCTTCGTCACGCACGCCCTGCTGGGCTCATATGCCGTGCAGGCTGAAATGGGCGACTACGATGCCGAGGAGCATGTGGGCAACTATGTCAGCGAGCTTCGCTTCGCCCCCAACCAGACACGGGAGCTGGAAGAGCGCATCATGGAACTGCACAAGACCTACCGGTGAGCTGCGGCAGGGAACAGGCTATTGGTGAGGGAAGGCACTGGGGAGCTGACCTGTGCCCCGTGGGGTGTCTGGCCATGTGTCCCCGTCTCTGTCTCTCTGCAGGGGCATGACTCCTGGGGAAGCAGAAATCCACTTCCTGGAGAACGCAAAGAAGCTTTCCATGTACGGGGTGGACCTGCACCATGCCAAGGTACTAGGCTGTGGAGCTGTGGGAGCGACGGCCAACGCCAAGCCCCATTGTATCCTGGTGCCAGCACACCCCTGGCACATCGGGGCTTACAGTAGCTCCAGCTCCTGTTTCCTACAGTTGGTGCAGTGACAAGAGAGAGAGTTTAAATGTGCAAGCTGCTTTGGGTGCCTGTTGAGCACAAGAGCTGAACAGGGCTGGAACTGTTATTTTAGCAAGGGAAAGTGCCAAGTTGTGCCTCAGGGGAGGAACAAGCCCAGGCTCCAGGACATGCTGGGGGCAGCTGGCTGGAAAGCAGCTGGGCAGGGAAGACCCTGAGGGTCCTGGGGGACAGCAAATTGAACATCGATCAACATTGTGCTCTTCCAGCAGAGTATGTCAATAGTAGGCTGCATTAGGCAGACCGTTACCAGCAAGTAAAGGGAGGTGGTTCTTCCCCGCTGCTCAGCACTGGTGAGGTCACACCTGGAGCCCTGGGTGGCCTTCTCTGATCAGGGAGATTGAAACACATGGTCCCTTCCAACCTCAACCATCCTGTGATTCTGTGACCTCTGCCAGCTGGTCCCACTTAGCAGAGCGCTAGGCAGGAGGGAGCATGGCACTCTGGAATGGACTGGTCCTTACTGGGCTGCTGAACTGTCTCCTTCTGTCCCTCTTGCCTCCTCCAGGACTCAGAGGGTATCGACATCATGCTGGGCGTCTGTGCCAACGGCCTCCTCATCTACAGGGACCGGCTGAGGATCAACCGTTTTGCCTGGCCCAAGATCCTTAAAATTTCCTACAAGAGGAGCAACTTCTACATCAAAATCCGCCCTGGTGAGGTGAGTGCAATGGGTCCAGTGCAGCCTGAAGTGGAGCTGTGCGGGGTGGTCCTTTCCTAGCCTCATCTTCTGCCCCAGGAGTCCCAAGCTAATGGCTTCAGCTGGCCAAGAGAGGAAAGCTCCTGTGGTGAATGGAGGCTTTCAGCAAGTGCTTTCTTGTTTGCACTCTCATTTTCTCACTGATATAATGTCTTTGGCCACAGCAATTCAGAAGGTTCAGGACACCCTACACTCCTTTCCCCATAAGCCAGACACTGCGACCCTGCTGGTAAAAGAAGGTGTCCCAGGAAGGGAATTTCAGGACTGTTTTTGATATTCGTCTTCCATACTTTTTTTTAAAGAGGCTTTTCTTTCATTTTCTGTCATTGTTTTCTGACTTTACTTTCACTCTCTTTTACTTGCACTGATGGGAAAATGCATTTCCACCCACACATTTCCCAGTGGACAGTGCATCTGAGATGGAGAGAGAGACTCTAGCCAAAACAAGCCGTAAAAGTTTTATGTTTCTTGAGGGAGTTTCTCTCACACTGAAAATCCATTTACAGTTGAGGAAAGTGCTTAGGCCAAAAATTTAGGAGGTATGATCCTACCACCCAGTGGGGCCGGGCATGGAACTTTCCAGCATTGTTCTGAAGATGTTTTCTGTGTCATGGCTCCTGCCAAGGCAAACTGAGGGCCTTGGCAAGGCAGGTCCCATCCCACTATATCCTCTAGGGCAGGATCTGCCTGTAACAGCATGTCTCTATCTCCCCCAAGTACGAGCAGTTTGAGAGCACCATTGGCTTCAAGCTGCCCAACCACCGCTCTGCCAAGCGTCTCTGGAAGGTCTGCATAGAGCATCACACCTTCTTCAGGTGAGGAGCCCTTCTCCAGGCATGCTCCTGCCTCTGGCCCATTCCAGCATATTTGTGTGGGGAAGGGTAGCTCCTGCCTTGCCCCCAGCTGCCTGTGTCCTTCCCAGGCAGGAGCCGGCCATCCTCCCACTTGGTGTGGGTGGGCTGTCCCCTGCCTTTTAACCCCCTGGGTCTGGCCACTCTGCCTTTTGTGTGCAGGGAGGGAGCAGCTCTGCCCCTCTGTCAGCCACAGACCTGCTATGCCCCGGGTGCAGAGGCTCTTGTTTGTCCTCCTCATGTGTGGAGCCATCTCTGCTCTGTTTGCTGCCCTGTGCCACTGCTGCCCAGGACCACTTGCTGGTTCAGTCCTCGTCTTACGGCCTTAAATTCCCCCCATCTTTCCTTTAGCTCTGTGCTGTGGCTGGCCCCTCTCCTTCACCACGGTCTCAGCTCTGCTTTGCACACTGGTGTTGGGGAGCAGGGCTGGGACTCACCGATGCGACCCCACCTCTCCCATCCCCAGGCTGGTGTCCCCAGAGCCACCCCCGAAGGGCTTTCTGGTGATGGGCTCCAAGTTTCGCTACAGCGGGCGGACGCAGGCGCAGACCCGGCAGGCCAGCGCCCTCATTGACCGCCCAGCTCCCTTCTTCGAGCGCTCCTCCAGCAAACGGTACACCATGTCTCGCAGCCTTGACGGAGGTATGCCCCAAATTGGGGAGGGGGAGGGAGATTGGTCCGCTGGCGGGAGCAAGAAGGCAAGGAGGAAGGTTCAGAGGGGTGCAGCCAGGGTCGCTTCTGGAGGCTGTCCCCGACTAGGTGCCCCTGGCCTGTCCCCACACCAAGTGGTGGTTCAAACCCTGTGAGCAGCAGCACAGCTGGCTCTGCTGAGCCAGGGCAGGGGTCTGGGCAGCCTGGGGTTGGGGCTGTCCCCAACTTCTTGTACACAAAGGAGGCATGGAGGCCAGGGTGGTGGAGGGAGGGAGAAATGGGCTGAACTTTGGGTCATCAACACAACCAAGAAGCCCTAGGACACATATTTCCTGCTACAGATGCTCTTGGGGCTCCACAGCCACCATCTCCTAGCCAGACTGGGGTGGAAGGCTGGGGCAGGTAGGGCTGGGAAAAAATGCTTGCTGCCTGTGACCTGGGCTCTCCCTGCACACACAGAGTTCTCACGCCCAGCCTCTGTCAGTGAGAACCACGATGCTGGAGCAGAGGGTGAGAAGCAGGATGAGGATGGTGAGTTTGGCAGTGGGAGACGGTCCGAGACGGAGGATGAGGAGGTGACTACCCCAACAAAGATCAAGGAGCTGAAGGTACAGACCCCGTGGGCAGAGGACTGTGAGTTAGATGGGTGGGCTGGCCCACGCCCACAGCAGACATGCAGCAGGCTGGGACGTGGGCATCAGGGCTCCGTCTCCCTGTCTCAGGGCCATTCTGCAGGTGGGAAGGATCACATCAGGGAAGAGTCATCTGGAGCCCTTTCTCTACCAGGCAAGCCCAGTGCTTGGTGTGACCCGTCCTGCTTGGGGGCATGGCTCTTGGCCTCACTGCCGGACACAGAGCTGTCATACCCTACCAGCAGCTCCAATTTCCCCAGTACCCTCCAGCTTTCCTCAAGGCTGGTCCCCCAGCAGAGCCCAGGCTCTAGGCAAGACTGGTCCCCAAGCAGGGCTGATCACGGGGCAGTCCCGTGCTGGTGTGCAGGATGGGGAAGGGCCAGGCGTGCCAGCGGTCACCACTGTGCAAGCAAGGAGTTCCCTAGCCATGGGAAGCATGCTGGGCCCCTGCTCCCTTGGCACCCTGTAGCTCTACACAGCCCTGCTTGGGCACCCCATGGCCATGCCCACAGCCCCATTCGTGTGCAGCTATGGCCCTCTGCTCTCCGCCCTGGCACTGGGTCGGCTCAGGGCACAGCCCAGCCCATCTCGGCCCTGTACTGAGCGGGGGTTCGGTCCTTCTGTGCTGGTAGCCAGTTCTGACTGGGGGCAGGGGGGCACAGCCAGGCCCTGTGCAGGCACCTGAATTCAACTTAATTGTGATGCTCTTGAGAAGTTTCCTCGACTGACCCTGCTGGTTACTTTTAACCCTCTCTTTGCTGCCAGCCGGAGCACGAAACAACCCCCAGGCACAAGCAGGAGGTATTCTCTCTCTGGAGTATCTTAGTTCTCATCGGTGCATCATATTGTCCATCCTTTTCAAAGCACCACTGTGTGTCACCCTATTTACTGGAATACAAGATGCACCGAGGCGGGGGTTGGCCTGCTAGAGACACCCGATGAGCAGACAGCTGGGGATCTGCCCCAGAGCACACACAGCATCTTCTATCCCACTAAGTAAGGTAGTCCTAACTGTATGTGTGAGCAAGAGCCCTCCCACGGCTCAATGGCCAGGCCACCATGCCGAGTCCTTGGCCCACTGGGAAGACTTGGCTTCTGCTCATGTTACTGACTCCTCCATGTCCTCTCCTCATGTTTCCTCTCTGTCCAACCCTGTGGCCCTATCTCTCCCACTGAAGAGACAGCACTGGCACAGGCTGGCCCCATCATTCCCACCTCCTGGCCTATGCTTTGCTTTTTGCTTTCCTGACTTGGGCTCTGCATCACATGCCCTGCACAGAGGCTCGCTTTTCATGAAGCCCCTTGCTGCCTTTCTACCCTGCCGGGAGCAAACGAGTCCCTGAGCATCCTTTGGCACTGATCCGTCAGAGGCAGACACTGACGTCCACCCCCTTGCAGCGGAGGGGCTTCCCAACCAACTGTGGCTAGCCTGGCCAGGGTGAGCTATCACAGGCAGGAGGGAGGCTGTGCTCTCCCCTCACACAAATTACCTGTCTGCAGTGCTACCTCCAGCAGAAATGGGCAGCAGAGATCCCCCCAGCCTGGGTCTGCTGATTCATCCCAGCCTAAAATTCACGGTTGCTCTCCAGGTTTCTCTTCTACTCATAGTGGGGTTCAGATCATCGCTGAACCAGTCAACAGAGGCCAGTGCAGCCCTAGCAGTGCTAGTCAAGTGGCCTTGAGATGGGGCTTGCTGTACTTCCACTACGCAGCCCTTGGCATCCTGCTCAGCACAGCAGGGCAAACCCTGCTGGTGCAGTGGGCACCATGGCTCCTGCAGGCTGACATCTCGCCCCCCAGCCCAACGCTGGTCACGGTCCCTCCACTGTCTGCTTCATTGCTTACCCCTGCTGCATGTGCATGTGCTGCTCCCGCAGCCCTGTGCCCCTGGCACCACCCTGAGCCTAGAGGTGGGCAAACCATGAAGCACATGCAAGTGGACAGGAGAGTTTCTTCATTAATTCTGCTGAGCCTTCAGGATCTGTATAATTTGTCTGGGCTTTTCATGGGACTCCTTTGGATCTCTGGGATTTCACTGAGCATAGAAATGGGGGAGGGGAGATACTTCAGTCGACTCATTTCGAACCTCAAACCAGGTTTGAGTTTGAAGCAGAAGCCGGGTTCTTGTTCGGAGCTAGTTTGCCCACCTCTGCGGCAGAACAAGGGGAGCCACCCTGGTGCCTGTAACATCACCAAAGGATTCTTTAACACCTAAACGTAACCTCGCGCTTGAGCTCTCTGAGCTGTCCTCTTTCTACAGTAGGCAAGACCCAACCCCACCCCAGACTGCCGTTGGGCCCAAGCTGGTCCATGTTGATGCAGGTTTGGATCTGTGTTGGTCATCTTTGACCAGCCCTTGACCTCGTGCCCCTCAGCAGAAATCCCCCTTTGAAGCCATTCCTTTGGAAATGCCAATGGGCGACTCCCTGAAGCTCTTACTCGGAGGACTGGCCAGTTTCCTGCCCTGCTGGGACAGAGGCTCTTGGTCCCTTTGTGCCTTGCATGTGAGAGCAGCAGAGATGAGGTTGCTGATATTTCCAGTGGGCCCCTATCCCTTGCCTGATCCCTAAGGAGAGCCCTCTCTCTTCCGTAGATGGCTCAGCTCATCCTCAGCAGCCCATGCTGGAGATGCCAAAGGGGCATATTTTGCCCTGCACAGGAGGAGGGCCACTGTGGGTGTTCCATAATTGCAGTTCCCTGCAATGGTCATAGTGAGAACTGCAGCCCAGGGTGCTCTTATATGCTATTCATTTGGCTCTCAAGACCCTGAATTCAATCCCAGTGTAAAGCAACCTCTCCCCAGTGTCCCTGATTGTCTCTTTTGCCTTGGCTAGTGCTTTAACCATGGTTACCTTCCTCTCTCCTTCCCCAAGTTTTTAGACAAGCCAGAAGATGTTCTGCTAAAGCACCAGGCCAGCATCAATGAGCTGAAACGGACCCTGAAGGAGCCCAACAGCAAGCTGGTTCACAGGGACCGGGACAGGAGGCTGCCTTCCTCACCAGCCTCTTCCTCGCCCAAGCATGAGGATGAAACACCAAAGGGAACCCCAGAAAAGGCCAGCGAGGTTTGTTCTGCTGCTTGTCTTACGGATGAGATCAAGCTGTTCATTAGTTGCCTGGTCTCTGCCTCTAGCACAGTCATGTTGAGAGCACGGTGGGAACTATGTGTTGGGCACAGCGGGTAAAGCAAGGGAGCCTCTGGCCAGGCTGTTGTCTCTAAGTTTTGTAACGAGCTAAGTGTTTCCTCTCTGCTGGTAGTGATCTCCCTTTACGCCCAGGCGCTGCATGGGGTCAAACTTGTCCTCTTCAGAGGGATGTGTTTGTTGGCTGTGAGATGGGGCCTTCTTCACCCTTTATCCTATCGGGGCTCCTGGATGTCAGCACCCTGTGCAAGTCTCGCCCAGTGGGTGTCCCCAGGAGCGCGGGGTTGGGCTCCTGCACAGAGGTGTTTGGTGGCATGCTGACCTGCCACGACCTGGCTGGTGGGAGTGGGAGGAGGGGTGCTGGGTTGAGTGGTGCTGTGCATTCTGCATTTGTGTCCTCTCCTCCTGGCATTTTATCTGCTGGCTTTGCAGTGGGACATCTGCCCTAGGAGAGAAAGGAAGATGCTTGGGTTGCTGGAGCAGGACATCTGGGCTGTGCAGGGCACACCCCCCCACTGCCCAAGGGGAGTGGATGCCTGAGGGGAGTGGATGCGGTGCAGCTGGGCTGCATGGGGTTGGGCTCATGCTTGGCTCAGCCCAGGCAGTGGCCCAGGTCTCAGTGGTGAGGGTATTCCGCAGCTCGGACACCCTCCCTCCCATGTGGGCTGAGAGCACTGGACCCTCCATGCTTGCTCTCCCCACCTCAGCGTCCTCTCCCCTGCAAGAGCAGTGGAGCCAGCAGCCGTGAGCTTCAGGCCTCGTACACTCTGCATGTGGGGCACTCCCTGCCCCAGCTCTGTCCTGGAACTGTTTCACTGAGCAAGTCAGGTCATGGCACTGCGGTACGAGGAGGGGCTTTGGGGAGAGGCTTGTCTGAGGCCTCTCCATGGGGAATTTGTGGTGTGCACATGTGCTTGCTGGTCCCCTGGAGATACGGGGCTGGCTCGGCTGGCTGCAGAGCAACCCAGGCAGAGGTGAGTTACAGGAGGTAACAACCTCAAAAGTGTCAAGCTGGAAAGAGGAGGAAGGTTTTTAACCTCACATCTGTTTTAGAAGCATATGTATAGCGTACAAAGAAAGACCTAAACATAACATCTAGACCTGGCATAGCTGGTGATCTCTGTCCACCCATCCATCCATCATCCACCCACTTGTTCCTTCATTCCTTCTCATGTGCTCTCTCTCTTTCTGTGTCTGTCTGTCTGTCTCTTTCCCTCCCTCTCTCTCTTTCTCTCTCTCTCTCTCTTTCTCCATGGGTGCTGGGGTTTCTGTGCTGACACAGAGGATGGAAGAGGACACCTTAGACGATTTTGCATCTGAGCACGGAGCTGCCCTGTGCATGGAGTCTTTCACGCAGAAAAGCCTTGTCTCCTCTCCTGAGGTTATCATCATCCCCTTTCTCTTTCCACCCTCGGCTTCACATTTTGCCCTCTCATGGTGCCCCTCAGGCAGTGTGAGGCGTTCCTGCCCTCTAAGCAGAGCCCAAGCTGTTTGCTGGCACCCCTGGATGGGTCTCTGGGGCAGGGCTGCTCCTGTTCCTATTGCTTTGAATCTGTGAGACAGTCCTGAGAGACCTTCCAGTGAAGCCCCACTGGCCAGTGGTGGCAGGGCATCCCCCAGGGCTGGCTGTGCTCTGGGTGAGGGTCTGTGCTGCAGCTGGTGCCAGAGGTCCCAGGAGGCAAGTGCTGAGCCCCACAGCACAGGTTCTCTGCAGGTGTCTCCTCCAGGAGCAGACAGGCGCCCAGCTACAGGCTGTTTTCAGCAATCCCTTGTGCTTTCCCCTCCCTTCAGCTGCAGTTAGAGTTGCTGAGGCCCTGGCACCCAGAAGTAGGGCTTCTCTGGATGCATTAAAAATGTTGTTTTGGCACCTGTACAAAGCAGGATCACCCTGCCTTCCGAGGCCTTGTGTGCTCCCTGCCTGCAAGGGACATGGGCACAGCACTCCTTGCATTCAGGGATCTTTGTCGTGTGATAGCGATGGTTTCCTGGGACAGGTGAAAAAAGTTACAACTGAGAAGAAGAAAAGTGGTCTTCGAGACTTGGTTCTGATGTGTTTGGGTCCAATCGTGCTGAAATGTAGTGCACAGCGGTGCTGGGGTGCGTGTCCTCCCTGAGTGGCCCCAGAAAAGGCAGCAGGGGAGCAGCAGCAGCCTGGGGCAGGTGGAAAGGGTAGGGGTGGAGGGGACAAGGGTGAGGCTGGTTCCACCCTGATGCTCCCTGATGTCCCCAGGTGTAGAGATCCCAGCGCTGGCAGGGGCAGGCTCTGCTCCACCAGGACAGCTGGAGTGTGAACCTGGGCTGAAGCTCGTGTCTCCGAGAGGGGGGATGGATATGAGTGAGGGTTTGAGCACAGCCTCAGGCTTCAGCAAGGATAAATGCACCTTCGGTGAGGCTTGGGCTCTGTGGCAGCATCTCCTGTGTTGTTCTGGGGCCCTCTATGTGCCAGTACTTGGGGGTTGCTGTGAAATACTTCTAGGTGCCAGTACTGCACTAGTCTACAGAAGTGAAATGCAATCTCTGCCACAGCAGAATGTGGCAGCCTTTGCACAGAAACAGCAGCAATGAGGTGTGCATGCTGCACTTAATGCACGCCTTCCTCTCTTCTGCCTTCCAGAGGCCCTCGGGGTGCCAGGGCTGTGCTGAGGTGCTGACAGCCAGCTGGTCTCACCTGAGGTTTCTCTCCACACATCGGCAGCTGAGATTCAGCATCCGATGCATGCAGTCTTGCCCGTATGTGGCTGGTGCTCTCCGTGAGGAAGTCAGGATCCCATGAGGATGATTGCACGAAGACCGGCGCATCTGCAGAGCTTGCATCATGCTCAAGTGGAGAGTCCCTTGGTGCCCATGGGGTTGCTGAGGTTGGGTTATCTGCCACCCCTGCCTATGTGAGGTCACTTTTCCACCTTCCCCTCCTTGGTTCTCACTCTTGCTGGGGGAAGAGTGCCGGACTGGGGGTTGGATGGAGTCTCCTCAGCTTCAGGTGACAACAGTGTCGTCTTGATCTTGGATTCTTTAATTCTTCCCTCCTTATTGTGAGGCTTGTGCATTCCTTTCAGGTGTGCTGGGTCTTTCTTTGCAGGGGAGCAAAGAAAAATGGCAGGTACCTTGAACAGTGCCAAAAGGAAAACCTCCTGACTGCTCTGGGCTCCTCTGAGGATGTGAGCTTTGCCTGCAGCCATCAGGTGCAGAAGGCTGTCTCTGTTCCACATTGTCATTGCATTTCTTTCCCATCTCCGTGTTTGTCCTTTCTTGTGACATGAAGGCTGTGGTGAGAATGTCCTTCCCAGCTGCTCCTGTTCTCTGGAGAAGGCATGTTAGGGAAAAAACAAAACAAACCAACCTCCAAAGCTCCAGAAGTTCTCTGCTTTCCTGGAGGTATCCAGCTGTTGTCACTGAACATTCCCAGGAGTCCTCAGGCTCTGGGGGTCTGCCAAGAGCTGTGGAACCAGAGCTGTGGCCAGAGCTAGCCTTGAGCCATCTGCAGCAGAGAGTTCAGAACATTCCACAGGGTAGGTGGCTGTTTCCCTTGCATGGGCTATGCTCATCCCAACAAAGTTTGAGGAGTAGCTGTTTTAGAGATAAATCTGGAGATTTCGTTTTTTCCTTACTGGTTGTGAGGTACTGCTGTGGATCAACACATTGTTCCAGGCTTCAGAAGACTTAACCTAACGCTCTTTAATGTACAACAACATTTCTCTAGAGCCTTACTTCGGAGCAGGATCCTGACCAGGCTCATCATCTTTGTCTGGGGAAGGTCTCCTCCAAAGGACTCTGTCTTACAGACAGAGAAAAGGGAAGAAAAAGCTGAAGAGATCTGTACTTGTGCTCATGCCCTGTCTATCAGTGCATTTGCTGCAGAAAGGGTCGATCAGTGAGGCTGTGTTGCAGGACCAGAAGAGCTGTACCCTCAGGGAAGTAAGTAGTCCTCTGTTTGAATCAACCGTGAGCATTCCTAGTGTTCAGAAAAGGCTGGAAACTGACCTGGGCGTCCTGGTAGTACCCATTTAGCTCATGGTAGTGGTGCTTCCTGGGTCAAACTCACCCACGAAAGACACAGATGTGCCTGGGAGTCACTGAGTACCTCTGCTGTGGCTTCTGTGGACAAACAAGAAACAAAACCACGTGGGGAGACCACTGGGGGAGGAAGATGTGGAGAAAGTGGCCTGAAGAACAGACAGTTTTGGGGAACGCAGGCACACTGAGAATTGACACCAGGAGGCTTGTGCAAGGGGTGCTGTGGGAAGCTGGCAGAGGACAGCTCTACTGAAGGTCTAGGCTCCTCGGTGCTCACAGCCAGTTTTCATGGTGCAGGCTTGCTCCGTAGCCTCCTGCTGCAGTGCAACAGCCACTTGCTCTCACCAGAGCGTGGCAGGGAAAGGAGCCAGCACTAGGTATGTTGACTGCCCAGGTGGTGCCAGCACCACAGCCTGGGATGCTGAGTGCCAGCAGCCATAGACCTTTCTTTGGCACCTGGTAAAGAAGGCAGGAACTAGGGGGTGGCATCTTTTTTGTTGAGGGCTCTCACCAATTTTTAAACTAACGTTTTGAACTGAAAGAGGGTAGATTTAGATTAGATAAAGGAAGACTTCTTTTACTCTGAGGGTGGTGAGGCACTGGCACAGGTTGCCGCAAAGGAGCTGTGGATGCCCCATCCCTGGAGGTGTTCAAGGCCAGGCTGGATGGGGCTGGGGGCAGCCTGGGCTGGTGGGAGGTATCCCTGCCCATGGCAGGGGTTTGGAATTGGGCGTTCTTTAAGGTCCCTTTCAATCCAAACCATTCTGTAATTCTGTGATTTCTGATTCCCCTCCTTGTGGAGGCCTTTCCATTATCAATTGTTTTTCCTCCTTTCTCTCTCTCCTCTGATCTCATTTTCCCTTCTCTCTCTGTGCTTCCTTCTGTCCTCTGTTTCTCTTTATTCGGTCTCAATTAGGTTTCCGTTCTCGGTGTAACCACTCCCAGCATTCACCCTGGCCCCTCTGTGTAGGGTACTGACAGTCCACCTCTACTTTACATTACTTTGTTTTCCTCTTTTGAGTAGGGAGAGTGCAGCCAGCCCCAGCTCCCTGCAGCCGACATGCAGGAAGGTGCTGCAGCAGGTCAGTTTCTCTCACCCTGCAAAAGCAATGCTGGCTCTGTCCTACTGGCCAGTGTCCATGGTGTGGGCAGAGATAGCCCAGAGTGGCCATTGGAGCCCCGTGGTGAGCTCTACAGGACCTGCAGCCCTGCCCTTCGTGTGTGTGCAGTATGTACCTGGCTGAGGAGGCTGCTGGGCTTCCTCATCAGTACAAATGCCCATTGCTGTTTTCCTGCTTGCTGCGTTCTCATGGGTTATTTTCAGCCTTCAGTTCCAGAAGTGGAAAAATTTTATCCATGTTTTGTCCTTGGAGCTTGTGAGGTCTTCAGGGGTCTTGCGGGACAAACACATGAATGTACCAAGTGTATGTACTAAAAGTAATCTAGCATCCACCCCTGCACAGCAGCATATAGCTTCACTGTATGCTATATCAAATACTCACTGTGTCTTTGCTGCAGGATGCTGCAGCCTTCACTTGGTCCTTGCTGCAGTCCCTGCAGCTATCTCAGCTGCTGAGCCTGTTTTTTAATTTTACAGTTAACTGTTTACAGGTTACTTTTCTGAACTGCATGGTTTCAGCATTGCTAGAAACCTCTGCTAAATAATTGGTTTTGATGATATTTCTCAGGAGATCTGGAAAGGAAGGATGGACCTTGGAGTGAATCCAAGTGGCAGCGTCTGGTAGGAAGGGGAAAGGGCCTTGCTGATGCCTAAGGTGGCTTCTCTTCTTGCTCATGCTACTTCTTGCTCAGTCCAACTTGGTTTTAGGGCATGTGGATGAAACTGAGAGTAAAGCTAGACAAAACAACCACTGCTTACAACAAAATCTCACCCTTAGCTCTCATAGAAACTGTTAGGGCCAGCTAAAAACAGGAGTGAAATGGAGAGTCCCAGTTTGGTTTAATCTGCTGTATTCCCCAGCCTCATGGGGAGCTCTGTAAATGTGCCTGCTGAGAGCATTGCTCCCACTTCTTTGTTTCCAAAAAAGTGACAGATTTTGCAGGTATGTTGGTAGGCCATTGCCCATAACAGAAGGTGGTCCAAGGCCCTGGAGAGTATAGAGGGGCTCAGCCACTTTCACAGCATCAGCCCCCTTATTTTAAGTACCTTCTCTCCATCAATGCCATCAATTGTCAGGCTCTTCATATATACCCTGCCTCAACTCTTGCATGAACAATAATATTAATTTAGTCAACCCCATCTAAGGCACATCAGCTTTCTGTTATTCATCAAAGCAATCATCAGCTGTTAGGTAAAGTATGTTTGATGCTAACTCTTCTTGCTCCAATTGCAATGCAGGGCTCGGAGCATTGGGTATTTATAGAGAGAGAAACTTCTAGGCTGGAAGAGGTAGCTCTAAAGAAAGCTCTGGGAGTCAAGAAAGAAGAAGCACGTGCAGGTACTTCAGAGGTGGAAATGAGTGTGAGCATGTCGAAAGTGGAGATGGCAGTAGGGAAAGCCAAGGAAATGGCAGGCCAGGAAGAGACAACAGATGCAGATCTGGAGACCTGGAAGAGAGCAAAAATGATTGCTAGTCCCGAAGATTTTGAGTCTGTCTGGGAGGATGAGATCTATGAGAAAGAAACCAGGGAGGAGCCCAGCATGGAGGCAAAGTGCTTGCCACCTGAGAGAGCAGAGGAGGAGCCCAAAGAGAGAGGCGAGGGGGTAACTGCAAGTGAACCAGGTCTGTCCAGGCCAAGCCAGAAGCCTGAAGAGAAGCAAAGGACCAAGACTTCAGGGCCAGATCTGCCCCAGGGAGAAAGCAAGATGATCTTTGAGGAGTATGTTTCTGCAGCCTCCAGGAAACAGGATTCCAGAGTGCTAACTGCAACCACAGAGTTCATTAAAATTAAAGTGAAGTCTAGTGATGACAACACAGAGACTTCTGCTACACAGAGGATCATCTACTTAGGAGACCTAGAGGGAGATGAGAAGGACAACAAAACACATCTGCTTTCAGAGGCGGGAGGACAGCTTGACTTGGTGGAGAGGCCAGAAACTACAGTGAATGAGCCAGGAGAGGGATCAGAGCCCACAGCACCCATAGAAGAAAGGTCCCAGTCCACTTCCTCAATGTATGAGCAGCAGAGAGCAGTATCAGAAAAACCTGCCGTAGTGCCAGAGCAGCCTGAGACAGGCTGTGATGAGACAAGCCCTGCAGGACGTCCTCCCTTGGAGCAGGAGCACTGTTTGTCAATGAAGCAAGAAGTAACAGCGAGTCTTAGGGGCTATGAAACACAGGAGAAAGATGAAACCACATTGTGTTCCCAGGAGGTGGGCTCAGATGAAAAGGATCTACAAAGCCCAGAAGGAGGATTGAAGCTGAGCGCCCTGGAAGGGGAAGGCAGTAGGGCTGAGGACCCTAAACAGAGCCCAGCTGCAGGAGAGCAGTGGGGCACAGACATCTCTGTGACAGAGTGGAGGCTCTCAGAAAGAACCAGACCTGATGGGAATGAGGAGGAAAGCTCCAGAATGGTTCTGCAGATGGAAGAGATAGAGACTAAATCATCCTCTTCAGCTGTGCCTCAGCAGGGCTGCCCTCATACCTCTGCAGGGCTGGAGGAAGATGAACCCAGCACTCCCACCCCTGGGCCCTTTCCCCGGCAACCAGGCCCTGTCCCTGCAGAGCCAGCCCAGGACGCAGAATCCGAAGGCCAAGACCTGTCCCGGGGCACCAGCCTTGTGAGAGGTGTGGGCACACCGGAGGATGTGAACCCCTCAAAAGAGGTGACATGCAGGGAGGCAAGTTCTGCAGTAGGTAAAGGGACTCTCAAGGACATGAGCCCTGTGACAGAGTATGAAACACCCAGGGATGTGAGTCCTGAACCTGAAGAAAGACCACAAGATGTGGGCTTTGCTACAAGGAAAATACACCAAGATGCAAGTCCTGTTGCAGGAGGACTACACCAAAACATAGACAGTGCAGCAGAGCCAGTCCTGGTCAGAGATCTGGCCACAGGGGAGGATGTCCGAGACTCAAATCTTGTCACTACAAAAGGAGTCCAGAGAATCACAGAAAAGCCACTCCAGGAAGAAAAGCTTGTGATAAAAGAGCTCTCCCAGAACACAGGGCCCAGATCAGGAAAGCTGATGGGAGATGAAGGCTGTGGAGTGCAAGAATTATCCCATGACAAAAGCCTTTACATGAAACAGCAGCCTCCCAAGGCAGAAGAACCAGAACAAAAGACTGAGACCATTATAGGACACCTGCCCCAAAAGGGTCCCGAGTCTGGAGGGCCACTCCACACTGCACATACCAAAGCACAAGAACCGCCTTGGGACTTGGAGTTCAATGTGGGACAAGCTCTGCAAGGCAGGAGCTCTGTGGTAGGAGAACTTGCTAGGGACAGTGACCTTGCTCTGCGGCAGCCAGTGCAGCCTCCCGAAGAAGAAGCTGATGTCCTGCACTCCCACTCCACTGTAACGGGAATACGTCAAGAAAGCACAATGTTCCAGCCTTCAACCTTCAGTGAAGAGCTGCAAGTGAGCAGTGGGATACAGAAAAGAGAGTCTGGGCCATCGATGTGTACTGATGGTAGGACAGAAACTGTGTCCCAGGAGCACAGAGGTGTCACCAAGGTCCCACTCCTGGGCAGCTGGCAGGACAGTGAGAGCTACAAGAAGACCTCAGTGGCCTCTAAGATTAAGATGTTTGAGCAAAGTGAAGCTGAGCGAAGGGCAGCCCAGGAGGAACAAGAGCATTTGCCTGAAACTGAGATGCCACCAAAAGCAAAGGGGAAGATGAATCTGACACAGGATGTGCTTTTGAGCACAGGCCTCATCTCACCTCTGTCGCTGACAGGTACTCCGGTGGAACTGGCATCCAGTGTGGGCTCATTTGCCCTCAAGGGGCAAGGGGCTAGTTCAGGAAACTCCTCTCAGCCCCTGTCTCTGAAGGAAGATGTGTCTGTTGATCTGGAGCATGGAGAAGACAGTGCTGACCTGGCTTCCCCTGACTCCGGCTGTGAACTCACACTGGCAGAAGCCGTGGTAACTCTTCCAATGAACTGTCCGGATGGAAAGTTCATGCGCATGTTGTGTGGCTCTTTATTTACCATGTTCAGTGGCACCTCACACATCCATTGACTGAGAACAGTCGCTTTGCATCCCCTGTCCTTTTATGTATGTGTGTGCGGTCAGGCTTATTTGCTGAATGCAGACCTGCTGGCCAGTTGGTTCATTGGCTTTTTGTTTTGTGATACGTCCCCCCCCGCCCCCCCCCGCCTGACATTTTGGCAACCTGGAGAACGCCACTTGCTAAACCTGAAAATGGGCACCCAAGCCTCATGTCCAGGAGCAAGAAAGGGAGATGGGGGGTTGGATTCAGGAGGTGTGGCTCTGCCACAGGTGTATATACACCGATCAGCAACATGTCCACGCTTCCAGCTTCACCCCTGCATTTCTTACGTTGATAACCCTTCTTGCTTAGCGCACCAGCCTCACCCATCCTCCCCTGTCTTCGGCAAGCTGGTGGCTGGATGATGAAATAGCTTTCTTCACTCTTGTAAGCATTAGATCAGCTCCTATAGAGTTAATTTCCTTAAAACTAACCATTTTCTCTAATCCAGAGCAAATCTCAGGAACCAAGTGGGGAAGAAAAGGATTTATCTGACCCGTCTGTAAAATCCAGCATGAAAGAAGAGAATTTAAAGACTGCTGTTCCAGTGGTCTTACAGGTCTCACTGCTGTTTTACTAACTGCTTTTTGCCATAGTATGATAGCTCACCTTAAGCAGCTGAGGACTGTATGCTTCCAGCTCCTCTCCCCCTGGTAGAGCTGTTGTGAATGTATTTATACACACACACACACACACAAACACATATGCGGCTGTGTTCCTCTTGCATTTGTTTGACACCCTGTTTCTCATACCTCTCAACCTCCCAGCAGTGCAAACAAAAAGTGCCTTTGCCAGCAGAGCCTGGCACATTGCAGGGGATGGCTCTGGCAACAAATGCTTGGACCAGAGTCCAGGAGGTGGGCATTAGTGGGATGATTTCTAAGGGAGAAATGCCTAGAGCAAGATGCAAAATAAAGCAAACGCATGGGTCTAGATTTCCCATCACTTCATGACAAAACATGGCAAGAAGAGATGTACCCTCTGATGGCAGAGTTGAGAGGTATGTCTGTGTTTGGGGAGCAGCTAGTGGAGGGAGGTGGTCCCTGGGCTCTGATCGTGCTGTCAATTACACTGACCCAACACATGATCTGATGCCTTAAGAGTCACCCCTGGTTGCGCGAGGCCTTTGGAGGTGGGCTGGTGGGCAGCTCTGGTGTGTCTAGCCCTCCTCCCTCTGGGGCAATGTCCCCCAGTCCCACATGGATGCTCCACTTGGGCTGAGCTCAGTGCAGTTGGCACGCTCCTCTGCTTCTCCTTCACCATACCTTGCTGATGGGGCCCTTTTCTTTAAAACTCTTCTTTTTTCCCTATGTCTTTTTTTTTTTTTTTTTTTTTTTTTTTTTAATTCCCAGTTTTACCGGTGTATGATAGCATTGGCGTTTGAGCTGTTTCTGAATGTCTCTTGACAGAGCTGTTGTTTTGCATACATCTGCTTTCACCAGGTGCACTGATGTGCCTCTAAGCTGGCCAAGCTTTTCTGTGTGACTGACCCTTTTTTCCAGCGATTAATTACCAGTAGGCTTTTGGCAAAGTCAGATTAAATAACCCTTCTCCCGCCACCCCTGCAAAGTTGCTGCTGTCAGAAAGGTTTCAGTTTCCATGCTTGAGTTGTGTTGAACTCTACTCTGTGATGTTCGCTGCAGCCTTTTCTCCTCCTCTTCCTCCCCCCCTCCTCCGTCAGCGCAGCCCGCGTTGCCATGCCATGCCGTGCTCACTTTCTGCATCTCTCTCCATCATTGTGTCTCATTCAGAAAGCGGGCTTGAGGGAGGGCACCGAGGAGAAAGCTAAGCCACCTCGGCACAGGGCTCCTGAGAGTGACACTGGTGATGAGGAGCAGGACCAGGAGAAGGACGCGGTGTTTCTGAAGGACAGCCACCTGGCCATCGAGCGCAAGTGCTCCAGCATCACGGTCAGTTCAACCTCCAGCCTGGAAGCAGAGGTGGACTTCACAGTGATTGGTGACTTCCACGGAACAGCCTTTGAGGACATCTCCCGGAGCCTGCCCGAGCTGGACAAGGACAAGAGCGAGATGGAAGATGAAGCCCTGGTTTCCTTCCAGCACACTGACAAAGTAGTTCCTGGACTGGAAGAGGATGTCAAAGACAGGGAGAAAGTCTCCCAGCCCAGCACAGATGTCTCCCAGCTAGAGGTACACAGGGAAGCCGTTCCACCAAGATTGCTTCGGTGCTGTCATCTCTCCATGTTCTCTGTCCTGGTGCTTGGTATTGCCTTCATGGTGTGCAGTCCCACATCAATTTGGAAGAGCATGCTAGCTTTCAGACTGCCTGGGTTCCTGTCTGGTGTAAATATTTTACCCTGATGCATGCTCTTGTCTGTCTTGCATGCTTCTTTCTGTTTGGGCAGGGGCATGGCTCTGTCGCATGTTTTGTGCATCTGCTAACCAGAAGAAGTCACCACTGTCTCTTAATACACTGTGTCTGGCTGCCTACCCTGTCCCTCACACCACTACAGCATGTCAGCAGCTGGA
Organism: Aythya marila; assembly: GCF_965140915.1. Lineage (NCBI taxonomy): Eukaryota > Metazoa > Chordata > Aves > Anseriformes > Anatidae > Aythya > Aythya marila. The sequence goes on from NC_139057.1 coordinate 8,755,080, forward strand.
AGTGCACGTTTTGCTAACTGATGGCTCTGTCTCTGTATTTTGCATGAAGTCAGTGCCCAGTTTGTACAGCGAAGAGAAATGTGCTGCCAACTATCCTGTCTGCTCATGCCTGGGCAGGAGAGGTTTGCAGAGTAGCCTGTGAGAGCAGCTCTGAAGGTTGTGGGGGACCAGCTATACGCTGGGAGTGCTTATAGCAGGGCTAAGAAAGCTGCATGTGGCACATGTGTGTCTGAGGGGAAGCTGAGCGTATGCTGCTGAGAGAGGACAGTAGAGCCAGCCCCACCTTGGATGAAATATAGCATGATCTCTGCACGGGACCAGAGCATCTTCTGCTTGGGCCAGTCAGCGCTGGCCACAGCTCCCTAGCCCCAGCCAGGTGAATTCCCCAATTGCTCTCTGGAGCTGCTCGCAGCATGAGTCCAGACCTGGAGCCAGGAAGAAGCTACAGAAGAAAGCAAGTTTCCTCTGAGACAGCCCTTGTTTGGAGCATCATGTGCTGCTGGGCTGTGGGCTTGGATTGTCAACTCCAGCTCTCAGCAGGGGCAGTTGTCTCAGAAATGCTGGGCATATGCTGGAAACCCAAGTTTCCCCAAGTTAGCCTCTGTCTGGCAGCCAAGTGTCACTGCAGCTGTCAGGAACTGAAGCAGATCATAGAAATGCCAAAGGTCACAAGAGAAATAGAATTGGTGGGTGAAGACCAATTTGCCCAGCCCTGCGGTATCTGTAAATCTGTCAAAAAAAATCCCTGGCAACCTTGGGATGGAGCATCGGGTCTGATTTGAGGTATGTCAGTCCTGTAGGGCTCTTTGCATGGTAGCTATTAGCCCAGTGTAGCAGCTGGGCTCTGCTCTTGGTCTGGTGAGGGCCAGCATGACACGTGCAGGTTGTCACACACAGTGGCACTTGCAGAAGATTACAGTGGGGCTCTGATCAGGCACACTGGTGCAGGAGGAGCACTGAAGTGTCCTCCAGGCAGGGCTGCCTTGGTGTGCCCAGGGAAGCAGGTTTTGTGGGAGCAGTGGCTGATTTCCCATGTTTCTTCTACAGTCACGAGCCCTGAAAACGGATGCTGTGACTTTTGGCTTGGGGTTGGGCACAAAGAATCCTGAAGACGCCTCTGCTCCTCACCAGATCAGCACCCCAGAAGCAGCCCAGGTGACATGGCTGGGTCTGTCCTCTTGTGGACCTGCTCTCAGGTGGCTCTGCAGAGCCTAAATCCAGCAAAAACTGGCCCCAGACACCAGTGCTGTGAGAGCCAGTAGCTAAGCTAAGACCATTGGGGTTCTTTGCTTTCTCTTGTCTCGCTGTACTCCCCAGAACATCAATTCAAAGCCTGTCCAAAGTTACTCTGCATTTACTTTTCCATGCAGGCACCCTTGAACCCTTCCCCTACACGTGCTTCCCTTGCCCAGCCTGCCGTGCTGCTGCAGTGCTGGATGTGGCGATGTCTGCAGAGGGGGACGGTCACCGTGTGCTCCGCACTGTGCTGCTGGGCCCACAGGCATTGCTTCCCTGGCAGCAGGGAAGTAAAGCTCCATCTCTGTAGACGTAGCCCCTTCACAGGCACCTCCAGGCTCACGAGGCTGCCTTTGCCTTTGGCAGGTGGAAGGAAGCGCCCTTGGCCACAAAGACACGACAGCTGCTGCTCAGGCAGTCACCGCAGAGACTGTGCCAACAACCTCAGTAAGCGGGGCTGGCCCTCACGGTGCTGGGGTTGCGGATGTCCCGTGCCATCCCCCTGTTTTGGGGAGGGAGGCTGGCACAGGCCGTGCTGCTGGGGTGGGGAGAGGAAGACCTCGCCTCGCCAGCGAAGGCTCTGGGGCAAGCTGCCCTGCTCCAAAGCTGCCCTCTGGAGCTTGCCGCGCTGGCCTGCGCGTTGTGCCTGAGCTCACCTGCCCGTGTGCTCTTCTTTCAGGATAACACCACCAAGCCTGGGAAAGGGGCTGGCCCCGTGACAGAACTTCGCTCTGTGTCACCAGTGAGTGGGGTACGGGAGGGAGGGAGGGAAGGAGAGGGGTAGGCAGTCCCTTGGGGCTGTGCTGGCCATCCTGCTGGCCTCCTGCCTTTGCAGCTCAGTGACCGTGGCTGATCCTGTGGTACTGGGCGAGAGCAGAAGGGTGCATGGGTACTGGGGGGCAAGAAGGCTGGGGAACCATGCCTGTGGTGTTTCTCCTGTGGTGCATGTACGCCCTGAGCATCAGCTGAAGGAGGATAATTCCCCAAAATAAAGTAGCCAAGTTCCTGGTGAAGTCTCAAGTGGGCTGAGATATCTTTAGCGCTGAGGGTGCTGCCAGACTACCCAGGGTCATGCTTAATGACTCCTAACTCCCTGGAGGTGACAGCCGTCAACAACCCTGCCCAGCAGCAGCCCTTCCTGTATAAAGCATCTTCCTGCTTTGATTATTCCTTTGAAATGGAATCAAGCGTGGCCAAATGCCATGTGCCACCCTATGCTGGTCACCCGGTGAGCCTGGAGCCCAGGGAGGCAGTGCTTGGCTTAGGCTTTCCAGATGCTTCCATGAAAAGCAAAGTGCTGTGTTTAGGGACAGAGGAAGCCTGAGAGCCCTGCCTTTACAGTGGCTCTAAGGCACTGATGGGCAAGAGTGAGATGCTGTGATCAAATCATCTCCTTGCTGCGGAGACTTTTTTGTTGGTCTAGGCTTGGGGTAGCTGTTCTGCACCGCATGAAAACACCCATCCAGTCAGAAGCACAGCATGTCATCTTTTCCCTTGCCGTGCTCTCCCCTCAGCGGGGCAGACACGCTCACCTCAGCAACATTGTCCCAGTGGGAAGGTCCCAGACCTTTGGAAGCGCCAAGGGAGCCAGTCTTAAATAAAGGCTCCCCTGTGGCAGCCTCTGCTGACACTGCTGCTCTGTCCTGCAGATCACCGGCAGCTCTGCTGGGAAGGAAGTGCTCACCAGCATATTCAGTGCCACTGCAGAAACCCTCTCCACTTCCACCACTACCCACGTTACCAAGGTAAGAGCATCTCCAAAAGGGGCAGTCAATGTCCCTTGTGCCTTTGGTACCACATGGCTCTAGTAATTTAAAGTCCTATCAGTGAGCACTGCTAACTCCTGAGCAAAGATCCTTTTTCCCCTTAGAGACAGATGAACCCCATCCATTGCTGGTGTCTTGTAAAAAGACTCGTGATCAAAGAACCCAAAGTTCTGCAGGTGACACCAGGCTCGGAGCCAGACACTGATTTGGTGGCTCTTCCTCTCCTCACCTCATCAGTCCCTACAACTGGAGGGGTAGAGAACAAACCTGTGCTCCTGACTCCTTAACTTGTTTCCCCAAGGCCATGAGGTCTCTTCTGATTGCCTTCGGACTTTGTCTTGAAACTTCATTACTGCCTACTTGAAAAAATAGTAACAGGTAATAGTCTGAAGGCTGAAACAAGGCAGGAGGTTTTCTCTTCATGTCCCTAATCCAGGCCCCAGGGAAGCAGCAGACCTCCATGTGAAGTGGGTCTGGTCTGCATATTGGGCCTTCTGTTCCCTTCAGAAGGGAGTCTCCCATGACAAGATCTGTCTCTAAGAAGATGCCTTTCCCCTCCTTACAACCTGAAAAAGTGGCTGCTGGCCTGTGGGAGATCATCATCTGGCCCTTTGCTGCACTCCAAGAGCCCCTGGCCCAGTTCAGCCCTGCTGTGCTACCCATTCAGTGCAGCTAGGCATGACTCCAGGGGATTTCAGACAAGGATAAACTGTGTTAGACTGACTTTGGGTGTTAATCACCCCCATGGACTGTGCCCAAGTGCCATGCCCACCTCTGTGCCTTGGTATATTGGGAGGGAAGGGAGTCACTGGATCAAGAAGGAAAAGCAGAGCTTGGCATTGCTGAAATATTGGTCCTCAATGCAGCAGCGGGGATGGAAGAGAATGCATTACGCTGCCACCAGCGTGTGTGCAACTCCCTGTCCTTGTAACTGGTGTGTGTTAATCCAGGCATACCTCAAGTCAGATCCCTTGTCCAGAAAATCCATAGCACAGCTGCCAGGCACCTCACACCAGTGCCAGAGCACCTCACCTCATCTCATCTATGGGAGCCATGTTCGTGTTGGTATATTGGATTTATTAGAGATTGGCTCAGGCAAGGGGGAGAGATGTTAGAAAATTAAGGAGGTGTAGCTGCATCAGAGGACCTCACCCATAGCCACTTCATTCCCAAAGTAAGTACACATAAATGAAAGTAGAAACCCGGCAAGAGTGGTGCTCCACTACCTGCCTGCCACTGGCCCTTTTCCTTTGCTGTTACTCCTACACTCCCTGTGATTAGCTGTGTCGTGCTAGCTCCAACCATGCACTGAGTCAAGCTTAGGGGGAGATGCATGAAACAACCAGGGAGTTCCTAAGATGATGCTGGCCTTGTCCCTCCTCTGGTGGGCAGTTACACCTGCCAGGAACTGGTTTGTTGGGTGCTCTCCAACTCCTCTCCTTCACACGCAGACAGAGGCAGCATGATGACTCTTGGATTCTGAATCTTACTATCTGTCCTGTGACCAAGCGGCTGCAGGCAAGGCCTTGTGTTAGTCTTTTTTCCCCAAAAGCCTGTGGGCTGCAAGGTGTGGGGCTGAGGCAGGGCACCGGTCCTGGAGGGCTGCAAGTGAGTGCTGTGTCTTTTTCTTGTGCAGACTGTGAAAGGAGGATTTTCAGAGACCAGGATAGAGAAACGCATCATTATCACAGGAGATGAAGATGTGGACCAGGACCAGGTAGGAGCACAATACCCTGGCTTTGCCCAGCTGTGGCTGCCCCTGGCTATGTCACTCAGTGCTTCTGGTTCTGGCTTGTACATGTTTGGTCCTTCACTCTGAAAACAGAGCCCTGAGGCCCCAAACCTACCAGCACTGCACAGACCATAGAAGGGGGCAGTTGTGTACCTCCAGGAGGTACAGTGGTACTCACGGGAAACCCCAGCTCCATCTCGGAAGGAGTAACATCAGTCATCACCCACTTGGCCTGCAAAAGGACAGGATCATTTGGTTTATACTGAGCAAGAGTTCCCAGCCCAGCTCCCATCAGCACCTGTTGCAGAAGTGAAGCAGCAGTACAGATTACGTTTCCAGTTGCCTTTTCTCTGTTGCAATACCCTGCAGTGAGACAAGTTCTCCCTTTCTTTCAGTCTTACTATGGGCTGACTCCCTCCAGGTGACTTTGTTTTGCATCTGCCTCCATGACATAGGAACAAAAAGTGAAAAACTTCTTACTGACATAAATCCCTCAGGCTGCAGGGTCATTTCCCTGTGAGCTAATTCTTTGGGATTTGTTGCTTAAAAAATGAAATTGAAGTTCTAAAGTACTTTAAAGTGATCTTCAGCAGGCTCTAAAATTAATTCTAGATTTTTTAGAATTATAATAAATTTAGTAAAAACACTATTTTAGTTTTTTTTTTTTCTAGGGTATTTCTGCAGAGAATTGCTGCTCTTCCTTTGCTTGGGTTTCTGAAGGGAGCCTGGGACATTGTGCATCTCTACAGAAAAGACAGCAAATGAAGGGCAGTGCACAAGGCCTCCCAGTGCTGTACAAACACCTGGTCGGTGATAGGTTCCAGCCTTTTCTGCCAGGCCATTATGTGTAGCTTCAGCTTTGAATCTCTGCATCTGTGTCTGCCTGGAATCCCATTCAGCTCCAGCTGCTTTTCATCTGCTGGTTGAGAGCAATGCTAGTACCAGACTTGATGGAAATGTTAATGAATACTTTCATCATTCTGATTTTAGGCACTGGCTTTAGCAATCAAAGAGGCAAAACTACAGCATCCTGACATGCTGGTAACCAAAGCTGTGGTATACAGAGAAACAGAACCTTCTCCAGAGGAAAGAGACAAGAAACCTCAGGTAGGTGGAGAAGTTACCAGGTACAGCTTATACCTGCTGTGTAAGAGATGTATGTAATAAAGTGTCTGTGCATATCCCGGACACCATATCATGTGTAATAACGCAGTGGAGTCCTTTGCAGAGGTTCTTCACTGATGCTTGCTTAGGTCTCCATGCGATTGCGTAGGCAGAGCATGCATTTCCACAGTGCATGGGCTTTGCTCACCTTCCTGCTCAAACAGCCCGGGCACATTTCCACAGCTAGTCATGGTCGGTATTTGGGACTGACCCCACCAGCTGCAGGTGCTGGTAGCAATTGCTGCTGCTTTGTGACACAGGAGTGGCAGCTCTCAGCCAGCAGTTCCAGTATGATGGTGATTACAGGCATGGCCACATGGCTGTGGTTATAAAGCCAGTGCCACATCACCAGAAGCAATGTTGTATATGTCACCTTGCTCTCCCACTCAGCAGAGGGTTCAGAACCATTTGCATGTAAAGAGGAAGGACCTGCTCATCTCCCTGGGGCAGGGAGTGGGAGAGGTGATACCAATATGGATAGCCTGAGAAACTTGGCAACAGGTTTTGTAGTCATTCCCAAGTATCAGACCAGTATTGGCAAAAGAGGTTTTTATAATCCCTGTTCCCCAGGTTGTCCTTTTAGAACCATGCAGGTGCAGGCAGCAGCACACAAGGTTTGCATCTCCCTGCAGGTACCTCAAATCAGATACAGCTCCGCACACATTTTTCTCCAGGGCAAAACTGGCTTGAGGAGTCCTGCTCTACTCTTACCCCCTTATTCTGACCCCTTTGCTCCCCGATCAGATTGCTACAGCTATTTTGTAGCCATCTGTACAGCAAGACCATGGCACCTCTCAACAAACATCTGTACTAGAGCAGCTAAGGGGCAGAGGAGCATGTTGAAAAAGGGAAGGGGAACTTTTGAAGGCAGCTTCACTACTGAAAAATGTTTGAGGAGCTCAGTTGCGAGCTAGACAGTACGTTTCAAGAGGCCTCTTGGAAATGGGATTTCATGTTTCTTTATTATATGAAGATTTTCAGTTTGGAAGGTCAGAAAAGGCTGTTGCATCTGTCTACTTTTACTTCCTTTAACACAGCACAAATAAGCCTAGACATTTTTGCATCTCTTAGGGAGCCACTCAGTTATAATTTAATGGCCTAAAGTAATCAGTGATCCACTGATATCTCCCCTATACACCAACACCAGCTGAGTGAGAACTAAAAGGTCCTTCTAATGACCGACATCCTGGTAAAGAAGTGAAAATAGTGTCCCTAAATGTTTGCAAATTTACTGTCCATTGCCCTCATACAAACAGGAAACCTGTTATAGTCGAATAAGTCAGAAAAGGAACACCCCGTGACCAGTCATTTTCATCTGCCTTGTACAGGAATCTTGACCAACATGTTCTTGGAAGTCAACATCTGTATTCAAACCTGGAGAACAGTGAAGAAGGAGCCTTCATGCTGGATTTGTCAGCAAGACATAGACATCCTGGCTGCAATGTTTATGGCGAGAGACAAAATTTTTAAAAAAGGAATAGCAAATATATTATATATATATATATACATACACACACACACACACATATATATATATATATAAAAACAGGAAACAAAATGCATCCTTGCACTGCTGCTATATGCTGGAAATGAATAGCAAACAACACCAACAACAAACAAAACCACCCTCTTTGCAGATAAATTGAAGAATTTACTGGATTGGTGATAAAATAAGATTATAAAAACATAATTATAACAATAATACAATAAGCCACCATCCTGCATGTTACATTAAAGGATACACAATCATGAGTTCATTTGTTGCACATTAAATGGAAAGGAAAACTGCTTTGCAACAAAGCAAGAAATAAGCAAACTGAAATAAAACAAACACAAGCAGAAGCAAAACCATTCCCCACCTCTGGAAAGAAGAGAGAAAAACATTGAGTTTATTACTTTAGAGTTATTTTCCGATTTGGAAGTTTGATTTCGCCCTTCTCCTCATTCCATGCTGGTTCTTTTGCATCTTTTGGGGTTCTGTTAACTCTTCCCCTTCTCTGTGCACTTGTCCAACCTCTTGTTCTCTGAAGGTATTTAAGAATTGATTTCATTTCAAACAAAACAAATTATATGTATATGGTTTCTCATTTATAAAAATGCAGCCTGTAGGGGTTTCATATGGATGTGCATTTAAGTTATGTATATTATTATATATAACAAGGGGGGAGGGGGGGAACAATACTGAAATAATTCAACAGCACTGGTAAACATGATGACATTTTTAAATTATTACTTATTTGATTGACTGTGGTTGGTGTATTTTAAGACTCTTAGATCACATTGGGACTCTCAGTCCTGCAAGAAGAGAACAGGGAAGGTGTCAGCCGCTGCTGTTTGGAGGGAGGAAGGGGAGAGAGAGAGGTGGGAGAAGTCCTGCTGACTGATCCACATGACAGAGGAGGGCTGGGTTTCCTGTTGCAGTATGTGGTGTTTGGAAAAGGTTGCTCAGTGGTGAGTTGGCAGGGCAAGGAAGGAGGTTCAGGCTGCTCCTGCAGCCCTAGATCCTCTCCCTGGCTCCCACCCAAAGGCATCAGCATCAGCTGGGATCAAGGTTGCAGCTGCAGGACCATGTTCATCACTTCTCTTCAGCTCATTGAGCTGTGAAGACTTTTGGGTTGTTTTGGATTGATTTGCATTGTTTCTGGACCCCAGTAATGCAATTACTTAAGATTTGTAGTAGGAAGGGTTGGAGGCAGAATAGTTGTTTCTGCCCTGCTTTCCTTCCGCCCCGGCTGCGATGGTTAGTGATGGTGATGGCAGAGCAATGGCAGTCCTTCCCTGTCCTTGCCTCCAGGTGCTGCCCAAGGGCAGGCAGTAGAGAGACCACGTTGTCTCCATCACTGCAGTGTCCCAAATGTACGAGGCTGGATGACAGAGCCTGGTTCTTCTATGTAAGGAGGCATGTGTCAAGGAGATACCAGTGAAACTGCCTGCCCCACAACTCACGATGACTCTGCCTTTAGAGACAGACCTTCTCTATGGCTGCCTTTGGAAGGGGATTATGGGCCAAGCCCAGGGTCTTGTACACTGTGAACCAGGCAGTTAGACTTGGAACAAAAATCAGAAAGGAAAGGAAATTAACACATTTCCGTTTTGGGATTATCTCTATCTCCTGCGTAAACAGAAGGGCCCACAATTCTGCACCATTTTGCCTTTAGTCTCCCATCCTTCACATAGACTGCCCAGAAATAGGTGCATTTAACCGGTTTCTGCAATGGATCTGAGGATGACGGTGAGCAGGGAGAGCCTGAACCATTAGGATGTTGTGGGCAGACCTGCCTTACCAAATCTCCTGTCTTGGTCTCTGGCAGCCTTGGATCATCAACTGCTTGCTATTGTGTCCTCATGAAGTCTGTTCTCCTTCTGGTGTATAGGTTTCCCCCGCAAGCATTGAAGACTTGAGCACAGGCTACTTGGACAGTGGACAGAGCTGATGGCTGATGCCAGTGCAGTCATGTTCCTGAAGAAGTTGGTTGTGGGGTCTCCCTCAGCTTCTGTCTGAGTGTGTTCATCTGCTTGTGACCTGCTGCTTTTAGAGACCGGACCCCAAAACAGAAAGAATTAAGCCAGTTGCAGAGAGGCTAATTTTCTCTCTTTCCTTTTTATGTACATCCAAGCCAGCTGTCAATAGCAGTCACACTTTCAGAGGGACACACCGGGTGACAGAGGACCAGTTCTCAGTGCCTGCACAGGGCATCTAGCCCTTCTTGCCTATTAGCAATGACCTGCACACCGTGCTGGTTGTTCTTCAGCACACTGTAGTTCGTACTCAGAGGAGACCATGTGGCTTTGCTACCCTTACAACCAACCACAGGCTACTCTGAAGATAGATACCTGCATTTTTCATCATGTGTACCATTATAAAAATGAAGGTTACTCTTTAAATTAGGGGCCTTACACAGTTAGAATTGATGTGAGTTTGGACTCAGACTAGTTATGTGTGGAGTGAATGGATCCAGTTCCCTGGCTTCCGTAACTTGTTTAATGGGGGTGACGATGTTCAAAAAAAAAAAAAAAAAGAAAAGAAAAAAAAAAAAAAAAGAAAAGAAAAAGAAGAAAAAAGGAAAGAAAAAAAAAAAAAGGAAAAAAGTTCACTGCTTGTTCACCTGGTGAGGTGTGGGTTTCTGCTGCTCAGCAACAACTGATGCCCCTGCAGGTTTGGCTCTTGCAGCCTGCCCCTTGTGTTGCTGCCGTTTTGGATAGCTGATTACCATTTGTTTTCTTCCAGGGGCCTTTCTGTTGAAAGGAATGAGAGACATGAGTGCCTGTTTTTACCTGATCCCATAAATCCATTCCAAACCTGGCCTGCAATTGCATGAGTAATATTAACAGTAACAATAACAATAAATATTTATTTTTATTTGAAAAGCACCTTACCAATCAGCTGCAGTGCTCTGTTGTTCCTTCACTAACTCCCGTTTTCTCTTCCCTTGTTCTCCTTCTCCCCCCTTCGGTCATACTCCTTTTCAGTGCTCGGTGGTGTATGCGTGTGTGCTCACTGTTCTTGTATTCAATAAAAGTGAAATAAATGTGTTTGATGCTAAACCAGCTTGTGGCCTCATTGGACTCTTTCCCACCAAGAGGATGGACCAACTGGGGGATGGGAGGCATGTCCAACCAGGTTTTCTGCACATTAAAACACTGGCCTCTCCCTTGTATATAGCAAAGACGCCAGTTTGGGTATTGCTGTCTAACGGGGAGGTGAAAGAAAGGTGTTCTTTATGGCTTATGCCTCAGCTCTGCTGTGTGGCGTATTTGTATGATGCAGTTAGGAAGGCTATAGTGGTCGTGAAGATGTTCAAAACACAGGGAGGAGGGGGCTGCGCTTGTCTTTGAGGAGCTTCCCCTGCCCTGGGAGGTGATGCTGCTGTCCGGGTGTCTGTCCCGGGCTCTCAGTCTGTCTGTCCCACCACGGGGCTCTGGGTGTGCAGCTAGGGGCTGACTGCCAGCTTCGGGGGCTGGATAAGCGACAGTCCTTCCTGGGGGGGAGGAGGGACGCGATTTTGGGTCGAAACGAGGCAACTGCTGGCCTTGGAGCGGGAGGCAGCTCTCTAGGAGCAAGGAGGGGGGGGCACAGGAGAAGGGCGCCGGCTGCCAGGCGGGGAGACCTGCGGCAGCGTGGGACTGTGGGCAGGGAGAGCATCCCTGGAGGCACCCTGCGAGCTGCGGGGAGCCCCGGAGAGCCTTTGTGGCCCGAGCGGGCCCGGAACGGCGGCGCTGAGGCGTGGGGCTGCCCGGGCGCTTTCGGGGAAGGAGCGGGCGGGGCGGAGCGGGGCAGGGCCGCCTCTCTCTGCGGGGCCGCCCGGCGCTGGCGGTCGCAGCGAGCCGAGCCGAGCTCAGCCGAGCTGAGCCATGTCGGGGCCGCAGCTGGACCCCGAGCTGGCCAAGCGCCTCTTCTTCGAGGGCGCCACCGTGGTGGTGCTGGGCGTGCCCGAGGGCACCGAGTTCGGCATCGACTACAACAGCTGGGCCGTGGGGCCCCGCTTCCGCGGCGTCAAGATGATTCCCCCCGGCGTCCATTTCCTTCACTACAGCGCTGCCAGGGGAGCCGGCAGCCGGGAGACGGGGCCGCGGGCGGGCTTCTTCCTCAGCCTGCAGCGCCGCGAGGTGCGGGTGCTGCGCTGGGACGCCGGCAGCGAGGCGGTAGACCTGGCGGCCCCAGCTCCAGGGGAGGCTGAGGCCTTCAGGGAGAACCTGCAGGAGATGGACAAGTTCCTCGGGCCCTACCCGTACGAGAGCTTGAAGAAGTGGATTTCCCTCAGCAGCTTCATCAGCGAGCCGGTGGTGAGGAAGCTGCAGCCGGAGAGCGGGCAGATCAGCGCCTTCTCCGAGGTGCTCCCGGTTGCGTCAGGGAAGCACAGCGAGGACCGTGCAGGGCAGAAGCTGCCCCCGTACGATGCGGGGTGCAGGAGCTATGCCGAGGGCATGGCACGGCTCCCCGAGATGAAGCCGAGGGCTGGCACTGAGATCCGATTCACAGAGCTGCCAAAGCAGATGTACCCCGATGGGGCTACTCCGGAGGAGATAACCAGGCACAGCATGGACCTGAGCTACGCGCTAGAAAAAGTGATCAACCAGCGATACGCCAGCCAGCCTCAGGATTTGCTTGGTGAGTACAGAGTGTCCCACTTGGGTGCTTAGGAAAAATGAAGTCGTTTCACTGTAAAAATGAGAGCCCCAGCATGAAGCCTTTGGACTTTGTCCACGTGTGGCCTTTTAAATGCGTGACTGCACGGGACAGAGAAAGTTTTTGGGGCTGCAGTCTGCAGGGCCTGTATTATTAGTGGTACCAGGGTGCGAGTGCTCACATTCATAGTGTCTGTTGCTTCTCTTGCTCCTTGGTGCTGCACTAATACATTTAGAGCCTGGATTGCCTCACATTAAGTTAAAAGCATCCACTGCAGCTGGCTGTGGTTGGGGGGCACTGCAGATCCCCCCCTGGCCAGCAGGCACAGCATGCTGCTGCTGGTGTGCAGGTGCCAGCCTGGCAATTTGGCTATGAAATGATTTGAGGACAGAGCCAGTAGGGTCCTGGGGGCATTGAACAGGGCTGAACATTGCAGTTCTCAGGTTCTTCTCCCCTTCCTGGTGGTGTGCTGGTATCGGTTCACCAACAGGCACCAGCAGGGAGGCACATGGAGATCCTGTACTGGAGCTGCGCCTCCTGGTCACAGTGCTGTAATTACTTGCTAGCCTTCTCTGACAGCTTGTGATACAAATAAATATCAAATCTGTGGCAGTCCTGGGGGGTGTGTTCAGTGGCAGCATGGACAAAGGACATGAGCCAGAGCGTCAGGATTGCTGAGCTTTGGAGTAAGCCTTTGTTTTTCCCTTCATCCATCTTTTCTATATTAATGTTATATAGTTCATTCTTTATCAAAATTGTTGTAGACAATTCTAGAATACACAAAGAGCTGCTTACATCGTCATATGTTAAGTTTCCCAGAGCCCTGGGAAATGGTGACACCATTTTTCTGGCTGATGCTAAGCATCCAGTGAGGAAATGTCCTGGCTCTTAATTCAATGATGGAAAAACATCCATTAATCCAATGCTCACCTCTTCCAGTGTTCCAGCACCCTTCTGCTCAAAGGCATTTGCACTCCTGTATGGCTTTAGAAACCCAGGTACAGGAGGAACAAATGCTTGCAGAGTACCAGCTGTGTCTGTTTTTATAATGGTGTATCCTGAGTGTTTTTAAGAAGATGGACGACACTGGAAGTCCTAAGGTAGCTCTGTACTTTGATTTCCAGCACAGTCACTCTCCAAAGATGATCATTAGAGTTACAGCGAGCTCTGCCCAGTTATGCTAAAGCTGAAGAACAGAGCATTAGGAAATAGTATTTGGAGTATCAATTGCTGTTAGCAGAATCACTTGGAAGGCAGAATTTTGTTTATATGCAAAAGTTAAACCAAGCAGCTATGCAGTCATTTACAGAGATTTTAAGAGGACGTGTACTTTGGATATTGTTTAACTTATGTAGCTTTTATTTTGTTTTGTTCAATATGTGCAGCTGAGTTGCAGTTTGCTTTTATTTGCTTCCTGATCGGGAATGTATATGATGCATTTGAACACTGGAAAAGACTCTTAAATATTCTGTGCCGTTCTGAAGTTGCTGTTGGAAAGTATCAAGACCTTTACACAAATCTCATCTTTGTGCTGTATCACCAGCTCAATGAAATCCCATCTGATTTTTTTGTGGACATTGTCTCCCAGGATAACTTTTTAACCAGCACCTTACAGGTACGTCTGTGACTATCCCTTGAAAAATGGGAGTGGGAGGAGAGGACTTACAGAAATGCCACTTGCTTGTCATCCCCAAGCTTGATCTGATGATGAGTTTAATGATGAGTTTTATTGATCTTCTGCCTAGAAGAGTTTGACGTATTATCAATTTGAGTTAGTCAGCATGCACAGAGGCCAGCAAAGTGAGGCAGTGAGATAAAAGACAAATGAAGATAGCTACAACACAGAATGGGGACTGTGTCTGTTTTGTTGTTTTCCTTGCAAATAATGCTGGAAGTAGTCTGGTAACATTAGCACAGTTTTAGAGTTCTGGAGCAGCTCATCTAATGTGACTGGATTGTACCAGCATACTTTTTCTAAAAATGATTCATGCTTTTAGCTGCATTAAGCTGAACAGCTGTGAGAGAGGCTGAGCAAGTGCAAGATGATGTCTGTTGATATTTTTTAAAGTATTTATTTTTTAGATTTTCTTCCCCCAAATACCATTCATTTAAAAAAAAAAAAAAAAAGGGAAAAATAGTGTAGCATAAAATACTGATGATGATAATTTTTGGTCAGCTTGAATGGTATGATTAGCATGCAGAAAAGTTGAAGTTAAAATTATTTAGTTTAGGGCATTGATAGTATTTAAATTTTAGTATTTAAATAGTATTTATTTTTTTTTAAATAGTATTTAAATTTTAGGGCATTGATAGTATTTAAATTTTATTGCCATTCCTGCTCGTTTTATACAAAGGTAAAGGTTTCCTAGAATTAAATTCTCACTCATAGGAAATCTATGGTTAGTCCAAAATGTAGAAATGCTCTGCTTATACTGAGGTGGGCCTGAGCAAATCTATAAACCAGCAGCAGTAAAGCCACTTACTTCCACTCACTTTAACCATGCGAACGGATCAGCAAATAGACAGAAATTTCATATCTAAGGAAAACTTAGATTAAAAAAAAAGCCGTAACCGAATACACTGGTAAAACTCAGCAATAGAAATTTAATCACAGCAGGAACCAGTAGTAAGTTATGTTAGAGATGCTTGTGGCAAATTGGTATTGCATTCTCCTTTCTTAGGGAATGGTTTCTTTTCTCTAGTTGTAACTCCAAGATCCTGCTGTACATTTTGGAGAGGGGAGGGGGGGCTGAAGCAGTGCTAGGGAGTTGTGTTACCCAGTCTCTTCATGTGCACAGTCAGCAGAGTTAACAGTCTTACTTGGATGTGGACAGGTGGATGGAAGTGCCAAATGGGAGAGGCTGGGGGGTGTTATCTGTGTGTTCAGCTTTGAGCGCAGCAATTTTATCTTTGGAGTTTGATCTAAAGCAGGAAGAGTGCAGCATAACCTCCATTGAGTATGCAACCTTGACAATGTTTAAAGAAAGAAAGATTGATGAAATAAGTTATGAAATTTAATGTGCAATTCATTGAGGAGAAGTGGGAGGTATAATCTTTTAATCTTTTTTGTCATAGCGGTCTTTCTGTGTAAGGGAGCTGTGTTACCAAGAGTTAGTTTTACACTACAACGATCAAGGAATGGGCAAATGATCATAAGCAAAGCAACAAACTTTGCTGTTCATTGTCAGTGTTTTATGCAGCTGTCAGTGGGTCTCTTCCAAGTAAGAATTAGTTTTTTACCCCAAGCAGTTTTTCCTTCAATTCCATTGTGCAATGAAATTTTTCTTTGACTTCTGAATTATAAATTTCTTCCTATGGAAATGAATTCTGGACCACAAGTTTGGTATAGGATCAGAAGTGGGCTGATGAGAGATGGGATTTCAGGATAAATGACCTGTTTAATCATACACAGGTACTTTAACTCTTAAAATGCCAACAGAAGGCTGTGAATTTATGAAAAGTTTACAGATTTGTGCGTTTGAATGGTGGGGAGGAGCCAGCCTCAATGGTTATTCCAGATTTCAGTGCCCTGTGCTGAAATGAATAGCTGTGCTCGGAATAACTGGACTTTTTCAAGAGAGCTCCCATTTCTTTCTTACCTTCAAGACATTTTATTGCATTTCCTCTGTTTTCTAAGGTGTTGATTATACAATATTACAAAAATATGCTGGGAGATCTCGTGGTCCATCCAACCGTGAAAAAAAAATGGTATAATTACCTGTTGGCCTTGTTGATTCATGCTGTAAAATTGGATATGTGGCAGATAAAAATTCACAGTCTCTTTTTTTCCCCTCCTGCTCTGCCAGAGGGTTTTTCTTGCTCACACTTACGTATTGCAGAATTCTGAAATATGCTTATTTAATAACATATATACTTCTGCCTGAAACAAAGTTACTACCTTAGTGCAAATATTTCTAAGGCTAACTCAGTGGAATACAAGCAGAACGTCCGTCTGTCTTGGCTGTGGGATGAGAGGCAAAGTGCAGGCTTTGCACTTAGGTTGCCCCCAAGACGTTTTCCAGGATGTCTGATCCTTTCCCAGTGGACCTAACTTTAAACTTTACGTGGTACACACTGTTGATGATGCACAGTTTGTGCCACAGCTGAGTTCTTACTGACATTTGCTCTGTTCTTTTAGGTGTTTTTTTCCTACACGTGCAATGCTGCTGTTGAAAGGACCCTAAGGAACAAGGCTGAAAAATTCAAGGCTCACCTAACGAAGAAATTCAAGTGGGACTTTGAGGCAGAGCCTGATGACTGTGCTCCTGTAGTGGTAGAACTTCCTGAGGGTGTGCAGGTGGACTAAGCAAATCACCCACTTAAAAACAGCTTTTTAAAGAACTTTGTCTCTACGCCTTCTTTAACTTTTCCAGCTTCCTAAAGTCTGTTTCTGCATCTAATTCCTCTTTGTGCTGTAGAAACAAATGTAGAAAACATGGAAGGAGGAAGGATTCATCATCTCATGAGAAGATCAGAGTTACTGGAGCTGTTTGAATACAGTCGTATGGATGTTTTGGACACTTCGTTTCTGTTTTCTAGCTCTTCTGCAGCAACTTCTCATTCTGTACTGAACCAACTACTAGACCCTTGGTCTCTTCTGTCCTCCTGGACTGGAGGTTGCACCCAATTCAGACAGAAACTGCATTTAACGCTTGGAGCCTTTACTGATCGTGTTTGCTGTCTCAGGAGTGAGGAGTGTAAGCCCACAGTAGGTCATCACAGCTTTTTGCAACCTGAGCCCAAACTGTGAATGGGGAACCTCTGCTTTTCTAGGCTTGAATTACAGGAATATAACCAGAACTGTTTCAAAACTGTTGGAGACTTATGCTGCTTACTGTGATTTATTCCCATGTTGTGATGGAGGACTCAAAGCCACAGCAGAATTCAGGCCTATTTTATACCACTTTTATACTGCTAATACTGAGATTTTATACCGCTAATACTGAGATAGCTTTTCTTCTAATTCTGTTGAAGCTTTTGTATTTACTGCAGATGCTCTGTTTAGCATGATGTAAACAAATGTTAAAAGTTTGATAATGAGAAATATAGTGACTGGAAAATAGTCACACAGGTTTTAACAGAGGAGAGCCAGTTTAAGATAAAAGGTCAGACTTTCACATGAACTGGACACTTCCACTTTGTTGTAAACAGAAATCTCAAGTGCTTTCACAGGTGATGGTCTTTCCTTTCTCCTCATCCCCACAAGGTAGGCTGTAAGAAAATTCTGTGGGGCTCATTCAGAGCTGCACAAGGATTTAGTCCTGTAACTTGCTTGTTACTTTCTTAGCTGTTAGACTCCTTCAGGTATTTGTATGCATGTCTAACAAAATTACATGCTTGTTAGTCTGTAAAGTTTAAAATAAATCTTACTCTCCTGGCCTTGCCTACAGAAAACGTCTGTACAAATTTTTTATGAATTATTTAGCCTAAGCTTTTGGTATTATGACACTGCTGTGTCCCTCACTTTGGGATGTCCAGTGTCACAATGGTATCTGTGGTATCAAAGGACAACTCATAGTACAATGGTATATGGCATGATGCAGAGATGTTCTAGGAAGAAGGTATGTGGTGATGTGGTGCTATAATCAGAAACTTACCACAGGAATCAGCTGTCACAAGCCCTTGTGTGCTGCTTCGTTACCATTTCCTCACTTTCCCTACGGGATTCAAACTCCATTACTCTGTTGTCTTGATTTGTCCATTTTAAATACTCAGTATTGGCCAAGTGCTCCTAGGGGAGGTTACTCCAACTCGGTGAGTGTTTTGTTCTTAAATCTTTCTTTACATGCTTTTTTGTCCTTGAGATCTTGTATACTGTTTGACTGTGCTCTTCTTCTGCATTGCTCTTTGTTTGCTTATATCCACAGGGGGTACTGTTTTTGCAGTTGCCATTTGGACAAATAATTTGTAAGGAGTATTTCCAGATTTGATGAAAGATGCCTTTCAGTTTGTTGGCTCTTTGCACCAACCTGATGACTGGTTCTGTTGCTTTGGAGCAGAACAGGGGTTACTGATGTAAGTAAGCAGCAAAGGTAGCATGGAGCCCAGGGACCTTCCTGTGTGGAAGGGAAACAGGAGGATTAGTGCTCTGCTTTTCCTGGCTCAAAACCAGCCTGTCCCAGCAGCCTCTGTGACTCTCAGCAGACTGTCCTGGCAGTGCTCGCACTTGTTTGATGGATAGGTTAGTTTGAATGTGTCTTTGGAAATTAATTACTGGTTTTTGTTTTTGAGATTTAACAAAGCGTGTAAGAGCCAGATTCCTATAATGAACTACACTGTTAGCAAACAAGAACAGAAAATGTAATTGTCCTTCCATTGTGCTTTTTTTTTTCCTTTTTGCAAGGTTGTAATAGCAAGAGGTAATATCTTTAATTAGACCCACAAAACAGGTGGGGAAGAAATAGGCCTTTGGGGAAACTGTTGTTAGATGTGGAACAGAAGTGGTGAACATTCAGCTAAATACAGGTTGAGGTCAGGTGCTCAGAATTCACCTCTGTTACGTGAATCAGTTGCATACTTGAGGGGAAGAGGGAAGCTGGCACATACAAAGCAACATATGTTGGTTGTTGGCAAGGGGAGGGGGGTCGTAAATCTGGGAGGGGAAAGAGGAAGGCTGTTATTCTTGCTGAAGTCTGCAGGAAGGAGGATATAAAAGGAAAGTTGTAACGTGTAATGGAAGAAATATTTTCTTGCCTTTATATAGCCTAAGGTGATCTGTTGCTATAATAACACTACCCCTTCTTTCCAGCTAAGACAGATATAATAATCTGGAAGCAAAAGAGAGATTTGTGTGTGTGTGTAAATATACATTACTGCAAGTTAATGAAGTGTAAGAGGTGATGTCAGCAATGAATTAGGGTCAGGCTGAGCAGCTTCTGGTGCGTTGTGAAGTAGCACTGATGTGTGAGGTATGTTGGCTTTCTGATTATGTAGAGAGTTGTCCAGCTGCCAGAGTTGTGCAAATGAGGCAAACTGGTATTGTTTCTGTCCTGTGACTTGTGCTTGCACTGCAAATTGTCTTGAAGCTTGGACTCTGCTCAGTACTGGGTGAGGCTAATCACTTAGAGATCTACAATGGCATGAGCTGACCACTGGATACCCTGAAGATGCACTGGAAACCACGTCTACGATGCAAAGCTCATTGTGGTTATATTCAACCCTGAGAGCCACCATTCCATTTTTTTCCCTTTACTCCTAGGCTCAGTAACATTAGCCAAACCAGAGTTTTGAGACTCAGTGATATTTATTCTGTTTGTGATGGCCTCTGTTCTCCTGCACCAGACTGAAGAGAGTTGCTCCTGTTTCATCGACCCTGCAAGTTCAAAGATGTGAAACCATCTAGCTGGGGTTGGAGAAAGCTGCCCTCCCGTCCCAGTGCTGTGGCACTCCCTTATTTTGTTGGGAAAAGAAATGGCCTGCCAGTTAATGCTGCTTCCTTTGCCATTCGACCTCCATCTTTCCCACTGTCAGAAAGACAGATGGACCATTTCCATTGTTTTTCAGGTGGACTGCTGCTGATGGCTTCATTGTGTCACCAATGAACATCTACAGTGTAGTTTTGCAGTTTGTTTTCACGTGGGAACTATCTCACCAGTGTTTTAGCTCCTGTGACAGCAATGCTTGCAAACCTCGCACAGCACCAAGGCCATGCAGTGTTAACGCTGTGCAGACAGGTAGAGGTATTTTTGTCTGCAGTGCAAACTGAAGATGAAACCGAGCAGATGCTGAAGCTGTAGAAAACAATCACTGACACTGCATAGCTTGTTAGTACTGTGTTTTTAACAATCTGAAGTGAGCTTAGGGTTGTTTATTATTTGAAACAGCAACTCTTCCTCAGTCCTTTTTACACTGCTTAATGGTGAGTTGAATTTGTAGTTATTTGCTGAATGGTCTCTAATGCTAACTCAAGCTTTTCTGTGTATGTCTTATTTCAGTTAAAATCTTCTATGTTTTTATTAGGCTATTCTATTGTTTGTTAGTGTTGTACCCTTATTTTTCTAATCCAAAAATAAGAAACGATAGAGACCTATTTGTCATTTGTGCCTCTAGCAATTAGCAGGAGAGAGAGATTTTTAAGTATCTTGACATACATCACCTTTGTTTGGGGCAACGTTTATTTCCGCTACTGCTCAGGTGCACCTTTGACAGCTGGACAAAGAAAATGTCAGCTGTTGTTGATGGAGCTGTTGGCACCGAGCTTCTGGAATATGGACAGAGACGAAACAGAATGTCTTGATCCCTTCCTCTGAAAAAGGAAATAACCTTCCCCTGATACTGCTGTGCTTTGTCCAGCAAAGCTATGGCAGTGGTTTATTCTGCAGCCCTGTTACTATAAAAGGGATGTGCTGTGAATGGCCATTCCTTCGTGATGTGGTCAGCTACTTCACAGCTATTTCTGCTCCCCCTCAGAGAATGTACACCTCCCATCTTCACTGCGTGCAGGCTGCTGAGCAGACTGGGAGCCTGTCCCACTGAGGTAAGTGTTGTACAGGCCACAGAGTGGAGCTGAAGTACAGCTGGGAGGATGTTCCAACCAGCGTGGCCGAGCTGGAGCCTGTAATTAATACAGAGGAGTCATTGACTCTGCGGGGGCCACTTTAAGAGAGCATAAATGAGCTGCCAGGCAGCCTTACTACAAATAAATAAACTAAGTCTAAATGGGTTAATCAATAGGAGGAAAAATCCATATACACAGACTTTCAGAGCCACTGTTTTGGATTCATTGGGTGTGCTTCAGCCGGCTCTGAGGGCTTTGCACTTTCAGGAGGAGCATGCTGCTGTCAGGGCGCAGCAGCTGGTGCAGAAATGGGTCATGCAGCTGTAGCAGTGGGGCAAGGTCTGGACCTTGTGGGCCTCCAGCAGAGCTTGGCTTACGCTCCCAGCAGCGCTGATCAGCTGCAGTTTGGAGGGCCCCAAGGATTTAAGCGGGAAGGCTGTGCGAAACTCATGGCACGTTGGTAAGCCCCTGCCATGCCTCAACTTTGGGCAGGCAAGAAATGAGGTGGAGAAAGAATCACACAAGGGTTAATTGTTTGTCTCAAGCCCATTTGTAGGGATGTGATAGCTGTGCTGGTGGCCTGGCTGGCCATTCCCGTGTCCTGCACCTCCTCCAGCAAATGGGATGTGGATCTGAAGTGCAGAGAAACTTCCCAAATTTCACATCTCCAGAGCCTTAACGCTTGATTTTTTTCCCCATCTGCTTGTGATCCTGAAGCTCAGTCACAATGGTGTGGGTGCCCTGGAACAGTACCCTGCCTAGACAGAGGTGCTAGTTAGCAGGGGCACTCTGCCCTACACCATCAGTGTCCCTTTGTTCATTCACCTCTTGCCAGGGTTCCTCATCTTGTAAAAGTCCCGTCTCTTTCCACCATAGCCATTAAAAGTAATTCTGTATATCTAGCAGGACTTGCAAAGGATGGGTGGTGAAAAATGGGGGCAGTCAGCAGCGAGTGGGGGGGGGATGAGGTGGGGTGCCCCAGGCCTCCTTGGGAGCGGAGGGAGAGGAGCTCTTGGCTGCAGCTGGAGATACTGAAAGCCTCTGTGCTGGGTCGGAGGCGAAGGATAGCCTTTACCTGGGGCATGTGTGGGACTTGCCAGAATGGGAGGTGGTGTTATCCTGGGCTGCAGTTTTCATCACTTACTCTCAAAGCTCAATCTAGCAACGTTGAATTTATTTAGGAAGCCGAGGTTTATTTTAAAAGCAAAAGTTGCTTTTCCTTCCCAGCCCTTGTCACTATGGCTGAATTCATTAGGATGAGAAGACAGCATAAAAGTAATTACCATGATTTTTATAAAGCAAGTTTAAACCCTAATACAGATGACAAACTTCATATTTAAAGGTATTCATTATTAAAAAAAAAAAAAAAAGAAAAGAAAAAGAACTGGTCTTTTGTTTTTAGATTCAAGACTCCCTGATTTCCGTCTACCTGAGGAGCAGCTTTATGGGTGAGGAAGAGCAGGTGAAATCCAGAAAGGCTTCATCCGGGAGGAGCTGCAGTCTCACAGGAGGCTGCTGAGGTCTGGAAATGAGGGACATGGAGGATGTTGCTATCAAAAAAGCTAAGTTTGGAGAAGATATTCCCTCTCAGCATTGAAGTGTAGGCACTGTTTTGTCCTTGCTTTGGAGGTATTGCATGTTGTATAAAATCCTGTGATAAAAGAGCTGCTGCTTCTGACTGAAAGCAGAATTTACTATTCTTCAAGAAACACGGGACAAGTGCACTTGAGCAAGCAGAGATGACCATGTTTGTTCAGAAAGGATCTCCAAGGAGAATGGATTTCCTTGAGAATCTGACCAGTTTAATCCTCTTTTGATTTTGCTATTTTTGGGGGGCGACATGCTTTTCATTGGTTGGTTGGTGGTGGTGGTTGTTTTTAAAGATGCTATCTTTGTTTAGATGGAGTTCTGTTAATCGTTTTTGGGAGTCTGTGTTGGGCATCCCAAGCTTACAGAAAAACAATTTTCAGTGAAGGTGAAGGACCTTTGAATGTCTCCATCTTCACAGGTTTGGCACTGGATACTGCAATTCCTGCATGCATGCTATATGAACAATTTTATTTAGCCAGTCCATTCTTGTGGTTTAGGCACTCAGCAGCTCTGGGTGCTCATGTAGCGAGCTAGAGACCATCCTACTCCAGCCAGTCCAAGGCATTGGTTGTACTGGCAGTTCTTCCACGGGGTGCTCCCTATCACTGGGTGCTGGTGACGTATTCTGTGTTTGTGCTGGGCTTCCTGCCACAAAGGCAACACTCATGCTGGTGCTGAGCCTTGCATTCACATGCTCATCTGGGAAGGGACTGGCTGCTCTTGGAGCCTGCTCGCAGGAGCAACAAAAAAGACTTTGCACCAGGCTGTTCTGGGACACCCCACACTTTGGGGTTCAGCTGATTGGAGGGGAGTCCCGAGACCTTGCTGACATCGGGGGGATTCAGCTGGCAAGGGACCTGAGCCCAGGGGCACACCAAGGGGGCAAGGAGGGCCCTGGTCCCACTGCCCTTTGATGCCCACGGGCCTGCGAGCAGCAGGGACGGCCTGGTGGTCATCGTATCACTGGGGAGGGGAGGCGATGCAGGGCTGGGTGCCCTGCAAAACACGTCCTGTTTTCACTAAGTGTGGTCTCTTGTTTGATGTCCTGTTTGTTGTTTTTTTTTTTTGTTGGTGTTTTTAAAAAAACAGCCACTTTAGAATTTAAAAAAAACATCACTTGAGATTCTGCTGATCATTACTGTGAGCCTTACAAAATGGTGAGAGACCTTCTGTTTGCAATCCAGCAGGGACCTGTTAAGCACATCATCCAGCGGTGGTGTGTGACCCCTTGGGGCCTCTTGTGGCTTCATTTCATTAGCATGGGATCACCAGGGAGGGCTGTGCATGTGTAGCATTGCCAGAAGTTCACACTGCCTAAGTGTATTCGTTTAACGGGCTTACTTTCTTAATGAGACCAATAACCAGAGTGATCTAATGTTTGTTTTGGGGGCTCTCATTCCCTTTATTCCTCAGCAGAAGCAGACAGGTCAAGAGTTCTCCACGTTAGCAAGATGTTCTGCCTTCCTTTTTATCCACCATTCCATGCAAAGATTCTTTTACACTCACAAAGAAAATGTTATCTTTAATTTACATTTTTTTTCACCTCTTCCTTTGCTTCTTCAGTGACAAAGCACTCATCTGTGCTTCAAAACACCAGCCAACTTCTCTTGCCATGTCAGGGGTCCCAGTCCACTTCTAGCATGACTGACGCCTTCTGCCTCCGCTGTGCTGCAGTACTGAAAGGAAACTGCAGTTTTTGTCTTCAACCAGCTATAACCTTTTTTTTTTTTTTTTTTTTTTTTTTTTTTTTTTTTTTTCCCCATGTCCATCTGAGCTCACTGCGCAGGTTCCCCAGGAGCTGACTGAGCAGCATGTGCAGCACACAGTTCTGGAGGTGCAGGTGCTTGCAGAGCACAGCTGCCAGCCCAAGTTACCTCTGAACCTTGCTCTGGCTACTGCAGATGCCTCTCAAAACCTTCTGTCTCCCTCTTGTTGCATGGTGGGTGGGCTCAAACCTGCGTTGTTTCAGCTCTTGCAGTGAAGGATGGAGGTGCTATGGAGAGGTATACCTGGGATGAGACCTGTGGGTCTGCAAGAGCTCAGCATCCACAGCCAGCCCTCTGTTCTCTGAACACACACTGAACACACTGGTGAGCACCTGTGCAAAACAGGTGTGAAACACTCCATGAGTACAGTGAAAGTGACCCAAGGCCCTGGATGTCCTGAGATGTGGATCCTCAGCTGCTCTAGGAGCAGCAGAGGGCACTGGGGTTATATCACTGATAATGATATGTTATATCACTGATAATGATATGATATGATACCATTTTGGTTCATGTGAGCAGCAACAAGAGACAGGAGCAGAATTCAAGGAGCCAAGCACCACAATTGGGAGAGAGCTGTGGGAAGGAGATAGGGAAGAGTAGATCCATCCTGCGACAGGATAGTTGTTTCTAGCTTAGGGCTATGGATCTGTCCATTCCTGGGGGAGGATGGGTGGGCAAAAAATGGCCTTTTCCTTTCCCCTCCACCTGGTAGAGGGATCCTGACTTTGGTTACACTGTCACCTTTGCTGGGAGGTGGCAGTGATGGTGTTTGTTTGCCCCTCTTGTCTGGAGTCTGTGCTCCGTTGGCAGGAGGGGATCAGCTCCCCATGCCTGGGAGCATGTTTTCATTTTTGCTTCGGGTTTTGTTTTCTTAATTGGATGAAGCATTTTGACATGCAGCCACAAGTTCTGTGAGCAGGCTGCTGAGAAGACTGGCATGCTCAGGGGAAGCTGGCTAACAATGCAGGGAACTGCATGAAGCTTCACTGGGGGATGCCTCATGCAAATGCATAATATGCATAATTTACTGGGACTTTAATATTAATTATCAACATAGCCTAACCCCTTGTAAAAACAATTAGCAACAAAACTGCTTCTGCAGCTGTGTAGATGTCTTGTTCTTCCAAAGGCAGCAGTGGGGCTTTTCCTCCCCTGCTCCGTTTTGCCCCTTTTTTTTTCCCTTGGAGCAGGAAAAGGAAAAAGACAACTTTTAAAAGCTCCATGCTGCTCTCCAGGGCCATCAAGGAGCTTGTCCTCTATCTCTGAAGAGCAGCACAGTCCCAAGGATTCCTTGCCCAACCTTTCCTTTCAGACATGGAGACGATTTCTCAAGTTGTGGCACTATCAAAGTTTAGGGGAGGTTGACAGTGTGGAAGGATATGGTTGGAGGGGAGGAGGCTGAGGAAAGGATAACACGCCATCTGCTTTTCAGCCTGCCTTCATACCCCAAAGGAGGCAGGCAGCCAGCCCAGGCTGTGACTCACACGCCCCTTGCAGCATATTTGTGTGTCTGTACACAAACTGCTAGAAGGGCCTGCAGAGAGCTCTGCTGTACAAAAGCAGGGTGTTGGCGTCTCCCTGTGCTCATGACAACATCGTTCCTCTGTCAGAAGGCCTAAAGGTGAAGAACCCATGGCCTCTCAGCACTCCTGCTCTGACCTTCCCTGTCTTTTCCTTTCTGCAGATAGCATGGCCTTTTTTTTTAATTTTTTTTGAAATTCTTGAATGGTACAATGTCGAGCAGGCCTTCCAGTTTGTGGGGCTGGGGTGCAGGAAATGCCTTCTTCTTTAATGGCTGCACTTAAGCAATCTTTCTTTCTAGAAAATGGGAGACTGAATGGAGAGTATCAACCCATAATGCAGCTTTCCTTCTCCTGCTAATGCTCAGTCACTAGTGAGGGGGGAAGCACAGGCTCTCAGCTCCTGCCAGCCAAGTGATGCACTGTCATTAAAGCTCTGAAGCAGGAAAATGCTTAGGCATATTTTTGAAGTGCCTTCCAGAGCCTGGAGTGAAATCTCACAGCTGCAGCACAAGGCTGAATCCCACCAGGTGCTTGGAGGAGCTCTTCTGTTCTCTGCATGTGGGTCGAGAGCCTGTGCGCCTCCTCTCTGGGCCTGGCCAGCCTGGGGATCAGGCTGGGGGCCTGCTCTGCTCACAGGGGCAGGTGGTGTCCCTGGAGCTGTGGGCAGGTGGCTGCACGGTTCAGTCTGGCTTGTGTTTCCCTGGCAAAACTGACCGTGCAATCGGGTATCTCCATTTGCCTCCTGAAGTTCTGAGACATGGTAGAGGGCACATTTGGACTGGGATGGTCCAACCCGGTGATCTTGCCGAGATGTTTTACCTTTCATTGAAAAAATGAGGACTACTATATGCCTCCCACAACGGGACATCACTGGGATGTGCAGGGTCCCAGTTCCCACACCTGGTGTCTGGTGGTGATTAAACTCGCTAGGTGCTGGAGACACTGCACGAGGCTGGCAGACCAGCACTGGACCCGAGTGGGAGGCTCAAATACTCCTGCTCCTTCCTGCCTTTGGGGTGTGCTGCCCTGCTCCCTAACCCACAGCTCCAGCTCCCCGCAAATGCCCTCACTGCTGTGGAGCAGGGCAGGAGAGGAGGGGAGCAGAGATGGGGCCAGCGGGGCACCCCCTTTCTCACCACCCCTGTGCCGATGAGGGAAGAGCAATGCTGAGCTGGAAGGCATTGCCTCTCTGCCCAGTGGCCACATTGCTTTGCTCATCTTTTCTCCTCCCTGCTGCTGCTGTCATTTGGCTGCTTTTTCTAGATGAAAAGCGGCCTTTAAAATATAGGACAAGGTCACCCTTCCCTTCTCGCACAGCAATAGCAGTTCTGTGCAGCTGTGCTGTGGTGCTCAGTAACAGCAGTTTTGCAGAGGCACTGCCTGCAGGTGCCAAGTGCCTGTGGGGACGCAGAGCCAGTGGTGACACGCAGCCATCAGCAAGGGCAAGAGCCAGTGCTGCTGGGGTGCCCTGCTCCCGTCCCACCACTAAGCCCATCCAGGGCAGCATTGTGCTGCTGGCCAGAGGGCTGGGGCTGGCATCCAGCCATGCCGCCGCTGTTTCAGAGCAGGCTTCTTTGCATTGCACATCCCCTACACCCCCGCCACCAGCCGTGCTTCAGCACGTGCCATCAGCTTCATGCCATGCTAAAGCCCTGCCGGCCACCCCACAGTGAAGATGCCCAGTCCTGCCCGGGTGTCTGCACAGCAGTGGGACTCTGGGATGGGTTCATGATTGCTCCTGGGCCAGTGTGAGCTACTGCAGGTGGAAGTTTGTTGCCTCATGAGCAGGAAATGTTGCTTGCTTGCTCCTCCTGGCACTGCCAGTGCTACTGACAGCTCTATTTGCTCATGGTGCATCTTGGTGGAGGAAACAGCACGCCAGCAGTCCGATGAGTGTTTACAGAGCTGATGCCTTGCAGACACAGAGATGTTACCAGAGTCAGGTGGGCATGTTGTGAACAGTCATGAACAGTGTCAGAATGGGACCCATGGGTGCTGTCTGGGAGGGCTCATCAGTGTCCGGCTGTCTTGAGCCCACTTCATTGCACCTTTCTGCTCACTGCTACCAGACATTGTCCTCTGAGTCCCTAAGCCCTCTGTGGTCTGGACAGTCAGTACTCCAGCCTGCTTGACCCAAGCTGAATGTGCATGTGCAAGCATGTGCAAATGAACTTCCTTGGGAGCAGTCCAAGCCTGGAAGTCATTTGCCCTCCCTCCAAGCATAAAGAGGTTGAATATAAACAGGCTTGTTATCTCAAGGGGAAACAGGACTCAAGGACTCCCAGAAGCAAATGTTGAGCAGTGGCAGCCTGTCTTGATGTGAAGTTTCCTCATGCCTGTCCTTGATGACTTTCCAGGTGGATGCCAGTACTCCCATAGTGCTTTTAATTAATGGAGAATGAAAAACCCAATGTCCTGGCCGGCACTGTGTCTGCGCAGTGCCCAGGGCTGTGCAAGCTACTGATGGCTGTTCTGTTTCCTTGTGCAGCTGTATTCTGCCAGGATCTAGCTCTCTGATTGGAGTGCCTGAGGCCTCCAGAAGAAGGCAAGCTGCTACCCTGGGCCTGGGACCCTCCTGTTCCCCACGGTGCTGCAGTGTGCAGGGGGGAGTGATCCAGAGGTGGAAGAACGGGAGGTCAAGGGCACTGGCAAGGGTGCTGTGAGCACACTTTTACACTGAGCTGTTGGCTGGGTGCCTTCTACCTGCAGATTTTCCATAGCAATCTCTTGGCAAAGAGATGCTATTGCTGGAGAGAGGTGGCCGGTTGTCAACCCAAAATAACCAGATGGTGTTGTGCCTCTGAATGTAGGACAAGGTGGACCTGTAGCTCCCAGTGTTCTTGAACTGAGTTGTGTCTGAAGGCCTCCTTTCGACTCTCTGACTGTTCGTGCAAGGCTCAGACATTTTATTCCAGCTCCTCACCCAGGGCAGGACTGGCTCGGTGGATCCAAAGCACCACAAGAGCTGAGTAAATCCACGGTCACCTCATGGGTGCAGTGATGGAGGCAGGATAGAGCTGCTACAGGGGTGTACTTGGCCTTCTGGCCAAGCTCAAAAAGCTCTTTTTGTCACAATAGCATGACAGACTATGGTTTTGTTGTCAAACTATGGTTTTGTTGCTAATATTGTTTCCAGCCTGATTCCTGAGAGAAGGAATTGCTAGTGCAGCAGACCCTGGTGCCATGTCTGCACATCCCAGAGCTCAGGGCAAAGGAGGAGGTGGGATCTAGCTCTTCTGGTGCTGGAGGTTGTGCATGCCGATGACAGCACCCATCTCTTGTGCAGTCAGGTTCCTTCCTGCACGTGCAAATCAGATTTGCTGTAACAAAAATACTGGCTCTGCACATCCAGTGTGGCTGTCCCATTCGTGGACCTAGCCCTCTGAGTGGCACCAGGTGAAGCATCCAAAGGGTTGGTCTTTCTTCAGCAGGAACCTCCTGTGCCTGTCTCTTGCTGAGACTGGGAGAAAGGCCCTCTGAGCAGAGCCTGTCTTCTTTGAGTGATCACAAGAGCATTTCACTGGATCAAGTCTCTAACCCTATCTTTGTTCCAATAAAACCCAATAGTATTCAGGTTTACAGAATCACAGAATCATCTAGGTTGGAAGAGACCTCCAAGATTACCTAGTCCAACCTATGACCTAACACTAACAAATCCTCTACTAAACCATATCACTAAGCTCCACATCTAAACATCTTTTAAACACCTCCAGGGATGGTGACTCAACCACTTCCCTGGGCAGCCCATGTAGGTTTAGTACCTACGAAGTGTATTTTGACCATGCTGACTCATTTACACAAAACATTCACAACTGTGTGATGTTTACTCTGCTCTCTCAAAAGCATAAATGCCACATGGCTCACCAGAGCTTCTTCTTGGTCCTTACAAGTCAGGTCAAGTAGACACAGAAGGGATGAGCTATTCCACACTGCCTCCACCAGGGACTCTGCAAAAGAGCTCTGCAGTGAAGTTCAGGCACCATTAAACATCATTAAACTTGTCCTAACAGACTGGCAACATGAAAATTTCATGTGGCTTATTGTATTTTAGTAACACTGGGCAGAGCATGTAAAAAACCTAGATCTTGAGAAGGATGAAGGAAGAAATCTGGGCCAAGCCAGGCAGTCAAGAAGTACATTGAAACTAGACCAGAATGATTTCAGGCTGGTGGTGACCTGTGGGGGATATCCAATTACTCTACCAGAACAATGTGTTTAGTGCTGCTTTGTTTGTTTGTTTTGCTTTTAAGCATCTATGTGATTTGGGGGCAGGGATTTGGGAAGTAGTTGCTTGTTGCAGAAGATTTTAGAAACTCTGACCCTTTTATTCCTCTACCTGTGTGGGTGGGGAATGAATGGTAAGAGTTTAAAGGAGACTTGCACTCCTGCCACCATCTCACCAGCAGTGCCTGCCTCTAAGGCCTCCTAGGTAACTGCAGTGTGCTGTGTTGGTATTTGCTATGGTAATGCTGGTCCTGAGCCCCATGGGATATCTGTGGGGTCAACCCACCCCCATTTGTACTTTTTGGCCTTGTTTCCTATAAGAGCTGTGATGTGCTGGGCTGTTTCAGAACTTGTCAGAGCTTCGGTGTTACAGGTGGGGCAGGACAGAAGCACTTGGAGAAGAGAAGCTGTCTGGGTGTGCAGTTGGCTGTGCTAAATGACCCAAGTGGCAGCAGACATCACCCCAGGCCAGGGGTTTGCTTTTGGTCCTCCTCCAGGGACTGCTTTGCACTCCCATGGCCGTACCCCAAGCAGGGGTCGGTGTCCTTGCTGCCAGCATGTTCCCAGCTGAACACAAGGGCTTTGGGAAGTTCCCAGAAGTGGGACTCAGCTGAAGTCTGAGATTAGCCAAATTACAGACATGGAAGTTGAGCAGCAACACAGAAATAATTACTGTAGCACTTATTATAATGGCTGCCATGAATTGTAACAGCAGATAACTCAGCACATGCATGGCACTACAGCCTTGCAGATGATAATTTCCAGATCATTTCCAGATCCTCCTCATTTCCAGGGGTGAGGAGAGGGAGCAGGACACCTGTCTTCCAACCCTGCTCCCAAGGACACATCAGGTCATGTTCCCAAGTAACAGTCAGTGGTTATACAAAGGATCCTCCTACAGGTCACACCCCCATTGCAATGGAAGGACAGCAGCACTTAGCATGACCAGGCTTCTCTCTGATCCAGCTCTTGGGATGCCACAGGAAGGTAATTCTATGCTGTAGGCTGGCTTCACTTGTGGAAGACAGCCTGGTGGCAATCTCTTAAAGCACAACTGACCTCTGGACCCTATGAACTTGCACCGTCCCTTACCCATAACCTGTCGCTGGCCCTGACACTATTTTAAGTCTCCCACCACAATGAGCTGCTCTCCTGCTCAGGACACTGGGGTGAAATCCTGGGCTGTGAAACAAATGCACTCTTATGGGTTGCCTCTGGCATATATTTGGCACTTTACATGCAAAGACAAGTTCTCCTTAAGGGCATATGAAGCAAGGGGGTGAGACCTATTGAGCACAGTATGATCACCAGGACCTGAGATAAGAGCCTTGAAGTTGGAGAAACAGGTAAGAGCCAGGGTCACAGGGTGGGCAGGAGAGTTTCCTGCAGCTGGTTCTTCCTTTCATTGTTTCTGACCTTTCTCTTCTTGCTTATAGGAAGCTCCCAAAAAGGCGTATTCACCAGGATTTTGTTTTCCAAACCTGAGCCATAAATAAAAGAATTAACATCCCTGGTACAGCAGTGTTTTTCAGCAAAGGCAGCAACATGACTCTCTAGGACTTGCCATGGGGAGAGATAGGGATGTGTGGAGGGCAAGAAGCCATCCTGGAGTCTTCTAAGGATGTCTGTATGCAGGTTTCACTTCTAACCAGCCCAGGCTGCCAGCCTTGCCACCCAAATGATGCATGCAAACCCAGGCATGCTTAAAGGCATCAGCAACTCATGTGTGCAGAGCTGTGCATCTCTGTGCATTTAGAAAGCTGGTCAACTCTCTTGTAGCTGGGGAGGGGAACAGGGCTTGTATTTGTTGGTGACCTTGGCTATTATTTTGTATAAAATTAACCCATACTTTCTGCAGCTCATGGGTTTGCATGGGGATAATAGTGCAGTGAGTGTCCCACAGCTCTGCACACCTACCAGACCCTGCTGCTGTATCTTGCACTCAGGGACTGAACCCAAGGGCAGTTTTACTTGCCTGAGCTGGCTGCAGTCCCAGGCTTCAGATCACTGTTTCTTCAAGGCCTAAAACTAGACATTGCTATAAACTGCCATTTGCCTAACTGAGACTTTGAGGAGGGGCAAGGGGGCTGCACAGATCCCACTGCTCTGTCATAACACCCCTTGCTGCAGGGTCAGATTTACAGGAAAACCTGAGAAGCCTCTTCTGCCACTGTTAGAGGGGCATATAACTGTCCACACGCCTTCCTGAGGGGCTGTGCTGCAGAGCCTGTACACTCCTTGGCATGCAAGTGTCCATCTCCTTTTGTATATCACTTTATCAAAATCACAGCCTGAAGGTATGGGCCTTTGCCTGTCTCTGCCCTACTCCTAAGTGCTGGCCTGGGGTCACTCCTGATGCGGCTCCAATGCCAGCTCCAATGCTGATGGCTTTCTCCTCTCATTCACTGAGAGTGCTTATCCAGGGCAGTGATGTTGCAATAAACACCCTCCTGGGTGCATGGCAGAGAGGGCATTACATTGACCCAGTCATCAAGCTCCTTGGACAGAAAGAATGGCTGAGGAAAGCCATTCCCCCACATCTTTCTGCCACAGCTGGTCCCAGTCTGAGCCCAACCCTGGCAGCCTGGGCTCCTGCTCCCCTCCTCAGCTGGAGCTGCTGCCTGCTCTGCTGCTGCTGTGCGGCCGGTGCCAGCAGCTCCTTGTGCGCAGCGCACAGCCTGCCAGCCAGCCCTGCCTGCACTGGGCCCAGCCCCGCGCTGCTGAGCCCGCCAGAGACTTCGCAAAGAACGTCTGGGGGTGTGTGCAGGGGATTTATTTATAAGCTCTCTGGTTTCACCTGTCTGCTCAGTCATAACAGTCCCAGACACGCTGCCTTTCCTCCCCCGTTTTCCATATGCTAATGCTTTCCTCTCACCTGCCAGGGGCTGCTAATAGACTTGTTCATGTCAGCGTGATAGACAGCCCTTTAATTTTCTCCTCCTGCAAACTGCGTGGCTCCAGGAGAAGGAGGCCATCTGCCATAAGAAGCCTCATAGGCCAGCAGGTTCCCAACCACTTGGGTCCCTGAAAGGTGGGAGCTGACATCTGGTTTGGGACAAGGCCCTTGCTCCATGTTGTCATGCCCCATTTGTTCCTGGTGTGTAGCTGGGGATGGCAGGACGCTGGTCTTCACCAACATTTGGTGTGTTTGCAGCCTGTCTCACAGTCTTCTGGGTCTGCAGCGGGGAAAGGTAGGACATGGCCCATGTTGACTGGCCCTCAGCCACTGCCACACCGCTCAGTGCCAGTCCCTGCAGGCAGGGGGGCCCAGGGCTGGCCCAGGGCTGGCTATCTGGGGCCACCTGACAGTGGAACAGTGCCTTGGCACAGGCAGGGAGGGCCAGGCACAGAGCTCAGCAAGGTCCTTCAGCTCTCCTGCACACTGCTACCCGCAGGACCTTTCCTGCTCCTGTCCCCAGGCCTGCCAGAAGGGCTGAAACCATCTCCAAGTGGATGAAACCATCCCCAAGCTCTCTGCCTGCCTGCTTGCACTGTTCCCTCTGCTTTCAGTTCCACGGATCCTCAAGCCAAGGCAGTTCTCATACTGTCTCTCACTTTGCTTTAGGGGCCCTCACTAATCTATTTCTTTCAGAAGGGTGAGCATGAACCTCCATTTGTCACCTCTGTGTCTCCTGCAAGCTCTTCCATCCTTGCAGGGGTCTGTGCTGCCCACTGCCCTGCATCAAGCCCAAATGCAGCCCACTGCACAAGCCTGCCTTTTCTCCTTGGGCCTCACTGGACATAAGACTGTTTTTCTCACCAGATAATGCCCATGTTGGACACCTCCATCTGTTCTTGGACCTTCTGAGCATCTTACGTTTCTCATCCATTATTCCCTTCCTCCCCTCCCCCACCCTCCTTTATTTTTAAATTAAAAAGAAAAAAAAAATGTTTCCATAGGAACTTGGTGAGAGGCTGATATCCCGACCTCATTATTTGCTCAGTGAAAGGAACTTTATTTTCGTCTGTTTGTGTACATTGTCAGATTTTGGCTAAACCTACTTTCCTGACTTTGTACAGTGTGTTCTTTTAAACTTCATTTCAAATGCATTCATCCAGTGGCTTAATTTATCCCATATTGTGATCAAATTTAGCTGAAAGTGATCTGCTTTGCCAATTTTGAATATTCATCAGCTGCCTCATTCATTCACTGAAGCAAACCCTGCTCAAAGCAGGCGGCTGTGTCCGCAGCAGCCTCCGTGGTATGCTGGCAAGTGGGACATTTGCTCAGGGCGCTGCCTTTCCTCTTCCCATTATCTGCTGCAGACACGTCCCCTGCAGCCTGCCGCTGGTGCTAGTGTGAAGGCGAGCTGTGTGCTCGCTGGCTGGCAGTGCTGGCACACCGGGAGCCTTGCACCACGCTGGCTGACTCACCGGGAACAGCCGGCCTCAGCACAGGCTCCTTGGTGGCATGCTGCAGTGCAGCACAGCGTGGTGCAGGGCCATGATCACAGGGCTGCTGGTACCATTGATTTTGGACCTGTCTGAAGCAAGGGGAAAGGAAGCTGCCGTGCCCAGAGGGAGAATCACAGGAGATTAAGAGGTGGATGAGGTGTATATCTTTGCCAGGGCCACCAGTAGGGCTTGGAGGTGGTTGAGGACAATTCTACTTCCCTCCATGCCTGTTTGGGATTTGTGCACAGACAGGATCTCCCAAGCCCCTCCTCGTGATCCAGTTGGCCCCCTGTTTATCCAGAGGGTTTTATCCTCTTGGCAGTGTGTGAATGCACAGGGAGGTGATTCTTCCCCTCTGCTCCACTCTCATGAGACCCCACCTGCAATGCTGCATCCAGATCTGCGGCTCCCAACATAAGAAGGACATGGACCTGTTGGAGGGAGTCCATGTGGGAAGGCCACAAAGATGATGAGGAGACTAGACTACCTTTCCTATAAAAACAGGTTGATGGAGTTGAGGATGTTCAGACTAGAGAAGAGAAGAGAAGAGAAGAGAAGAGAAGAGAAGAGAAGAGAAGAGAAGAGAAGAGAAGAGAAGAGAAGAGAAGAGAAGAGAAGAGAAGAGAAGAGAAGAGAAGAGAAGAGAAGAGAAGAGAAGAGAAGAGAAGAGAAGAGAAGAGAAGAGAAGAGAAGAGAAGAGAAGAGAAGAGAGAAGAGAAGAGAAGAGAAGAGAGAAGAGAAGAGAAGAGAAGAGAAGAGAAGAGAAGAGAAGAGAAGAGAAGAGAAGAGAAGAGAAGAGAAGAGAAGAGAAGAGAAGAGAAGAGAAGAGAAGAGAAGAGAAGAGAAGAGAAGAGAAGAGAAGAGAAGAGAAGAGAAGAGAAGAGAAGAGAAGGCTCCAGAAAGTCCTTACAGCAGACTTCCAGGACCTAAAGGGGGCTACAGGAAAGCTGGGGAGAAACTATGTGCAAGGGTATGTAGTGATAGGACAAGGATAATGGTTTTAAACTAAAAGTGGGTGAGTTTAGATTTGATGTAAGGAAGAGATTTTTTATTCAGAGGGTGGTGAGGCACTGGCACAGGTTGCCCAGAGAAGCTGTGGATGCCCCATCCCTGCATGAGGCTTTGGGCAGCCTGGTCTGGTAGGAGGTGTCCCTGCCTGAGGCAGAGGGGTTTGAACTGGGTGGACCAGTTTTGTTTTTTTTTAAAAAAAAGGCTGAATTTGCTGTAAAGACTTGGGGTAGGTGTAGAGAAGGAGCGAGAGGATATATATATGTTTGTAAGGTCTCAAGAATCTACAAAATATCAGGGTTCCACCCTTTCCCCTTCTCCCCTTGGTGTGCAGAGCAAGAACCCCACACACCTGCAGCACTAAAATGGCATACAGGTGTGTGGTTTGGGGGATCTGAACAGCCCCAGGCAAACATCATGACCAAAGGGAGTTAGCAAAGCGTGAGGCAACATTTGTAAAAGGGAATGAGCCATTTGTGCATCATCTTTCTCTGCAGAAGGGCTAGCATGAGATGCCCAGTAAATTCAGAAATTCATGCATATTGCTGCCTCCAAGTCTCCCATTTAATCCATCTCTGGGTATTAATGTCACTTTACAGCTCTTGCACTAGTGTTGCGCTGCCCCTAGAGACTAGAGATTGCTGAGAAGGAAGCACATTGGTGCTTTGTCATGGGCTCCCAAAGCACCGTGCCACTTTACACTAGCTGAGCATCTGCCCCTGATCTGGTTTAGCCAAATACAGCTCAACAAAAACACTAAGTGGATTGATTCTTATCTCTTCTCCACTAACCCAATCTGTGAATTAGATCTGTCTGTTTTTTTCGCATGGTGTACAAGTCTGTCCCTGAATCATTCAGGAAATTTGTACTGTCAGGCTGCCTTGGTGGCTCAGCATAGTCACAGAGCTGGCTTGCTCCAGCTGCCTAATGCCATCCACAGCTGTGCCAACCCCTGAGTTACTGGGCACAGTAAATGCCCCCTACCCCATCTCCTCTGTGTCCTGTGCAGACCCAGGTCACCTCCCAGCTCCCTTTGGCTGTTGCAGCAAGGGAAGCAGCAGGTTCCATCCCTGCACCGATTCATTCATTCCCTTATCAGCAGCCCTGTCCACACTGAGAAGACTTTGAAGGCAGCAGCTGGGAGTCCTGCTGGGGCAGCTTTCCTGTTTATTACTGTGCTGGCAAAGGCTCTGGCACAGTAGGAGGGACAGGGGAAGATGAAGGGATAAGCAGGGTCAAGGCTATTGGAAGTTCCTGTCCTTCCTTTGACTTTGGCAGGACTGCTCCTGCCTCTTGAATCCTTCAGGCTACTGGGCCAGCAATATTCTCTGCCTGCTTGCACCGGAGACAGCACCTTACAGCCCTGGAGCAAAATCATACAGCCCTGCCAGGACATAGCATTGCTTGCCTTCTTCTCCCAGGTCAAGAAAGCCGAGGTGAAGAGCAGGTGGTCAAGGGCTCCATTTGGGCATCCATTTGATGCCCTCCAGGGGCATCATCTAAGCTCAGGGTGGTGTGATGTCCCCCAAGCCATCAGGTCACATCTGCAGAGCCCTGTGAAAACAGAGCATCCCTGCCTCCACAACTCCAGGCACAGGGCAGGAGCAACGCTGTCCCAAAGCCAAGACTGAGACAAAATATCCTGGACTAAAAGCCCCTACTTATAGAAAGAAATAAGGAAAAAAAGAAAAAAGGGAAGAAAAAAAAAAAAAAGGAAACAAACAAACAAACAAACAAAAAAGTACAGCCCAAAGCATTCTGCTCCCCAAGAAAAATGGGGATGAAAGGCATTTTAGCCCCTGAAGCCCACCTTAACCCCATCATCCTTTCATCAGAGAGCAAGAGGTGGCCTTAGCAGAAATGAGCAGACTTAATTATCTCCCTGCTGCTTGCCAAGGACAGGCTGTCTCCAACCAACAGCACTGCAAGATGTGCAGTTCCTGCTGGAGCCACATTACACCAGAGATGTGCTTGGCCTTTTGCAACCATCTTTATGGCTCCCTGGCCTTTCTGATTACTGGGCTTGTTGCTATCATTTCTTGTTTGTGGCTGGTGCTGGCTTTTTAATTTGCCAAGCTGCTTGCTAGGCAAGAGCAAATTGCCAGTTGGAATCAATTGAGATTGGATATGTGTTCTACCAGGATAGCCACTGTCTTGGGTTTCTTTGTTTGTTTGTTTCTGTGTTTGTTTGTTTCTTTCTTTAAAGAAAAATATAACCACCAAAGCTTTCAGAGACAGGTTAAAGGTCACTCATCTCTTCAAGGCTCCAATTTAGCTCAGCTTATTCATATTGTGAAGGTAAAGGACAGAAAGAGAATAATTTCTGGACATGTCCAGAGAGCTCTTCTCCTCCCAGATGTACACCTGACACAGCTCCCTTTCAGTCCCAGCTGCAAGTGTAGCACCTTATGCTCAGCTGCTACTAAGCATCATTTGCAAACAGGGATGCAGCAGAGATGAATGTTAGAATGGCTTTGTGACACTAAAACACATTGAGAGAGAGGCTGGTGTGAGGTTTTATGCTTTCAGATGGCCATTCAGATCTAGACCCGCTGCCCCTCTGAGACCACCACTCCCCTCTACTCTGCCTGAGCAATGGCAGTGATCCTTCTACTTATGGTGCTCCCATCTCTCTCCAGTGAAGACTGAAAATGAGGCTGACAGAGCTGGAAACCACGATTCTCTTCTATAGCAAACAAGGTGGGGAAAAGACACACACCTCCAAAACCCCAGGCCACCTGGGACCTTTACATCTCTTCCAGGTTGCTGTGCTTTCCCTCATGTCTTACCTCCTTTGTGCGGATGCACACGCAGTGCACTGTGCTGTAAGTTCTCTTTCGCAATGTCCCAGCGTGCCAGCATTCAGCACTAATAACAGCTAGTCACTGGGCTGACTTGATTTTTGATGGCAGAACAAGGTAAGTGCTGTGCCTTGGCAAGACCTCACCCTCCTCCCTCAGCAGTGCTGACAGGAAGATGAGGAAAACGAGGCAGACAAATGCTCCTGGTTGTGTTTTGTCCCTGGGAGCAAAGAGGAGTGGAGAGGAGCTTGTGGTATGTTGGCAGTGACACCTGAGCATCCGATATGTCATGGGACAACCAATCTCACTTCACCACTTCTCGTGACTCTTGGGATAGAGCCCTGATGCCAGCCATTATCACCTTGTATGAACAACAGGCAGCAAAGGCCTCTTGGTGCAAACTGGGAGGATTTAATCCCTCTGTGAGCAAACCAAGGGCAGAGGAGGTTTGCCGTGTTCAGCCTCACCCATGGTGGTTTGGAGCTGGTGTCAGCTCTCGTGCTGTGTTGTCCTCGCTGCAGGCAGGACTGGGAAAGCCAGTGCCAGGCAATGCTGTAGATCCATAATGGTTCCAGTGATGGTGGCTCTAAATGTTTCTTCACCAGTCTACAATTGTTGTCTGAGCACAACCACTGCTGTGGGCCCTGCCCACCCTGGCTTCAGCCCACTTTGGCCCCTCTCACCAGAGCACCATGTGAGGATGTAAGATGGTCACCCAACTTTTCAGAGGTCTCAAATCATCTCCTTCAGACGCATAACTGGCCTCTCTGAGTCTCCTAGCCCTGGGCTGGTGCAGGATGTGATGGCTTTAGGACAGACTTCATCAACCACAAGAGCAAGGTGATCAGCACCCCAGGGGCAAGCACAGACCTACGAAAAGCCCTGCACAAGGCACGACTTCTTGGAAAAGTGGCAGGGTGGGAGGGAAAAATTAAACTGTGCTTTCTTGTTTCTCTTCAAGCAGTGGATGAGCTGGAGAAGGAAGACTATCAGAAGACAGCTTCATTTCTTACACCTGCTCTGAAGCACATGACGTTTTTAATATTTTCAATTAAGGCAGGCAGAGGAAGCTAACTATCACAGGGTATTACAGAAAATTGAGGAGTTCCGCACTCTGCACAAAACCTGAGCAGCTGAGAGGTGGCTTTGAATAAAGTGCAGAAATCAACACAGAGCACAGAAGAGTTTGTGGCTCTTACAAATCTAGAAAGGCAAAATCACCAGGGCTACTGGATCCCTGATAAGAGGTAAGATCTCTTAGCAATTCAAATATAGGGGGAAAAAACACAGAAAGTCAACAGAAAGACACAGAATTAACCTCAAACCAGGTAGGATTTGCTCACCAAAGGAAGATATCCAGGCTGGCTCCTGGAGCACGAGTAGTCCTGTTGCTGTTGACCTGTTAGAGGTCATTGCAGAGGGAACACCCTGGCTCAGAGTTTACAAGCTGCAGCACACGGGCACTCGAGTAAAGTGATCCGTGGGGAACAGTGGTGAAGGGGGACAGCCACCCTCCCTCTGCAAGGTGTTGCTCAGGATGGGGAAAGAAGCAGCTGGTTCATTCATGCTGGAGGGGTGCGCTGGAGGGATGATACACAGCAGGTAGCAACAGGGGAACATGAGAACCATTTTTGGTTCAGTGTCCTGTGCAGCATGGTGCAAACAGAGGGATGAAAAAAAGCCCATATCCCTTCCCTGGTCCTTGATGAGTAGAAGGAGAGCTGAAGGAATACAATGCATCTCTATGCAAGTAAGCATGTTCTGCATGTTCTGCTGTCTCAACCAGCTCCCCCCACAAATAAATTCCTGCCTCAGGTGAATCCACAGTGATTAATCTAAGGGTGATGCCCTTAGAGAAAGCGAGCACATTTTTTTGAGGATTCAGCATCTACAACAAGAGGTGTTTTCATCTTTGTCCATTGTCTTCAGCATTGAAGTACTTCCCAGAAAACGGTCCATTTTGGAAAGTATGGCAGGCCCAGGTTTGCCACTGATGTTTTTTTAATCTAAGAGAAACGATCAAAGAACATGACCAGACCTGTGAGAAGTTTTGTGAAGAGTCAGGTCTAATGAACTAAATTCATGAAAAGGATATCCTCAGTAAATAATGTCTGGGACAGTGATGAACAACATGAGGTGCCAGACTTGGCTCTGGGAGATCACTGGAAAACGCCAATTATAGCAGCAGGAGGGACATCTGGCCCAATTAGCAGCTGTGGGAAGTTGCCTAATGTCATCCAGACACCCAGGATCCCCAAGTCTCACTGAGCTGCAGGGGCTGTGCTCTGTGCTGCTGTCACTGAAGGAAGGACTCAGAGAGGCCATGAAGGAGCTGGGGCCACTGCCCCTTGGATGTGGACGTTGTCCGCACGTGACATCCATTGCCTGAGGTGCTGGTCTGTGCCACGAGGTTTCTTACAAACACCCATGTGGGGATTTTCCTGTCCCAGTACTGGAGCTGAGATTAGTCCCTGTGGTTACAAAGGGCTGTCAGTTTGCTGAGACAGCTTCACACAAAAGATCTGTCAGCTTCCGAGGCTGTCTGGCAGGAGGGTGACAGTGTGCTGTGCCAGAAGCTGCTGTTATCAGAAAGGGGAGAATGGGAAATGTAACGACATCAGAAACAAACTGGGCAAGAGAGGGGGAATGGCGAGGCTTGGGGTGACATAGGCAGCAGCACATTTTGGTAGCTCAACTGGAGGATGAAGGATCTTTGCAGTGCCCACCTTCCCCATCTGTATGGCTGCAGCCAGGCCTTAATGCTGAGGAACCCCCATCCCTATTGCTTCCCCTGCACTGGCAGCATCCTCCACCTTCCTTCCCTCACTGTAGGGGAAGATCAGGTTCAAGACCAGATAAGGAACCCGAAGGTGCACAAGTCCATGGGGCCTGAGGAGATGTATCCCCGGGTCCTGAGGGAACTGGTGGATAAAGTTGCAAAGCCACTGTCCATCATATTTGGGAAGTTGTGGCAGTCTGGTGAAGTTCCCACTGACTGGAAGAAGAGAAACATAACCCCCATTTTTAAAAAGGGAAGAAAGGAAGAGCTGGGACACTACAGGCCAGTCAGTCTCACCCCTGTGCCTGGCAAGATCATGGAGCAGATCCTCCTGGAAACTGTGCAAAGGCACATGGAAAATAAGGAGATAATTGGTGACAACCAACATGGCATCACTCAGGGCAGATGTTTCCGGTCAAATCTGGTGGCCTTCTACAATGGGGTTAAAGCACTGGAGGATAGGGGAAGAGAAACTGACATTATTACGTGGACTTGTGCAAAGCACTTGATACTGTCCCATACGATATCCTTGTCTCTAAATTGGAGAGACATGGATTTGATGGATGGACATCTCAGTGGGTGAGGAATTGTCTGGATGGTCACACTCAAAAAGTTACGGTCAATGGCTCAATGTCCAGGTGGAGATCAGTAACAAGTGGTGTCCTTAAGGGGTCAGTATTGGGACTGGTGCTGTTTAACACCTTTGTTGGTGACGTGGACAATGGGATGGAG
This sequence comes from Aythya marila, assembly GCF_965140915.1. NCBI lineage: Eukaryota > Metazoa > Chordata > Aves > Anseriformes > Anatidae > Aythya > Aythya marila. The sequence goes on from NC_139057.1 coordinate 8,796,420, forward strand.
TGCAAACTCAGCAAGTTTGTGAATGACGCCAGGCTGTGTGGTGCAGTCAACACGCTGGAGGGAAGGGATGCCATCCACAGGGACCTGGACAGGCCTGAGAGGTGGGCCTGTACGAACCTCATGAGGTTCAACAAGGCTAAGTGCAAGGTCGCACACCTAGGTCAGGGCAATCCCAAGCACAAATACAGGCTGGGTGCAGAATGAATGGATTGAGAGCAGCTCTGATGAGAAGGACCTGGGGGTGTTGGTGGACAAGAAGTTCAACATGAGCAGGCAATGTGCGCTTGCAGCCCAGAACGTCAACCGTATCCTGGGCTGCATCAAAAGAAGCATGGCCAGCAGGTCGAGGGAGGTGATTCTCCCTCTCTACTCTGCTTTCATGAGACCCCACCTGGAGTCCTGCTTTCAGCTCTGGGACCTCCAGCACAAGAATGATATGGAAGTATTAGAATGAGTCCAGAGAAGGACCTTGAAAAGGATCAAGGGGCTGGAACACCTCTCCTGGGTTGGAAGCGACCCCAAAGACCTCCCAGTTCCACCACCCCTGCCGTGGGCAGGGACAACTCCCACCAGACCAGACTGCTCAAGGCTCCATCCAACCTGGCCTTAAACACTTCCAGGGTTAGGGCATCCACAGCTTCTCTGGGCAGCCTGTTCCGGTGCCTCACCACTCTCACAGTAACGAATTTCTTTCTTACATCAAATCTAAATCTCCCCTCTTTCAGCTTAAAACCATTACCCCTTGTCCTATCACTATACACCCTGGTAAAGAGTTCCTCTCTATCTTTCTTGTAGGACTTGTAGGAAGTATTGGAAGGCTGCTTTAAGGTCTCCTCAGAGCCTTCTCTTTTGTAGGCTACCAGGCGATATTTATCTTCTGTAGGAGTTAAACGACCCTGTGTGGTCTTGTCCTTAGGCTGCTGCTGGCTGCTAAGCCTGGGTGGGCTGCAGGGTCCTATCTCTGCCATATGAGAGTCCAGAAGAGCCTCGAACTGGCAGGATGGAGTGAGAAAGGGGGAGTTCCCCCTGCCTTCAGCCGGTTCCCTGCCAGAGGCTTGTTACACACCAGCTGCTGGGGATTGCCTGTGCAACACTGTCATGCTGACCAGCATGATGTTTCTTGGTCTCTCACACAAGGACAGCTGGCTCCTTGGAGGAGTATTTCTTGATTTGTGTACATGTGCTGGCACATGGGGGTGGACAGCTTCGCCTCACCACACCAAGCCTGCCAACAGCAGTTGTCTGCATCCTACACAAAGTGACATTGCTTTCTGGGTACCTGTCACACCCAGAAGCATCTGAAAGTGCCATTGTCACCTTCCCTGTTAGGCGTGCAAGCCACATTTTGCCATCCCAGCATCTGCACCGGTGGGACGCTGCAGAGCTCCTGGGTGCATCCACCCATGAGGGCAAGGCCGGCAGGGCTCCAGGCCAGGCACAGCATGGCCAAGGGTAGCTCCAGGAGGCTCCGTGGTGGCCAGCCCTTGCCACAGCCCAGCCTGCAACCGGCTGGGCCCTGGCTCTGCTGAGCCCATGGGTCAACTTGGTGGCATCAGCCCCGGCATTCAGCACTGCTCTGGCCTTGCTGGGTGGTTGCTGCTTGTGTCCAGCCCCCATTACTGCCACCAGAGCAAGGCTGAAAGGGTTAGTATCCTTTAAACTGTGGTGAAGGAATACAGAACGAGCAGAAATCTTGCTTTATATAATATGCCATGTGAATAAACATGGTTTATGCATCTGGCTAAGAATTTCTGCAGTGCTTCTGGATGTTTCATGCAGCCAGGGGAGCCACAGAGAGCAGCATACTGTCTCTTGCAGAGCATTATCAAGGATCAGGGACCAGGAGGACAAATTGCCTCTGCTGCCCGATACCCAGCTCCTTCCCAGACCACAGGCTAGGCACTAGAAGCCATACACTTGCTGTACATTTGCACACGAGAAGAGCAGTTACCATACAGGGGAGGATTTTGAGGAGAGGAGCTCAAAGCTCTGCTGCCAGAACAGGCTGTGGCCAGTAGAGGATGTTTGTGAGGAAAAGCTTAAGAAGCAGAACAGGCCCCAGCTGCCCTTCCTGGCCATCTCATCATGGTGTCATGGTGTTCAGAAGCTTCTGAGGTTCTGTGCAGATCATCATCTCAGATCATTGTTCTAGACCTATTCCATCTTGAGTCCCTTTATTCTCTTTGCCAATCTGATGCCCTGTGGAGGTCCACAATTTCCTCGTACATTTGTATGGACAGACCCTTCCATTTCCAAGTTTTAAGCCTAACAGCTTCCTTGCTGGCTCAGCTCCTGTATAGTGAGAAAGAGTGAATAACTCTCTCTGACTTGTGTTCCCATCCTCCTTGTCTCATCACCTATATCCTGCAGACCCTGCAGGAGCGGTACCCAGCCACTGGGCAATGTTTGACATTTCTGATGGAATGCTTCCCTTCATTTTTATTATTTATTTATTTACTTACTTATTTGTTTATTTATTTATTTTTCTCAGAACAAAGTCTTTTGTCTTCCTGAAATTCTGAAATAAGGTGCAGGACAAGTTTATAGTCTGGCTAATGCTCACAACAGGCAAGCAGCAAACTGGATTTCCATGGCTTTTTCTGCCTGGGTCCCTGGGGCCTTGGTAGAGCCAACAACAGGAGGCAACCTGTGTTTCCCTGCCTACCTGCCCATGCCAGCCAACTGCTTCTCTTCTGATCTGATCCTGCTTCAGCAGGAAGTCCAGCCCTGGATTGTATAGCAACTGGCTAGACAAAACCCATCTGAATTAGCAGAAATTAAGCAAGCTGTATGTGAGACAAGGAGCCTGGACTGGGCATGAAATGGCTCTGTCCCTCCCCTGCAGTTAATTTCTAGATTGTCAGAGCCATTTACAGATGTCTTCCTGCTGCAGTCTTCTTGTCCAGGAATACAGCAGTAGCCAAAACAATGACAAATAATAAAATTCAGTGGTTTTATACATTAATTGTGTCTTTCAGGCACATGTTCACATACACAGTACAGCAATCTCAAATTACTTGATAGGCAAGAGGCTGCAATGCTACCAGATCTCTGGGTGTGTTGACAAGAAGGTGAATCACTATCTAGACAGATTCAGGCAGACAACTGCCATATGAGCACAAACCTAGGTAGACAGAGAAGGGAATAGGTACAGTAGCTGATCAGTAGGTGGAAAAGCATTAAAGATCCTTTCATGGTTCATCTACAGTGCAGTAAATAAGATTCATCTAGAACAGCCAGTACATCTCTCTGCAGTCCGCAGGAGCACGAGTGATGTACATTTGGCATGGTCTACACTGAGAGCAGATGTGGTCCCTGGTTAATAAAGCCAATGACTTTTGGCTCCTAATCTTCAAAATCTGGTCATACTGAACTGTGATCTGAGATGTGCAAAAGAAAGGAAAATCTCAACTCTGCAGAGACAAAATTTTAGGTTTCGGGTACAAAGTTTTTCAATTTCTGAGATTTTCTTTCTTAAAAATTGAGACTTTTCCCTGAAACTCACAAAATGGATATGCTGAGAACAACCCAAATCACACTTGTTTATTTATTTATTTATTTATACTTTACTGAGTAAATAAAGAATAGGTCATTTTAATGTAAAAATTTGCAATATTTTTGAAATCTGTTGTGAAGAGAGGATGACTTGCATTTGTAATGAAGGATGAGGAGACTGGCAGAGAGCATTTCTCTATTTCATTACATGTATTAATCACTTGATGAGTGGAAAAACAAACAAACAAACAAACAAAAAAGAGAGATATACAGATGCACAGACAGTAAGAGAAGGAAATCCGCAGGAAAAGAGCATTTTGTGAATGTCCATTCAGATGAGGGACAGAAAATGGGAGGAATAGGATGGAATTTGGGCAACATGTAGGTAAATAGATATTAAACCTGGATAAAAGAATACAAGCGGGAATGGGAAAGTGAGCACTCTATGAGAAGCAACAGACTGCATATTGCAGGAGTTACTCCACAGAGAGTGAGGAGAACCTTCTGCCCTGCACAGGGAATCAGCTGCCCAGCAGAGCTGGCCATAGTGCTCATCCAGTAGATTGTGCTCAACGAAGATCACCGAATGCAGCAGCAGCTGACCCAATGCTGAAACACCAGCCCTGGACTACTGGGCTGGATACTTTGCAGGACTGCATGTAAAAGCCTCACAAGCACCAGATCATTTGTCTGCAGGGTGCTGCAGAGCACCAGGAAAGCTCAGCCCTCTGTCCCAGGGCACTGCAGCTGTGCAAACACTTTACCTAGACTACTCTTCATCTAAGTTTAGAGATGGACAGGAGACAGACAGCTTTCAGATCCACCTACCTTCAAATCCTGTCAAGTCCTAACATTTTTTATTTTTTTTCAAATTTCACTTGGGAAACAATATTTACTCGCAAAACTAATTTTGTTTTCAAGATCATTACTCTAGTTCTCTGTTTTGTATCACTTATTATTTTTATATGGTGGTCCAGTGTACATATCACCTCATCAAAAGACACATCACGGTGTGTACAATCATTACTGATATATCCTAATACAATTGTTTTGTAGTGAAATGTTTTGACAATTCACACAAGATAGTAAGACAAGCACACTGCATACTAATTAGAGGACCAGAAGTTTTCAATATATTAAATAATGATTTTAAACTAACACAGAGCTATTGTGTCAAAATATTTCATTAAAACACAACGAAACACTTTGATCTAGAAAATAAGATGTTTCGGTCTATGCTAAGTATATTCAGAATGATATAAAACAAATACAGTAATTTGAGTAAAATAATGGAAGAGCAAGAATCCTCTACCCCAGTGTGAGTCTGATGCATGTTACACAGTACTGCTGTTGACACATCTTGAATGACAGAAATGTAAAGAAATGCAATTTGTATCCATGAGGGAAAGAAAAAAATAAAATAAAATAAAATAAAATAAAATAAAATAAAATAAAATAAAATAAAATAAAATAAAATAAAATAAAATAAAATAAAATAAAATAAAATAAAATAAAATAAAATTGTATGAAATGAGCATTTTATTTTGAAACACAATTTGTTCTTTTGTTTTCCAAACTATATTTGTTCCAGAATTGCTTATTTTATAGGACAATTTTCTCCTGAGATGAAATTAAAGCAGGTCCTCAAATGTGCCAATTTCATATTAAAAGCAGTTTCCAGGTTTTGGTGAGTGGTAACAGCAGCTCATTGTCCCTCCTTTGGATATCTCTTGCCTGCCCATGGATGGTGCAGGCCAAGCACTGCCTGCCTGCGCCAAGTGGCAGCGAGTGCCAGGCTCCCTGTGGGCTGCAGCGCCCGTGTTGCAGTCACGGAGCCTGGTGACTGCAATGACCATGGCCCAGACTGCTGCAGCAGGGCCAGAAGTGGGTCTCCCTACTCTCCTGTGATGCTGACACTCTTTGCAAAGGTTTCAGGCACACAAGGATGGAGCCGACACTGCTGGTTCCTCGCCAGGCTCCCGCCGGCACAGAGCAGGGCAGTGCTGAGGGACAACTACTCTGCTGGGAGTGCTGGGATCCACCATGGACCTACAGCATCGTTGGAGAAGACAGCATCTAAGGGAGTCACTGTCAGCCTCCAGATTTCCCTCTGGGCTCCAATTCTGTTCCTTGTTTGCACAGGTGAGGCCCAGCTCCCTCGTGGGGCTATGGTGTCACTTTGAGTACATCCTGAGCTTCCCAGGAGCATATCCGACCTGTGTGGTCTGTCACTGCTAGCACTGTCACTGTGTCAGACAGAGGACCTGTTCCCCATCCCACGTACTGTGAGGGGGCAGCCTGGGGTGAGCTGCACGTTGTTCACCCACTCCTGGTTGCACTCGTGGCTCAAGCAGGTCCAAGGAGCCACACAGCAGTTTCCCTGCAGCACCATGCAGCATTTTCCTCCTGTCCCCAAGCCATGACCCTCTTTCTTTTCTCACTCTGAGCAGTTCTCTGGCCCCCATTCAAATTTCCACAGCGCGTGTGCCAGCCTGCCCCAAGAGCTGCACGCGGCAGCCAGGACATCCCATTGCTCAGCCTCCCTGGTCAGGCGGCAAGCCTCATGTCTTCCCTTCAGCTGGGTGTTTCATATATATGCTAAGCAGGTAATCCTGGCTGGAAGACATAACCCATTCATCTTACCTTGGCTTGAGATCCATACATTTCTTTCTCATGCTTTGCAGGGTAGTGCCAGAACTCACTGGCAGTACCAGCAGCAGGGGAAGTGCCGAGATGCTACAAATCTGTCAGGGGCACTGCCCAAATTCCTTGTTAGGCACACAGGTAGTGCAGCTCTCAGGCATGTGCACAGCCAGTCCCATTCACCTCTCACAGCCTCAGTGGGGCAGACAAACAGATGGACAACAACCCTCCCTCATGCAGGTCCCGCAGGCATGCAGACGACCACCCTGTGGGGGTGTCTGACCGGAGCACCTGGCCTCTGCTGCCCACCGCCGTGGCACTGGGCACCCTGGGGCCCGGAGGGATGAGGTGGAGCAGAGAGGCTCCTCGCAGCCACCTCCAGCTGCCACAAGAAAAAGCAAGCCTGAACGCATGTGTCCAGGGCTCATCAGCTCCTCCCCCTTGCCCCCCCCCCAGACCCCACACCCCAGTGGCATCTCTGAAAACTTGCGTGGCCTTGGACCAGGTGCTGCTGCTCCATGAGAGGCTCCGGGGAGGAGCTGGGATGCTGGGCTGTGCCAGAGCTGCTACTTTTAATGCCCCAGTCCCACACAGGTAGTAGCAGCCATCGGGAAATGTACAGATTGTCAGTAAAGGAGAAAAAAATGGCTCTCCGTGAAAAAAAATATATATGTGTATGTCACTAAGAATGACAGGATAATTCAGAAAAGTCTGCTTTTCTTCCCTGCAGCTTCAGTCTCTCAGTGGTGTCAATGCCTTGAACAAATGTGGATGTAAGGGCTGCTGCTTGTTTCAAAGGTTCAAAATCATGGATTTGGTATAAAGGGGAGGGCTGCTCTCATGGTGCATGCCTGGTGTGGTCTGTCCATGCTGTTGGTCTGTCCCAGTTGTCCCTGGCCACAGGCAGGGTTCTTCCTCTGCATTTTGAAGCAGGTGATGTGCCTGAACCACCCTGGTTGTGGCCCAGGCACAGCTGGGAGCCGCTCCCATGCAGGTGATTGCTGCTGACCAGGTGGGCTCCCACCTGTCTTGGGGACAGACATGGTGGGGACTTGGTAATTTTTCCTTCCAAAACTGGTCCAGGGAGTCAGCCATCTGAGTCAAGTCCCGCGGTGAACCTCCATCCCCAGCACAGATGTGATCCGATCCTACTTTGTGAAGGGCAGGAGGATCTCCTCATCTCCCAAACACAGGGACAGGCTCTATGTAACCCTGGAGAGCCCTACTCACAGCCAAGACTTCCCTTCCTGCCTGGCACAAATCCACACAACCTGGAAATAGCTGCTTCCCTGCTCTGCCTGGCTTTTGGTGGTTCTCTCCATGCCTTCTGCTGCCCAAAGCCTGGGAGACCCAGTGTACATCTTAGCCATACAACGGCTGACAAGTTGTTCTAGGTGGTGCCTTCATGAAGGCCTCTAAGGCTGCATCTGCTCCATCTCCTTAAGTGAGACCTGAGTGGAAAGCAAGTGTGCACTGCTTGGCTGGGTGTGTTGAGTTCAGCCCTAGCCTTCTCCTGCAGCTCTGCTTGCTCTCACCAAAGGACCCTTCCTCTACCGACAATATTGTCAAGGCTGTTCATGGGTTTTAGAGATGTCCATTAAAAATAGGCCTCAAGGAGATCTGTGCTTCTGATCTGCTCACAGCAGTGCCAGATGTACCAAACCAGATGTGCTATTTACAAGGACTATTAAAATTCTTCCCAAATTAATCTGTCCTCCCCAATAAGGGATGTAGCTCCCCTCTCAGACTGGAATCACTGCTGTGGTGGTCCAGGGGAAAAAAAAAAATCTCAAAACCCAGTGACAATAATTAATGTACGCCCAGCTGTGGGGCCAGCTGGCCCTGGCTCTGGGCTCCACCCATGCCAGCAGGAGCAGATGTCAAGGAAGGAGGAGGAAGAGGACAAGTTCACATCAACTTTTCTCCTAGTATTACCCAATATTTTCAGCTCAGGGACTACACAAGCCAGATCTGGTTTGTGGATATTTAATAACCTCCCTGAGGACTTCACTTATTTCCATTTATTAATTTATTTTCTTGCTTGCTATAGGTGAACCCTCATGCATTTCTCTTTCAAGCATTTACCTGGTCTCCTTCTATTCCCATACTCTCTTGGCACCTGCAACATCCCATGGCAAGGAATACCACAGGCCTGCCTCTGCTGCATCCCAACACTACCATTTGGCCCAAGCCTTGCTGCCATCAGTTTAGTGAAACTGATGAAGTAATATGCTGTGAACTTTCTCTAGTTCCAATTTCTTTGTGTGCTTGGGGGAGCAGAACCGCAGCTGGTGTTCAGGAGAGGGCAAAATCGTGGTTTTCTGCTTGCCATCTCCTTCCTTCTCAGCCTGACCGCTGCAGGGCCAGACAGCATCATGGTGCTGGGCAGCTCCTGGGGTCCCATGCAGCCCCCTTGCCCCACGTGCCCAGGCCATATGTCCTCTGAAGGATCAGGGAGCCCTTCCACTCCTGAGGCACCACAGCATTCCCTGCACTTTACAATGGCCTTTTTATTTCATCTCTAAAATGTGCCTTGTGTGCTTTCTGTGTCTGAAAAATAGAAGAAAAAAAAAAAAAAATGAATGTGCTATCTCCACACTGCAGGGAGGTAATTAAGACTAATAATGATCTGTGTTGTAAGTGATTTTAAAAACAAAGCACAGCTATTTCTGTTTCTATTAGGCTTTTGTAAAGCTTTTATAGGCTTTCATGAAGCTTATAGTTGGCTTTTTTAGATAATTAACTGTTGGCCCTATCCTATGGGATGCTGATGCTGCACCTTCAAACCTGCCATACTCTGCCACCCTGCACCAAGAACCCCTAGTCTGTGGATGCCTCTCAATCCATTGAACAAAATACCTCCTTGTGTTTCTTGACTTTACTCCATGCAGGTGTTAAGCTAATTGCTCTGTGATAGCTCAGCGATGCCACTTGTTGAGTTTGCCAATCCTCAGCCCCTGGAAATCTTGCCTTTTTTGAGGGAACTCAGACCTGATCTTTATCTGTAAGCTACATTTCTCTTGTCTCCAAGTAAAAGCTGGTCCTTTCCTCAGCTGAATTTTTCTAAAGAAGCACCCTGCAAAATGGGAAGTGACACCTGACAGTTGGGTTTTTGTTTTGGCCAGGAATGGTATTTGGAGATGGTACCTGGAGATGGAAGCTCCTGGTCACCACCACCTGCCATACCCTCACCTCTGCGGCCACCACTTGCTAATGAGATGGAGCAAGTGAAGGAGATTTTTGCTGATATGCAACTGCTGCGTTTTTTTATAAAGCAGTAGTGGATTTGAACCAAGAAAAGGAGATTTGATTCCTTTTGTGGTAACTTGATGGGCTTGATCATTAAGCATGAGAGAAAAAAAAAAAGAAAAAAGAAAAAAAAAAAGGAGTCCCTCTGTTCACCATTGCACATTTTTGCCTCACTAACTAGAAAGGATGATTTTATGGCATACATGATGTCAGACCCTTAGCCCCCTCAGGAAAACAGAAGTGTTATTTGAGACATATCTTTGAGAAGAAATATCTCACACTGGGCACAATTTCAGAATTGCTTACTATATCCGAAGCAAATAAAGTAAGGTATCAAAGTCCTTTTGAGAAAGCCTTTTACAAGGTAACTGGAAAAGCTAAAAGAAAATGTGTTAGGTATGACCTGCCAATCAAACGTCTTATGAGATCAGCTGAATATAGCATGAAGAAAGGCAGGGAAGATGATGAAAAAGATTAGTCTAGTACCGAGGCCTATTCATCATGGTAAAACATCCCCAAAATAGCAAGAGCTACTGCCCAGCAGGTCTGTGCATACCTGGTTTCCAAACCAAGTCCTCCCTGGGCAAACCCCAGTGTGGTTTGGGTCAGAGGTACTGGCAAACAGACAGGTTTGGAAAGGTTTCCCCAGCCTGAGCCAAGCAAGTACAATCCTGCAGCCATCAACGTGGTGGTGGATGTCTGCCCACCTCTGCTTTGCTCTGTAGATGACAGTTTCATCATTTCTAAGCGTTTTGGTTTGAATTCAGTGAGGTTGTAAAAATATTCATTTTATCACTAGCTCAGATGTTGAAATCAAATGTCATTTAGAAGCAGAAACCCAGAATTATTCTGTGAGAAAAATGCTAAAAAGAGGTTCTTCAAAACTTCTGTCCAAAAATAAAATTTTCTACCAAGGAAAAGTGCTCCGCTAGCTCCCGTGCTCCCTCAGCCCGGCTGCCCCTAGAAGAGTCTGGTCTGTGCATCTGCTCTGGGATCTTTCCAGCATCACTGCACCCATTATCATACACCTCTGACAGCGGGGTGAGCACACCCAGCAGCTCCAGGTTTCACCAGGAACTTCATTGAAAGTGCAACCTGCGACAGTGCTGGCTCACATGCAGGCAGGTGTCCCAGATACTCTCCATGCTGGGGGCACGCTCATGTAGAGGAATTGGAAAAGTACAAAGTGTAAAGGTTTATATACCAGAAAGCAAATACAGCTACCAAAAATTATTATTTTTAACCTCTCCAAATCTGTAGTCCGATCACATGGATTTAAGAAACAGCAATTTATCCTATTGTACTTTTCAGCGAGGCTGTTTTTTTCATGCTTGGACTTCACCATGGAGTTACCCCTTGCTCCCACCAGAGAACTGGTGCCACAGCAGCCTGGGTTTATTGTGTCTGCTGACTGAGCAAACCCAGGATACTGGGCTGGGTGAGAGCTGGGCTGCCTTGGGTATTATGGCTTGCCTTTAGACTCAGCTTCCTGGCATTCCACACACCAGTTTCTATAAGGAACCCAATTCTCATCAATCACTGACCAGTTGCCAGTGTAAGATCCTAGTGCCAGGGGAAGACACGGGTACCCAGAGGGATGCTGCACTGGGAAAGCCAGGCTGTCAGCTTCTCTGTGCAGCCTGTTCCCAGGTCCAGCCCCTGTCATGAACATCTCGTGTGGCCAAGTGACATTACACCATTACACTGCCATCTTTTTGTGGTTAGAACACTGGCTTTTCTGTGCACATATTTCACCTGCATCCTCCCTGGCAGAAACATGGCTTGCTCCTGGTCGTTTGCATGCTGAGAGCTATTACTGTGCCCACTGCAGCTGAGAGCAGTGTATAAAAATACTGAGTTTTGGGGAGGGTGCGTAGATTTTGGGTGCATGGTTTTAATTAGAAATTGACATTTCTAAGCCTTTGGCTGCCAAGCAACAAGCATCTAGAAAATTATCTCAGTTGTGATATGTAGGTACCCAGAGTCCATCCAGTATTCATTGCTGCATTTAAAGCCTCAGACAGGGCCACCTCACCATTCTTTGCACAGGCATTCGTCAGTGGTTGTTGGCAATTAAATTGGAAAAGAACCACAGCACAGTGGCTGACTTGGGATGCCATCACCCCCCCCAGCACTGCTGGAGTAGCAGAGCATGAACATGAAATGAGGTGGGAATTAAATTTGGTACCAGAGGCAGCAGGATGCTCTAAACATGGAGTCTAAGCCCTGGCTGAACGGGCCCTGGATGCTCTGTGGGTCAAGCCCAGGGCTTTCCATATAGCAGCCTGGGAATTCATCCCTGTATTCGGAGGGTGACCGTGAGAATGCAGCTGCAGCCCAGAGCCCATACAGACAAAATGGAGCAGGAGGCAGGGAGCACAGAGAGACACTTGCACAGCAGTGCTGGCACTGCCATCTAGCCTCCCCAGCCTCATCCCTACAGAACAAGCAGCTTCTTCCTCATCCTTCCTTCCTTTCTGGAATGGATTCTTGCCTCGCATTAGCCGACTGACTCACTGCACTCTTCGCAAACTGTTTTGTCCTCCCTGGCTCACAGCACCTCCCCTGGAGCTCTGCAGCTGGGCTGGCAGCAGAGGAGAGCAGCGAGGGACAGCCTCCAGGAGCTGAGCGCTGCAAAGCAAAGTGCAGACACTGGCACCTGGGCACCTGCTGGCTGGTGGGGAAGTGTGGGTGAGCACAGTGTGCTGCCCTGTGTGGCCCTGGCCCTGATGGCTGTTACACAATTACCCAGAGCTTTGCAGGGATTAAGTATCTCTCAAGGAAGAGCTGGGCAGTATTGTGAACTGTTTCCTAGTCCCCAGGACATGATTTCTTGCACTAGAATGTGCAGTCTCACTGGAGCAGACTGATGGCCTGTCTGGTGTGGCACTTTATGTCCAACAGTGGCTCGTGGCAAATGCTCCCAAGGAAGTCATGAAGTGTGGATAATGTGCTTAACTCTGCAGTCCCTCTTGTTGGGGAGATTCCCCTGATCCAGCTTGCCGGCAGCTTCTGTTCTGTAGCAGGAGGTCAGCTGTCCCTCATTCACTTCCCTATCTGACCTAGTGTGGCTGCAGATGCTCCTCTTCTCTCTAAGTGCCTAAGCTTTTTTTCTGAAGTGCCTGAGCTCTTTGATTCAGTTTTATCCCATTACTCCTCAGCCTTCCTTCCAGACATCGCTGCACTTAACAAGATATGGCCTTACACTCTTAGCTCTCCTGCACTCGTTGCTCATCTTATGCATTGAATTGACTTTGGTGCCTTACAAATACTAGAGTGTGGCTGGGTTTTGTCCAGTTAATTATTTCACCTACCCAAGTCCTTAGTTCTTGGTGTGCTCTCTCCTGCACACTCTCTGAAGTAGTGCTGTTTACCATCAGCTACAGGTGATGACTGTAGTTTGTGTGGAACCTGCTTCTCTTCAGATGTGCCAATGGTCTGTCTCATTCAGGTAGGGTAAGAGATCCATAATCTGGTTTTAGTTGCCCAAGGGACAACTGCCCCATCCTTCCTCAGAAAGAAGGTGAGTTTCAAGCCTCCAGTGAAGCCACATTGTCTGGAGGAATGAGACATTACCTACCTGGTTAGGAGAAATTTTATGACAAGGGGTAGAAGAGGCTGGTGTGATGGACCATTCCTCTTTGGAGGGAACAGACTTTAATAACAGCTGCCACCAAAAACGAGTGCAGGGGGACAGGGAGTTATCTTCTGTGAGAAGGATACAGAGAGCACAGGGAGTCTGGGACCAAGGTTTGGGCATGTGTGCGTGCTCTGAATAGTGTTGTCTTGATTTCTTGGTGGTTAAGCCAAAAGATCAGCTGTGTTGGACTTTCCCTCATCAGGCAGGCAGCACTGGTAGGCACTAGTTTCATACTCTGAGTTTTGTTTTCTGTCTCCTAAAAGACAAGCCTTTGGTTTTGCCTGGAGAGCCTGGAGACTCCTCAAAGTGAGACTGCACTGAAGCTGAGCAGTAAGGGGGACCTTTATGGGTCAGTTCTAGTTTTTGTGACATCTGGTCTGATTCTGGCTTTCACCTTTAGCAATTTTTTTTTTTCTTTTAGGGGTATTGCAGCCAGGCTGTTACTCAACAGTGTTTGCTTTCAGCAAGGATCAGAAAGGAGAAAAGTTTATTTCTAAGTATTTCAAGAATCAAAGCAAACCAGGCCTGTGCTCTGCCTAGCTGGGACACTTAGGAGGCCTGCGCTGAGCCTTTCTGAGCTGTGCACATGGCTCTGAACAATTACAACCCAGTCCTTTCACCCCTCAGTAGTCTCCTGAGGTGCCTGCAACATCCTGAACGTGCAGGGGGCTGTAGGTTCTCAGAGGAAGAGCCACATCACTCTTCATAGGAAATGCCAATTTGTCTCGTGTTCAGTGCATCTCCCCTTTTCTGTCCTCCTGTGTCTGAGAGCACGGGCACCTGGGCCTGAGCCTGAACTGCAGTGCCCCTCTTCAGGCTCACTGTGTGCCTCTCCCTTGCCCACTCCAGCTCCACAGCAGTTACAGTTGTTATTCTCAGTCCTACAGACTCAACAGCTCCAGCACTGCTTTGTGCACGATCACCACTACGTCTATGACTCTACACTGCCTCATACAGTGCTATAGTGCAAGTCTCATTGAGATCTCAGTGAGAACTAAATCAGTTTTCTTTGGCTTTGGTTCCTCCCTAAATGACTCTGTTTCTCTCATCAAATTGACCTCCCACCCAGCCTCCTGCCACTACCTTCGTAAGGGGTGTGAGAGATTCTGACTTGGCCAGTGCTATCTTCTTCTGCTCCTCTGTGGAACAAATCCCCCCCTGGCAACTCAGTGGGATTCTTACAGACCCCCCTGTTTCCCCTGGCCACCCTGTCCCCTCCATCCCATGGGGACAGCCCCCTCACACCCTTCCTCTCCTCTGTTCTGCTCACTCCCTAACATCCTGCTGTGCTACAAGCCCTTATGCTTACAGTGCAAACATTTCTGTGCCTTGAGAAATCCCCTCAGCCTGTTGTTCTTCTCCCTCAGGCCTTCTCCTCCTCACCTCTATAGCCACACCATCTCTGTTCTGTCCCACTTGCTCAGCACAGAGTCCAGGTTTCCCGTGGTGGTTTCAAAGCTATGCTCATTCTTCATCTTTGATCTTTCTCCTAGTCTCTGCACATTCAGCCATGCTGCTTAGAAGTCTGATCCTTCTGGGGTTCGCCGATGTCCTTCCCTGGTTTTCTGCCTGCCTTTCTCATCTCCACTTCTCTGCCTCTTCCTTACGCCCGCCTCTTCTGCTGGATGCCCACAGCATCCTGTCCTTCAGCCCTTTCTGTTCTCCTTTCACACATTATCTCTGGGTAATCTCCACCACCCACCAACTCCAACTGCTATCTCTATGGTGACTCTCAGATCTACCGTGCTGTGCCAGACTTGTCTCTTTCTTTCAAAAAAATAAAAATAAAAATCAGCCAGCCTGGCTGATGTTTCCTTGTGGTCTAGCCCATCAGCCCAATTCAGCCCAGTGAAAGGAAAGTTCACCATCCCTCACGGCAGCCTTCCCTTGTCTCTGCTGAGCATACAAGACCTTGGTGCTGCCCTGCCCGGCACCACCTTCAGCTTTGCTCCCTCATGCACCTGTGGCCCCAGCTATGCCTGAGTCCCACAGGTTCTCTCCATAACGTGCTTCCAGATAAAGCCTTTCATATTAATTCATCCTGCTAGAATTCTTGTCTGGGCTTGAGCACACTGCAGTTTGATTACCACCAAATTCTTCCATCTGGCCGGACAACAGCAGCCTTTTTAATGAACTACACTGGTTCCTGTATAGATCTTTTCACCTTTGCCTTGACTCTATAACATATCTTCCTATGCCCCCTTGATACTTTCCTTTACCACCAGGAATGTGATCCATATGTCTTTACATGGAAAAGCCTCTACAGCCAGCTGCATCTTTCCTATTAGTGTCCATGTCCCTTCTTGATTCCTGTACACCTGAGAAGTGAGACCTGGGGCTGTTTTCCAGATAAACCTCTTTGCACTCTCTCCCCAGCTGCCCTGCATTCCCAACATCCTTCCTTATTTCCCTCCTCCCCTTGTTGAAAGCATACAGGTAGCCTTCATTGCTCTGCAAAAGGAGCCAGGCACCCCTGGAACTTGGGAGAGGAGATTGCCTGGGTTAAGAAAGCCTTTAGAGGGTGCAGAGAGCACTGTGGGGCTTGTTGTTCCTCTCTACTTGGTTATTTCCCCTTGGGGATGAACTGAATGGTCAATTCTGTATTCAAGGCTGTGAAAGCAGCTGCACTTTTGCTGAATCTGCTGCAGGAAGGAAAAAAAAATCTCTATATTTCCATTTTCCTTAGAGAATGAAGCTTTTTCCCCAGAAAGCCAAGCTCTCCATTTGGAAAAGGACTAGGGTGAAGTGATGAGAAAATATCTGTGCATCTTGTACCCCTGTTATCCCTCAGGTCTGACTCCAAAGCCTCTGAGCCGCACAGCAGCTGCAGGGTTAGTCTGCAGAGATGACCATGGTTTGGATCCCCAAATGCCTCACTCTCATATGGGACATCCCTGGTCATCAGGCCTCCCAAACTCCTGAGTTAGCAGCCACCTCCAAAACCACAGCTAACCGAACTGCCCGTGGCCAGGCTGTGAATCCATAGCAGGGGAAGTAGCCCAAGAGCCAAAGTCTTGCCCCTGAGCACAAGCAGAGCTGCCCCCTTCTGCCTTGGGCCCACTGGTACTTAGGAGCTCCTTGCTTGTCCAGCACACACCAAAGGGGCATCTGGACAGAGGGACCGTCTAGGTGCCGGTGCTGGTCCCCAAATAGGATCCTAGGAGGGGGCTGTGCAGGGGCAGGGGGAATTCCTCCCACCTGGCTGCGGATAAATGGTGCTGGCAGGGATGACCAAAGGAAGCTTGAGGAGTGGGGCTCCTGCTGCAGCCCACCGCCGGCTGCCAGGCCGGGCAAGGTCACCCCCAGCCCATGGCAAGCTGGTGCCTGGGAAGACACCAGGCAACGGAGCCATGGGTGAAAGAGGAGAGACAAGTGAACAGTTGATCCTAATTTGTGCAAGGTTGTAAATGAAAATCGCTGTGGCAGATGGTCAGTGGATTAATTTCCAGAGGGTTAAGAAGGCCTCAGATTAGGAAAATCTGAGCAACTTTGATGTGGGGTGCAGGATGTCGTGCTGGGGTCCAAGACCCACAGAGGTCAGTGCTTTCTGAGGGGCTCCCAGATGCGCGTGGGGCTGGAGCCTTGGCTCCAGGATGCAAAGAAGGGGCAGGGGCAGGGGCAGGGGCAGGGGCAGCGGCAGGGGCAGGGGCAGGGGATGGCCCATCATGCAGGCTCCCTGGCAGTCCTCACACTGGCCCAGCTGCACGGAAAGGGTGCCCCTGCACTTGATGCACGTTGGAAGCCAGGCTGCTGGCTGGGGAGGCTGTGCCCTGGCTGGTGCCAGCCCTGTCCTAGGGGGACACGGTCCTGTTTCATGGGGGGGCCCTGATGCCAGCCTGCCCTGACGGCTGCCCACATTCCCCAGGCTTTCTCTTGCCCCTGCCACCGCCACAGCACCCCCGGGCGCAGTGCTCGGCCCGCTGGGGGGGCTCGTGCTGGCCCAGCTCTGCTCCCTGCTCCAATTTCCTTGTGGAAATCCCGGAGTCTTCTCCAGATCCAGCTCTGGTTTTGGGGGCAGCCATCGCCCGCTGTCTCTCCCGCTCCCTCTCTCTCTCTCTCTCTCTCTCTCTCTCTTTCCTCTTCCCTCCTTCTGCTCTCCTTCCTCCTCCTCTCCCTCCCTCCTCTCCGCACTGTGCTCTCCGGGGGCTCCGGGTACCGCTGCAGTATCTCCAGCCACCTCCATCCAGGAGGCTGGGAGCGCGGGGCGGAAGGGGAGGGCTGCGGGGGGGACAAGCTGAATGAATGGGCATCGCCTCGGTGCTGCTGGAGCCTCCGCATAGGGGCGAGGCGGCCGGACCGCGCCGCGGGCAGGGGGGCAGCGGCTGCCGGCCAGCGGCCGGGGCCGGGGCCGGGGCTGGGGCCGGGCCGGGCCGGGCCGAGCCGAGCCGGGCCCCCCGCCTGGCCCTCCGCTGCCGGGGCGCTGCGAGGAGCGGGCGCTGCCCCGCCGCGGGACCGCTCCGGCACGGGCGCTGCGTCCCGGCGCTGCGGATCGAGGTGAGCGGGCGGCGGGGCTGCGGCGGGGCCGCCCGACGGGGCGGGTGCGGCTGCGGCTGCGGCTGCGGGCGCGGGTGCGGGTGCGGGATGGGGCCGGCGCGGCCGGGGAGGGGTAAGGATTCTTAGGGTGCGGGGTGAAGCCGGGCCCCAGAGGGGCTAGACGGGGCGGGCACGGGGCTGGACGGAGCTGGGGCCGGGATGGATGGTGCTGGGGCCGGGCTGGACGGTGCGGGCACGGGGCTGGACGGGGCAGGCACGGGGCTGGGTGATGCTGGGAGCGGGGCTGGACGGTGCGGGCATAGGGCTGGATGGTGCTGGGGCTAGGATGGATGGTGCTGGGGCCGGGGTGGGTGATGCTGTGGCCGGGATGGATGGTGCTAGGGCTCGGCTTTATGGTGCTGAGGCCGGGCTGGATGATGCTGTGGCTAGGCTTTATGGTGCTGTGGCCGGGATGGATGGTGCTAGGACATGGCTGAGTAGTGCTGGGGCCGGACTGGATGTTACTGGGGCAAGGCTGCAAGGTGCTGGGGCCAGGCTGGATGGTGCTGAGCAGGGCAGGATGGTGCAGGGCCAGGCAAAGAAGGAGTTAAGTGTGTGCGGAGCATTCGGTCTCTGTGTATGTGTGATCGGCACCCCCCGGGGGGCGTGGTCCCTCCCACCCCGGGGTGTCGGTGCGCAGGGTGAGCACGAGGCAGTGGGGAGGCCGAGGCATGCAGGTGCTGGGTGCAGCGTGTCAGAGCTCCATGGCTGCACAGGGGTGTGCGACAGCCACGGTGAAGCGTGGCCCTGTCGCTGTGTCCCTGGGAGCCACACTGCACTTGCGTGTGTGAGAACCCCAGGCTGTGTTTGTGTCTGCGTGCATGCGTGTGTGAGCCACTGCGGAGCCGGTGTGCGCGTTTGTGCCGGGGTGTGAGCTCCACAACAAGCCTGTGTGTGAGATGCAGAGCTGAGCGTGTCCTTGTTTCTGCAGGCATGCAAACTGCACCGAGCCTGTGTGTGGGAGCAGCCCCAGCCTGAGCGTGTATGTGCATGTGTGCGCGTGCTGGTGCATGCTTGTGCACTGCTCCCCTGGTGTGCAGTGTGTGCATGCGTGTGGGCTGGTGGTGATGTGGGTGTTGGGGTGTGTGTGCTGCAGGGTCTGTGTGCACGTTGGTCTGCGTGTGTTTTGGGGGCTGCGGGTGGGTGCTGGGCAGCACACAGGCGTGGAGAGAGCAGGCACATGTGGGGAAGGCAGGGGGGTGAGCGTAGTCTGCGAGCACCCATGTGCAGGGCTGTCCACTTCCCCCGTGGGCTGGGGATGGTGTCTGAGAGGAGCCTCTAGCCCCAGGCTGTCTCTGGGTTCCTCTGAGTGAGAGGGGCTGGGGGCTCCTCCAGCCAGCTGCCCCCTCTCCGGAGGCTGCTGGCACGGGCTTCAGGTGCCCCAGGGGAGGGAAGCAGGAGCTCAGCCCTCCCTTCCCTGGTGGCCCCCCTCCTTTTCATGGGTGTGTGGGCAGGCAGGGCGGCCAGCCTGCACCTCAGCCTCTGCTGCGCTGCTAAAGGCACTCCTGCTGTGTGCTGGACAAAACTGACCTCGCGGGCCTGCAGGGAAATGAAACCTGCTGGCAGCAAGCAGTGGGGCTGTGCTCTCTGTTCCCACATGGATGCAGCTGCAAGTAGGCCTCCTCTGTGCATCTCTGACAGTAGCAATGGCACGGATGAGCCCTGCAGCAGTGGCAGGGTTGCTACATTTGCATTAGGCTTTTGGGGGGCAGACCATGCCCCTCCAGGAAAGAGAACAAGCTCCCTTGTGGGCCTTTGCCATGACACAGTTAGGAAACACCAGTCCAGGATGAGGCCCAGGCAGAAGCAAGGTTTAGAGCCTTGTTGCCATCATTTTGATCGGTTTGGCACTGAAATGCCTGTGAGAAGCTGCGTCTTGGTGATCTTCCCACCACCGTGCCACCATCATGACGTCGGGCTGGTGTTGGCTGTCCTGTGCACAGATGTGACAGGGGACTGGCAGCCCACAAGACCTGGGCATCTTGCAGCGCCTCCTGCAAAATGGACTCTCAAAGGCTTGCAAATCCACCTCCGACTGCTGCTCCTCCAGTGAAGCACAAGGCAGAGCTCGCCCAGAGGCTTCCTGCAGGAAGCTAATGCCTGGTCTGAGCACCACTCCCGCTCCTGAGACCTGGGGCTGCTTTGCGCACCAGCAGGAATACGGCGCTTTAACAACCTGGGGCTTGGCAGCTGGTGTGTGCGAACCCAGGTCTGATCTCCACGGAAGCTCAGCTCCCTCACTCTTCTTTGTGTACATGACATACCAGTGCAGTTTAAGTGGTGAAGGAATAGAGCAGTTCAAGGGAAATGTGCCACTGTGCAGCGGGAGACCTTCGTGCCTTCTTACACCCTCATGCCAATCAAATGGCATTGGGCTGAATTTCACCCCTGGAGCATAAACATCTGGCAAGACAGAAAAAATGTAAATCAAATAAACATCGGTAGTAACTGGAGACCTGTTTTGAAATTGATTTGATACCTGCATGCCTCCCAGGCAAGCTTTTCTCATGTTAACCATTGTGCATCTTTGCATGAAAAATGAGGCTTTATTTTCAGACTGGGTAATAGCAGCACAGCATGGACAGAAATGAACACGCTGTTTCCCCTCTAATCTGTCCACAATCAGCCTTCACCCAAGCACTGAGCTGATGCTGCAGTCGTCAGAGATGAATAGTCCTGTACCCAGATGGCAGCCTGCTTTCCTTGGTGCCTGCAACATCCCTTCGCCATCCGCAGAGGAGGGGAGCAGCATGCGAGGCAGTGTTCCCGGGAGGACCACGGTGCCTGTAGATGCCCTCGTCCCTGGTTTTGCTGGCCATGTCTCGGGCCAAAGCCGTCAGCTTGTGCTTAGCGGCATAAACCACAGGCGAGGCATCACCTGTTTGCCAGAAGCTGTGCTGACTTCCGATTTGCTTTTGGCCACGATTCAAGGTGCTGATTCTGAGTTCTGAGCTCGGCGTGGTTGCTTTTCTCACCGCCTTGCAGCCTGTGTGTCCCGCCAGGGGCTGAAGCTGCAGCTGACAGGTGTGCCCCTGCCGGCCGGCTCCACCAGCCCCTGGCTCAGGCTCTGCCACCCCGGGCATCCTTTTTGGCCCCCTGGGTGTGGGTGAGGAGTGCTGAGTCAGACTGGGCCAGGCCAAGCAGTCACCCTGCCCTGCCCACGGGAGGCTGGCTTGGAGGAGGTGACTCTCAGCCATCTCTACCGAAAGCAAAGGGGCTGCAGGCAGACCACAGGCCACAGCTGGAGAAAGCTGGGGGGATCATAAGGAGTTATTTTGATCTGGGAGCCAGCTTGATTATGCTAAATTTTGGAGGGTATTTTATGTGTGTGCAGAATAGATGGACGTGAAGATTCAGCTCTTCTGCTTAGGGCTGGGCTGGGGGTGTGAGGGAGGTCCTCAGCGCAAGCAGCTGTTCCAGGTGCTTTGTGCTGCTGCGATTTGGTTACGTGACAGTGAAGCTTTGCTGAAACCACACTCCCTGAGATTTTTACCAATCTCAGCTTGTACTTGATGGTGTATTCCACTGTCTGTGGCATAAATATGGTGATGCTTTGTAGAATGTATCCACATTTCACATTTCATAACTGCTTTCCATGTCTTGTTCGGGAGCTTACCTAGCTTCCTCTGTGGATGCTGTCTGACAAGAACCTTGCAACTGCTAGCAGTTGTCAGTGGACTCCTTGTGTGAATTTGCATTACAGTTTTGTGTGCTCAAGAAAAAGGGCACCTCTTGGTTGCAAAGGCATTATGCAGGGAAAGTTCCCAGAGGGCTGGGCTCTAACATGCCTGCTCTGCTTTTGCTCAGGCTCTCATGGATGTCATCCTTTCCTGGCTCTAATGGCTGTCTTTTGGGCTTAGATCATGGGCTGTTAGGAAAATTACCTTTCTTGAGAGCTTTCTCTGAATGAGGCCTAGCTCACTGCAGCTCTTTCCAGCAGCTTGAAGGAAGCACATTTCAACTTCCAGAGCTGCTATGGCAATCTCTGTGGTTCCTGAAACTTTATGTCCTCTAAGGACAGAGGGAATGTGTGACAAGCAGCCACAAACCTACACTCTGATGGCTGCATGATCATTTAGGCATGTCCCCTGGGTCTGGCTCCTGCACACCCTGGCAGGGCATGGACCCTTCTGCACATCCCTTGGGCAATTCTCACATGGGGGACGCTGCTCCCTCAGGTCCCCATCAACTGCATTCGGGTTTGGTACCCCTTTCTTCTCCAGGGCTGCCTATAGATAAGTCGCTGAGTAGCTGGAGAGCTCTGCTGGGAGGGACCCAGGAGCTTTGAAGAATGGTGTTGACACTTGCGGGTGGGCAGAGATCTACCCTGTGGGCAAGGCAAGTAACTAGCAGCCTGTGTGCGCATAAAATATGTACAAGGCAGATGTATTAAAACTACTCAGCACTGGCTTAACCCTGCGTTGAAGAGGGAGCAGTATGAGACCAATGACAAATGTCATAAAAGTTCCTTTATATAATATCCATAATATTACATGACATATATATATTCATAATATTATATGATATATATATATTCATAATATTATATATTATATGATGCATAATATTCAAATCCCTCAGCCATTTGTTGCAATGTGCCCTGGCAGGACAGGGGCCACCCACATAATTTTCCTTGCAAGATGACAAATGCGTGACAGAGCAGCAGTCCAGCTATTCCCCTCACTGCGCAGCACTCTGGCTGGCTGGCATGGCCAGGTTGCCTGGACCCTGTTCCACCCTCTTCCTTTCCATTTGTCATTCACCTCAGACATGGTATTTTCTTCATCCACATTATCTCAGGGCCTTGGTAGAGGAGTAGACACTGGAGGTGGGTTATTGAATTGTCACGTTTGGTGCCCAGGATGGCCCAGATGATGCCCAGGGCTTTGCAGGGAGCAGCTTCCCTCTGTGCTGTGTACGCTGCAAAAATTTGTGACAAATGTCACTGGAATATTTGAGGGGACCTGCTTGTGCCTGAGGAACCTCAGCTGCTTTTGTGTGAGAAGCCCCTCTGCTCCTGGGGAGCATAGGGAAGGGCTGGCTGGGTGTATCAGGCTGGTCTAAGTCAGTCTGAAGTCCTCAGATGCAGAGACAGGGAGCCTCACTGTTTGCTTTGCAAACATCCTTTGAGTGCCAATGCTTTCCATCTTCTTACCTCCATCCCCTTCAACATCTCCAGGGCCTGTACAGCCCATGTCACATCCCTGCCAGCCACAGCTGTCACCCAGCCAGTGGGATGTTCCAGCTGCCCCAGGTGAGCCCGGCCATAAGGCGTCCTTCTGTCCTTGGGTCCCCTCCCCTCAAGGAAGGGCCAGGCAGCTGCCAGCTCTGCCGATGGCTGGGGCTTCCCCGTGAGGCTGCTGGGACTGGCATTGTGGTGGGCAAGGGCCATGTCCTGCTGCTCCATCAGCAGAGCAGCACCCCACGAGATATTTATAGGCTCCATAATGTTATTCCCCTGCCAAACTATTACTGAAATAGGCTCAGTGTGTGTCATAGGAGAGAGGATTTTAATGGCACAGTTTCTTCACTGCAGGAATGAAGTTGATGCTCCCTCACCATTTCCTTCGTCTGATTAATCCTTTTGACACAGAGCAGCTATGAGGGGATGGCTAGTCCCGTGCCTTGGGGGGTGTTCAGCACCTTGTTTGCCACACTGCCCTTCGTGAAGTCCCCGAGACAGGCAGCCCAGGCACATATTCCCCACCAAAGGAGGGCTGGGCAGGAATAGGCCACCTGAGCTCTTCAGCCATTCCCTGGGGCTGGCCAGGCATTGTCGTCTTTACTAGGTAGTCCTGGTCCCAGAAGGTCAGAGAGGTCTGTGGGGTATGAGCCCTGAAGGCGGCATGCTGAGGAGACAGCAGCCCAGCACATGATGTGCAGCAGCACCGGAGCAGAGGTGGCCGTGAGTGCCCTGAGGTTGTGGGCTCTGAGCCATGGGGAGCTGCGTGATGTGGGAATGGGAAGCTTTTGGGCACTGGGGCTCCCTGGGGCTTGTAAATGGTTTTTCCTTGGGACACTGGGAGAAGCAGCTCTCGTGTAGCTGGTGGCCATGAAACCCTTGTTCTTGAGATCCTGCTATACGCTGGGGACAGAAACCTCCCTAACCCATTGCTCCCAGTCCCTGGTGGCCTCTGGCGCTGCCCACGTGTGACACACACAGCCACCTCTCCTGGGGGTCTGGGGCTGGTGGCCAGCAGCTGCCAAGCACTGGGCCCACTGGCCACGGCCACCCCACAGTGCCGCTGACAGCACAGCAGACAGGCCCTTGCAGAGACAGATTGGAAACTGAGAACCAATGCGACGAAGAAAAATGTCCTTCCCACACAGCCCAGCCTGTCCTCCTCCCTCCCCCAGCAATGCTGCTGGCGAGCTGCAGCCGTGCCAAGCCAGGGCACTGGGGGCCTGGCAAAACACTAGTGCCTGTGGGAAGGAGAGAGCCGAGGGCAAGGGCAGGGAGCGCAGATGGAGCAGGCAGCCTCAAGAAGGCTGCTCCTGTGATGCAGCAGGCACCTCCTAGAAGAAACACCTGGGGCTCTGCAGGCCTCCCTCTGCCTCCTGGCTCAGCAGACTGCCTTTTGGTGGAGGTTGCTTTGGATGGGGCTCTGGAGGTGGCTGTGTGGCTCTGGAGGCTGCCTCCTTTCCCTGCCCTCCTCCTGCCCACCCATCTTTTGCCTCCACCTTTGCTTGCACCTTCGCCAGTGGGCCAGCTGGGCCCCTCATCCTTTCCTCCCCAGTTATTTTCTGGATGGTTGTTCCTCTCCTTCCAGTGGCTGTATATCCTGAGATCAAGCACTGAGTGCTCTCCTCCTCCTCCTTGCTGTGTTGTCCCCTAGGACAGACCCATTCAGCTTGCTCCTCCTCCTCCTTTTCCACTTCATTAATGAGTCTCTGTGCACTAAGAAGTAGCTGCTGGGGGACCTGGGAGGACAGGCTGCACTGGGACAGCAGCGGGGCTGTCAACCAACCCAGCTCCCATCAGGATCTAGGCTTTGGGGCACTGGGCGCTGGCTTGGGATTCTGCTGTGGTTGCCCAGTGCTGGCTGAACATGGCACTGGCTGTGCAGGGCTGGAGGGAGGTGGCAGGCAAGGAGTGCTTTGTGCTTCTCACCTGCAGTTGCAGGAGGTAAATGAGTCAGTGATGGGCAGCTCCCAGCTGCTCCACTGTGATTTTGTACTGTCGCTGTGGAGCGCAGAGCTCCCCACACTGCTTCAGGGCTTCTCCGTCAGGGTTGTCCTGGGCAGAGGGTGTGCAGCCCCTGGGATGCCCTCCCAGCTCTATCCCCACTGCAAAACGTAAGCTCCTGCAAAGGCCCCTGCCTCTCACAGGGGTCTTTCCACCGACTTTGGTGGGCTTTGGAGCCAGTGGGCTCCGTGGGGGTGTGCAGCAGCCTCCAGACCCTCACCCAGCAGCTGGTGCTGCAGCCCAGTATGTGCTTGTCGGCAGCAGGGAGACCTGTCCATCAGCTGTATGTGGTTCAGAGCTTTCTTAATGAAAATGACTTTCAACGCACATTTTGTGGGCAAAATGTTAACTTCACCATGTCTCAACACTCTCCAAAACCTGAGAAACAGAGATGGTTTCTTCTCGGTGGGGAGGGAGGCTCTTGTTGTCACTCTCTTTCATATGCACACACACGCAGACACACACACAGTGGCTCTTCTTTCTCTCCCATCCCACTTTCCTCCTCCAAAAGACTTCGAACACTTTATGGAAATGTTATTTTCTCCCCAAACTGTTGCCTTTCTGCTGCGTTCTCACCAAGCAGCCTGCTTGCTGGCTTTCCCTGGGCTCCGCTCCCAGCGCGGGCAGTTGCAGCCGTCCCACAAGTGCAACGTCAGCGACGTCCCTGTGGTGACAATGCTGAGCCTGTGGAAGGTGAAGGTTCTGGGGTGGCCGTGCGGAGCTGCCAGGGTCCGGGCCACCCCATGAGCTAGCAGCACACCTCCCTTTGCTTCTGCTGGGGCTGATCTGAGACCTCTTAAGTTACTCTAGACACGATTAAGGAAAACCCTCCTTCCACCATCCAGCCATGCTCTTCAGGATGCCAAGGAGGTCCTGCTCACCGGAAGCACATTTGAAGACATCCACAGCCCTGCCCACAGCTGGCCTTCCTTGGCAGCTGCCTTGCCCCAGGGGTGCTGTGCATGAGCCTGCTCCCCTTGCACATGCCCAAGCGTGGGCTTCATCCAGGGGTCCTGCAGGAAGGGACAGGGCCCAGAGACAGGCTGGAGGTGGGCTGGAGTTAAAAAACCCTTTGTTGTCTTGTATGAAGGGGACTGACTCACTGCTCTCCCGTGCTGTCATAAGCAGATGGATGATTTAATCACCTAGCAACCAAAATAACGTCAGGTGAGGAGCGCTACCCCAGCCGCTCTCGGCCCACAGCCCTTCCATCAGCCTGGTGGCAGGGGCCAGGCAACCTCCAGCCTCTCCCCAGTCCTCGGGCTGCCCTGGGCTGAGGCTGGCAGGGACCCTCTCCTGTCTGCCCCACCATGGCACAGTGCAGGGCTGTGCACATACAACTGGCAGCCCGACAGAAGAGGCTCTCAAAGCCATGGCTGGAGTGGGGTGCACAGGGCCGTGAGGGGAGCCCCCAAGGCCAGCTCCTGGGAAGGCTGAACATCCTGCCAGCATCCACAGAGTGGCCAAACCTCCAGCACTATTTCAGCAGGTTTCTGACTATCTGGAGCATCCAGAGGTCCCTTATGAGAAGAGGGTGGCTGGTGATGGCTGGGATCCACAAACTTGTCTGGATCCCCTTGTCTGCATGCACTGTTCCAGCGCCAGCCCTGGAACCTGGCACCTTCAAAGGGTGAGAATAACCCTAGGAGCCAGTGTGTTCCTTCATCTTCTTCTGTTAAGGATAGGGAGGTATTTGCCTCCCCTGCATGTGCTCATGGCATAGACCTGATGCTGTCACCCCTGTCCTGAGATGTCAGGTACCCCCTGATGGCTCCAGTCAGGCTCTTGGCATGAGCCATTCACTACAACCCATCCTGGCCCAAGCTGGGGCTGCAGGTGACAAGATCTCATGGAGCAGATTCTGAACTGAGAGGGATAACCAGTACTGGGCAGGGAGAGGGCTGCCACAGCCTGACCTGGTGAGGCTCAGAGGCGAACACAGACATGTGGCTACTGTCACCATGTGCAAGGTGAGGATGCATCTGCTCAGGCTATGAGCACTATCTTCCTTGTGCATTTCACACTGCAGGACTGCCCAGGACTCTTTCCTTGAGTACCTGATGCTTGGACCTCTGTGTCAATGTGAGATTGCTCCCAGTCCTGGGCTGGAGAGTGGGATGGGGCAAGGCTGCTTGATGAAATGCTGACCTAGTCCCATGCAACCATCTCCCTCCCTCCAAAACAGCCAGCAAATGTCTGGACTGGGGATTGGGTTGTGCCTCACTGCCTCGTGGATGTGGAGATGTGGGTGGTGGGGAGCAGTTACTCCCCTCCTCCAGATGATAGGCCCAAAGGATGCGGGGCCACCATGGCACCTGGCTTAGGGACAGGCTGGCACCAGCATTGCATCTGCCAGAGGCCACGTAAATAGGGCACCCTGTCTCCCAGATCCTCTTTGTGGGACAGAGCTGATAAAATTAGCCAATACACCCTGTTCTGTGCAGCATGCTGAGGAAGTCTCTGTGCCACCATGGCCCAGGGGAACCAGGCAGCCCTACTTCGGTGCCTGCTTGTCCCGGTGAAGGTGAGCCACTTCCAGGCGACGAGTCCCAGCCAGGTTGTTCCCTGTGCTACTCCAAGAAGTTACAGGTCTAGGCAACCATGTCCTCTGTCCTTTGCTTTGGGGCTTGATGGCTTTGGTAGACTCTGCTGACTTAGGAGGGAGGCTGATGAGGTGATGCTGGCTGGAGCTGAGCACAGATCAGCAACTGAGGCTCTATACAGGCTGATCCAAACCCCTGTGGGTGAACCAGGGAGGGTTCTGTATGTCATTATTTCACATCCCAAACAGCATCTGCCTTGCCCCTGGAGTTCCATGTCCCTGAAAATATGCATGCAGCCATTCTGGGGTAGCTCAGAAGTGCAGACTCCTGGTAGCATGTGCTCCTGTCCGAGTCTGATTGGGATCTGTGAGTGCTCCCCATGGAGCTTGGTCTAGGAGCATCCCTTGTGTTACCTCTGCCACAGTCTGCCTCAGAAACAGCTGAAGTCTCTAGAAACCCAGGCAAATTT
Source organism: Aythya marila (assembly GCF_965140915.1). NCBI lineage: Eukaryota > Metazoa > Chordata > Aves > Anseriformes > Anatidae > Aythya > Aythya marila. Next base: position 8,824,178 of record NC_139057.1, read on the forward strand.
CAGACAGAGAAAAGGGTTTTGAATCCTGTTTCCACAAGTACATGTTTATCCTGGTCTACTGGTTGACACTGGAGAAGTAAAGCTTCGTTAACCTCCCTGTCTTAGAGGGGTGTAAAGGGTTGTTTACATACATCAGATGAGGTGCTCAGCTCTTCAGGCTGCTCTCCCCAGGAGTCAGGCCCAGTCTCCTGTCTGAGGACAGATTTATTAACTCACTCAGAAGCAGTCTCCACACAGCATCACTGCCTGCTCCTCTAGCAGGTCAGCCATGGCTCCTGGGTCGCGCTGGTGGAACAGCTGAGTGACCTCGTGCACAGGGGACAAGCTGTGCACTGACTGCTGCAGTGCTGCCCATCCCGTCCCGTCCCATCCCATCCCATCCCATCCCGTCCCGTCCCGTCCCGTCCCATCCCATCCCATCCCATCCCATTCCACCCCCTCTGGGGTGCAGGCGCAGAGCTGTGGGCAGATCCAGAGCAGGAATGGAGACTGACAGGACCCTGGCTGAAAGGTCAGGAGCAGACAGGGGCTGACTCTGCTCATCCCTGCAAGCTTCTGCAGCCTCCCCATGGAGATGTTTCAGCTGTACTGGGGAGGATCACAGCAGTCTCTCTCTCTCTCCAGACATGCTACATACAGCACTGACTGACCACCAAGCCTGGGAGGACATAACTGGTGGGAGAAAAGAGGAGTGAGAAGGGCAGTTGTTTAGATGTTTCCCCCTGGGCAAGGAAATGACCCCATGTGGGGAATAATGGGACTTTTTTTCCATGAGAAGAAGTCACAGCACATTGTAGCCTTCAGGGAACCTCAGGCTGGTGCAAGGAGGGGCCCTCACTCACCTCTGGCCCTGGGGGGTGCGGTGCTGGCAGGGTGCCTTGGGTGAGCCAGGTGCAGGCAGGGCCCTCCTGCCTCGGTGCTGGCACAGGGACATGTGGATCAAGTCCCATCAGGGTCATACTGGGGTGGAGGGGAGGAGTATGTCTGCCTTTGTGCCTTGAGCGTGTGGGTAATGCTTTTGAGGTCTGTCTCTCTCCTATGGCAAGTCTTTGCATGGAGCTTGGAGCCCTTCTGGAGGTAGTTGAGGTGGTGGTTATGTACTCGTCAGTGGTTTGAGTTTTAGAAGGCGTGTGATGCTGGGGAGTGTGAGTCAGCACTGTTGGGCGCACCATCCTTTGGATGGCTTTTGGGAAGGCAAAAGTTGTAGAGCAACTCCTGAGATGGTCCTAGACTCACTCGCCTGATATACTATTTGCCCTGGAGCAAGGAGCCCAGGAGAAAGGAGCCAAGTCCCACAAGGATCTACATAGGAAATAAGGAGTCTAAGACCCCGACTAGGGACAGCAAGGACTCCTGCAGGGGCAAGACCATCTCCATTGTTTCTCTTTGTGTAAGAGCTGTGTCTGGACTCCAGACACTGTCTAGAGGAAGTCTTTGGAGAAGTCTCCACACACATGATGGGTATCCCCCAAGACACGTGCATGAGTGCAGCTTCAAGCCCTGACTTTGGCCTCGGGGCTGGAGTTGTCTCTCTGGGGTGCAGTCAGGCCTGACACACAAGGACTGTATTGCTCCACGGCCCTCAGGGCATCCCAGCAAAGTGCAGAATGGCCAGGCTGGGCTTTCCTCTTGCAGTCCTTCCCCAGTCAGAGCTGCTACCGCCCTGCAACCTGCAGCCACGTGGAGAAGGAGACAAGGGGGGAGCTCCAGGAAAGGTGGGAACAGCCTGCGGCGCTTGCTGTGTCCCTGTGGGACTTGGCAGCAGGAGGGCAGGAGGGTCTGTGTCCTCCTAGGGACAGCACAGGTGGCTCCAGCCTGGCACCAGGCTGCCCTTCTCTCGGAGCAGTGTGAAGATTCAATTTGTCTCCCCTGCCTTAGGTTGGCCCCACTAAGCAGGTTTTAATTTTGTTAAGTAAATATAAAGTAATGGCAGCGGGGATAGGAGCCAAATGGCCTGGAGACATCCTGGAGAGCCAGACGAGATCTGCAGCAAGGCAGGGCTCCCTGCAGGAGCTGGGCATCCAACAGAGCCTCCCAGGGAGAGAGGGAGCGGGACTAGTGGGGCGGGCCTGGGTTTGCTGGCATGGAGCAGATGCAGCTCCATGCTGCCGTGTGCTTGCAGCACCTCCCTGCCTTCAGAGCAATTTCTAAATGGCTGCTAAGCATCACTGTCAGAAGCATGCTCATCTTCCACTCCTAATTAGTGGATCAGGCAGTAATTTGTAATCCTTTTGAATAGGACTATCTTAGCATCTAGCACTGGAGCCTGGGAATGACATGGGGGAGGGCAGAACAGAACAGAGCAGAGGTTGCTCCAGCAGGCAGGACTGAGAGGAGTGGAAAGCAGAAGGGCTTTCTTCAGTTCCCTCAGTGTGCACAAGTATCATTGCCTCCTGCTTCTGTGGTCCAATGCACCTTCCTCATCTTTCTCTCCTCTCCAGAGTTTTGGCATTTTCATTTCTCTCTGTGTGAAGTAATCAGCGTGGCAGCCCTGGCGGGCTCTCCACTCAGCTCCTGCTCCTCATCGAGGCTGGTGGGGCTGCAGAGAGGTGCACCCGGCAGGAGCTGGAGCCCCGCACCCATGGCCAGGCAGCGGGTCACAGCCGTGCCAGTGCACAGGAAGGTCTCCTGTGCAGCTGGGAGCAGGTCTGGCCTTTCCTGTGCTGGTTTGCATTTTGCATTTTCAAGGGTGAGGATAAGATGGCACCTGGGAGAAGAAGCAGCAGCAGCCAACAAGCTGAAAAGTAAGATGCAAAGAGTCTGAGCTCACAGGGGCTTGGGAGAAGGTATGAGGGCAGTGTGTGGATCTGTCATAGATGGGCAGTGGGTGATGGCCCTGGGCCAGCATGGAGATGGGTTGGACTGGCAGCAAAGTGCGGCAAATGAAGGAGAGGCTTGATGTGATGGCCACAGCCAGTCCCAAGTGTTAAGAGCTCCATGTGGCCTTACTCATGCTCCAGGGGGTCAGAAGAGGTTAGGATGGCAATGGAGGCTCACAAAGGGAGTGCATGTGCATGTGCATGAGCTAGAGCAGGGGAGGGGAGGGCAGTTGTGCTGGAAATGGGGCTGAGCCAGGGAGGTCTGCAGGCATGGGGTGACAGCTGGTGTAGGGCTTACGGAAAGCTCTGGGTGACAGCGGTGTTAGGCAGGAGTGGGGCTTTGTGTAGGCTGAGGGGGCCAAGTAGTAGTCCTGCTGTGCTGCATGCAGCACTGAGCAACTCCTTGCTGTTGGTTGGTGTCTTTAGCATCAATCCATCTGGTAAAAGCTTATCTGTCCTGAATGCATTAACCTTTATAAATGACTTAATGTAAGGTACAACCACAAAGAAGGGGAAGGGTCATGGGAGTGGTGCAGATGCATTCAAGTTGTCGCCTTGGGCCTCAGTGGCATGAGGGTCCTGGCCCCAGGGGCCACAGCCTTGTGGGGGCAGGTGCCTGGGGGGCAGACGGGGGAGGGGGAACAGAGGGGGAACAGAACCGTTCCAGGTCATGGAGCAGAGATCTTGCTAGACGAAAACAGCTACTACCAGTGACTTCAAGGAACACCGCTTCCCTACTTTATTTCTTCAGCCTTTAGAAGAAAGTGTTTATAATAGCATCAGTGACTCACTGAGCGCTCTTTACTCACCAGTTAATGACTGAGCAGAGTTCCAGTGCTCTTAGTGATTTTGGCTTAAATAAACCCCATCCTTCTTTCAGATTTCCGATAATATGTGAGAGTGGTCTTGGGCATTCAGAGAGGGCAGGAGATAAGCACACAGAAAAGGAGAGCATCTTCTTACCCCAGTGTCAGCACCCCAGCTATTGTGGTGTTGAGGGTCTGCATCCCAGCTAAAGACAAAAGGAAAAGAAAGTGAGGCCAGGCAGTCTCGTATGTAGAGACTTCAGAAGTCACACGTTCTGGTTTTGGTGTTCATCGTTGCAAATAGGTTTTATTCACCTCCCCAGCCATCCTCCATGCATCTCCACCCAGAGGCAGCTGCCCACATTTGTGGAGAGGGTGCTGAGAGCCACCCCATCCCCAGTCCTTCCATCTTGGCATAGCCTGGCTCCAGAGAGGGACAAGCTCTGGCTTTCTGTGAGGGAATGTGCTTGCCCTGCAGAGATGACCAAGCTCCTTGAGACATGCTGCTGCCCCAGGGAACTGCTGGTGCCATTCAGTGTGTGCTGACTGCAGGGGTCCCAGCTAGTTCCACTGGCACCGGGGGTGCCACAGGGAGCCTGTCCACTGCATGCCAGCCAGCACGGTGCCAGTGACCTTCCTTGTGCCATGACTGCTGGCTGCTCCTGCACCCACCTTGTGCTGCTGGGCTCTCGCCCCCAGCCTGCCACACTGCACTACCAAAGCAGTGAATCACGAAGCCAGGGTGAGCAAGTGCTTGCAGGTAGTCGCAAACCTGTCATCACGGTCGTGGGCTTTGCCCTCCAACCTGCCATGCTTGTCATGCTCTTCGGGTTTGGTGGCCCCCGGCACACCAGAGTCAAACCCTCCCCGGGTCCTCTTGTCTTGGTGCAGCTCTGAATAAAGCCACTCTGCATGAAGTGGCAGCGCTGACATCAGCAGTGGCACTGATGAGATAAACCACAGAAATGGTGCAGTCAAAACCCTTGTGTGCCCGCAGCACACACAGATTCAGTTCGTGGGGGACAGGGCTTGGATGGATGCAAGGGCTGCTCTTCTCTGCCACACGCTCTCCTGGCCTGTTGTGAAGCCAGGATGTGAAGATGAAAATACAACTGATGCTCAAGTGCCTGGGATGGGGAGGGGACTCCTGGGAAAGGAGATGGGGAGGGTGAGCTCTGCACTGAGACCAAGAGCCAAGGAAAGGGCACAGTGTCTGCAAATAAACTGCGTGCTTTGGGCTGCTTATTCTGCTGTAACAGGGTCCTTTGTGGCTGCCCTGCAGCCTCTCTGGGCTGCAAGGTGTCATCTCTTCCATGTGCTGGGATCTGCCCTGCACGTCCCCAGCCTGGGTCCCCCGGGGACATCAGGCTGTCCCATTCACCCCCAGCCCCCAGCCAGGTCACAGAGCTCACCTGAGCCATCAGCCACAGCTCTGCGTGCGTGTGAAGGATGGGGAGGTTGTCTCAAACCTTTGCACCAGGAAGGGGACAAACAAATATTTATAGAGGAGATAAGTGGAATGAAGAATTCATTTCAAGATTTTTTTTTCCCCGCTTTTCCTTTTTCTCTCAAAATTACCAAATCTGAGCCAGAGAGCTGGCTGTTTGCATTTGTCACACATACACATGATGTTATATCTATACATTATCTTGACATCAAAGGGAAAGTGTGACATTTTTCTGGCTGTGCAAGAAAGGAAGGACACCGACTGCTTTTGGGAGAGAAGCAGTTATTAACAAAGAGTTAAAAGACAGCTCCTGGAAAGGAGAATGAGAAATAAGGAAGGAGAGCACAGAACTGGGAATGACAGCCAGGAGCTGCAAAAGTAAATTTTCTCCTGGCCTTTTCATCTTCCCTCTCTATTAAAGCAGGGTGACAGAGAGTCTCTCAAGGCACTCACTGAGTTATTATTTTAAAGAAAAGGCAGCTGCAAATGTGGTAACAGCAGAGAGTTGGGGGATTTTGTTCGAGGAGGAGACCAAAGGAAACCTGTCTGCACGCAAGGCATCACCACAGTGAGGTGCGAGGTTAGGCCGACACAGCCATGTCACGCAGCAGGCCCAGCCCAATGCTGCGCACCTCATGCTGGTGGCAGTTGTGTCACCGGGGCCCAGCCACAGGGATGGTGCAAGGCCCTCATCCTGTGCAGGACACTGATCCTGCCCTGCCAGCAGGCATTGGGCAGGTCCCAGAGGCCAGCTGGTCCCAGGGTGACTTTGGTGTCAGCGTGTGTTGCTGCGTGTCAGGTAGCTGGGCTGGGCAGCCCAGGAACCCAGCGCTTTAGTGCCCGTCTGCTTTCAAACAAGAGAGAATTGCTTAAATCCTTTTCCTTCTTTTGTACAACTTTGACATTAATGTTTTCAACTTCACGAGGCCTGCATGAAACCAGACTTGTGTCAAAGAAGCAGGTCTGGGCGCAGCTCCCCCAGGGCTGGTGAGCCAGTGCATGAGGACAAGGGGTTAATGGCAGACACACACCCAGCTGCAGTGGGGGATGCAGAAAAACCCATCTGAGCACAAACAGTGCATGCATGGGCAGCTGTGTGCCTGGTGCAAGAAATGTGCCTTGCCCCAGCGGATGTTTCCCCAGCCCACCCGTGCTGCACGCTGCCAAAGCAGTGCAGCTGGCAGAAGCAAAGCGCTCTCAAGGCAGAAGGGGCAATTCCTAAAGTTCCCAAAGCTGCCCTGTCAGCTCCGGCCAGCTCCAGCAGTGCTGGGTACTTGACAGGGCAATCACTCCTGATGTGGAGAGCTGCAGAGCCACCATCCTTCTGCTCCGTCTGCCCTAAGGCTGTGGTCTGGGTAGCCAGGAAGAAATGCAGGGCTGTGGCTGCTGCTGCCCAGCTGTTTTTTTCCTAAGGGACCCCACTTTCAGCCCTTGCTCTCCCCTGCTGGTCACTACATCAAAGCAGTGTGGCTGAGCTCCCCTCTTCTCTGTGCACCCGCTGTGGGAATGCAAACAAACCCAGGGCTGCAGGGAATCTGGGTATGAAATACAGTCAGGAAGAAAACTTGCAAGCCTGAGGCCAAGGGTAAGCCCTCGCGTTGAGTTTCTGCGGGAGCAGCTGTATCCCACCCGGCACGCAGCACGGTCAGCTTGCAGCATTTCTGTGGAGGCAGTGGCAAATGGAGAGCAGCAAAGCAGGCGGGCAGGGTGTGCTTGTTGTCCCTCCTGCTGGAGCTTCTCATCCGCCTCTGGGGGAACCTGGAAGGTGAAAAGGCTCCTGCTGTCCTTGGAGTGGCCAAGGTCATTCATGGGAGCCGGAGCAGATGCCACATGTCCCATGGCTCACGCCAACAGCACTGCACAGCAATTAGCTGGAAAGATGGTCAAGCAGCATGGGCAAGGAAAGAGGGAAGACTACAGGGCAATGCCCGCACAGGGGCAGAGGAGGAAATCTCTTCATGAGGGGCCTGCACAGTCAGATTTTCAGACCCTGGAGGTATGGGAGGACTAGGTGAGATGAGGACATGGGCTGTCTTAACTGCCCAAATGGCATCTTGGTTCTGCACCAGGGTAGCGTGGTCTGCCCATGGGGCCTCTGCGGTGCCCCCAGACATCCCTCCCCAGCCCTCCATGGACAGATTGTGTTTGTTTCAGCTCAGCGCGCTCATTAGATTAAAGTGGAAGAGTCGATCTGATCAAACTTGGAAACAAAAATAAACGTGCTGGGTTCAGCAGATGGAGGGAACAGTCTGGCAAGTTGGGCGAGCCCTGGCAGTGCCCCGCAGCAAACACAGCAGCTGTGTCGCAGCAGCCCCCTCAGACACATCTTCCCTGCACCGGTGTGCACAGTTCTGGCCCAGCGGGATCCCAGCTGTGGCCTCAGAAGGGGGCTGTGGGTGATGGGGTGTGCGCTGGGGGATGTCTGGGCCCAGTGCAGGCATGAGGTTTTTCCTCCAGCACTCGCAGCTGCATGCTGTGGAGGGTTTCTGACTCACACCTTTCTTTTCCCTGTTTTGCTGTCCCACCACTTTGCTTCTCCTGAGCCCCCTTGGCCATGCATGAGCCCAGGGCACTGCTGCCGCTGCCCCCAGGTAGCCTGTGCTGGGGATCCCAGGACACCCACCACTCCCACAAGCATTTACCAGGGGCACAGATTTGCTGTGTGCTTCCATCGTAAACTGCAGCAGTGCAAACAATTATTCTTGATCTCAAAGGATTGTGCCTGAAACAGAGATGAATGAACCTATGTGCTATAGTACAGCTGCCAGATGAACATTTTATGGGGTGTTTACTTTGCTATGTGATGCTGAAGTACCTCTGGAGTTCAAGCACTGCTGAAACACATCTCCTCTGTTCATTACACATCTCATCTGCTCATTAACACCCATACCCAGCCAGGCCCACAAAAGAAGCAGCAATGCCTCTCCTCTGGGGACCTGATGCATGCTGTCTTAGCAGAGAAAGCCCCCTCCAGCAGGGCAGAGGAGTCAGGGGGAGTCTTGCCCTCAAGCCATGCCCTCGTCCTTTCCTGGATCTCACCTCCAGGCTGGTGGCACTAAGAGCCCTCCTGGCAGTGTCCTGCCCTGCATTCCTGTGAGCTCCCCAGCACTGAGGGGGTGACTACACAAGCAAGAGCTCAGCCAGCAGAAGGGAAACTGCTTCTGCTGGAGACATCTCTGGTCTGTCTCAGCTGGGATATTCCCATATATTTTGCCCCTTACGTTTGGAGTCGCCTGACCCCCAGTTACTTCCCTCCTCCCCCAGCCCAGTGAAGGCTACTTGTGCCTAGACCTTCTTCTTAGTTAAATCTCTGATGGGTTTTGCCCGAATGGGGGGGGGATCCCACTGCCTTGTGCCTGGGGGTGGCAGGTATATCTCCTCAGGGTGAACAGTGGAGATCTGCCCAGGGTGGAGACACTGGCTGCTCCAGCGTGACTGTCCTAGAAAGTAGGTCCTGCTCTATTTGCATGCTAGAGGACCAGGCTCCAACACTGATACTACAGTGTGGATTTTACATCCTTTTTGGTGGATTTGAGCTGTATTTAAGAGATAGCTCCTGACAGTAGTGATCCCAGGAGCTCTACTCAGTGGCTGGATCAGGATCTGGTAGTTCTCTGTTAAGTGCATCTTGCTGCCCAGAGTGTGCTGCTGCTGAACCAGAGTGGTTTTTGGGGAATGGTTCTGCACAGACCATGTACCTTCTTATCCATAACCCCCTTGCCTCTGAGATGGATGCACTTGGGGTCACTCTGGGTTGCAGCCAGCTTGTGTGCTGGATAATGAGGCTAAAAGTGTGGGAGCTGGGAGATGCAAACTATTCCTGGGTCTTCTGTTTGCTCCCTGATATCTCCTGGGCAAGTCATTACTCCTCTGTGCCTTGTGATACCTAATTGCAAGGCAGTTGTAAGGATCATGAGACATACTGGGGATGGTTTTGTGCAGTGGTGGGAGCTGTAGCGTGGTGGAGCATTTACAGCAGAAGCAATACAACCCCTCTCTGCAGAGTGGTGGGCCAGCCTGGGCCAGCCTAATGCCATTGGCCCCAACCTACTCGGAAATGATGGGGCTGGGATGAATACCTCTCCCTGAGCTTCTCTGGGAAACCTCCCTACTGGCAAATACTTCTGGGTTTGCAGACCCCCTCATGGGTCTGCAAATACTTGGGGTTATCCAGGACACTGAAGCAAACTGGTTTTTAAAGAAAAGTAAGACTTCAGGTCAAAACTATACTTTGCATTGTAGCAGGTGGCCTGCTTGGGATCAGGCAATCACATCTGCTTGCAATTTCAGCTGGGTTATAGAGTCGATAGAGAATGAAATGACTTGGGAGACAGCTGGACAGGAGGACTCTGATTATTGCTTGGTACTGAGGGAACAAGAATTGAAAGCTCTAGGGAGCTGCCTTGATCCTGACAAAAATGGAGGTGAAGCATGGGGAGACTCATCCCTGGGCTGTGCCAGGAGGGTGTGGAGGTGCTGTGGAGGTGATCAGGTGCTAGGCAGGGAGGCTGGTACAGCAGTTTGCATTTTCTAATGGGCCTGGGGGCAAAAAACTGCAGCGTTGAAGGTAGGAGGTGGAAAGTCATAATGCTGGGGGAGACGGAGCTGTGACCTCCTCTGTCTGCCCATACCACCACAGGCAGAACCCCCTGCCCCATGGATGGGACTTATCTCCAGGCTGCTGAGCAGTTTGACTGCTGGCCACAGCTCCTCTTTTCAGGAGTGGCCTCTGTCTGCTGTATCCTGGAACAAAAAGGGGAGTTTTGAACTCTCTTACGTCTTATTAACTCAATTTGTACTTTTATATACAAATGTCTTTCTCCCCTCTTGCCAAGAAAGCTGTCTGATCAGCAGCAATTAACAAAGCAAACTGCAGTGATGACTTTTATAGTGTGTTCTGTGTGGCCTTGCTGAATGCCCTCAAGAAGAAGATGTCAGAAGTTTGGGAATTTCTGCTGTGCAAAGGCAGGGCCAGGACATGACCATGTGCAGAGGGAGGTGTGCAGGAGGGGCTGTGCTGGGCAGGCAGTCGTGGTCACTGGTCTCTCTTGGCCTCATGCTGCTGAGCTGTGCCTGGGGCAGGCCTCCATAAGCGTAGCATCTGCAGGCATCCTAACGCCAGCTGGAGGATGCAGGACCAACGCTGGCTGCAGGGTCTCTCACCAGGACTGGGAAACGTAGAGCTCAGCAGGGACTGGGCCTCCTGAGCTGCATAGGTCCTGCAGGCACCTGTGGCACCCCGGGCGCTTTCAGTGGTTTGATCTCAGCCCTCCCTGTCTTGCTCAGGAGTACATCCAGGAAAATGCTGGACTGCTTTTCCATCCATCAATGATGATTCTCTTTTCATTTGCTTTTTGGGCTTCACCCTCTTAATCCAGCTGTCTCTTGCCTTACAAATGTTCTTTCCTCAATTACTTATACCAAGCTGCGGGGCTGTTTCGGTTGGTCTCAGGAGCACGATGAACCTTTGCTGTCCTGCAGGCACAAGCCTAGTGTGGGAACAGATCGCCCACCTCTGCCTTCATCAGAGGCTTCATCATTATTCCCTCCCTTCCAAGAAGTGCAGATGCAGGGTTATGTCTCAAGGCAAAAGGAATAAAAGGTGCCTGGCTTTTTCAGAGGAGCAAGACGGAGAGCAAGGGGCTTGTGTCTGTTCTGCTGCAACTGCTGTTGAGCTCCTGTATGGCCCACGGGGCACATGCTGGTGTTAGAAGTCACCTGGGTGATGGTGGCTATGGGTGAATACCAATAAAGGAGGAGCAGGCAGAAGAAGGACTTCCCGGAGGAGGGAATCCAGTCCCAGCTTGGAGCTGAACTGCAGCCGGTGCTGGGAGGTGCCAGATGCCCTTACAGAAAGGAGGGACTATGGGGAGAGATCCCTCCCCACTCCAAGATGGGGAGGGATGGTGGGGACTGTGCCATCCTTGTTCCCACTTGGGATTTCAGGATGCTGGTATGAAATATGAGCTTTGTGAGCAATCCTGACTCCTTTGCCTCACCCTCCTTAGAACTCGTCCACCTCTTGCACTGAGGCATGGAAACACAGGTCTTGTCTTTCTAGCCAGATCTGATGTGCAACTTCCCAAACAGGGGACCAGTTCAGGCCATTCCTGCACCAAGGCTGCTTTATCCCCACTTCATAATGCTCTTATCTTGAAGGCTCTGCTCAGATTAAAGCCCAGGCAGTCAGTCCCCTCCCTAGATGTTTTGCAATGAAGTTTTCTTCCTTTAATCCGATGAGAGTGTAAGCTGCTCTTTTCAAAGTGCACGGGGAGGACAGATGTACATGTCACTGGTATGGTGAACTAGACTGACTGAGGGCAGAGGGAAGGTGCCCTGTGCTTCAGCTTGGTGGCACATGTGGCTGTTGTCACAGCTTGAACCCCATTTCTCCTCTAGGCCTCTGGGAGCAGCTGTGTAATGCCCAAGTACACCAGCAGTCATAAAGGCTAAAGGCTCACGTGGGAGCAGGATGAGTTGTTCAACAGATGAGTCTGTTGACCTTCCTGGACACCTTCAAAAAGCTAAATCCCAATTTTGGTCTCAGACAGCCATGGAGGTCCTAGAATCAGGGGAATGGTGCCAGCCATTTCAGTAAGAACCCAAGGGTGGAAACCTCAGCAGCTGTTTAGGTGGTATCTGAGGACATGGCCTTAGCTGTGTGACTGTCACCTAGCCACGGTGGGCTGTTTTTTCTCAGTGAGCTCGTGAGTCCATGGCCATGAGTGGGCTGTGGGAAGGCTCGGGAAGATGGTTCTCTTGCAGCGGGGAAGGGACTGGAGTTAATCCATGCCTTCCTGAACTTATAGCTGTCTTTGTCCTCCTCAGCCCAAGGAGCATTGTCAAACAGCTGCCGCCTGGCTCTGCCTGCCCCACAGCCAGTGCATGGACCAGCAACATCCTCCAGCTCATGCATGACAGCAGTACACTGGCAGAAGAGGCACCTCAGACAGCAACGTTCAGACTGTGAGTGCTCTGGGCACCATGGGCGGTGCAGGACCCTGGGGTCATGATTCTGCTCCTGCATGGAGTGTCCCTGGGGTGAAAGGCGAGAGGAGCCTGTGGGTCTGGGGAAGCTGTGGGGTTCTCCTTTCCCATGGGGACGGTCTAGCATGCAGAGCTGATCTGATGTGAGATGCGGGCATTGCCTCAGCAGCCTGGAGTGAGCAGATAACTTGGGCACAGGGTGGCTCAAGGACTGTGTTACTGATGGGCGGGGGGGGGAGAAGGAAGAGCTGTGATCCTCTCCAGCAAGCCAAAAGAGGAGGTTGTTGCAAGGGAAGGCTGAGATTGCCTTCAAGCCACTGCTTTGCCATGTGGAACAAGCTCAGTACGTCTGTGCGTGGATGCAAAGCCAGGTACCGCTGCATATTTGCTGAGAAAGATTGTCCAGTTCTGCAGCCCTCTCAAACACATGGATAACCTGTATTTCTCCCCTGTGGAGACAGATGAACTTGTGCCAAGGACAGGGCTCTGGATTTAAGGAGTGTTGTCGCAGCTGCTGGGGTCCATTGGGAAGGAACTTGTTCTGGAAGCAGCAGACACTTGAGAGGTGGTAAATAGGCATGGTAAACCTATGGAGGAATTAATCACATACCTCTCCTGCATCAGGAGCAATGTCTTGCCATGTTCTGGGATGTGACACCAGCAGCTCAGACAAGCCCAAGTTTTCAAACGGTCTTACTTTGCCTCCCAAAAGTACATGGCCATAAAATCCAATAATCACCTTGAATATGTTAGGAGTCTGGTTCGATTTTCCTTCACAGCCCTGCAGCCTCAGTCAACAGAGCAACTAAGGGATGCCAAGGGGTGGTCGAATGGAAGACAGTGCATAGGCTGGTGTGGGTGCTCTGTCCTGGCCTTGACACTGTTTGGAAGCAAATAGCTGTTACTCCAAAGATCACATACTACGAGGAAGCTCCTAACCCTCACAGGACATGGCTTTCTCAGCAGTTACAGCAGCTCCTAAAATCCTTCTCTGAGCTGTTGTTGCAGAAAAAAAAAAAAAAAATCCATGACACTTTATAAATCAAGTTGATCTTTTTGCCCGCCATCTAGGTCAATAAAAGAGCATCTTTGTAACCTTCTGGGGTCATTCAGAAAGAAGAGGCATGTGATTTTCTGCAAGCCCAGAGCTGACATATACGGAGATTTCTCTTTGAAATTAAGTCTTTGGCTGGTGGTGCAGACTTCAAGTAGATCTGAGGATGGGGTAGAGGTTGGGTATGTGTGCATTGAGGAAGGAGTCGTGCACCTGGCACGGCTGCTGTGTTGGGTTGTGGTTGTCACACACAACCCTATCCCCTTCTGTACTTCAGGAAAGACCTTCTCAAACCTTCCTACTGAATAACACATGCGCAAACACAACCCAGCCAACAAATTGAACATGTGGTTTGGTGTTGAGTGAGACTCAGCAAAGTTCTAGGTAGCTTCTGCATGCTGTAGTGCTATGGACAAGGAAAGGCCAGAAGGAACTGAACTCTGATGGGCTTGGGTTCTTCTTGGATGTTACATCCAAAAGAATGGGTGAGAGGGAGTCTGCTGTCTAATTTGGGAAGGAAACTGGCAAACCCACATCTGCACCAACTTGACTTTTGTGCCTGCATACTGGAGTCTTCCCCTGGTCTGCACTGGGTGGTGCCGTGCTGTGTCCCACACCTTTGGGAGGAACATGTGTCTCTTCTGTCTTTTCTGACTTTAAATACCAGGGAAACACCAAGGAAGTAAAAAAGGCACGTCAGTCCCCAGCAGAGACCTGAGAACAAATGGTCATCGTTCCTATGGGGCACAAAGGTGGATGGGTGCGTGGGGGGACAATGATGTCCTCAAGGTAGGAGAAACTTCTGGGGTCACTCCTGGGCACTGGGAGGCCTCCTCACTGGGCACACGGCTGGGACTGCCCCTCTCCCACAGGACCCATATGGCAACACTGGCCCTGGTCCCTGGCTGGAGGAGCACTGGGCAATGGCAGCAGGGACTTCCCCACTTCCCCACTCCCTGGTAATCACCCACCCGCCTCTTTATTCTAATTGCAGTTATTTGATCTCTCTCTGGGTTCTCTCTCTCTCTCTCTCATTCTTTTTTTTTTTTTTTTTTTTTTTAATGTAGGAGACACATGTTTTGTTCCAAGCACTTAACTACCTCTTGGGCTGTGTTTCATTTATTCACTAGGATAGAAATCGGAGTTGTCAGGTTTGCTTTTTTTTTTTTTCTGTTTTTTTTTTTTTTTCCTTCTTTTTGCTCCTTCTCTATTTTGTAATGAAAGCGATAAAAATCCATGCATACTCCAGCATGCCCAGCCCATCTCCTGGCCCCAGCTCCTCCTATGGCTTCGGAGCAGAGGAACAGCAGTGGGGAGGAGCAGTCCTCCCTGGCAGGCTGCTGGCTCACATGGCTCCTTGGGAACTGGGAGGTTACTGGTGGTGCCAGTTCAGCTGCCACACTGATGGAAGTTGCTTGGAGGTGAGGGCCAGGTGCCAGGCACTGCAGCACAGGACAGTGCTCACGAGGGTGCTGTTGGCTGAGACCCCTGCCCCCACTCCAGACCTCTGTCAGGCTACAGAATTTGTCTAGGGCTAGAGAGGTGAGTGCCTGTCTCCCTGCCTGCAAAGCAGCACTCCTGCTCTGGGTTTGGTGTCTCTGCCTCATCAACACTGTCCTGTTCAGTAAGCAGCCTGTCCTCCTGCTCGTCAGCCCCTGGCACCTTCCCTTACCAAGAGCCTGCACAAATACTTTGCACCTCCTGTGCTTGAAGTTCAGCAAGGTCGCGAGGCAGTGCTGGATGGCCCAGGGCCGTTCCCCACCTCTGTCGTGCAGCCATGCACACCTCTTCTCCTTGGCTCCATAGGACAGGCGGTGGTGTTTTGGTTTGATTTTCACACTCTGAAGGCCACTGATGGAGACAACTGTGCTCATTCTGGGAGCTTGCTTGCTTAGAGACTGAATAAAAGCAAATAAAAGACTTTAAGGCTTGGTGACTTAGTCACCAAGCACCCAGACCTCTGCATTTTCTGGCTGGCCCAGAAGTAGAGCACACTTTCTTCCGTGTAGAGAAACACACAGACGCATATTGGAGCTAATAAATGGAGATCTTACTAGTTGCCTGGCTACCTTGCTTGACAAACAGCAATCCAGACAGCCAATGGATTTGGGATGTGTATAGATAAAAGAAAACTACAAAAAGACTGATGGACAGCCGTGCAGGTGGATGAATGGATGGATGAATAGTTTGTTCTAAAAAGATGAGCTGAATAAATTCTGACATGAAGAAAGCCTATGGCTGTAGTGGGGAGGATGGGACTGGACAGGCAGATCTGCAGGCTAGCTTGAACAAGGGCAGATGGATTGGGCAGCCCCATGAACCTGCACATCCTGATCGTGCTTCTTATCAAAAGTCTTGGTGCACAAAATCCAGGACCTTGTCCTTCTCATGAAAGGGTTCCTGGTCCAAATGTGGCTCTCTGTAGAAAGCCATCTGCACACCTACTGGACCTCAGTTCCATAGTGCTGCTGAACCTCCCCAAAGGCTTGTCACCTGCAAAAAATCTGCAGATACTTTCCCTGGACTTCCAGACTCTCAGTCCCTCAGCACCTGTGTTAGGGAGCACAAAACCAACCTCTCCTTGGCAAATGTTGAGTAAGTTAGCTCCCAAAAACTTGGCAATGGAGGAACTTGTACACCAGTAAACACAAGGATTGTTTTGCTGTGGATTCCCAAAAAAATCTTCGTAGCCAAGTAGTGCTGTGTCTCCAGCTTGAGAACTTGCTGTTCAAAGTGGGAGCTTGCAGTTGCAGATGAGCCCTTCCATGTATTTCTAGGTAAGGACCGTGGGTCTGCTCTTCGTTATTCTCCGTAAACCTCAACAGTTTGCAGCATACGGTCACTCCTCGGGGAGCCCCATGCTCTAGGGGCTCAGGCCACAGTCTCTCATACAGACCAGGCAGAAACAAACCCAACTTGACATGCCAAAAGGGCAAAAAATCCCCCCAGTCCTCATTCTTCCCATCCCGGATCCTCCAATGTGTCGATCAGAGGGACTGCACAGAAGCACAGGGCATACTGATGCATGGCATGGCGCTTCCCAGGAGCTATCTGGGCCTCACTGCTAAGGGGCCGCAGCCCCGCGCCATGAGCCCTTGGCTGTGTCGCTCCCACCATTTCTCACAGCTCTTGTTCTGCTGCCAGCCAGCCTCCGCAGACCTGGAAGCCTTCCTCCCTCTGCCTTTTCCTCCTCTCCTCCTGCTTCCTAAGTTTGAAGAAAGAGCCTAGCCAGGGCTATCAGTGCCAGGGACAAACACAGGAAAAAGGGAACGGATGGTTCTCGCTCTCAGCCAGGCTCTCTGCTAGGGAAGCTTTAGCTTTATCTATAGAGCTAGGCTCTCCTGGGGTCAGTCCCTGGACTTGCTTTGGGCAGAAGATGCCAGTGCTATTCCGGACCCCTTTCCTCTCCAAAGTGGTTGTTTTCCTTCTAAGCAGCACTGCAGTGCTCAAATAAGAAGGGATTTGCAATGCAGAGAAAAACCTCCCACCCGCCACTCAGCAGCGTGTGGGCTGAGAGCAGAGCTAGGAGCAGCTGTGCCACTTTGCTTTAACTGCTCAGGCTCAACAGTCCTCCTGTCCGTACCCTCAAGCCTCGGCCACTTTACAGCAAGTTCTGGGTCAGCCTGTGGCTCTGGTACCTCCCAGGTAGTGCCCTGGATTGTGGAGTGCTGCCCAGGGACCATGGAGGTGCTGGTTTAGGGCTTACTGCTTCCTTGCAACATTCCTTATTTTCCTGATCTGCTGAGCAGGGACAGTACAGCTGGCTTCACTCTGTGCCTTCCTAGGCATGAAAAATGCTATAGAGGGAATAGAAGCATAGAAGACAGCAAGACTTTTATGTCCACGATCCAGGAGATTACTGTGTTCGCAGAGGAAGTCGGTGGGTGCTTTGGGGCCCCAGGGAGAGGGCCAGGAGGGCCGAGAGGGACTGCAGGTTAATCCTGCACCAGAAGGAAGGACCCTTGATACTCAGGTTCCTCTCAGGTCTGGGTATACTTTGTTTTCTTGCAGGGAAAATGAGGATGAGTGATGGAGGCTGGTTTTGAAGGGTCAGTGTATGTTTTGTCTTGGCTGTCCCCCCCCACGCTGGGCCAGCAGAATTTCAAGCAGGCCAGGTGGGATAGGGCCCCAACCCCAGACTTGGAAATTCAGTGCTGACCATATGTCCTCTCCTGGGAGGACCACCACGCTCTGTTCCCTAGGGAAGCTTCAGTGTTATTTACAGAGAGAAGGAAGCTCCCTGCTGGACACAGGAAAGCTATTTGTGCACTTCCCAGTCTCAGTGGGACAGGAAAGGTTTGGGTGATCCCAAGGTCACCCCCTGACTGGGGCTGTGATGAGGGAGAACACAGTGGTGATGCTTTGCACTTTGGGCTGCCCACCCTGCTTCCAGCCTGAAAAAATTGGTTGTGGTATCTTACATTGCTCCACCCTAAAATGAGAGGAACCTGGGGATCAACTGTAGGTAACATGCTGTAGTTGCTTGGTTCAAGGGAGCCCCTGAGCCCATGCAGGACAGGCATCGTTTCTCCAGCACTGGCTAATGAGCTCAAGCATGGAGTCCCATCTCTCTTCCACCCTTATTTTCGTCTTACATGGCTGAGTGTGGGGTCTGAATGTTTGCTCTGGGCAGCTGGAACAGAGGGGGAGCACTTCCCTTCCCCAGGGTGTCGTGCTGCTCTGGTTCCTTGAAGAGTCATAGCGTGGCCATGGGTCCCTTGTGGCCCAAGCACCCGCTGACAGTGGCTAGGAGCACTGGAGGCCCAGCTGCTCCTAAAGCCTCTGAAGCTGTACTATGAAAGCCTGGGGTTTACCTTCCAGGAGTTAAAGAAGCTTAGCTTCCACTACTCCCCTCTTGGTTTGCCAGTGGCTGCTAAGTTGCCTTTCCTCACTACCCTGGGGGGAATTTCTGGGGAGCTGGAAAGAGGGCAGCTGATAACCTCTGCGCAGATCTGCAGGGATGTGGTGGCTCAGCACAGGGGGATGCAATGGGCGCAATTCGAGGGATGCTGCACAGACTGGCAGGGACATGGTTCTTCCTTGAGAGACTCCACCACAGACAGGCAGGTGCTGTGAGAGGAGAGGAGTCTGAGTTCAGTGCTTCTTTTCACTGGCGCAAGAGAGAGAAGCAAACTCCGTCCCCCTCCCAGGTTCTGGTTGCTCTGGCTTGCAAGGGGACACAAAAGACCCCAAGGCTCTTGGGCTAGGACCACCTGGGACCTCACCGGAAGGATGTGTTTTCTTGCTTGGAGCACAACTGTCAATGGAAAAGTCTCAGCACAGACTTCAGTGCTCAGAAACACTGTGGGCTGGGACACTTTGGGGAAGATTTTTAGTGCAGCAAAGAAATTTGGCAGCTTGGAAGCAATCTAATCATCCTCCTCCCATATGCTTGGTTCTATTTAAAAGGGAGCATGTACCCAATTCCTTCCGACCAGCACGGTGACATTTCCAGAGTGCGTTTGGAAATAAATTTGGCATCCGCTGTCAAAATCTCAGATTGAGCCCAGTGCAGCTAATTTGGGCTCTGAATGCCTTTGCCACTGCAGAGCACCTTTCCCTGCTGACAGATCCTAAAGACGGCAGTGGCAGGGGTTGCTTCCCGCCACCGGTATGGGGCAGGCACTGGCCAGGCTTTAGGGGCGAAGGGGATGACCTCTCTCTCCAGGAAAGAGGACAGCATTGGCAGCACAGTCCTGGTTCAGGAGGAGGCACAGTATCTACAAACTCCAGAATCAGCATCTCTACCACAGGGTTCTTCTGGCTGTGTGCAGAGCAAACCCCAGCGTGAAACTGTTTGCTCATCCTCAGGTGGATTTAAAGCCTCAGGTGACTTTTGGCAGTATACGTCCTGTTTCCAGTGAAGTTTCCATTGACTTCCCAAGTGATTTGGTTACTGAAGGTGGCTCAAGACCCTTTTCAACTACCACTAAAGCTGAGGAGGCCATTCCCAGCTGAGCAGGAGCTGCGTGCCTGGCTTTGCTGAGCCATTCACAGCCCAGCATGGAGGCAGCAGGAGCAGTGGACACAGAGGCTTATCCTGCCAGCCTCCCAGCACAGACAGGGTGGCCTCCTTCCCCTTGCTCGCTAACAGAATCCCAGACTGGTTGAAGTTGGAGGCACCTTTGGAGAACATCTGGTCCAAACCCCCTCAGTAAATGAACTTCTCTCTTTACATCCTGGTCTTTGCCACCTGCCTGCAGCCAAACCTTTGCTCCCTGGGCTCATAGGCTGCGGGTGAGGTAGAGCCCAGATGGCGCTCCCAAGGAAACCTGTGGCTTTGGGGCTGGGATACACAACTCATGGACAGCAGCAGTGGTGACAATAAGACTCGATGCCACATGGGTGCTCCTGGGAACACTGCACACAAGGCACATCACCTGGTTAGATTAGAATTGATGAACTCTATCTAGAAATGAGAGCAGGTACTACATCTCTGACCGGGAGCAGTTCACCCCCCTCACCCAAAATCTCCACTCCCTTACCCACTTTGTCTCCCTGGTCCTACCAAACCTCTGCTCATTCCGGTCTCTGACACCAGCTGCTGCAGGCTGGTAGTGTACAGAGATGGGAGTGCACATGTCCACCCCTTCAAGGGACACTCTTTCTCCTTTTCTCTTTCTTCCTTACAGGTTTGTTCTCCCCCAGTGCTTCAGAAAACATTGGGGTGGGGGTGGAAGAGTAAAGCAGGTTGAAAGCATATGGCCGGATTAATGCTTTATCTCTGCCTCCTAGCTATACATGTGTTCCTTCTCTGACTATACCATTAGCTTTGTTAGCACCACTGGAGTGATGGATTAAATCCAGTGAGCTGTGCAATGAACCTCATTGCTTGAGTCAGTTTTAAGGATTATGGCAAATTATGTAGATCAGAATCAGACAGCAATCCTAGCATGGCCAGTTGTCTCGAGGGGGTGACAGGGCTGTAGATTTGCCATTCGGGAAGTTTGCTGTAATCTAATCAGATATTCAAATAGAGCCTCCTGGCCACAGCTACGCAAATGCCTGCCTGCACTTACCATTCTCTTTTCTGTGCTCAACTTTGCTCAGTGTCTGTAAACTGCACGGTCTGGGCTAGGCCAGGGGACAGAAAGGGGCAGGATATGTTGTGATTAGTGTCCAGCTGGCAGAGGGTCCTGGAGCCATGGAGGGAGTGAAAGGAAGGAAAGAAAGGTGGGAAATGAACAGATCCCATCTGGCATCAGGTAGGAAGCAGGACTTGATGTCTCCCTCTGCCCAGGCTGAGTAATACAGGACTGAGGGGACGTGCCTGGGTGCGAGGCGCACCCCTGTTCCCCACTGTGCAGGTCTGTGTTGAGACATACATACTGTTTTTTCCTGTCTCTCTCCTTGACCCTGTTTGCTCTGCAGTGATTTGAAGTGACACTGGCAGCAGCCAAAACGCCATGGCCCTGGGGGCAGGGGAGCAGCCTGTGCTGCTGGAGAGGGCACCAGTTGCCAGCATGCCCTTGCCATATCCTTCAGCATGCTCAGCCCCAAGGACTCCAGGAGAAGGGCTGAAAGGCTGGGGCTGCAGCATGTAACCAGTGCCAGTGAGCCAAGGCCAAGGTGTAGTGGAATGGAGAGGTTTCTGATCTTGGCCAGCTCTGGGTTTCCCTGGCTGTTTCAGCCAGGTGAGCATGACAGGCTTGAGGGCCTGAGATCAGGTTTAAACATTACTGACTGGAGAGTACCTAGGCAGACCCCTGTCCTGTTCCTCCAGGCTGATGACTGTACGAACTTCATGACGTTCAACAAGGCCACGTGTAAGGTCGTGCACATGGGCGGGTGCAATCCCAAGCACAAATACAGGCTGAGTGCAGAATGAATGGAGTGAGAGCAGCCATGAGGAGAGGGACCTGGGGGTGTTGGTTGGTGGGAAGCTCAACAGGAGCTTGCAGCCCAGAAAGCCAACTGTATGCTGGGCTGCATCAGAAGAAGCATGGTCAGCAGGGCAAGGGATATGATTCTCCCCCTCTGCTCTGCTCTTGTGAGACCCTACCTGGAGTGCTGTGTTCAGCTCTGAGACCCCCGCATCAGGAGCACATGGAGCTGTTGTAGCAAGTCTAGAGGAGGGCCACAAGGGTAAGGGTGCCCAGAGGGCTGGACCTCTCCTATGAAGACAGGCTGAGAGAGCCGGGGTTGTTCAGCCTGGAGAAGAGAAGGATCCAGGGAGACCTAATAATGGCCTTCCAGGATCAAAGGGGGTCTGCAGGAAAGCTGGTGAGAGACTCTTTGTCAGGGAGTGTAGTGATAGGACAAGGGTAATCGTTTTAAACTAAAAGAGGGTAGGTTTAGATTAGACATTAGGAAGAAATTCTTTACTCCAAGGGTGGTGAGGTACTGAAACAGGTTGCCCAGAGAAGCTGTGGATGCCCCATCCCTGGAAGTGTTCTAGGCCAGGCCAGATGGGGCTTTGGGCAGCCTGGGCTGGTGGGAGCTGTCACTGCCCATGGCGGCTGGAGGTGGAATTAGATGGTCTTTCAGGTCCCTTACAATCTTATTAAATCTGATTTAAAAAAAAAAAAAAAAAAAAAAAAAAATCCTTTCTATGACTCTGTGACTCTATGGCTCTCTTCGGGACAGGAAGAGGACAGGCCTTGCAGAAGCACAGCAGTAGCTCTCCCCCAGAGCTCAGACTGAGCAGTGAGGGCAGCCAGTGCCCAGTCCTTCACAGCCTGCTCTAGCTGCTGCTTTGCTACAATAGATCCATTAGGATTAAATGAAGAGTGAAACTTGCCCTTGTGTCTCTCTATTGTCACTGTTGTTCTTTGCAGTATGAGGCTATAAATTCTCTGCCTTGACCAGGCATTAAAATGCTCTCCCCCTTCCCTGAATGCTGGAAATAGAGCCAGGCTAAGGCTGTAGTTCAGCTGTACACAGCGTGCACTACCTCACAGCTCCTCCTTCACCAGGGCTTCGGAGGCTGTGAGCAACATGAGCGTGGCAGTCCTCCTGTAAGCCAAAGGGGAGCCAAGACATTCTGCAAGAAGTGTGGAGAGCTGAGGCTGACTTAGGTTTGTGCAGCAGGTCAGTGTCCTCTCAGGAAGGTCCACTGTCCTCTCTGCCAGCCATGGCTGGGGGACAACAGCTGTCCTCTGCATTGTGGGGCTGCTGCTCTCAAGATACTCCACAAATGCAACCTCTGCTGTCCCCAGCACCTCCCTGTGAGAGGTGCATGCGTGCACTGCCCACTCCCAGCCTCCCAGACCTGCTGTCTGTGGGACTGTGATGACCCCACTTGCACCCCAGGTGAAGGAGTGCTCTGTGAGCCAGGGAAACCCAATGCCCACCGGTGCTGCCTAACCCTGACTCCTGTCTAAATAACAAGGCCAGGATAGCCAAGAGCCTGTGCAAGTCCTCTAACTGTGCCAGAAAATAAGGAGGCTGAATCCTGCAAGACAGGTGCACAACAAACAGAGAGTTTCTGACTTGCGGGGTGTCCCAAGCTGAGCATTCCTTCTGAGCTCTGCCCATCCTTCCTGCTTCATTCTTCAGCCACCCCTCGTCTCACTGAGCCCTACCAAATGTTTGCACCACAGATGAAGCACAGCAGAGAAGGAGCTTGTGGTTTGTATTCATTGAGCCCTAGGCAGAAGTCCTAGGGGCAACCTATACAGAGACCATCGCATGAAGTGTTGGATGCAGAAGGGATTAGTCTAGCCTGAAACATCTTTGGCATCAGTGGTAGCAGTGCTTGTCATGAGTCTGTTCCTGATTTTGTGGATGAAAATATATCTGTTGGTATGAATCAGGATAACCTCAGCAAAATCTCGGATGGGCACACCCCAAAACAGGAAAGGTCTGGCTCGCGTGGGTTATTCACAAGGCCTGTAAACAAATGGGTGACAGATGCAGTCTCCATGACAACCCACAGCTGGCTGGGCAGGCATTAAAGGGCACCGTGCTTCAATGGAGTGCCAGCGTCTCAGATTCATCTACTGCTTGTAACTTGGATAATTACAGAGGCACTTGAAAATGTGCAGATCCAAACATGTTCTCATTTTAAGCCCTTTGGAGATAAGCAAATCCAAGTACAGTCATCCAAAAGGCTTATCTGCTGCTTGAGCTCCTGCCTCCCTGCGGTTTGCCTCCACAGCCGCTTCCCCTGCGCTCAGGATGGCAATGTGAATGGCGAAGCCTCGCCTGTTCTCCAGCAGCTTGCTGGAGGAGGAGAGACACTGGTGCCAGCACACACGACTTTTGTGTTTTGCATTGGGTTGTCTGGTAAACTGGTGGTTTGCAAAGAATCCTCTGTGCTCTCAGCCATGCAAATTAGCTGTAATAGGTAGAGAACAATTAATGGCAGGTCTAACTGAACACCATCTCACAAAAGCTCTGCCCCATGGCCTGGGCTTCCCTTGCTGTAAGGACACAAATCTGATGGATTCCTGATGCTGGAGAAGTTTGTCACTGAGATGTTGTTCTAAGGAGGGCTGCTGAAAGCAGAACCTGCCCCCATTTAAATTTGTGAAGGGACTTCATCAATGTAAAGAAACAAATGGAGACTGGTCCTCTCCTCTGAAAAATCTCTTGCTTGTTATTACTATAATAAGTCCCAAGTCATGTGTCTGAAAGGGCTGAAGGGAAAAATCTATTTTTCTCTGTTTTTTTTTTAGGCTGCTGCCTCTGTGACAGTCGCTCTGCAGTCGCTGTGCTGGGTTCTGCGTAGAGGTAGCCAGTTTTTCCTGTTGTTTGTGTGGGTTTTTCACATGGCAACGACAGAGAGAAAATCTTTTTTTCTTTCTTCTGTGTTTTGAAGAAGCAAATGTGATTGCATTTGCAAGGAAGAGAGGGGAAAGGGACAGGAACACAGGCATCAGTGTACTTCAGTCCTTTCTCCATTTTGGGACCAGTGCAATTATTGTGTCCTTCTCTGACAGCCAGGCTCAGGGTGTCATCTGCACCATCTCTCCAGAAAGAGACCCCAACTGAGCTGCTTGTGTATGTTTCCAAATGGCCAAGGCAGAAGGAGCTCAGCCTGATGCTGAAATTTTGCAGGCAGGCTCTGCCACGCAGTGCTAGAAAGCATTAGGGGTCTGGATGCTTTGGTCTTCAAGGGCCCTTATGAAAGCTGACATAGCAAAGGGAGCAGGAGGAGGATGCTGTCAAGGGAGTGGTGCTAAGCCCACAGGAGACACACCAGTGCTAATGCACCCTGTGCTAACACAGCTCTGGTGTGCTGGTGTCTGCAGGCGAAGGTGCCACCCTGCTACCCCCATGCAGGGCAGCCTTGACTGTTTATGGGCACCTCCCTTGCTGCTTGTGCCAAGCTGCTCCTTCCCAATCCTCCTTGCTCTGACTGTGGCCACTGCTGGGAACCACGTGCAGGCTCCAGGCACGCTGTGCTGCTCTCTGCCCACCAGGCTGTAACAGCCCGCCATGCTCCCTTGGGAAACTGTACCCTTCTTCAGTCCATCACATCCCTCCCACGGCTGGTGCATGCGTCACTTTTTTTCCCCTTCTTCATACAACTGCCCTTTAGATATTTATATAGTGTTATCATGTTCCCCCTCAGGCATCATCTTTCTAGGCTATACAAATTAAATTCCCTTAGTCTCTGCCCATAAGTCATCCTCACCAGTTCTTGTATCAGTTTGGCTGCTGTTTTCAGAGTGGCTTTTTACTCTTTCTCTATGTGATGTCTCTCTTCCTGTAAAAGCCACACTGGGTATTGTAGGGCACATTTACTACCACAGTGTTAAAAATAGGATTAGGACCTGTTTTGTCCAGTGAAAGATCCGTCAGGGCTCAGAACTGCAAACATGCACTGCCTTTCATCAGGCTCTGTGCTGCATTCCCACCCGAGCGCTTCCAAATCTCTGGTCTATGGTTGCTCTGTAGCTGATTGTGTGCCTGCTTTTTCCTCACCAGCAGCTCCTGCCCAGCCTGTCCTCCTTCCCAGCCCAGAGGGTCTCAGTGTGAATCCTCACTATCATTCTTGGTGTGAACCCATGGGAAAATTTTGCCTGCATCTCCCTGGATGCCCCCTGGTTTGTGGTAGCCCCTCATCAAAGCACTCGACCTGCTTGCATGCCTGCTGCCTCCACTGGCGATAGCTTGGCAGTGCCAAGTGCCCTGTGACATCCCACAAAGAGCAAAGGAAAAGCCTCACCATTCTTCTGGACACACCTGGCTCAGTGACCGAGGAGGCAGTTTGGGAAGTGCGGGGAAAGGTGGCGTGGTCCCAGCTCCCAGCTCCTTGCTGCTTGATGCCAATGAAGCATTGGTTTGTCCTTAGCCTGTAAATGAGTCAGTTACCAGAACTGAATGCAATTAAATACTTGCGCTCTCTACCTCAGAAACCTGCAGCTGTGGTGGTAGAACTTGGTGACATTTTGTGCTGCAGCCATGGCTGTGGCAGAACGGACAGGGAAGAAAACATGTTAACATCGCCTACCCTCGCAGTGCAACAGAGGCCATGCCAGCGCAGTAACAAGTGCTTAACAGAGAATAAACTCATTCACACAGCAGCTACATTCTATTTTGCTCCTATTTTCCCCCAGAAAATTAGATTTCATCTCCAGCTGTTGCTTCTTTTTTACATTCAGTATAAAGTTAACAGAATGATGTGTGTTAATGGGGTGCCCCAGAGCAATGCTGGCAGGGTTTTCATGCCTACCTAGCAGACAGCCTGGCTCTTACTGCCTTTCCAACTCTGCTGCAGTGAGCATGTGCAGTTGCAGGGAGGCTTCTTGGGGGGAAACTTTGTAAATTTGGGAGTTCCCATCAACCAAAATGCTTTCTGTAATTCCTGCCACCACATTTGGGATCTGTTCTTATATTTTGTCAGGCTCTATATTCAACCAAATCTATTTTTGGGACAAAATATGTGTGTGCGTGTTCACCAATACTCAGTCACAAGGAAACACCTGCAGAGGACGAAGGGAAGCAACACGATGGGCAGAGGCCAAGGGGATGACGTTCAACATGGCCAAGTGCCGGGTCCTGCACTTTGGCCACAACAACCCCATGCAGTGCTAGAGGCTTGGGGCAGAGTGGCTTGAAAGCTGTGACGGTGGTGGTGTCACTGTCCCTGGGGGTGTTCAAGGAAAGGTTGGACGTGGTGCTTTAGGGTGTGACATTGGTGGTAGGGTGATGGTTGGACCAGATGATCTTGGCAGGCTTTTCCAACCTTAATGATTTTATGATTCTCTGATTCTATGAACAGTGCTTGGCCTGTGCACATCAGTACCAGGGACACAGGGTGCCCACACCTGACCAACAGCATGTGGCCAGCAGGCCTACATGGCGTACACACCCTGACATATGTGTGCTTGTGCTAGTTTTTCTCCTAGACCTTGCCAGCAGGGGTCTCGAGTGTGCTGGGGTGCAGAGAGCTGCCTCAAGGCTCAGCACACCACTGCAGAGAGACGGGGGATAAACCAAAGCATGCCTGTGTCTGGTGGATTTGCAACCACCAGCCCACTGAGCAGGAGCCTGCACCCCTAAAGGATTTTGTTCTTATCCTGGGACCTCTTGGAGGTTGGCTACTGCCAGGCTTGACTTTGCCAAGCTGTTTGCCTCCTGGGCTGTCTCCCCTTTCTCTCCAAGATGTGCAAACACAGCCCAGATGCTGCCCTTCTCCAAACTGCTGCAGCACTGAGCAAAATACAGCTGAAGGACTGGGAAGCAGAGGGATGGCAGCAGGCTTGGACAGTCTCTGACTTCCACATGCCAGGTTAGGTTTTTCTCTTGTTGCACTTGGAATGTCATCTGGGGTGGTACCACCAGAGATCTGCATAACAAATGAATAGAATAGAATAGAATAGAATAGAATAGAATAGAATAGAATAGAATAGAATAGAATAGAATAGAATAGAATAAGAAACGGAACGGAACAGAAAGGAACAGAAAAAAAAGAAAAGAAAAGAAAAGAAAAGAAAAGAAAAGAAAAGAAAAGAAAAGAAGAAAAGAAAAGAAAAGAAAAGAAAAGAAAAGAAAAGAAAAGAAAAGAAAAGAAAAGAAAAGAAAAGAAAAGAAAAGAAAAGAAAGAAAAGAGAAGAAAAGAGAAGAAAAGAGAAGAAAAGAAAGAGAAGAGAAGAGAAGAGAAGAGAAGAGAAGAGAAGAGAAGAGAAAAGAGAAGAGAAGAGAAGAGAAGAGAAGAGAAGAGAAGAGAAGAGAAGAGAAGAGAAGAGAAGAGAAGAGAAGAGAAGAGAAGAGAAGAGAAGAGAAGAGAAGAGAAGAGAAGAGAAAAGAAAAGAAAAGAAAAGAAAAGAAAAGAAAAGAAAAGAAAAGAAAAGAAAAGAAAAGAAAAGAAAAGAAAAGAAAAGAAAAGAAAAGAAAAGAAAAGAAAAGAAAAGAAAAGAAAAGAAAAGAAAAGAAAAGAGCAGCTCATGTGGAAGGGGCCTTCAAAGATCCTCTAGTCCAACTGCCTGACCTCCTCAGGGCTACCTGAAAGTTAAGGCCTGGTAACGAGGGCATTGTCCGAATGCCTCTTGAACACTGACAGGGTTGAACACTTCATTAACCACCTTGCTAGGAAGCCTCGTCCAGTCCTGGCCACCCTCACAGTCCAGACTATTTTCCTGATGCCCGGTCTGACCCTGGCACAGCTCTGTGCCCTTCCCGCACATCCTGCCATCGGTCCCCAGGGGACAGAGACCGGCACCTCCTTGGGAAGCTGCAGAGAGCAGCGAGGTCGCCTCTTGGCCTCCTTTCCTCCAGCCTGGACCACCCAGGTGCCCTCAGCCTCTCTCACAGGACAGGCCTTCCGGCCCTTTTTCCAGCTTTGTTGTCCTCCTTTGGACGCTTTCAAGGCCCTTAACATCTTTTTCACACTGTGAGGCCCAGAACTGCACACAGTATTCCAGGCGAGGCCCCAGCAACAGAAAAGCATCTCATGAGACATGATGAGAGGATTACAAAGGTAAAGTTAATAACATATTTTACTTTGCAGCTTCTCTTTAAGCTGGGTTGAACTGCCTAGACAGGTGGGGACATGTGAGAGACAACATACAGACTGTCTTGGATGACTTACAGACTGTTATCCAGCAGTCTGGATTTGAGCAGTGAGTGCCTTGCTGGGGGGCTGTCAGCCACACAGCCCTGCCTCACTCTTGCACTGTGGCAGCCTGCACATTTGGGATTGCTTGAAACCTTCTGCTTTCGCCCTCTTTTCCCTTAAAGGGGAAAATCGCCACAGGATTTGTCCTGTTTTTAAATCTGCCGTAACAGCATCCCAAGTCTTTGCTCTGCATCGGTACTGCTCTGACTTCCCCTCACTGGTCACATCAAATTTGACAGGTTCTTTTGATGTCCTGTTTAATTCAGTCGGGTGGCACTGGAGAGGCTTTTTGCTTGCTGGAAAACAAAGAGTTACCTCTTTAATGTCTGTGTAAGCCTTTGGGAAGAGTGGAGCTGGGGAAATTAATCCTGAAATGAAAAACCTGCTCTTTGCATTGACAAGGGTGGCTGAAAAAGGAAACCATTAAATTACTGGAAAAGCAGACACTCTGGGGAAGACAAAGAATTAGGGTAGCATGTGTAGATTTGGAAACATAAGAGCTGGCAGAGGAGCAGAGGACAGCAAGAGGAGATATGATATGTTTTAAAACTCATTGGATGGATTCTGATCTCAGTGACAAGCATTTCTCTTGGAAGTAAGGCTGCTGGGTTGTTCCTGCCGTGCCAGACCTGTCTAGATTTTTTTTTCTCCCCCTACTGCTTCTGACTTTCTGCTCAAGGAATAAGAGCAAAAGGAAATCTTGTTTTCCGAGCTCTTGCAAAGCTGTCAGCATCAGCAGGAAAAGTACAGCATAGCCTGGATAGCTCCTGCCTGTGATCTTGGATAGTTCCTGCCTACCCAGGAGCAGAAGCCTGGGTAGCTCCTGCCTGTGCTGAGGACTAAACTGTGCAAGCAGGGCAAACTGAGCCCAGAACATGGACTCAGAGTACAGCTAGACAAATACAACACTGATAAAACTGCTGCCTGAAGGAAAAAATCCCTGAGCAGGACAATTGGTTTCCATCCCTTTGAATAACACGATTGGACCATCCCTGGGTTTTATTCTGACATAAAGCAGCACTTTAAAAAGCGAATGAGTGAGAGAGCTCATCTTGCTGCGCATGCATGACAGAGAAAGAACAGATTTTCTGCAAGACTGGCAAAGCACAATTAGAAGTTTAGCCATTATAATCTGATATGTGTGTCGTCCCCGTCCCCCCCCCAGCTTCTCCCCTGGTGTGTACAGTTGCTGCGGGTGTGTCTTGCTTGTCTCCTCACCGTGTAGGCATGCACAACATCCTGATGTGCTTTGTTTCCTAGCTGTCTGGAGGATAATCTGAAGGATAGGCAGAAAGGCTCGTACCATGGTATGCTGAGTCCTCTGCATGTCGGAGCCACTACAGAGCACCAAGAGTCTGCAGTCCTTCTGCAGAGCTGTTTTTCCTATCCCCAGCATAGTACACAGTACCTACAGCCTGCTCTAAGCATCTCCTCTGGTTCTCAATGTCTCCTTTCAGCTCACCTCATGATAACAGGCAGCAGGAAAGATGTGGTAGAATAACCTTGGAAACATTATAGGGAGGCATTGCATGAATGAAGCTCATCTACCCTAGGTGTAGACAGTCCCGGGCACTTTGTTCAGGAAGGACACTGCCAAGGCAGGGGCTAAGCAAGTGCCAGACCTGTGTAAAACATGGATCTAAGATGATAATGGGGACTAGAAGTGAACATTTCACTGTTCATCACAAAATGAGGGCTGCAAAGGAAGATGGTGACTCCCTAAATACAGCTGGGTGGGCACAGTGGAGGGAGAGAGCAGCCCAAGGTGAAGAACACTGCTGGCACCAGAGCAAGTGGGTTTTGACAAGTGCTATTGATTATAGCTGTGGAGGAGACTTCCTACTACTGGAAATGTACTGAAGCCAGCCAAATGTCAGGGCAAAGTCTGAACTGCATTTTGTCTGGATCTTGCTAAAAACACTTGGCTGAATGCACAGGACAAGCCCTCCTATCCTGTGTCCATACAGAAACTCAGGGAAGTTAGAGACATCTACTAAGATGAGGCTCCTTCAAAGGCATGTACTGAGCAGCTGTGAGGAGCTCCCATATCCATCAGATGACAGAAGCAGAGCTACAGATGGACTTTGCAGCTGGGCCTGAATCCCAGACCTGCTGAAGACAGGCACCTGACCCAAGCATTACGCATCACTGCCCACCAGTTCCATCTTCTCCCACACTCCATCGTCTCCTCCCTCCGGTGCCCGCCTGTATCACAGAAGCCAAGTTCTTCTAGGATATGGTAAAAGGGCTGCGTCTCCTCTGCCTGCAGCATTGCTTGGCCTAAGGTGGTTGATGCAAGCAGACTGGAATGGGAGCCTGGTGGCACAGGGACACCAGCCCAGGTTGGTCCCTGGGGAGCACTGAGAACACCAGAAAGGGACAGCTCTCCAGAGCTCAGGCTAACACTGGACAGAAAAGCCTTTTTAGTTTCCAGAGACATAAACTATCCTACACTAATGCCAATTAAATTTTACAGGCATTTAAAAATTTAATCTGAGTGTAATCTCCTTTGCCAAAGCCATGAGTCTCTGATAAATATTTTATTTTCCTCCATTATGAGTCCTTTACCCCACTTTGGCCCAATCACAGGATCCTGCTTTCAGGCAATGCTACCACCTGCCCCACGCTGCCCGACATGCCAGGCCACAGAGTCAGCAAGCAGGGGCCAGTCAGATGCTTTTTGCACTGTGTGCCTCATTGAGCAATTTGTAAAAACTGCCTCTGTAGATAATGAGAGAGTTTTGCTGGTTGCAGCAACATTTGAAGAAGGAAGAAAGAAAGGCAGATGAGAAGGTCACTGCTTTCTCTTTGGAGGGTTCATTTTTTCCTCAATGAAAGAAGCTGCTGTTTTCCTGGTCATTTGGAAATTGTGCTTATAGTACAGTGGCATGCTGTGTTGGCACACTTCATCAACACTCTCTGCTCTCCTCAGAGCAGGGGAGTTTTAAAAAGCATTTTTTTCAAAACCCATTGTAGGTTATGGGAAATGCAGCAGTAATTAGACTCCAAATGTAGCAGCAATAGACGAGATTTTTGGCAGGGAAAGATCTTCTCAACTTGCTAAGACAGGGAAGAGTTTTCTGTGGATTCATGGACATGGCTTCTTACCTGATGAATGAGCAACAGTAGTTGCAGGAAGATGAATGTGAAAGAAGCAAGCTTTCAAGGGAGGGTGAGTGCAGCTTCATGGTAACATTGGATTGATGGAGCTTGGCTGAGTTATAATGGCTTTGTCATGGAGCAAGTGGCTGCACAGAGCAGAGAAATTATATTATCACAAAATCTCAACAGAAGGAGTCCATGAAAGTCCATTCAGTGCACACACAAGGAAAACCTGTCAGGATAAATCTGCTCCCCAGCGAGAGCAGGAGGACTGTTCTTTCTGCATTGGCAGAAAGCAAGCCAGGAGGGGTCTGGAGGAAACAAACTGGGCTGTTGTTAGTTTTTCCTGCTGTGAAATATTCATCTGACCTGTGGTTTTGAAGCCTGTGGTAGATGGCTGTTCCCTGGGAGCCTTATAAGAGCCATCTCCATCATCCACTCTGTGTTGGAAACTATCTCCACTGTGGCCCTCCATGGGCCTCCGGGGTCAGCCACAGCTGATCTGGGTTGTAGAGGTGGTGGGACATG
Source organism: Aythya marila (assembly GCF_965140915.1). Classification (NCBI taxonomy): domain Eukaryota; kingdom Metazoa; phylum Chordata; class Aves; order Anseriformes; family Anatidae; genus Aythya; species Aythya marila. The sequence goes on from NC_139057.1 coordinate 8,855,928, forward strand.
GTTCCTGGTGTGACAGGTGACATTCTGCTTGCCCACCCAACATATCAGAGGAAAATTGAGCATCTTCCCCTCAGCCCATTGTCAGCTTGTCAGAGGAGGCAAGAGTAGGCTGTCTTGTGGTCCACCCCGAGCTGGTGCAGTTCTCAGTCTATGGTAATGCTGGTGGCAGACCCATGAGCCACGTTCATGGGCAGACCTTCTCCCAGCACCTCAAACCAGTCCAAAGCACAGTTTTGTAAGTAAATCCATCCACTGGCAAGTGGCAAGCAGGGTGGGTGGCAAGGCTTGGCTGACAGAGGTGTTACACTGGCCCATCAGCTGCAGCCTTGCTCCCCTCTGGGCATGGAATGAGCCGGCATGTTACACCATGTGCACTGTTGTGGCAGCTTTTTTCCTGTAATTCTTTATTTTTTTGGCTCTCTGAGATAGTGCTTGTAAAAACAGACATAAAGAAGGTAAAAGCAATGTGCTGGCTCAAAGGAGTCATTCAATATCCTTATTAAAGATCTGCACTGCTAGAGCCATAACAGTTCGTGGCACTCCGAGGACACCTTTCATCTCACAAGTTCAAGTCACTTTACAAGCGCTAATGAATTAAGCTTCATAACAGCTTCCCATGAAGAGCCTAGCAAACAAATTATTCATCTGTTCTCACAATATAAGCATTAAATAATAATAATAAGCTGGTTAATTCTGTCTTTCTTCTGGTCTGGGGATTGCCTCCGAGCTGGTATCAATTCCCTCCCGTTTATCCAGGTCAATATTTCTAATGTGCAGGATTGGGTGAGCAGGGTTTTGCTGGCACACTCAGCAGCCAGCCTTTGTGTGGGCACAAGCAGCTGGCTGGGGGTCCTCCCCCAGGCTGGGGATTCACGCTGGCCAGGTTCTGAGCCTCGGACCCTGCCAGGGGCTCCACCTGGCCCAGCAGAGCTGCCTTAGCTGAAGCACACGAGCAGTTAACATCCAGGAAAGCGCTAACCTTCCAGCAAACAATACATGTTCTGTAGGGTTTTCCTGGCTGGAGATGGAGTGCTTCAGAGGGTGAATCCAGAAATATGTGCTTGTTAAGAGTCATTCTGAATTGGTCCAAGTGCTTAAATTAAGCACATTCTGAAGATCCCGTTGCATCAGAGTATGGGTGAATGGTCTGTTGATGGCAGATACTGCCATCAGAAAGTTGAGGTGAGCGCAGGGCTTCCTGGGGCAGTTCTGAAAGTCTGCGAGGGAATCGGTTTGGTTCGGACCAAACCAGGAAGCAGTGACACTTCTCAACCAAGCAAAAATCATAAAATCCACTCTGAAACAACTTGAAGTGTTTCATCTAGTGGAATCTGAAGACTCATGCCCCGTGGGACTGTCTAATCTCTGGGACTATCTGATCCTCCTGCTTTTGCTCTTGCTCTGCTAGTTTGTGAGGTTTTGATGTTTAAGCTAAAAAAAAAAAAAAAAACCCTCACAGTTTCAAACTGGCACATATAATGTTGAATAGAATAAAGCAGCTGTTTCTGCACACCTGACACAGAAGTTATCCCTTATATACAATAAAAGGCTCTTCAAAATGCCTTTTAGATTGACACTTCCACCTTCATTTTTGGCCAAAGCTCTTCACCCAATATTTAATTGAAGCAACTAGATTTAGTCTAGATTAGTTTCAGCACCAGATGGTTTCCCTTGGTCAGGGCACATTATAGAAAGATGCCGCGTTGTATTGACGACATTGGTGGCACCCTCCTGGAGACGCTTGCAGAAATATTGAGGGGCTGGGACACAGTGGGGACTCTCCTGGTCCCAGTGGGTATCTCTTACAAAGAAATCTCCCCATCTTTTACAAAGGAATAACAAAGCATGTCAGGGGTCCTGACTCAGCTGCCAGGAGTGAGTCGCTGGTACAGGCCAGGGTGGCAGCAACAACTGGAAAACTGCCCAGAAATCCCAAGGTGAGGTGACTCCTGCCCCATGTCCATGTCTAGAACCCAGGACTGATAGCCATGGGCTCTGAGGCCATGGCACTCTCAGTCCTGGCCCCAAGGGCAGTGGTGCAGCAGGCAATGCAGAAGCACAAGTAGTCAGTATCTCTCCAGCCCTTGTTCTGTAAAGGTCACTGGTGTTGTTAAATGGGGTCAGTCAGCACTGGGACATGCCAAAAACCCCAGGAGCTTGCCTGTGCTGGAAACTGGGACAGTTAGGCCACACAACTGCTCCTGAAGGCTGCTGGGGCCAGCACAAGCTGGCCATGGCAAACTGCAGGCATCTGCCCTTGCAAAGGGGGGCTCATGGACCTGCTGCAGAGAAAGCAGAACAGGCACTGAGCCTACAAAGTGACTTAGAGCCAAGGCAGACCTCTTGCGTTCTGGGCAAGGCTCCAGCTGTCTCCCCAAGGCATCTCTCACAGCCCCTGGCTATAAAAATTGATACCTGTTTTGTGTCTCGATGTTGCCAGTCTTGTGGTGGCCATAGGGATGTGGCACTGAGGTGTCCCTGCTCTGTCCCTCACACAGCACATCGGTGAGAGCAGGGGAGTGCAGCACTTATGTTGGGCTCTTCCTTTCCCTTCCCAATCCCAAAAGCAGTAACAGCAACAGTGTGGACATGCTTGTCTTCTCCCTGGTCCCTCCCTCTCGTACCAGTCTCCCCCCTTCTGTTGTTTTCCATGGCATATATTTGGGCAGTAATTATAAGGATGCTGCGGATGAACTCACTGCTATATTAATTTGTCTGGGTGCTGAGGTCACTGTCTTCACACTAGCAATAATTATAGCTATAAAACACAATAAAATAAATCTCCAGTTGAAGCCCAAGTCTAAAGGAAGAAAAAGTAATCTCGGGGGCTGTTTCTCTTGCAAGGATGTGAGATAAAGGGACGCTCACTAACAGGGATCTGCCATTTTCTCCCTGTGATCTGGAGAACACGAACACATTAATGCGCTCCTGCACAGAATTTGGATGGAATGGTATGGCAGAGCATGAACAAGTCGGGTGTTCGTATCACCATCATGGGCTGGGCAGCGTATCCCAGCAGAGGGTGCCGAGCCTCCCCAGCAGTGGGGCCGAAGGATGTCTCAGTCCAAAAAGCTCAGGGGAGTGAGAGCCGCACAGAGCGGGGACACCGGGGCATTGGCCCTTGCTGTCTGCCTCCAGCACCCAAAGCCTCTTGCTAGGGGTTCCAGCACTCACAGAGTCCCACAGATAATCTGTCCTTGACACCTGCTGTGCGTGTACACGTGTGCAAGGGGCTGCACATGGCCCTGGGCATGGGTGTGACAGCAGTGCAAGGCCTCGTGCTGGCATTGCTGGGTACTGTCACCTGTGGCACCTGGCTCTGCTCCACCCGAGCAAGAGGCGATGTCTGAGGGCTTGGAGAGCAGAGCCCGTGATCACAGCTTGATCTTGCCTGATCATTGCTGTGTCAGTGACCGGAAATCAGAATGATTTCCATGCCTTTCTGAGCATAAAAAACAGTTAGGAACCGGGTGCTGAGTGTCAGCGGAGGGGTATGTGTGCGTGGAAATAGCATAAGATTAATTACAGGAGGAACAACTACAATTGTTGATAAATCAGCTCCCGTTAGGAAAGTACCCATGGTCCTGTATCTACCATTCTCAAGCTGAGATGAATGAACTAGCTAATTGTTTGCTGTGCTGAAAAGCAATCTTCAGGGAGCAGCACATTACATTAAATGAGTCAGCTCCATGCTGGCAGGACTATTATCAAATATTATAATATTTAGCTGGACGATTTCTACTCAAGCTCGGAGTCGACAGAGAAGGGTGTTGTTTTCATCAACGTATAAAGAAAGAAAGACATCAGATACTGTTTGTTTCCTGATGAGCAGAGATCTGGCAAAAAAATGGGATCATTTCACTTGTTAGTGCACTTTTGAAATGAGTCATGCGTATTTCAGCACTGCTTTCAGAAACTTAATTGAAAGTTCTGGTGTCTGTTGTTGTAAGGGGAGAACCATATGCTATGGAAAGACATGACTTGTTTTTTATAGTCCAGAATGATTATAACAGCATCAAAACCCAACTGTTGTGGCAATGAATTCAGAGAGCAGGAATAAATCTAGGAGCTTCTACTGTAAGGAGATCAAAAACTTGACAACAACAAAAAAGGAGAGACTGTGAAAACACAGCTTTGTTGTGCTGTGTGATATATATAGGTATAGGTAGTCATTGATGACTGATCTACTTAAGGGCAAATGGCTGCAGGACTGTCTCACTCTCCATGCAGTGGTGCTTGGCTGTCCTGATTGCTGGCCCATCTCTGATATCCTGGTTAATCATCCCATACCATCCCATTCATCCTTTCTTATTATTATTTGCAAAGCTCTCTTGGCTGGAAAATAAAGTCAGTGAATAACATGCTGAGAAACAAACAAGCCTCATGATGCCAATCCCCAGCAGCATCAGGAACTCAGCCGTGAATCTGAGGAGTGTGGTGGTAAGAACATTGCTCCCGACATCCTCGTGTAACAGCTTCCTTGAGAAGTGCTGGAGTCCCTCTGTGACCATCTCATCAAAGACCGCATCCAATTGTAAAACAGAAGGCTTGCTAAGACGGCCTCTGCAAAATGACTGAAAGAAAGCAAAATGCATGAAACAACAAGAGTGATGATGTAAGTTGTTTTGTGTAGGGAGAGCAGTGAGGGTAGCTGAGAGTGTTTATACAGTGCCATCCCAGAGAGACTAAGCCCTCATTCATCTATTGGAGATGTGTGGACATAGTTTGCCAAGCACGAGTGTCACAGATTAGAAAAATAAGTTTACTTGGTGATGTCATTGAAGAGTGATAAGAGTTGGGTTATTGACTTTTGCTCCTTTAGTTGGGATTTCTGTTTAGGTAGACTTTGAGCAGCCCTTTCACTTACATGGCAATCCTAGTACAACCCCACACCTCTCCTGTGCCTCCTCTACCCACTGTTTCACATTTAGTCCCTTCTTTCTGCAAGTTGTCTTCAGCAAAGCTTGTAAACCAGTGCATAGCTTGAAGGATATTCGTAAGCTACAAAATAAATTGAGCCCCTACTTAAAGTTAGAAACATGCTTAGTGTTCTGTGTGCCAGGGATGAAAGGGACAGTCACCCAAGCAGGGGCGTGTGTCCTGGACTGCTGTATCCCAGTCAAGAACCAGTTGGAGCAGGAATGGCTCCAGACCATGTTTTCATGAGGCAGCGAAGAAGAGAGTCCTTTCACTGTAGGTGGGACTGCAGTAGATACAGTAATGAAATAATAACAGCCACGTCAGAAGTGGTAACTCAGCCTTTTCCTAATTCTGCATTTCCTTCTTTTATACATATGCCATATGCTACAGTGGCATCTGTCAGAAGATAAATTGCATGTGGCAGAATAGTACATTATGTATAACTTGAACACAGGCTTCCTATCATTGATAGATTTTTCTTCCTTCTTTTTATTTCTTTTCCTCCATTGTTTATCAATTCAGAAAACCTCATTTCCCCCAAAGATGACCTGAGAGCATGCAGAGCGGTTCACTGCAAATTTAGACAAGGGCCTATGAAAATGAGCATAATTAAAGAGCAAAAAGGGGAGAAACTTGGCTGAGGGGTATCAACTTAAAAGTAGGGTGATAAAATTGAACTGGGTTTTTCCATGGGTACAGATGATATCCTTGGGTTATTAGCACAAGGAAAAGGTAAGCAAATGCTCAGAGGTGTGTTGCTTTGCTGTTGGAAGGAATTTTACGAGGGCCCACCAGGCTTGGCTACTGAAGCAAAGGTACTGAGTTCATTTTAGCTAACATCTATTCCTCTCCTTAAAGGGGCCCTGTAGGATATTATGGAACCAAAAAACAACAACAACAACAACAAACCTGCAATTTCTAGTGCTCTAATGAGATACCTAAATAGCTGGGGGGGAGGAGAGGTGGGTTTTTTGTTGTTGTTTGCTTGTTTGTTTTTCTAGTTATTTTGTCTCAGGCACAAGAGTGAAAACTCACTTTGGCAAGGCTGATCCTGCAAGTCTGGGTTGCTATGCTCCATGAATGGGGGAGAATGACCTAGGACCTTCTGGGGCGTGTTTAGCAGGTTGAGTGATGATGGGATCAGACTAAAGGTTCAGAAAAGCCCAGTCTGACCTAAAGAGACAGTGCTGGGATCCAGCAGCAGGCTGCTCTCAAGGCCTTAGAAGTTTGCCGGTCTATGAAACCTTCAGATAAAGCAGCTGCTCTGGAACACATTCATTCACTTGCACCGCAGACAGGATGTGACTATCTCCTAGACACAATTCAGAGCAAAGAGTCAGGAAGAGCATCTCTCAGAGCACTTACAGCCTGGAGTGACACAGATACAACAATCATTTTCAAGTACGGCAGCGAACTCCCCACAACTGCAAATGGGAAGCCAGGGCAGGGAGGTGAGGATACAGATGGGCACCTCACTCTGAGGCTGTGCCCTGGGAGGGGGGAGATGCACCCTTCTCTGCTGGGGCCAGAAGTTGCAGAGGGCACAGCAGTGGGGAGGAAGGCGCAGAGCCTGCATTTAGGTAGGGGTCTCTGTAGCCTCCTCCCATCTCATCCAAGTCACCTGCAGTAGCCATCCCTTGGAAGCGCCCTGGGTACTGCGCTGTCAGCAGACTGTCAGCGATTTTCAAGAATTTATCATTCGTTTTGGAAATCACCATCTTCCTCCCTCAGTGTTGGCAAAGCAGGGCTGTGGAATGCTTCTTCTCTGCGCTGCATATGAGAACAGCAGGAGCACTCACAAACTCAGGGTCATGCAGGAAAAGCAGATTTTGAATGGCTTGATGGGTCTTTGATTCCAAATTTATATATATATATATATAGCATTATGAGTCATGACAGTGCTCTGGAAGAGCATCAGCTTAATAATCCACAGGAGGACAGTAAAAAGTGTGTCTGACCACTAGCTAATTTTAAGAGCTCCCTCTGTGCCAGATGCTCACCAGTACTGAGACACTGCTGACCTAGCAGATCACAGGCCATTTGGGAACTCAGCAGCAACCAGGATCCAGCCTCTCACCGTGTAAATCAAACAGCAGCCTGAAAAAGCCCCTGTGTGCCTATTCTGTGCAAGGCATTGAAGAATATCCTGTTGCCTTTCATTGTGAAGCACCATATTCATTTTAAGCTGCAGATATAGGAAATGGCATTTCTGAAATAACCAAGTGTCTATTCCCTCCATCTCTTCTCTGTAGAGGTAAATTCCATCTTGCAAGGGGCTCACACAAGGACAATGTCCCTCTTGGATCTCTCCTTTGCCCTTCTATGTTACAGATTTTTTGGCAAACAGCAAAGGTTGTAGCAACCATTACTGTAGGCCCACAAGTTGATATTCCTCCTGTTCCAGTGGCTTAGGAAGTCCAAATGGTCTTGCAAACCCAGGGCTGGCTGTATTGTTTCAGAAACAAATCGCAGAGATGCTAAAGGAAGCAGACAGAAAGAAGACACACCAGTCTGTGCTCTTCTGGAAGCACATAGAGAAGTAGGACCTCTTAAGGAGGAGATGTCTGCAGGTGGCTGAATTTAAATTCCCAGTGATTAGGACACACAAACACACCATGGGAGGCATGTTTTATAGATTCGTGCTGTATGCAGAAGCAAAGCCAATTACAAAACTTGCAAACTGGAAATTTGGCAGCACCAAATAAACCAAATTCTGCCATCAGTCAGAGAAGAGGGGAGCTTTAAACCCAAGCATGAGATGTTGTCCATTTGCCTGCCAAATTTCAGTCCACATCTGACTGCTCTAATGGGCCCAAATGCTGCAACACCCCACAGGGCATGCAGGGATCTTTGTGAGACACAAGCAGTCAGTGCCTTTCCACATCCCTCCCTGTGTCAATTCTCCTCTGCCAACAGCTGAAAAGGCTTGCCAGAGGTTATTGACAGAACGTTTCTTGCCATTAGGAGTGTTGTTTTTGCCCTTCGTAGAGCCCCAGCCGTGGCAGCCCCAGGGCTCAGAGCCACCCAGCAAGCTGAGGGCAGCATGTGGGCAGCCCCAGGGTGCTGGCGCCTCCAGAGCACCCAGTGAGGGGCTGGAGGCCACTTGGCTCCCATCTGAGGGCAAGTCAGCAAAGTGGCCGAGCTCAGTTATTCACAGGCTATGACCAGGCAGTTCTCAGTGTGCTTAGATGAACCAGTTGGGTATGTTTGTTGGAGAACAATAATTTGCCCATGTTGGCAGGTCCCTTCCTCTCACTTCTCACGTAGTACTTCTGTTTTACAGTGCACAGAAAGGGAGAATGAGCTCAAGCCCAGCAAGACACTGCTGAGGAAGGAGATCATGTGAAGGTCATAGGTGATGGCTTCCTTTACTATTTACAAGTTTTGTCTCCTCAAGAGCTTCCACATGATGCTTTTGTCCTTCATCCTGTTTTGGAGAGAAATACTGTAAGAAAGCACAATCCACAGTAGCTCTTTCCTCCTTAATAATTATTTCCCTTGCTGCAGCTGATGTATACACAGCCCAGGGCAAAGGTTTTGTGGTCTCTTTGCAAGATTCTCTATGGCCAGGATGCTCTCTGGGTCCTGCTGACATGACTGGGTGGAGGGAAGGCAGGGTTGTGTTGTAGGGCTGAGGAGGCAAAGTCACTCGGAGAAATCACCTCGAGTGAAATCCTTACCCATAGGCAGCAAGACAAAAATAGTGTGTTTTCTGAGTTGTTGAAACAGGAGTTGATCAGCTGTGCAATATAATGCTGCTTGGTAATCTACAACAGTAGCACACTCCATTTATTCTCACACAGCTAAATATTGTCCCAGTGGCACAAATGATAAATACAGCACACCACACGTCATCTTCACCACCTTCATGGAGCAGGCAGACAAGTGTCTTCAGTCACCCAGGAGGACAAGGACCAACCACATCTGGGAGCTGCGTCTGGGGAATAAGCAGCCCCTGGGGACAGCTGACCCCTGCCTCTACCAGAAGACAAGGGAGTGAAAAAGGGGTGGGAGGAGTGGGAGGTTACAAAGAGCCCAAGGGCAGGTCCTGGGGCTCTTAAAAGAAAGATCAAGCCACAGACAGAGCAAAGATCCAGCAGCAGTTAGCCCTGGTGCTGTGCTGGAAGGAGGGCCCTGGCTGAATGGGGGAGGCTCAGGGCATTCACAGGGTGTGGGGGGGATACCCTGCAGTCTCACTGGCTGCTGGGCTGGGCACTGCCAAAGCTTGAAAATCAACTTGCTGGAGCCTGAGCTTTGAGCTCTGTGGCATCTTTTCACAAACACGGGGCAGCACGGGAACTCTGTAAGGGCCTTGAGGCTCCATGGCTTCATCTTCATTACCGGGTGTTTACACCTGTTTGCTGTCTCCTCTTCACAGTGCTTTGATTGTGCAAGCAATTAGCAGGTCTGGCGCTAGGGAAAGGTGTTGTGGCATGTGCTGTGGACAGGAGCAGGAGTTATTTTTAGTTCCGTAGAGCTGCAACCATAGCACCCCTGTGGTGCACCTCTACCCAAGGCGGCACCCTTCTGTCTGTCAGGATTAAGATCTGCCAAAGGGGGCAGAGGGCTTAGCCAATGACCCCAGCACCCCTGAGCTACTGCCTGCTTGCTAACACTTGTGTCGTGCCGCACAGCTGACACCCACTGCCACGCTCATGTCTCTTCATATTGAAACAGGCAGGGAGACTGACTTTTAATGGGACAGTCAGGGGTGCATGTTGGACCAGCCAGGTAGGTTAGTGGAAAAAAGGCATCTTCACAGCCAAGGAGAAAAGTGTGTTTATCTGGACCACCAGTGTGAATGTGGAAAGATTATGGCTAAATCAGCTTCTAAATCAGCTTTTTTTTTTTTGTTTGCAAAAACTGTCTTGAGTGCCCTGCTGCAAACTGTGCAAATCTCTGTGCACATTTAGACCTCACACATCTGAGCCCTGCTGGAAGGCGGCATATGTTCCTGGAGCTACTCCTGGTACAGGATCAGAAGCCTTTGGCAGCACTCAACCCTGTAATTGCAGAGTGCACACCTTCTTAGCTCAGTCTGGACCAAGAACATCTCAAGAAGGTGACCCTAAACATGCCTTGACCTGTGAGGCTGGCAGGAACAAGGTGGCACCCTGGGGCAGCTGGCCAGGCAGGACCCTCGAGTTGGATACAGTCCCAAAGGCAGCCAAGCAGAGAGCTGAAGCTGACAGCTGCCTGCAGGGGCCAGGGAGCTCTGGTGAAGGAGTCCCTCAACTATCCAGGGGAGCTGTCATCATCCCTGTGGCTTCAGGAAACTCCCAGAGCAGCTTTCTCATGCTGTGGGAATGATTCATTAGCAGCGTATTGGCCTCCCTTCTGGCTGCTACATGGGATGTGACACGCTGCACTCTGTCCCGGGAGATCTGGCTTTGCCCTGAGTGCTGAAACTTAAGGAGTGAAAAACCAAACCAGTTGGAGAACTCTGGAGACCAAAGGCAGAAGTCTCTGTAGGCATGGTGCAAAGCCTTCCAACAGGTAGCTGTGTCATCTGGAAGCTGTCCCTGCCCTGTCCTGCCAGTGGTGTTCATAGAATCGTAGAATATCCCGAGTTGGATGGGACCCATAAGGATCATTGAGTCCAACTCCTGGCACCACACAGGTTGGTGTTGATTTCCTTTTCCTTGTCAGGGGATTGAGTGGAAAAGATACAGATACCAACCAATACTTATTGGAACACCTTTTATTAATGAAGCTGTTATTATTAATAGAATCAAGCTGTTAGTAACAGGTTGGTATTCACACAACAGTAACTAACTCCTACCTGCAGTTCCCTGGCTGGAACCCCAACAGGGAGCTGACCCTGGAGGGTCACAGTGATGTGCCAATGTCTTGTACGCTGAGAAAGTCCTTCAGGTGTCCCTTGCATTCATCAGGTTTATGTATAACCTGTAGCCATAGTCTGCAGGTAGCACACACACCCTTTTGGGTGTGATCCCAGTATGATCCATACACAGCCGGCTGTGTATGGCAGTGATGCTATGCCTTGTAACCTTGAGGTTACTGGTTCTTGTGGAACCAACAGCAGTGCCGAACTCCTGACCATATCCATCTTTGGAAGGCTCCACACATGTGCTTTTCTTTTCCTCCTCACAGCCCATGTGCCTGTTGGCACAACCATTCCTGGAGGGTGCCCTGGACTGGAGGCCAGCAGCTCAGGTTGGCTGATAGTTGTCATGTGCCACCCAGTGTGTGCTGTGCTGTCTCTCCTGCCACCTCAGCCTTGCCAGAACCCAGGGCAGGCATGTTCTTGGGCTTTAACCTGGTGGCAGCTTAGCACCATGCAGCCTGCACTGTGTCACTGTCCCAGAAGAAACTCCATGCAAGGTATGATGTGACTCACACGGTAGCTTAGGTTCAGAGTGTGTCATGTGTGCTGTCTTCAGGTCTACAGACCATTCCCCCAGGTTGCTGAAGTCTCCACTTCACTGTGCTATTGCAATGAAGTCCCACTCTGATCCCAGGATACCCACCCCAGACTTCTGGGACAGCTTCTGCCAAATCCAAGGTAGAAGTCTCTGGGTGCACGGGCAAGCACAACACTGCTGAGTTGGAAAGGGAGAAAGGAGGTGGCTGGTGGGAACAGTGGTGCTCCCTGGTCACCCTGTGCCACAGCCAGCCTTGTGCTCCAGCAGGCAAAGGAGCAGTTCTGTCACAGGAAAGAGGATACATGAGGTAGGAGGAGGAGGTGATGCAGCAAATTTTCCTCTTCAAAAGCAGGTCTCCGAGTAAGTAACAGGCTTAGCACTTCATCTCCACCTTGCCTGACCCAATTGCATCGGGGAGTCTCTGTCCTGAAGGCCATCTGTCTTGGCATCTGGAGGATCTTCTTGTTTGCTTCTGCTGTTATTTACTTATTTAGTCTTACATCCCCCAACCTAGAGCCCAAGTAGAAGACCTCTAGGAAAACCATGCATCTCTGTGTGCCTGACAGCTTGATTTTTCTAAGGCAGAAGGTCAAAGAACAGCACCAGCTTACAAGACCTTGGAGACATCATGAGAAAGTAGGCAAAGATGACCAGGAATAGTCAGGTGAAAATGTGACGAAGGTGATGAGAACTGTTTTTAAACATCATGAGATGATTCCTTGTCTCTGGTACACAAAAAACAGGCCCTACAGAACCCCACATGGAGCTCAGCACCGTTGATTTGAAGCAGTGTTGCCCAGTGACGAAGCAAAACAGAGATTATGAGAAGAGGGTGGTCTCAGGACAAGTTGACTGGGACTTTGAAAAAAATCATCATCTCTGGGAAAAATTGTGATGGTGGCCAAACCCCCTGCAGCCTCAGCAGGGTTTTGGATCTGAGGTGGCTGGAGGAGCTTTTGCTGTGACACACTGTGCCACAACACACTGCAAGTCTCTGAGCCACTGAATCCCTCGTGCCCTGCACCCCTCATCCTAAGCTGCAGCGTAAATGATGGCAGAGGAAGGAAACACCGCTTCCTCCTGGCAACTCAGCTCAGCCAGAGAGCTGTCATCTGGGGCCTGCCTGTTCTGACCTGCAAGCTGAGAGCCTTGGTCTGGAGCTGCTGGGGGCTTTCCACTGGCCACATTCTCTCAGCCTGGGTACCAGGCTCCTGTCCACATTGCTCTGTTTCACCAGCTGGGCTCTAAAATGGATACAGTGACATTTGCTGCCAGAATAATATTTTCTGCAGGAAGATGCTGAAGAAAGCAAATTAGGAGGGGAGTTATTTGTCCCTGGCGATGCCACAAGCTGGTCATGGATATTGTTTATATCCTGTACAAAAGTCCCTTCCCTCCACCCCAGGGCAGAAGCAGCAGGGACAGCACAAGAAGGCTGTACGTGCCCAGGCCGTGCCCTCACATCTCCCCAGCCTCACCACAGCAGCGAGCCCGCTTCCCCAGCCAGACCAAGGGATCCGTGCTGTAAAGGCAGAAGCAGAGTCTGTTGCATCCCCTTGTGCTGCCTGTATGCTCTGGGACACATCCCTCTAATGAGGCCATGAAATCACTTGCATCGCTCACTGACCAGCTGGCCAGCCTGGCCAGGCCCTCAGCCCCTGCTGCTGCTGGCGGGTGGGTGCCTGCGCTGCGCCATGGCTGTGATGGGACCCGAGGAGCAGACCAAGTCCTGGCCTTTCTCCACACGGCTGCTGCCAGCAGCTCTGCTCAGGCTGAGCTCCACGACCCGCAGTGAGCGGGCACCAGAGACACCCAGACCCGTGGGGGGAAGGGAAAGGTCAGTCAGCGTGAGGCTGGCGGGGCTGTGCCAGGACAAGGGCTCGGGCAGAGCAGGGCAGCCAAGCTCCCTGGCTTACCCACAAAACTGGCCCGGAGGTGCCAGACTTTGTCTGCAGGGAAGTGAAATACCCTGCCTGGCCCGCTCTGCCCATGCTGGAGAGGCTGGCAGCACAGCGACCGGAGCTGGTGGAGGGACCAGGGTTAAAGGCGAGAACGAGACTGGTGGCAGGGCTGTGGGTTCAGCAGAGAGCTGCATCCTTGTGAGGGAATGTGGGACCCTGTGAGTGCCATCACGCGTGGCTTTGCAAAGGGACACAGCACCGGTGCTGTGCCAGGTCACTGGGGAAGTGACAAGGAGCATGTGTGTTTCTTTGTTGAAGACAAATGAAACATTTGTCAGTCCCAGAAAGCAGTATCTGCACTGGGCCTTAATGAAAAGTCAGGTAGCAGGTAATATAATTACCATCTGGATTGTCAATAACAAATGAAGCCCTGTTTAGGCTGGATGCTGGCTTTCCTCAGGGGTTATTTTCCACAGGTAGAAGATCATGCAGGCGCCTGAGGGTCAGAGCTTTTCTGTTATTTGTGGGGATCTTCTCTCTCATGGACCAGGTCCCCAAGTTTCTCCTGCCCTGGAGCATTCAGCCTCCTGCCTCTTCTGATGCTGCACAGGCACAAGAGGCACCCTGACCCTTGATGCCCTGTCCTGCAGGGACAGATGACACCACCAGGACAGTCAGACCCCTATCTGTAGGGTGCCAGATGTGCTGTTTCAAACTCTGCTCCCAGTCTGGGCAACTGTCGACTGTGGAAGAGAATTCAGGGTATGTCCTGAGGGATGCTGAGCGTTTTCAGCACCCCATGAAGAGAGAGGCTTTGTACACACTACAGCTCTGAGTCCAGTTGCTTACGCAGAAAGTGACTGGTCTGCTACCTCACTCCTGTGCCCTGAAGAAAGACCTCAGAGCAAAGGAAGGTTGAACGTACTAAACTGGGTTGCAGTAGCTTTCTGGGCGCAAAGTTCTCCTGGGTCCCAGTTCAGCAAGTTAAAGCTGGTGCCAGCGTCACCCCAGAGCAGGGATGAGCCTGAGCAGATCTTCAGCACCCAGCCAGAGGGTGGGCCCTACACAGGACCATGCGGAACTGGGATCACAGAGAGATGCAGTGATCCCTGTCTAGAAAAGACGCTTATGGATTTCCACTGGGCTTGGGCTCCTTGGCCCTGTCACTTCACTGTTGCCATTTCCAGTACCAGTGTCCGTTAAAAAAAAAAAAAAAAAAAAAAGAAAAAAAGAAAAAAAAGTTTGCTTGGCAGCCTCCAGCAGAGGTCATTAAAGCTGGGAGGGACATACTAGGACATGAGTGGCAGAGCTGCCACTACCCCAGGCAGTGAGTGACAGCACATCTTTTTCCCTTTGCCTCTTCCACACTCCTTGTGCTTCCAACTCCCTTTTTTGACCATGCATGACATTAGCAGCTGTTCTTAGATAATCACAGATGTACGGGAAGCCAAGACAGCTGACGGAACAAACATCCCGTCTCTTTTCCTTCCCCTGTCTGATTCTGCTCTTGGTTCCTCTGGCGTGGAGGAGACCAGGGCATGTCACCAGGCAGCTCTGATGAGCACGTGGCCTCCCTGCACAGCAGATTTCTCTGAAAGCCCCAGTGCCAGGAGCCAGGTGAGGATTTCAGTTGTCCCTTTCCCTAAAGGAGGATTTTGTCCTGTTGGTGGCAAAAAATGTGCTTCCAAACATGCCTTCCAGTGGGTTGACAGCCAAAATAACTGCCTTTGCCTGCATCTCCCATCAGCCCCAGTCCTCTAAGTACAGCCTGAGAATTTCCATCAGGGGCCCGGGCTACAGGAGGCCAAAAGAGAGTGAAGCATCCTGTCCCAGTGTCCATTTGGGAGGGCTCACAAGCACTTTTGGGATCTGTGGGTCAGAAAGGCTTGTATAGACAGGCTGGTCCAGTCTGCTGCTGCAGAGCAGGTGAGGGCTGAAGCCACACCTGTAATGTGCAGTCTATTCCCCTTCATTCTCTTGCTTCACATTTAGGCAAAATCTCCTCTCCTGGCCCTTTGAGTACGAGTGCTGGCTATTGTGCCAGCCCAGACCCAGGCAGCCTCCTCGGCAGCAACCCTCAGAAGCACTGAGGGTTCACAAGCGCTTTGGCTTCTTGTGCCATATGCACAAACAGCTGTTGGGAGGATGGCTTTAAATCCCACTCTCTGAGCAGCTGGCAAATGCAAGCTGGCACACACAGGCAGACCAGGACCCTATGGAAGTGCTGGAGCATGCAGATCAACGCTGAGCTGTGCTGCCAGTTTCCACCCTCCTGGCCTCCCCGGGCACCACCAGGCAGGCAGGGGTGTAAGCAGGCTATGCCAGCCTCTGGGGGACACTGTCCCTGGACAGGGCAGCCCCGCAGGCGGATGAAGGGATGGGCTTGGGCATAAGGGCATGTTTTTGCCATCCTGGGTAGTGGAGGATGCTCCATAGCATCCTGATGAGGTCTTGTCTCTTGAGGTGCTTCTGATGATAAATCAGCTCATCCTGCCTGGCAGTACATCACACTTACCAGGCAGCACAAGATGCCCTGATAATAAATAGTTTCAAAGACAAGACTAGGTAGGGCCCAATATATTATCTTACTATTAACACAGAGCTTCAGGTGCCAAAAAAAGCAGCTTTCCTGGCATGTTTTCAGGGCCATTATGCCAGACCTGTATCCCAGCTGTAACTTTGACAATGACAGTCTTGAGCTGTACTTATTCAGGTGCAGCAGGCAAACAAACCACAGAGCAACCAAGCAATTAATAGGATTCTCAGCCTGGCCTGGCCCAGATGTTATTTCTGAGCATGTCCTTGGCCAGGACTGCTCAGGGTATTTCAATACCATGGACTGAAGGTCCCAGGGATCCCTCCCCTCTGGGGCTGGTCGAGATGAGGAGCTGCCTCCTGTCCCTGTTGGTAGGTCCAGCCAGCAGCAGGGCTGAGCCAGATGCCCACGCAGCCTGCAGGACTGCTGAGCACAGAGGGACTCTCAGGCATGAGGGCAGCACTGTGTGGCTACCCATGGGGATACAGGGTACACAAACAACCCCATCCTCCTTGTGAGGCTCAGTGAAAAACCCTTTCATGAGCATCCTCGGTACACAGCTCCCAGGCCCTCCATCTCTCCAGGATTTGACTCCAGTACTGCCTCTTGCACTCACTGGCTCGTCTGTCTCAAATTCACTGCTGGGTCTGGATCACACAAGGATGATCCACACACATGTGAGGATGCACAACAGGAAAATCAGAAACGAGGACAGACTGCATGCTTGTTCCTCTGTGATCACCTGGATCCCTCCCTTCTTCCACCAGGAAGCCTTCCCTTAAACCTTCCCATAACAAGCCTTGTGCAATCCCCAAATTGTCATGTTCAGTCCCCAAACTTCCCCTACATGTCCCACAGGAGGCTCCTGGGCACTTTAGTTTGCACAGCTTTCCAGAGGGTTTCTTCTGCTATGTCCCTTCCACAGCAGCAAAGATGTGACTTCACCTCTGTGATGGTTTAGGGGTACCTGTGTGGAGAGGCCAGGTTAGCTGAGGTCAGCACTGCCTTATTCCCACTGGTCACTTTCTACTTGAATCATCCTTCTACAGCCACCTTGAAGGAAAAGCACTGGGAAGCAGCAGGGAAAGTGTGAAAGAAGGATGTTTATCACAGCTCTAGGTGAGCATAACTCTCATTTAAGGTGTTGCACCTCTGTATCATGTAAATATGTGTGAACACACAAGCACCATAGCAGCCCTGTCTTCGAAGAGTATTTGTGACCCCTTATCAAAGTCTGCAGTGAAAGAGAAAAAAAAAAAAAAAGATAAACTAGTGTTTGTGAATGCTGAAGCTGAGGCCACCATACTTGTTACATGGAAGTGCAATTTGCTAAATTCCTGTCAGCATTGTATTTCTCCTCACTAGATGCAGCACAAATGATCGCATTAGCCCCAAGAGAGCCCAAAGCCCCAGTGTGCAAGTCAGACACAAATTCGTATTCAGTCCCAAATGGCTTATGAGTTTTCCTGGTAAGACAGACAGATGAAATATAATAAGCTTTGCTTTCCAGATGGGAAATTGAAATACAAAAAGGTTGAAGTGATTTAACTGGGTTTTGGAAAGGAGGCTTGCTGCAGCCCAAGCACTGGAGCTTCCCTGGAAGAAGTCTTGACCACTCAGCGTCCACCTCATCTAAAATACTGGCTGGCACAAAAAGGGAGGTGCCAGCACCTATGGGAGCAGCATTCATGCTGCCAGCCAGCTCCTCCTCACTGCATGGGGCTGGTGGGATGGAGGGAGCCCTGGCAGAAAGCTGTGCCCCTTCCTATTCCAATCCTGTGGGCAGGGGCTGCCCCCTCCTCCGGGCAGCATGCACAGAGGGCACATGGAGCAGCACACAGGACACGAATGATGCTTGCACAGAACTGATGCCATGGTTAGAAAAGCAGCTAATCTATAGATGTGAATGAGGTTCATCAGCAGCCCATATTGCTGGAAGCCTCCAGTGCACACTGGCACATGTGAGGAGAGCTCTGGGGCTGGGTGGGAGCTTGCTTGCAGGTCCCAGGGAGCCATCCAGGTCCTGCTGAGGTTGTGCAACTCAGTTTCTCCCCTACCAGCTGCTGTCACCTAGACACTCCTAGGGTTTTCTCAACTGATTAGTCTCCTACTGCTTTGCTTCTCCTTCTCTTGGGTACTTGCAGTGTCTCTAGTGTGTTTTGTTGTTGCCTAGGGAATTGTGTCAGCACCTACCTTGTCCCTGCTCATGTGTATGTGTGTGCATCAGCATGTGTCTGTACACACGTGTGAACGTACAGACATGCCTGAAAGGGGAGGGAGAACCCCACAGTGTAAATAATCTAGCTCGGTATCTTGCTAGTGCTGCTATTGAGAATGACTGGGTTTCGGCAGAGGCCTCGGTGAGAGCTGGAATGCAGTGCTCCCGGGTGGGGGCTGTATGCAGTGAGCAGGATCAGTCCCTGAGGACATTCAAGTCAAGGCTGATCCACCTACTGCGCACGAGCCCTCAAGGCCTGTGGCTCCCTCCATCTTCAGTACTGATCTGGAAAGTGTTGGGGGAGGAGGAGGATATGTGTAAGTCCCCTGGCACCCTTGGGGGCTGGGGTTCCCCAAAGATTGGTCACCCAGGCACCTGAGGTGGGATTACAGAGTCAGTCCTGGCTTTCTCTTTTCTCTCCAGCACAGACAGGTTTGGTCAGCATGGGGTGACAAAGCTTTCCTGCACTTTGTAAGACTTCAGGAGGAGGCCTGCAGAAAAATTAATATTCTTAGAAACAACTCAGGTTTCCATACATGGGAGATCAGGATACTCAAAGCTGGATGCTGGGATGTCACATTTGGCTTTCTAGACAGTCAGAGATTGCAGATTTTGAAAATGCTACATGCTGAGACTTTTTTGGTTCTTCCTGATTTTACAAGCTCTTTGCCATGCTGTCATCTCACTGCAATCAGAAGACCATAGCTTTGTTACTTAAAATACAGAAAATCAAGCTCAGATTTGGCATAATCCCACAACTCCAGGAGCAGCACCGCTTGAAGACCACACCAAATACTGTGAGCTGAGAAGTTCACACGAGTCGGCCAGGGGCTGCGCATGTTTGTGAATGAATAAATCACCGGATGGACTCTGAGCAGGGGGGGGAAGAGCTTTAGAAATTTCCCGCAGAAGTGCAAAGTGACAGAAAGGCACTGCAGCATTTGCAGCCTTGGCACGGAGGCTCCTGGCTTCAGCCAGGGAGGGACATGTCTCAGAGGGGCTCCTGCAGGCTCAGGTGTGAGTTGCTGTGCAGCCAAACTGTCCCACGCTGCTTCACACCCTCAGCAGGCGGGCTGGGAGCTTGGCCAGGCTGCAGTGGGCGCATGGACCCTGCGTGCTGGCAGCACCGTGCAGCCCTAGAGGTTACCCAATCACCCCAAGCCCCAGCAGCAGTCTTTATTTGCAAACCAGTACTTTGGAGGGTTAAAAAAAAAAAAAAAAAGTAATTTGCTGCTGTTCTTTTTCCCTTGCCTTGCCTTAAGATGTAAAGTGCTTTAGCAATAGTGGTGGATGAAGGTGCTGAGATGGCACAGGACTTGAGGAATTGCTTAAGAGAGCAGGTGTGTGGCAGTGTAATTGTAGGTGTGAACGCCATGCTGCAGGCAGTGTTGGGGGGGTGGGGGGGCAGGGAACAGCGATTTGCAACACAGCTGCTACAAATTTTGAGCAAAAGGACCTTGGTGGTTTTTAATCTCCTCACCTGATGAGGAGTTCCTGTTTCAGAGCATGAATTGCCCCTTCCCTGTTTGCAGGGAACCCAGGGCTGCTTCTGATAAGCCCTTTCTGTCTTGTTTGATCCCTGTGTTTCTTTGGGACTGAGTGTTTGTCATTGTGGCTTTCTATAAATATTAAATTATTCTGAAGCTATTCTATGCTTACATGAGGGTCTCAGTTAATACCTGGCTGATCTCCTGGTCCTTGTGAAGGAAAGCCGGCCACCACAGCCTGCCCGTGGCTCTCAGCAGGCTGCAGTTCCCAAGGGCTTGTCAGGGCTGTTCCCCCCGGGGAGCTGCTGTGGGAAGATGCGGTGCTCCTGGGGGGACTCAGCTGGTGGTAACTCTGCTGGCCCTGCTCATGGGTGTCTGCGGGGCACACAAGCCCAGCAGAACTGCCCGTCCTGTCCTGTCTCGTTTTGTGTCTCAGAAACAAGGCAATAACTGACCAAGAATGAGATTTTTGAAGTTGAAGGGCGACTGTGTCAGATGTGGTGCTGTCCTTTTTGAGGCATTCAGGACATCTGCAGCCCAAAGGGACAGCTTTCCTGCAGGCCCTGCCCCTGCCATGCCTGCAGGGCAGGCTGTGCTCAGCCTCCCCACAGCTGTGCTGCCCCCAGCCAGCACGGGGCCCACGGCCCCAGCCCCAAGCAGCGTGCTGTGTCCTGGTGTAGGCAGTGCTCAATTTCTTTTCTGTTCTAAAACCCAGCAGGACTTTCCTCAGTCTCCCAGATTTGCACACACCTCTGGCCCACCATGATCTGCAGATACACACAGCTCTCCAGGGACTGCCAGGAGCCAACAAGAAAGCTTGCGGACCTAATTTTGGTGGACCCTACCACTGCATGTTAGAGTTAGCATCCTGGCAGACCTGGTTTTGCCTGTTTCCTGGCTTACAAAAAGAGTGAAGCAAAGCTTTCTGGCCTCCTTGGGAGACAACTGAATTCCTCAACCAAACCGTGGTGAGAGACCTGGGAAGCTAGGAACCTGACTGCAGCCTGCAAAGCACTCCTGGGTGTCCTGCTAGGCCTCAGTCTCCTCCTTTGTGACAGGGGGTGGCTGCTCGGAGCCACGGGCATGCGGCACTGCTGCCAGCAGGCACCCAGGGCAGGGTGCTGGGCAGAGGAGGTTAAACGACGACTTCAGCCACCCAGAGCCCTACGGCTGCAGTGTGCCCCACTCACTGATGGAGATGTGAGTGCTTCATATGAGTAAATAGTAAGAATGGGATCAAGATGCTAAAAAGTGAAATGTTAAAGAGAAAGCAAGTCCACAAAAAGGCATCAGATGGCTGGAGTCTGTTTAGTAGCAGTTGGTGACAGATCTCCTTTCTGCTTGGGTTTTTCTGTAGGAACAGTAAAGATTTCAGTTTTCTTCATGCAGCTTCAGCAAGAAACCTCTTTGCCTGTCAAAAATTTAGGGGGCAGTGGTTTTCACCTGGCAACTGGCCACTGTTGGCTGCCCACCTAGGGCAGTCCTGCACTGCAGGAGACCAGAGATTTAAGGTCTAACTCACAGATAAAACACAGCACTTTCTGCTACCCAGGGCTGCAGTGGGTGCCAGCACAGGAGCAGCAGCAGCCTGGCTCAGCTATGCCGACCTCCCTCACCCTGTCCCTGTCCTGCCAGTCCAGGATCTCTCCCAAAGGGCTTTTTCTCTGCCACATTTGTTAGCCATGAAGGCAGGTCCTTGAAGGCTGGTCCATGAAGGCAGCACAGCCACACAGAGACAAACAGCCTGCAGAGTTTTTCTTCTCTCTTCTTGGGCTCCTCCTGTTACTTGTTATGGGTTGTTTCCCATAGGGAAAATGGGTTGTTAGGGCATTCTAACAGGGACAGAACAGCAGGAAAGCCACATCTTCATAACAGTGTGACTCAGGAGCAACAGCTTGTCAGAGCAAGGAAAGTGCTTTCATGAAGAGGGGCTTCTCGGCAGCTTCAGCATCACTGAATTAAGACAAGAGTTTTGGTGGGCCAGTAGAAACCTATCTGCGCAAAACAGAGCCTTGCAAGGCAACTGTGAGACCTGGTCCAATTTTGGCAAGGGAAGTGCCACACAACTGCTGTTGCTGAGCTGGCCTGAGCGTTTTTCCTGATGATTGAGGGACCACAGTGAGGAGGGACGGCAGAGCAGGGTGCTTGGCTTCATACCCACCCAGCACGGGGCTCGCCCTGTCACTGTCCTTGTCCAATGCCAAGCACTGCAGTGCGTGCTCCTCACAGGAGGCTCCCATGATAGCAGCTCCTGGCAGAAGCAGCTCCTGGGGCTCCCTGCCTGCCCATCTCTACCACCGCACCTCCTGGCAACAGCCCTTCCCTTCCCTTCCCTTCCCTTCCCTTCCCTTCCCTTCCCTTCCCTTCCCTTCCCTTCCCTTCCCTTCCCTTCCCTTCCCTTCCCTTCCCTTCCCTTCCCTTCCCTTCCCTTCCCTTCCTTTCCCCTGAGCCCTGTTTCCTAGTGCAGGAGCATTGAGCACTCCCCACCTGCCTCTTGCTAAGGCTTATCCCTTCAGGGTGGGTCCTCCTCAGCCCTTGGCCTATTTTGTTTCTCTGATTGAGTGTGAGTCACAGAACGAATGTCTCTGTGACTTGTCTCTGCCCTTGTTATTTTTTTTTATTTTTTTTTTTACTGCTGACCTATTTTAATGTGCTTTGCTTTGCACTCTTCATTACCTCACCTTTGTCTTAGCAGTGGCTGAACCTTTTGAATGCAGACCAGTGCACTCCACAACAGTAGTTTAAGCTCAGCCTTTTGGTGTTCCTCCGGTCTCTCCAAAACCATCCCTGTGCACATCCTGTCTACATCATGCCCATAGGTGGGGGCATCTCTGCTCACTGGAAGCAGGGGCTGGGCACCAACATGTGACTAAAGTTCAAGTGCTGGGCTATGGCATGGAGGGGGTGGAGAAGTGGTAAGTCTTGTGCACAGCCAGGCAAACCCATCCGTGCTGTTGGGGGGAATTTTGTGCCCCTCTGCAGACCACAGGGCTCACACATGGGATAGAGAGCCCTGTGGCTGCTTGCACTAGGGCATAACATCATCCTGTAGCACCAACCCAAAGGTTTGCTGTAGAAGGTATCTCTTCATTAGGTGTGTGCTCCCCACCATTTCTGCCACCGCCACTCTACTTTCTCAAACCCTGGCAGCAGTGCTGTGCCTGCAGAGCACAGGAGTGTGCCCCATGGGGCTGCAGGCTCAGGCAGCCACTGCCCCAGCTCAAGCCACAGCCAGCTGAATGTGGACTGCAAGCAAGAAGGAGAGCTGCAGCTTGCACAGACACAGGCAGCTGGTATGCCTCCGAGGCAGATAGCACGCAGGCCCCTGCAGTAGTCATCATAGCCAGAAATACTGCTTTATTTCTTGAACAAAAAATGGTATTCAAGTGCAGTGTGCAAATCAGGCACTTGGAGTATCAGAGCCAGAGAGTGCAGGTGCAGGACATGGGGAGAAAGCAGAGCTGGGGGTGATCCACCTGCAGGAGGGCAGGCGGGGGGGAGGCATTCAGATGCAGCAGGCTCCTGCAAGCACCAGGCAGCGCCAGGCTGAGCTCTGGTGGGAGAGCAGGGCTGAGTATGCTCACCCCCTGCTCTCCCACCCCTGATTACATGGAAAGCCCCATGGAGCAGAGGTAGATTGATCAAGTGATGAAGGGCAGCCAGTGCAAAGAAGCAGAAAGTGATGTCTGGCAGTCCCTCAGCGTTGCTCTAGGCCCATTGCATAGCTGGCCAGCATCTCTGACCAGAGGACTCCTGCACTGACTCTTGATGCTTTGTACCATTGCTTAGGGACAACAAGCCTTACCTTCCCCTGGGCCCTGCAGATTCCTGCTCATGCGTGGGACATTCATCAGACAGAGCAAGAAACAAGAGACCCAAAACCTAAGTCCACGTACTCTGGCAATGGGGAGTTTCTTGACAGTTCTGGTGTCATCCCCGAATGACATGTTTGATCACACTCTCCAATCTGGAGATCCCCATCTGAAGATTTCAAACCCCAAATATGACTTCCAGGACCGCTCAGATTTCTTCAAGCTCCCTGCCCATCCCAGATGAACAGAATCCTTGTGACCCATCACTTTGGTCTTTGAAGTTTGGGTAGCTCTGCCTGGAGCAAGGAGAGCAGTCACCTCAGCTTGGAAGTCACCCCATCCATTTGGGGTGACTTCCCTCCTTTTCTCATCCTCTGACTCTCCGAGTCTGAGTGACGAAGAGCTAATCTCTGCCTCAGCAGAGGTGAAGGCAAGACAGGGCAATAAGGTCCCATGCCCATAGGTCTCCTCTCCATTGCTGAGTGTTTGCACAGTCCTCTACTGGGAAACAGCTCAAAAGGCAGGGCTGGATGCATTATGAGCTGGGACCCATCCCATAAGAAGGGCTGTTGTAGGAAAGACAGCAGAGGAAATAGCAAGGTATCTCTGGGCTAGTGCCAGCTGACCTGACACCTCAAATTAGTGTGTGATCGGTGCAGGGCCCCTTAGAGGAACAGGAACTAAATGTACTGGAACCCATCCCTGTATGCAGAAGGGCCAGAAAAAAACAGTCTTCTACCAAGTGCATGTGTCTGTATGAGATGGGTCAAGGTCTACTTCAAAAGCACAGCCTGTTCTGTAGCAGGTTTTCTCCAGCCTTAACCAAGTGAAGCTCCCAGAACTAGACATAGCCATCTCCAGAAAAATTCTGTGAAAGGACTGTAAGATCTTATGCAAATGGACTGTGTCTTTCCAGACCTGTGGGCAGATGAGTGAGAAGAACCTCTGATCTCTATTTTTGGCCTTTGTATGCTGCTGTGTTTAAAAAAATATTAGGTATAATTTCGGGCACAGCAGGCAAGTCTCTCTGTGATGCAATGGACTGGTCCAATTGAACTCAACCTCCATGAAATCAGCAGGACCTTGGCTTGACTTTGGGTTTCCTAGATCCGTGGGGATTCCCTGAAATTGTAAGCCTGGAGGAGTCCAGGAGGTGAGACACAAAGAGAGGGAACAGCACCAGCTGTCAGCAGGGACCCCTGTCTCCTGCCAGCCTCAGTGGCAAGCACAGCACAGTCTCACAGATGGACATGCATCACCTGGCAAGGGGGTTTGTAGCCAAAATCCTTCCTAACAGCCGGCTGCAAGGAGGCTGAATGCAGGTCACATCTTACAGGACAGGGAGTGATATCCTAGTATGCAGTGATCCTGGAAAGGAATTAGGGGTTGAGATAGAGGAAGCATTGAATACAAGCTCCCACTCAGGCAAGTCCTAAGTGAGTACAGTCAACCTGCAAATCCCAAGGATGATAAGCTTGTTCAGGCTGTTGAAAAAAAAAAAAAAAAAAATGTGATGCAGCAGCTCTCTAGTGATGCATAATGGGGTAAACACTAGAGAAGAAAGAGTTCAGCAAGAAAGGTCACAAGAAATGGTGCAATGTTTGGAGATGTTTAAGCTGGGAAGTCATACGAAAGCACAAGCGAGCACTGCAGGGAGGTGCTGCAGCAGCCCCGGCCCCAGCTCCGTCTGGTTGTACATCAATAGTGGGTGAGTTCCGGCTTTGTCTGGGCTGGGGAATACATGTTGCAGCTAGTGATGCTAATTAAATGGTAACTAGACTAATGGAGATTCATTTTCAGGCTTCTTGATAGAAACTTGTTATACACAGCTGGGAAATTGAAATCTGACCTCCTGCTCATTTCCTCTCTTCTCCAGAACAGCAGTTAATTACTGCAGTAGCCTGCAGAAGCTATGGGACAGGCTCGTCCACACTGTGTTCCCTTGGGGACACCCAGCCAGGCCTGGCAGGAAGCATCTCCCCAGCCTGGCTCCAAAGGCTGGGCCTCATCTTCCTGCATCCCAGACCCAGATCCAGGTGATCAGCCGTGGAGGCGGCTGGGGGTGGCCTGGGGTGGTCTCCCAATGCCCCTGCCTTGCCTTCCTGCAGCTCCCCAGGGAGAGACAGGCTGTTCACAAGTGTAGAGATCTCAAAGCCGTGATCTGCTCCTTGACGTGTTTTCTTCCATCTGACTTTGCACACATTTCTATCTGTGCATTGCACAGCAGTCTGGAGTGTGGAGCTGCTGGAGCCCTGAGATCTTCTTGTCTACGTGGAGCTAACGGGGCACTGCTGGACCACCCCAGGTACCTCCCTGTCTCCTGGGCGGGGTGGGCTGTGAGTTCCCTACTGTGGGGCCAGCTCCACACCCCTCATCTCCTTCAGTCCGCAAAGGAGAGATGGTGCCAAAGGGATGCAGGCAGAGGGAAAAGCAGCAGCTGCCTGAAATAGGCCTAAAGGGCTTTGCAGCACATCTGGCTTAGCGCTGGGGGCCGTGGGTCCATCTGCTCCCCATCACAGCCAGCAGCCTCAGCCAGCAGCAGAGTGGAGGCCTGCCTGAGGAGGGGCACAGTAAGTGGCACTCAGACTTCTGGGTACCTTTAACCCTTGCATTTCAGGTGGTGTGCAAACAAAGCCCACTGCCTACACACAATCTCCTGGTTAGCACCAAGAAACGACACAGCAGTCACCCACAATGCTTTTATAATCTGCTTTCTGCAAGATGACTGTTCCCACAAGAAAAGAGGAGGAGACATGATTAATTTTCATTAGCCTTGTAAATAATAAGCTAGTTTCCGCTAGTCTTGCCCTGTAATTAGGGCTCTGGTTCCAGGGACCTGCAGAATGAAGCAGGTGACTCATAGGAAGGCAGGACAGCCTGGCCATCTCCCATCCACCCACACTCCCCAGGAAAAGGGAAGCAGCTGAGGCACCGCTCAGAAGGGGATGGGGTTAGGGTTGGGGTTGATGTTAAGGTTAGGGGAGGTTAGAGGGCAAAGCCCACCCAGAGGAAGTACAGGATGAGGCTGGCAAATCTTAATTATTCAAACAAACAAACAAAAAAATAATGCAAAACTTCTGGTCCAGGACTGGCAGCGTCTGACCTGAACATCTGGATGTTGTGTGGATGGTCTCAGGAGGAGCCAGTTACATGGAGGTGAGGTGCAGAATGGGCGCCTGGGTGCCTGCAAATAGTCCAGGACTAAATAACCAGCAGCCATCAGCACCCAAGCACACATCTTGTGTCCAAGGTAACAGTGGAAGTCACACTCAGGAACCGGAGTAAACAAACCTCTACAGCTGAGGACACCACTGTGCCTCTGTGAGAGACACCACACAATGGAGATGGGTGATCTTTTGGGTAGATATGTGACTTGAGGGAGCTCAAAAACTTTCATGAACAAGAGAGGAGTTTTTTGAACCTCCGTTTCCATTTTGGTGCCTGCTAAACTAAAAAAAAAAAAAAAATCAGTTTTTAATATGAAAATATAATTCTGATATATTTTAAAAAGTGTTATTTTACAACAAAAAGACTGAATGGTTTAATAAACCCAATCCAAATGAAAGTATTTTATTATAGACCAAAGAAAATGGTCGTTCTCATCCCCAAACATTTTTCTTATGCCAATTCCTTAAGAAAAAAAAAAAAAAAAAAAGTAATTGAAGAAGAACCTTCAAAAAATCAGCACTTTTTTTCCTAAATTTAGCCAGAAACTGAATAGTTTCTGTGCATGCAGATTCCCCTGGCCCAGTCTCCAGGAGCTGTACATATGTGGTTTGACCTTCCCTACTCAGAGTTGCTCTGGACAAGGTGGAACTCACCAGAGGAAGAAAGGACCTGGCTTACGCTCATCCAAGGGAATTGTATGAGAGGTAGACCTCGAACCCAGCTCATCTGTGCCCAACATATGAAGAGCAGGGCTTGGCACTACCTTACCATACACCCTGTGCAAAGCAGGGGTGCCATGCTCACCACAAACTCTTCTGTTTTTCCCCACAAGGAACATGCATTTCACTGCCTCTCTGATTTTATTTTTCCATAGTTTTACTGAGGCTGCATCATACCCTCCCTTGCTGGAGGCTGGATCCTATGACTCTGTGTGCCGCAGAACACCTTTCCAGCAAGACATGTTTGGACACAGGGCTTTGGCTTGGCTGGAGACAGGTGGCCAGGGAATGCAGTATTTGGCCATTCACTTCACCCAGTGTAGCCCTATTGCTTGGAACCAAACCTGTGTCTGAGCACTGTGTTTGCCAGGTCAACAGCTCCCCCAGGGGTAGAAGATGCAGGATATTAGGCCAGAGCAGAGGTGACACAGCCACTGTAATAGATGTCTGCAGAAAAGTGTAGTCAGAAAATGTAGTGCCTTTAGGAGATCTGACGGATAACTTCCTGCTGGGAAACAGCATTCAGGCAGCGTGTAGGTGGCAGAGGGCAGCAGTGCTGGAGGCAGGAGTGCCTTTAGCTGGTCCTGCCCTGCAGTGCGGGCTGCCGTTCAGGGAATGCTGCCCAGCCTGCCTGCCCCAGAGCAGCCACACAGCAGCAGGAGGCTCGTGGCTGAGCAGCACAACTTGTCCTGACCCAAAAAAATCACCTGGGGAGAAATACAAGGGAACTCATGGGGCTGAGATCTGTGAAACAGAGCATG
Organism: Aythya marila; assembly: GCF_965140915.1. Taxonomy (NCBI): domain Eukaryota; kingdom Metazoa; phylum Chordata; class Aves; order Anseriformes; family Anatidae; genus Aythya; species Aythya marila. The sequence goes on from NC_139057.1 coordinate 8,883,836, forward strand.
TTCCAAAGCAGGGAACTCTGCTGCTTTGGTGAAGCTTTTCCCTAACACAGGGACAAGGTGAGGTCCTTTTTCACAAGCAAAATTTACCTCTGTCACTCACTGCCATGAGATAGGTATCAGAAGCACAAAGCTAAAAACATTTCAAAAGGGAAAAAACAAAAAAGAGAGAGAGAGAGAGAGAGGTGAATAAGAATGTCTCTGCCTGAATGAAGGAAAAACACTCATTGGGCCCCCTGAAAAATGCCAGGGCACTACTACCTGCACAGATCACCTCCAGGACTGCCCCCATCCTGGAAGCATGCACATGATCCCTTCTCGGGCCTGCAGGGCTCTGTGTGCAGCTCAGGTGGTGTGAAAGTCTCTCTGTGCACCTCAGGCAGCCTGTGAGCTGAGCTGCCTCTGACATACCACAAAGCCAGCCAGGAGCCACCGAGGCAGGGCAGACCTCCAATATCTGGATGCAAGGGGATGCAGTCCTTCATCAAGGCAACAGCCTGTCACAGCTAAACACTACAGCAGTCAGGGAAGTCATCCCTTGTTGAGGTGACCTTTTATTTTACAGCCACCCCAAAAGTCAGAGAACAGCAAGCGGCTCCTCTGCTGGGCACTCATCCCTGGTGTGAGCCATGGGCTGGCAGGACACAAGCCCTGTCCTGCAGCCTCCTTGGCAGGAGCCTCCTGCTGAAAAACACAGCCCATTCTGGGAACAGACTTTACCCAAAACAGCAGATGCAGTACAAACCCATCTCGAAAGAACAGTTCACTAAGGAAAAACAATTGGCACATTAATTAGAAGTGACTGATTAAAGAACTGAAAGGGAATTACTCATCTTGTTAGAGACAGGCACCTGCAGAGTTCTTGCTATCAGAGCAACAGCATCCTCCACACCACTGATAGGACACTGCTGCTCAGCAGCACAGCACATCCTCTCATCGAGCACAAACACACAGCCACCAGCCCAGTGCATTCCAAAGCCCCACAAATCGATCCACCACAAGGCAGTGCTAGCCGTGGCCATCAGGACGACAGCACAAAACAGAGAGTGTGATGGGCCAGGCTGCCCAAACAGTGCAATTCACACCCAGACACACAACACAAGCAGAGATACATACAGAGGGGAGCACACATGCATGCATGCTCCCTCTTCTGGGTAGGCTGTTCTCTTCTAACACCAGCCTGGTCTGCCCTTATTTTGCTTTTCCACATACAGCTTCTCCATGTGCTTTGTCTCTTCCATCCTTTGCAAAGGTGCAGCTGGTGGCTGTGTCAGAGCAGGATTCAGGCAAGAAGCACAGAGTAGAGACCTGTTCCAGGCAGCCCAAGTGTTTCTGTATCACTGGCACTCTCTTAGGTGATACAGGTTATCCCAGGTGTTGTGCCAGGAGCTTTGCATAAAAGCTCCTCTATAAACTCTCCATAACACCTCACTGGAGCAGGGAAGTTCACCAGTGCTTTTCCTGGCCCAATAGAGGGTCTGGCATTTGGGCCAACCCATCCATGGGACTAAACAGTACTGAGATGGTATGTCCATTTGATGCTGTTCTGCAACTGTGGTACTCACAGTGCTATTTTAAGGGAAAAAAAAAATGCTTTAAGTCTGGTCTGTCTTCTGGAAGACGTAAACATGAAATCAGAGGTCCTGAACTTGTGTGACTGTCCCATTTATCACAGTGTCCTAACACTGAAGTACAGCCACTTCTGGAAAGGTAAGAGCAACTGAGGAAGAAATAGCTGAAATCATCTATCCTTCAGATCTCTGAACTGTGTTTGAACTAAACATCTTGGGAAAAACCTCCCAGGTAACTTGAACTTTTGCCCAGGATGGAGAATGCACTGCTGCACTCAGTGGAGAGTAATCTTTTTAATGGCTGATTGCTCTTTTTAAAAAATACCTTACCTTTCCTGTGGTCTGGACTGGCATACGCTTTGCACTGCCTGTCCCTGGATGTTGTTGGTGTTCTGGAGCCTCTGTTGTCAAGCTTTTATGGACTTTTTTTTTGTGTTCTGCAGTTAAGGCACTTCTGTTCCTGGTATCTCCCTGTGTGAAGCCACATCATGCACTCACTCCCTGTGGCTCTTCTCTAAACTATCTCTAATTTATCAACACCCTTCCAGACACCACCTGCTATAAAAGGACCCTCTTTTCCCGTAAGATACCATCTTTGCCACGCACAGGTCCTGCTACTACAGTGTCCTTCACGCATCAAGGCAGAGTGCATTTTAATGATCATTTTGTACAGATGTCTTGAGTCCAGCTGCTGAGTCACCGTGGCCTTCAAGTCCATCTCGGAGGGTCATACTAGGACACAGTTCTCAGCACAGGTCACTCCAGTTAAGTTCCTTATACCAAGGCAACCTGTTTTCCATGTGTATCTGTGGTGATTTTACTCAGGAGTAAAATGCTCCAGCACAGGTCCCCCACAGGCGGCAGCTCCCCCCAGACCCCTGCTCCTGCGGGGGCTCTCCATGGGCCGCAGCCTCCTCCAGGCCACATCCACCTGCTCCACCAGGGCTCCTCCACGGGCTGCAGCATGGAGATCTGCTCCATGTGGGACCCATGCGTGCAGGGGGACAGCCTGCTCCACCAGGGGCCTCTTCACAGGCCGCAGGGGAACTGCTGCTGCGTGCCTGGAGCACCTCCTGCCCTCCTGCTGCACTGACCTTGGGGTCTGCAGGGCTGTTTCTCACTCCTCGCTCCCCAGGTGCTGTTCCCCAGCAGCTTTTTCTCCTTGCAATATTCTCTCACAGAGGCACAAACAACATCACTTATTGACTCAGCTCTGGTCAGCAGTGGGGCCCTTATTTAACATGGGGCAGCTTCTGGATTCTTCTTTCAGAAGTCAGCCCTATGGCCCCCTGCTACCAAAACCTTGCCATGTAAACCCACTACAACATCACAAAGATGCCTACAAAGCAGGCTGCTAGGCTCACTTAGACAAGCTCAGGGGGTTGGAATTAGATGATATTTGAGTCCCTTCTAACCCAAGCCATTCTAAGGTGATGGGTTGTGAAAGGCTCTGTACATCTTCTGATTTCTCTGATAGAAAACAGAACTGTGACCATTCGTTATCATGTGCTTTACAGGTAGGTATGACTCAAAAAGCTGCCCTTGCCCCTTACCAGAATCATGACATTCAGTGTCCCTCTTTGGATCCTCATTCCTCCCTAAAGGCGTTGATTTTAACATTTGTTGATTTTAACATTCCAATTATATTTCTCTCCTAGCTGGATTCATGCTCATATGTGAGCAGAGTTTATTATCCAGGCTCCTTCTCCTCAGTGTGAAGGCAATTAAAGAACTTCTTCTCTTCAAGTCCTCTTCAAGAACTCTTCAAGTTCTTTCTTAAAGTCTGGAATGACTTTATGCTCAATACCATGATGTCAGACTAAATGAGGTCCTTCCTACTTGTCCTTCTCCTTCATTGTTTCATATCCTGTTGGGTACTGGATGCCCTGTGCCATCCTTGCTCCCCATCCCCTCGGAGGAAGGTCTACCATTATGAGCAACATCTCCTAGTCTGCTGCCATACCAGACCCACCTCATGCCCTCAGGCTGCCTGTGGGGCACTGCCACAGGAACCTTCATCATGCAGAGACATAAAGGCTCCCCAGGGCAGCTGTTGCCTGTGAGAAGAGGCATTAGTGCAGATTAATGAAACTCTCCTCACCAAGTACAGGCTGCCCAGCCTTTAGTGTCAGGGCCCCAGGGAGGGAATGCACCACCTGTCTGGGGACACCTCAGTAGGAGTATCCCTCTTCCCTGCTGGGTGTCATGATTATCCTACTGCATGGGCTGGACAGGATTCAGTCTTGTTCCATCTCTTGTTCCTCCACCAGAAAACTCAGAGCTGGTTTCTGCTGTTTGCACGCTAAGAACTGGTGACCTCCACTCACGGGGAATTGTGTCCTCTGCTCTTCTCTCCAGTGCTGCTGGCCTCTCTCTGGTCAGGCAGAGCAGAACCCAATTGTCTCTGTGCTAATTTAGTAAATTAATGAAATAAAATTTAATGAAGAACATTACTGGAAGGGAAGATGGTATTTCTTTCAAATAAAACAGATTTCAGTCACTCAGACTTATTCTCTTCTAAGTCTTAGTCATGATCTCACAAGCTCCAAGACTTGTTTCCTGGTGGTCTTGCTAGTATCATCTGTAAACAAGAAGGAAGAAAATGAATGCTGCTGTTGAGTCCCCACTACATCTCTTGGTTCTTCTTGATGTGGATTTTGGGTCACCCTTTAAGAGTTAATGGTCACTATGGGTGGATTTTGCCACAACATCTTGCTTACTTCAATTTCCATAAATCTTGTGCAAGAATAGTGCGCATTGTCTTTGTGTCCTTGTTCACCATATCTTCCTGTCAGGAAAGTAGGAAAAGAAACAGCATATACAGTGTTCTATAACCTCATTTTCCTCCTCCCATGACCCAAACACAACTCTTCTGCTGACAAATCATCTGTGCAGGGACCTTCACACAGCACAGCCCTTATGGACCCAGAGCAAGGAACACGGTTTAGCAGGACTTTGTCACTCTTCCCACCCTTGATTTATTGTTTCCTCTGATGCTTTCATACACAGATTTTCACATTCATACCTCCTTCAAACCAATCTCAACACTGACTACAGATCTCTTTGTTTATGAACAGACATATCTCATCTGTGCTCTCCACTCTATACACAGCATCTTTTTTTTTTCTTTCTTGAATGTGAGGCAGCGATAGCTCTCAAATCAGGCCACAAGCATCCTTCAAATGAAATTTAATTCTTTCTAGGAGACACAAAGGAGTTCAATCTATTTGTTTTAACCAGATAAATGGTTATAGGATTAAAAGTACAAGAACACAAATATATTTATTTTCATCATTTCTGTTCCTGGTATTGCACAGAGAGATGTTATGGTCTATTATATAAAGGAGAGCAGACCAGATATTTGTAATGACTATAGCTGAACTTTCAGCCTGTAAATCTAGATATTAGGGGGAACTTGAGTTATGGATGATAGCAGGAAGAGGGGAACATTGCATTTTCAGCAGTCCCTGCCATTACTGGCAGCTGGCATGCCTCACTGTGCTCTTCACCCATTTCTTATCGCCCCTGTGTTGGAGCTGCTAGTTGTGGTCGTCTCTGAAGTGGAAACACCAGGGATTACAAATCTCAGATCAGTGTCTCCTCAAAGTCTTTCCCAATCACATTTTAAAGCCAACAGGACCATGTGGGTACAGATCAGCAGGCTGTGGCCCACCTCTCCTAGACCAATGCTCAGAGGAACCAAAATCATGAGCTGATTTTATTTACGTCCCTTTTAAGGCCTTACTACTAAGGTCATTCCATATGCTGGTTACTCACAGCAGCTGAAATGATGAGGAGACCCCTCTGGGAAGGGTGCTGCTCTCCCACTCCTTCTTCCTTTGGTGAATAGGAAAATTTCCAAGTGCTAACATGGGTGATTTGCAGTACCAGGCAAAGGAAAGGCTGGGCACGTGTTAGCCTCAGGCTGCAGATGGACAAGAGGAAGCAGGCTGCAGTGGTCAGTCCTGACAGCCTAAGAGGACAGAGCCTCAGCAACAGGTCTTGATAGAGAAATGGTCTCAAACATCATGCTGCAGGTGACATGCAGCCTGAAATATGAGCAGATCAGTTCCTCCAGTCTTGGAGGAACCAGGTTCAGGGCAATTTGGCATCCTAAACCACACATACAGACTCAGAAGGACTATACCTGCACCGAGGAGACACTTATGGCTCTAGACAGCAACACCAGGCTTATTTGCTCTGTCTTGGTGCAGGCACTGCTGTGAGGGTGACACTGGATGGGACAAAGTTAGGGCAGCCTTGGAAGTGGGTGGCAGGAGGACTGGAGTCCAGCAAAGCCCAGGAGATGACCAGGTTTCACCAGTGAGGTTTGGCTGCAGAACATCTGAGGCCCTAGGTCACCAAAAGTGTCTCAAACCACGTGGCGGAGAAAGATCAGTTTGTCAACAGGGCAGCTCTGAGAAAACAACGTGGGAGCATACAGACCATGTTGGCAGCCTCCTGTGCCTTCACTGCCTGGAAGCTCAAGGGCCCCAACGTGCCCCCAGCTCCCCACCTTCCCCCTCACTCTGCAAACCACTTGCCTGAGGTCACACCACCTCTCATAGGTGTCTTTCCACACACGTCTCCAACCTCACCCTCTCCATGCAGCAGCCAGGAGGTGGTGATCGAGCTGCTCCTGAGAATAAGAGAAAGATGGGGATGATTGACATGGATGTCCGGTGGTTAACATAATGTAATTGTGCTGGTGGCACAGGGGTTCATTTGCATTTCCTTGGGGCGTTTATGTTGATATTAATTAAAGGTAATCATAGCACTGCTTGCTCAGTGCAACACTAACATACAAAGACAAAAGCAGTATTATAGAAAAAAAAAAAAATACTACTTCCTCCAGAGTTTCACCTTTTGTTTTGAGAAACCTGCAAGGTGAGTGGAGGCCTGGAGCTCAGGCACTGCTCCTCCCACACATCACAGCCACTCTGTGGCAAGGGGCTGCAGGATCATCACCATCTCCAGAAGTACCCCGGGATACGCTGACAGTGCTGGTGGCAGACACAGAGGTGGTGGGTGATGGTGTTATGGTGTTACTGGGAGCAGATACTTGCAGCACAAGGAGCTACTAGTGGTGATACAGGATGCTGGGCAGTAGGAGTGAATACCTGGGCACGCTGGAGGGATGCTGAGAGCATTGCTAGCAGACACTGGTGACTTTCATAATGGACACTGGTGGTTCTAGTGACATATAGTGTTATCCTTTGTAACAGCACTGGTGGCATTAGAGCAGGAGGGCAAGATGCTGGTGCTGTGGGTATCTGCGGGTGGCACTAGGCACAGATTCTGTCTGTGCTAATGGCTGCTGCAGTCCCTGCATGTCTGGATTACTGCCTCAAAGGTAACCCAACTTGTCATGTGGGGAGAGCTGTGAAAGTGCTAGGTGGTGTCAATGCAATTACTGCTGCATGGCCATCTGCAGCAACCAGGCTTGTCATACCTAGTCTTATCACATGCACAGAGTGCTATATTTAGTGATGGGAGCAGTGGCCTGTGAGCAGCAACTTGCAGCCTCATTCACGTCTCTGAGCTCGGAAATGTCTGAACTTGCAATGCGTAATTGTCCCTTGTCTTCAAGAGCTGATGCCTCCACCATGAAGGCCTCCTTGGTTAGGGAAAGCATGTTTGCTGAGGCTGCTGGATAGAGTTTCTGTCTCTAGATTTCACAGCTGAGTACATACTCAGCAGCAAGAAACTCAAAACAAACAAACAAAAAAAAGTGTTTTGGTGTAGACAAAGACAGGCGACTTCTGGGGAAGGACACAATTGCCTTGTCTAAACAACAGCTGTCTCTTGCTTGGTTCTCCCAGGGCATTTGGTTTTCCTTTAGCCACTTCCTCTGCAGCATTGGAGTTCAATTGGTACAGAACCAGTGGGAAGCAGAAGAGGGCTTGTACCAGACTTAGGAGGGCAGCCTTCTGATCTTTCCAGGCTTTCCATTCTTCTGTCTGTTGGGATATCCATTGAGAGTCTCTAAACACCTCTTGAACACCAAATACTTCTACCTGTGCTGTATCTGTCTGTGTATCTTATCTAGCCTTTCAAGACCCGAGTGGCTCTTTGGTCCAATGAACAGAACTACCAGCAGAGGAAGGCTGACTCCTCAGGCTGTTACTGTGCTGTTCCCATCCCTCGCTTCTCAGCAGTGAAAAGCTGAATGCCCCAGATTGTCCTAGCAGAAAACACACACACGCACACACCCACCTTGGAAATTAATTGACATGAAACCCAAATAATATTTAATCTCGCTAATAAAATAATGCAAGCTGTGCTCTATGTTGTGATGCATAGGCTTTAGAGAACATTAAGAAATGTTATTTTTAACCTGTATTTACTTTTTCTTTTATTTACTTTCCTAACAGGGAGTATTTTTTTCTGTTGGTTGCAGTGTGGTTGATGGTGAGTGACAATAAGGGAAGAACCACAACATTTTAGCTGAAATATAGTAGCACCTAGTGACCAGTTACAATGTGGTCTGCTCAAGCAGAAGTTCAATGAGTACTGATAAATGAAAGGAAGCTGCAGATTTTGGCAGGGGTATAGCTAAACACACCAAAGGTGGCTGGCCACTACAGGGAAGGTGTTTATCCCCAGGACCAGACTTACTTCTGTTCCAGACTCTTCTCCCAGGACTCAGAGCAAAGTGAAGAGCCCAAAGGATGAGGCACAGAGGGCTGCAGAACCGTCTCTGCTCAGGACAGTAAGATCCTGGCATGGCTAAGAAACAAAGACAGAGCCATGGGCAGCAAGGGGAGTCCTTGAGGGATTATTTCAAGACAGAGAAACAAGGGAAGGAAAGTCAAAGAGCACCATCCCCCAGCCCTGTGCCCCCAGGCTTGCACAGTTTCCTCCCCACCCAGCTGGTTTCCAGTCCATCCTTTCACTCCATGTGTGATGCAGAGGAACATGGGACTCACTTCCACATCTTCCAACCACAGGCATCACCTTTGCCTTTCTGTGTAGGATGCTTTATAGCATTTTCTTTGTGCCTTTGCTGAAACTTAATGAAGACAACCTGTGTATCAATCAGAGTTGCAGCAATTTTACATCTGGGACATTTGGCAGGGAAGCACTGTTGTGCTCTGTGACCTGAGGACATTTTCCCTTTTCTCTTTGCCTGACAGGTCTTCATGAGGGACAACTCTGGAGCCCAGAGAGGAACATGGTGCACAGGATGCTGAATCTGGCCTAGTCCTGAAACCCAGCAAGCTGTGAGAGGTACGGCATGGCCCAGGGCTGGCTGCGGGGCTCCTCAGAAATGGTTGGGAAGGAGGGGGGGTAGCTCTGTGCATGTGATTTAAGAAGCGGTGGTGGGGAGGGAGAAGGAGGCTGGGGAAGGGAAGCTGAAGAGGGCGTTTCAGTAACAACCCTCCCTCCATCTAGTAGTGAATCCTGCAACACACCCATCGCCAGTTATGAAAGTTATGAAATCTAATATTGATTGCTATAGTAACATCACGCCTCCACGCTGACCTAGTTTGAGACAAAGGAAGTACTCCCGCAGCTTTGAGCATGCAGGATGCTGCAGATGAGTTTCAGTGTGTTCTCTGGGAAGAATGGCAGACGGAGCTGCTGAGTTTTCCACCTGCTCCCCCTTGCCCCAGGACCCTCAGGCACCATGAGCTGCTTTGTCTCGGGCACGGAGCAAACCCAGTGCCAGGGAGCATCTCCATCCTGCCTCCCTCATGCAGGCATTAGGGCCCACCTAGCTTCATCCAGGCATTCAGGTAGCAGGAACGTCTGCCCTGGAACCAAGCAACGTCCTTGCAAGCTGCAGAGATCCAGTGGTACAGCAATAACAGCCAGTGCCATTCAGAGCACCCTGTTACTGTGTCACAAATTTTCACTGCAAGCATAGAAAGCCTCCATCCCCAGGAGCAGCAGCATACTCTGTAAGGTAAAAAGCAGATGTGTAAACTGCTCTTCATCCTCTGCCTGCTCCATGGAGGGCTTTGCAAACACACACACACACCTCCAGGCCTCTTGAACAGCACTGAACAGAAAAAAATCATTTTTTTTTTTCCCAAGCTGTCTTATTAGCTGCTCTTCCAGAGAAGCCACAACATGCACCACCATGTGCCCAGGGTGCCTTGTAAGAGAGGACATACATGTACCTGCAGCTAGGCTTCAAACCACAATGACCCTCACTGACTTCCTTGGTCCTTCTGCTCCATCTCATCAGCTCTCCTGCCTTCTTCCTAAAAACTCTCCCTTTCTTATCTTATTCGCCCTACTTAGTGTTTTGCATCTCCTTCTTCAGAGCAGATCCCATCTCCTGGAGAATTTTGAGAAACTTCTATTTAGGGACAGTCAAATAGGTTGTAAAGTTTCTGGGTTTTTGTTCCCTTGAGAGTTGATTATATTACCAGTGACATTTGCATGAAAATAAGTTCTCTCTCTCTGGGGCTCATCTGCTCCTCCAGATTAGTCAACATCTGAAGTCAAAATTCTTTGTCATATTGCAGTTACTGATTTTCACTGAAATTGGTTGTGCTGATACCAAAAAAAAAAAAAAAAAAAAAAATGTGTCTAGCATACAAGGAAAAAAGTTATGTTCTGTCTGTTTTGGGTGTTTTGGGATGTCTCCAGCCACATCCTGTCCCTCCCCATCACCACAGTGGGCATCAGTCAGTCCCAGAAGACCCTTCCCTTTGCCCAGAGAACAAGAAGGATATGGCAGCTCCCAGGGCTGCTGGAGCACACTGTTTATCTACCACGAGACCCTGGGAGCTGTATGCAGATTCTTTTTTTACATGGACACAAAATACTCATTCCAGTGTGAAGTCGGATGTGAGTCGGTCCCTCCAGTGGTGATACGGGACTCAGTAGTTTTGAGAGGTCAGTGCTGCATGCTTTTTTTGGTCTCGAACACCAGCATAGCCATGCTGGGATTAGCTTCATCTATCTGTAGCTGCCTGGAAGGTGGATGAGTACATGGGCTGGGTAAGCCCAGCGGGACACCTTCAAGCGGTGGGACAGACTGGCCCTTCTAAAGCAGGTCACCCACCTTCCAAGGAGGTATCTCAGGCAGATGGGCCAAATCACTTGCAGGAACCCCCTGTCCTGCTCCATTGATGTACAGAGTGAGGGGGAAGGGTGGGCGAGCCTCAGCTCCTGGTGATGCTGTCACACGTCTCAGTGTGACGTTAGCCCTGGGGGGGCTCCCTGGGGGACCCTGGCTTAAGCTCTCAGTAGTGGTCCACAGCATGCAGCACTTCTTGGCCCTCAGTCCACTGGAAGGAAGCTCCCTGGCAGCACTGGCAGACTGCCACGGGAGGAACAAGAGGTAGAAGGAGCCTGGAGGAAGGTCTGATGTATAATGAATAGCACTAAGCAGAAACTGGTTATTTTTATCCCCTGCGATTAGATTCTAAACTCTTTGAATCATCATTAATGCAACGCCCTGGAAGCTGGCGGCCCCCCTCGCTGAATGCCACATGAAGTGTTCCTGCTAATTCAGGGAACATTTGAAATCATGCGTGTAGGCAGACCAACGTCACCCACACCACAGTATACAATTTTAAGCTTCTTGAGGTAGGGTGTGAGGAGTCATTTTTCTTGTGCAGGTTGCAAATCATTTATTCCGTATCTAGCTAGTTATTAGCATGCTGCTAGGTTGCTATATATAAAAGCCACCCATGTGTTTGCAGCCAGCTTGGATGGCTGGGCCAAGGTTTACGTGGGCGGTGATGGTACACGGAGCCCTGGCAGAGCTGATCAGCAGAGGGCACAACTAGTCAACTCCCAAGGGTGTCTGCAGCCCCATCAGGGTTGGGGCTGGTCCCTGTGGAGGGCTTACGTCCTGAGCAGCCTCGTGTTATGGGCTGCCAGCACCTGAATGGCCTCCTGGCCCTTCATGGACAGCCCTGCCTCAGGACACGTCCCTCCCCAAACACTCCTGCTCAGGCAAACCCTTCTTCGAAGGTTGTGATCTCAAGAGGTCTCTTCTACAGATGAGCCCATGATTTTTATCTGTATGCCAGCCAAGAAGGCGCTCTGACTTCTCACTGGCACCACTTGGGCCAAAGGCTGGTGTCTGGTGCATTGATTTTGTGGTACGTTATGTTTTAACAGGGGATATGTCAGAGGTTAGGATGAGAGAGCTGAGCTGTCCCAGGAGATATCCACCATAATAAGGTCCTCCTTCTGCTTAGCAAGGACAGAGGCCCCTGGGCTGGCATGTGGGTGGAGGCACAGCTTTGGTGTTTCCACAGGGAGCAGACTTAGAAGCTGGTGGAAAGCTCTGCTGCTGTAATTCACTATGACTGTGAACTGACCTGGAAGAGAGATGGGAACTGCAGGAAAAGCATGGCTAAGCTGTGAGGGGGAGGCAGAAATGAGAGGGAAGCAAGGAAGGAGAGGAATTATGCTTTCAGTTGTGATTATGTAGCTCTTCAAGTGCCTCTTCAAGGCACCTCTCAGGCAGGGCAGCCACAGCTGTGTTTGCAGATGAGGGTGGCCAGGGGGAGGACATTAACTTCTTGCATGGAGGATGTGTGCCAAGGGCATGGTAAAAGGGAGGGAGGCAGCACAGAGCCTACACCTACTGCTGGCAGGCAGGAGGTGAAACACGTCCATCCCTGCAGCTCTACAGCTTCTACAGGAGCAGAAGCACCCGCATGCAGATTGCAGTCCCTCCTGCTGTAGGAGCTGCAGAGGTGCAGCTGGCCTCCTTCTAGGCTACCTCTAGTGCCCAGCAGGGCAAGCCCAAGCCCTGCACATGGCTCTCCACCATGCACACCACTGGCTGCAGCCCAGACACACACACAAAATCCGCAGCCCCACAGATGTGTTTGTCCTCATGGTCCACTCCCAACATGCATGCACAAGCAGCAGAAGTCTGTAACTTGCTCATGCAGTTCCTCCAAACAGGCGTTACAAAGTGTTATGCTCCAAACATCCCAGGTAACACACACCATGTTTAGTTTTTAAACACATACATATCTCAACAACCCTGCTCTACTGCAGGGGGCACACTGCAGTATTCACTGTCCACTCTTAAGGTGAGTTTGTAGAATTCAAGTTGGGAATTTGGCCAGCAGGAATCCAAAGACATGAGAAAAATTGTAGTTTCTCCTGGCTTCCCCCTCAAAGTTACAATGCAGGCATGGTGGGAAGTGACAGCTGGTCTGCCCAAGCCCCTCACAGTGCAGAGTCCCAGTGCAGAAGGGGGTCAGAGCGCAGAGGGGTCTCCCAGACTTTGTTGCTCCAAGTCTTAGGGCTCAAGCCTGTTCAGAATGGGCAAGTAGAAGCCTCCTTGGAGCCTCCAGTGGTCCTCTGGCAGGACAAGCACCTTGTGCTGCCCTCACCATGTTAGGGCAACGCAGGAGGAATTTCTATGGAGAGATGGAAATGAAACTGGCCAGCATCTCCTGGGCAGCTGTCCTCTTGAGGACATAGTGCACAGTCTGGTGGGGGCACCTCCCAAAGGACATGCAGTTAGTCTCCAAGGATGGGAGGGAGAAAAGAGGTCTGTTCTCCACATGGAAAGGGGACAGGACAAGACATCACAGGCTGGAGCTGCCACTAGAGAGATCCTGGCTGGACAGAAGTAACTTCAGAGTGCTTACAGGATTGCACGGAGAGACAGACATCTTGAGAACAGCTCATTGGACTTCTGTCCTGGGTGACGTTTTGACAGATCTCTCTCACACTTTTTGCCAGGAGTTACAAACCATAATTGCAAGGACTTTTGTCAGAGTAATTCAGAGGCTGCCAGGCTGCTGGGCTGGGTGACTGGGTGGATGGACAGACAGAAGCTGAGCAGGCATGTGAGAGTGAGGACAAGACAGACAGCTGGGAAAACTGTGCCTCACTAGTATATGCACTGCGTTGCAGCTGGCTCCTCTTCTCCATCCAGTTCCTTTTGGATCTCCTGCTCTGTCCAGAGTTCAGGCCAGCCTAATCTCTTTGCTTTTAAAAAGAGACTGAAAAGCAAATATTTGCACTCAGTGAAGTATCTCTTACAACAATGGAAGATTTTCAGCTCACAATGAAGACATGATTCAGTCTTCCTGGAGTGGAGTGAACCATCTCCCAACAGCTTCAGCAGACTCTGGACCATCCCCATCTCCCACACAGCATGCAGCAGCTGTGGGCCCTACAGGAGGGAGAGGTTGGCAGCTCCCTGCCAGGGGAGGAGAGGACTCCCTGCTAAGCAGGAAGCTTCTTCAGGCAAAGCTATCATCTGCCTTGTTTGAGATCTCATATGCTATTCAGTCTTGGGAGCTGCAGATGTATTTTGCAGGATGTGCTGCTGCAGGTGATTCAGGCCTGAGCCTGCAAGCAGCAGCCCCCGTGCTGCTGTTGTAAACTGTGCCCAAGAGGACGATGACTCCAGCTGGGGTTTGGAATGGCTTGGGGCATATAAAACTGCCATAAATCAGCTCAGGTCATTTGCTGCACCTCAGGGACCTCCAAGCATCAGCAGAGCTAGTGGGAAGAGGGACCCAGAGAATGGAGTCAAGCTGTGACAGGGGAAGTTCAGGCTGGATATCAGGAAAAGGTTCTTTGCCAAGAGGGTGGTTGCACACTGGGACAGTCTGCCCAGGGATGTAGTCACAGCACCAAGCCTGAGAGTTCAAGAAACATTTGGACTATGCTCTTGGTCATATGGTCTGAATTTCTGGGTAGACCTGTGTGGAGCCAGGAGTTGGACTCAATGATCCTTGTGGGTCCTTTCCAGCTCAGGATATTCTGTGATTCTATGAGAACCCAGGCTGAGGGGAAGGAAGGTGAAGGGGCCACACAGCAAAAGCTGCCCCTTCTCCTGGGCTCAGGGATGCATCCACTCCATGCTCTGGCAAACCCCTGCTATGAGCATCTCCTAAACAGGGCTCTCCCCTGCTAGGCTGTGGCTTGGCATGGGGGTGAAATGGCAGGGCACCAGACAGCTGACAGGGGACACCACTCTTGCCAGATCTAATTCTAAATGGCCCTTGGCCTTCCTTGTCACATCCCTGCATACTCTGACAGTGTCCCCACATTCCTTCCTCTTGCTCAATTTGTGAGCTTCAGAGTCATGGATTTGGGAGATTTATTGTCAAAATGCCAAGATATTTCATCTCTCCAAACTAAAAAAATAAATAAAAGTGTGGAAGAGGCTTGGTTTTGTTCCTTCCCCAACACCATCTCTTGAGGAACTGCCAAGGGATGCAGAAGGGAACTGTAATGAAAAGAGTTTAATTAATCATAAAGAGAAACCAGCTCACAGAGGATGCAACAGCCACCGTGAGGTGGGTGCCAGCAGCTGGAAAGCCGTGACCACCCCACCAGCCCCACCAGCCTTGACCCACATATGCCCAGCATTGAGGCTGCATCCCACATAGCAGCTGGCAATCAAGTGAGGGGATGCCCACAGCAAGCAGGACAGGATCAGGACTGGTTGGCATCCTTGCAGGAGGCCAAAGGAGGGAAAGGGAATTATAAATTCTGCCATACAGAAGCAAGTGTTCACCCTTGGCAAGAGTACAGCAGCCTGGGAGAGAGCGTGCCCCCTTTCCTCCCCTGCTCCATGCCCACCCACCTCCTTTCCCCTTCTGCTTCCATCCTCCCAGCCCCTTGCACAAACTTCACTTTTCCTCCCTGCCCACTTGTTCCAATAGCCCCTCAGTCTTACCTCCCCACCCCTCTGCTTCTTGAGCCTTCCCCAAGCCAGGCCGGACCCTGGCCCCACTTTTTTTTGCCTTACAAGTCAGGCTTTCATTTTATTTCATTTATTTTCATGTATTTTATTTAATTTCATTTCTCTATTTATTTTTAATCCTAGGGGTATTTTTACTTTATT
This sequence comes from Aythya marila, assembly GCF_965140915.1. Lineage (NCBI taxonomy): Eukaryota > Metazoa > Chordata > Aves > Anseriformes > Anatidae > Aythya > Aythya marila. The sequence goes on from NC_139057.1 coordinate 8,899,202, forward strand.
TGTGGCCCAGTGCCCAGGGAATACTAAAGCAGTGATGCTGATGTGCTTTACGCAGACACCGGGCTGAAGTCTTTCTCAAGATTCCCTGGGAGATTTCTTCTTCAAATATTGACTACCCTTTGTAGGAAAAGTCATATTTATTATCAATATCCAGGGACATCCCATTATAATCAAATCGGCAGCTGTGTTGTCTCCTGAGGGAGTGTCTGACTCCCACAGAGTAATGTGGCATGGTAGCCACCAGAGCTGGGATGTCCACGTGTGGCTGTGCCAGAGTGAAAAACCTTGCCAGGAGTCTGGACCCGCGGAACAGAAGAAAGGAAAAAAGAAGAGAGAGAGGCCATAGTGGGTAGAACTAAGCTCGGGCAGGTCTTGCTGGCATTCCAGGAGGATTTGGGCTCCCTGCTGCCTGCAGGGCTTCCCCTCCAAGTCAGGCAGTGTCCATTCACGGCCAACTGAAATTTTTCTAAATTTTCTAAACTTGGCAGCTGGCTTTGGCTAGAGCCAGCTATACCTTGTCCTTCTCTTCTGTCCAGAGACCAAATGCGTGGCTTCTCAGAAACAGTGAGCGTTTCCTCTGGGAACATCTCCCATGGCTTTGTCACATCCTGTTTGTCACTGCACTGATGCCAGCTTGCACAAAGTGGGAGCTGGGCTACCTGGCACATGAGTGTCTCTTGTAGGGCACTCCTCCAGACAGCCCCTCTGCTGCTCCACTGGCTCACTGTGATGTCCCATGGGCGAGGGACTCCTGAGAGGCTGCTGCACCCAGCTGCCAAGGAGCACAACAGGAAAGAAAGAGGATGGTCCCCAAAGATGGCCCGCGAGCAGCAGGACACCAACTGAGGCTGATGTTTCATGTTGTGCTTTGGTGAGAAGGATGGGTTTGGTGTCAAAGTTCCCCTAGGTCAGCCCAGGATAACAGCCATGTCCTCAAACCCAAGGCACATGGCCACCAAATCCCCTGGGGACACAAGTAGTGCAGGCCACAAGTTCACATTGACCAGCACTGCATTGCCTAGAAGTGGACACTGCTGAATTCCCAGTGAGGGGCTGGCAGGACCCCAAGAAGCAGCATTTACCGAGCCTGTCTGAATTTAAGAAGAGATTGGACTGTGAACTTAGGCACATGGTCTGAACTTCTGGGTAGACCTGTGCGGTGTCAAGAGTTGGACTTGATGATCCTTAAGGGTCCCTTCCAACTCAGGATATTCTATGATTCTATGATTTGTGGGACAAAGGATGGTGGTCTCCACATCAGAGCAGAGCCCAGGCTGCTGTCCACAAACCACTGCTATTTAAAAAGACGCAGCCCTTGCCAGCCCAATGGGAGTGATAGAGTTGGGCAGACTTTTCAATCATGTTTTCAAATCCAGCATGCTACAGAATACATGACACTTCTTTTTTTTTCTTTTTTCAAATAATTTTTAAAGCCTCATCTGCTTTTCATCATTAATACATTTTTCTGTGTGAGGAAGGAAAACAAGACTGTCAATTCCTATGATCCGTCAGTGTTTGCTGACTGTTCCCCACACCAGCTCAATCCTAGCTGGGAGGCCAGGTTCCTCCGGGAGACTTGAGCACAGTTTGCAGCTCAAGAGGGAGAAGCCACCACTGTGCTTCTCGCAGGGACACACCATTATCTGACTGGCTTCTTGAGGAATAAGCAAACAATGCTTTTTCCTCCCACAAGCTCCCTGGGGCCTCTGAGGGTCCAAGCATGATTTCCCCTTCCAGGTGCATGTTGAGGAACATTGGCTCAACCTAGGGTTGGCAAATGGCTCATCTACACAGACCCCCATCATCCCAGCCCCCAGGGCAGCCAGTTCATCTCACCAAGGAAGAGCCATTCAGCTACATTTGGATGTTTTGGCACCTTGGATTTTGTAAAAGTAAGCTAGGATCCCATTTCTCAGAATTTTTACACCCGTAATATGCTTCAGTGTTTGCTAGTTATCTTCAAACTGCATTCAGTCGAAAACAAGAAACTAAACTAAATTGTCTAAGGGAATAAGAATTAGCTTATACACTACATGATTCCAAAGCAGTTTTAAATACAGGAAATCAACTAATTTATTGATCACCTTGGCTTATCCATATGTTCATTGACTCTCTTTAAACTGAAAGTTTAAAAGTTTGTCTTTTCTCACTGTATAAACCAGCACAGACGGGGATTCCTCTGAGTAGAGCAGGACAGTCAGTGCATCTCGGTGCTCCCCTCCCCACACAAATTAGTCTGTCCCCTCCACCACACTGCAGGGATGCCTGTACATGCTGCATGGCCCATGGAGAACCAGCCTCAGCCCCTTGCTGTGGCAGAGCAAGAGTGGCACAGCTCCCCCAGGAGCAACGCAGCAGGGCAGAAAAGATCAACTGAGCAGCAAACAGCTTCTCAGGTCAGGCTCGGAGTGTTCAAAAACACCTCTGCTCTCATCATAGCTACTGAAACATTTTCCTCTGGGGTAAAACATGCCATAAACACCAGCGCTTGTTGGAGAGGAGACGTTTGACATCATATCACATTAATGCAGCTGCAAGCAGCACGGAGCAGGACTGCCAGCTCCCTTCAGAAATCCAGTAACCACCGAAACACAAAACATAATGCAGCAGACCGGATGCTCAGCTCCTAGCTTCCCTTGGCTCAGGCAAGGCCTATGTGCAGTGTTTGACAGCAGATTTTTCTCCAGCCCCTGCAAACCAATGGGACAGGAGCAGTGATTTGCTGGCAGTAGCCCTGCTATCTTTTGTTATGCTGGCCAGGGAAGAGACTTTATTAAATAAACATGTGCAGAGACCAGAAAAATAGCAGCAGCATTATTTAAGCTGGCTCTTTATGTGGATGAGCCCTGGGACCCACAAGCACTCAAAATGCAACTAAAAAGAAATAATCCTTCCTGTGCTCCAATTCTGTACCCTGTTCTCTCCAGTCCCTGGTTCTCATGCCCCTTCTCCTTCCCTCCTGCTGTGTGATCTCTCTCCTATCCTGCTTCTCTCCTTCATCCCTTAACCTTGAGGCATTTTCTTTTAGAGCTGGTACAGCCCTGGTAAGGTTGCCACAGTGAGCAGTGGGCTGCAGAGCTTCTCAGCACCCTCTGAGCATCTCTCTTCTTCCTCCAGGTGCAGAGGATTCTGCGGGGAGCAGGGTCAGCACTTGTGCACGGGCTCTGCTGCACCATCCCTGAGCAATGCTCTAGAAAACACTGGGATCATGAAGGGCTTAGGAGATAATAGAAGCCGCCACCTCTCTGATAACCTGGACTCCCCTCAAGACTCTCTTTATGCCCCTCAGGACAGGAACCCTTATCTCCTCAGCCCCACTGACTCCTTCACCATGGATCCCCGGTTCCCAGCCCAGAATACCCTCCATGGAGACTGTCTCCTTCCACTCAACAACCAGATCTCCAACAGCAGCACTTTCCCCCGCATCCATTACAACTCCCACTTTGAGGTCCCAGATGAGAACCCTTTTCCGAGCCATGCCCAAGCCACTAAAATCAACCGCCTGCCTGCAAACCTCCTCGACCAGTTTGAGAAGCAGTTGCCCATCCACAGAGATGGCTTCAGCACCCTCCAGTTTCAGAGGAGCGATGCAAAACACCGGAGTGAAAGCCCCGGGCGGATCCGGCACCTTGTCCACTCTGTCCAGAAACTGTTTGCCAAGTCCCAGTCTCTGGAGGGCCCCACCAAAGGCAATGTGAATGGCAAGAAAGGGGCTGATGACCCCAAGCAAAACCGGAGGAGCAAGAGCAAAGACCGAGCGAAGACATCTGAGCCCAAGCGCAGGACCAGATCCAACATATCAGGCTGGTGGAGCTCAGATGACAACTTAGACAGTGACACCTGCAGCTATCGCAACCCCATGGGCCTCATGACACTGGGCCGGCAGCCGGACCACAGCCAGCCTAAGTATTTCATGCATGCTTACAACACCATCAGCGAGCACATGCTGAAATCCTCCAAGAGCAATAATGACCTCAAGGTCACCCCTTGCACCAATATCCCCATCAACAACGACTCCAACTACATTAAGAGGGGCTCCTGGTCCACGCTGACACTCAGCCATGCCCGGGAAGTGTGCCAGAAGGCCTCAGCCACGATTGACAAAGCCTTGCTGAAATCCAAGTCCTGCCATCAAGACTTGGCCTACCACTACCTGCAGGTGGGTGCAGCGGCGGGTTATGGCATGCTCCATGAGGGGACAGTGCAGGAGAGCAGGGGACACCCTCTCAGTGGGCGCCCTATTGCCTGGCAGAACTTATCAAACAATTCCAGATGTTTCAGCGGCCACTTCAGGTCGCATTGCCAGGAGAGGGCTAGGGGGACATGGAAAGGGTAAAGTCACCCAGGTCCCAGCTATGCCCAGGGACAGCCCACCACATCTTCCGTGGGGACACGGCGCTGTCAGGGTCGGGCTGCTCCAGGCTTCCACCAGCCCCTGTGCTGGGCCACAGCAGTGTGGTCAGGAGATGTAGTGCCCACAACACGGGTGACCTGCCAGCCCCCTGCTCCCCACCCCGCAGCAGCCTCAGTGCCCTCTGCTGTGACCCCAGTTTGCCAGGAGACCCCCTCGCACCACGCGTGCCCTGCTGCCCACTCAGACCCTGCAGCCATCGTGGCCGGGGCAAGCCCAATGCTCGGGCAACTGCTTCTGTGGGATGCCCAGACAGCCAGGCACACCGAGGGGCCACTGCACTGCATGGCCTCCAGCCAAGCATTGCCACCATCCCATGAAGGTTTCCAGTAATAACTGATGTTAACCCCTTATATCCATGTGTCGCAAGGACGTGCCAGCGTGCCCCATCAGTCCCGCTCCACAGAGTTTCCCTGGAGTGCTGGTAGGACCTGCAGCGCAGCGGGGCTCAGCTCCCTTTGCTGCTTACCCCAGGGCTGTGGGGTGAAGATGGCAGCGCCAGCCACCCAGCTTGCATGGCAGGGCCTGCATGGCTAACGCTGGGGGTCACAGGAGCCCCATGGTCACTGGGTGGTCCAAAAAACTGCACCTGAAGAACCCAGGCCTGGGAGATAGGAATGAAGATAAATAAGCCAGGCCTGGATGGGGGAAGGCAGGGGACAGGATGATTGAATGGGCTACCTAATGTCAATCTCCAGCATACTTTTCTAATGCAAAGGCGTCATCAGCTCCCCTGGCTGTGGCCAGCAGGCTTAGGGGCTTTAAAGAGCCGTGAATTATTGAAGCACATACTGCTTCTGATATCTTGCTGGCCACTGCTGCACATCAAATTGTGGCGGGAGTTATTGCATCGGGTATGTTGTCAGAGACATGTCCTCGGCCTGGTTTCTTTTTCTTTGCTCCCTCCTTTCACTGAGGAGTTTAAAAAGCCGCAGACCCCTTCTGTGTGAGCCCAGCACAGGTGGCCCCAGGTGCCAAGACCCCGCAGCCCTTGCCCAGTGCTCACTCACTCCCCAGGCTCTGGCCAGGCCCAGGTATGAGAGACCACCCTGATGGTTTGTTCCCCACCCATGTAATGAGCCTCCGTTTCTTGACAGCCTGACGGAGGGCTGTGGGCACAGCTGGGTGGCGTGAGCCCAGCCAGCAGCTGGGCAGCCCCACCGCTCGGCTGGGAGGACACGGGTGCTGCCCCGCTGCCACCGAGCGAGCCCCCGCGGAGGTGGGACCAGCCCCTCAGCCCCGGGCCAACCGACGCAGGCAGCGGCCAGGTAGGGATCTTGCTTTGAGGGGAAGATTTGCCCAGCTCCCTCCACTCCCTGACCCTCCTGGGGCTATCGGATGAGGCCGGCAGCCCCCCACCACAACTCTGGGTAGGGCACAGAGCCAGCACCGTGGGCACTGAGTCCAGGAGACACGATGCACATAACGTACCCCTGCCCCCAAAAGCCAACAGAACATGGGTGCTCATGGCCAGCCCAGGCCAGCCTGCATCCATCCCTTAGCTTAAGAAGAGACCTAAGGCGGAGGTGGAGAAGTCACCTCCGATGTGGGAAATGTCCCTCCAGAGTAGCACAGGCCCTCTGCCAGCACCCGCTCCTGCAGTGCCTCTGCCTTCTTGCAGAGTCCGGTGTGTGGGGCCCGGCCCCAAGGTGCAGAAATGCCATTTTGACCCAAGGGAGGTCAGGAGAAGCAAAATGGGGACAGGTCCCCCAGTCTCCAGGCTGGAGTAAGACCCTAAGGCTTTTCACTTCCCCTGTTCCATTCGCAAGCCCTGGGAAGGCTCCAGACTCATCAGAGACTATTGGGGCTCTCATTATATCTTCAGGCCCATTCCCAGAACCAGTCGGTCACGGGAGCTGAGAGCAGCTGATCACCCAGCTCCGCTCAGGTGCAGCCCTGTCCCTCAGTTTGGGGCTTTCTCTGGAGCAGCCCTCAGGGCAATGGCCTGGAAGAAAGTCTGGAGCACAGCTCCCAAGAGATGGAGGCCGAGCTTCCCCATGCCCATGTCTTCCCCTCCTGGTGGGCCCCACGCACGGCCAGCAGCCAGGCAGCCTGTGCCCAAGGGGATCGCTGGAGCAAGAGATACCCTGGGCCGGCAGAGATCAGGAGCAGGCAGGGCCCAGCAGCCTCTGCCCCACAGGCACTCAGGCCCCCATCTGGGCAGTGCTGTCCATTTTGGGCAGCCCACCCTATTTACACACAGTGTGTGCAAGGGAGGGACACCTCCATGCTGCCCAGGCACCACAGCATCCTTCAGAATTTTCAGGGGACGCTGTGGTTCAGCCTAGCTCATGCCCTGGGTGTTTCTCTCTCATAACCATCTCCCAAAATAAGCAGTGAGACAGTTCGGGTTGTGGCTGTTCTGGGCTGTGGGGAGGGGGATGTAGGGCCCCAGCTCCAGCGACACAGCCCCCTGCCTCCCTGTGCTCCTGGGGTACAGGGTCACACCACTGTCCATTAGCTTGGAGCTTCATTCAGGTTAGCCTCCCTGACCACACCAAAGCTTCCTCACCACCCCAGAAGCACCAAACATGAATTCATAAGCCAGGGCAAGCAGCCTATTAAGTGTCAGACATGCTGCTGATTGCTCCCATGGAGCAGAAAACCCAGCCCTGGTCCTTCCCAGAGCCCCCCTGCCAAAAGGCCAAGTCAGGCACATAGGCAGCCTGGGCTCCAGCTTTCTTTCTTGGGGACACACCTGAGACCACAAGGAACCCTCAGGACACCACAAGGGATCAGCTCTGGAGGGAGCGGCAGTGTGCCCCCATCAAGCTCATTCTGACATTGCAGCCTGGCTGCATGGCACAGGCATCCCTGTGTGCTGAGTCCAGCTCCGTGGGTGCCTCAGCGGGTATGCTCATGTGTGCTGCATGTCCGCATGTGCCAGGCTGGGCTGCATGTTGGAGCTGTCACATACGCAAACTGGAACCCTGCTTGCTCTGCAAGTCTCTCTGCCCCGTGCCCTCAGACGTGATGTGAACAGCAGGGCTCTTCTGTCCCTGCCAGTGCCCAGGAGGTGAATTTTCCCTTTCACTGCTCCCTCACTTCTGGTAATGCTCCGTTTGTTTCAGTGACTGGGGAATGCTCCATACTTAAGGAGGGGAGAAACCCCCATGTGGCCCCTTCTTTCCTGTCCCTTCTGTGCTTAGCTCATGATAACAGGATCAGAAGAGCAGTATTGCACAGAATGGTGCCAGTGGAGCCCAGCTCCAAGGGACAGTTGAGTGCCTGTGCCAAGGGACACCATGCAGCACCAAGACCAGGCAGAGAGGAATCTGCATCCCAAGCCCTGGCAGATCCTCTGCTGTCTACTTCTCCCCAGTGCAGCCCCCTGGGCAGGGTGGATCCTGAGCTTTCTGTGGCCACTGGCCACCTGTAAGAGTAGTGGACCTGGGCATCCTCTTGCTACCACTCCTTTCACACACACAAAAAAAAAAAAAAAACAAAAAAAACATGGGTGAGACCAAGCATACATCTGAGAAACAAAGTGCACAAGGACTCCCTACAGCCTATGTGGAGCCTCCTGATCTTCCCTGTTCCAGGCCTACAAGTAACACATTGCAGCTCTCGTTTCATTTTTGTCCTTGTTTTAAAACATGGGCAGTGTTCAGAGCTCAGGGTTCCAGCTTCCACGAGAGATTCTACCAGGGAGGTGCTGCGTCAGTCACTATCAAGGTCTGTCCCTTGATAATAGGAGATGCTCTGGGTTCTTCATCCCCTATTTCAGAGTCTGTTGGACAGGCTCTTCTGGAACCAGCAGGATCCCTCCTGGCTGGCCTCAGGGCCACTCCATGCGGGTGGCTGGCTGGGGCAGCTGTGAACAATGTGGGGAACAGGAACCAAGTGGTGCTTAGCAGCTCTGGCTCATCACAGTTAGCTGCAACTCAGCTCTCTGCATTCCCAAAGCACTATATAAACACTGGCTGATTAGTCCCACAGCCCCCCAGGGAGCTGAGTAAATCCAACAGCTCCATCAGCACAGTAAATGCGGATGCTCTCAACAGCATGAGCTGATGCAGCACATGGCCCTTTGTTGCTCCCCATGGCGCTCTCCAGCCAGCCTGCTTCCCGCAGCAGACTGGGCAGCCTTGGGCTGTCCTGGTCTGTGTGTGTTTGTAAGAGGATATCTCCTCCAGACCCACTTTCTATGGCTTTCCCTCACCATCACCTCTATTTGGTACTGTTGTAGCTACAGTCAGTGCTGCAGGTGATACTGCAGGGTGCTGGACGTCCCAACCAGCCACAGCAGACCCTGTCTCGGGGAATACCCTTGCTGTCCCCAGGCTCGCCTGCCTTCCCACGCTGTTGCACACTGGATATGCAAACACAGCAGGGCAGACTGCTGAAGATGAAATCCCTTGGGAACCATTGCAGCAAATTGTTTCAGTCCTCACCTCAACCCTCACTTCTTGACCATGCTTCCTCGTTCCAAGAACTGGCTGTGGCGCTTCCTGGCTCCTGACAACTCAGGTAGCACAATCTTTCTTCTGGACTGTCCCACACCACGTGTGGCTCCTGTTTTGATCAGTCCTAGGCTGACATCTGACTCTGCTGCTGGCCCAGTGCCTTGGCCATGCCTCCGGTCACCTACATAAACCCTTTGCAGGGCAGACAGGCAATGGTGTTAGTTCCTTGAGATTCTCAGCACTTCAGGCCTCATGGAAAGCATTAGCTTGCCCATCTCTACTGAGAGAATGAAAGATGGTGTTAAATTAATGGCAGAGTTGTCACACTAGTGAAGATAGAAATGCTTTTTTTTGCACAAGTTACTCATCTCTGTGCAGGCACCACTACAAAGTCTATGTAACCAAGCTGCTCTAGGATTTGTGAGGGCCTGGCTTGGCTTTTGAAATGAATTTCAGACACTAGGAGTCCCATTCAACTCAGAAACCTTAGAAGGGGGGCAGGGCTCTGATCCGTAGGTCCTGTCTATGACAGCTCTTACAGACTTTGACCTGAACAATGTGTGCAATTACTTTAATAAGCATGGGCTTTGTGTTAAATGAATGTGTGCCGCTCCTGTCGCAGTGTGCAGTGCAAATCTGGTGAGGCTCTTCCCTCCTTATTATGTCTGATGTTGTGCAGCTTATATCAACTGTGTAAGCATGGTCCAGTGTGAAGTTGGTCTGCAGTGGTCATTGGGTGAATGCGTGTGGGTAGATGCTGAAACGGAGGCAATCAAATGCAAGGCTGCCTGGCTCAAGCTGCCAAGGGAGGGCTGGAAAAGAATTGCATTTCCCATTTCCCCTGTGCTCCATCTGAGGGTCCAAAACTTGGCCTTGCTGCCAATTCCCAAAATCCCCATGGTCCCCTTGGTCCCAGAGATGCTCTCTCACAAATGCTCATGCTCCCCTTACTCTTGCAGGTGCCTCAGGGGGAGTGGAACAACACGCTGTCTCGGGACAAAGACAGTGAGATCCCGTGCCGGCGCATGCGAAGCGGGAGTTACATCAAAGCCATGGGGGATGATGATAGTGAAGACTCAGAAACCAGCCCCAAACCATCCCCGAAAACTGCAGCTCGGAGGCAGAGTTACCTCAAGGCCACCCAACAGTCCCTGAGTGAGCAGAGCACTACCCAAAGGTAACTCTGGGGCTCCCCTAGGAGCTCTGTACGGGTTCCCAGGGACCACCCCAGAAGCAGTCCTTGGGGTTTGGTCATCACCACCCACATGGAAACCCCACATGGGGATCAGAGCCCAGCAGAGCTCCCACACACCAGCTCAACTGGCCATGGGACAGGCTGATGAGGAGACGAGCGTGACAGAAGAAGATGTGGCAGGGGACTGAAGAGACCTGGTGACTCCAAATAGCCCTGGTGCTAGGAGTCTGCCCCAGGTCCCTGTCCTCTTGGTGATGGGGGGAATCCTTTGGTGGAGCTGTGTGGGTTTTCTCTGACTAAGGATCTGCTCCTCTAAGAGACTGTGGAGAACCCAACCCAGGGATGCTATTTAGATGGTCAGCCAGTGTGGCTGGGACCATGTGGCACACAGGCCACAGGCTACTGCAACTGTGCCATCTGCTTTGCTCCACAGGTGTCCCAAGGTGTCTGGGACCAGCCAGAGAGTGCCCCCTTCACACACTAGGCTGGGTGGTCCCCTGAAGACAGGAGAGATGAACTAAGAGGCCTGGAACCCAGTGTGGAGGGAGGAAGACTCACAGCGTCTTGAGCTAGCCAGCCTGCAGAGCAAGGGGAACACAGCAAACGTGCTGGGCAAGGGGCTAGCTCCCTGTATGGGGTCTGTGTGAACCACCTGAACAGAGGTTGTGCTTCCCAGGACAAAGCACCCAGCGGCTGTGGCAGGCTGTGGGCAGTTCAGATGCTGTAGTCAGCACCAGACGTGAGTGGCACAGGAGCAGGAGGAGGCAGGAGCAGCTGCAGATGAACTGCTCACAGTTTGGCAGATAGAGCCAGAGAAGTGAGGAAAAAGCAGGCAGTGTGGAGACCCCTCACGGTGTCATCAGACTGTGGAGCAGATGCTGTTTTCTAGTGGGAGATGGGGACAAAGCTAACTGCAGGGAGCCCTGGAAATCCCTGCTCTGAATCCATCCCTGCTCCATGGCCTCACACGTACTTAAGGGGAAGCAGAACTGGGTCCAGGGGTCTCTGGTGTAAAATACTCAAGTTGAGACATTTGGGTTCTTCCTGTCTTGGGCTAATTAACCACTCAGGTCACGTCCATCAGAGTGTGAAACTTCACCTGGGCTGCTGGGGCCCAGCACCAGGCGGGCCTGGAGCACGGGCACGGCTGCCATCTGCTGACCACCCCCTCGGCTCTGCCCCCACCAGGGAGCCTTCTGGAGCTGTGGCCACTCTGTTTTTTGCAGGGTCTGGCCACTTCCCCAGCCTGGCATGCCGGTGGGACAGCACCCAGAGCAGAGCCATGGCCCCATGCCCTGGCATGGCTGTACACCCACCCACGTTGCAGGCCTCAGTCTCCTCAGCCAGGGCTGCTGGGCCCCATCCTGGTGAGGGGGTCATGGACAAAGCCCTGTCATGCTGAGGGGAACAACAAGCTGAACAGATAGCCCAGGGCTTAGAGTGCCAAGGGACCCTTGGTGGGTGGCCAAGCTCCACAGTGAGTCCTCTGGGGGCTGGGTGTCTCCATCACCCCTGGCAGAAGAGGCCCCTCTCCATGCTCATCAGCTCTGGGATGGAGACTCAGGAGGTGCCACCATCCTTCCTGGAGGTCTGCCTGGCCAGGACACTCCCTGCACTCCGTCCTGCTGGGGTACAGCCAGACTGACCTCCTGCACACCACAGCCCCCCCAGGTGAGGCAAGACCTTCACCCCCATGCTGCTCTGCAGGGCCCACAGGTGGTTTAAGAGGCAGATCCTCTGCAGCTCACCCCTCACCATGCCTGTCTGTCCCCTGCTAGATGCCCAGAGCCCCAGCAGTCCACACAGAGACCACACCAGAGAAGTGCGTGCGTAAAAGATGGCACTGAGCTAATGTGCAGGGCTGCCACACACCTGCCTGGTCTGACAAGGACCTCTCCTCTTCCTCCACATCCCTCCCATCCTCCCGCCTGCCTCCTGGCTGCTGTGCACCCAGCTTTCAGCAGGGGCAGTTGCTCTGGTTTTGGCTGTGTCAGGCTCACTGACAGCCCTGCTCTTCTACTGCTGCTGTATAGGCTCCTGCTGAGCCCTGGGTATGGGACAGAGTTCTTCCCTCAGAGCCTGCAGCAGAAGCTGCTCTGGAAAAAACAAACCCCCCTGCTCCTGAAGCAGTGCCATCCAGGCTTGGCTCACCTTGAGCTTCTTCCAGATAAACTCTGGGGTTCCTCTATACAGACAGAATCTCAGAATCACAGAATGAGGTTGAAAGGGACCTCTAAAGATCATCCAGTCCAACCCCCCTGCCAGGCAGGATCACCTAGAGCACATTGCACAGGATGGCATCCAGGCAGTGTTTGAATATCTCCAGAGAAGGAGACTCCACAACCTCTCTGGACAACCTGTCCCAGTGCTCTGTCACCCTCCCAGTCAAGAATTGTCCCCTCATATTGAGCTGGAACCTCCTGTCCTTCAGTTTGTGCCTGTTGCCTCTCGTCCTGTCGCTGGGCACAACTGAAAAGAGACCAGTTCTGTTGTCTCGACACCCTCCCCTCAGATATTTATACACATTGATGAGGTCTCCCTCAAAAGCCAACAAAAAGTTTTGAAGATGTTTCTAATTGTGAAGTCAATAACAATATCATTGAAAAATCGTTCCCCCTACCACCTTCCACCCCCTGCCCGCCAGTCCAGGCAGGGAAGAGCAGGATTCCCCCAGCATCAGCCTGTACAGGAGCAGGTCTGTAGCCAAGGCTGTGACTCTGGGGGCTGGCACAGATACCATGTGCTCCCTGGGCTTGGGTTGGACAAACCTGGCATCTGCATTGCATTCCTGGGGGCTGGGGGACACAAGGTTTTGTCCCCTCTCCTTCTTCTGCACCCCACAAAACCTTCGCCCCTGTATCAACTTAAGCCAGTGGCCAGCAAGGTGAGAAAGTGTTTCCAGCTTCTCCAGCAGCTGCAGCAAGGGCTGAGCTGTGGAGGACCTGGTGTACAGCATCAGCTCAGTGCTGCCGTGCATACCCGTGCCTGGCAGAGGGTGCCAGAGCAGTGTGGTCTAGCTGTCCCAGCAGCTCCAGCACAGCCCCAGCTCTGCCCCTCACACCCTCTCTCTCTGCTGCAGGAGCCTGGACCGCCTGGACTCTGTCGAGATCCTCCTACCTCCAAAGTTCCCAACCTGGGAGGAAGAATACAACCAGATCTCCGACAGCGTCAATGAGTCCAGTTGCATCAACCAGGTGAGATGCCAGGAAGGCAAACCCCACTGCACACCCAGCCCAAAAGAGAATGGAGGCTGGCTGATGGGAAGAGGAATATCCTTTTGCCCCCTAAAAATAAGGCACCAGTTGCATTCCAGTAACAGGTGTGCTGTTCTCTGGCAGTGTTATTAAACTCTCAGGGACAGCTCCTTAATTCACGTTAGACCTCTCTTGCTTTAGCTTTTGCCTCCTCTCAGCACTGCTGGTGCAGTTGCAGTCACTGCAGCCGTGACCATGGGTATGGTAGCCCAGAGCTCCCCCATGCTTCACAGCAAGAGGCAAAGCTCGCTCAGGGCTGCTCCCTGTGCAGGCTCACGCTGTGCACCACCTAGCAGCTGCCTGCACGGCCGCCCACTCCTGCTGCAAGCTCCGTTCGCTCGCGGAGTGGGCACAGAGCCTGGGCCAGCCTCACTGGTGCAGAAGGCAGCACGCAGCCTGAGGCCAGCTGCCAGGGACCCTGCAGAGGTTCACAGGGGACAGAAATCCTGCTCTGCTCTGAGGGCCCCGTCCTCAGGAAGCAAGTTGGACCGAGGCACAAGGTGCCTGGAATTCAGGAGGCTGTCCTGCCAGCTAACTGGGGGTGTCTCTTGTGTATTCCTGATTCTCATGCCACAGGGAAGTCCAGACAAAGCCAAGGGGGCCAGTGGAGGTACTAATGGTGGGTAGCAAACCCTGACCATGGCCTCTGGGTTTAACTCCTGGTCCCATGCTATGTCCCATCCTCCCCTTGGTATGAAACCAGAGTGGCTAAGGACCTGTGGCCGTAAGCCAGCTGCCAGCAGCCAGGAAATAACCCACGCTGGCATAAGACTGTTGCACGGTTCCCATGTGCTCATCTCCACCCCAGGACGGGGACCCCTCCTTTCGGAGGAGGTGTCTGGGGCATCAGTGGCTCCATGAGCTTTGCCCAGCTGTGTCACTGTCACCCTGGGCCTCTGTTATGTCCCTTCTCTGTCCCTGTGTGCCTACGTGGGAACATAACACACACATGCCCCCCTTCCATGCTGCTCCAGTCTGCCTCCCCACACGCTGCCAGTGCTCCCTGGTCAAGGGAGGCAGCACAAGGTTAACAAAGTGGGCTGAACACCAGGAAGCACAGCATGGAGGAGGGCAAGAAGTGTGTGCTGGCACTGCCCTCCAGGTGCACAGGGCTCTGAACCCACATCCATCCCCACCCAGCTGCTCCAGCCACACACTTTTGGCTTCTGCTGCTGCTACCTGCAGCTGGAGCCATTTGTGGAGAGCTCTGGGGAAAGGCACAGAGCATTGCTTGTGGGCATACATGTTCCTTGTGGTCAGTCTCGTTACTTGTACATTGATAAAAGTGTTCTGGATGTTTTGTCGCACAGAGAAAGAGGTCAGGCCCATTGCATTCCTGTCCTTTGTATGTAAACCTGTGTCTAAAGCCAGGCCTTTGCAGGGAAGGGGAAACCACGGGCAAGCTGAGTCTGTGCTCTCCCCCACCCCATGTTTGCCATTTAGCAGACAAGTGCAGCATCCTCACGAAGGCATCAGAAGTGTCTCGAGGGGCTGAGCAGCCTGCACTGTGCCAGGAAGTGCCCAGCACATGCTCCTTTCCAGACCCAGACCTGCAGCTCTGTCATACTGACTGCCATGGCACCAGCTCAGGCATGGGGCTGGTGTCATCAGTTGTGCTTTGCCTGCCTTCCTCCAAACCAAAGACAGTCCAGTTGCAGCTGAACTGGGATTTAGAGGCCTCTCACAAACTGCGTAACTCTTGAGTCAGGGTGGAGCTAGTACAGCCACCTCACGTGTGCTGGCCTGATCCTCTGCCAGGCCTGACCTGCCTTTTCATAAGTGCTGCAGGCAGCTCCTCCTCCGCCCTCCTTTTTGGGTGACCCCCAACATCTTCTTTGTTTGTCCAGCAAGACTTAGCATCCTCCCATACAGAAACGTATCTGTCTCTCAAAGACAAGTCCACTGTACCTGGCTTTGTGCAAGCTGAACTCCACCTTGCAAACCTCTGGAAGTCCGGGGTTCATCTGATGTGTGTCAGCATCCACCTCTCACAGGAAGGGACCTGCTGCCAGACAGAGCCAGCTGCTGACCCCCAACACTGCTGAGACACAATTTGAGCTGTGCTTTATGTAGGATGGCCAGACCCGGCCCCCAGAGCCAAGCCTCTTCCCTGAGGTACATTTTGAACCTGGATTCTTCCCAAGATGGGTCATCTTGAGCAGCTCGTGAAGGGAGGAGCTCCTGAGGTGGTTGTGCTCTGCAGAGCGGGGATGGAGGGAACAGCCAGGAGATGGGGAGAAAGGACTCCTCCTGGCAGGCAGTGCAGTGTCTGTCAGGCAGCTGTCCATATGCCAAGTGTGTGCCATGGCTTTGCTGTGGAGAGAATGGAGCATTGCTTCCATGGGGCCTCTTCCTGGTGCAGGGGCAGAGGAGATAGCAGCAAGGTGGCCAGCCCAAGTCCCAGCAGGGCAAAGGATGGTTTCCCTGATGCGCAGTGCTCAGCCTGCCCGTGCACCCAGCTCTGCAGCCACAGGGCCATCGCTGCTCCTGGCCATGCCATGAGCACTGGCCAGTGCTGGCACTTTGCAGGGTGCTAACCAGGAGCCACACACCTCATCCCACAGCCACAGGCACCCTGTGTGCGCCCAGGGGTGCCCCAGTCAGGGCGTTTTGTTTCTGCTGTCAGAGTGCCAGTATGCCCCGTGTGTGTATATATTAATACACAGTGCATACAACGTGCTGAATGCATCAGCAGCTTATCTCCATCTCAGAGGCGTCCCGTGGAGCTTTGCTGTGCCTTGTTTGTGGGGCCTGTGAGGCATTTTGTTTGGCATCTTATGGGCTCTGAAGTTTGTACTGAAGTGTCAGCAGTGGTGGCCCAAAGGAAAGGGCTGTGTGCTCCCCTCGTCCTTGGTCCCTGTGCAATGGCTGTCTCTGTGAGGGCTGCCCCTTTCCTGGCCTTTAACCTTCTCCAACTCTTTCTTCCAGATCTTTGGACCCCCCTCACTTATCCCTCAGATATTTACCCATGGAGAGCAGGTACCGTCCCGCTGCCATTCCCTCTTCCTTCCTCATGGAGCTTCCTTAGGTCTCCCTGGACCCCCACTGCAGGGTGCGAGGCAGCTGTGGGGCACCCTTGCCCAGGGCCACAGGAGGAGGAGAACGATGCACTCCCCAGCCCAGAGCACTGCAGGGCGACTGGACAGTTTGGTCCCCCCAGCCTCAGCAGAGGGTTCAGGGGTGTTTTTGGGGATCGTGATGAGTTTTTTCAGCCAAACCCTGTGGAGCTTGGGGAAAGGCTACAGATGCCAGCACTGGTCATAAATCCTGTCCTTGAAGCCAAAGAAAGGGCCAGGAGAGGTGGAAGTGGCTGACAGGGCAAACCTCAGCATCTCTCATCATCAGTATTTCAAAACACTTGCTGTTCCAGGCTGGCTCTGGTTTGATCTGGGTGAGTCTCCCGAGCTGAAGCTGGATCAGCTACTGCCCCTCAAGGACAGGGCCGGGCCAGGGGAGGTGGAGGCAGCAGGGGAGCAGGGAGTGGAGCTTCCCTGCTCAGGTCTCAGCCTGCACCGAGCTCTCTCCTGCTCCCCATCTCAGGGAGTGCTTTACTGGCACCGTGGTGCTAAGCACCGCCTGCTCCTGCAGGGATCCTCTGGCCTGGAAGGAGGAGCCCCTCTCCCCTGGCCGGGACCCCCATGCCAGCGCTGCTCCTCCAGCTCTGCCCGTGTCTGGCTGAGATCGCTTGGGAGCCACCACACGGAGGGGAGCGGAGAAAGCTGCAGGAGGGAAGGGAAGGGGCCCAGCCCTGGGCAGGGGGTGACTGCTCTGCCCCTCTTCCTGTGCAGGCGAGAGAGCCGGAGCTGGGGGAGCAGTATGAGGCGGTCTGTGACTCTACCTACAGCGAGGCCGAGTCGGCTGCCGCCGAGGTGCTGGACTTGCCTCTGCCCAGCTACTTCCGCTCCCGGAGCCACAGCTACCTCCGAGCCATCCAGGCGGGCTGCTCCCAGGACGAGGACACCGGCTCCATCCGCTCCATCTCCCCCCCACCAGCGGGCAGCCTCAGCGGCAGCAGGACCCTGCCCACCAACAGTGAGTGCCAGCGAGGCCACGGCAGTCGTGGGGATGGGGTGTGAGTGCCCAAGGTGCTGGGGGTGCGGGGCACTGCCCTCAGACACCTTGCAGGGTGTCTCCAGCCTCGGTTGTCCAAGATTTCCACGGGGACTGCGTCTCTGAGTTTGCTGTGTGCTGGCAGAGCACGGCAGGGATGCTGCCAGGATGGCAGTGCCCAAGCCCCTGGATGTGGTGCCGAAATGGCAGACAGGCTCTGGTTGCACAGTTGTTGCAGGCTGCAGAGGTCGGACTCAGCGCCTTCGCTCAGTGAAGGCAAACCCGGCTGGGAGCACTGCAGCTGGGAGCGCCCCATGGGATGCCCACCTCACCCTGCTGCGTGTGGGGAGCACTGCCTGCCCTCCTCACCCCAAGTCCCACGGGGCTGTGGGTGCAGTCCTGCTGCCATGCAGTGCTGATAGCTTCCCTCCTCCTCCTCCTCCTCTCCGTTATGCGTCTGACCGTAATTCCTCCAGTCTGGGCTGCGCTTGGCAGCTTTGGCCTCTCCCTGAAATTCCTGGAAGCAAAAATTGAGGTCAGGGACTCAGCATTCATTTCCCCAGAGTCTGAGTGAATCCTGATCTCTTCAGCCCCTTCTGCCAGAGGTAGAAATTGGGGCTGACAGAAGGAGGGAAGGCAGAAGATACCTGCCTCCATCCCTCGGTGGCCGAGAAGTGACAAGGCTTTGGGGTTCACCCAAAGTCTTTTCCAACAGAATCATAGAATTGTTTAGGTTGGAAAAGACCCATAAGACCATCAAGTTCAACCATCACCTAATGGTACCAAGTCCACCACTAAACCATGTCCCTCACTGCCATGACCACACATTCCTTAAATACCTCCAGGGATGGCATCTCTGTCTTCCATGGGCAGCCTCTTCCAATGCCTAACCACTCCCTGTGAATAAATTCTTCCTGACGTCCAATCTAAACCTTCCCTGGCACAACTTGAGGCCATTTCCTTGTGTCCTATCACTTGTCCCCTGAGAAAAGAGACCCACACCCTCCTTAATGCAGCCTCCTTTCAGGTAGTTGTAGGGAGAGACGAGGTACCTTTTCTGCAGACTGAACAACCCCAGTCTCCTCAGTCGCTCCTGGTAAGTCTTGTTTCTTTGCAGACTCCCGTACAGGGCAAGACTCCAAAAACAGGTCTGGGGTGCCAAGTCTGGGGAAGAAGGTGAACAGTGCAAGTTTGCCCCCTCTGGACCCTCAGGGTTTGTGCTTTTGCCCAGCAGTCGCAGGCAGATCAGACCATGCCCAGCTAGGAGAGGAGTGTACATGGCCAGAGGTACTCCTGCGCAGCCCAAGCATTGGCCCAGTCCGTGCAGCAACCAGGGCAGAAGAGGTGACAGTGACAGTGTCACCTGGCCACCCCCAGCCCACAGGCTGCTGCTGGCATTATAGCCTGGAGAAGAGTCTTCCAAAACCTTCTGACAAGGAGGTGCTGGGAGTTTAACCTTTGGCTGGACTGGCTCCAATTGCTTTCTTTCCTGGAGACATGCTGGGTGGCGGCAGCCACACAGATGTCTGAGGCATCTAGTCGTGTATGTCCCTCACCCCTCAAACGTACTAACCTAGAGACCCCCATCTGACATCTCTGGTGTGAGGTTCAAACAGGTCTTGCTCTGAATTTCAAGGCATTAAGGAGCCTTTCTGAGCTCCAGTGCCTAGCACCTGTAGCCTGTGTTCTTGTCCCTGAGTGGTTAACACCGTATGCCCACCTCTAGATGCCTCTTCTGGCATTACTCACTCCGGGCAGGCCCTTCTCTTTTGATTAGTAACTATGGTATTGGACAAAAGCCCGGCCTCTTCCTCAGAGGTGACTCCAGGGCAACTCCTTCCCCTTGGGCAGGGCAGAGGCTGGAGGCAGCACTGTTCAGATGTTCCTGACCCTTGGGCTGTCTCTCCCAGCACCGCAGCAGAGCCGGTAATTTTGCAGAATGGTTGCAGGAGCCAGCTCTGCCCCACTGAGCACCGCTGCTGGGGTGAATCACTTTGCCAGGGTGCTGGGGTCACCAGCCCAACACAGCAAGGTACAGCGAGGGCAGCTCAGACCCTGTGGACCTGGCATCAGGGAAGCCTCAGAGGGCAGAGCTGGTGCACTGTTGCTCCCAGCTCCTTGACAGGTGCCAGTGCCCCAGATGACACTCACCTGTAACACAGAGGAGCAGAGGTCTCCCCTCTTGCCTGCCCAGCACACCCGCTGCATCCTGTCAGTGGTGTCACCATGAGCCTGGGACAGCAGCGGCAGCGCTCTGTCCTCAGCCAGGCTGCACAGAGCACATGGTTTCCATCCACAGATCCAACTTGCTGCTTCAGCCCCGTGATGAGCTGAAAGGAGGCTGTGTGACTCTCAGGAATGCTTTTAGGAACACAGATGAAAAGATGATGCTCTGGATATGGTAATACTAGGCAGACCGCAGAGTAGGCATGAGTGAAAGACAGCATCTCAAGCAGCAAGCCCTGTCAGCCACAGGGACACCCAGACAGGTCCAGCCAGGCAGGGTGATCCCAGCATGGAGGCACTGGAGAGCATGCGACCCAGCGCTGGGTTGGCACCCTGTGCCAGCAGTAGGGATGGGGAGCAGGAAGGGGAGCACGGGCAACCCACAAGCACAGCCCACTCCCACCCTGCTCCTCCTGACAGCGCAGATGCTGCTGAGCTCAGCACTGCTGCAAGCCCCCACCAGTGCTGGGAAACAACAGCAGGTGGAGCACAGGAAGGGGCTTTCAAGGCTTTCAAAATGACTCGTTGCCACCGTTCAAGAGTCACCTCTCTGTGACATGACCCAGCGGAGATTTGCTGATTTTCAGAACACCTTCCATCCCTTTGCTTTTGCTGCAGGGGCTGCGGGAGGGAAACAGATTTGATGGGGGGTGGGGTAGGGGGGGAGGAGGAGGAGGAGCAGAGAAGAGCATCTGTGTTTGTGTGCATGCACAATGGGGAGGGCAGGAGACATATCCGGACAGCAGTCACACCTTTAATCAGCCACATGGTCCCAGTTCCTCCTACAAATGCATGTGTTCATCCCTGAGGCTGTAACTGCTGGCTGCGGTGCTGCACAGCCTGAGCAGCACGTGGGTACCTTGCAGCTTGACAGCATCAAGCTAGAGCAACAGAGGGAAGTGGACATCCCACCGCTTGCAGGACTAATTGTTTGTGGCCCCTGCTCCACGCTGGGCTCTGGGAAGAAACAACCGGGAGTCCTCCCCCTGTTCCCCTCCCGTGGGCACCTTCCTTATCACCATCCACGCACTGGCCCAAGGGAACTGCTCCCATCGTGTTCCCGGTCACCAAGGGGAGGACTGGGTTTCTTGTCTGTACAGACACATCCTACAGAGGCACCAGCTGCAGGAGTGCTGTGCCTCAACACAGGTTTCTTGATCTTCGAAGGGCCAAATGGTAAAGCTAAGCAGTACTGTGGGGGTTCAGCCCCCAGCTGAGGAGAAGAGGACATGCAGCAGGCTGTATTTCCTGGAGGACTGCAAGCCTCAGGGTCTGCGGTGTGCGCAGACAAACTCCTGTGTCACTAGCATATTACAGGGCAATTAACTCCCATTTGACAGCCAGCTAGACAGATGATGAGCTGCCCTTGATCAGCCTTAAACAAAGCTTTGTGCTTTGCAAAGCGGGAGACTGAAAGCCCCAGTGAAACCTATTCATCTAATTGCCAGGCGTTCTGCTGACAGCCACAGAGACTCCTGTGTATTACAAAGGGCTCCCCAGCCCCAGTTCCTTCTTATTAGAGGCATTACTGGGAATTGCTTGCTTAATAGACTGCGTGAGGATACAGAGCTGCACTCAAAGGGCCTTGAATATTTGATGTCCAGGACAAGAGGGAAAGCAGAGAGGTGAGCAAAGCACAAAAAAATAAGGGGAGACCCCAGCCCAGCCTCCAACCTATGCCCCAGTGACAGCAGGGAAAGCTTACACCAAACCAGTCCCTGCTCAAGCTCTTCTCCTGATGCTTTTTGGTAATGTCAGCCTTGCTCGTGGCAGCACCCTGCCCTGGGATTCAGCAGCCTGTTCCCAGAAGCCCAGGTGCCCGTCTCCTTACTCTGTGCCCAGATCTCTTCCAGGGAGGCCAGGAGATCCAGCTCTGCCTCCTCCTTCAAGGCCTGGGCTCTGTTGACCTGTTTTTCCTATGGTCGCTGAAACAAAAGACATCTGGAGTGCCCTCCAGTTCTCCCTCTCTGCTGGCCCCGTGGCGGCAGGACCGGTGGAGCAGAGGCTGCAGCCCCTGAGCCCAGCCTGGTAAGGGAGTCACAGAACCTGGTGCAGAAGGAGCCCAAAGAAGCCCAGTCCTTGGCTCCAAGCAGCAGCAGGCACAAGGCCTGTGCCTACAGCGGCCAGGGTTGCACACACCTTGTGCCAATCCACAGGCCGTGGCTTTGCCAAGCCCAAGCGGGTATGAGGCTCTCTACCTGGAATAGATACTCCTCAAAGCATGACAGAATAGCTCCTCTTCTGCCTCCAGCCAGTTTTGTGTCTCCTTTGTATTTTTTTTTTCCACAACACTGCTAGTGAGATGGTTCCCAGGACTGGTGCCGTGCCAGGAACCCTGCCCTGCCCTGGGGGAAGGCAGATCCCAGCCCTGGCACTGACAGCCCCGTGCAGGGCTCTTGCAGGAAGGGGCACGGCGAGGCAAAGCACCTGCACACCTCCACGCTGTGTCACAGGACAGCAGCACCGTGCAGCTGCCCAAACCCCCAAAGGCTGCTTTGCTGTGGAACGAGTTTCCATGGCTTCCAGAAAAGTGATGTAGCAACAGCTTTCGAGGGAAGACTGCCCTCCTCCTCCTCTGCAGGTCCCGAATAGACAAATTGTGCTCTTCTCCTCCCTCAGCCGAGCAGCCACAGAGGCCACAGGCACACCTGGAGCTGGAGCAGAGCGTTCCCTTGGTGGGGAAGAGCCAGAGGTTTGAATGCAGAGGAAAGCAAGGCACAGGCCAGGACACACTGCTCAGCCAGGGTGTGAGGGGCTGCAGCTGAGCAGTAAGGTACCGGAGTGGCCCCTCGCTAATCGTATCAACCAGGGCTGACCCCATATGGCCTTTGAAGGGAGAGACTGTTATCGTTTCCTTCAGATTTTCTCCTTCTTTTTGACCTAGATTTCACGTTCCAGAAATAGCTTTCTCTGACATAGCAGCAGGAAAGAGATTAAAGAGAGAGAGAGAGAGTTGTCTGTGTGTGCACACCAGAGAAAGATTTATGGTGTGTGCTCCTTGAGCACTTGTAAGGGAAAAGGGTGGGTATGTATGTTCCATGATCTGTTCTGCAGGACACAAAGAAATTCATGACATCTGTTTCTCTCCATACTAATCTGCTCATTTCTCATCTCTAACCTTTTCCTTGTTATTACGGAAACTCCGCTACCAAACCCTGAGCCCCAGCCTGTTCCCTTTTCCCCAGGAACCCCCTAACGCTGCTCCAGGGCTGTAACCCTGCCATTAAACTCCATCACCAAAACAATACCTCCGTCCTGCAGCAGTGAGGCCGCACTGGGTGCTCTCTGCTGCCACGTTTTAGCCCTACTCCAGGCAGCACCCAGTGCAGCAACCTTTCCTTCAGCTGCCTGCACCCTTTGTGGCACCGCAGGAGCTGGGCTGCCACCAGCTTGGGGCAGATGCTCAGAAAGGGGGAGCTGCAGCACAGTCAGGAAGCCAAGTCTGTCTCGTAGCTTGCTCTTAGCCGTGCTGGCTGCAAGGAGCCAGCAGTAACACGGGAAAACCCAGAGCACCCAGGGGTGCCCCCCCCCCCCCCCCTTCCCCTCCCCACCGGCCCCGCGCCCCCCGCCCGGAGCCGAACCCGCGCCCTGCGGGGAGGGGCGGGGCAGGGGGCGGGGCAGGGAGGAGGGGGCGGGGCCAATGCCGCTCCCGCCGCGCCTGCGCGGTGACGCGCGGGGCGTGGCGGCGGCTTTAAAGGCTCGGCCCCGCCCGCAGCGCGCAGGCGGAGCGGCGGGCGGGCGCGGTGAGTGCGGCGGCTCCGCGCGTCTCCTCCTTTCTCTCGCCGGCCGCGGCCGCAGGAGCACCGAGCGCGGCCCCAGCCCCGGCACCCGCCCTTCTACCGCCGGGCCCGACCTCCCCGCCGCGGCCGAGCGGCCCGCAGCGCCCCCCCCAACCCACCCATCCACCCACCCACCCCCATAATTAATTCAGCCTAGGGGGCGAGGCCGAGCAGCGCCCCCCGCGCCGCGCCTCTCCCGTGTTCTCCGGTCCCCTCCGCCCCTCCTTTGTGTCTCCCCATGGCTTTGTGTCTGGAGCTCCTCAAGCAATGTGAGTGAGTGCCCGGGGGCGCGGCGGGCGGGCGGGCGGGGGGCCGGGCCGGGCCCTGCATGGCTCCGCGGCGGGGGATGCCGCGCCCCCGCCTGCCTGCGCCGCTCCGCTCCGCTTGCTGCTCCCCCCCACACACACCCAGCGGCCCGGGCCCTGCTTCCTTCCCCCCGCTTCTTGCCGTGGCTGCCGCCGTGGGGTCGGGGCCCCCGTGCTTCGCTCCGCCCGGCCGGGGACGCTCTGCCGCCGGCCGGCGCCGCCCCGAGAGGCGGGAGGGCTCCGGGAGGTGGCCCCGGGCCCTCGCTCGCTTTTGTGCCTCGGCTGAGGGAGCCGGGAGCGGGGGGAGCTTGGGGAGCTCCGTTCCCGGCCGGCCCGCGCCCCGCTGCTGTCCCCAGGCTGTGCTGAGCGAGGCGGGGTCACGGCAGGTCAGCGCCCGGGGGCCCCAGCCCGGTGCTTAAGGGCTTTAAAGAGTCCCTGGGGGCTGTAGGGAAGGAAATAGTGTTCAGATCGCACGCTTCCCGGAGTGACACCCGCCCCTTGTCAAGGTGCTGTTGGGATCCGGCCTCCCCTTGAGGAAGGGTGTCTGGGTGCTGAGTGAATGCTGAGGCTTGCAGGGGCTGGTGCTCAGCAGCACCCCACGCTGCTGTGTGCTGGATGCAGGGCTCCAGTCTCTGTGGCCTGGGATGAGATCAGGTCGTAGCTGAGGCTATCTGGTATTCCATGGCAATGGTGAGCTGCCCTGCCCTCTTTTATTTAATTAAATGCCTCTGGATTTAATAGCAGGAACAGTTCTGGTAGTGGTGTGAGCTGTCAGAGGGAAGGGTGTTTGACAGTTGCTTTAAGCACTGAGTAACTGCAAACTCTTAATTTCTACTGGAGTCTTTATTAAGAGGTTCAAAGAGATTATTTCTAGGATGATGTTGGTAGGAGAAATATTACTTATTCCGTGAAAGTATGGACCTTGACCTCAGGTCATACCGGAAATGTGTGTTTGAGATGGGAATGGAACTGGGATCTCTGGCTCCTGGGCTTTAAATTGTGAGTTGGAGGAGGGCAAAAAAAAAAAACACAGCATGTGGCACTGGATCCTAAAAATAAATTCCAATCATGTGGGATGATAACAAGCCAGATTGCCAACTCGTGTAAGTTGGCAGACTTGACTCTGAAGGGTCCAAATTGCTTAGCTGGTGCTTGTTGTTCAGGAGAAATTTGGTGCTGTGAAGTTAGTGCTTTGTGTTTGTGGGGAAGAGCACGCATAACTAGTGATCAGATCTAGCCTGCTTGTCTTTCAGATAAATGTGTGCTTACTCTGCAGCAGTACGTGGGTTTCAGGAAAAGGTTACTTGTGGCAGACAGATGTTGTAACTAAGGAAAACCTGGAAGCTTGTCCTTCTTTATTAAGATGCAGGTGCTAAATGGCTGTAAGGAGTTCTGCATCTGTAGCCTGTTACTTCTGTAGTGTCTGTACAAGACTTTTCTCTGTAGCTGAAATAGGTGTCAGGAGGCCCCTGGATCTGTAATGTGGCCCTTAAGTACTGGGGCACAGGCACTGCGTGGCATGGCAGTTCTGAAAGGACAAGAAGGCCCTGTGCATCCCCACCAGATCCTTGTCAGCAAGGGCAATAATGGCAGAACTTAATTTTCTTTACTTGTGGGTTGGCTGTATGGAGAAGAGTGAAAATAGTGTGAGTTGGTAAATCATGCAGCCCTCAGCACCTCTGAGGTCAACAGGTATCTTTGTGGAACTTGATCAGCTGTAGCTTGTGCTCTGCTTCTCTGGCTGAAGGGGCAAATGTTGTCAGCTGCTGGGGGGAGCTTGCATTTTGCTTTGCAGCTGTGGGTGAGTCAGTAGTTGGATTCCTAATCTGCATGTGCGGTTCAGATTTGTGGACACTTCTGGCTACTTAGCTCAAGGTTATGTCTGCTGGTCTAACGTACTGTGTAATGCATGGGAGACCTGCTGCTCTGTGAGCTCGCTCTGAGCTGTGCATGCTGCCAGAGCAATGTAATTTTAAAAGCTTTTAATGCATAACTAATAACTGCCAAGCACTTACAAATAACTGTATGTCAGTTCTGGTCTCCTCTGTAGAGTTGAGTCCAGCCTCCGTTACTTAGGAGTGAACTATTCAGTGGTCCCTGTAAAAGTCTCTGATGCTAATTCTCTTAATGCTGTAGGTGTCTCTGCAGAAATAAGGTTGCAAAGCCATGCTGCAGCGGGGCCTGTTTTGTCTCCTCAGCTGATATTTCTGCTCTGTGCAACCTGTGTGACAGCCTCAAATATTTTTTTAATGGATTGAGGAGGCATAATTGGATTCAGTGCAGTGCAAGTTACAGTAACATATGTGAGCTGCAAGGATTAAGGCTGTGCAGGCGGGTGGCCTTGTTCAAGAAAAATCTACTTTAATTTCTTCAGTGAAAAGTTGTCAGTGTGTTTCCTGTCAGAGCAGATTTTAAAAGGGAGGGGAGAAATACTAAGTATAATTGCAGTTGCTTGGAAAGGAGATTAGAGTTCAGGCTATTGGATCAAGTTCTGTGCTGGCTGTATTTGGGGCTTGAGGGATGAGAATGGTTGAACGAGGTCCCCCTGGAGAGCTCACAAAGAATGTGTTTATCCTTCCCTTCTCTCCTGGTCTGCAGCCTGTAACCTCTTGCTAGCTACCACCTGGACAGAGGGAGAAGTGGAGGGACAGGATGATACCAGGGTGTTTGAAGTAAACTGTATTTAAACAAGTGAAAGGTAAACTATTCACAGGTGTGCTGCTTAATGAGGAGAGCAGGAATTGTCTGCTTTAGTTCCTCTTGTGGTATTAATGAATTATTGCCCACTTGGTGCAGATGAGCACCCTGTGAGCCTTCTGTCCTCTGCAGAAGCTGTAGGCAAGGGAAGTAACTACCCTGTGACTGAAGTCCTGGCTTCAGTTTAGCCCTCTGCTTCACTTCTCTGCCCTGCCAGGATATGGCCTATGAGCCTGAAATGTGCTGTTTCAGAAGCATTTGGAATTTCTGCTGAAGATAGTTAAGTGTTCAAATACATAAATGTGTGAATCCATTCCTTAGTTCTTATGGGGACTGAGCGTAACAGACAACGTGAGGTAGGGCAGTAATAGCGTTTACATACTGCAGTGTGGGCAGGCCGCTGGCCAGGTAGGTGACAAGCAGTCCTGGGGGAAGTGACAGTCCTTGCCTGCAGGTGATAATGAAGCAGAAAGGTTGTAGGGAGGTCTCTTGGGCCATGCTGCTATAGTGACCTGGAAACTGTAAGCAGGTAAACAGACAGATTCACCCAGCAGTGTGTAACAATAAGGTTATATAGGAAAGAAGTAGGAGGCCTGAAGGCAGCACTTGTTGCTGAGATGCTGGGGTCTGCTGAAGGCCTGAAACCTGAGCAAGTGATTTGTTGGACAGGGCTGTGAGGAGAAGGTGCACTTGATTAGGGGCTTCAGAAGCTGCCTTTCTCTGTCAAGGAGAGGAAACTGGAATTCCCCTGGAGGAACTGTTCCTGAATTTTTGCTTGCAGCATTTAAATACTCTGGAGAAAACAGCAGCAGAGTTGTGATTCTCTTACCTTGCCAGGGCTGGTGGCTGGGTCTTGTGAAATTACTGCTGAAGGGGCATGTAGATATACTGGATGCAAGAAGGATGCATATGATACCTATCTGATACATACCTGATACCTATGTGAGTTGAAGTACTACAGCCTGCCTGCTGCTGCTCCCTTGTAGCAGACAGCGTGTGCAGGAACTTGATCATCCTCATTGCCATATGGGATGTCTGGGGGTTACGCTTGTCATCTCTTCTCTCAACATTGAGAGAACAAAAAGTCTCTTCACACTGGACTTGCCAGAAACAGGCTGCATCGAATGGCAGCACTCATAAGAGAAGCAGTACAAGGATGCATAAATTTAACTTACCACTAGTATTTACATTAAGGACATGTTGACTCTCAGTTTTGTATGTGCTATTCAGTACTCTTTGTTAAGAAGTCCAGGTTTGACTGCAGTGATCTCCTCTTTTAAGCCTAATTCTAAGATCAAAGCTTAAGCTACTGTGTTGTCTCTCCAGTTTGAAACTGATGGAAAAACTCAAGTAGTGAATGTCTAAAGTAAGTTCTTACGTGATGTCTAAAAAGTAAATTCTGATGTGTAGTGTGAGCTGTCAGAATGTAAAATTAAAGCAAAGATTAGAAGCCGAATGTGACTTTCTGCTGATGCTGTCATAGTGCAAGGTAGCATTTGATGAAAGCTGAAAGGTATTTAAGAGTTGATAAAAAAGGGAATTTTTAATGGAAGTTCTTATCATAAGATTAGTCAGACTTCTAAGAATTACTTGCATTTTTTTTTTATATTTGGGGAATGTTCAAACTGAACATAGTCTCAGCAGGGCATTTGCTGTGCTCAAGGGGGATCTCAAACTTCATAGCCGGGGTAGGGATACCTACAGTTGCAATAAACTGAAACTCAAAACTGGGAAGTTAACCCATATCTCTAGGGCCTTATGTGCAAGGCAGTGTGGATGTCTGATGCTAGAAAGTGCCCCAGGCCACAATGGAAATGTCCCCACGAGGATTCTTGAGCCTTCCTCTAAAGGTGCTGGTTAGGAGCTGCAGCACTGCCTGTTTGGCTGCCAGACTGGTTGGTGCTGCTCTTACAGAGAGCAGCATGTGTCAGAGCAGCTTGACTGCCAGCATGCTATTGTACAGCCAGACTCCCCTTGCCTCTTGTAAGGTCATTTCAGTAACTGTTTTGTTAAGAAGCCTTCTCTTCCTTCTTTGAACCCTGAGGCTTTTCCCAGTCTCTCAGTGTGGCCCAAACATGAGGTCCTGAGTCACAACTCTTCTGTCCAGGAACTCTTCCAGGTTTTCGTGCTCTCTATTGAAAGGCTACCAGTGTTTTCTTGTCTGACCTGCCAGTTGAGTAACAATCCTGGGCCAAGGATTTTGGCCTCTTAGTGCTGCTCCTCTGAGCAAAGCAAGCTCCTTGGCAGTGTGGAGCTGGTGGCATGCCCAGCCGTGTATGGTGTGCAGGGGGACTCCCCTCGGGAGAAGATGGGTTTGGGAAGATGGCAGTAGTGGAACAGGGATGGAGATCTTCCACCCCCAAGTGCCTGAACAGCTGCTTATTCTCCTCCATTGGAAGGAGAAGGAAGTTGGACAGTGTTTGCACAACCTTGAGCTCTGGTGCTGCTTGGATTCAGAAGTGCTGGATTCAGTGACCCTCCAGGTTGCTGTGTGCCAAGGGCAAGGCCTTGAGCAGGGAAATCCTGGGTTCCAGGAAATGCAGCTCTGTAACCTGCAGCCTGTTGCCTTGGCCACCGTGCTTCTGCTGCTTGGGCTTGGCTGTGCACTTGGCACCTGGCTCCAATGTCTGCATCTCACTGTCACCCTGCAATCTCCTAGGGTGTTCTGGAGGCTGCTGCTGCTAATAGTTATATTATGCCTCACATTAGCTTTTATCACTGCTCTGTTAACTTGCTTACTAGAGATGAGTACTGTAAAATGCTCCGGGTTGCTGAGGGGAGGCTGCCAACGCAGGCTCTGATGTTTCTGCTATTGTGGGAGCTGCTCGTGCTTCTCAAGCCAAATGATGGGGAGGAACCAGAGGCCTTTCAGGAAAGGAAACAAAAGGCCTGTGTGGATCTGACCCCAGTCCTGAGCAAATGCTGTCCCTGTCTGCTATACACATTGTGCATGCCTTGTGTGTGCTTTCAGTGGACATCTTTGTCCCTCAAGAAGAGGCCAGTGTTTAAACTGACCTGCTTGGTGGCTGTGTGGCTGTGGACTGGTATCTGCAGTTTCAGTACATTGGCTCTCTTGGCTTTTCATCTTTGTGATGCTTTAATTCCTTTTCAGAGTGCTTCAGGGAGTTGATGTCAAAGAGCCATCAGATCTGAAGAAACATATATAAACGTTAGAAATAATGTAAATAGGAGTCAGGCCACTTTAGCTCTGAACATCTGGCCTGCAGGAGATGTAAGGGGCATGAAGGATGGCAGCTGGGTGCAGAGGAGCTGCTCTGCGGTTCTGGCTGCTGCTCTTTGCTGTAGGGTGAGGTGAGTGTTTGGGCATGGTGGTGCTGTCCTCCCTGGGAGGCCCGCAGCTGACAGGATCCAGGCACGCTGGCCCCTGCTGCTGTCCAGTTGT
This sequence comes from Aythya marila, assembly GCF_965140915.1. Taxonomy (NCBI): domain Eukaryota; kingdom Metazoa; phylum Chordata; class Aves; order Anseriformes; family Anatidae; genus Aythya; species Aythya marila. The sequence goes on from NC_139057.1 coordinate 8,928,928, forward strand.
TTGAGAGGAGCGTTAGGTCTCCGTGTTGCCAAGTTCTGGGTCCTATGCTTTGGCCGCAATAACCCCATGCAGTGCTGTAGGATTTGGGCAGAGTGGCTAGAAGACTGAGGAGGAAAGGGACCTGGGAGTGTTGATTGATGCTCTGCTGGATGTGAGCTGGCAGGGTGCTCAGGTAGCCAATGAGGCCAACAGCATCCTGGCTTGTATCAGGAATAGTGCAGCCAGCAGGAGCAGGGAGGTGACTGTCCCCCTGTACTCAGCTCTGGTGAGGCCGCACCTTGAGTGCTGGGTTCAGTTTTGGGCCCCTCAGGACAAGAAGGGCATCGAGGCCCTGGAGTGTGTCCAGAGAAGGGCTACAAAGCTGGTGAAGGGCCTGGGACACAAGTCCTGTGAGGAGCGGCTGAGGGAGCTGGGGGTGTTTGGTCTGGAGAAGAGGAGGCTCAGGGGAGACCTCATTGCTCTCTACAACTCCCTGAAGGGAGGTTGCGATGAGGAGGGGGTTGGCCTCTTCTCCCACATAATGAATGATAGTACTTGAGGAAATGGCCACAAGGTGTGTCTGGGGAGATTTAGACTAGATACCAGGAAATTTTTTCTCTCAGGCACTGAAACTGCCCCCCCAGGGAGGTGGTGGAGTCACCGTCCCTTGCAGTGTTTAAGAAGTGCCTGGACGAGGTGCTATGAGATGCGATTTAGTAGCTTAGTGTGTAGTATTGGTGATAGGAGGACGGTTGGACTAGATGATCTTGGTGGTCCTTTCCAACCTCAGGTTTCTATGATCCTGTGTGTTGCTGTGACCCTCTGTGGAGCTGTGCAGTGACAAAAGGGGGCCAGCGCAGGGCGCACCGAAGGCTCCCAGCAGGCATGAGCCTCGCCTTGTCTTCCAGCCCCGAAGCAGTGGCTCCAATGCTGTTCAGGGCTGGAGGAACAAATGCTCAGCAGTGAGCTACTGGCACCACGTGTGGGTGAGGTATGTACCCCTCCTCCTGTTGGGGCCTGCCCTGGGGAGGTGGCTCACCGGAGGGCTATTGAACATGCGGAGGAAACTTCCTCACCTGTCATCTTGGGTGTTAAATAGAGAGCTTTAAAGAGCAAAGATGAAAGTGTCTGTCATCTTGCCTCTTTGAAGTGCTGTGCTTTGTCCTGTCAGACTGACATTCTGCTGTGCTCTCCAGGCCTGCTGCAGCTCTCATCAGCTGCCCCAGCATACACGTGGCAGCTCTCCAGAAGAGTTGGTGGAGTTGCTGTGTGCTTGCTCCGCAGAGCAAAGCAGGACTCGGGCTAATGAGGCCTCCTTGAATCAAAGGACAGAATTGGGCCAGCCATTTAGGCTGCTGGTATTGCGACAGCAGTAGACTTTGAAGCACTGTCTTCTGGCATACTATTTGTGTGCTTACCTTTGATTTTTTTTCTGATTTTTTTTAAAGTGTCTGAGTATCCAGGGTGCTGGGAGAGGTAGCTCTAAAAATAACTTTAGAGGCTGGTTGCTTCTGAAGTTGTTGTTTCTGCTTCTCTGATTTCTTTCCCTTCTGTTGATAATGTGTTTTTTTCCCTCTGCTTCAAGGTCTGGTTCACACTTAATCATGTGTTCTGCTTTCTTCTAGTTCTTGCTATGTTAACAAACATGCTTTGGGTATGTGTTCAGATAGCTGGTGGATGTGACTGCGGTTCTGGGTGAACTAGGTTGTGTGCCAGGAACACTGAAGAATGAATTAACTTTTTTGAAAGGGTGAAACAATATTTTTTGAAATGTGGTGCTCCTCAGGTACTGTATTGCAGATGGAAGCACTCAGGTGTGTTCTTCAGCTCTAATCAGTGGTGTTCACAGGTGGTGGGGGCTGCAGGAAGACCTGTTATGCCATTTCTCAGAAGTGCCATAGGATGGCTTGTTTTTAGTGGCTGGATGAATCCCAGCAGTAACTCTAGTTGCTGTTAATGCTTTAAATCAGGTCCTGCTGTTACATGTGAAATAACTTCATAAAACTGAGGCGAGAGATGGTGGAAGTACTGTGTACAGTGACTCTCACTTGGATGGATTTATGGCTAAGAACTGCTTCTGCTGTAGTTGTTAAGGGTACCTGTTAAATGTGTTTTATGCTATTTCTTATGGTGCAATGATTTTCAGCATCACTTTTTAAGCAACTCAATTACAGTTCTTGCCATCTGTGCCTCTTACTATAAAACAGCTTCTTTCCTGATTACTGCCTGGCCTCCACTTGACACAAGGCAGCCAGGGCTAGGACCTGTGCTCTGTTTCCCCTGCCAAGAGTGACAGGCCTCTTCTTCCCATCAAATTGTATGAGAAGCACAAAATTGGTCTGCTCATTGCAGGTCTGGTAAGTGGTGTTATCCTCGAAGGCTTAATGCCACAGCTCATGAGCATGATCAGTATTGCTGTGCTTAAGCTGCTCTGCTGGGTGCAGCTGTTCTCACTCCAGCCTGACTTCATCCTGTGGCTTACACCTTCACGTTTGCTTTCTCAGAAAGTAACCCCAAGTATATTCATATCCTGCTGTTGTGTTTAGGCTACCTGAGAAGAGTGCTGTAAAATGTATTCTTGAATGTAGCTGTCTGAATCCAGAGATGAGAAGTGTCTGAGGCTTAAAGCCTGACTGTGGTATGCTCCAAGCAGCTGCTCTGCCCCAGGGACTTCCTAGTAGCTTTGTGGTGCTCCAGGCCACTCTGCAGCAGTGCAGCTAGCAGTCACCTCGTCTCTTGGACTAGAGCAAGTTTTTCGTGGTTAACACGTGCAGTAGGATGGAATGTGGGGAGCGGTCAGGGAATTTGGCTGAAATTATTTGGGTATTATTAGGGGCAAGTTACCTTCCCATAGCATAGATTGGTTCTTTCTTACTGCTTTGGGTGTTGAAAACAACATGGTGTAGATACCTAGAACGTGCAGATCTTGTTCATGTAATCCATTTCAAATCCCAAGTTTGTTCTGTCTTTGAAGGTAGTTTTAGCTGGCATGATTCATTGTGTGGATTGGCAGCCTTGGGTTGGTTTCTTTTGTGTTCTCTTGTATGTGTGTGCTAATTGTAGCATGCTGAAAGGCACTTGGGAAGATTTGCTTAAGAGTGATGGGCTGAGAAGCCTCTGAAGCATGTGGGCAGGCTACAATGGAAGGGAAAACCTGATATGAGAGAAGAAAAATGGTATCTCTGATCCAAGCTGTGCTCTGTCTTCTCAGAGCTAGGAAAGAGGCTAATAATCTGATGACTATTCCAGTGTTAGAAGGGCTTTTTATGCATAGACATGGTTCAGGAGCTTTAGGTTCACCTGGCAAACTCAAAGCAAGGTTTTTGTTGTTGTAATGATGTACTTTCTCTAACAGCTTCTCTTATTTTTATCAATTACTATGGTTCAAACAACAAAAGAGCTTTCATTTTCTAACTGGCCTGTTCTGATTCAGTTGTATTGCTCTGTCCCCGTGTTGGCAATCATGATGTCCCATGCTGTGGCATCACTCGGAAGTAGCTGCGAGGCAGTTGCAAATATTCCCCTGCACTCCTCCACCCCAGTAGCCAACACCTGGGAGGAGAAGGCAGAACAGCTCAGATGTCTGGGATGATGCAGAGCCCTTAACTGAGGCTGAATGTGGTGGAAGAGGTGTAATACAACCACTTTCCTGAAACTGTTCATTGCTGTGTGTTGAGCTCACTTGAGGGAGAAAAAAAAAAATGGCAGGAAGCCCAAAATCTCCAGCTATCACAGCGCTGCTTCACTTGAGCCCTGTTAACAAATGTTTGATGCCAAAAACCCAAGTGCCTACTCGGCTGCATTCCAGTCGCCTTGTAGTGGGCTGGGTGCTTTCTGTGGCTGGATCCCAGGTACACTGAGCTTGTCACAGAAGCTCTGGTACCAGCCTAGAAAGCTGGTACATCACCTCTGTGGCCATTTGAGTGAGCTCTGGGGGTCTCTTGCTACCTTTCTAACTTCTGAAACAACTGTTTCCATTGTGGGAGCACTTAACCACATAATGGGGTGGCAGGGCTGTTGAGAGCTGTGCAATGAGATCATGAAGGACAACAGGATTTGACATGTATCCCCTCATCTGTGAGCTCAGTGAGGACGGGAATGTAGCGGAGAACTGGGCTTCTTTCATGGCTTAATTCTGTTCCTTGCCAAAGTGCTGGGAACTTGCCTTATTTCCTGGAATGCCATGACTCACCATTGCTAAGACAATGTGTGAGAAATGTGTTCTGGTGTGTGCAGTCTCTTCCATGCATTTATCCTCAGCTTTGGCTGTTTTCTGTAGGGTGGCTGAGTGCATGGCACAGCATGCTGCGAGCTGTAGCAACCTCTCAAATAGTCTCCTCTTGGTCAGTGCAAAGCCAGACTCTGGTCTTCAGTGCTTTGCCTGGCAAACACATTGTCTTTGAAAAGGGGGCTTTGTCATAGCTATCACAGAAGCACATTGACTGTAACTCTTCTGTTTGCATTTTTCTGATATTATGGAAGGGGAATGTAGTTACCCCCTGCACAGGAGGGGTAGCTGGAGCTCTGGGATGAGATTGGGGTGCTCAGTGTGTTGGCCCCACTGTTCAGCAAGAACCCACTGCACTTGCATCAGTTGGCTTGGGCTGTTCTGGCTGTGATCTATCTGGACTGGTGCTTTTTTTAAGCGGCCTTGTGTTCAGACAAAAGGGATAAAATATCATGTAAGATGGAAGCTGAAACATTCTTTTTAGTGAGAAATTTCTGGCTGTATTCCTGAAGGGATCAAAACTGTTTTCCAACAGTTCTGCTGACAGATGCCTCTTCTTGTTTTAATTTTACTTTGTGAATTGCTGGGTTTTCAAGCTGAAGGGCTAGAGCAGCTTGTAGCATGAAGACAGTGGTGTTCGTGTCACTTGGAGCTGTTTGAGTGTCCTGTGGAAGGAAAAACATGACCAAGGTCAATTGCATTTGAATCCATGTTAATTGGTAATGATGTTGATCTTAATACAGCTAGCTGTCTGGCCAGCTTGGTTAAGAACTGAAGGGTGTAGAAAATGTTTAGTTTTCACTTGGCATAGGTCACATCTGTCCTGATCCCTACAAGGGGTGTGGAGCTGCCTGTACTGAGGCTACTTGACTCTTCAGACTCCTAATGTAATACTTGCTTAAGAGAAGAAAAGGGATGTTAAAAAGTCTGACTAAAATTGATTTAGACTGTAGGTTGCAGACAGAAGTAATTCAGGAAAAAAGTTAATGGCTCATCTGTAATTATACATGGTCTAAGTTTATATGTATTTAGCATGCTTTGAGTTCTCAGTATGTGTAGAAAACTACCTCATCTCTGGGAAGGATAAGACTGTTTCCCTTACATACAGCAAAATAGCCAATTCCAAAGTATTTGGAGATTTCCATTAAAGGCTAGGAATAGATTGCTTACTAGGAAAAAATCTAGTCCCTTCATTACACATGGGCTTGTCTAGCCAGCTGTCCCCAACAGATTTCTTTATTTAACAGAACAAGTGGCTGTGAAATGGCTTATTCTTTCAGAATGAGACTGCGTGGAGTTCCGTATCCCCAAACCTATGCCCTCTAGGGAGTTAACTGGGGGTAGTTCTGTGGATGAGTCTGTGATCGAATATTCACAGTTGCTTTGTTCTTATTCCAGCGATGGCTTTTGACACACTTGAATACCAGCTATACATCAGATAATCTGATGACCAGATAATTTCTACTACCAAGTTCTGAATAACTCATATGTAATGCGTTCAATGGAAGATCCTATGTAGGTTGTCTTTTGTATTCCTGTCTTTCAAAAACTATGAAGTACCTGAGTGAATTCATGGGGCAGCTTGGAAGCTCTTCTCCTGTCTCCACAGTTTCAGCAGGTAACCTCTGCCAGTGAGAAATGGGCTTATCCAGCTCTAGAATGGGCAGAACAGGAGTGGCTCTCACAAGTGACAGATCTCTGGGTGTTGCTTTTTGATCAGTTCTCCCATGGTTGCTATTAGACAGATAAAGGAAAACTAGGTCAGCATTGTGCTGCTTTGGGGAGCAAGAGGTTGGCAATAGACAGAGACCTCTTCTGTTGCAGCTATGTGAATGCCAGTGTTCTGGGCTTCCTTGCAGGTCATCTGCAGCCTCTGAACTGTTTCCAGCAGCAGGTCTATGCTGACCACCTTGCATTGTAGCGTAGATGCTTTAACTTGTGTTTGCATGGTAAGATATCCTTTCCCCCATGCTAACCCCTTTTTCTACTTGCAGATTTCTTGAATTAATGCAATCCCTCAGACTGACTTGGCTGGCATTTATAACGGTTGCACTGCAGAAGGAAAAAGAGGCCAGCCAAAGTAGACTGAGCACTTGAGGATAGGAGCAGAACCAAATCGATACACTGCAAATCAGTGTATTCCACTGTGTTCTCTGAAATGTAGCCAGAAGGGCATGTATCCGTCTCTCAAACAAGCTTAAAGATTTGGCTGTAGATGGTCACCTACAGGATAAAAAGCAGTTTCAAAGTTAGTAGCCCACTCTTTCCTTTTAAACTTTTTTTTTCTTTGCAGAATAGCCCTCTGAAATGTATTTAAGTTGTTAAGGAAAACAGCATTTCTGTCTGAAAGATAAGGTAGTGAAAATCATTACAAGTTTGTCTGGGCATCTTTCCATTGCTGAAGTTGGAGACATTCTTTCAGCACCAGTTAGTTAAGGGTTGTGACACCAAGTGCTTGTTCAGATTGCAAGTCATCAGGTTGCGTGCTGCAAGCCAGGACCTGGAGATAAAAATCAAGTTGTCTTGTGTGATTTCTGATAGACTTGGAAACTGGAGCTGCCTGATCGTGTAGCAGCAATGGCCGTGCATACTTGTTCAAAGGTAAACAGCTCCTGCAAACATCGTGCAGAAATCATCCAAGATACAGATTTGTGCTCAAAGCAAACTTGCAGAGAAAAGTAGGTGGTGTAAAGCTGTCAGGTGCTCTTAAGATAACTAGAAGTGAAGTCACTTAAGTGTATCTGGAAGCCTCAGGCTCCCATCTAGCAAGCTACCATGCTTCAGAGTGGTAGAGTAGGACTCTGTATTTTAAGTCTCTCTACTTCTGATCAGTGAGTGGCAAGAGATAATGGAACCCTTCTCTCTTTCAAGAAAAACGCAGTTGTTCTTTGTCTTGTACATTCTTTTCCAGTCCCTCACCAGAAGGAAGATAACGTACTGAACCAAGGTCTGCGCTTGTCTGGGCTCTTTCCAGTCATGCTGAGCACTGCTTACTAATACAGTGTCACATACAGGGCAAGCATAAAGACAACAGTAGCACTTCACTGTTTCTGTGTCCAAGATCTCCTGGCCTAGCCAGTAGTGACATACTTCCAGGATGTGAATCAGTTCTGTGTCAGTGGTACTTGCTTTTTTCAGACAGACTTTGTGCACTGTAGTTTGGGCAACACTGAGTGAGGATAGGGTAGAAACATAGGTGGATAACGCTCTGCTGCACTGCTTGATCCGAACTCTTCACAGCTGAAAGTGGAGCTGCTGGTTTACCTCTGGTGCTCAGGTTGTCTGGTGCTGAAGCCTGTTTGCAGGATTTGAAGGCCGGGCCTCAGAGGCAGCATAACCTCCTCCTGCAGTGCGCTTCACCAGAAACTGCAGGCTTCCAAAATCCTTTGAGGTTTTCATGTAGAAAATGTATGCAGGAGGAAGCTGGTTTGGGAGATACCTGTGCATGCTCTGCTGTGACACCAACAGAATTGTAGACCTGTTTTGTCTGCCCACTGCATATGGTTGGCTTTGAATTATTAGCAGTCTGTCTCACTTGAAGGGGGAGCTGATGCTGTTCAGCTGGCCTCCTGTCTGAGGTTCTCCCTGCCTGTCCATGTGTACTGTACCTGATCCATGCCATGCTCAGCACTGCTTGTGGTTGACAGTGACAGTTCACAGCTGCATTGGCACAGGGTTTGTTGTGTGTAATGCACAGCAGCCCAGCAAGCAGGGGCAGTAGGCTGCCACCAGTGTCCCTTGCAGGAGCACTGATTGCAGTTCTCGGCTCTGTGGGCTGGTCCTCTGGTTACTCTTATCCTGTACCATGAAGTGGTGAAGGTCGGAGCTAAGGCTTCTACACAGCCATGATCATGAGTGTAGGAAGTAGTCTAGCAGTATCTACCAAAGGGGGAACTCTGCATATTCAGCAGTGGAGTTCATGCATATGTGAGCTTCTGTCCCTGCAGCTTGTACCTGTTCCAATATCTAATTAAAAACTAAAGTTCCTTTTTCTTTTTGTGGATGATATTTATGAATAACTTTCTTAGCTGGCTTTATGGTAAAATCTCTTTGACAGAGGAAAGGAGTGAGTTTCCACAACACGGAGTCTGAAAAGGTCTACTTTTTTTCTGATATTAACTACTTCCAGAAAGCAGAATGCTCATTACCCCAAGTGGTACTTCGTAGTGTGTCTGGCACCGAAGTGTGAAAACCTGGGATGCTGTTCTCAAAGTAACCATCTGTTTCAAATGCTGTGATTCCAGCTGTGCTCATCCAGCTGTGTTCATGCTCCTCAGTGCGGTAGCTCTGCTGCTCACATCCCCATGAGTGGGACATCACAGAATAGTTTGTCCTAGGTGGTAAGTCATACTGCAAGCTAGCTTTAAAATTTCAGAAGTAATTATTCCATGTTATTGCACTGTTGCTCATGTACATATCTAATAGAAACTAATGAATGTTCTGGTAGTAATGTGCAAAATATATATTCTATGTATCTAAAAATCAAACATTTCCTTTAGATTTAGATAACTTAAAACTTAATGTTTTGAAGCTTCTTGCATCTCGTGCAGGAGCCAAAGCCCAAGGCAAACTTGTTCATCCTGGCAGGGACTGCTGAGTTAAACCACAAAACAGTTTTCTAGTTAGTCAGGCTCCTGAGAGTTTTCTCTAATAACATCCTGGATTTGAGAGCAGCAATATCATTTGCTTACTTGAACCCACTTCTAGCTTTAAGTGTTGCCATCTTCCGTGTTTTTTCTCTGCTTGGAGTGCTGCATGTACCAGAAGAGGTGGCTTCTCCTGGAATCTGGGTGGGCAGGCAAAGGACAGAACATCCTGGAATGTAACTTCCTAATGAAAAAAGCAGTGTGGTAAAGCCAGACATCCAGTGACTGCAGATTCATACTGTGTTAAAATTTGCTTTAAATCATGCTCTTGCTTCAAGATCACTGCTGACGCAAGCCAAGAGGAAGAACAGGTCAGAGTCCTTAGTCTTGAATTTATTAAAGAATTTTCTTAGCTTGCTGGATGGTGGTACTGGACATTCCAGTGAATTTGACTAAGTGTTGTCCTGAAATTGTGTATGTGCCTGGATAACAAAGTATCTGCAGAACATAGGTGAAATGGCTTTGTGCAAAACTTTCCTGCTCATTCAAAATGCATGATGAAGCTGAACCTGGGTGTTTTCCTTCTGTATTGCTGTAGAGTGTGAACTGTCCTTTAATTGCAAACAGGGAGTGCTTCTAAAACTGTCCCTGACAGAACAGTCCTGGGGTAGAGGCTGAGCTGCCCCAGAGGCAGGTGTCCAGTAGGGCAGGAGTTGGGAGGCTGTGTCCTATTTCAATTAGATATGACCCTGGCCCCGAGCAAAGTGGTACTTTAACAGAATACTGTTAATAATACTGTTAATAATGTTAGTGTTAATTGTACTGCAAATTGCCATATGCTTGGTTTCCTGGCCTAGAGAAACCACAAATCACATGGATCCTCTGTTCTGTGTGGTCAGCGGGATGCTGCTGAGCCTTGCAGCCTTCATCTCCCTGGCTCCCTCCCTCATGTGCTGTGTGGCCACACAGGGTCTGGTCCATGCCAAGTGGTAACTGGGGCTGTGGTGAGTGTGGTGGGGGACAGGTAACAGCTGCAAGGAGAAAGAAAAGGGTTTGAGTCTCTGGGTTGCTTTCATAGCCTTGCTTTTTTTGCCTGGCCCCTAGGTCTGCTCCTGTTGTGCAGAGCGCGTGGTGCGTGGCTTGGCTGAGCTCTGTGCTGCCCATCCAATGCAGTGCTTCTGTGCAAAGTGTTCCTTCTGGTCTCACAGGTGTAGATCAAGGTCTGCTCATGGATCTCATACATACTAATGTGAGCTTGAGCAACATGAAGGGTAGTCTTTCACACAAATACCTTGTTTCGTGCCTTGCTTTCTTGGTGTCTGAGCTGTTTGCATCTTTTTTTAAGCCCTCATTAATGACTTCCTGGTGTGAGGCCTGCTGAGGTATGCAAATCAAGTTGAAATCAGACTGGATCCTTGTGTAAATCCCCACACCATGGTGGCCTCCTGTGTGCCCAGTGTGACTCACTTGGGTTGTTACACCCTTTCCCTGGGGACAAGGCCCCCATGCTGGGGGGTGGGGGATAGCAGAGGCCTAGGTTGCATGGGGCTTGGTAGCAATTCTGCCAGGTGTCCTGTCAATTAACTGTTAATTAAGCTTGATGTAGAGGTGCCTCCTTTAACTGTCCTCGTGGTTGTTTGCAGTAGTGGTTGGAGCAGGAGGGGGAAGCCCTGCAGGACCAAGGGAGGTGGCACTTCACAAACTGTTCCAGGTATCTTGCAGCACAGGCTGCTGATGTTGCAGCTGCATGGGAATTTACTGCTGAAGGTGATGCAAGCTGCTGAAAGCTTGCTGTTACATGGCCCTATAAGCACTCTGCTGTTCTGTCAGAGCCTCCTTGTCCTAATGTTCCTGTGATTAGATAACTGGCCATGCATCTATTTACAAAACAGTATCCAAAATAACTTGTTGCTATTGTTTCCTCAGCTGAGCAGTGCATGCTGGTTACAGATAGAGAAATAGAAGAACTAAATGTCTATTGCTGAACGGGAGGTTGGACTTTTTTCCCATCAGTGCTTCAATGCATTGTTGTTGTTTTCACGATCTCAGAATTCAGCCTTGTTGGTACGTAGTGTGTCTGCTATCACCTCCCAGGTGTCTTGGCTTCTGGAAGTCTGGGCCAGTAACAGAAACGGTTTCACATTGCTGCCTGAAGTTTGGATTCCCTCTTGGTGTGACTGCCGAAGACACCAGCCCTAGCAAGTAGGGAATAGTCACTGGTGCAGGAAGGGCTCTCCTAGCTACTCGTTGCATCCCTGTGAATCAGTAAGCACCACTCCGCTGCTGCTGGGGGCTCAGAGCCCCTTGGAGCAGGCAGAGCAGCAACTCCAGGTTTTTAACTTACGTTGTAATGGGAACAGTTTCAGCATTCCAGTTTTTTATCTACTTGACAGCACTTCTTTCCCTGTGTCATTCTCATGTTGATGGCATGTTCACACTGCATCTGCTGCCTGGCAGGAGCCATGCAGAGGAGGTTCTGGTAGTGTTATTCCATTCTTACCCAGCTTTAGCTAAACCCTGGCTGAGACTTGGTAGGAGACTGAATAGCTGTCTTGTAAGGGATGGAGATCTGGTGCTTAGTTGCTTACTGAGCATCTTTAGTCAGCATGTGGTAACTGTTTCAACTCTTCTGGCAGCTTGTCTAGTCTCTCCCACTGGAAGTATGGCTTGAGTATCTGAAGCTGAATGCTTTCTTGAAGGTACTTCACAGGAAAATGCAGAAAGCGTTGGTTAGTTTGCTTCCCAGTCCAATATCACAGGCATCAGGACTGCCTCTGAGGCACTTGAGTGCACTGTCCCCTTACTGGGGACAGACCAGCTGCAGCACGTGGTGGGGCAGAGCAGCTCCCTCGGCCTTGGTGGTCATGGTAGTTCCTACTTGTAAGGACACGAAATGAAAGCACTTGCTGACCCCAGAGTACCTGACATGGTATGAATCTATACTGGGGCTTACCTTGTAGTAGCTACTCATGTATCAGTGTGCTAAAGGCAAAGGCTGAGCTGGTGAAAAGCACTTCATCAGAAGATGGGCATTTTGTTGGGAAAAGTCAGCTGCTCTTACTGTGAATTTCATCCTACCGCCAGTCTTGGTGTTTGATAATTGGCATGAAGAAGATTGGATGCCTGAATGCAGTGATTCATTCCAATTCAGTAATTGTTCCTGGTCCAAGTGTGGGGAAATGGCCAAGTGGAGAAATAACTTTAAAGTGTCTGGGTTAGCTGGACTTTTCAGAGAAATACAGGGGGTTGTTTTTGCGTTGTTTTGTTTTGTTTTTTTTTTTCCACTAAGAGGTGGTAAAAGTGTGCTCCCCTTGGTGTTGGTGTGGGAGCAGGATCAGGCCAATGCTCAATGCTTTGGCTCCTTGTCCAGGAAAATCCAAATTCATTTTTTCTCCAAAGCCTTTTTCATCCTTGTTGGTGTGAGGAAATCTCCACAAGGAGCAGTTTCAGTTTGTTCATTCCATTCCACCCTTGCAGGAGGAGTTTTCTTGGCACATGGACTTTTGAGTTGTCTCTACCATCATGGTGTAGCAGCTGCCTGAACACTCAAATTTTGGGCAAGGGGAAACTGGGAAGAGATAGGGTTGTGGTTAACAACTGCCTGGCACCTGCTTGCTGAAATCTCTGATCATGTTCTCCAGAAGGGTTGGTAGCACAGCTGCTTGGTAGGACTGTGACTCCAAAGACCCTTGCAAGAAGACACACAACTTCCCTTCCAGAACTTCAGACAGGGTAAGCCCCTGATGTGAGAGGCAGGGCTGTTCCTCCTGTAGCTGCTATGTCAGTTCCAGTGTTGGACTTGCATACTGCTGTACCAACAGAGCAACAGATCCTGAGTTTTTGCTGTGGTACCACTTCTTACTGTTGAGGTTTCTCTATAATGGAGAAAAGGCTTGTGTATGTTTGGAGTGGGGGAGTTGCAGCTGAAGAAAACAGTTTGTGGTGTTTGTGCTGCCTGGTACAGGTGTAGATGTCTGACATAGCCTTATGAAACTGTTGGATGTGCTAAAGAGAAAGCTGAAAATGAACAGGAGAAAGCAACATTTTAGGCTTCTGAGGCTGTTCTGTGCTTCTAAAAACTGTTGTGGAAAGGTTGCTTGTGACATCTTTTTACAACTTTTTTGACTACAGAAAGCCAGAGCAGTGTCTTTCAGCAGGCTTCCCTGGAGGCTCCTCTAGCTTTGGGCAATCAAGTGAGTGCTGTTCCTCAGGGTTAGACAGCTGTGGTTGAGCAAGGAGTGACTTCTTCCAAAAAACATCCCTGGTAAGCTGTTTTCTACTGGAGTAACTTTAAAACAGTCTGGCTTGCAGTCATTCTCAGCGCTTTCCTCAAGCCACTGTAAGTCAGTTTGCTACCTTCTTCCAACTCGGTCAGACTAACCTTTTCTGTCTAGTGTGGTGGAACACATTCGGAAAAGCAAAAGTGCCAATGCTGGAAGCTCTGCTTGATCTGCTTGTTGGTATTTAGCTTTTACAAGTGGAGTCCTGGGAGTAAGTGTTTTGGAGTATCCTACACAACAACCCGAAGACTCCTGGGAGCCTGAGCTAGATGATGTTTGTTACTGAGGAGGTTATGCAAGTAGAAAGCTGAAAGGTGTGCAGGGAAATTAATGATCTGTCAATAGCAATAAATCCCATGTGGAAAACAGAGCCCAGGCTGGGATAAGCAACAGGGGAGGCGAAGCCCAGAAGTCTTACAGCACAGAACTTTCAAGGCAGGAATATAAGCTGCTATGGCCGTGCAGGTTCCTGACAGCAGCAGGCTATGCTCTAGTGACATACAGCGCTTTTCCTTGAGAGTGGAGTTCAGTGGTAACCCTGCCTAGAAGGTCAGGGAGTTGTCGTGTACAATACCGAGCTCCAGACAGCTGAAGACAAAGGAGTAGATCCCGAGCCTACCATGGTGGGCAAAATGGCAAGAGAAGCAGCACAGCTAAGACAGTGCCTTCCAGGCTTGTTGCCTAGTGACTGAATCTGTGAAATTGATGCAGTAGGAGTCTTCGCCTCTCCTTGTGTTCCATTTCTAGGTAATAGTCTTAAATCTTTAAAGACTCCATATGGCAGGTTGGAGGACCAGGTTAACGTGGTTGTGGGTGAGCAGCTCCTGCACATGAATCCACGTCTCCTTGATTCCTGAAATAGAGTAACCCAGCACTCTCTGGAATTACTCTAGGACCCCCCTCAGTCCAAAGGCTGGGAGAAGGGACCATTGTTAGGGGAGTGTTTGTGGTCTTTGAAATTCCTCGGAAATCAAAGTTGAGGCCTCTGGGTGAGCAGTGTAGGTTAAGTAACTGCGGATACACCCTATGGTACCAATGTATCCCCTCTGTGCACAGCAGTGTGGAAGGAGGGGTATTACAGAGTAGTCAGCTCAGCTTTGTAATGTGGGTTAGTTCATATATGCAGAAACCCCAAGCAATGATAACAGCTATACTTTCAAAAGCCTTCTAATACCTCATCCAAAAGGATTAGAAAGCTGGTGTATTTGCTTAATTGCATGCCCTGACTCTCGAGCACTGATTTTCTTTCTTTAGATCAGATGAGAGGTTTGCAGCACTGCCTGCTCTGATTGGTGCAGCAGCTCACCGCTGTCAAATTTAATGCTAATGAAGGAGAGAGGGAGCAACCTGATGATAGGAGCCTACTACAGCCCTTTGCATCCATGTTTTTAATCTTATAACTAATGCCATATTAGATTAGGAATTAGAATGTGGAATCGTTTCCTGTAAGTTGGAAAGCTCACACTGTCAGCAAACAGAAGTTTCCCAGCAACTTTGACTTTGATTCTCCAGTATTAGCATAATGTTGCCACATCTTGGTTTGTACATACTTAAGGGAGGAAATAGCTTCAATTGAATCTAAATATTAAAACTTGTTGATGACTGCAGCTTTGAAGATGTAAGTCGTGGTTGCTTGCTGCCTGAAAACAAATGTCCAAGTGGAAAAAGGCCATCCTGATTAATGTGTAGATTTTTTCATAGAGTGGGTAAGTGCAGGGAGAAGTATATCTAAGCCTGATGGTTTTCCCCATCTCCATTGCACAGAGACTGTTCTATTGTTGTCTTGTCTGCTGACACATGTGCTTTCCCTGGCCCTGTGGGTACAGGGTGTGGTTTGTTTTTAGCTTACAAAGAATTTCTAGTCATCTGGGTGTGGGGAGCATTTTTCATAATGTTCTGGCAAAACCACCTCTGCTGCTCTTGGTGGCATCACTGAATATTTGCTGCAACCTAAAACAGCTGGAATCTCATCCTGTGAGCGCAGATGCCAGCAATTCCCTGTTTGGGTAAAAACTGGAACATAGTAAGCAAATACTGTGGTGAAAACGTTGAGACTGAATAAAGTAACGGGGGATTTAATTCTTCTCTTGCCTTGAGGCTTTTCTGCAGCAATGGTGGCAACTTCTAGATATTCTGTCTGAGGTAGGTTGGCGAATTGCTGCTCCTTCTGTTCTTGGGAGTGAAGCAATCTTCCAGGAGCCCTGTTTGTACCAGGGGAGTGCTAACAAGAGCTTGGTTGTTGCTGACACCAGTGCAGCCCTGTTACTGTTATCACGGTATCTGACAAGCTGCTGACTGCCATCAGCACTTTCAGCACCCTCTTGGCCAGCTCTTCTATGAACAGTGTTTAAATGGCACACTTAAAATAATAGCAACCCATCCACGATGCTTCCAGGACTGTTGGTGGGACCAAGCCACTACTGCAAGAACTCTTCATCTGTCGAAGCAGAAGCTTCCTGCAGGACCTCCATCTCCCTGGCCAGGCTGGTGTTGGTGCAATTTCACCATGCTGCAGTACGTGTTCCCGCAGCTGCCCAAAGACCTGGACCAAAAGTGAGATTGACTGGTGGGATTGGAGGATGGTCACTGAGCTGAAAGGGACATGTGGGGAAGTACTGCAGAGTAACGTTGCTATTGGCAGCATGGTAGGTAGACAAATTCTTTCCTAGAAGGCAAGAAGTTGGGTTGTTGCACGCTGCAGGGTTTCAAAGTGCAGGCAATAAGCTGCATTTGAGCACCATGTGTCTCCTTTCATGTGAACAAGTGCTTGAGAATGACTTCGTGCTTTAGAGGTCATCAACTGCTAAAATAAGTCTGGGCTGCTGTTCTTTGGCATGGACGAGAACAGACTTGGGTTATCGAGCAGTCCTGCATGGGTTTCTAGCCATGTGTTTTTTGACTGGGTGTAACTTCGAGAAAGTGTTAAGATTCCCTGGATTTCCACAGTGACACAAGTTGAAAGCATCTGCAATGCCATCCTCTGAATGAGAGTAGTGTGGCATTGCCTGAAGTGAAGTGATGTCAAGCAGGAAGGAGTGTTTTGTGTGATGCATAATTAGTGTGTAGAACCTACCTCTGCAGGATATACTAGAAACTCAGAGAAAAACTAATAAGAGCTGCTTAATTACACTAGCTTTCCTAAATACTTTAATGCTAATACTCTAGGTGCACTTGGAAGTGGCTGTAGTAGTGGATGAAGAGAGGATTCTCAGTCACTTGTTATTAGAGCAGTGTCTCCTCTAAATACCTATCCCTGGTTGTTGCAGCTTGCTACTTCACGTAGCATCAATTGCTTCTGACAGCGATGGATTAATGTCCCCAGTGGAGAAGGGAAGCAGCCTGCAACACGGTGGCACTGGCTAATTCATACCTGGTTCGTGTATGTGCTACATCCACCTGTATGCTGCCTCTGTCCTTCTGAACAAAGCTCCAAGTGGTGTTGGAACAGGGAGAGGTGTGAAGGCTGCTCAGTGCTCTGTGTGACAGCAGTGCTGCAGCAGCCAGCTTGGGCAAGTGCTCCCGTCAGTGCTTCTCTGCGTATGTTGGCTGTGGTCTTGGATGTCCTGCACAGCTCTTGCTCTTCGTGAGGCCTTTCTAATACATCCAGGGCTGCTGAGCCAAAACTGGCCCAGATACAAGCTTCAGTGTGCGGCCTGCTGTAACAGGCTCCTCCGGCCCCTCAGTGAAGGCATCATTGTTTCTAGTCACCACAGTTGGCCTTTAAAAGGAAGGAGAAATGAGGTCTGCAATAAGTGCTGTTCCTGGAAGTGTTCTTTATGGAAAGCAAGACTCCATATGCATCTTAAAGCACTTTCTCTCTCCCATTTTGCTAGCAGATCAGTCTAGTCTCTCCGTTCTCTCTGCAGGACTCTCGGGAAAGGACTCGCTGCAGTGCTTTCTTCCCTCTGCCCACGATGGCTCTCAGCTGGGGCAGAGCCACTGTGTTGCTGCTGTGATGGGAAAGATCCTGTTCACATGGATATGAGAGGGGGTGGGAGTGACACATTAAAAGCCAAGCTCAGCTTCTGTTGCTGCAAGCTTTCTATGCTTGTAAAAAAAAAAAAAAAACCTACTGTGGGGTTAGGATTGTGCTGGCACTGCTCTAGCTGCTGCTGTCTGCTCTGCTTGTTGAGCTGTCCTGCACAGCTGGGGACTTGATTGGGAAGTGGTTGTGCTGTGGTTGTGGGGGAAGGCAACTCTTTGCAAGCCTGCAGGCTCACCTTTTTAGGCTTGTTTGGTCCAGGCAAGACAGGCAGTGGAAGGAATCAGCTGGTGTCTCCATTGCTGCCCAACCCATGCAGGACAAGCTGGCAGGACAGATGCTTGGTCACCCCTTTGCTGCTGCCTGGGAGCCTGCTGAGGCTCTGGTGTCTTCTGCTGTGCTGGCTGAATTTGTAGAGGAGGACCCTGGCCCAAGAGGATAGAATCCTTGGTAGAGCTTGTGGGGATGTGGATGGGTGAGCAGAGCCCAGGAGAGGCAATGGGGATGTGGGGACTGGGCATCTGGTCCTGCCTGAGCTGGAGTTCTGCCTCTTCTGACACCATGCATGTGGCATTTCACTTCTTAGTGATGTCTCAAGGCAGGGCTGTGGCTTTTTCCCAGATTCTTTGTGCTTATTAATAAATTAACAGCTTGGGGGTTGTAAAAAAACAAAAAAAAAAGCTCCCTTACAATGCTGCCCTGTGCTAGTTGGGTTGGAGACTGCCTGACTGCACAGTCCAGATGGAGAGCCTTCTGCATGTGCATCTGCAGAGCAGGGTGGAGTTGTGTATTGCTGCTCTTACTTGCTTCAGAAACCTGTCCCGAAAATTACTTTGGGGAGGGTGGGGAGAAATTACAATGACACTTCTGACACAAATAGAAGCCCCAGTAATAGTTACTGCAGATGGGTTTGGGAGTGTCTGTGGCTGGTGTTCTCTGCAGCATGTGTTGTCCTGACAGTAAACTGCTGTAGCAGTCGGTGGCCAAAATCAGTCCGAAGTCCAACTGTGCAAGATGCGGTATTTTTAAACCCCCAGCGTTCCTGGATGGTGTCATCTAATGCTTTATACCTCTTCTTAAATTTGTGACCTTCTATAAGTGGCTGCCTTTTTCTTAAAAGGGAAGGGGAAAAAAAACCTGCCTTCCCAGTGAGGCAGTTCTTGGTGTACAAGTACTTATTGTAACTTCTCTGCTTCAGTATTGATGTCAGTTCCTAATAAGAGCATCTCCAAGGTGCTCAGACCTCTGGTACATTGAAAAATCCAAAGCCCCTAAGGTAGAGATCACAGCCCTCTTAGCGTTCCCTTCACTGACTGAACATCTGCTCCTCCTGCAAAATACCAGGGACTACTCATCTCACCAGAGGTCTGAAAATGTATTGCAGTACTGTGTGGTGACTTGTGCCATCCTGCCTGCCCTCCTTTAGCTGCCTCACCCTGTGCCTGCTGTGCCAGCACAGCTGCTCCTTGCTGTTAACTAATGCCCCTCTTCACCCTGGAGGCATCTCCGTCATGGCTGGGCAGAACACAAGTGGTTGTACAGAGCATTCTGTGGCGGTTCTGGATAGAAGCGGTACCTTTAGTCCAGAAATAAGCGGCTGATATCAAATAAATACCTGCCAGAAATGCTGTCCAGTCAGCTTAGCGCTAGAGATTTGCAAGGATGCTGTGACCAAGGTGGGTATTGAACCAGGTGCTGAGTCTCTGCAATGTCTGTGCTTGCTTGGCCAGAAAGTATTGTCCCAGCTAGGAAGCAGAGACCTCTTTGTGTGGGTCTGACTTTATTATTGTAGCTCTAGCAAATGTGGTGGTGTTTGCTGCTTAGTGGTGAGGAGACAACTGCTAGCTTCTTGGGCTGACCTGTGGTTGGGTTCAGAGGAAGTATTTCTCATGCCTTAAAGCTCAAAAGTTATTTTTCTTTCTGCAAAAAAAAAAAAATAAATAAAAAATATGCCAAGTAGCAGAAATTCTACTGGCCCCTGGCAGCAGTGAGCTGGGATATGCATCAGGTGTGTCCATGGTGTGATGGTGAGTGCTCCTGCAGGAAAGCACCATCTGTGTGGGAAGAACAGTGCTGTTAGGGCACATCTGGTTGATGCACGTTCATCTCACGGGTGAGGTAAGGCTTGTGTGAGTGGAAATAGCCAGTTTCTGCTGCTGTTTGGGTCCGGAAAAGTGACTTGGGCACAAACTGAACTGATGTCTGGTTGTCTCCCAAAGCTGCTGCTGGTAACAGCTGCTGTGTGATGGAGCAGGGAGCTGGGGTGTGACCTTCAGCTGGTTCTTCCTCAGGATGAGGTGCAAGGGATGAACCTACTGCCCTTCACCTCTCCTTGACCTCAGCTGCAGATACAGCTTCACTCCCCATGGCCTTTTTGGTTGCGTTCCCTGGTGTTGCAGTAATGTTGCATCTGTCTGGGTGTCCCAGCAGTGCTGGTGCTCTGCTCCAGGGCTGGCTTGAGGGGGTGCCCGCTGCCTGGGAAGAGATGGGGCAGTGCACAGCAGCCCCAGACCTCACTGCATCTGTCCTGGAAGCAAGTGTAGTGGTGGAAGAAGCAGTGGTGTGGTGGCGGCCACCTTGCCCTGGCTGCAGTTCAGATGCATGCAAGCACTCTGTGGGGCTCAGTGCTCTATCTACAGAGCTGTGTCATGGCCAAGGCCTGAGGATGAAGGAGGTGATTGTGGGGGGGAACATGAGCTTGGGTTTCTCTAACCTCCTCCAGAGCAGCATTCTGGGTATGTGCAGGCTGTTGTGTGCATGGCATTAAGCAGGGGCTATAATGCATGCCTGGTGGTGCTTCCTCCCAGATGTCTGCATACAGCTCCTGATGGTCACTGAGCATCACCTGGTGCATGTGCTGTCAGCTGAGTGGAGACCACAGCCAGGGTTATCTGCATGATTACACAGTGACAGCAGCTACAACAAGGAAGGCTGGATGGAGCTGGTTGGGTGCCGAAGGAGTTGCTCCTGATGA
Source organism: Aythya marila (assembly GCF_965140915.1). Taxonomy (NCBI): domain Eukaryota; kingdom Metazoa; phylum Chordata; class Aves; order Anseriformes; family Anatidae; genus Aythya; species Aythya marila. The sequence continues at coordinate 8,948,957 of NC_139057.1, forward strand.
TCTGAGAGCTTCCAAAGGGCCTGCTGTGGATGTAGTGGCTGCTGGGGAGCCTGAGCAAGAACTCTGCTTCCCACGCTGCTCTTCTGGCCTGGTCACTGTCAACTGCTCGTTTTCTTCTCAGGCACTTATTTTATTCTATGTAGTGTGGAGATTTTCTTTTTTTTCAAAGATTGCTACTGCTAAAATGGACAAATGGGAAGCACTGAAGGAGGAGGCATTTACAGCCTTTCCACAAACAACATATTTAAACAAGCATAGTCACTTAAGTTTGCTTTCCAGGAGTGTGGCTTTGTTTAAGTAGTGTAAGTCTTCTGTAAAGGCAGTCACGTGTTCATTTGAGGAAATGGGAATTGTCATGTGAAGGTGCCCATCTTGTCTAGATGGAAATATTTTCCTGTTGATTAGTAAAGGTACCTAGATTTCTCTTCGTGCCAATTTAAGTATCTTCATCAGTTGGCAAATCTTCACCTGTCTCAATAGGGGAAATGTTTCATGACCTATAATCTGGTGAGATGGATGGAGAGGGCTTTAAACTGGGATTGGGGGAGGAGGGGTATGCCATTAGGAGCACTGAGGTTAAGCCAAGGGATCGGCTGGCACCATCTGAGGTGGAGGCTCATGGAGCATCTGTGCTGCTCTGGGGAGCAGTGAGGCTTCAGGAGCACGTCTGAAGTGCTTGTATATCCATGCACGCAGTATGAGAACAGACATGATGAACTGGAAGCTCTGGTCCTCTCCCAGATGATATCACTGATAGTAGTGGGATTTGGTGGGATGAGCCCCATGGCTGGATACTTGGTAAAGATGGTCACCCAACAAGTAGGGATGAGGAAAGGGAGGCATTTAATGCCTTTTTTCCCCCTCTGTTTTTAATATTGTTAATACTAGTAATAGATCCTGTGGTGCCTGGTCTCCAAAGCTGGAGGACCATGAGTGGGGGAGCAGTGCTTTCCATCCAAGATGTTAAGGGCCTTGAAAGCATCTGGAGGAGGGCAACAAAGCTGGAAAAAGGGCTGGAAGGCCTGTCCTGTGAGAGAGGCTGAGGGCACCTGGGTGGTCCAGGCTGGAGGAAAGGAGGCCAAGAGGCGACCTCGCTGCTCTCTGCAGCTTCCCAAGGAGGTGCCGGTCTCTGTCCCCTGGGGACCGATGGCAGGATGTGCGGGAAGGGCACAGAGCTGTGCCAGGGTCAGACCGGGCATCAGGAAAATAGTCTGGACTGTGAGGGTGGCCAGGACTGGACGAGGCTTCCTAGCAAGGTGGTTAATGAAGTGTTCAACCCTGTCAGTGTTCAAGAGGCATTCGGACAATGCATTTGGACAATGCCCTCGTTACCAGGCCTTAACTTTCAGGTAGCCCTGAAGAGGTCAGGCAGTTGGACTAGAGGATCTTTGAAGGCCCCTTCCACATGAGCTGTTCTAAAACAGACCAGTTTCTGGTCAGCTTCTATACGGTCCAAATACAGTTTCAGGTAGGCCTGTGTGCTGTGGCCACTGTCTCAAGGGCTAGAAAGACTTTGCTTAAGCACAAGAATAAGGTCTGAAGAGATCGCTGTGAACCATAAAATCAATAAAAATCTGTATTGTGTTCAGTAGCAATTGTTAGTGGGAATCATTTTTACTTGGACTTCCTACAAATAAAACATCCTGCAGTTCATTATAGTTTTAGCTTTGAAGTATTGTGCAAGTTCATGAAAGTAGAGGTCAGACTGTTTGGAATGTGCCTGTTCTGGTTCTATTTGCTATTGAAAACCACCTCTAAATGTATGTGCTCCTTAAGTCCAGAGACGTGACTAAAACCTATGGGCTTAATGCAGCTGAGGATTCTTGTTTGCTGTAATATTATTAAGATGTTTCATTTAAATGGCAAATGAACTTGTAGTGGGAGAGATTTGGGAACACACTGCCTCAGGCATGGGGAAATGAGGTCATTTCTTCAGATCTTCCCATGGAGAAAGGGGATGATGCACAGGGCAGGAAAGCGATAGCAATCTGAGCCCTGCTACAATTGAGGGAGCTCTAACTTGTCATCACAACTGACTGTGGCTTGCAGCTTTTGAGATGATTTAATAAAAATGAGGATGGCTTGAATGGGTCTTCAAAGCCATGGGAATGATTATAAATACCACCTGGCTGTATTGAATCAGCAATAGCAACAAAAGAACTGCACTTCATGCCAGACACACACTTGACAGCAATTTCAATGTTTAAATCTAAAACCAAATACCTTGGCTAAGATCTTGGCAGTGCTGCAGGTACTAAACAGGTAAGCACTGCCTCGTGGTATTTAAACAGGGGCCTCTTAAAGCAGTTCTGGATTTAATATTTTATGACTCCTGTGCCTTAGTCTCTCAAGATGCAGTTCCCTGATTGTGCAGGAGAAGGAGAGGATCATGGCATGCTCAACTGTTCTTGAGGGTCAGGAATGCCTGTCCAGGCTCTGAAAGTGCATCTCTTCTGCCTGAGGTGAAGTCAGTGGGTATTGCCCAAGCCTTCAAGAGCAGCAGGTAATGTCGTGAGGAAGATGTTAACTTTCATACATAATGCTTTCTAAAAACAGCTACACAAGGAAGACTATAAAAAGACTGCTCCCCCAACAAATCAATCATCCACATCAGCTATGAATTCAACTTACTTAGGAGTTCCTATGGGCAGGATATTTAACTGGAAGCTTAAGCAAAACTTCAACATTTCTGGTTCTTCTGTGCCTTTTTGTGGTGTGGGCTGATGTTCACAAGCAAATTTAGCTGATGGTGCTGTACACAATGGGCAAACAGAGTGAAATGTATACCTGACCAACTGCCTGTATGGATTGCAGCTCCACATAACATCACAAATCTCTGGAGGGTTTTTAAATACCGTAGGTTATGACCTCCAGCAGCTCAAGAACTGATACCTGGTGGGATTGATCTCTAAGAGTCCATGTGGGCGTGCTGCCTGCTCTTGGTGCAGCAGTATCTCCCTTACAGAAGCAGCAGGTGGCACTTGGTTTCCTCACGGCATCCTTTCGGCTTCTCATCTCTTCCCATGGACTGAAGAAATGTTGAAATGTGGTTCAGAATTGCATTGAAGGAGAAGGGAGCTGCTTTAGGTGTTTACCCAACTTCGGCTTTTGAAACCCATTTTAGCTAAGGTGTGGTTTCTGGGTTTGCAATCAAAAGTCTGTGCTTTAGGGTTGCAGAGGGCTTCAGTGGGATTTATTTCCAACTGTGCTCATCAAGGCATTCTGAGGAAGATCAGGAGACTTGAAGAACTGTGTTCCTTTCATTTGCATGAGGTCTTAAGAGCCATAAACTCCTCTAAGTTGCAATCAATTCTCACTACACTTATATTAACGGGGCATTTTGTGGCTGGTGTGATGGGATTCCCTATTTCACTGTGCCCGTCAGCTGGCCAGGACAGTGCAAAACCATCCCCTGGAACAAAAGTTGCTTCTTTGTTCCATATATACAGCACCACAAACAGTATTCTTACTGCCTGTAGGTAGATGGAAGGCTGAATTTATATTCCTGACCCTGAATACCACCTGTCTTTCTCAGGAAACTCTACTGCTGCCTTCTGTCTGACGTGCTACCCTCCCCTTGTTTTTCCTAGCTGCACTATTCAATACCAGATAATTGATTAACTTTCCTAAGTGTTACATACAGCCCTGTGGGCATAAACTGCAGCTGGGAAATTCAAGCTGTGCTAATCCATAAACACGGCAGCAAACCACCAAACCACTCCCTTGGGTTCTGCCCCTGCCCGCTGGTGTCACAGAGGCTCTCTGTGAGGTGACACGGGGCACGCTGTGGCTGAGTGCCAGGTGCAGAATGGTAAGGATGTGTCAGGTGGGTATTTTTAATTGGAGGGTCATGCGGGCGGGCTTTCTCCTCTTCCCCTTGGGGTGGTTTTTGCTTGTCTTAGCTGCTACAGCCTCCTGGTACATGTGGCAGCATCAGCTTCCTGCGTTTTGGTGGCATAGAGTCACAGAAGGGCTTGAGGTGGAAAGGACCTCAAAGACATCCAGTATCAACCCCCTGCCATAAGGATGCCACCCACTAGATCAGGTTGCTCAGGGCCTCATCCAGCCTGGTCTTGAACACCTCCAGGGATGGGGCATCCACAGCCTCTCTGGGCAACCTGTGCCAGTGCCTCACCACCCTCTGAGTGAAGAACTTCTTCCTAACATCCAATCTAATTCTTCCCTCTTTCAGTTTAAAACCATTCCCCCTTGTCCTATCGTTATCTACACAAGTAGAGCCCTTCTCTGTCCTTTTTATAAGAACCCTTTAAGTGCTGAAAGGTCATAAGGAGGTCTCCTGGAGCCTTCTCTTCTCCAGGCTGACCAGCCCCATCTCTCTCAGCCTTTCTCCATAGGAGAGGTGCTCCAGCCCTCTGACCATCTTAGTGGCCCTCCTTTGGACCCACTCTAATAGCCCCACATCTTTCTTGTGCTGGGGGCCCCAAAAGTGGACACAATGCTCCAGGTGGGGCCTCACCAGGGCAGAGCAGACACAATCTCCTCCCTCCCTTGCTGTGCTCCAGCAGGCAGCAGTGAGCTCAGCACCTGAGCACAGGCTGCTTTCACACTCCCTAGCGCATGTCTGGAGCTGAACTTTCTTCCTCCACTTGCCAGAGCAGTCACCAGAGAGTCATCCTGCGTGAGCAGGTGTATGTGCAGATGAGCTATTTCACCACGCACCCAAGAGGCTGTTCAGGTGTACAGCTGGGGGGGAATGCTCTCCTGGCTGTGCTGACATGAGCACTGCACCAATCTGACCTCGTGGCTGTGTAGGTGCAGCCAAGAGTTTGTCCTGAGAGAGCAGAGCAGGCAAACATCTGTAACAGTCAAGTTTTAACTTGACCAGGTTTACAGCATACTGAAGGAGGTGTTGGGATGTCCAGCAGGGATCATGGGGAAAGAGGAGGCAGTCCTGCAGTAGCTGGTGCTCTAGCATCCCCCTGCCTCCTGCTGAGCTGGCAATTCAAACGCATGACAAACAAGATGCAGAAAAGCAGCGCTGTGTGCAGAGGTCGGCTCTGTGCTGCCCTTCAGCCTGTACAAGTGGTGCCATCTGATCTAGGGTTTCTGCTGAACTGAGCATCCCAGGGGTGAGACTGATTGAAGACAGTTCTGACCTAGCATTGCTTGAGCATCTGCAAGTCCCGCTGCCGCCCTGCTGTATGAGTTTGCACCCTGCTGAGGAAGGAGGTGGTGTGGGAAGGGAATGCTGATACTGCTGGAGCCATCAGTTAGCAGGGACCTTGCAGTGCAGGGGCACGCTGTTACATGACTGACCCATTGGCTCGAAGATGCGTGTAGCTGTGTTTTGGCCCATAAATTTAACAAGTTGCAGCGTTTGTATCTGACCTTCTAGGAAATGACTGTGGGTGGTTCTTAAAGTGCATAATAAGTTCCTGTCCCAGCTGGACACACAGCAGCTGTGGGCTCAGGCTGCCCTGGGCAGTTTCTGTGGCTTGTGCCAACACAAGGAATAGTACCAGGAACAGGTCAGGCTGAATTGTCCTGGATATATTTCAGCTGCGTGGCTCCCTGTTGCATGGCCCACAAGGCTGCAAGAGGGACTCATGTCAGAAGGTGGTGTGGGGGCTGGGATGAGCAGTTAGGAGAGGTCCTGCTCTTGTGGCCATCAGGATGCTGCTCAATTTGTTCTGGACTTCTGTGTATTAAGGGCAGGAGGGAGCAGCTATTAGCTCTGTCGTTCTGAGTTCCTGTTTGGATTCACGCTGAAAGGCAGCCTGTTTGGCAGCCTCACGGGCTCCCTAGTTCTCCTGTAACAGCAGGACCATTACAGGGCTTCTCAGCATCTTCAGGCACATAAATACTTCTGGAAACATAGATCTCCTTCTCTGTAACCCCTACCTTTTAGCTCCCTTTGGAATGGAGCTTGCAGCTATTAATGTGGTAGATGTGGGCATGTGTAACAAGTCAGCAGTGCACAATGTGTAGCTGTGCAATTTTGCTGCAGAGGATGTGGCTGTGCTACTGGGGGTGCCTGGGAGGGGCTCTGACCCCATCAAAGATTGATGCAGGCCCCGGGGCACCCTGCAAGTGCTTGCAGCAGCAGTTGACTACACAGGGACATTTCTGCAGAGAAAAAGGAGTTGTGAGGCTCAGGTCACCCGAAACATCACTTCCCACACCTGTACGCAGTTCTGATCAGGTTCATTCATTGCTTCTCACTTATTAGTGCTGAAACTACTCAAGAAACAGAGAGCATCCTGTGATGGGCTGAGCCAGAATTGTTCATGGCTGTGTCCAATTACCCTAAAAAAAATATATATATCTCTCTCAAATGTGCTATTGTGAGCTCCCTGGGGCATGCAGGCCGTGTGGTTTGTTGGAAGGTGACGTTGGGAAGCAGCAGCAGGACCTGCCCTCACAGTCCCCAGGTGGATGGAGGACTCCTGACCTGCTTCTGATCTGGTGCTTGATTTATTAATGTGCCAGTGGCTACTTGGAGGGTGGAAATGATGCAGTTGTCATCAGTATTGTATAACGACAGCGATCTGTGAGGTATCTCTATCTGTGAATTGATGGCTGGGATTGCCATGCGAGGACAAAGGATGGTGCGGGCCTCTCATTATTATGAGGAAGATTGTTAGCTTATTTGACAAGCTGCTCAGCCCGCAAAGGGGCTCGGAGGCAATGGCAGGAGGGGGAGTCCATGTAAAACCCTGCTGGGCTACTGCTAGGCTCATTCCAGGGGCCACCAGCCCATCGCAGCTCCATCCATGTGAGCTCAAGGAGTGTGGGGGCACACAACAGCGGGGGGGAACCCAAAGCGAGGTCTCCTGGGGACGGGGCTCTCCTAGAAGAGCCACCAGCCCGGTAGCCAGGCCCAGCACCATGAGTTCTCTGGGTCTTGTGGGCCAAGGGGGTTGCTGCCAAGGGGTCCGACGCGTTCTGGGGGCACAGAGGTTTGCCGTGACATAGGACTTGCTAGACCAAAGGTGGGATAAGGGCAGGGATTTGGGAGATCTGATCGAGAGTGAGATCTGATCCCCAGGGCTGTGTGCTTGCTGGGGAAGGCCAGCCCAGGTGAGCCAGGGAGTTGGCGACGAAGCCTTGGGAACAAGGGGATGAGGCGGGCCTGGAGCGAGAGCACGCGGTCCTGTGTAGGTGTGATGGACTGTGCTGCAGCTGGGGTGGTACCTCAGCATCAGGCTCAGATCCGGGGATCCAGAGGCCATCCAGTGGGCAGATAAAGTGAGCCCAGCTGCTGGAGGGTCCACCTTGATAAGGCCACTGCTGCTGTCACCTGTTTGTTTAGTTGCTCCTGTCTGATGTGTGGCCGTGTATATATACGTATGTAGTCGATGTGTTTTCTGTGTGTGCTCACACTGGGAGCACATCTTCAGCCTCGATACTGGTTGGACCTGGGGATGTGGAGCAACACTGCCTGGCCTGTCTCAGGCTGTAGGATCCAGCACGATGTATTTTGCTGTAAATGCATAGCAGATAGTGTTTGTTTTTTGTTTTTTCTTTTTAAGGTACTTCACAAATGTTCATTCCTACCATCAACATCTAATACACTTTATGGCTTCTTTCCATTTTTATAGGAAAAACCACCACCCTGATCCAGACACTGAAATTTGTCAACTGATGGGACAAAGAGCTGAGACCCTTGGCTGTACTAGGACACTAAAACATAGTGCTTAGCCAAACAGAATTCCCCCACCGTGGAGGCTTATATTTGCTAAACCTTGTAGCATCCTTGGGAGGCTTCTCTGTACTTCTTCTCTGCTTCTAGCCTTTCACCCATCATGGAATTCCTTTTGACTTCTTTTGCAAGCTAGCTCTGGCTCTGCCTTTTGCTTCCCAGTATGCTTTGGTGTGGGTTACCCGGTGTGAGTTGCTGGCTGTAGGCTGTTGCTGCATTTTTGCCTCCAGCTTCTACTTGGAGGCTCTTCTTGGATGTTGTGACTGACCTGCTTTTTCTTTCTCTTTTACTGTGTTTCTCCCTCTCTCTCTCCCTCTCCCTCTCTCTCCAATCTGTCTCTTGCATTCTCCGTTCTTCCCACCTCCGTCCCTGCAGGTTCATCATGCCTAGTGGCATATAAAAAGACTCCACCTCCTGTCCCACCTCGGACCACATCAAAGCCGTTCATCTCTGTCACTGTGCAGAGCAGCACTGAATCAGCGCAGGACACCTACCTGGACAGCCAGGACCACAAGAGCGAGGTGACCAGCCAGTCAGGGCTGAGCAATTCTTCAGACAGCTTGGACAGCACCAGGACACCCAGCGTGACACGGGGCAGTGTTGTGACTCCAGCAAGAGACACTCCAGAATTACCACAGAAAAATGCAACCTTGAAAAGTGACAAAGGGACTCTGACTAACGAAGAGCCTAAAGTGGAAAACGTCCCCAAGAGAAAGCTGTCGTCTATAGGAATACAAGTATGGAACAGTTTTGTTTTCCTCTGTGTCCTAAGGAATGTCCTTAGCCCATCCATTTAGCGTGTGCATTTTGTGTGACCAGGTGCGCATCTGAACTCACCTCAAATAGCAAGAGAATAGCTTGTCAGACTAACTTCCCATGTTCCTGGGGTGAAATACAGCAGAAGCTGTTCATAGCAGACCAGAAAGGAATAAATTATTTTAGTACAAAATTAAAACACTTCATAAAGCAGTGGGGCCCTGTTAACCAAGTGTCTCTCTAAAGAGGCCTTGTACTGCTAGTACACCTGCGGGTGACCCTGTGCTCTGTATTGTATTACATAGTGTCAGTCTGCTCCTTGTCCCTCATGTTTTTTGGGACAACTTTGAGTGGTGGGCTGTCCTACTTGCTGTCTGTGTGGTGTGGGCTGCTGCAGTGTGAGTTGGTCCCAGGGCTGTAGGCATGCCAGGAGCACTTCCTTGGTGGCTGGCTGCGCCAGTGGGTTGCTACTGCTCCTGCTGGAAGCACTTAACTCTGTGGAAACTGGTGGTAATGAGCTGTAGGTTATACAGTCAAATGAGATCCCACCGAGTAGCATAAACCCATGCTTTTATCCAGCAAGGGTTATCATCTGCGATTGTCAACCTTTTCTTGAGAACAGATTTCCCAGGTACAGGTGACTGGTCCCTGCAAGCAGTGTTTCTGTCCCAAAGTGCTGGCTCCGTGCTGTGGGTTATAACCTGCAGGTGGGACCTGGGGCACTCGGGCAAGTCCGAATGTAGGAGCTGGGCCAGGCTTCTTCGTGTGGCTAGGAGGGCAAAATGTGTTAAAAGAGCAGTAAGCAAGAGAAGTTGCATTGGAGATGCTGACTTCTCTCCTCTTCATTTTCTGAGATGGTTCCTAGCCTACCTGCCCTGCAGCTGGATTTCCTTTCTAAAACCTTCTAAGCCTCTTATCCAGGGCTATGGAAGGTGTCAGTCCCTGGGAGAGAGGAAGCTGGGTTTTGCTGTCAGCCTTAATCAGATCACTGCCCTCTCAGGAAGCTCCCTGGTCTCGGCCAGTCTCTCACCCACCACATGCAGATGCTGCTCCCTTGGGCACACACAGCCCTTCCCCAGCCACTGCTGTGCAAACAGCAGCAGATGTTAGAGCCAGGTGCCCTCAGAGCAGCCACCTAGCAGCAGTCCTGGTGCTCAAGTGGAGGCAAACACGAGCAGCAGCCTCGCACCTCTTCTAGCACAGCCCTCCAGTTGACGTGTGGTGTCTGCATGCTGTGTGTGTGTGTGTGTGTGCAGCAGCCCTCCCGGTCTACTACTGTGAATTCCAGCAGCAAGTTCTTGTGTCTGTTTTTGTCTGTATTTTTTTGTTCAATAAGGTTGACTGCCTTCAGCCAGTGGCAAAAGAGGAGCCTCCTCCACCAGCCACCAAATTCCAGTCCATCGGGGTACAGGTAGAGGACGAGTGGCGGTAAGTGAAAGACGCAGGCTTTTGCAATTCTTACTCTTTTCTTTTAAATTGCTCTTCCCTCTAGTTTTGCTTAGGCCTTCTCCTTCTCCCGTTCTTTGTTCTAATGCAAGTGGGGTAGAATGGGGGCCCGTGGAGAGCTCTTCCTCTGCAGCACACACCGCTGAAAACAGCACTTGTTCTGTAAACAGCCAAATCAATGGGGGTTCGAAATAAAATAAAAAGTCCAAGATGTAATTATAGATGTTCATCAGTCCTCTCATCTGAATGGCCTATTGCAGTAAGCAGGCAACCTTATAATTCTGTCTGTCTGAATGTGTGGTGTGTGTTTGTGTGTGAGGAGGGGCAGGGGAAAGCTCAGCTGCAGCCTTAATAAACAAATGCATTTCATTGTTGATGTGTGCAGCCAGCCCCGTTGTGTTCTGCTATTTAATACGTTTGCTTCTGATCTCTCTAGAAACAATCACTCTCGCAGTATGTCCTCCAAACAGGACACAGACTCTGACACGCAGGAACCTAATAACTCTATCTGTAAATCATCTGAGAGAAGTGTTGCTGAGTGCCCCCAACACAACAACTCTGTTAGTGTTGATACTAGTACCAGGCAACCAGCCAAGCCCTCACAGATGAAGAGAAACCTCTCCTATGGAGATAACAGTGACCCAGCCCTGGAACCTTCCTCTCTCCCTCCTCCTGACCCTTGGCTTGAGACATCCTCCACCTCGCCATCAGAACCCATACAGCCAGGAGCCTGCCGGCGGGATGGGTACTGGTTTCTGAAGCTGCTTCAGGCAGAAACAGAACGTTTAGAAGGCTGGTGCCGCCAGATGGACCAGGAGACCAAAGAGAACAATCTCTCTGAAGAAGGTAGGTGCTGCCAGCCTCTGGATGCTAACCTGGAGCAGCCTAGCAGCTCTTCCTTTGAGAAAGAATTCAAGCCAAGTATTGGGTTAGCTTTCTGTGGTTAGCTGGCTGATTGCCACAGGGTAATGGCGAAACCTGGAGGTGAGGGTGGGACAAGAAGCAGTCTGTTCTTGGAAAGGATAGGATAGGAAAGGATAAGGCAACTTTCTCTAGCAGATTGGGTAAGAAATAATACTAAGATGCAGTAGAGAAGACTTCAGAAGCTGCCATCATCCACTGACAAGTCAAAACAGCTGAAAGCTTGACTAAATTGCTTTTAGGGAGGCTGTGAGGTCTTTGTCCCTGCCTAACCCATTGTAGCTGAGTAGACAGGTGAAAATCTACTTGGTGGTGGGGCAGAAGGAACTGTGACTGCTGAGCCTGCCTAATTGGGCTTGTCTTAACAGCCAAGAGGAGGGTTCTTCATACAGGAACACTGTAATGAATTCACACTAAATACGCCAAAAGTATGTATACAGGAAACATAAGGCCACTTGACTTTATTGGGTTCAGCCCAGTTGGGCTTGTTTCATTATTTTAAAATGAGATAGCAAAAATTGTATTGTTTACAATTAAAATCATGCCTAGATGCGTACAGAGTGACAAAAGCGGCTACCTAGGCTGCAGGGGGCACGATCTTTGGGGCCTGTAAGTATCTGAGAAAGTTGAAACGATGATGAGACTTGGGTATAGCTCACTGTCACTGTTGGGGGTGGGGGCAACTAATCTCTAATCCTGTTGCATGGCGATGCTGTGCTGGCTGCCAAGCTGGGCAGGCAGAGCCAGGGTTCTGGTAGCCTCCAGGGGGTGGGGTCTATCAGGTCTCCCTGCCAAGAAAAGACAGGGAGACTGACCTTAAGAGCAATCTCCTAGCAGATTCTGTAACAGAGAACATAGTGCGTTTAAAGAAAGCCCAGCTTATGGCTGTCTGGCCAAGCACTGATCTATAAACGTTCAGAACCAATTCAGTAGATGCTGCAGCAGGCCAGGGAGGAGAAAACACGTTTCAACCCTTTTCACGATGTATTTGCGTACACTGTGGGCCTCTCAACCCTGCCTTTGGAATGGAAAAGCCCGTATTCAGTGTTCTTCCATTACTGAGCAGAAGAATGTTGCTATACTCAAAGGTTTCTTGGAGATTCACTAAGAGCAGCATAAAGTCCTGGATTTTAAAAACATCCTGATTAAAATCCCTTGCCAGTCAGTATTTGAATTCCTTCTGGTAAATGGAGATCAGAGGCAGTTTTCCTGCCCCTTGCCATCTTTGCCTTGTTTGTGACCAGAAGAGCAGGTTATGGTCTGTGAGCAGGTGCCAACAGATCTACTCACTGAGGTGGTGCTTGTGGCTTGTTTGGTGGGCTGAAGCCTGCTTAAGGAACTTCCTGCGAGCTCTGATATCACGATCTCGGTCTGTTGGCCTGCTTTTGGCCTGCTCTAGAAGGAGCAATAACAGATTGCAAAGCCAATCACAGACTGCAGTTTCAGTGCAGCTTCTTTATCAGAGAACAGGTAGTTCCTTGGTGAACCTCTGGAACTCCTAATGACTCAAGAGTGTTCCTTGCTCCAAACACTTGAATTTGTGGCTCTATTTGATGGTCTGTTCAACTGAGGTCCTTTTTTCTCCCCCACTACTGCAGTCTTAGGAAAAGTCCTGAGTGCAGTGGGCAGTGCGCAGCTACTAATGTCACAGAAGTTCCAGCAATTCCACGGCCTCTGTGAACAAAACTTGGTGAGTCTGGCTCTTTTTCCTGTTTGTTTGTTTGTTTTTGGGAGGGTAACGCATCTGTTTCAACAGCAAAACAGGAAGGCTATCAGGTATTAACTAACAGGCTGCTGTCAGTGGAACAGGGTTGCAGGGCAAAGCCAAAGCAGCTGTACACCATGCCACAATGGATGAATGCTGTTTTTAAATAGCAGGTGAGCAGTAGGAGGCTGTTTGGGCAGTTCTTAGGCTGTGCTCTGTTCAGGGATGAGTGTTTGCAGTTCCTTTTGGTGCTCATGCTATCGCAGGAATTTTCTTGAACTGCTAATCAGGGTACACCAAATACATTGATGCTCTCTGTAGCTCTTGTATGTCAGCTAGCCATTCTGCTGCGTGTCCTGGAAACCAACTCTCCTTTGTTACTTCCAAAGGACTTTTTGAGGTGAACCACAGATTTTGCCAAATGGGGGCAGTGTTTGTAAAGGCTACTGTTCCTCTCCAAATATGCTTGCTTTGCATGTAGTTTATGTGGATGGTTACTGTCCCAGTAGACTGTCCCTGGTTGGTCACAAAGCACTGTTTGAATTGGATCTCTCTGAATGTAATGCAAAGGCTTGCCCTTGCTGAGATCTAAATGGAGATAACTTAGGGATGAGTGAGAATCTGGGTTTGGGGTTTTTGTTTTTGTTTTTTAATCCCTCAAGCTTTATCAAGGCATGGATTTTGCAGAATTCTTGAGGTACATTCTCCTTTATTTGCAAGAAACTTGAGAAGGAAGGGGTTGAAGCGCTGGGCATCTCCGTGCTAATCTCTGGCTGAACATGGCTGAGAGATGAGCAGCAACACCACCAGCAGCCAGGCTTTCAGCAGGGTTCTGTGCTGAAGCTTTCCTTTAACGCTTTGTGCTGTGCTGCTCAGATTTGATCCCGTGCTTCCCTAAGAAAATGCAGGCTTATGATGGCAGTTCATATACCTGAAAATTGGGGAAATTCTGTTTATAATGGGGAAAGACTTACTTTAGCTACTTAGTTTTTCAACCTAGCCTGAGAAATACTGATACTCTCTCAGGGGCATGTAGCAAAGTGATCTGAGTGAGACAATTTTGAATTTTGCTTGTGAGAAGGCCAGCATGCAATTTCTCCAGGTGTCAGAGCTGTGTTTTGCATTGTGCTGTATCAATTTCCATTGTTACGCACTTCAAAGTTATGATCTGAGTACAAAACTGTGTTCTAGCTTAATCACATGCTGGGGAGCTTCAGCTGGGTGTTACTGCTGTGGGGCTGGACTAACTGCGGGTGCTTTGGGGAGAAGAGTCCGATTGCTTTTTACTACAGTGCCTTTTCAGGATTACATTTCAGGCTCCTAAAGGAGAAATGTCATCAGGATTTCTGCCTCCTGTTTGCTACAAAAATATTTTTGACTGTAAATGATGGTCATGTGCCTCTGTCCTCTTCGGGCTGGTGTCTCTTATGTGTTCTTGAAGTTTCAGTCATTGGGCAGCTGTAAGGTTTAAAAGGGGTGTATACGTACCCTGTGCAGACTGCTCTACTTGTCAGGAAGGTGTATTCTAACATGCTTTTATGCTTTCCCCGTTAGAATCCTAACGCCAATCCCAGACCCACAGCCCAGGACCTAGCTGGGTTTTGGGATCTCCTGCAGTTGTCCATTGAAGACATCAGCATGAAATTTGATGAGCTGTACCACCTGAAAGCTAATAGCTGGCAATTGGCAGAGACACCAGAGAGAAAGGTGAGTGTGGGGCAGTTTGGAGTGGCCAGAGCACCTTGCATCAACTCCTCCTGTAATTAGAAGGTCTGTAGGACCTTTACAACCTTCTAGTTATGCAGTGTAATCTCTCCATATACTACAGCTGCCTCTGATAATGCTTTTAGCACTTGTACTATAAGATTGCATTGTCTGTCAACCATCTTCCCCATGCATGCAGTCACAGCCTTGCAATGCATTGAGAACATTCCTCTTGAGTAACAGTGGAAACAATTTTGTACAAGAGGAAGAATATTAAGATGGGGAGAGAGGAGTGGTGCTTTTAAAGCGGTGATGCAGAGGAGGCCTCTAGTGTTAAAAGCACTGCATAAGTAGGTTGCAACTATTCCTGGTATCTGGGTGGTATAAAAAGCATCTGCTGGAGCCTTTTCAAAATTCAGGGTGGGCTGTGTACCAGGGCCAGGCTGCTTTACCAGATATGAGGGGAGAAAAGATTCTATGGCTGCAAGCAGGACAGCATATTAAAATTTTGCAGTTCCAGATGCTGTCTGCTGTACCCTGACCCACAGCTGGGCTACAGACATAGCCAGAAAGCTCCAGTCTGGGCCACAGAACACCTCTCTGTACAAATTTGAAGTACAAAATGTTCCATTTCTAGAAGTTGGGAAAGCTGAATTTATGATGAGTGTCTCACTTGGGAAGCGCTGCTGCTTCTTTCCCCTGACACTCCATAATCTCATTACTTAGTCCCTCAGGACGTGAGTCCCCACCATAGCAGAGAGCAAGCTTCTGTATGTGCATTTTTATTTTATGTTTGGGTTTTTCCTTACTGTCTCCCTAAAGGAAGAGAAGAAACCACCCCCTCCAGTGCCAAAGAAGCCAGCCAAGTCCAAATCCCAACTGAACCGGGACAGAGCCTCTGATTCAGACAAGCAGCGCCAGGAAGCTCGCAAGCGTCTCATGGCAGCCAAGCGGGCTGCTTCTGTCCGGCAGAACTCGGCCACGGAGAGCGCAGACAGCATCGAGATCTACGTCCCTGAGGCACAGACCCGCCTTTGAGCAAAGGGGCAGAGGAAGGAACCGCGTGGTTTTTATAAGTCATTAAAAAGGAAAAAAAAAAGGTTCTCTCTAAACTAGTGTGATTTATTCAGTCTAGAGACAATGAGCCATCCTTGAAAAGGGCTCCTGAGTTGGCTTTTTTTTCTCTCAGCTTTAAGTAATGAAGATTTTAAAAAAAGAAAAAAAAAAAAAAAGGAAAAAAAAAAAAGAAAAACATACCCCTCGTTTTCTCACTGGCTGTGGTGTTGCTGAATGGATTGAACATACTCCTGGAAATTCCAGCCCCTCAACTTGGAACTTCAATATTTTTACTTGTTCTATCTAATGAGAATTATTAGCTTGTTTACAAGAAGAGGACAACAAAAAACATGAAGCCTTGAGCACTTGCCATCCTATGTTCTTCCTCCTCCTTAGTTCTGTTCTTTCATCCTTTATTTTCCCCCCTTCTGCTCCTTTTCTCCTACCCTCTGCATGGCTTTGTTTACTGTGTTAGAAATAACCTCTCTTCCACAGAGCTCCTGAAGAGAACACCTATTCAGTGTGTACTACTGTTGCACTCTGCTAGCAAGCAGCCTTTCTTGGGTTTTGTTTTCCTTTTGATGGGGATATTGGGGTGGGGGGAGAAGGGGTGGGAAGGGATAGGGCCATGGGTTTGTATTCCTGTGTTAATGAAGTGAGAGGATGACAGGACCTGTGGAATGTAATGCAGAGTTGCTGAAATGCAGTACAGAAGCAAACGTGCAATAAGCTGGCAAAGAGGGGCAGGGATGGTGGTTGGCTGGCTGATCCCGAGAGCAGTACCCTACCCCAGGCGCAGGAGGGGAACAGAAGGACCACAGAGCAACTATGGACATGATCCCCACATGCTTCACTTTGATATTTTTTTTTTCCCTCTTCCCTGCCCTTCACAAAATTATTTTCCCTGAATTGCTTGTTGAGAAAGAAGCTGCTACACTATGGGACCTGTTTCAAAGTGGGCTGGGGCAGGGGAGGGCTGGGTTGAGTATGCTGGTATTTCAGGGTGGGAGGACTGGGTTTTGTACAAAGAGGAAGGCAGGGGTAGCTGAGAGTAGGCTGCCCGCCTGTACGTATGTGTACATATGCACATATACAGTTAGTAGTACCTGTACATTTAATTCATACACACGTATACATGCCCACACACACAGTGCAGACGGTGTAGTAAAGGCACCTTGGTGAGAATGGGCATATGTATAGCATATATTTTTACATGTACTATATCTAGATGTGTGTAAAAGTGTGTGTAAAAATATATACCCTGTGTGTAATCAGATGACTATTTTTTCCTTATCTTCCTGCTCTTTGGGTAGAGGAAGGATTGCTAAATATTTTTTAGCCCATTTTTCCCCTTTGTAGGCCTCCTTTTCAGTCTGACTTCTTGAAGCCAGGACTGCCACCACCCAGTTTTCTGCCACCCCCTCAAAATAAGCATCTGGTCCCATCCTGAGCGATCTTGCTGGGGATTTTTTGTTGTTGTTGTTCACTTGTTCGGCTGAGCTGGGAGATAGCGTGCTACGTTCACGGGGGTGGGGGTGGAATCCCAAAGAAGTTTCAGCGAGGGTGTTGGTGATCCAGAAGGCAAAAAAAAAATAAATAAAAGTGAAATCTTGAACGATGCCAGAGTGCGCCTTGTCTGTTGTCCTGTCCTGTGAGTGCACGGTACTGGGGGTGCTCCCGCTGCCATCTGGCAGCAAAGGGGATCCCACCAGACCCTGACCATGATGTGACCCACGTTTAATGTTGGGCTCGGGGTGCAGACTAACAGGGTGTGGGTATTTTATTTTTTTATTTTATTTGGAGGGGGGGGAAGGGGTCGAGGTGTGCGCGTGGGGCGGAGGACCCCTGAGGAGCCCCGTGACGTTTAACAAAATGGCCGCTCCCGCCATAAAATGGCGGCCGAGACAAAATGGCCGCCCCCGCTGCGCAGCGGGGAAGGGCCTTGTGGGGCCGGTGTGCTTCCGGGGAAAGCGCAGGGGGCGGGGCGCGCCCGTCCGCCTAGCCAATGGCCGCGGGCTGTGCACTGAAAAGGGGGAGGAGCCACAGAGGGAGAGGGCGGGGCTCTGGCAGGGGCGGGGCCTTGATTGGCGGGCGGGGCTTTGACGGGGGCGGGGCTCCTCCCCTTGGCGCTGTGGCGAGGCGCAGAGCGGCGGCCGCCCCCCGGCGGCTCGGTGCTGAGGGGGGAGCGCTCCGCGGCCGGCACCGGCACCGGGCCCTGCGCTGCCCTGCCCCTCCACAGAGCTGCCCGGGAGCTTCCCCGGAGCTGCAGCGGTGAGGCTCGGCTGTCCACAGATGTCCCCAGGTGTCTCCATCCTTCCACAGCCCCTGGCCTGCATGGGGTCAGGCAGCAGCGTGCCCGTGAGGAGGCACCAGCACATGAGGTGTATGTGAGCCACACAAGAATGACATAACCCAGCCTGGCTCAGATCTCGTGTTTTTAAAAAAAAATAACAAAACCAAAAAAAAACCTTTTATTTGACAACAGAAGAACAAAGAAAAATATATTTACAGTAGTTTTTTGCTCCATTCAGAACATCACCCCCCCAGTCCATCCTCAGGGCAGCGACACCAACCCCACCCTACGGGGACAGCGGCAGCGCTCGTGCCCCCAGTGCAGCAGCACTGCCCCTTCCCGCTTTGGTTTGACTGAGGCAAAAACAAGAGAGGGTGAATGAAAAGTTTCCCCCTCCCCTGGGAGGGAGAGAGCGCTGTAGGCTACCTAGAAATAAGGGAGGCTGTCCCAAAATAAGGGATGTGCTCCAGAAAGGAGGCAGAGGGCAAAGGCTGGACAGAAATTGGAGCAGGGGGAGCTGAGGAAGGCAATGCTTGTAGCCACATGGTGAGCCTCAGCCCCAGCAGTACTGTGCTGGTGCCCCTGCCCAGCTGGGAACCACCAGCGTTGGAGCCATCCCTGCACTGCATGGGAGCGCTCAGCAAAGTGAGGCACCACCGGTAAACCTTCCCCGGCCCCTGAAGCACTTGGTAACGCCCCCTCCTTTCCTCTTAACAAGAAAAGGGGAAAAAACAGACCCCCAAATCACTGCCTTCTTCTGGCACTGCTGGCTCCAGCTGCTGCAGAGCACCAGATCCTGTGGACCTCATTATCTCTATTCATGCAACTTAACAATCAGGCTAATAACCTAGGATTAGTGTTTCTCAGGATAGGTTACATATGTGTGTACGTATCACTATTTAACTTAAATTTACAGTGAAACAATAGTCCCAGGACCTCTGCAGTGCCCGGGCTCCTGCTCCCCACAGACGCCGGCTGTCACTAGAGGTCACCAGCACCACAGCACCGGCCCCACCACGCTCCCCCGAGCACGAGGGGAGCAGGGAGCGAAGGGACTCGACACCCCCACACCCCCCCGGCCTTCCATGCGGCTCATCGCGCCTGGCTGATGAGACAACTGCATTCCGGGGGCTGCGCCTGCAGAGGGACACACAGGTAGCCCATGCCCACAACATGCTTCTTTCCAAATATTTTTTAAAAATAAAAGCGTTGGATACAAAAAAAAATCACAGTCTCAGCTTCGCGTCCGCCCCCAGCAGCAGCAGCCTGCAGTCGGCGTTTCTCAGGCTCTGCGACGCGCTCTCTGTTCCAGGAGACAACGTGCACATCTTCAGCAGGAACGTGAGAGAAATACAGGGAAGTCGCGGAAATGTTTGTAGAAGAAATAAAAAAAAATAAAAAATAGAATAAATCACAATTAGAGGGAAAATGTTTCAACAAAAAACTGCTAAACAGCACCATGGAGTTTTCTACTGGCAGCATCTGTAACACCCTAAGGCAGAAGAGGAGACTCCCAGGTTTTCTGTGCAAGAAAATCCCACAGATTTCAGGTTTCCAGTTCATCTGTCCTTTGCGCCTCCCCAGGCAAGGCACGGCTCCTGGCCAGCACGAGGTACCAGAAAGGTCCTCCATAAAAACAGGAGAAGGTAGAAAAAAAGGAAATCATAGAAAAAGCTTTTCATCTGTGGTCCTTAAAACAGACACAAACTTTTTTTTTTTTTTTTTTAAATGGAAAGAGAGAAAGAACTCTCTCTCCCCCTGAAGAAGTGGTGTTGGCTGGACCCTTGTTTACAGGACAGGGCAGTCAGCAGGTTTTCTGAGGGAGCTCCGTGGCCTCGCACAGTGAGTGCCGGTCGTGGCAAGGAGACGTCGCTCAGCTGCAGAGGTTTTTTTCCACACTGGCCAGGCTGCAGCAGCCACATCCTCCTGCCTACCCGGCGTCCTGTCCCTACCAGGAGTGCAAACGGCAAGGGCTCTGAAGGATGGTGAGCGTTTCCCCAGGACAGGACGAGGACAGCCCTTCCTCTCCTCTCCCCCATGGCCAGCGGAGGTACCGGAGCCCCTTGGGACGCACGAGTCCGCTTCTGAGATGAGCTGTTTGGGGGTGCAGGCAGACAGGGGATCCTGCGGACCGGAGAGAAGGGACCCTGTGGGTGGCACGAGGCTGGAGGCTGGGCACCCCCGAGGAAGGGCACCCCGTGGGACCTGGCCCGGGGGCTATTTGGCGACGGAGGCCCCTGGGGGCTCAGGCTGGGGTGAGAGGGGCAGCTGCCCGCCCTGGCGCTGCGACTCCAGCTCGGCCGCCTTCTGCAGCGCCACCTCCACCAGCAGCTGGAAGCTGCTGAAGTCGTCGCCGAAAAGCTCCGGGGGCGTGGGGGGCGGCGTGTTGAACAGTCCGCTGGTGGGGCTGGCAGCCTCAGCCCGTGCCAGCAGGGCCATGGTGCTGCCGGCGGCACCCAGCGGCGCTTTGGGGTGAGGGTCTGGCTCCGTTTGCTTCTCCCGCTCGGGGCTGCGGGCACCCGCCACCGTCAGGTTGCTGCCCAGCGCCTGGGCGGGGTGGCACAGTACCTGTGGGCACACGGACATGGGCAGCACCTTGGTGGCCCCCGCCGCGGTCATGGGAGGAACCACCAGCACCCCAGAGCCAGCAGCAGCCCCCCGGGGCAGGGCCACGTCGCCAGCCTTGCCACCCCGGCGGGAGATGGTGAACTGGTTGGGGTCCTTGCCATCCTTGCGCAGCATGTCGGGGAGCAGCCGCCGCCGGGCGTTGATGAACCAGTTGCAGATCTGGGAGGAGAGAGGCGTGCAGCGCTGTCAGCAAGCAGCTCCCGAGCCCCCCACAGCTCTCCCCCGCCTCGCACCTCCTTCTCCCACGGCTCACAGAGGCAGAGCTGCCCCAGAAGGGGCTGCGCATGGAAACCTCAGCACCGGCTGCTTCCTGCCTGCCTGGGCAGCCCCTTCCTCCCAGCACCTTCGCTGTGGTTGCCCATGGGCAGGCAGAGCAGGGCACAGCTCCCACACCCTCCCTCGACATCTCTGATACCAAACTGCCCGCTCACGGAGCTCCCCATCCCCTGAAGGACAGCAGGGATGGCGGCAATTCACTGACGTGTCTCCGTGCCTCCTGCTAACTAGCAAAGCTGGCCTTAAAGGCATTTCCAAACAGCTGGATGCAAAAGAGGCAGACCTCTGCAGCTACACCTCTGGAAGCCCCTCAGAAACGCAACAACCATACACAAAAAGCTAGGTTAAAAAAACTGCCTTCTTCCTAGAAAACAACTAGAAGAGAATAAATCAGGCAAAAAAAAAAAAAAAATCTTTCCTAAATCATTGTCACTGTAAAATATTTCCCCTGGGTAGAAAGAACTTACCACAACTTCAATCACAGCAAAATCTCAGTTGTCCTTTTTTTGTCTTTCAGACAATATTTGGCATTTAACGCTCTCAAATATGTGAGACTCACCCCCTTTTTCCTTGTGAACACACTCCCTTGCAACCCCTTTGCCAAGAGCCCTTGACGTGCTCCAGCGCTCCCACGGCCATCAGCAGCTGTAAATCCCCAAGCAGAGGGCTGTACCCTGGCACCCACAAAAAGTCCAACCGGCTCTGCAGTGCCCAGGAGCCCCCACGAAATCCCAGCTCCTGCTCCTTCCACGCAGCGAGCGCGGCAGACGGGCACGCTCAACCACCCAGCCAGGACGCAGGCTGCCGCACGGCATTCGCTTGCGGGGGGGAGCTAGACAAGCCTCGGCAGTTCCCCTTCCAAGCAAGCAGGCTTATTTTTAATGTTTCACGTTTTTAAACACCGCTGTGATGAGAGCAGCATCCTCTGCGGTCTTGGGGAAGAAAAGCCTGGCCCTGCTGCATACCCCTCTCCCTCTGAGGATGAGGCCAGGGAGGCCGGTAGCCGCGGGGCTGGCCCGGGAGCCTGCACAGCTTCCTGACCCCGGCTTTCTGCGTGGGGCTCGAGGCTGCCCGGTCGCCCTGGAGACCTGGGGCCACCGTGCTGCCGCCGCCTCGTCACTGGCAGCCAGGCAGGGGCACGCATAAACAAACTGCAGGGCGCAGGGCCCGGCTCGGCCACTGCGCTCAGGAGGCGCCCGGGGGAGTGGGATCGGCCCTGCTGGTTCAAGCACCCCTCCCGAGGCTGGCCCTGAGGCCTCTCCGGCCTTGCCTTGCCATGGGGTGTCCCACTCCACCACCCCATCAGGCAGAGGATGGCCGAGCAGTGCCCCGTGTGTCACCTCGGAGCAAGGGAGGGTACGGAGCTCCCACAGCAGGAGAAACCTCACTCACACCTCCTGCCAAGGGCCAGCACCTTCTCACAGCTGCCCCCCACAGAATGAGGATGCCCCACTCCATCCCAGGGGTGGCTGCGTGGTGCTGGCCGGTCCCAGCACCCGGGCTGGGTACAGCCATCGGGCCCAGTAGCACCAGTACCATCCTGGGCCGGTCACCGCTTCACAGCCAATCCGCCTGACAGCGCCCCAGCACCACCAGCCTGCCCTGCAGCAGCAGCCCAGCTGCTGGCTGGACACAAATCTGTTGCTCAGCCAGCATTTCAATAGATAAGTAAAACATTAAAAAAGAAGGTTTGCTGTGCCGGTCAGGGAGAGAGAAACCAGACAGACTGTCACGGCCCACACACCAGTGTCTGGGCCAGCTGGCCAGGACTGCGCTGAGAGCAGGGCAAGGAGACAAGAGGTGCAGAGGAAGCCCCATGGAGGTGAGCTCGGCTGGGCTGGGCTCCCCTTTACATTGCCAGTGTGACCAGGGCAAGCAGGCAAGCCAGCACCCAGTGCTACCTGTGGTCCACCCAAGGCCAGAGCCCAGCCCTGCATGGCGCACTCTCTCCTGGGACACTTGTCCCCTGCCCAGCTCTGACCTGGAAGGTGGCCTGGCCCCTTTGCTGAGGGGTGCCCAGGGAAACAGGATAAAGCAGCCCGAACCCCTGGAAACCCCCACTCGTGGCAGCATTTACTAACAGAGTGGTATCGCTTCCTTTTTCCCAATCTGAATCCATCTTCTGGCCAGCCAAAAACGCCTGCTCCATTGCTCCCTGGGCCACAGACCTCTCCCAGTTAGAGGCTGCCTACACACAGTACTTCTGCCTCCCTGCCGTTCCCTCTCTGCCTCCTTACTGCCCCGTGGTTCAAGCATGCCAAGTCCTCTGGGGTCTTCAGAGGACTGCCCCAGTCCATCCCTTCCCCAGCGCACGGGGACCGGGTCATACCTGCAGCACGGAGAGGCTGGTCTGCCCTGAGAGGCTGAGCTTCTCCTGCTCGGAGGGGTAGGCATTGAAGCGGTGCTCATACAGCCAGTCCCGGAGGATCTTTACAGACTCCTTGGGCAGGTTGCCCCTTCTTTTCCTCTTGTTCAACTGAGACGGTTCCAGGCATGTGGTGCCGTCGTCCTCCCCGGGGTCGCTATCCGACATGGTGGAGCTGCCTGCGGACCTCTCCTGGTGAAAGCCTGGCGAGGTGGAAACCAAACAGCGCACATCACCTGGTGCCCTGGCTGGGGGCATGGGGCCGATGGGGGCACGCAGCCCCCTCACTGCCCGAGCTTGGGGGGCAGCTCCCCCCCAGCACCCACCCCACAGCACTCCAGCCTTCCCGAGCACAGCCCCTGGAGCTCTGCAGGGACTTCACAGGCTGGGTCCACGAGGAGCTGCCCCCTCAAAGCAGCGAGAGGAGCCGGGAGGGGGCAGAGCCGGGGGGGCTCCGCTCATTGTTCGGCGGGGCTCGGGGCGGCTCCGGGCGGCCGCTGTCAGCTCCGGGCACCCCCCCCCCCCCATCCCCGCCGCAACAGGTAGCGGGGCGCTCGGCCCACACAAAGCCGGGAGCCCGCCCCGCATGGGGAGCTCGGGAAACGGGAAAGAAACCCGAAACCGCGGCGAGAGCGAAGAAAAAAAAAAAAAAAAAAAAAAAAAAAGGCCAGAAACCAAACGCTGCCCCCCCACACACACCCCCCCCACACACACCCCCCGGCCGCTAAGAAAACCCCCAAAGCCACCAAAAAGCCTCCCCCGGCCCCGAAGCAACTCTCCCAAACTCAACACCCCGCGACAACAAAGGGGAACGGCGCCGAGCGCCAACAAAACCCCCCCCGGGCGCACCGAGACGGCACTCGCGAAAACTTTTCACGCCGCCCCGGCCGCACAAAGACAGCGGGGGCCGCCCCGCACGGGGAAGCCGAGCCCCGCAGCGCCCCGCCGCAGCCCGGCCCGGCCCCAGGCAGCCCGCGGGGGCTCCCCCGTCGTGCCGTGTGCCCGCTCTTACCCCCGGGCCGCCGCCGCCGCCTCCTGGGGCCTTGCATGGGCCGTACCGGGGGGGGGGTCGCGCCGCAGCCGCCGCCGCCGCCGCCGCCACCGCGCCGGGGCCGGGGTGCGGCGGGGCCCTCCCGCAGCGGCGGGGCCGGCGGCGAAAAGTTTTCGGGCCGCGGCGGTGACAGATGCCGAGACAGAGTTCCCTTTGTTCCCAAGGAGGCAGGAACTTGGGCCGGGCCCCCCGCCCCCGGCCCGCCCGCCCGCCCCCGGCTGTCACCGCCGCGGCCCACGGGGCAGCCGCCCGGCCCCCGCCCCCGCCGCGCCTTTGTGCGGCCGGTGCCTGGAGGCGCCCCGGGACCCCCCCCCGGACCCGGACCCGGACCCGGACCCGGACCCTTCACCGTTCCCGTCCCCGGAGCCCCGCTGCCGGCGGGGAAGGGGCACGGTGGGCACGGGCTGCAGGGCCCGGCCGGACGCGTGCCCGGGAACGGGGGCTGCAGACCCCGGGGCACCGCCAGGGCTTCGTTTGGGGGCTTTGTAACTTAGGGCAGGGGAAATCAGAAACTCGGCAAGCACTGCCGTGCTGCTGGAAAGCGTTTCAAAGCAAGCGTGGTGATTGGGAAAGCACCAGAGGGTGTTTGCTCAGAGGACAGCACGCCTTCTCCTTCCCTGACCTGCGCGCTGCCCTGTCCCTGTCCCTGTCCCACCACCATGGTGGCATCACCCGTAGGTGCAGGGCAGCATCACCCGTAGGAGTGGGGCCAGCCAACGCGGCGAGGTCTTTGGAGGCCTTACCATGCCGCCACCGCTCTCCCTGCAACCACAGCGACCCTTTTGGGTTTTGGAGACCAAGCTGCTCTGCTTACCCCCAGGCACACTGCCAGACCCAGATGAGGCTTCCCATAGGATGTCCCCGTCGCGTGCTGTGCGCCTTTCTGCAACGCACAAAGGTCACTCCTCGCTCTCAGCTGGCCAGAGCCCACGCCACAGCTGGCCAGGTCACGCACGTGAGCAGCGCCGAGCCCAGCTGGGGCCATGCCCGGTATGGTGGCACATTTTGTCAGGGTGAGCCATGGGAGGGAACCACAGGGAGAGCCGCTCCAAGCAGCAGTGCCACATCCCGTGTGTCAGGCACTGATGGGTATTGAGAAGGGCTGCCAATAAACTTCTGTCACTGCAGGCTTTTTTTCATACCGATACAAGCCTGAAGCAGGAGAAAAAGTTCAGCTTTGCAGCACTGTGAGAGCCCGGGAGGCCAGGCTGGAGATCTCTCCTTCCCCAGCCCCGTGCCCAGGAGGGTACAGGTCTGTTTCGGAGCAGCAGCGCATTTGCCGGCATTTTCAGGCAGCCCTGATTCAAACCCCTTCACTTGGCTTTCAATAGGAGCAGGCGCCAGGCTCTTAGCCCTGAATTGTCCATCCCAAATGTGTGAACTGAGCTGATTATGGTGATTAGGGGGCCTGGGCATGGGAGAGGGGCTTGAGTCTGAGAGGGAAAGGAGCTGGAGAGAGCTGCCATATACAGAGGCTGTTTGTCATGGCCAGCACCTGCATCGCTCTGGTTTGCAACGAGAGATGGGCCGGAGCAGCCGCGTTTCCATGTGGTGGCTGCTGGCAGCAAAGATGCAGATCTGCCAAGAGCGGCTTTCGTGATGCAGGAGAGGATTAAATAACAAAAAAAGGAGAACTGCTTAAAGCCTTTCTTTAGGTGCTGCTAAATCTGCAACGTCCTGAGTGAAACAGTACCCCGAATCGCTATTGCTCAACCAGTGGAAGCGCCATGAGGGACACTGAACCACAGATGAGGCATGGAGCCCGTGCAGGGTGCAGAGCCCCCCTGCTGCCCCTGCCCGCAGCACCCTGCAGCCACCGCTGCGGCCCCAGTGAGCCCATGGCCCTGCCCCAGCTCCTGCCCAGCGGGACCGGGCTGGGCCCCGAGCCCCCCGAGACCCCGGGGCCGCAGGAAGGCCCAGCGGGCCACAGGGGCCAGGGAAGGCAGCAGCAGCCCCCGGCTGAGGGCTGGTCCGGGCTGAGTGTCCTGGCCCAGCTGGGCCACCTCCCGGGCAGCGCCATTGACATGATAGCGCTATTAAACCTCTGCAATTCGGAAAACAATCCAGCAGCCAAGGCCTGAAAGGGGCTGCTGGAAACCTCGGGCAGCCTTCGACAGCGCTGCAAGGCTGCAAGTTCTGCCCAAACAGGACTTTTTCATTGCCCACCCTCTGCTGTTTGATCTGTATCTTTATTTATTTATTTATTTATTTTTGCTAGGAAAGGGCTTCCATTCCAGCTGTGGGGTTCTGCTGGGGTGCCAGTTGTCCCATGTTCAGGGGGCCACTGGCTGGGCTTGCCCCACTGGGACATCTCATGTGCTGGCGTTTTGCTGGTAGCAGCTTGCCTTCTCTGCAAAGGCATTTGCCAAAGCTGCCAGGGTCATGCTAGTATTAATTAGGAGGGAAATGAAAGCATTCCCAGGGCTGGCCTGGCTGGCTTCATCATTTCCCTGCTCAAGGGCTGGTGTGCTCCTTTTGCCCAGCTCCAGCAGAGCTTTAAGGACTAATTTTAAAATATTCAGTGCCTGTGTGGAGATGAGACTGGTGGCTGCCTCAGGGCGCCTGTAAATGCCTGGGACCAGCACTGTGAGAGCAGCGCGCAGCCCAGTCCAACACCCTGGCCTCCCACCTTCAGGTGCCCTGCTCTGGCCTCCTGTGGTCTCCCACCTCCCCTCATTCCGCCCACTCTCAAATAACCCTGAGCTGGGCTCCCCAAAGCTTTTTTTTTTAATTATTTTATTTTATTTTATTTTATTTTATGTTATTTTATTTTATTTTATTTTATTTAAGCTGGAAAGCAGCAAGGCAGAAGAAGACCTGGCTTTGAACAACCTGGTCTGGTGGAGGTGTCCCTGCCCATGGCAGGGGGTTGGAACTGGGTAGGCTTTAAGGTCCCTTCCAACCCAAACTATTCTGTGACTCTGTGATCTGAGCTGACCAGGAACCACCAATGTGCCCTTGCTGCAGAGAAGGTCAGCAGTGTCCTGGGCTGCATTAGGCCAGGAATAGCCAGCAGGTCGAGGTGCTCTTGTCCCTCTGCTCAGCACTGGTGAGGCCACGTGTAGCGTGCTGGGTCCAGTTCTGGGCTCCCCAGTGCAAGAGACATGGAGCTACCTGCTCTAGGTGGCCCTGCCTGAGCAGGGGTTTGGAGCAGATGAACCACAGCGGACTCTGCTCACCACAACCATCCTGTGATTAAGCGGGTGCCTTGGTGGCAGCGTGCACTGGCCACTGAGGAGAAGCCAGGAAAGAAAGTATTTCAGGGTGCTGTGCTGACTTGAAGCTTCTTGGAGCTCTGAATGCAGGAAAGGCAGCAAACAGGTGGGGGAGGAGGGAGGGGTGGTTTGCCAGATTGCTCTGGGTGTAGGCAGAGAATTAACTCCTCTCAGCAGAAACAAGCCACAGCCACTGGTGAGCCTCGTGAGCCAAAATCCAGGCAAGGCAAAGCTGCTGGCATCGGGAATCAGTGGACTTGATGACTGTGCACCTCGGAATATGATCAAAATCCTTCAATGTTATGGGAGGAGGCAGGAGACTGGGTAAGTCAGCAAGGAGAGGGGAAAGAAGCTGCGACAGGTTGACCCCCAGAAATGTATTCTTAAGTGTCCCTGCCCCAAGCAAACACTTCTGAAATTAAATGTCTAGTTTTGTTTTGGGGATGTTTAATACGTTTGAAGAAACTGTTTGTTTATTTTATTTTTCATTTATTTTTTA
Source organism: Aythya marila (assembly GCF_965140915.1). Lineage (NCBI taxonomy): Eukaryota > Metazoa > Chordata > Aves > Anseriformes > Anatidae > Aythya > Aythya marila. Next base: position 8,976,535 of record NC_139057.1, read on the forward strand.
TTTTTATTTTTAAAGAGAACATCCCCTAGTAGTAAAGCCTGGGAACCTTTCACAAGAAACTAGTTTGGAGGTTTGCTGATGTTTCTTTCTCCCTCTGTGGATGAAGTGGCTTTGACCAAAGTGGATGAAAAACATTTGGGGCATGCACAGCTGACAGCACAGAAGGCAAACAGCCCCAGCTGCTTGTGTTGGTGACAAAGCACAGAAAAGGCTCTGAGCATTGCTGATAGAAGCCCAAACGCAAGCTCAGGAGGTAGCACAGGAGGTGCAGTCAAAGGGGAAAGGGCTGAAGGAGCCAGTACCCAGAAGCTACTTCTGCACCACTCTGTGTAGCCAGCACAGCCCCATTACATGTGTGCCCTTAGTTCCTTTTTCACCTAGTTTAAGTCAATCTGCTTTAGTAAACTAAGTTCCTTGATGTCAAACCTCCCTGGTGCTCTCCTCTGCATGCTCCTAGCGTGGCAAGATCTTTTTTATACTCAAGATGTGAAGGTGTGGGGGACATAGAGACTGAGACAATGGCCAAACAGCACTCCCTCTTGGAATCCCTTCTTTTCCTAGTAATTCCTAGTATGTTATTGTTTTTTTTTCTTTGTTTTTGTTTTGTTTTGTTTTGTTTTCTGTTGTTGGGTTTTTTGTTTTGTTCTGTTTTTTTCTTCAACAGCTGTTGAGCTCCTCCCTTTCCTTGGGGCTGCCCCTCACCTGCTGCTGCTCAGTGTGACATGCTGAGCATTGCAGCTGTGAAGCTGGGGCTGATCTTCCCCATGTGCTTCACTTTACATCAACCCACTCAGAGCAGCACCTGCCTTTTGGTGCCTCCCTGCAGTCTCATAAGGCCCTCTGCAGCCCTTTATGGCAGCCCCATCTCCGTGTGCTCCACCTGCAAGGAGCTCCAGCAGCCAGGGGAGGCGGGATGGCACCTTGCAAAGCACAGATTTATTCTTCCCACACACACCCCTGTGTCCACTAACAAGATTTCTCTACTTTGCTGGCATCAGGGTTGAGGGATATCTTCTGAGAATCAGCTCTGAGATCAGATCTGTGAGTGGATGGAGCCATTGGCCCCGTGATGTTTGTGAGATGTTCGCTTTGCCATAAAGCTCAGTGAAGAAGCTTTTTAAGAAATCATCCTGTCTTTCAGCAGCCTTCAGGCCTGGGACTTTGCTTTGGAAGTGGGAGGACTGCATGTTTTTCCCCAGTATACAAAGCAGTAGGGAATAAACAGTGCCCGGCTTTGCTCTGTGAGCCTGGAGGTGGGCTTGTACCTGGCTGCTGCTGCAGACCACAAGCCCCCCTGGGAGAGCTTGGCCTCCCCTCTCCCCTCTCTGTGCCCCGATAATACAACTTGTGCTTCCTTTCGTTGGCACTGCCTGGAAAGCAGAAGCACCAGGAACCGAGGACAAGCTCTCAGACCATGGGCCATGTCCCAGGCGAGGACATGGCCCCAGGCCTGGCAGGTCTGGGACAGGGGGGGTGCCAACCCCAGCTCCACATGCTCCTGGGGTGCTGGCAGCCCCATCTGAGCTCTTCTGGCAGCTGTGCCCTGGGCACCATCTCGCCAGGCTCTCTGGGTTTGTCATCACATTTCCCTCCTCATCCTTTGAAGGGATGGAGGTGGAGTGACCTCCAGCAATGTGGGAACCCCCTTATCTCCTCCCGCTGTGTCAGGATGGTGCTATTTAATCAAACCACTGGGACAAACAGCACAACAAAGCTGACTGCTGAGGAAGGGCTGGCAGTGCAGGGACCGTGCTGCCTCAGCAGTCCTGGCTTAAACAGGGGTGTTGGCAGCGGGCATGGGATGATGCTGAGCGCTTGAGGAGAGGGGAGGAGAGGAGAGGAGCAGAGCAAAGAGGAGAGGGGAGGATTCCACCCTTGTATCTCAGTCCCTTTCCTCTGCATGTCCCAAAGCACAACTATCAGCAAAGGCAGAAAATGATGCTTAAGCCAATTTTGCACAGACAGGTTGGGAATGATTCGGTTTGAAACAGGGTGTCGTCAGGAGAAGACCCCAGAGGGCAAGGGCAGAGGCAGGGGGATGTGGTGTGAGGCGAGTGGCCCTCAGCCCCAAATCTGAGTGGCACAGCACCAGGACTGTGCTGGTCAGGGAGGGAGCCACACAGCACCGCGTTGTGTTACACCATCAGACTTTATAGGCTGCTTCAGCTTTCTGACCCCCTCGAATTACAGGCTCTAAAGCCATAAAACAGACATAGAAGGGGAAACAAAAGTGTTCTTCTTTTTCTTTCCTAAAGGAAGGGAGTGTGGGAGGTAAAGGGAGAGCTTCATCCTGCATCAGGTCCCCTGGACTGCACTGGTTTGAGCCAGCCAAAATCCCCACCGGCCGGTGCTCACCTGGGCTGCTCGCCCCTGCCCTAGGACCCCCCCTGCTCCACGGGGAGAGCAGCTGCTTGGTGGGGATGGAGCCTGGCTGGGTCCCGGGGGCTGAGCCTGCAGGCAATGAGAGGCAATGGGGGAGGACGGATGGTGCACAACGGCACGGTGAGGGGAGCGCTGCCTCCAGCAAGGGCACGGTGCCACGCGCCAGCATCGGCATGACATGGAGCAGGGTGACGTCCTGGGTGAGGGGAAGCCTGCTGTGGGGCTGGGCAGCAAGGGGGCAGGGGCTGGGCAGCGTGCACAGAAGGCAGGGAGCGGCTCTCGGCACTAATCGTCTTTGTCCTTGGCCCCGTGCTTCAGAATGCGGGTGAACTCCACGTAGTTGAAGTTGCCCTTCTTGTCGATGGGCGCCTCTCGGTACATCTCATCCACCTCCTCGTCGGTGAACCTGTCCCCCATGGTGGTCAGCAGCTCACGCAGATGGTCCTCGTGAATGAACCCTGCGGGGACGGCAGGGACTGCGTCAGCACGGGAGGCCAGAGGGGTGGCCGGGGACCTTCACTGCCTCCCCTGGAGGCTCCCTGCTGTCCCGCTCCCAGCCCTGCACCAGAGGCCATGGCCCACACTGTTCCAGAGCTGCCTGGGGGCTCTCCCCAGAGCTTTGACCCGTACCTGATGCCTCCTCGTCGAAGCAGGCGAAGGCGTTGCGGATGACATCCTCCGGGTCGGTGCCGTTCAGCTTCTCCCCGAACATGGTGAGGAACATGGTGAAGTTGATGGGCCCTGGTGCCTCGCTCATCATGCCTTCCAGGTACTCGTCGGTGGGGTTCTTCCCTGCCGGGCACAGGTGGGGGGGTGGGTGTGGGGCCCACCCTCCCTGCAGCCCCCATCCCATCCCCAAAGTCAGCCCCCCTCCCCCAAACACCTTTTCATTCACCCACGCCACAAGCAGTGGTTTCTGCAGCACCCACGACTGCTGCCTCAGCACCTCTCCCCACGCCGTCCCCGGCCCCTCTCTGCACGACCCCATGCCAGAGGCAGTGCTGGGATGTCCCAGGCACAGTTTGGGCTCTGCTGAGTGCAGCCTTAACGCCCATGGGCCCCTCAGTGCACGTCCCCTCTGCTCTGGGACCTTTCTCTCCCAGGCAGTACCTTCAGAAGGGGTCTGGCCACTGTGCCAACAGGTGCCAGACCTCGCAGTGTGGTGCTGAGGCAGCAGGGAGCTTTTCCTGACCGGCAAACACGGCTCTAGGAGCAACAGCCTAGGCTGCTGTCCTTAGATGCCTCCACAAACGCACTTTCTAAGGTCAGCTAGCACCAGCAGAGCAAGTTGCCCATTTTTACAGCATCAAACAGACCCAAAGCAGGAGGGCTGTGCCCCAACACCACCCCAACAGTGGCTCCTCAACGCAGGCAGTGACCAGGGCTCCTCGCAAGGCACCGTGTGCCCCCAGCAGCAGTCCCTGCTGGCTGTTACAAGCAAAGGGGCCGAGGGGTCGGCAGGGGACCAGGACAGGGTCTCCTCACCCATGGAAGCCAGCATGTCGTGCAGATCCTCCTTGTCGATGAACCCGTCGCGATTCTGGTCGATCATGTTGAAGGCTTCCTTGAACTCCTGGATCTGGGACTGATCAAACATGGCGAAGACATTGGAGGTGGCGCGCTGCGGGCGCTTCTTGGTGGTCTTGGCTTTGGCACGTTTGCTGGACATCTTGGTGGCTGGGGGGGTACCTGCAGGCAGGACAGGGGCATCAGGGGGCTGAGGGTAAGCAGAGCCCAGGGAGTGGACACAACTCCCCCTTTCTGGCTGCTCACCAGGTCTGTGCCTCAGTTTCCCCAGCTGCCACACAGTTTGGCTATCTCCAGTGAGATAACATGGTCGCAGATCGGGGCACAGGGACAGGTGAGACTCAGGCTCTGTTTAGTCCCCTGGGAAGTCCCACGAGCAGGCAGCTCTCCCTGTCCCCCTTCCCAGCACGTCCCAGAGCTCCCCACACCCTCAGCCCCCACCCCCACGTGCTGCCTGTCCCCTTCACCCCGGTTGCAGGGAACGATGGTGAACCCAACGCCGCATTGGGTTCGGTCTGCGAGGGCACCCAAGGGTGCTTTCTAGGTGCTGCTTTGGGTTTTGGGGCAACACCCCCCTTCTTGGAGGCTGCCCTGGGGTGAGCAGACACAGCTGCCCTCGCCCCGTGCCACAGCAGCCGGTGCCTTGCCGGGCTGGGGGCTGAGCTGGAGCCAGGGGTTATCGGCTGCGGGCGCATTCCTCGCGTGCCGCCGCTTCCCTGCCCTCCCCCCTCACCCCAGCTGCAGCCCTGCTCCTCGAGGAACCCCAAAATGCAGGGAGGGGAACACCCAGGGGGGTCGCAAGGAAGCAGCTGAGGGCAGGAGGGTTCAGAGGAGCGGTGAGGTTGTTGCAGGCGATGAGGGGCACGAGAAAGGAGCAGGCTGGGGGGACGGGAAGGAAACAGTGGATCCACAGGACGAAAAGACAGACCCGGGGGGAACTCAGACAGGGAAATACTTTGCCCAGAGGGGATGGCAAAGGGGACAGCCACCACCTTCCCAGCAGGAATAGTGTCAGGGTGAAGCAAAGAGCCATTTCCCAGCAGCGAGGATGATCAGAGATAGAACCTGAGCCCCTGAGCAATGGTTTGGTGTCACTGTCCACGCTGCCAGGCTCAGCATTTAAGACCTTGCACCATGGTGCTGGGGACCCAGCCCTGATTCCCACAGGTTGTGGCTGCCTCTGGCGTTACCCAGGACGAGGATGCTCAAACCTCTCCCAGCCAAATCCCGTTAAGTGAAACTCAGCAAGCAGCTGTCAGGGACAAGCCTGGCACAAGGACACTTCCAGTTGCTGCCAGCTCAGCGTGGCCCTGGGAGAAAGCCCGGGGTGACAACAGAGACAGTGGCCACAACAGAGATGCTGCTCAGATCCTCGAATTTCTACCGTGGTCAACTCTAACTCACGGAAAGCCCCGTGCCTCAGTTTCCCCACCTGGGGCAGGGAGCCCATGCCTGCTGCAGGGTGGGGAATCAGAGTTAATAGACTGTGAATGAAGTTCCTCAGGTGAAGAGCAGAGTATTCCTGTAACCGTTGTGCGTTACAGAGGTTACAGGGAGCATCCTGCCCGGCGGGACCAGAGCGAGCAGCCTTTTCTCACAGCTGCACAGCTCCTGTGAGCCCTTCCCAGGCTGTGCCTGCCTTCCAGCCATTCCCCTGCTTCACTCTGTCATCTCTTCACTCCCTGCTACCCCTCCTTTGAGGCTGCAGGGGTGTGGGTATGAGCACACAGCCCCCCCAGCCTGCCCTTCCCCCCCCCCCCCCCTAGCTGCAGCCCCCAGGTTCCCCTGGCTGGGCTCTGTGGGAAGGAGCCCCAGTGGCTGCAGGCACTGGGATGGAAATGCCACTGCCCTCATCTCCCTCCCCACCACCGCCTTTGCCTGCTCTGGCTGGCACCCAGCACCTAACGCCACTCGTGAAATCTCCCCAGATCACCCCAAAACCTTCGATCATTTCCCAGGCATTTGCCACCAGCTTGCTGAGGAAAGCAGCACCACCAAAGAGCCAGGGCATGCCCACAGCTGTGTGGGCAGACGACGGCCCCGTAGCCCTCCTGCCCACTGCTTCCCCTGCCCCGCTGCACCACAAAGCTCCTTGCAGTGGCACAGCCCTTGCCCGTGTACCCTGTCAAACACCAGCATGCGCGGGCATCAGCCCAGTGCAGGGAAATTCAGCTGAGCAGCGTGATTCACCTTAACCTGCTGCACCGGCCAGAGCCAGCAATAAAAGCTCTGGTGCCAGTACACGGCGCTGTGCTGCAGCCAGCGCTGAGCTCCCAAAACACAGGGAGTTATTAGCAGAATTATTAGCAGAAGACTCGAGAAATAAACAGGAGCTTTGCTCTCACCACAGGAGCTAGCATTATCAGGATATTTACCCTGCCCCAGCTGTGACCAGTGAGCATGAGCACAGCTTGGCACACTCCCCTGAGAGATGGTTCTTGTTAGGGGGATTAAGCGCGATTTGGGCAGCCCGTGGTTTGGCTGTTCAATTCTGCTGTTTGATCCTAAACATTCCCTGGGAAGATGCTTGGTCCCAAGAACAAGCTCAGCTCCTCGTTTTATTTCACACTCGTTTTATTTCCACACTTTATTTCACACTGCAGCCAGGCCCGATGTGCCGCGGGCGATCCATGCCCTGCTGGAGGAGGCTCGATGGCTCCGCACACAGCTCCAGGGCCCGGCTGCAGGGCTCTGGCTGGCCAATAAAAAACACGGCCAGACTGTTTGGTGGCCTGGCCACAATGCCCTGCATGCCTCAGTGGCCTCAGGCAGGCTCAGCCAGTCTGAGCACCCAGCTTTTCCTCAGCAAGAAAAAAAAATACAGGATGAGTCCTGCTCCTCCAGCCCCCTGCCCTTGCCCCCATGTCCTGCAGCCAAGCGCCATCCCTGCAGCCACGGGGCTGCCTTGAAAAGTTATTAAATAGTTGCAGGTTTAAAGAGGAAGAGCCACGGCTCGCTGTTACCGGTAAAACAAGCCACCATACATTTCCTCACTGGGAAGCAGCAAGCAGCTTCACCCTGCTGCCGTTTCCTGACCATGCTGGGGAGGGCAGGACAAGCCAAAGGCACATCTCGGTGCTGCCAGGAGGGATCTCCACCTCGCAGCTGCAGCACAGCCCAGCTGCTTGTGATGCCTTGAGGCTGTGTGGTACAAACACGACGTTGTCTACGTGTGTGCTGGGTGCCCCGTTTCCCAAGGGTGGCTCCTCCAAGGCTGGGCAGACAGCTGCAGGAGCTCTCTCTGGAAGTGCTGACAAGGCTCCCGCTCTGCACAGGGCTGCTGCAAGATCTCCAGCATAGCTAGAGAGGGAAGGACATCATCTCTGTGACATCCCGGCACCCAGATGCACGATGTACATCTGCTGGATGCTTTTGGTCAGGCTTCATCGGATAGGGGGAAGGGCAATGCAAACAGCCCGAACTGTTCCACAGGACATCCCTGCGGGGATAAATGATGGGCCCTTTGAAAGACCATGGTTAAATCTCTGCCCCAAGACTCTTCCTAAGGTTAGCTGCAAGTAGCAGCAAACCAGAACATGTTTACCAAAAGGTAAGTATGCTGGGGGAATGAGCAGTGAGCAGCCCATCTTCCCTGCTGTTAAAACAGCCTTTTTCTCCCGCTAGCCCTGGGATTTAGCATTGCTCAGCTCTGTCCTCACTGCAGAGCTGCCTGGGGGGGCAGTGCCAGGGTGAGCCCAGGAGCTGCAGCAGGATCCTCCTGCACCACTTGGCATGGCTGGAACAGAGACAGGCTCTTCTCCTTTATGACCTTAGAATCATCGAATCATTCGGGTTGGAAAAGCCCTCCAAAATCACCCGGTCCAACCACCCCCCTACCACCAATGTCACCCCCTGAACCATGTCCCTCAGCACCACGTCCAACCTCTCCTTGAACACCCCCAGGGACGGTGACTCCACCACCTCCCTGGGCAACCCGTCCCAGTGCCTGACTGCTCTTTCTGAGCAGAAATGTCTCCTCATTTCCAACCTGGCACAACTTGAGGCCATTCCCTCTGGTCCTATCACTGGTTACTTGTGAAAAGAGGCCGACCCCCAGCTCCCCACACCTTCCTTTCAGGCAGTTGTAGAGAGCAATAAGGGAGATCGTAACACAGATGGGTGGGAAAAAGGGAGCTTGGAGCATGGGGAAAGCAGAACCTGAGCCCCAGGCTGTGTCCCCCAGACCAATTGCAGCCACCAGCACTAATGCCAGTGAGCAGGATGTAAGTGCGAATGGAGCAGGCAGGTGTTGAAGAGACAGAGCCAAGGGCACAGGGACAAGGTCCCCACACTGACCCGACAGGACACAGAGGCTCCAGGGCTGGGTAGCAGCAGGGGAAGAGCCCTGAAGCCCTGTCCCTCTCCCCCAGCCCGGCAGCACCAGGCACTGCTTGGCTCCTCTGGCAGAGCACGAAGGGCTGGAGGCTTCTGTAGCTCTGATGATTTTGGGGTAAGAGAGAACAGCACGGTTTCTGAGCCAGCTCCTTCCCACCACGTTTAGGGGGCAAGGGCATCACCGTGCCTGTGAGCATCAGGAGGGTGATGCAGAGGGCGTCGTGGGAGCGCAGGGCTGGAAGCCTTTGTGGCCTTTGGCCACCAGCATCACGTGCCCTGGGCTGGCTTTGACATTCTCCTAGGAGAATGAAGGGGCTCACCTTGGTGGGAGAATCTGGCCTCAGGACGTCAGAGGGGGAGGCAACCGCAAACTCCTCCTACAGCAACCCAGAGCCTGCCAGTGACGAGAGGAAAAAATTCAAGTGACCGAAGAAACCAACCATCTTTGGTAAGCAGCGGTGGTTGTTGACACTTGGGGATGTTCCATTCCAAAGAATGCTGCTGCAGCCACTGCTTTCTTTTACACGTCGATGCTTAAGAACCTCCCTGGCTTTTATCACCTTCATAACACTTTGTACCGAAAAGGCATGCACGGAGGGAAGCAGCTGAGTGGAAGAAGCCAAGAGGACCTCGAGTTTTCACAGGCAAAACTACATAAGACACAAAGTTCCTCTGCATCTGAGGGAAAGGAGCTAAATAAAGCTTTTCTGCCTCCCAACAGTTCATTGCCTCAAGTCGCTCCCGGGTCACTTGGGACATCTCTGGAGTGTCATGCATGCATCTGGATCCTGCCCCTGGCCCTGGGTGAAGACTTGCGGAGGGGAAAGCAGCTGATCGAGCCAGCAACAGCTCCCACTCAAAGGAGGCAGGGGGAGCCTCGGTCAGGCTGCACGGATCAGCTCCTGCAGCTCTGCCATCCCGGGCAGGTCACCGCAGTGCCCGGGAGCTTTGCTCAGCGCCGTCCCTCGCCTCCCCCGGCCGGGACACCCCGGGCAGGGACCCCGGGGCGAGTGGCTCCCCGCCTGCCGGCCCCCGGGGCTTCTCCTGCAGCCTCCTCGCCCCCTATCCCAGGCTGCCCCCTCCCCAGCCCTCCACGTCCCTCCCGAGCCGCCTCCGGCCCCGTCGGGGCTGCAGCATCGAGGGCAGCCCCGGATCCCTCCCGGTCCCTCCCGCCCCGTCGGGGCTGCCCAAAGCCCTCCGGAGCTCGGAGCCGGGGGCAGGGGGAAGCCGCCCCCCGACGGGCGATGCCCGAGTCTCACCTGGGCAGGAGCGGGGCACTGCGGGGCGGGCGGCGCTGCTCTGCCCGGGACCGGCCGGCGGCTCGGCCCTAGGTGCTGGAGGGCGACCGGGGCGGTGCCGGGCCCCTCGTCCCGCCCCGGCCGGCCCGGCTCGGGCCATACAAGGCAGAAAAATGCGGCGGGGCCGGGGCGGAGGGGCCGCGCTGCCGGCCTTGTACGGGCGGGCGGCCGGCCCACGGGTGCCGCAGGTCCGCGGGAGGCTCCTGGGGGGGGGCACCCCGGGGAGCAGGAGGCTGTGGGGGACCAAATCCACGCGGTGCCGTGCTGCCGGGGCCGGGGCATCGCCCCACCGCCCTCCCGGGGGTCGCAGGTCTCGGTCCTGCTCAGCTCCGGGGGCACGGAGCGGCCGCCGGTGCCGTGGGGTCCCCGACGGCGAGCCGAGGGGATTCGCGCATGGTGGGGGGCAGAGCTCTGCCCGCAGGGGAGCGGTGGCACAGGGGGGATTTGGGAGCCTTTCCGAGGGGGATTCGCCCACCCCGGCCCCCAGCTAGGAGTGGGTTTGGGCGACACCGCCCGCAGCGGGGTCCGTGCACCTCGGGGGCTGCCCAGCGTGGCAAGGGACAGCCCGGGGCCACGCACGAGGATCGCTGCCACGAGCAGTGGTGTAAAAGTTCACCCCGATGTGGGGCATCCATCTGCAGGGAGCCCAGCAGAGCGCAGGGCTGCGCGGAGCCTGCGCTGAGCCTGAGCTCCAGCCGGGGCTTTCCCACGGAGTTTGCCTTTTAAAGAAAAGGAAGGAAAGGAAAAAAAAAAAAAAAAAAAAAAAAAAAAAAAGGAAGAGAGAAAGAGAGAACACGGTCTCAGGAGGCAGAGAGCCTGAGCTGCCGCCCCATGGCTGCTGCTCCCGGGTTTTTCTGTGCATCCACCCCAAACTCATCAGTGTGTGTGCAGCACCCGGGAGCGTGGTGGGGAAGGAGCCGCCCCCGGCCATGCACCAGCTCCCTGCAAGTCAGCGGGCACTGCACGGGGGCTGGGGGCAATGATGGAGCAGGATACTGAATGTGGTAGCTCCTCGCACGCTTTGCAGCCTCTGCAGCTGCGTGCACATAGGGAACTGCTGCTGGAACACCTGCAGGACTCTCCTTCATCCCTTTCAACCCTTCCCACCTTCCCCTTACTCCTCTCAGTGCTCCCTGTGTACTCTTCCTCTGCCAACACATGTCCCTTAGCAGGGAGCGTGTTTGTTCCTCCACACTTTCTTGTGTCACCTCTCTTCTGCATCCTCCTTGTTCTTTCAAGCCATAATTTCACTTGGTTTTCTCTCTGAGCAGCAGGTCAGGCAATGGAGATGGGGTAAAAATACAGTTTTTTAGCCTGTCAGTTTAGATCTGTTCCCTGATCCAGGCTTTTCATCATCATGTAAATGCTTCTGCCTTGGCAAAGCGGCATGGGGCAGGAGCATGAAGTTGGGGATGCTGAGACTCAGCACACAGGACGCAGCCTGAAGTCCTGGAAGAGATCAGCTGTGGTGTCCCTCATCGCTCCCGCTGTGCTCCGTGACCATCTCCATCACAGGAGGGCACAGAGCAGGCTGCCATGTCCCAAACACCTGAGGAACCTCAAGGGCAGCAAGGACGGGGCAGGGTGTGTGAGCCCTGGCCCCTCAACAAAGGACGACTCTGCCATAGTGGGGATCGGATACAAAAGCTCCTGTGGGAGATACAGCAATGACCCCCTCCCACTGGGTGTTACCTCCCTGCTAATGTGACAAGGGTCACAGAATCACAGAATTGTCTAGGTTGGAAGAGACCTCAAGATCATCGAGTCCAACCTCTGACCTAACGCTAACAGTCCCCACTAGACCATATCCCTAAGCTCTACATCTAAACGTCTTTTAAAGACCTCCAGGGATGGTGACTCAACCACTTCCCTGGGCAGCCCGTTCCAATGCCTCACAACCCTTTCAGTAAAGAAGTTCTTCCTAACATCTAACCTAAACCTCCCCTGGTGCAACTTTAGCCCATTCCCCCTTGTCCTGTCACCAGGCACGTGGGAGAACAGGCCAACCCCCACCTCGCTACAGCCTCCCTTGAGGGACCCATAGAGAGCGATAAGGTCGCCCCTGAGCCTCCTCTTCTCCAGGCTGAAAAATCCCATTTCCCTCAGACATTCCTCAAAACACTTGTTCTCCAGGCCCCTCACCAGCTTCGTCGCCCTTCTCTGGGCTCACTCAAGCACCTCCATGTCCTTCTTGTAGCGAGGGGCCCAAAACTGAACACAGTACTCGAGGTGCGGCCTCACCAGAGCTGAGTACAGGGGGACGATCACCTCCCTAGCCCTGCTGGTCACACTGTTCCTGATACCAGCCAGGATGCCGTTGGCCTTCTTGGCCAGCTGAGCACACTGCTGGCCCATACCCAGCCCACTATCCACCATCACTCCCAGGTCCTGGCAGCTCTCCAGCCACCCCTCCCCCACCCTGTGGCTCTCCTTGGGGTTATTGCGCCCCAGCTGCAGGGCCCCGCCCCCCACAAGCCCCGCCCCTTTCACCACGCCCCCTTTAGCCCCGCCCCGCGCCCAGCGAGCTCCGCGCTGCGCCCTGACCTCCTTCCCGCGCCGTACAGCGGGGGGCGTGCCCCGCACCGTCACGTGCCCCTCCCTCCGCTCCCCGATTGGCGGCTGAGGGGCCGCGCGGCGGCCGCTTCCGGGCCGTGCCGTGTGGTGCCGGTGGCGGCGGCGGTGCCCGGTGTGCGATGAGCGGCGCGCGGCGCAGGGAGGAGCCGCCGCACGCGCAGCAGCACGCGGTGCCCGACGGCGGCGCGGGGCCGCGCGGCTCGGCCTGGGGCAGGGCGCTGCGCAGCGACTCCGCCTGGCACGACAAGGTGAGGGGGTTACGGGGGGGGGGGCACGGCCACCGGGCTCTGCCTCAGGGGTGAGGGGGAGCCGGGCCCGCTCGGTCCGTGAGGGGGTTGAGGGAAGGGCTGAGGCAGCGCTGTGCGGCCCCTGGGTTGTGTTAGGGCTGCGGGCGGGCGGCAGTGACCGGTGCTGCTGCTGGGAAGGAGCCCAGGGAGGTTATAGCAACGCCCTGGCCTGGGGTTGGCAGCAGTAGGAGAGGGCCTGGGGCACCCAGAGCGGCTCCAACAGGCTGAAAGGTTCACACGACATTTTACGCGTTATTTTTGATGGATTTTTACAGAATGGAGTCTTCAGCAAGCAACGACCTTAGGTGCTGCTTCGTTGCTGCCACTAGAGTGTTAGAGGGCAACGCCATGCGTTTAATCTGCAAGCAGAAATGTCCAGGGTGCACGATACCATAAACTGCTTTATGTGCTCTGAATACAGAACCACAGAATCACAGAATTTCTAGGTTGGAAGAGATCTCAAGATCATCGAGTCCAACCTCTGACCTGACGCTAACAAGTCCTCCACTAAGTCATATCTTACATACAGCTTCTAATGGAGGGGTGTTTGGTGTTAAAATTTCACTTGTCAGTCATATGGTGACTTTAAAAAAAGAAAAAGAAAAAAAAAAAAAACATAATCATTGCCAAAATATTTATTTTGCTTTATCTCCTCAGGATGAGTTTTTAGATGTCATCTACTGGTTCCGGCAGATCATTGCAGTTATTTTGGGAATCATCTGGGGAGTAGTTCCTCTGAAAGGCTTCGTGGGAATAGCAATGTAAGGTTTATTTCCTTTTCTGCCTCGTGTACTTTCCCACATTTGGACTTTACTTCTTGTCTGTTTTAAGCTTGTGTTATAAACAGTGGAGTGGCCAAATGCAGTGTCTGTGTCTGTCACATGCCTTAAATCCAGCATCGCATTCCAGACTGTTATTTGTCATGAACTTCATACTAATTACAACACGTTGTCATCAGCCCCTTTTCCTATCCCTGACCTAACTATTGCTTTTTTTTTTTTCCTCCTGTTTTCTAATATATTTGCTTATTCTTGTTAAAGGGAGGGGGGCGGAGGTGGAAGAAGGGAATAAGAAGCTCAGTTGACTTGTGAAGTGGCCTGTTCCCGTAAATGCTTCTAAAGGCTTTAAGAAATAAGGCACACGGGGGAAAGGGGAGGTAGTCCTTCTCTTCGAGTCAGGAGCCATCCTTGGAGAGGAGGCTCTGTTAGTAGACAAGAGGGGCAGTTTCTCTTCGAAAAGCAGTCTAGAAAGGTGCGTGCACATCCCACCGAGACATGGGATTTGTGTCACCTTCCACCAGGCTGCAGTGAGCACTCTGAGTTATGAAATAAGTGTGCTTGGCACTGGCATGCACCGGTAAGCCTTTGGAGGGACACCAGGGGTGGAAAAGCACAGCCCTTCTCTCCAAACTTTGTGGGGGGGAAAAAGTTCTGTTTGCTTTCGGGTGTATTGGTTTGCAAATGTCTCTGCCTAGTCAAGGTCCTGCATGTCCTAGCTATGGCAAGGAAGTGGAAGGAGCATCTCTAAGGAAAAAAAAAAATGAATTTGAAACTCATGGACAAGTGCTGTAAAGCTGTGGTGCTTTAACAGGAGCTCAGTAGCTACGTGCAAACAGTTAAATCTGAATTGCTCCTGGTAGTAGATGTGGAGTGGTTGGGAAGCGTTGTCCTTACTTAGTCATCCATTAATTCACAAGACCCCTTCCGGCACATCAGCCAATTGCTGGGCTAAATGTTAGAAATAAAAGCGATGTGGTGTCAGATGGAAGCTCAAAGCTTCTAGAACCGTGTCCGTGGTTTCTCTGTGCTGTACAGGTGAACAGCTGCTCACAGCTTGCTGCCAGTCTTTGAACCTGTGAGTCTTCCAGTATTGCCTTTCCTACACAGTTTTCTTTCCAGGAAATGTACTCGCTTCTTCCCAGGTTGTCTCAGCCCTAAGCTGGGGTGGTATAATTCCAGACTGTTCTAAGAAAAAATAGGAGGCCCCATTTTTTTTGTTTCCATTGCAGCAGAACTGTTGGTGCAGACTACAGAGTGCTCAGACTTGCCTTAAGTTGAACCCCAGTGCTATGGCTCTGAGGGTGGTACGGAACCTTCAGTTCTCATCTCTGGCACGTGGTCGTGAGACACTAACACAAGGGTTTAACACGGAGCAGAGAGCCTAACGCTCTTCCCTTCTGGCAGCCTCAAGATCGAGGAGCGCATGAAAGGAAATCGGATTCTATGTTGCTGTGCACGAAGTATACTTTGTATGTGGCTGTGTGGTATGTTGGGTATCTGCATTCTGGGTCCTGGAAAATGACGGCTCCTAATCTCTTTCTTCCAGATTCTGTCTGATCAATGCTGGTGTTCTGTATCTCTACTTCAGTAGCTTCCAGCAGATAGATGAGGAGGAGTATGGTGGGACATGGGAGCTGACAAAGGAAGGATTCATGACATCTTTTGCCCTGTTTCTGGTAACGTGTCTCACTTCAACTTGATTTGTGAATTGTGTTGATAAACTTTATGGGGGAAAAGGCCTGGAAGACAAGTAGGTGAGCTGGGGCACTGGTAGGAAGATGTGTTAGTGTCCACTAATAAGGGAGATTTGATGGGAAAGAGAAGCCTGAAATCTGTTGTTTGCTGGTTATACACAGTACTAATGCACAGGATTTCAGTGTCAGAAAGGAAATGAGAACGGACTGCCATGTTTCTGCATCTACCACTTTTATGCCATCCCTTCCTTTGTCCCAGAAACACTGCTACCTTGTCCTAGCAGTTTCATCTAGGTATACCCAAACTGGTCTAGGTAATACCAGCTGATGTTTGGGGCTCTTTATGTTTTCCCCTGTTACTGCCCTTCCACAAGTCCCTGAATATGCTCGTGACTTGATTTGGTGGTGGTTCTAAATCACTAGAGAGACTGTGATGGATTTACTGTAGATTGGCTTCCAGAGTGACTAACCTATCAAATGGAATGCCACCGTTTGTGCTGTACGGTGACCCTCATATATCTGATACAATCTCAAAAGCTAGAATTCAGTCCCCAGTGCTCAGCTGAGGGCAAGGCCTAAGGCTTGTTTTCTGTGTTTTAACCCTTTTCGGAGGCATGAAAACAACTTTCCCTTCCTTTCCTCTCCACAGGTTGTTTGGATAATCTTCTACACTGCCATCCACTATGATTGACACAGTCTGCAGCTTTTGTCTGTTAAATCAGTTGTCAGTAAATCAAGAAGATTTTTAATAAATCATAATCTCTGGCAGACTGGTGGGAAGGTTGGGGATGTCAAATCAACTCCCTTCTGTACCAGCGGTCTGATTAGAATGGAAGAGCCCCAACTCTTCTGCTGGAGAAGCCAGTCCATCTCCGTTTTATATACCTGTTAATTACTGGAACTATTAAAAAGCCATTGGAATTTTTGGAAGCAGTTCAAGACTGTGTTCAGATTTTGAACTTTCTGCAACTCTAGCCAGTAACTGTATTGTTGTCCGTTGGGACTGCAGTATCAAACGCCTGTATGCTGAAGGTTGTATCTGTTAATTTAATGTATGTATGCTCCTTCGTTTGAAATCTGTCATTACATCCTGACTTGTCTTCCATTTGTTGTCCTTCAGACAGACAGTTTTTAAAAAGTGATTGTAGGGTACGTGGGAGGAAGGCACTGCAGCATCCAGGATATGAGTTCAGTGGCTGTCCTCAGCATGTTCTGTAGTAATCAAACCTGATTTGATTAAACAGACTGTGTCGTTACCATTTCTAATAAGTTTTGTTTTACTTATGGATGATTTGTTCACCAGAATTTTCAAATGCTGAAATGTCGTCTTTGCTAAAGACAAATTTTTAAGCAACTTAACTAGAATGAGTTGTGATTAATTTGGTTAATGAATGTTTAACTTGTGAGATGTGTTTGGGAGGGTTGGAAACACCACTGCATTCTGCTGGCCTATGAAGCTGCCAGCATTTACCTCAGAGCTCAGCAGTCCTGAAGAACAGTCATTCTGGAGGTACACTTTTAATGTTATGTACGTAAATTCTAATTTTTTTATTTTTTTTAATTCTTGATTTCAGCTGGCTTCAGATGCTCAGTGCTAATTAATGCAAGAGACTAACACACAGTTGAGGCAGCTAATATCTTAAAAGCAGAATTACTAGCTTGCAAATCAGGTGCATTCAATATGTAGTGCATTATCTCTGGTTAAAGGGGTGCTCTTTGCGTTGGTCGCATCATAGCGCAATTCTTCCCTAGTCTGTGGGAATTTGTGCATCAATGGGGGAGTAGTCTCTGCTCTAAAATATTTGTAAGGACCTGTATTTCAGAAATAGATCTCGGGAAGCATGCACAGTCCTTGTTTTTGTCAGAGGACCTTGCAGTCTAGCTGCCACGTAGTCCTTGTTTTTCTAAACAGCACATGCTGTACCCAAAAAGAGTACTAACCTAGAGGTGCCTTATAGTAAGGAGTTGATAGTTTTGGTGTGCTGTTGTTGAAAGTCTGTGTTACTTCCTTGTTGGCGGAAGTCCAACAGCTCAGTTCCCACATGTGACTATGCAAAGTCAGGGATCTAATTCTCCAAGTGCTGAGCTGGGGCTCCAGAATCACCCACCTATGCAGGCCTCCATTCTTAACGGGGAAAATGCTGTCTGCTTTTGGTGAAAAAGACGCACCTGGCTATCTTAGATCCTTGGCATGCAGAGGGAAGAGTGCAATAGCAGACAGCTTCTGCTACATGAAAGTTGCCAATTTAAATGATCTCAAAGAAAAACTTACATATTTGATGTCCCGATCCCCAAACTTGCTCAACCATTCAGTCTGATGCTTTCAGCTGAAATAAGAGGACAAGAAAGCATCAATCTCCCACGAGAATTACATAGCCTGCTAGTTGTAGGTCACCCTTTGCTACTGGCATCGTTTGCATCTTAGCTGTTCTCAGCCACCCGTAACATCACTGTATACTTGAAATGCTGTAATAAATGTGGCCTGAATAATCCACTGTGGAGCTTCTGTATGCTCTGGTCTTTGAAGTTCTGCAAAATGCTGGGAGTGCGGGATTCCATTAAGAGTTTTAATTTTGGTAAATACTTTAGCTAGCATATCTCTGGGATTCTCAGGTCTCTTGTATTGTAGGCTTGACTGCAATGCTTTCAAAAGTGGTTAGAAACATTTCTTGTGTAAGTAGGTAGCTAATGCTTATATCCATGCTTTAATGGGTGATTAAGAAGGTTAAGCCACGTGTTGCCTCTGTATAAGCTGTTCTGCCTCTTCAGCCCCTGCATGGTGATGCACAAGTATGGCAGAGCTGCCCCTGTCAGGTCCAGGGCATGACTTCAAGCACTGTTGTAAAACCTGCAGAGTGAAAGAGTGGAAAACAGGAGAGTTGCTTATCTGCCTTTTCCTCAGTTGCTCACAGCCCCACCAGCTAAGTTTCTTGGTCTTTGCAGTTCTCTACTATTATGTTGGACAGAAGCTGCCAGCCTGAGCTGAGGAGGATCCTCTGTTGAGGACTGTGACCACATGGAAAAGACATTGGCTTTTGGATCTCCTCGAAGCTCCTGGTAACTTATGTTGGTGACTGCAGTTGCTAAATGGCAAGTTTTTAACCTCTTAAGGTTTCTGCTTTAAGGAGTGCCTCAGTGGCTGGAAGCAAGTTCCTCTAGTGCTGGTCTCTAAGAGAACTAAAATCATAGCATCTCTCCTGAAAGAAAGGAGGTCAACTTTGAGAAGCCCAAGGGGAAGGGGAATCCTACAGAGTGGAGCTGAGCATCTTTCAATGACGAGCACTGTAAAAACAAGGTATCTTTGCAGAGCCTCAGGTGACTGACAGAGGAATGGTCTAGGAGAAAACATGAAGGTGACAGTATGAAAAGCAGCAACAGCTGGGATGAGGCAGTGCGGTGGGTTTGGGCAGCACCGTTGTGCTCAGCAATTTTGGTACTGGCACCATGAGCATGCTTGCTTTGCTCTCCCTGCTTTTTGAAGAGTTGGTGACTGAGCTGATGGCTGGTGGGAGTCTGCTGCCGTGGAGCTGTGACCAGTGGAGAAAAGGAGTCAGAGAGCTAAGTTGTGCAAGCTGCAGCTGTTGGGACACAGTTCCATCAGGAGGCCACATCCTTCAGGGTCCACATGATGGTGCAGAGAGGAGGCTGTACTCTTTGCAGGCTCTGTGAAACACTGCTGGATGCAGCCCTGTAGGAATATCATTTTGGCTCTCAGCAAAAAGCTGTGGGTCCCTGGCAGGAAGGAGCATGAGGAAGATATTCCCTGACTTTATTGTGAGGCAAGGATCTCGTGTGGAATTGGCAGAGAAGTTTTCTGTGGTCTTTCTAGAGCTGTCTGACCCTAGCTATAGGGTCAGCTTTTTGTTGTGAAAACAAAGCAGGCTGAGAGTGGCTTCCAAAAGCCAAACAATCCTCCCATCAGCCTTTATCTGGTTGTGCCCATCATCCCTTCTGGCTGCTGGAGAGCATGAGCAAAACCCCTTCCCCAGCAATGGTTGGGTGTGCATCTGTCTGCATGAAGGAGTGTTGAGCAAGCCAGGAGAGATCCTCGTGTGCTTGAGCTTGAGAAGGGCAGGGGGCATTAGCTAGCTCCTTGGAGGCAAATAGGGCACGTACCCCGGGGGACTTCCCAGAGCCAAACAGCCCGTCATCACGCAACATGTTCCGCTTACAAAAGCAGCAGATGTCCAGGATTAACCAGGGCAAAGGATGAATTCTGCAGATTCAGCAGCTAAGTACCACGCACGCATCAAGCTGAGAGAGACAGCCCCGCGTCCGCATGGGGGCACAGGGAACTCATTAGCACAGTGCTTTGGTCAGCCCAGAGCGAAACGACCTCTTCCATCTCCAATGGAAGACTTATTTATTTATTTATTTATTATTTATGGTCAATTTATCGCTGTTTTTTAGGTCAGCCCCTGAAGCAGCACCCCTGTCTGAGCTCTGGCCCGGCCTCGCTCCCTCGCCGGGGGGCGCACGGAGGCCGCTCCGGGCCCTTCCCGGAGCCTTCCCGGGGCTCGTCAGGCGGGGCCCGGGGGCTGGGGGCGCTGCGGAGCCGCCTCTGAGCGGATCCCGGCGGGGCCCGGCCCTTTCCGGCAGCGCGGAGCCGGGCGGGATGGCGGCACCGGGGGCCGCGGCGGGGCCCGCGGCGGAGGCGGAGGCGGCGGCGGGGCCGGGGGGCCGGCAGCGCGCCCTGGGCGCCTACTCCCCCGTGGACTACATGAGCATCACCAGCTTCCCCCGCCTGCCCGAGGAGGAGGCGGGCGGAGCGGCCGAGGGCGGCCTCCGAGCCCGGAAGGAGGAGGACGCGTTCCTGGGCGAGCAGGACACGGGTGAGGGGCGGCGGCCCGGCCCCGCATGCTCCCGGCCCCCGCGGCGCCCCCCGCCCCCGCGCCGCGCCAGGGCCGCCAGGTCAACCCGGCACCGCCCCCCCCGCCCGGTCCCTCGCGGCCTCCCCGGGGTCGCTGCCGTCTCCCCCCGCGTTCCCCTCCGGCGGAGCCGTGGCAGCGAGCTGCGGGCGGCACGGCCGAGCCACGGCGACCCCACGGCTCTGGGGGCTGCCGCATGTTGTCGCCTCGCTGCCCGGGCAGAGCGTATGGGCGCGGGGGATCCCATCGAATCACGGCTCCGTGTCATTCATTTCACAGCTCGCATCCACATTTCAGCCTTTCCCACTGCAAACATCTGGTGTTGCTCGTCCTGTCCGCCTCGGCCACGTGCTCCAGGGGGGCTGAGTGGTACCTTCCTGGCCTTGATGCTGTACACAGCACGCAGGAGCTTGCTGGGCTCCCACATCCTTATTTTTCCCAGTCCTTGCAGAGCCCCTCGTTGGTCTTGCTGGGACATGCCTAGAGTAGCGGGCACTGGGACTGACCTGGAAGTTGGTGTTAGCAGCAGATACAAGGACTTTGGCAAAGAGCTAGCACTCCTTCCTGCCAGATGCATGATTTTAATAAAGCCAGGTGTACGTTTCATCCTTGAGAAAACCTTTTGCCTGTTTTTATTTTATTGCTTTCTTGTAAATAGTCCAGAGTATTTTTTTTTCTCCTCCATGTCATGCTTCCACAAGCAACATAAGCCTTCGCTGCATAAGATTCCCCGATAACTACCACAAGCCCTAAGCTCTTCCCTGTGTAGCACCACTGACTGCAGTTCACCGCCCCTGGTTTCATTAGTCCCAGGGCCTGCTCCTGCTCTGACCCATTTGCTGAGGGAGCAGGATTTGGGGTCTGAGGAGTGACAACAACTGGTCACAAATTGCTCCACAGCCAAGTGCATGCAGCTCCTGGACTGCTCGATAACCCGCAGGTGGATGTCAGCGCCACTCGCACCGTGTCCTAGGCCTCATCTCACTGTGTCCAAGTGGTTTTCATTGTCCTCATCCCATTCCTCCCAGCACTCCCCTGTGACTGGACCCTGCAAGGTGAAGTTGCCGTGGGCAGTATGGCAGGAGTAGCACGAGATCTCTTGTTTCGTGTGTGGGGCACAAGCAGAGGTTTTTGTGGTTTGGGCTATGCAGGGGTCCTGCCAGGTGCAAGTCTCCACTCTGAGCACTTGGTGTCCCCAGGTGCCACCTGGAAGAACTGCGTTTCCTGTGCTGCCACGTGGAGCCTCGCATTCATCTGACATCGTGTATGTGTTGCAAAAGCCATCCATGCTTCTTCATGCCACATCATGTGCCAAACCCGTAGGGGAGGTAATCCAGACCTTTGGTTTCTGCCACACAGATGGTCTCACTAACAGGGGTGTCCACTGTTGTGCTGTTGGTCATGGGGAGAACCACCCCAAAGGACTGCAGAGTGCCATGTTGCAGCGCCCACTAGGGCATGCAAACAGCTCTGGCCTCTGCTGTCCCCACCGCAGCATGTCCTGAGACAAGGTGGTCCTGTGTCCCCACAGCGCCGGTTCCCACAAGAAAACGGGCCTCCTCCACAGCTCCCATGGAAGCAAAGTAGGGTTTGGTGGCTTCTCTTGCAAGGAAGAAGGGGGAACACTGGTGCTGGGACAGGTATCTGCACATTAACCGCACAGGATGCTTCTTGCCCTCTGTGCTCCAGACCAGCCCCCTCCTGTCAAATCATGGCCACGCTGTCCACATGTGTGGTGGTTTTACCTTGCTAGGCAGCTGAACACCACAACCATTCTCTCACCCCCGCAGAAGAGGAGGGGAAGAAGAAAAGGAAGGAAACAAACAACTCACGGTCTGAAATAAGGATAATTTAATTATAGGAAAAATAATCATTAAGGGGAAATTATTATTAATTAAATAATTTAACTAAAGGGAAAAGGGAAAGGGAAAAGGGAAAGGGAAAAAACAAAAACAACAAACACGAGCAAAGGCCGTGTGGAAGTGCAGAGGAAAGAAATTACTCTCTGCTTCCCACCAACGAGCGATGCTTGACCACATCCTTGCAGCAGGGCCTCAATGCATGTAGCCGGTGTTTGGGAGGACAGATGTTTTCACAACAGGAGCCCATCCCTCCCCTCTTCTTCCTCTTTCCACCTTTTATTGCTGAGTGTGACCCCACATGGTATGGAACATCCCTTGGGTTGGTTTAGGTCAGCTGCCCTGGTGATGTTCCTTCCTCACCTCGCCCACCCCCAGCCTGCTGGCTCTGGGGGTTAGAGGGAGTCCCGATGCTGTGCCAGCACTGCTCAGCAGCAGGCGCAGCACTGGAGTGATCCCACTGCTGTTCTAGCTACGAGTGCAGAGCACAGCGCTGTGTGGGCTGCTGCAAGGAAAGTTAACGCCATCCCAGCCAGACCCAGTACACCATGCAGCACCCGTGGGCACACAGAGTGAGCTGCCCAAGGCCCTGTGGGATGCCTGAGGCTGTGCATGACACCCCTTGCCAGGGCATCTCTGCCACCCCCACCAGGAACACCCCAGCCCTTTGCCCTCAGCTGGGGCAAATTAGAGCTGCCACCCCCCTGCCTGGTCCTGGGGCTGAGCATGGCCCTGGGGTACTGTCACAGGACAGGGTGGCAGCCCCCAGGGAGGTGCTTCTGACAGAGGAGGCAGAGGTGCAGCGGGGCTGTGGGGCTTTCTGCTTGCTTGTCACCAAATCCAGAAACGTCCCCAGAACAGAACGGCCCCAGGACAGGCACACGACCCTGCCACCACCATCACCACCCCTTGGATGTCCGCTGAGCGAGTGACGAGCTGGGCTGTAGGGACCCCTCAGCCTTCACCTCCCCAGCCAAAGTTCCAGGTTTGTGCCCCAAACTCCTGCTGGGCCCCAGCAGCTCACGGTCCCCCAGTCCAGGCCAGCCCCGCTGCTTACTGGTGGGGAGCAGTCCTGAGCACCTCGCCTTTGCTGCTGAGTGTTCCTCTTCCTGCCCTGCTTGTTTTTGGGGAGCCCCAGGACCTCCTGGCTGCCCTGAGCTGATCGGGGCCAGGTGGTGACCATCAGGGACAGCCCAAACGGAGCTGTCTGGGTGTGCTCAGCAGGCCTCCTGCCCACCTCAAAGGCAGCAGCTGATCTGAGCAGAGTCAAGGTATGTTTTGGATCTATTTGGTCACCCTGAGACTTGCTTTCTGCCTGGCCAAAACTCTCTCCCATTGCATTCACCACCTGGGCATTCAGCATGCAGCTGGATCTAGTAGGGGATCTCGTCAGCCAGAGGAAGGAATTCAAGCAAAGCCTGTCCTGCAGCCAGGCTTGGAGGACCTGCTGAGGTCCAATTTGCAGGTTTGTTCTTCTTTGCCCCCACTTCGTCATGCTTCAGTGGATGTTTCCTGTGCCTGGGCCTCTGTTTTGCTCAGATGCTCAAGCATAGCTCCAAATAAGGCTGCTGCTCGTTCAAATCTGAATTTCCTCTTCTTCAGTCTTGATGCATTTCTGAGACCTGTTTGCAAGTCAGCCATCCAAATGGGTCCGTCCCTGGAAGCTTGTGAACAGACTAAAATGAAGAAAAATTCCATCTTTTTTTTTTTTTTCCCTCTTAATCTCCATGGAAGTCGTCTTGGAATAGGTAGAGCTAAAGGAAGGAAACAATAAAACAGCCCAGAGCAGCATCTGAGCCAGAAAGTCTATTGAGAGCTGGTATCAATAGGGAAGGTAATAGCCTTGCTGGACACAGCTCCATGTAATGTTAGTGCTGGGTAAACACTGCAACAGGAGCCCTGTGTTGCTCAATACCTAACCCTTGTTTTCTCCCTGCTGCTCACAAAGACCCAGACTCCTTCCTGAAGTCTGCACGTCTCCAGCGCCTGCCCTCGTCCTCCTCAGAGATGGGCAGCCAGGACGTGTCCCCTCTGCGGGAGACCAGCAAGGACCCGTTCTCCGGAGACTGCAGCTGCCGGCAGGACGGGCTGACTGTCATCATCACTGCCTGCCTCACCTTCGCCACAGGGGTCACAGTGGCCTTGATCATGCAGATCTATTTCGGGGACCCTCAGGTAAGATGCAGCTGGCTTTAGAGCATGCTGTGGGCTTTGGCTCTGAAAAAAGAAGAGGTTCCCTCATCTGCCTCCTTGCCAGTGGTTTAGCCCTGGTAGGTTTCAGTGAGACCCTGGGTGCTGAGTCCCTCTGTCAGCAATTGTCCTAAATTCATAGAATCATAGAATATCCCGAGTTGTCTGAAAGCTTTATCGTGTTGCTTTTTTAGGAGCTGGGGGCCATTGGTGGTGTCAGACTGAGGTCTGAGCTCCTGCACCGTGCTGGGGCAGCTGTGCCCAGCAGGTCTGGGGATGATGTGGAGGCAGCAGGCAGCCCCACTGGTGTCTCTCCAGCCATAGTCAGAGCCAGCTGTGAATGCTTTTCAAGAGCTGCTCTTAGAACAGCAGGAGGTAATGTCTGTGCATCTCCACTTGCAGAGTTTTAGGGATCCGTATGTCAGGGCCCATCTCTGGAAGGATCTGTGCAGGGGAATTGCTGAAATCAGAGTTGACCCCTCTGCAGAACCCTCCCATGGAGCAGTGCTCCTCTGCAGAGCAAAGGCAGCGTGGCCGTGGGGTCATGCCATCCTCAGGAAAAATACACTGCAGAACATTTTCAGCTGTAGCCTGAGGGGCATACAATCATCATGGTCATCTTCTCCACCTCGTGCCCAGCAGGGCAGACCTGGCTGCAAATCCAGAATGGGAGCTTTGTGCATTTTTTTGATTATTAGCTTTCTTACCGGAATTCAAAATGCAGCTGTTGGGAGTGGAGCAGCTTGGCCATGTGGCTACCTGGCCGAAGCGGGTTGTGATCCTGGTACAACCATCTCCTCTCTGGCAGATCTTCCAGCATGGTGCCGTGGTGACGGACGCTGCCCACTGCACAGCCCTGGGCATCAAGGTGCTCAGCAAGCAGGGCTCCTCGGTGGATGCAGCCATCGCCTCAGCCCTCTGCGCAGGAATAGTGAACCCCCACGTGTCGGGCATCGGCGGGTAGGTGGTGACCCCTGCCCTCTGCGGGTGGGCTCAAGCGTGTTGGTTCCTGTCCTGCCAAGCTACAGCATGCAGGACCAGGACTCTGGCCTCAGGCAGTGGACGTGTCCATGTCTGCACAGGGACATTGACCTTCCCACAGGCTGCAGCCACTGAAAGGGCCCAACGTGGCAGCAAGGGACAGAGCCCCCTGTGAGGGAAATTCTGTGCCTGTGGTAGCAGCTGCCAGGACAGTCCCAGCCGCAGGCTTGAGAGAGTTGAAAAGTGACTGTGGGTGACTGAGCCCCCGTGCGGGGTGCCAGCAGCTCACAGCACCCAGGGTCAATCCCAGCACCTGCAGAGATTGAGCACTTCCCTCTGTAAACTCTGCTTCTCATTAGCAGGAGCCCAAGGCCCGATTCCAGCCAGCCCCGACTCCAGCTGGCCCCGACTCCCCTCCTGCTCCCGGTACATCCCTGGGCTGGTGCCTGTGTGGGCGCAGTGCACTTGGCTTCACAGGAGATCCCGGGAACATTGCATAAAACCACCCAATAGCTCCTCCAAGCTGGGCAGGAGGTTGCTCTGTTGTAAGCAAAGCACCTGCTTTGTTGCAAAACAGCTAGTATTAGAAAGAAAATCCCACACTGTCCTAGCCCAGCAGTGGAACAGAGCCAGTGGCTCTCTGGGCAGGCTGTCAGGGGCTGACCCAGCCTTGCTGCAGGCTCAGTCAACTCAAACCCACGCTTTGTGCTGGCATTATGGCAGTGGCTGCATCTGGGACAGACGGTGCCATGCCATGACCCCACTTTTGCCACAGGGGTGGGGTGATGCTGGTCCATGACATCCGGAAGAACCGGAGCCAGGTGATCGACTTCCGTGAGGTGGCTCCCCTGGGCATCCCGCTAGAAGGGGACCTGCAGAAGGACACCAAGGTGAGGAGCCCTCCCTCGGGGCCAGAACTGGCTGGTGTCCCCAGCTGTCCTCTCCCAACAGCTCCTGGGCCCAGTGGAAGATGCCCAGGGAAGTGGCTGGAGACCTCTTCCACCATGGGACGTCCATGCCCTGCAGACATGGGGAGCCTGTGGGAAACACTCCATCATCCCTGGAATGCCTGGAGTGTGCAGGGCTTGGGGAGCAAGGAGGTCCACTGGGGTGAGGGCAGGGAATAAGGCATCTCCCTCCAGCAGGGGGTAGCTGGGAGAAGAGAAGTTCCAGGAGGGAGCAAGGTCCTGTGTCATTCTGCTGGGTTATTTCCCCTGACCAAGTTGGGCTGACACTGGTATTGAAGTTTCCTCTTTCCTTCCAAGGACTTATTCCCTAATTTAGTGTCTTGCTACAGACCCCTTCTTGTCTCCTAAAAACGATGCAAACACCTTCCTTATGAGCATGAATTGCAGCTCCTCGACTTGCAGCTGGGGACCATGTCCTCACAGGAAGGAGACTCTACTCTTCTTTTTCATCCTTCCTTTTCTACAGCCAGGTCTGCTGGTGGGGGTGCCAGGCATGATACAAGGCATGCACCAGGCGCACCAGTTGCATGGGAGGTAAGCTGTCTGCCCCGCACAGGCTGTGCCCCACGGTCCCCAGGGAGCTGGGAGTATGCAGCCCCTCACCATCAGACTGTGCTCTCAGCCACTAGTCAAAAACATTAGTAAGCGGGTAGTTGTGGGCTTGTGTTGAAAAGTACCTTCATCTTTTGGCGCTATATTTAACAAAAGAAATAAATCAGCTTGGTCAGATTTTCTGCAAAGTGAAATTCTGGCAAATGTTTTCTAACAGGACAGACAGTTAATGTTATCTTAGAAATATGTGCAGAATATTTTCACGCATTTTCATACATTTTTCAGCTCTCTCTTTAGCTAGACACTGAGAAATGTGGTTGTCCTTGTTGCCCTACTGGGACAGCAAAAGGGAGAGTCTGAATAACTGCTCAGGAATGTGAGGTTTTGCTCCAAAGATGCCCATTTCCCCATCTTTGCATTGTCATTTCCGCTGGGGCACAACACGGATCACTGTGATGATCCTGCTGAAAAGAAATGACAAAGCTCAGTGCTCATTTTGGCCACAACTGGCCCTGCAGCCTGGTGTGCCGAGAGCCCCCAGGTGCAGAGGCCAGCCTCTGCCCGCTCCCCTGGCTGTGCCACGCACCTCCAAGGCACATGGCTCCTCCTCTGCTCTCCTTTGGCAGGCTCTCCTGGTCAAAGCTGCTGGGCCTCGTGGCTGCTGTTGCTCAGGACGGGTTTAATGTCACACATGACTTGGGTGAGCACATGCTGGGGAGTCAAGGTGGCTGCTCCGTGCAGAGGAAGCCACCACAAGGGTACCAGGCTGTTGGCAGGGCTTGAGAGGGGGTAGGGGGTTGTACATGGGGTATCAGAACACTTTGGAATTGGACATGGGTGGTGGTGGGAGGTGGGCAAGTCAAAGCAGGGGTCTACAAGAGGGGAGCGTGGTGACAGCTAACCTGGGGCCCTTCCCCCGGGCTGGTGGGGAGGTGGTGAGGTTTCTTTGGGTTTCCTTCCTAGCTGCAGTGGGGATGCAATCTACCCACCTGCAGTCTGGCTCGCTGGTTTGGAAATGGAAAGAGGCAGCAGCAAGTCCCCAGGTCCCCTGCATGTCCATGCATCCTGGGGTTTCTGGATGTCCTTCTCCTGCCCCTCCCCTTCTCACCCACAGCCAAAGCTCTGACTGAACTGAAGGACCTGAACTACTCTGACAAATTCCGGGAGATCTTCCTGCCAGACGGCCAGCCTTTGCTGCCTGGCATGTTTGTGAGGCGCCTGGACCTCGCAGCCGTCTTGGAGCTGGTGGGAGCAGAAGGGCCATCAGCCTTCTACAGCAGCAACTTGACCCAGGAGATCATCTCTGAGGTGAGACACATCTGTCCTTGTCTCTGCCCAAGGCCACGGGCACAGTACAGCCTGGGATGGGAATGCCACCTGTCACATCACCTCGTTAAGCTGGGACAACACCTGGAGATAAGCTCCTCACTCCTTATTGGAGAGGTGCACTACTGGTGAGAAGAAAATTGTTGTCGTTAATGGGACTGTGTGAGTTACAGGCTCTGTGAGGATGATTTGAAAACAAAACTGTGAGCTTTGTGGGTGGATGATCAGACAGTCTTGGTTCCACTTAGGTTTGCCCAAGTTTAACTCCTGTTGCTGGAGGTGCTCTAGAAAAGAAGGCAACAACAAGGAATTATTCCAGTAAAAAACAAACAAACAAACAAAAACCAAAAACTACTGTGGCCAGAGTGGGAGAGGTGATGAATATTTATGAGCACACTAAGACAATTTTTATGGAAGTTATACTGGAAATCTACTTTATACCTGTGTAGCTACAGTCAGAGTGGTTAGTGGGACCATTTTCCCCTGCCATCATGGTTCAGGTGATGCTCCTTCAACACGTCATCAGGAATCTGGGCTGGGCTTATTCAGCTCCAGCCTTAGACATGTGAGCTCTGTGTTAGGAAACCTTCTCCTATGGTTCACATGGACCACAGCGGAGGTGGAGAACAATGAACAGAAGTCCCAAGCCTGTGGTACATCTCCACAGCCTAACCCTGCTTTATCACTCCTTTCCCCTGATCTGAGGGCTGCTGCAAGGAAACACAGGCTCTCCATGGAGGAGCAAGGCCCAGGGTTGCAACACAAAGGACCTCACCAGGCTCTGGATCAAGTGTGCTAGTCCAACTTCAGCTGCAGTGCGAAGTGCTGGCTTCCCACATCAGCTTCACAATGTTTATTGTTTCAGCAAAGGAAGGGTTGGTAAAACTCCAAAACACCCTACCCTTTGTTTCTATCATGAGTTGGGAAGGCACTGGTGCAGAAAAGTGTTATCCAGGGAATTTGAGACGGTGTCTGCAGTATGTGGCTGAATGGGTTTTCTGTATTTTCTGCGCCCTCTGACTCCACCTGCCCCATGTCCTGCAGCTTCGCCCCAGCTCTCCTTTGGCCGAGCTCCAGGAGCTTCTGGGCCAGGCAAGTGCCTGCAGATCTCAGCCTCTGAGAGCAACGTGGCTGGCTCTCTAGGATCGCCTTAGGGAGGGAACTGGCACTCCACAGAGGAGCTACAATTTCTTTTGCAGTTTTGGGGTGGTTTGACATGCTAACCCCTCTAGATACACACTACTTTGGCTTTCCTGCTTCAGTGACTCCACCACTTCTGCTGGAGTTTTCCTGCCAAGTTAGGTGTTCTGGATGGAAATCCAGAGGACACACCCTAGCAGAACCTCTTAACAGCCTGCATGGCTTCTCCTGGGAGAAAGACAAGAGGTGGCCCACGAGCACAGTACCACCTGTGTACTGACTGTGGTACTTCTGTCAGGGGATTTTAAGGCCAGCAGAGTGATGGTCTATTTCCATCATGATTCAGCCATAGAGGACCTGCAGTGGAGGGAATTACCCACCTTTACTGCATACATGAGAATTACTAAACCCAGTACGTTCTACCTCATGGGTTGGCAGAACTTCCAGCACAGCTAGAGTGAGCTCAGTGGGTGAGCTTTTGAAGGTGAGCTGCAGAGCTTCCAGAGGTAGTGAGTGGTGAGCCAGGCCACCAAGGCCATGAAAACACAGATTATTCAAGGGATCCTGAAAAAACTAGCGCCTGGATTGCACTGGAAGTGGTCGGAAATCTCACAGGTATTTAACAACATGGTGATTGCTCACCCAGGCCAGCATGAGGAATGCAGAAAGCCTTGACCCAGCTTTTTCAGCATGCGCTGCCTTGTTCTCCCACTCAGGTGCACAACTATGGAGGAGTCTTGGTGGAGGAAGACTTCAGCAATTACAGCGTCCTAGTGGAGGATCCTGTCCACACGGTATATCGAGGTAAATGCTGCTGCCTGACCCACTGCCACACAACTGCAGTTAAAAGTTTGCTTCATCTGGCAGGAGGTGACAGTGTCTGTAACAGCATCTGCAGAAAAGCCCTCCTGGGAGATTCCTTCTGTTGCCTACTGAGCCTGATGCATCAGAGGAGGTTCAGGAGGTTTCTAGAACTTTCAAATGGGCCTGTTTTTTTCCTTGTCACATATTGATGCAATATCTAGATGTACATGCAGCTGGACCACACACTACTGCCTACATCTGAAGATGACTCCCAAAGTTGATCTATAGAGGAGAAAAGTTTGTTTTATGCAAAAAAGTTTTTAAAATATCATATTCTTATAGAAATCCCTGTATTCACTCTCCTTACATCTGTAACATTACAAACCCATTTCATCTCCATTCAGCCATACTGAAGACCAGAAACCACACAGCCAACCAACAAGAACTGAATTTCAGATGTAAAGAAACATCCCTCTCTGGACTTCCTTTATGCATCTTAAAGAAACAAAAGACACAGCAGGAATATTTTAGGAAACACTTTTTAATTATCTCCCCAAATCTGGAAAGGCTTCCTTGTCCTCAAGAATACTACCTTATGGGAAAGAATTATCACTGAATAGTATCTAAAAATGGAACTTCATTTCTCTCTTCTTCCCTTCACAGGTCATCTTGTTTTGACTCCTCCACCTCCACATGCAGGTCCTGCACTGATCACAGCACTGAACATCCTTGAGGGCTTTAACATCTCAAGTCAAGCATCCAGGGGGAATATCTTGCACTGGATGGCAGAGGTAAGAGGAGATTCGACATTTGTCTGAATTTGTTAGGCTGCTGGAGAATAGTTCATTTATTCCTTGGTTGTACAAAAGTGTTTGTAGGTAATTCCCAGAGGAGAATGAGCAAATAGACTTCTAAAGTGTAAATCTGAGCTGTGCTGCTGCCTCAGGTAGTTGCAGATCCTGAAGCCTCCTGCTCCCTCATATACAAAATATCGCCTGATACACTCAGCTCCCTCAACATACAGTTTGCCATGAAAATCTGATGCCCCTTGATCCCCATACCCATGTTTCACTGAAGTGGGCATTTGAGTTCATAGGGTTTAGCCAACATGCTGGAAGAGCAGGTGCCTCCTCTTTGGGGTATCAAAGATGGTATTTCCAGGTCCACCTAAATGATGCTATATGTCTTTCTTTCTTTCTTTCTTTGTGTGTTCAACTTAGACCTTAAAAGTAGCCCTGAGTCAAGCTAGCAACTTGGGAGACCCATCCGATGATGTGTCTGTCACTCATGCTGCAGAAGGCATGTTGAGGTAGGTCTGAGGCTGATGGGCACATTGGTAGTTGCAAGATGTCTGATCTGGGTATCATTTGGGGATTTGCTCTTTTCAATGCACAGGGAGACCTGAGTTTTTTCTGCCTCTGTTTTACTGAGGAAAGGTCAGTCTTTGAGTGTCCAGCCTAGCACTCACTTTCCCACAAGGATCACAGCTGGTACCGTAGGTCTCTGGAGATGAATCATCAAATGTCCTTACACAGAGGTTTCCTGGAGCCAGTTTGATCTTGAGGGTTCCTCCCACTTTCTGAGGCTTCTAACTATTCCTTCTCAGGAGGTCAGACAAACTCTCTCTGCAGTACATCCAATGATGCAGGAGAGGCCAGCCTCAGGACTTCAGCCCAGCCTGCTACCTCAGAGCCAGGTTTAGCCATGGTTGGTGGCCAGTGCTGGATCTGTCTCACCCTCCTCTGCACTCAGAGGACCAGCACTCAGCCAGTGGTGACACCTCATGACTATCAGTGGTTGAGTTCGTGCCCACAGATAGAACCTGGGAGGTTCATGGTGTTCCCTTGTTTTGTGGGCTAAACCTACATTTCCTTCCATCAGATGAACCAGAGGAGCTCCCTGTCCTTAGGACCAGCCTCCTCAGAGAAGCACAGCCCTTAGCTATGTAGATGTACTCCCACCAAGAGATGTCAAGCATTCTAAGCTCATTGCCTTCTTATCCCTTTCACTCCCTCATTGCTGAAGCAAATCAGAAGCTAACTCCTTGCGCCAGCTGATCAACGACTCCCAGTCCTTCTCGTCTGATTTCCGCCTGCCGCACTTCTCTGTGGAGAGCGGACCTGCAGCCAGCCAGGTTCTTGTCATGGGGCCTGACGACTTCATTGTTGTGGCTGTAAGGTAAAGGAGTTGCTTCTCTCCACAATATGCTCAGAGGGTGGGAGCGGCGAGAATAAAGCAGGTTCAGCAGGACAGGATGGAGCCATATCTGAAGCTCTGTCACAGGGGGCGGCAGGCTTCCCCCCCAAAACAAACCTAGCCTAGAGCTGCTGCTTCAAGCCTACTGGGTCAGCCCATGGTCTGCCCCTCAGAGAGCCTCAAAAGGTAAAGTTTAGTGAGAGAGGTTGTGCTTTTCTAGACAAGATTTGTGGTCACAGAATAAATTTAGAATTGATCCTTAAAGTAAAAACAGCATTCCCAAGCTCCCCAGCCCTCATGGGGCTGCTCTGTCCCAGTTAGTCCTGCAACAAGAAGAATGGGGAAGATGGGATGGAGACATGTGGGCTGTGCAGGCTTTGAGGTACTGCTCTGCCCTATGCAACCCTACTAACTCTGCCCACAGCCCTTGTGTTCCTGGTTTGGCCAGAGTCTGCTCCCTAGAGAGGTGATGAATTCAGCAGCATGGAGACAGACTCATCATCTAGAGGAGAGTCCTTCAGTACAACGAGGGTCTGTCCCACCATTACCCATGTGGTCACTGTGCCTGCTCCCAAATACATGGAGACTCCTGCTGTGCACATCTTACTGGCTGTAAAAAAAAAACATAGAATATTCTCTGTCAAGCCAAGATGGTAGAAAAAAATGGAGGACTGAAGGCCTCAAGGTGTACAATAAATCACTGAGAGGAATATTATGAGATTTCTTCTTGTTTCTTTTCAGTTCTTTGAATCGTCCCTTTGGTAGTGGAATAATAACACCTTCTGGAATCCTTCTGAACAGCCAGATGTTGGACTTCTCCTGGCAAAACAAAACAATGAACCACTCCATTCCCAGGCCGGTAATGAACAATGTGACAATTTTTTTTGAGTTGTGTCTGCACAACTTTTTTTTTCTTTTTTCTTTTCTCCACAACGGTGAGGCTGTTTGTTGCCTTATTAATAACTTAGTAGCTTTCTATAGACAGTTCTTTGTATCTTTTTATTATACAAGCCACTGAAACAGAGTAAGCAGAAGGCTTTTTGTGTACCAGTTATCACTATAATGCAATGTTATCAAATAGCATAGTGCAGCTGCATGTCTCAGGCACCTATTTTTGTGCCTGAAGACTGGAGGATAGCCAATGTCACTCCAGTCTCCAAAAAGGGCAAGAAGGAGGATCTGGGAAACTACAGGCCAGTCAGTCTCACCTCTGTCCCTGGAAAGGGAACAGCTTGTTCTGGAGGCCATCTTCAAGCATTGGGTCTGTTCAGCCTTGAGAAGAGAAGACTGAGCGGGGATCTTATTGATGTTCATAAATATCTGAAGTGTGCGAGACAGAGGGATTTGCCCAACCTCTTTTCAGTGGTCTGTGGGGACAGGACAAGGGGCAAGGGCCACAGAATGGATCACAGGAAGTTCTGCACCAACATGTGAAAGAACTTCTTCTCGGTGAGGGTGACAGAGCACTGGGACAGGCTGCCCAGGGAGGTTGTGGAGTCTCCTTCTCTGAAGATATTCAAGACCTGTCTGGACACCTACCTGGGCAGCCTACTCTAGGGAACCTGCTTTGGCAGGGGGGTTGGACCTGATGATCTCCCGAGGTTCCTTCCAGCCCCTACAGTTCTTTGATTCTGTGATTTTTCCTGAAGCCCAAATGCACTTTAGAGCAACTGTCCTTTGGGAACTTGAATTAAGAATTCTTTTCATTAATTACTGCTCTACAGGTTTAACAGTAATAGACAGAAGAAGAAAAACCATAATTTCTTGGAAACATAAAATTACAGATCAGTACTGGTATCTTCCAGTGCTGCCTTGTTGATTCTTCTTGCCATGTATCACAAAACAGTCCCACTTTGAGTTGATACTTCAGGAGTGGGTGAATGGCTCTGTGTTTCCTTTGTAAAACTTCCATGAGAGCCATGGCAAGAAATGGGCTGGATCCTGTTAACATCAGAGAACATTGTCATAGTAGCGACAACGGCAGCCTTATCAAACTACAGAGGTGTAATTGCCGGCTCAGACAGAGAGAGTAAGAAGTTAACTTGCACAACTTGAACACCAGCAAAGCCTTTGTCCACTTGCTGAATTTTTTTTGGTGTGTCTTTTCCTCATCTGCAGCAAAACCTCATTCAGCCTCGGAAACGGCCCCTGTCTTTCTTGTTGCCCACCATCGTGAGACCATCTGAGGGGATGTGCGGGACATACCTGTGTCTGGGAGCTAACAATGGGGACAAAGCCTTGAGCGGCATCGTTCAGGTCAGTGCTGTGTCAGGGTGCCCACTCCCTCAAGCAGCTGCTGGGCTCAACACCAAGGGAGGGTCTCCTCCTGCAGTGCACATTTTCCATCCTAATGTCCTAGTCTGTGTAGCTCTGGTAGCTCTTTACCCTATGGAAAGGTCTTTTTAGTGCACTTTAGACTAAATTCCTCCCTGCTCAGCACTCACTACAATTTGGGGATCTGCTTGTAATTTATTATTTGTAATTGGGTGAAGTACTTGCCAGTAGCATGACTGTATGCACAACAACACTGGATTATTAAAAAGAAGGTTGGCTCCCATTTTCCTTACCCTTGAAAAGCATCATTCAGGGCAAAATTAAAACCAATCATTGTTTCCTATTGTTTTGTGAGGAGAAGTAACATAGTGATCTTCTGGCTGTAACAAATACAGTTTTAGAGATTATGTCAAGTTCCAGACTTATAACTCTTCTAATTTAGCAGTAACTATGTGACAAAATGCCCATGCAATGCTGAAGAGGTACCATGTTTCTATCAATGATACATGGGATGCATTTCAAGGTTCTCTTCGTGTGTTTGAAAACCTGTATTAGTTCGTGCAGTTTGGCAAGCAATTCAAATTCTTCTTTGCCTGCTGCAACTGCAGATGTTGGAGCCACCTATTAGGGAGATGCTCAGGAAGTTCACTTCTACTCTCATTACTTTTTTACTATTGAGGATCTTTCATTCTCTCACAGGTTTTGGTAAATGTTTTAGCACTTAACAAGAATCTGAGTGAAAGTTTGTCACTTGGTCGACTTCACCCACAGCTTCAGTCCAACACCTTGCAGGTTGACAGTGAGTATGGATGCTGGGTGTGGTACAGTCTAGAGGTCTGGCATGTTCAGCAGAGTAGCACCATTTCCATAGCACACTGCTGTGAAAGTGCAATAGCCCAGTGTACAGCTCCCCATGTGGTAGGATCCCTGTTGGGTACAGCAGGTTTGGGGTCAGACAAAAGTACTAATCTAGCTTCATCAAAATTTGGAGCCCTTGCTGAGCCATGCTGTTGTCTTGTGAACAGTCCCTGGCCCCTCCATCACTACCTCTTCCAATTCTTTTGGATGCTTCTCACCAACCCTCCCTCTGTCCCAACCCACCTCCAAGCAGCAGCCTTGTCCTTTCCTGAAAACCTTTTGTGTGATCTGATATTATGTCACTGTGTATATCCAGATAAACAAGATTCTAAACACATCTTCACCCAGACAGGTTATGAAAGCTAGCAGATCTTCACACACTTTATTACCACTGCCATAAATGCTTTTCTGTCACTTCCCAGTTTGTCTCTCTAACTCCGGGAGCTGCAGAGAAGACAAGGCTTAGGACAAGGCTTTTAGGCTGACGGTACTGGAAATTCAGCATCAACGCTGACACGCTGGAGACTGTACTGCCAGCTCTTGTCCTTGTTTTTGCAAGTCTTGGTCTATTTGGTGTTTTTCATAAAGCCCCATATCTTAGCACAGAGGGCCATAAATGATATTTTGTTCTTATTTCACACAAAATAGCCAAATTTTCTAGGCCTTCCCATTTCAGAAGAATATCTAACAATGCCTGTCAGGTGTGACCCACAGGCTTGAAAACTAGAACATAATTAAAACAAATCCAAAACTTCAAAAGGCCCTAATTTGTAGTTTTGGACATTTGGAATCAACAAGGTATATGTATGGGATTTTTGTGTGCCTGCTGGATTTCTCCAGCTGCATCCCCTATTTTGTATCCTCAGGCACTTCTATTAATATGAAAATTACAACACACCAACTAAAAAAAATAAAAGCAGAAGAGTGAACAGCCTAAATTAGGCTGGAAGATTAAGAATTACATAAAGGGGAGGTTGGAAAGCTTATCACGTTCTAATTTACGTTTGGCAACTAGGTTTACTGTCATTTGTTTTGAGTTGCTTTGTATCTTACTTTGATTAATGCCATTAGTATTATTTTGAATTGAGCTCTTCAGAGCAGGGACTGCCCTTAGTTCCGTAAACAGAATAATTAGGATCATAGAAACATAGAACGGTTTGTTGGGTTGGAAGGGACCTTAAAGACCATCCAGTTCCAACTCCCCTGCCATGGGCAGGGACATCTCCCTCTAGATCAGGTTGCTCAGGGCCTTGTCCAACCTAGTCTTGAACACCTCCAAGGATGGGACATCCACAACTTCCCTGATCTATCTGTGCCAACGACGTATTTTTCCCCTTTTCTAAAGAGGAGGGTCTTCCATGTGTTTGACTGATCTTCAGGATCTTCTCATTTCCTCCCCTACGCAGAACACTGTCCAACTCTTTGCTGCTGAGAGCATGCTCAGGGCGGTGAATGCTGGTCCTCTTCGGCCACTCAAGTCTGTCTGGGACACCTGAAAATACCACAGGCAGTTTTGTAAACACTGGAGATCCCAACAGGATTAAGACAGAGCTTTGTATCAAAGGCAACAGTGGCTTCAGTTACAAACCCCTCTTTTAAAATCCCTACAGGTGAACTTCCTGAAGAAGATATTGAATGTCTTGTAGCCAGGGGCCATGAAGTGGATAAAGTCAAGGTGATCTCCCTAGTTCATGGGGCCAGGAGAACCAACAGCTTCATCATTGGCCTGAAGGATCCCAGGAGCGTGGATGCTGCTGGAGCCACAATATCATAGCACCTCCCAAACAACATACTCACTGAACAAGGCTTTAGAGAGATCAACCCAAGTGATGTGCATGTTCTGAAATGGCTGCCTCCTTCTCTCCAGAGTGAGACCACTGCATTCACACACGTGTATCTACACTGCTGAGTAAACTTTCTGTATTCCCTACCCAGGATGACACAGGGGGGTTAGTGGTGCCAACGTACATCTGTTTTTTTCTTAAAAAAAAATATTTGAAATGTAAGCAGCCCAGTCATTGTTATAGGAATGAAGGGAGGACACTTTTCTTTTGGCAGCATCTTATCATTAATTTCAGTCTTTTCAAAAGCCCAATTCTAACCAACATCTTAATTTTAATGAGCAGGAACGTTAGCAAAGAAAACAATGACAGGAAAAAACAGCTGCTGATAATACTGTAAACTTTATCTCCTTTTTTTTTTTTCCCAAGTTCATTCTTTGCCTGTTGTGTAAGTCAATAATTAATGCAGCCTAATGTAGTATTTGTAGGTGCCTGTATCTGGAATATCAGGGAATCCTTTAATGTTCTGTATGGGCCAGCTGACTTTTACCAGCATGCAGCCTCCCGTGTTAGTTCCTTTTCTCACATCACTGCATACCTTGATTTTTTTGAGTAAATATTTTGAATCAAGTAGCTGTGCATACTCACTGGAAGACCAATTTTGAACCAGTCTGCCTCTTTATTAGCGTAGACCAGCAATTCACTGCTTTTGTTCCCAGAACAGCTGCCCCACCACACGTTTTGTAACCAGAACAATGGTTTTCAACTTTTTACAACTTATGGACCCCCCAGTAGTTTTCTTACATTAGTCCAGCCTCCTCCATAGTGAATTTACGCTTAGTGGTAATGGACTTACTTTGCTTAGATACTCTCTGGAGATATCTTTGAAATACTACACATACACATAAAAATGCACAGACCATGGACTGAAAACCACATGGAAACAGATTAGGTGGATTCAGAGCTTTCCTTACACTGCCTTATCTCAGTCTGCTTTGAAAGCCTGAGTTGTATAATCCCTACAGAGAGGCTTGGGATTTTCTGCTTTCTAAATTCAGGCCTGTACTTCAGCTCAGGTGGCTATTAGAAAAGCTGAAGAGAATGAGAGAAAAGGTACAATACGAAGCAAAAACTACTGAGATATTTTTCTGTCCACAGCACAAAATACAGAATATACGAATAGTTCTGCATTTCTTGACTTAAAAAAATGAAAAAAGCACCACATCTGTTCACTGCACCATTTCATTCAATCTATGCTTGCACATTTCCTCCTATTTTATTTTATTTTATTTTATTTTATTTTATTTTATTTTATTTTATTTTATTTATTTTATTTTATTTTATTTGTTGTTTGTTTTTACTAGAAAGTTAGATAGAGCCACCTGGCACTGAAAAATCTGGAATTTGATCCTTTTCTGAGGTCTAAATTGTGATGATTTTCTTCATGGTGCAAACATGTCTATGGCCATTGTACTTATTACATATGTATGTCTGTTTGTTGTTGCCTTGGTCTGTCATTTGATGCACGTTAGCCCAACTGTCTTTCTGAGGGAGCCTCTCAGACACCGATTTGGTTGAAATGCGCCTCCCTCACACAAGCTGCCATTTAGCACAGGGCATGCATGGGTTGCTTGGAGGTGGTCAGGAAGCTACCATAGATAATTGGACTAATCGTTCCTGACACCAACCAGCTGAGCATCTCAAAGCACCTTACGCTAATTCTTGCAGGTTGTGCTGAGGAGGGAGAGAGATGTT
This sequence comes from Aythya marila, assembly GCF_965140915.1. Lineage (NCBI taxonomy): Eukaryota > Metazoa > Chordata > Aves > Anseriformes > Anatidae > Aythya > Aythya marila. The sequence goes on from NC_139057.1 coordinate 9,014,963, forward strand.
TTTAAGCTCCACTGAAAGGCAGCCACCCATGAGGCAGCTACTTAGCAGATGGGAACATCTACAGTATTTTCTGTTACAAAAGCATTAGTGGCCTCAGCCAAGAGACGGGGCAATTACGGTGTTATCTTTGGGAAGTTATACACTGTGTCACCAAACTGCCCGTATGGCAAGAACAGGCTTTCCTCATGAGAGGGACCTCGAATGTATTTGTTTTTCTGTTATAGGCGATAGAACTCGTGACTGCCCGAAGTTGGAACATTCACAAAACATAACATATCTTGCAACAGACCTCCTTGGGTTTAACAGGAAGGGGAGGATGCATTTTTGTGTGTTGAATCATACTGGTGGAAATTTGGGATTTTCTGGTAGAGGACAGCAATGATGTGTCCCTCAGACATGGAGGTTTACTGGGCACAACTGCAAAATAAATAGTCAGGTAACTGCTGCTACAGTACTTTGCATGAAATATTACAGAACACTTTGAAAGATAACATTCCTATTTATTCATTCAATTATTTTTCCTAATTCACTTTTGATGCTGCAAACTGTATACATTTGTAAGATAAAGACTCTGGTCTTGACTCAAAACGGCACTTGAAATCCCGAAGGTACAATTTCACAGCAATTAATTGCAAAAAAAAGATAAAATTTAGAATAATTGGAAGATGGGTCTTAGTCCCCTAAGTAATGGCTAAGAGAAAAAAGGATATTTTGAATTATTTCCCATTTTCTCTGTTTAATATGGCATCAGTGTAGCACAGATATATTCAGTACTGAAACCTTTCATCAGGTAATTGGCCCAGCATCTCTGGTACTTTGACTCAATCTGTTGTGAGGAGATCTGATCAAATTAATTTGTGGTACCACGAAGTTCCTGACACTTCATTTTGTACGGGTAAGACAGACATTGTAAAATAAAGGGCCATATCTGGAGATGTGGGTGTGCAGCATCTGCATTGATTTCAACCCAACTATTGCAGATATCTAACAACTCTGAAGCAGAATTTGTCCTGAAACTTGTACATCAAAGTGTCTGAGGAGCTCAGAACACAAAATACAGGATGGCTGAGAAAAACAATAAATAAACTATAATATTTAAAAAAAGAACAAAATAAAACTAAAAAAAAATAAACATGCCTTTGTCAAACGTAACTATTATGGTCTCGAAAGCAATCTACTTGTTTTGGTTCACATTTATGTTGCTTCCCATCGACATATACAGTTTTTTACATTGGGATAAGCTGATAACAGGATCTGGCACTAAGTGTTGGCTCAATCAGTGGTTTCTCACAAAGGTTCAATGCCATTAATGGGTGCAGTTAACAAGCAGTGCTTTGCTAGCTCTAGATACCTCTGTTGACCTCTGTATGTAAAGCCCAGAACACTGCATATAAAAGCCGAAAGGAGGAACAAGGCCAAGGTTGACATCCAGGGGGAATAAGGATGGTCTGGCTTCTCTGCTGTGCCATTCTGTTCCCATCGTTTTCCTGTTTGGTGCATGGACATGGGGACAGGCTGGGGCCTGCACCGCTCCCACCAGCCTGGGCTGGGTGAAATGCTGCTGAGCTCACTGGGGTTATTAGAGCCACGTTGCTGGTGGTTCCTGGGATGAGGAAAGGCTGGAGGCCCCTGCTGCCACTCAGCAGGGCTGTGGGAGCAGCTCCCCAGGTGTCTCTGCACAGTTGCCCGTACCCTGCCACCGCTCCCTGCCAGCCTTACTCCTGCTCCCCACACCACTTCATGTCTCGGGCCTGGGGGCCACCAGGGGCCCACAAAGGCAAACTCAGGTCCCCCGTCTGCCCTTAGATCTTGCCCTGCCCTGTGCAGCCATGCCAGCATCTTGTCAGAGGGTGTCCCAGCTGAGGTGGTGGGTTTCTTCTCATGAACGTTCTTCTCTTTCATGATCGACAAAACTGTATCTATCATGCATCAAAGATGCTGCAGATTTTGAAGTTTGAGGACAGATCAGGTGGAGTGGGAATTGCTCCTGCAGCACACGGGTGTTTTCATAACAGCCTGGGAAAGATCTTTCCTGCTTCTGTGATGGACTTCTGCATGTTGGTCAGAGAAAGGAGAGCTCTAGCAGGCAGAGAGAGCTTCCAGAGAGGCAAGGTACCACATGGAAATGAAACAGGCTGCAGCAGAGGGCAGAAGGCATTACACAGCTGTAGCTCTCAAGCACCAAACCATGCTGCCCACGAAGGGCCCTCCAGTGGCCAGAACATTTTTAGATGCAGATTGTCTTCTGGAACTGAGCCTGTCATAAAGTCCTGTGTGACCACAGCTACTTGACAGTCATGGCTCTTCCTGCTGGCTACAGGCTGTCTGTCCACCACGACTGTCCCCCAGCACCTCCACGAAGGCAGGGGGATGCTAACACCAGGGCATCCCCAGCCTAGCCCTCAGTTTTGTAGCCAGCTGACCACCTCTCTCATTCTCACCATGCTCACTCACAGATTAACATCTAAAAAAACCATCTAATTTACACTAAAAACATTTAAATCATAAAACATTTTAATTTACATCTAAAAACATCTAAATTAACATCTAAAATCCTACATAGCTACGGTCCGGGATCAAAAGTGATTACAATCACAACACAACAGGTCTTCTCCCTTCTCTCTCTATAAGTGAGTGCTATACCGGTATTAGAGGAGAAATCATTCTGTTCAAGTCGGTATGAGCCACGAGTCTACCTTCTTTTTCCTTACAGTATCTTTCCTTCTAAAATACTGCCATATAAAAATGCATGTAAGTATAACTGGAATCTTAATTACCCTGATATCAAATGCATTTCTCTGTTCTGTTTGTGGACAAGGACAAAGCTCAAATACAGCTGTCTTTACACGCTGTAAATAGCTCTCATTCCTCACTGTGACCACTCAGCAGGTGACATTGTATTAGTAGGCATCACTCACTTTGCAGCAAAGCTTTGAAATCCAAACCAAAAGTAGGGGCTCCTTGGGGAGAAACTCTACAAACATGGAATGACAAGCCAGATCTGGCCTGATAAATCTGTGGTCTCAGTTGCAGTGTACCGAGGCCAGGCAAGAGCTAGAAATATTCAGGCTACACAGGGTGGATCCAGGCTGTGTATGAAGCTCAGCTGAGCTGTGGTATATCCTGGAGATTGGCCTACAGCTCACATTGCTGCAGAGAGGAGGCTGCACATGCAGACAGCAGGGTACCAGGGCAACGGTGCTTGAGATGCACTCTGTCGCTCCCCCCCAGCTTCCTTGGACTGCAAAGTCTAGCTGGGGAAAGTCCCCCTCCTTTCCTCTCACAGTCCTGCACATCATGTTATTCCCTTCTCACCATCAGGTGCCTCTCAGGCTCCTGCTCCACACATTGGCAGCCAGAGCCAAGGGTCTTCCACCAGCTGCAATGTACCGGGCAGCCAACCCCCTTTGGGGTCCTCCAGCTACTGGCCTTAAGCAAAGATGTCTCATGAGGGTCCTCGGTCGTGTCCTTTCACCCTGGTGTCTGTTCAGCTCTATCTTAGAGCTACATAGTAAGAGCCACATGCTACTTTTGTTTACCACAAGCAGATAATCATTTTCCGATTGAAGCAGTGACTGTCAGGAAGAAAATCAGACATTTCTACAATGCCACCGGTTCTTTATGAGACTTTATTTTTCCCGTGTTAATAAAGGTTTGCCAGATATGATGTGCATTCCTGGATGGACTCCATGCCCTGCAAGCTGCTATGTGCTAGATCCCTGCTGTAAACCCCCGGTGTGCTAATGCATGTTTTTAGGCAGTAAGCACCATCATTTTAGGAAGAGATTCTTTACCAAAGGGGTGGTTAGACATTGAAACGGGCTGCCCAGGGAGGTGGTGGTCACCATCCCTGGAGGTCTTTAAAAGACATTTAGATGTAGAGCTTAGGGATATGGTTTAGTGGAGGACTGGTTAGTGTTAGGTCAGAGGTTAGACCAGGTGATCTTGGAGGTCTCTTCCAACCTAGATGATTCTGTGATTCTGTGGTTCTATGATCTGCATTAAAAATATTGTATCCTAGTAATCTTCTATAAAGTTCTTACACTTTTATTTTTTATTTTTTTTTAAGCTTCATGCAGGAAACACCTTTTATTATTTTATTTTACCAAACGGGACTCTAAGCCCACAGGGCTGCCCCAGGCGAAGGGTCGCTCACCGGGCTGCCGGTGCACAGAGAATCCCACTTGGGCTCCCCCCGCAAGCCGCGGGCACCCCCCGTTCCCCGCCTGCCGCCCCCTGCTGCAGGACGCGGCCCTCGGGGACAGCACCGGGACCTCGGCGGGGACCGGGACCGTGAGGAGCGGCCCCGCTCCCGCTGTGGCGGCGCCGGGGCCGCGCTCGGACGCAGGCGCGCGGTGCGGGCGGTCACGTGGCGGCGGCGGGAGGCGGAGCGGCGGCGGCGGCGGCCTGCGGAGGGTGTCCGGGCGCCCCGAGGGCCGACCGCCACCTCCCGCCCCCGCCGGCACGGGGCGCGGGCCCCGCGCGCCCCCGCTCGCCCACGGCGGCCCCCGCCCCTCCCGCGCTCGGCGGAGTCGGGCACGGAGGCGGCGGCGGCGGCGGCGGCACCGGCGCCAGGTGAGGGCGGGGCGGGCCCGCGGCGGGGCCTCTCCGCGGCCCCCCGGCGGAGCGGAGCGGGGCGGGGGAGAGGGCGGCGGGGAGCGTGACAGGGCCGGCGGGGCGGAAGCGGCCGCGCCGCGGTGTCAGGGCTGGTGGGGCCCGGTGCAGGCCGCGGAGGGCCCGGGGCCGGGCCGAGCCGAGCCGGGCCGCTCCCCCCCCCCCCCCCCCCCCCCCCCCCCGGCCTCGCTCGGCCCCCGGGAGGCCGGAGCGTGTCAGCGGGGCCGCGGCCTGGGCCCCGCCTGTGGTGGGGGAGCCCCGGGCCGCTCGGGAGCTGCCCCGCGCCGGGAGGCGGCTCCGGGGCCCTGCGCCGGGCCCGTGCCTGAACCCGAGCCCGGCCGGGGCCCCGGAGCCGCTCTCCTGGCTGAGGCCGGTGCTGGTTTTAGTTTCCCTGCCGCCGGGCCCGCACCGCCGGCCTCTGGAGGTGTCAGCGGAGGTGCCTGGGAGCCCCAGCTTTTGTTTGGAGTTCCCCGTAACTCTTCAAGGCGGTAACAGAAAGGCTTCTCGGCTTATTCCTGTAGTTTTCTGCATCCCCATAAATTTAATCATTGTAGATTTAAACATCTTAGAAAAGTCGGGGTTCTGATTCCTTCTAATTTCTATTTATTTATTTTTTTTTGGTGTGGGAATGGGGGAAACAGGAAGCAGCAGGCTTTGCTGTTGCTCTCCTTGGCTTGGTTTTGAAAGCTGACGGCAAGCTGTAGCTTTCTGAGCTTTGTTGCTAAGACTTCCTAACCCCTCGCCTTCCAGACCTCGTGTGTGTCATTACCTTAACCAAATCATGAGTAAGCTGTGGAAAGCTAACAGAAAACTGTAATAAAATCTTTCTCAATTGAACGTTATTGTAGGAAAGGTAGCGTTTCCCATTGGTGTTGATAGTTAGTGTTCTTTATAGTCTGTCTGTTTCTCTACATATATACAACTAAAGCATCTTTCAGTATTTCACGTATGAGAAAGCAACCACAAAAAACAAATTTGGTGCTCTCAAAAAAGAGTCACCACGTTAGATAACCACAACTTTTGGACTTATTGGCTCTTTTTCGGTCTCAGCAAGTATTCCCAGCTTCTGTGGGCGTCTTGTGGAGCGAGAAATGAGCACCTCAAGATAGGTGTCTGTAACGTCTGGGTCTGCAAACCTCTGGACTAAACACACTGCATGCAGTGAGGCACCAAGGTGCTTGCTAGGAATTAATGTGCTTTTGAAATACCTGTATTCACTGAGCCACATGGCTTCTTTTTCAAGTTAACCGGCTTTACCAGGAATTATTTCACAGTTGTACTGGATCCTGACTCTCCTGTTAGAAGTCGTAAATCAAAAGGGGAGGGAGGGCTGCACACAGACCTGATCTTTTATTGAGAAATGACATTTTTCAGTATTTTATAAGTACAGAAAAAAGTACAGAAGGGTATTCCATTAGACTTCACATTTTGGTTGGAAAAATTCCCAGGCAGCGCTCTGCAGCCATTCTCTATAGAAAGGCTGTTCAGCTATAGAACTTGCAGGGAGGAGTTGTTAACAGCAGGCTTCCAAGCGATGCAGTAATTTTATGCTATTCTACTAAAAAATAGCTGCTCTCTTAAAAAAAAAAAAAAAAAAAAAAAAGGAAAGAAAGAAAATGTGAAGGGAAACCTGAGAAATCCAGATCCCCACCTGCATTTGTAAACTAAGTGTTTTCATTTTTTAGATGCTTAAAATATTAGAACTTGAAAAATATTGGGGTATAGAGTTAAATTCTGATGAACAATTGTAATATCCCTCAGTTCTTCTTAGGTATGATGCTGTCAAAGATTGCATGCATCTGTAGTAGATACTAAATATTTTAAATTTATACAGTAAACCTGTTTAACAGTTTAGTTATATTTTTATTTTCTAATACTGTATTTTTTGTTCTTGGTTGGAAGCTGGAGTTGCAGTTGAGTTACATACATGTAGATATACTAAATGTAAAAGATTTGCAGAGGCAAAAGATTTGCTACTGAAGATATCAACAGGTTAAAGTATCTGTCACAGTTCAATTGCATTTGGAATAGTGAAATTTTATAGGTCATTAGCGTCCGCCTGCAGGACAGAAGGTGTGATGTTGCTACCTGTTTCAAAATCATGTTGTCTCTATTGAGAAATACAACTGCCGTGGTGTGCAGAGAACACTAGTGCGTGGGGCGCCTGCCAGTGTGTAGCACGTGCAGTGCCCGCTGTATGAACAGCAGCACTTACCCCTGGCAGTGTGTTGACCTGAGGCAGGGAAGATGCATCGTCAGATTCCAGGTGAGAGATGTTCCAACTGTTTGCAGATGACTGAGGTTTTTTTCTTCACGTTTGTTTATTGAGACAATGGTGATGGTGTATTCTGTCTAACGCTTGCTCTGTCCTGTTTTCAAACTCTTCCGTCACTTCCAGAGCAGATCACTCGTGATCTTCAGCAAGAGCTACCTCGTGTGGATAACATTTCAACCACGTAGCCGGTGCATTTCTTAGTTTGTACACCTTGATAGCTGAAGGTTTGGCTCAAGATGGTATGAGAAACTCTTGATTCTCTACTGACCTGACTGATTAGAAGGAAGAGAATTAATAATAATAATAATATCAATAAAGGCTTTCCAATGATGCAACTGGCATTGACAGTTCAGCTAGGCTTTGGATTGCACAGGAGCGGTAGTAGTGGAAGTGCTCCATAGTCCAAGGAGCATGGGATTTTCATCAGTCCGGGGCTCATTTCCTTTCCATTGTGTCCGCTGCTGCTGCTGCTAATAGCAGCCCATCTGTGTTCTGAATAGCCCTTCCAAAATTGTTGTTGACATACTTACAAATAGGAACAAGAAGTGAATTCTGGTGGGTGCCTGTGTGTAGTGACTTTCGTGCTGTGTCACAATAAATAACTGTTCTTCACGTATTTGGGGAAAAGAAAGATGAACAGTCAGGCTTACACAGACTGTAACTGGTGTGAGAGCTTGTATAAAGAAGGGAGGTGCTCTGTAGACTCGGCAGCATGCACGAACCATCCTCTTTTTGCAACTGGGAGGACTGTTGCTGCCTTCTCCAGCTTGAGTGAGTAGTCCTGAAGGATAGTCCTACATAAGGCTTTGGATCAGACTTGTACAGTAATTGAGAAGTGCAGCAGAAGAATGATACCTTGTCTAAGTTAATTTGTCCTTATATAAGCTGATAATTTGGGGACAGGAAGTTGCCTGTATTGAGTTGTGTATTTGGGAGTCTGAATTTTCAGTTTGTAATCTATGAAAGGGAATCGTGTATTTATTCCCAGTAGAAGTTGCATGCTGTTATCTTCTCCAAGTCCTATGTTTATCATTTTAATTTTATAATTATTACTCTTTCAATAACCAAGTAAGTGACATTCCAGATGCCTGAGCTGCTTTCTGGGTAGTACTTACAGAGGCTGAATTAAATGTAAGCCTCTGTTTCGCATACATGTGCACGGGCACACTCTGATAAGTCTCTTGGATGCTACAAGGAAATCATGAAGATTTTTTCTGCCTTGCTTCCTGCTAAATTAGCAGTTTTGGCTTGTGTAATACATTACTTTTCAAGCAGTGGGTGGAGAGAACGCGAGAGATGAGAGAGAGGGCTCAATCTGACAGTTCTGATGGGTCTCTGCCAGCTGCTCCAGAGAAATGGAGGAGTTAGCGGCTGCAGATTTGGGACTGCGGCTGCAGGAGCTGAACCTCCCAAGGCAAAAACATTGCCGGTTTTTTTAGTGAGGCTCAGTGAAGAATAACACGGGACAAGAAAAAGTGTCTCATTTTCTGGTTGCGATGTGGAAGGTGTTCCTTCTGAGGTTTTCTTGGGGTATTTTTCCCATCCCCACAACAATGCATTGCCATCTACTTCAGTTGTGTCCTAGTTTTACCATCCTAGGGATTATGTGGCCCATAATAGCAGTAGTGGCAATAAATAGAAGAAAAAAAAAAAAAAAGAAAAAAAAAAAAAAGAAAAAGCCTGGGAGAATGCCAAGTATGCTGCAAGTTTTTATACAATCAGGAAAATCTCAGAATAATCTTGATTTTTAACAAAAGGCACACCTACATAACGTGTGTTTATGATGGTTTTGGTTGGTTTGTGTTTTAGTTAGGGAAAACATTCTCCTTACCAAGTGCTTCATATCAAAAGAATTACTTTTAAGCCATTTATATTAGCTTATTTTTTTTCTTCAAACTTTATAATGTTTCGGGATTTTGCGTGCTTTAGTGAGATTTCATAGACTTTTATTACTGGGAGCAAGAGCCTAATGAAGAATATTCTTCAGTTTTCAGTCAAATTCAGTTCAGGACTAGTAATCACAAGAATACCCAGTGCTGTTATACTGACAGTTAGGAGCCTCTGGAAGAATGTGGGGATAAGGGAGTTACCTTGTGGGGTACATCAGCCCAGACTGGTTCAGCTGCAGCTAAATTCGGCTTCAAATGAAAAGCTTGTCACAACAGACGCAATGGATAGGTTGCTACTTGAAAAGGTGTTTTCCCATAGCCTTCAGAAGATGAGATAAAATAATTTCTTGTCAAGATGCATCTAATTGTAAATAGCTTCTCATTTTACTTATTTGCCAATTGCGTTGATGGGTCTTAATGAAAAGTTTCATACTGCAGGACTCTGTCACAGTATTCATCTGTTACAGGCTATGGTATCTTTCTTCCAAATAGGAATAGCCTTAATATGTGAAATTAACAATTCAGCTAATGAGAAGTATTTGATCAGGTGCTATACCATGTAGACTGTAGCTTCCACGAGTGATGCTGAAACCGGTTAGCTCATGGCAGAGAGAGGGCTGGGAGCCTGCAAATGGGAATCCTTCTACATGGCTGACTTAGCTGCAGTTAAAACTTGTTCTGGAGTTATCATCTTGCCTTCTTATTTTTAAAGCAGTCTTGGTGATCAGGTTGATCAACTTCCATTGGCATAAAAATGAATTGCTCGGATGGAGACATGTCTGCTGCAGCATGGCATGCGTTGCGGAGTTTCGGCCAAGTTCATAAATTGTAGTTTCATAAAACTTTAACAAGTCTGTGTTCCACTAAACAGGCTGCTATCAAAATGCATCATGATAACAAAAGGTCAGATGTGCTATAACAAGCTGTAGTTTTCTACTTTGCAGAAACATTGAGGTTTTAGGCATTTTATGCGTGAGAGCTATGGGAGTTTAGCAGAAAATTATGAAATCAGTGAGTAGTTGTGCATCAGAATGAATGTAGCCTGCCGTCCTGTGAGCTTACTTATTTAGTTTTCTTGACATCTGGGGAATGCCCCATCCCTGGAGGTGTTCAAGACCAGGTTGGAGAGGCCTTGAGCAACCTGATCTAGTGGGAGACATCGCTACGGCAGCGGGGTTGGTACTGGATGGTCTTTGGGGTCCTTTCCAGCCCAGGCCATTTGATGATTCTATGCCAGTTGAGCTGCTTTCATGGAGTTACCTGTCTGTAATGGCAGAGTCTGAACTTCTGTGTTGTTGGAACTCCCCCAATCTGCAGTGTTTTTAAAGGAAATGTACTGCATGTTTAAGTTTATTTTTAGGTATTCCTTTCATGTTGTAACAGTGATTCTTAGCTGTATCTAATCTCTTTCTGTAATGATATGGCACTTGCTTACTATCTACGTGAAAGTCTTTTTGCCAAAAGCAATTATGTAATTGTAGTCTTTGTATCATAGACGCGCTGTGTGTGAATAGATGTGGTCACTGCTCGGATTTAACAAGCTCCGAGGTCACTGTGTTAGACAATAAAAACCATGTACATGGTTGTAGGAGGATAATAAGTTGTTAACAAGTCTGCAGTAAGGACGGTGTTGTGATCAGGCTGTTTTTGGGATTTTCAGGTGCTGTGTTTTGAAAGTATGCCTGTGTCTGTGTGTCTGATTTATTAAAAGAAAGCCATCTTCCCGACAGTACTCTGGCAATGCTAAACATCCTTCATTTCCATCCTGAAAAAATTGGTACAATTATGTATTTTCTCACTGACACCTAAACCAAAGGAAAAAAGAAAGCTTTCACTTGCATTATCCAAGGCATTTTGTTTGTTTGTTTATTTTTATTTCCTTCTATTCCTATTAGGCTGTTTGAACAATATTTTTTTTTCAATGAAGGCAAAGGCAAGGAGGGTTCTGTGTCCTTTGGAAGTCGTTTCACTGTTTGCTGCTATCAGAGGCATTTTCTTCTCCTTCTCAATTCTGGACTCACTGAAGGACTTGGTTGTAGTTTTGTTTCGGGATTGATTTTTCTGCTTGTTTCCAGCTTCAGCAGCTGTAAATAATAGCCACTGTGGGGCTGAGGACCCTGCTTGGTGTTGGCTTCTGGCATCAGCTAAGGAATAACATCTGTCCATCCTTCCCTCTGGTTCTTCTGTGTTTGTGAAGAAACTGCTGTCACCCTTTCCAATCCTTTGTGTAGCTCTGAGGAGTACTGTTTGAAACATACAGCAGGATTTTAGTACCTTTATTTAATTGGGCTCCCTGCATATTTGTTTGAGAGGGTGCATGTTCTGTTGTGACATCAGTTGTGAAAGTGTTTATTCTGAGTTGTCCGAAATACATAAACAGCTTGTAAATCAATAGACTGTGTCACAGCAAGGGCTGTGTTCAGTATCTCCGCCAAGGTTATTCTGTTTTACTTCATTTTGTGCATTTGCAATGAGGGGGGAAAAAAGCAACACAAGAGGGTTCAAGTTCTGTTTAACAAACAGCTGGGCATAACCCTCAGTTTGAATCAGTCAAGCTCATCTGGGTGTGAGAATACCAGGACATAAGCTTATTTTTTCCCCAGACACCAGCACTTCCAGCTGGCAGTGCTGGCGCTCCAGAGCCTGCTGTGCCCCTTGCTGGGGATGCTCCAGTCTTCGTGTGCCATCCCCTGCCACCTGCACCGTGCTGCGGGTGCGTGGGCATTGGCCAGAAAACTGACACACTGCTGATGCTTTGGCTATTAGTCTGTAACCTTGCTACGTATCCTCACCTCTCTTAATTCAGCAGCACTTTTTTTTTTTTTTTTTTTTTTTTTTAGTAATCAGCAAATCCTATCTAAGGCCAACCCTGTTTTAAACAGGTATAAGGCACTTCTCATGCTGTTGTAGCTTGCTGCAGTCTGGGGTGGCAGGTTTTTTTTCCCAAAAAAGATACTGCTTATTTTACACTGGATGCTCATTCAGGGCACAGAATGGTTGTGCTTTGTCCTTAAAAGATTGTTATTTGTGTAGGACTCCAAGTTCATTTCTTCTGCAAGTCAGTATATGTGTAATGAATAATGCAAGGATGCAGGAAGAGAAGGAACTACCTCCGGGGTAGGGTAACCAACCTGGTGAGGAGCTTCTGTGAGACCATTAGTTAAATCGGCTTTTCACAGAGGTTTATCAATTGTCATTCCCATTTTCTGGGCACCTGATGTGAAACTGGAATTTGACTTAATGGAGCTGCTGAATGCTCAGACCTGTAAGTTAGATACAGAGGAGCCCGAGGAGAAAATAAAAGATGTAATTGTCTCAGCGTTCAGTTTGTCTCTGGTATTTTTAAAAAATTTTTATATCAGTTCCCCATTTTTAAGATTTCTGTGTTTACAATAACTAATTTATGAAAGCACGGTGTAAACAGATCAGTGACTGTGCAATATTTTTACTTCAGTGCACGACCGTAGAAGAGTTTGGATTTACAAAATCAGAATTCCTGTTAATCCCAGATTTGAGTAGTGTTCAAGAATGGGGGTCTGGTGCTGCACAGTGCAAAGAGAGCAACTGTATGTAAACTAGATTATTACTCATTAATGTGAATAACGTAAATTCATTTAGTCTGCGTGGTGTGGTGTAGGGCTGTAAGGGAGAATTAAAAATTGAGTGTTGTAACATCGCTGCCCAGTGAACGTGTGTGCAGAGCTGCCCTGGGGCTGTGCATCCTGACTTTTGGGTGCTTGTTTCTTCACGTGTGGTGCTGTCCCTTCAGCAATGGTAGGAGAGCATGCAAATAATGCAAAGCTGAATCTAAGCTTTTCTAGCACAGTTGCCCTTTTGTATTATTTTTTTTCCCAGCCTCTCTCTGCAATTCACCTTGCATCTCCGACTTGTGGTTTTAATTTGTGTTGGGAACTTGAACCTCTGCCAAAAACCCCAATCTGTATCCCATTTGATGGCATCTTGTCCTGAGGTAACAGTTTGTGGTGCATCATATTTAATACTGACAGCGTTGGAGTTACGAGGTCTTGACAGCCTTGCCTGTTGATTTGATTTGACAGTGGTGGTCAGGAGCAGGTCCCTTTTTTAGCTTTGACATCAGCTTTGGCTCGTGATGGAGATGGTTTTAATTCCTTAAGAAATACTCCCGAAGCATCGAGTGTGAGAGCAGAGGTAGGAGGCTGAGCTGCCTTGCATGGAGTTCATCCTGGAGCCCTTGTCACAGTCTGCAGTGACGTGGAGCGACGTGCGTCCTGCCTGTACGTTGGCATTGCTCACCGTGCTTGTAGGGATGACCTCTGCCTCAGGTTGTACTTTTGTGTGGATAACTCTCATAACGTAACTAAACTCGCAGCTAAACCGAGGATGTGTGGTCTGGAAGATCAGGTGGTGAAATGGGCTGTGAACTGGCTGAAGGGAAGAAGCCAGAGGGTTGTGGTCAGTGGGATGGAGCCGAGCTGGAGGCCTGTGTCTAGTGGAGTCCATCAGGGGTTGGTACTGGCACCAGTGTTGTTCAGTATATTCATGGATGACTTGGGTGAGGGAAAGGAGCGCGCTGTCAGCAAGTTTGACACTGAACTGGGAGGAGCGGCTGACACGCCAGAAGGCTGTGCTGCATCCAGCGGGACCTCGACAGGTTGGAGAGTTGGGTGGGGAGAAACTCCATGAAATATAAAGAGGGCAAGTGTAGAGTCCTGCACCTGGGCAAGAACAGCCCCGGACACCAGTATAAGCTGGGGACTGCCCTGTTGGAGAACAGCGAAGTGGAGAGGGACCTGGGGATCCTGGTGGACAGCTGGATGACCATGAGCCAGCACTGTGCCCCTGTGGCCAAGAAGGCCGGTGGCATCCTGGGGTGTATCAGAAGGGCTGTGGGTAGTAGGGCAAGAGAGGTTCTCTTCCCCCTCTACTCTGCCTTGGGGAGACCACATCTGGAATATTGTGCCCAGTTCTGGGCCCCTCAGTTCAAGGACAGGGAACTGCTTGAGAGAGCCCAGCGCAGAGCCACGAGGATGATTAAGGGAGTGAAACATCTCCCTTATGGGGGGAGGCTGAGGGAGATGGGTCTCTTTAGCTTGGAGAACGGGAGACTGAGGGGTGACATTATTGATGTTTATAAATGTGTAAAGGGTGAGTGTCAGGAAGGAGGCAGGCTCTTCTTGGTGACATCCAATGATAAGGCAAGGGGCAGTGGGTGCAAGCTGGAACATTGGAGGTTCCGCTTAAATATGAGGTGAAACCTCTTCATGGTGAGGGTGACAGAGCACTGGGACAGGCTGCCCAGGGGGAGTCTTCTTCTCTGGAGACTTTCAAAACCTTCCTGGATGCGTTCCTGTGTGACCCGATCTAGGTGTTCCTGCTCTGGCGGGGCACTGGACTAGATGATCTGTCAAGGTCCCTTCCAAACCCAAACATTCGGTGATTCTGTAAAAATTTATTGCAAAATCTGGATCTTTCATAAAGTGAAAAACATCAGGAATGTGACATGATTGACTGAATTCATTCTTATCTATGCTCAGCAGGGAGATGGGGGGGAAGTTGTGGGCTGGCACAGGAAGAGTACATTTCAGGTAATAATATGCATAAGCATCTGAGAAACACCTACATTTTCACAAGTTTTTACAAAGCAAGAATAGCGTGCTTAAGATTTCCTTGGACATGAATAAAATAGTTATCTAATGCTAAATATCTCCTGGTAAGAATGGTCTGTGGCTTTCCTTCTGCTTTGTTGTACAAAGTATCTGCAGTCCCTAAAGTTAAATTTGGTGTTTCCCCACCTGTCTTTGTGTAATTGTATTACTGTGTGTTCCTCAATTTCCTGGCAGTCAGGCATTGTAGCATTGATACTGGGTGCTTTTTGTCCTCTGTGTAATTGATTTTAATTTTTTTTATTCTCCCCCCATCTACCCAACTATCATTTAGGTCAGCTGGAATACTGCTCAAGGCATGCGTGGAAGGATTCCATCCGGAACACACTTCTGTTTGTTCTAGTGGACAAACAACTTGGCTACTGCAATGGCCACGGTTTTCAGAGTCGCACAGTTTGTCTCACAGACCCTCGCACTGGGTCACCTGGTAGGTTTTCTGTCAGTGTTCTTTGCGAGCTGTTGAATGCCATAGTTAGTGTCTTTACACACTGTACTTATTATTTCTTTTCCCCCCCCTTCAAAGCATCTTCTTAATGTCTGATTGGCTCCCGTTGTTGGACACAATGGTTTTGGATGACCTACCAAACCTGGAAGATACATATGCCTCCTTGTACTCCTCAGCTATGGAAGACTTAGAGGTGGAGTTTGATTCAGGACTGGAGGAAGATGAACAGAAACAGGAGGCTACTCCTGAAGATTCCACAATCTTTGTAGCTTTTAAAGGAGATATAGGGGACAAAGACTTTGAGCAGAAACTAAGTGTCATATTGGAGAATGTGCCTGGCCTTTTACACATGGGTAATGTATTTTTTTTTAATCATTTTTCAATTGTCCTTAAAATGCTTAATTACATAATTGGGGTGCTTGTAAAAAGAAGCTGATTATATTGTTTTTGAGGTACTTAGTTGGTGGTAAGATTTGTGGAGGTTGTTATTAGTGAGTTTGGGAGCTATCTTAGGCACAGAGAACAAGTTTTTGAAGTTAATTTGTTGTTTCAAACTGATTTCATTAGTGAGTTCATTTATTCCTATTCAGTTCCAATGTTTTACTTGTTTTTTTTTTCTCTTTCGTTTCCTTGCATTACATAATGGTTTGTAGTGTGAAAGTGAAACCAGACGTCCAAACAGGACATGATTTTTAATAGTGAAACAACTCAACTACTGCAGTTGAGAAGAGATTTGCTCTGAAATAACTGTGCTAGTTCAAGTCACTGCTGCTGCTTTGCTGCTGCACTGACTTATGTGACTTTTTCAGAAGGGGGGGCTATGGAGTGTTCTCATATAGCCCTGTGTGTCCACCGAGGTCTTGTGACAGGCAACTCTAGCTAGTAAGTGACACGGGCTTTTAGGACAGCGTCTTTTACCAGCACAGATAGATTTGGAAAAAGGTATCTGTCCACTGTACCTTATAACTAGTTGGAAGTAGATATGACTGACAGTGGTATAAAAGGGAACGTGTTGATACCATAGCTGAGTGCCGCAGTATTTGAATGGAAACAAATTCAGTCTGTCTCTGTATGATGCTGCCTTTGTTACACAGAGACATCTGCATACTGGGTTTGTAACAAGTATTAATGACAGGATCAGTGGATATGATTCAGACTTCAGTTGAGAAAGCAAGAAGCAAATTTTTTAAATCAATGTCAGATTAGTTTGAAGATGATCAACGTGACAAGTTATTTAAGGCGATTCAGAGTAAAACATGATATATAGAATTAATAAAGGTTAGTAAGTAACTTTAGACTTAGCAGATTCAATGTTTGAAAAATGAGAGATCGTTTACTAACATCTAGAAATAATGAAACTGGTAATGCGTTTCTTTATATGTAAAATGTTGGAATGTTAATAAGATTCAATATAGGACTGTTCAAACCTCTGCAAAATGGGATTTTAAAACCTCCTGTCATGTGTCCAGCTAAAGAAGTTTGGTAGAAAGTGGAAGTTAATACTGCAATTACTGTAGCAGCAGAAGGGACTTAGTGAACTAGTTAAGGACAGGCCTTTCAGTACTCAGAGGGTACCTATAAAAAAAAGGTGGAAAGTGACTTTTTGCTTGGGCAGGTAGTGACAGGATGAGAGGGGAATGGCTTTAAACTAAAAGGGGGGAGATTAGATTAGATGTAAGGAGCAAATTCTTCACTCAGAGGGTGGTGAGGCACTGGCACAGGTTGCCCAGAGAGGTTGTGGATGCCCCATCCCTGGCTGTGTTCAAGACGAGGCTGGATGGGGTTCTGAGCAACCTGATCCAGTGGGTGGTGTCCCTGCCCATGGCAGTGGGGTTGGTACTGGATGGTCTTTGAGGTCCCTTCCAACACAGGCCATTCTGTGATGCTGTGAAGTTAGGAGTGAGTTACTGACACTCTTAAATGGCACGTTCTTCCGAAACAAAAACTTAGCATGCTTTTTGTAAGTCTGCTGTTGTAGTGGAAAACATAGCTGACTAAAATTTTAGCAAATGCTTACTGTTTTCAAAAGGACTTCCTGTTCAAAAAGCTTGAAACTGGAAGCTTATAAATCTGTATTAGGAATGTATATTTTAATGACCCTAAAAAGCATTTTGTAGCTATATTTTAGCTAGGTATCACTTAGAATAAATATATCCAACATCACTTGCCTACCTTTTTTCTAATTCTCACGTGTTACTCTTAAAACAATCGATCAGCATAGAAACACTCGTTTATAGAACAGGTTTACAAAAAATGTGCAGCTAAATATTTTGCACAACTTTAATATGTTTTTTGCAGGGGGTTGAACATCCCTATTCAGAAAAGTTAAATAAAATGGTATAAATTAATGAAATACAACTAGGTCTCTGGCACCTGCCTTCTGCAAAGAAGTTTCACAAGCATCTTGCAGAATGAAATCGGTGATTTCATTCTTGTATTCACTTATCTATGTGGTATGCTAACAAATGTATTTTATCTGATTTATTAGGTAGTCTGTCTTTCCAAAGTAGTTTATTCACAGAAGATTTCAAATCTTGAGTAATATTGTCAAGTATTTGTGTTGCCTGTTTTATTGTTTATAATTTGGGAAATTCTTATTTTGCTAATTTTTGGAAAGTATTTCAGTGGTTTGGCAGTATGAGTCACTTTACATCTGTTCTGGAGAACTCTCCAGTATTTGAGACTATCCTGGAATAGTTGTTCCAGATTTTTTTCAGCTGTGCTTTTTTAACAAGTTATTTCACTATACTTGTTTGAAAACTGACTTTGCAGTGACCTTTTCTCTTTTAAGAATCCAACCAGTTAAAACTGCAGAAGATAGAGCCTTGGAACAGTGTACGTGTTACCTTCAATATACCACGTGAAGCTGCAGAGCGACTGCGGATTCTGGCTCAGAATAATAACCAACAACTTCGTGACCTGGGAATTCTCTCAGTTCAGATTGAAGGTATTTCACACCTAAGTTATTTTCAAAGGCATTAAGCTGCAAATGCACTAGAATTTAATTATAGTCAACAAGTGACTTTGTGTACTTGGTTAATGTTGCAAAACTTTTAATTCAACAATTTGGAGAATAACTTAAAAAAAAATGAAGAGGTAACTCAAGGCTTTTATTCTTCTGAGAATAAGTGTAACAGTAGAAACAATGGCTGAAAATCCTCTAAGTGTTGGGAAGCCCCCTGAAAAACGTTTTTGTGAGTGCTACTAGCAAAATGTGGCCTATTTTTTTTCCAGGTTGTTTCATATGAGACTTTCTTAAAAACAAGTTTTACATGGGTTTCACAACTGAAATATCTGTGTTGCTCAAGATGAAACTGAGGGCATTTAATGTTTGTTGCAGTGTTGTTTTTTCTTTAAATTGAAGCACTAATAATAAAAGTAGTCTGCATAACTGTTCTTCTAAAGTGCATATTATTGGTAAAGTTTGTCCTTCCTTCCTTTAAATCTTTTAAATGTCCTTCTGAAATTGTCTCCATTCTGCTTTCGTGTATATCATTCAGTTCCCCAAAACTGTGTATTACTTCTAGGGGAAGGTGCTATCAATTTAGCTTTAGCTCAAAACAGAAGCCAAGATGTCCGAATCAATGGGCCCCTGGGAGCAAACAACTCAGTACGAATGGAAACAGGATTTCCCATGCAAGGGGGACAAGGTAAATTTTTAATTACTTAGTTTTATACAGTTTGAAATTTAATAAGCTTATTGTGAAATTTCACTAGTTACAGCAATTATGATTCACAGAATTATAATTCCCATTAAATTATCCGATGTTCTTGTTTCCATACTGTCAAACTATGTCTGATATGTAAACGGTTGGCTGAATTGTGCCCCATAAATGTTGGAGTGATTTGGATGTGGTTTTTTATTTTTTTTTTCTATAGAGGCTGTAAAATCACTTTAATATAGTCAATTCACTTCATGCACAAATTATCATGCTTTCCTGTCTTATGAAAATGAGCATAAGTCTTTATTCAATGCACAAAAATGAGCTATTTTAGATTAAATCTTATAGGGGGAGGACAGGACACTCATTACTGTTAGTCTCTCTTTATTTTCACATAAACTTTTGAGATCTGATAATAGAGAATTAGATTTCTTGGAGAATTGTAGTTTTGTTGGATGGTAAATTTTTATATGGATAAGTAATTTCTAATTACAATAGTCAGATTTCATGAAGAGTTGAAAGAAAAACACGATATTTTATTTCAACAGCTGAGTAAAAGGCAAGATAAATTAGTTAGCACCTTAGTAAATAGGATTTAATGCAGTTAAAATACTGAGACCATTTTTGACAGTTTAAGATACGCGTGTGGCTGGTGGTGGAATGAATGGAAATAACATTTTACCTGATTACAGTAGTTTAAATCATTGTGCTTAGCAAAGAACATAAAATATTTAAAGGAAGTTTGACTTTGAAGGCAGTTGCTCTGATCTTCCTTGTGATGATCATGAGCTTCATTTGCTGCATACAGGTAAACAATACAAATAAAACAATTTAACCAGCAGGTCAACTATATAAACCATTTTACAAGATAGCAGCCTTTGTAAAAGAAACAATGAAACTGTTTATTCTTACAATGAATCAGCTACTTTCTACTATCAGATTTTTCAGAAACCTACTATAGGCGTAACTTTGACAGTATTACCACTTGGTGGCAAGTGACTTTAGTGGCTAGTCAGGAAACTGAAGTCTCAAATAATTCTCAAGTAGGCAGGGTTTTTTTCTATAGCCTTGAAAAGGCTTGGTGCTAAAGGAACAGCTTCAGTATGATGTTCACTTCTTCTATTACAGACAATCTGAATTTTGAGGCAGAAATCTGTGTCCTCAGGTTATTTTGGAGGAACAACTCGTCTAAACTGACTTCTTTATAAAGACACGTTTTATTAACAAATCAAAAATCTTAAAACTCTTTTGATGTAAAACTGCGATACTTGATAATATGTATTGTCTTTTTGTTGTTGTTGTTTGTTTGTTTGTTTGTTAAGGTTTAATAAGAATGAGCAATGCCGCAGCTGTCATGATGTCCCAGAGTGGGAATGTGCCCTCCTCTATGGTGGCAAGTGGTGCTAGTACTGAGCTGCAGCCAAGAACACCTAGACCTTCCTCACAGCCAGGTGGTAACAGTTAGTTGTAACACTGACCTTTACCTGAAAATATTCTTTCTTTATCTTTTCTTCAGCATACGCACTAGTAAATGAACTACAGAGTTACCCTGCATTATTTCCTTTACCTTTTCTGAGAGTTGCTCTTTCTGGGGAACCCTCCCTGCCCCTATTAATACGGTAACATTTGTCAGATAATTTGGGTATCTAAAAGTCACCGGGTTGCTTGTTATTTTGTTCAAATACGTTGCACAGTGGCAGTACCTTTTGCTAGGAGAGCACTAGAGCTGTTATGATTGAGTTTTTTTTTAAGGAAGGGATTGGTTGAATGCGAGGCAGGTAGGAGGCAAATGCATTAGACAGAGGACAAAATGCTTTTGCAGGAGTAGATAAACTAGAAGCATAAAGTGTGGAGATTTTGTGGGGGTGTAGGCGCTGGGGGTTGTATGTTCAGTTTTGTTTTGTTTTTTTCTTCATAATTTTGGTAGTATAAGCTAATTGCATTTTGGGACTATAGAAAAAGAGGAGGTTATTACTTCTCACTCAGTAAAATGGTGGTAATACTTGCCAGCTTCTATAGACATTTGCAGTATTTATTTTTACAGTGTTTTGTGGTAAATGTTTTAAATACTCTATGAATGCTAGCTTATGATACTGTCTTAATTCATTGTTATGCCACATTTTTAGTTGGTAGAAATAATGCTGCTAATAATCTGTATTATTCTACCAATACGTATGTAGAAGGCTTATGTTTGTAGGAACAAGTGCAGTGGAGTTACCGTGTTGTTTTATTGGAGAGGTTATAAATTCATGAGACCTTCTCAGGATTCCCAGAGACTTTGAAAACTTTCAGAGCATTGCCTGCTCTGTCTATTGGAGAAATTGAAACACTGGAGCATTTTGTTAGACCCTAACTTCAGCAGAGTGAGCATATGCAAGCAAACAATCTATCCTTTCTTGTTTTGTGGTGTTTTTTGCCTACAGTAGGTTATTTACTTTTTTACTTTTCTTTGCTATTTTAATAGATGCAATGGACCCACTTTTATCTGGGCTAAATATCCAGCAGCAAAATCATCCATCTGGATCTTTAGCTCCGCAACTCCATCCAATGCAGTCAGTTCCTGTAAACAGGCAAATGAACTCAGCCAACTTTCAGCAATTGCAGCAACAAACACAGTTGCAGACACGTCCTCCACAGCCACATCAGCAGCCCCAGCAGGGTATTCGACCTTCATTTACTTCACCAGCACAGGTTCCGGTTCCCCCTGGCTGGAACCAGCTTCCTTCAGGAGCACTTCAGCCTCCTCCAACCCAGGGAGCACTGGGTACATTGACAGTAAACCAGGGTTGGAAAAAGGCCCCATTGTCTGGACAAATGCAGCAGCAACTTCAAGCAAGACCATCTCTAGCCACAGTACAAACTCCTACTCATCCTCCACCTCCATACCCTTTTGGAAGCCAGCAAGCTTCCCAGGCTCACTCAAACTTTCCCCAAATGAGCAATCCTGGCCAGTTTACTGCTCCTCAAATGAAAAGCCTTCAGGGAGGGCCCTCACGGGTTCCTACACCACTACAGCAACCCCACCTGACCAACAAATCTCCTGCTTCCTCACCCTCCTCCTTCCAGCAGGGATCTCCTGCATCATCTCCAACAGTTAACCAGACGCAGCAGCAGATGGGACCAAGGCCTCCCCAGAGTAGCACGCTTTCCCAGGGATTTCAGCAGCCTGTCAGTTCTCCCAGTCGTAATCCTATGGTGCAACAGGGGAACGTACCCCCCAACTTCATGGTGATGCAGCAGCAAAACCAAGGTCCACAAGGTTTGCACCCTGGCTTAGGAGGTAAGAAGTACTGAGACAGTCTTTTATTTTAAAAGGAAAAACATAAAATGTCTAGGTTACTGTTCCTTTTGAAAAGATCCTCGAAGAGACAAAATAAAGACATAGTCTATGGATAAAGTGGGTGTGGGTGAACTAGCATCAGTGTTACTTCAGTTCTACTACCTAGCTTTCTGTTAATAATCTAGAAGTAAACTCTTGGCCAGTGCAGAAAGAAATTGCTGTATGCAGTTGCTAGTTACGACTCCCAGTCATCCTCTTGACAGTTCTTTCACTGCCTTACAGCAAGTTCAGGATATTCAGAGGTGTTTTGGGTTGGTTGTTTCGATGTTGCTTTTTTGTTCCTTTTGAGAAAGGGAGAAAGTGACAAAAACAAATGAACCTTTTCTTTTTCTCTTCAGCTTCCTCTCCCACCACTTAAATTTCTGCTATAGAAGTGAGGCTTTTATTTTTCTTTGAATTTTCCCTTCTAAGTTGTGTGTACATCCTGTCTTTATTTGTCATCAGTTTCTTCCCATACAAAAGAGGAAAGAGCTATTACTGCTATGGTAATTTACTCCCTGCACTAAAACGAGGAGGTCAAAGCATGTTTTCACTTCCTCTTTGGTTGTGTGGTATTTAGTTTTCTCCTTGGACCTCTGCACTCACATCTTTGCCTTATTGCTCTTCGAAGGCTTCTGTAACAGTGAAAGAATTTCATTTGTCCATCCAAAGATCTTTTGTGTCCTTGTTTTTCTTTTTCTCTCGTGAGCCTTTTCTAGTACTTTGCCTGACTTCTTCTAGCACTTCTCTCTCCCTCTCTCTCTTTCTCTCTCTCTCTCACTCTCTCAAAATATTCATTTATTCATCTTTCTCTTGAATGGCTGCTCTCAGATACCTGTACACAAGCTCTTGGTTAAGTCTTTAAATTTTTTTTCTTTCCATACTTGTAGAATATAAGCAGTATTCTTTGTCCACAAATACACACAGTACTGTATGGATTTTAGTTTCCTTTATTTTCACACTGCACATCTGAAATCTGTAAGGAATACCTATTTTTTGGTCCACTGATTTAGGCAAGTGTCCTGTGTCTTCACTGTCTGCATTGTGGATCTCATTCGAGTTTGGATGAGTTTGTTTTACGTGAATTGTCTTAGTTTCAGGGTTTTCCTCTTCCAAACTGTTCTTAGGGCCTGCCAGCACCCTGTACTTGCTATATCTTCTCTCGTCTCCATCTTCAAACTGTTATTATTAGAAATGTCACATTTCTTTACAATTTTGTCTCACTAACTACATATCCCCAGTCAGAAATCACTATCCTCTAGGTAGGGTAACCCTGACCTCTAGATAGCATATAATCTGTGTTCTCTTTGTTTTCTACGTAAACCTGCTATAGACAAAATCCTGCTTCTGCTTTATTAAAAAATAATATTCCAAATAAACTATCAAAATATGTTCTTTGGGACTCACTCTAGAACTTAATTGTTAAAATCAGTAATCCTCAACTGATTTAAAAAGACAGGATTCTGTTGATTTCAGTAAAGGTATCTTCCACTTGTGGAGGTTTTTGCCTGGCTTCTGTCCATGCTAATGTCCATGCTTAAGCTGTGTTTAGGGATCTTTCAATTTTTTTAGCTATCTTGCCTTTGAACACTTTCATTTCACATAGTTAATTTTGCAAATCAGAATTTTTATTAGATTGCGAATAGGCCAAATTAACATTTTTTTTCTCATTTCAAGCATTTCTGTATGCAGAACTTGCCTAAAAGGTCAGAACTAAAATTATAGTCCTGTGAGGTGATGCCTGAAGAAGTATTTGTTCCCTGTTTGCAGATGTACCTCACGTTTGACCTGTAAACTTGATTATCTTAAAGTTTTAATTGTAGAACTAAGACCAGCTCACTTTACATAAGCAATACAGTAAAGTGTATAAGGAGGCTGTAACCACAGAACCAAGGTTAAATTCTGTCTGTGGATAAGAAAAATGCAGGAGGACAAGGTTCCTTCTAGGTCCATGGCACTATATATATGATGGTGAATTAAAAGAAGTGGGTTCTGTTAAAGTTGTGTTAAAGTGGGTCTTTTTTAAGCTGCTGCTCATGTTGGTAGGCACAGTGATGTTTTTGCTCTCTGTCCTAGAGCAGCAGTGGTGTTTTGATGTGTCAAGGTGTGGACATTGTGCCAGATAGAGAGCTGTCATGTCTCTCTCTGGCTATTGGAATAGCAGGGTTACTTGTGCAAAGCTGGGACTTGCTGCAGCCTTTCTAAACTCTTTGTATGTAGCCCTGCCCCATTCTCTCTCATTACCCTGGAGATTTCTCAACCCGTTTTGGATGGAAGAGTTATTCTGATCGTGCGTACACACACCAGTAGTGCAAAGGAGTGCTAAAAAGTGTGTACCTGTTGTGTTATGGTGAGAGTTCCTGTTCAAAAAATAAAAAAAATGTAATAAAAATACAAGATGTTTGTGTACATGGATGCAGTTAAGGGTCTGATCAGAGATGAGATACAATAGAGAAAACAGTGAACTATCTTACATGAATTTCTAAAAAGTCAGAGTTTTCCCTTTTCCATGGGTTTAATTTTCTGCTTAATCTAGGAGCAGAATTACATTTGGAACTGAGTAGTAGTGGTTTGTTAGACAGAGCTATTGCACAGATAAGAACTGTAAGCACGCCTTCAGTGTGTTTCGTATATTGGCAAAAAACTTTCTGCCTAAACCAGTAATGTGACAGTACAAATTCAAAGGTATTTTTCCTATTGTAATCCAGTTGTAGATTTTTTTTTTCCCTTTTTTCTTCTTTCTTCCTTCTTTTCACACTTACTAATAAGAAAATTCTTGTATCAAGGAATGCCCAAGCGCCTCCCTCCTGGGTTCTCTTCAGGCCAGTCTAACCAGAGCTTCATGCAAGGTCAGGTGCCTTCCACCGCACCAGGAACACCGGTGAACAGCGGAGCTCCGCAACTACAAACTAGCCAAAGTGTGCAGCACACAGGTCTGTTTGGAACTAGTTTTTCCTCCTTTTTTTCTTTTTTTTTTTTTTTGGTAGAAAACTGTGCTTATACTTGTGTAACACAATTACTAAAACATTAAATTATTGCCAGTAGTAGAGAGTTTTAGCTACCTGGGGCTGAAAGTGCTGCAGTGGTGTGCTGTGCATATTGTTAAATGAGGAAAATTAAAATGGGAGGCTGTTTGTGGTTTTCAAACAACGCAAGTGTTACTGCTTAGGACTGCTATACTAGGATCCAGAAGTATCCGTTTCGAAATTAAATAGAAGTAGTGTTGACAATTGAAGACTAAGGGTAATAAGATGAAACATAAAAGGAACTTCTTGTCCAGAAAAAAAAAAAAAGATGATGTTATCTTAGAAACAGAAATAAAAATATAATAAATAAAAAGCTCTTGTGATTTGAAAAGATAATTATTTCATTCAAAAGCTTTGGAAGTCTGCTTACAGACAGTCCTGTAAAAATTAAATCCTTAGTTCACAAATGCCTCCATTTAACAATTCTGTTAGTAGCATTTCATCTGGATTATGGATACCCTGATAATGTGATGTCATCACTATTGTGTGTGTATTTTGCAATCCATTCTAAAACAGCCTCAGTTTTGAAGTTTAGTTTAGTTGGAAATTGTTCCATTGAGTTGGGTGCTATTGTGGAATATTTTTAAACTTATGTGCAGATAAGGCTTACCAGGAATTTCAGTCATTCTGCAGCGTCGTATGTACATGAAGTGCCAGGCTAAGTGTTTGTTTTGAAGTGCCAGTATGATTTCCTCTTATGACATGTATCTCTTTTGAAGTGCCAGATGTGAAAACTTTTTATACCACTCCAATTGTTTCCTAATTGGCCTTTTTTATTAAAGGTGGCCAAGGATCTGGACCTCCTCAGAATCAGATGCAAGCACCACATGGCCCACCAAATATGATGCAGACCAATTTAATGGGACTTCATGGAAATATGAACAACCAGCAGGCTGGTGCTAGTGGGGTGCCACAAGTTAACATGGGCAACATACAGGGCCAGCCACAACAAGGACCACAGTCTCAGCTTATGGGAATGCATCAGCAAATCGTATCCTCCCAAGGACAGATGGTAAACATTCAGGCTCAGGGATCGATGAACCCTCAAAACCAGATGATACTTTCTCGAACTCAGCTCATGCCACAAGGCCAAATGATGGTAACACCACAAAACCAAAATCTTGGCCCTTCACCCCAAAGGATGACCCCGCCCAAACAGATGATTCCCCAGCAGGGACAACAGATGATGTCTACACACAATCAGATGATGGGACCTCAAGGCCAGGTCTTGTTACAGCAAAACTCGTTGATGGAACAGATGATGACCGCTCAGATGCAAGGAAATAAACAGCCTTTTAATACTCAAAACCAGTCCAACGTTATGACGGGGCCAGCTCAAATGATGAGAGGACCAACCCCAAACATGCAGGGTAACATGGTGCAGTTCACTGGGCAGATGATGGCACAGCAAGGCCCTGTGAACGGTAACCCTTCTCAGGTTATGGGGATTCAAGGGCAAGTTTTAAGACCTACTGGACCTGGCACCCACATATCTCAGCAGCTTGGGGATACTACCACAACAACGAATAATGATGTGAACTTGACACAGATGTTACCTGATGTTCCCGTGCAGCAGCCAAACATGGTGCCTTCCCATATGCAAGCAATGCAAGGAAACAACAATGCTTCGGGGAGTCATTTTTCTGGCCACGGACTGCCTTTCAGTACTGGGTTTAGTGGAACGCCAAATGGGAATCAGATTTCCTGTGGACAGAATCCTGGTTTTCCTGTCAATAAAGATGTCACGCTCACAAGTCCGCTCTTGGTTAACCTTCTACAAAGTGACATATCGGCAGGACACTTCGGTGTGAACAACAAACAAAATAATCAGAATGCCAATAAGCCAAAAAAGAAGAAACCTCCAAGGAAGAAGAAAAACAATCAACAACTGGAACAGACAAAGTAGGTTTAATATCACATTGGTTTTATATGGGACCTGGGAAAGTCCTGCTGGCAACTTGTCAGTATTTTTTTCAGCAAGCATGCAGTGAGCCCTGTATTATTTCATATGTTAGCAATTTCTCTTAAGCGTTAAATGATAGTGCCATGGCAAGTCTGCCCCTGGAAAGTTCATTCAGGATAAAGAAAAAGATGGAAACATCCTAGTTCAGTTATAAATCTATTCAAAACAGCAATGTTTACTACATTTACTGGGTAGAGGAGGTATAGAAGTTGTTTTTAAATCTCAGTGGACACATGGGGCCGTGGCCTTTGGAGGGGAAGCTGCCATTCTTGGGCAGTCTGACAGCCACCATCAAAGGTTGGGAAGTACTTTCAGCTTTCAGAAGAGTTATAAACCTCTGTATTACGATGTGCTGTATAGACTGGGGCTAGGGGGGGTGGCTGTTTTCTGAGATGTGTGTATATCTGTGTGTTTCTGCTTGGGACTGAGTTAGACTTCTCTTTTAGTTGAAGCTGCAGCTAGGAGTTTGAGTGTGGTGCTCTCTGGTATGGGGATAACAAGCCCAAGCAATGCTGGCCTTCCTGCCCTAGGATAGGCTAAGAGGAAAAAGAAAGCCACAAGCCTTGAGAAAGAACCTGCAAATGCAACAGTATTTGAGAAAAAATGAACATATTAATGTAGTAGAAATACAAGATTGCTGAATCTTTTGATTCCTCTTTGACTGGTATATTTTGTTGGCCAGCTATTCTGTGATCTTTTGTTGGTGGCAGTGTATTAATGCCAGCACAGGGTGGTTGACTACTGCTGCTGTGTCTTTAATCAGCTAAAATGAATATGTAGGCAGATCTGCTATATCTAATTATGTGCTGTATATAACTTTTGGCTGCAGGTGAGCCACAGGGAAATTGACAGGAATCCATATCATGAAATGTTTTTTTTTGTCTTTTTTTTTTTTTTTTTTTCTCCCAGTTCACTTTAGGAAAGAATGGAAGAACTTTGCACAAATTTACAAAACAAGAATATCCAAATTTGCATAACCTGTTGCAGGGGATCTTTTGTGAAAGTCCTTAACTATCTTAATTCCGTAGTACTGTAAAATGCAGGAGCTGTTACTTGTATTTTGGTGATCTAGAAATGCTGCATAGAGAAGGTAAAGCAAAGCAAAGTAAAATATGCAGTCCTTGTGTCTTTATTCATCATCTGCGTCTTTCATGGAAAGCCAGTTCTTTTTGCCCCAAATTAGATGCAGAAACGTCCATGTATTTCTAGGAGGGAAGGTCTGGTGCTATGTGTAGAAATAAACTGCTTCAATTCTAAATAGATTTCAATAAAATAATAGCAATCACTGCTGTATTGCCATGGGTTCAGAGGGAGCAGAAGAGTTGGCACTCTATTCTGAAAAGAAAGTCCATTAATCATTAAAGAAAAGCCTTATTATGTTTCTGTTCTCATTGGTCTTGCTGATGATCACCCAGCTTCCGTGTGGCCTGGGAATATCAATAAAGGGATAGATAAAGTTTCCCCGAGCTTACCAAGCCCCAGAAGACTATTTGCTTGTTATAAAGTTTTCAAAATAAAAGAAGCCTAAATTAAAGATTTTCCTATTGAGATCTAAAAATTTAAAATAATTTCTAGCTCATAAATGATGCTTTTAATGAGATTTCTGTTTACTTAACAAAAGAAATACTACTTTCTACTTCTATCACTTTGATTTTCAGTGAACTTTCTCCTAGCATTGTTATTTGCAGAATAATGTGTTTGTCGCCTGATACGGATTAGCATTTTGTTTCTTAACTGGCTGTGTGTTGATCCCTTGTCCTCACAGGAGCATGCAGAAGGGTGTTATCCTCATAAAGGGGTTAGAGTGAAAAGTTGAGACTGCTCTCCAGCAGAAGAAGGGAGACTGCAGTGCAGACAAAGTCAAAGCTGGTCATGATTCCTTCCTGCCTCACTCACTGTCTGCATCCTTGGCATAGTTCGCCAAGCTCAGTGCTTACTTGCCTCGGAATTGCGGATTCTTTTGTGTCTGACTTGGATCAATACCTTTTGTATCAGAAATAAATAGGTGCTTCTCATCACGGCTTCTCTGTAGTTATTCTTCAGAACTGTAGAATTCAAAGCAGCAAACCTTGTTTGGAAATGCAGCGAACTTGATAATAACACTAAAAATGATTCCGTTTTTGTTGTTGTTAGAAATTGTTGTGGAGTTGTAATAATGCAGCAGTACCATTAATAAAACAGTTTGTAGGCTGGGCCGCATGGGATTGTTAAATGGGATAAGTGTACTATTGAAAAACTTTATTCAACTGAATCTAAAAATAGCTTTCAGGATTTGCCTAACTGAGCAATTCAAACACTGGAATAAAAACCGAGACATTTTGAATAAATAGGTGGTTTAAAAGTGATTCTGTCTGTTTGTGGAAAAACATAGGTAACAGGATGGAAAACAAGGAAAAAGATGCTAGATGAAAGGTGATGGTGGAGAAAAACGTGTTGTTAATGGTATTAAACATCAGCACAAGCACGTTGCCCTGTTGGCAGCCCTTGGCCACACGTGCTGGT
The DNA here is from genome assembly GCF_965140915.1 of Aythya marila. NCBI lineage: Eukaryota > Metazoa > Chordata > Aves > Anseriformes > Anatidae > Aythya > Aythya marila. The sequence goes on from NC_139057.1 coordinate 9,044,303, forward strand.
GGAAGTAAGGTGCGTGGTAAAACGCTGCTGCCGCTGGCACCAGGACGGGTGGTGCCTGGCACTGCACCACGTCAGCAGGGCTGGTCCTGCCCACCTCTTCTCTGTAGCTTTATTTTTGCGTGGCTTATTTCACCATCTGCAGCCCTGGTTCTTGTTGGTTTGCTTTCTCTCTTCTGGAGTTCTCTTCCACTCCGACTGGGATTTTACATCTGAACGCTGTGCTTGGCAGTGCGGCTGGTAGAGCTGGGGGTGCGCTTAGGAAACTGATAATCCATGCTGTGCAGCTGGTGCCTTCTTACGCCGAGAGCAGTAAGAGGGAAGAACAAATACGGAATGTTTATCCCTCCCACACAGCCTTATTGTCGTGCTAGTTATTTGTGTTTAGAATTTGATGGGTTTTTAGATATCTGGTGGTTGTTAAATGTGTTCAATGAATTTCAACTCCATTTGAAATTCAATTTATATTGAATTTTTCCAGTAACTATAGTAGCAGGTGTTCCCACGGTCACTGTTATTCTTTGTTACCGTATAATAAAACTCAAGGTTTATTCTGCAAGGATTTGTTTGTAGCTCGCCTGGTGGAACCCATCAGGCAGGAGGTGTTTTTTAAGAATTGATTTTACACAAAGATTGTTTTCTAGGTAAACCTGTTTACGTGGTAATGCTCGCACACCAGCTTTTTGTCTAATCTTTAGCTGTTGCATTTTTATTCCCCACTCCCGTTTTAAAGAATCACCAGTGGCAAAATTACAAATTTAAGGTGGTATTCACAATTTTAGGCAGTTCATGTTGCCTGCACCACGTGGCCTACAGCAAAGGCTGAGCTGCTGTGGGAGATCTTGTTGTCGGAAATTTTTCCCACTCATGTCCACTACATGCTGCTGGGACATGTGGCTGCGTGTTTGTGGGCTGCATTAGCAGACACCCCGGGCTCGTGCCCTTGCTGCAGTGCTTGCCGGAGGCTGTGTACACTCTGGGGTTTCATGCCAAGTGGCCATTCTGAAGGAAGAGGTTGGGGTTTGCCAGTTTTCATCATATTTATTAGCAGGGGCGGATAAGCCTGTAACAACTGCATCATAAAACTTAATGGTGTGCTGGATTAGACAAAAGATTTAACTCCAAATACTTTCCTTGGCAATACTTGCCTACTCAGTAGTAATGCTTGGAGCTGTTCTGTTCCTTAACTTTCTTCTCTCTTGATTTATGTTCTCCCTTCTTTTGACCTGTGAAAGTTCAGGGACCTTCATGTCACACTCTGCTCTTTAAACATGTTTTAGGTAGTTAATAGGACATTAGGACAGGCCTGGGTTTCTCCCCATCAGCTGTGCAGATGCCAGAAACTTTCACTGTCAAGTAAACTTAAATAGCAGAGATCTCTCCACCTTTAAATACTTCAAGTTCTTGTTTTGCTGAAAATTTCTTATGTCCTTGGCATTTCTGTGTAATTCTGCCTCTCCTTATAGGCAGCGGACCTATTTTGGTATCTTTAATTTTAACTTTGAGCTTTTATCACATAGATCTCCCTACAGCCTTGGTGTAGTCGTGAAGCAGATAAGCAGTTATGGTCTTCTACTCTTCATCCCTCTTTATCTTGCATTCTCTGACCATATGTATTGATAGTTATAAAAAGGTGGTTTATTCCCAAGTCTGCAAAAGCTGTCCTGATTGGAAGTATTGAGCACTGAATCTCAACAATTTTAAATGCTCCTGCAGTCTCCTGGAGCATCAGTTCTAGAGCCTCAGCATCTTAGAAAGCTCTGCCAGCTGACCTTGAACATCTGATATGTCAATGTATTTGTGCTGTGGCATTAATAGAGGTCTCCAACACCCTGAGCTAGTCACCTCTGGGTATGTGGTGATACCAGTGAAATAAAATGCTGTGCATCTACTCCTTTTATTTGTTAATAGAGATGTGATGGCAGTATGTGAGGGAAGCCTATTTATATGTAATTTGGAGTATCCCTTGCCTATTTTATTTTTTTCTACCTTGAATTTGAGTTTTTTAATTAAGGAAAGAAGCAAATAGAATCATAGAATATTCTGAGTTGGAAGGGACCCATAAGGATCATTGAGTCCAACTCCTGGCACCACACAGGTCTGCCCAGAATTTTAGACCATGTGACTAAGCGCACAGTCCAATCGCTTCTGAAATTCGGACAGGCTTGGTGCAGTGACCACTTCCCTGGGGAGCCTGTTCCAGTGTGCAACCACCCTCTTGGTGAAGAACCTCTTCCTGATGTCCAGCCTAAACCTGCCCTGCCTCAGCTTAACACCATTCCTGCGGGTCCTATCCCTGGTGCTTACAGAGAACAGGTCACCTGCCTCCCCACTTCCCCTCGCGAGGAAGCTGTAGGCTGTGATGAGGCCTCCCCTCAGCCTCCTCTTCTCCAGGCTGAACAGGCCCAGTGCCCTCAGCCGCTCCTCATACGTCTTCCCCCCTAGGCCCTTCACCATCTTCATGGCCCTCCTCTGGACGCTCCCCAACAGTTTCACGTCCTGTTTGTACTGTGGTGCCCAGCACTGCACACGGTGCTCGAGGTGAGGCCACACCAGTGCAGAGTAGAGTGGGACAATCACCTCCCTCGACCGACTAGCGATGCTGTGCTTGATGCACCCCAGGATATGGTTGGGCCTCCTGGCTGCCAGGGCACACTGCTGGCTCATATTCTACTTGCTGTCAAATGCTTAGATGAATAGAGCAACAGGCATCTTGCTGCTTCTTGAGTAGTATGTAAGGCACGGGAACGATTGTCAGCAGACCTCAAACAAGTGTTCACGTTGGTCATGTTATACCTGAAGCATTGATGTATTTCCATGAGTTGCTTGCAGGTCTGTTCAGAAGTGCTGAGACAATAGTAAAAGCGGAATTCAAACACTGGTGTTAAGGCTGTATCTAAATTGCAGTTATTTTTCTTTCAGCTCTTCAGAACCTCGTCCAGGTGGTCTGGAGGAGAGTGATCAGTCATCAATGTCTGGAGATCAAGGAATGAATGTAGATAACTCAGGCCCTAAACTTTCAGACTTTGCAAGTAGGCCACCAGGTAGTAGGATTTTTATGTGGATTATTTGAATGTTGTAACTACAATAGATATTTTTACTGATCTTTGTGACAGTACTTTTTTTTTTTTTTTTGCATTCTCTCATGTCCAAAGCTTTTTTTTTTTTTCTCCTAGTAAATAAATGATGCCATTGTTTAAGTGCGTTATTTGAATTAGCTCAGTATGAATAGATGGCCATGTTCTCATGTATCATTCTGCAGGTATCATGATGAACTCTGCAGAATTATTTAGCAGTATCGTAATTGATAAAGATTCCTGTGCATCCAGCAGTAGTACAAACTGGTGCTGTAAAATCTGAGCATTAGCCAATAGGTGATTTTTCAGAATTAAGAAATGAAGGTTACAGTTGGAATTACCCTTTATACATAAGAAGGATTACATCCAAAGTCCTCAGGAATTTAATGTTATAAGCCACGTGGGTTATTTTTAGCACTATTTTTGGCTCAGTGAAATATTGTAGAATCTACTTTGTATGCTAGGAGCAGTCAGATCTGTATCAAGCTTGCTAGTTCATGTTCCATAGTGGCTGTCAAACTTTTAGGTTTGCTTTAAGGATAACTAATTTGTGGAAGTCCAACTCTGCATTTTTAAGTAAAAACAAGCCTGGGGACAGTTGTAGAGACTATTTGAGGTGGAGGAATCCAGAGTAATAGCTAGTAGCTGCTAAAAGTTGGGAGTTCTCCAATTCAGTGTTGTGCAGGTCATTCATAAATTAAGTAAAAATGTTTTCAGTCTCTGTGTTTTGATGAATGTCACCATGTCTTCTTAGGTTATCCTTCTCAGCCGGTGGAACAAAGACCACTTCAGCAGATGCCACCTCAACTCATGCCACATACACAGCAGCCACAGCCGCAGCAGCAGCAGCCACCACAGCCACCACCACAGCAAGCCCAGGCACCACCACAAACACCGCAGCAACAGCAGCAAATGATGATGATGCTTATGATGCAGCAGGATCCCAAATCAGTCAGGCTTCCTGTGCCACAAGGAGTTCACCCACCTCGAGGACCTCTGAATCCAGATGCTCAACGAATGCCAATGCAGCAGAGTGGTAACATGCCAGTAATGGTTAATCTACAAGGTCCAGGATCAGTGCCTCCATCTCCTGATAAACAGAGAATTTCCTTGCCAGGCAATCCTTCTCTGGGAAACAATGCAAGAAAAATGGTTTATCAAGATAATGTACAGAATCCTTCCAGCTCACCTCTAGGGGAGGTTTCATCAGTGCCTTCCATTCCAGAAGGAGGTGGAACTGAAGTCCCCCCAGCATCGGGAGCTCAGAATAATTTGACATCTCATTTAGTAGTTTCACAGAACCAGTTAATGATGACGGGACCCAAACCTGGACCATCCACACTTTCAACTGCCCAAGGTGCAAGTCCTCAACAGCAGTCTAATTCTCTGCCTGGCACTCTCACACACCATTTTCCAAATGTTGCCACCCCATCACAAACTTCAAGGCCTAAAACCCCAAACAGGGCTAGCCCAAGGCCATATTATCCTCAGACTCCTAATAACCGTCCACCTAGCACAGAACCCTCTGAAATAAGCCTGTCTCCAGAGAGACTCAATGCTTCTATAGCTGGTCTTTTCCCTCCTCAGATAAATATTCCTTTACCTCCCAGGCCTAATCTCAACAGAGGATTTGATCAGCAAGGTCTTAATCCAACTACTTTGAAGGCCATTGGACAAGCCCCATCAAATCTCACAATTAACAATCAGTCTAATTTTGCTGCTCCACAGTCACACAAATTGGAAGGTGTGGTCATGAATTCAGGAAAACAAACCAACACTGGAGGAACAAAGAGAGCAAGTCCAAGCAGTAGTCGAAGGTCCAGTCCTGGATCCAGTAGGAAAACAACACCAAGCCCTGGCAGACAAAACTCAAAAGCAGCTAAATTATCATTGAATACTCAGCAGAATCCATCTCTCTTGCAGAACATAGATATGCAAAGAAATATGATGGTTGGTCCCACTTCTTTGCCAACACCGGTGACAAGTTTTCAAAATAATAACATGCTAAATAATCAGAATCCCACAGTTTCTGTACCTGCTGTTGCTGAAGACAGTAAAGAGAGCCTTAGTGTTCCTCAAGATAATGAGTGCCAGAGCACACAAGGTGTCCAAGGTAACAAAGACCAACCCAATATTGAACTAAAAGCTATCCCTACTCCGGAAATAAAAACATTGGTTCCAGAGGAACAGTCAAAAAAAGATGGGCAGGCCTTAGACACAGGTAAGCTTCCAGTTCTGGAGGAGAGTAAACCCATGGTATCTCCAGCTATGAAGGAAGCACCCACTTCTTTAAGTCAACTTCTTGATAATTCTGGAGCTCCTAATGTAACCATTAAGCCCCCTGGGCTGACTGGTCTTGAAATGGCACCAATAGTCACCACTGTGGAGGACCTAAAAAAGATAGCTGTCATTCCTCCACTGCAAGATACATCCTCTAGCAAAGAGCCATCTAATTCACTTAGCTTGCCTCAAAATAATGAGTCCTGTTCAAATCCAGGGCATCAGGAACTGGGAGAAATAAACTCAAATGTTACACAGAGCATTCCTCCAGTAATGCAAAGGCCTGTCAGCTCTTCTTCTGTTTCAGGTCCTTTACCACCCAACCAGATAACAGTTTTTGTAACTTCAAACCCTATTACATCTTCTGCTAATACGTCGGCACAATTGCCATCTCACTTGCAACCTGCGTTGGTGTCTACTGTTGTCACAATGCCTAATGTAGGCAGCAAAGTTATGGTTTCTGAGGGACAGTCGGCAGCTCAGTCTAACGCCCGGCCACAGTTCATTACACCTGTTTTTATAAACTCATCATCAATAATTCAGGTTATGAAAGGGTCTCAGCCAAGCACGATTCCCGCAGCACCGATGACATCTAACTCTAGCCTAATGCCTCAGTCAGTCGCTGTTGTGGGTCCCTTACATATACCACAGAATATAAAGTTCTCCTCTGCCCCTGCACCTCCTAGCACGTCCTCTAGCAGCCCTGCTCCTAGTATTCCCACGAGCAGGCCCCTGGTTCTAAATCCCTTGGCACCTCCTGTTCAGCTGCCTTCTCCTGCTACCACGACTTCAAATGTTTCTTCGCATCTTCCTGCCCAGCCAGCGAAGGACTTCAGCCTCGAGGAGGCAGCTTCTCAAAGCAATGGATCGAGTGACCAGTGCTCTGTTACAGTGACACAGCCTGGACCTGTTGTTTCACCTCTTCTTACCAGCAGTCCAGGATCTGGGAACAGACGAAGTCCTGTTTCATCAAGTAAGGGAAAGGGAAAAGTAGACAAGATTGGTCAACTCTTACTTACAAAAGCATGTAAGAAAGTCACGGGCTCCCTCGAGAAGGGGGAAGAGCAGTATGCTTTGGATGGAGAAGCAGAAGGTCAGGGACCAGAAATGTCAGTCCCAAACAGTTTGGCAACAGAACAATCACCAGCAGAACTAGACAATAAAACTGTGACACCTCCAGCACCCAGTCTTACAAAACAGAGCACTTCTGGGCCTGGCAATGTGAGTGTTAGCACTGCTGCTGCAGTTTCTGCTTCTGTGTCTCCAAGCTTATCAACAAGCACTCCTACAAGTGCACTGTCAGCTGTAACCACTCCAGTAGTCCCAGAGCTTGCACCTGCAACACCATGCACTAATGGTAGCAACCACAGCAGCTTACCAGCTGAGCAAACTGGGGTTGGTTTGGTGGAGGAGAAAACAGGATCACATCAGGAACTGCTGCAAAATACAGGTAAGTTCACTGTTGAACTGCTTAAATGGAAGACATCAGATTGCTTTCGTAACTTTCTTGCGTGCCTTTTTCCGTGAATGCAATAATATAGATGCTATAAGCAGACCACTGCTTTTTGTTCTTAATATCTGAGCAATACACAGGCTTGTATTTCAACAAGATTTGCATTTCAGATGTTTTATCTTAATTTTCATTTACTGCTTAGATGTGGTGTTTGATGTGAACGTATGATGCAATAACAGAAGAGTGACTTCATATAAATTTTAGAAGTGGGGAGGCAAAACTGGATGTATCGGCAATGACAGAAGCAATGCTTAAGGCATCTTTTAAACTGGTAGATGGCTTTTTCTGCTTTAGCCTTCCCAGAGAGCTTTTATAAATGTAATATTTAAATACATTGACTTAATTGTGATACTGTGTTTTAATTTTAATAATTCTAGTGTGGGGACCTTAACCTTCTAGGGAAATAGCTGAGCTACTCCAGGGAAAACAAAAAAAAAGTCCCACACCTTATGTCGAGGGAAAAAATTAAAATGTTAATTTCAGAGAGACAGTTGAAAATGGAATTATGAGTAAGTCACATACAGTGACATAAAATATCCTCATACCTGACCTGTTTCCTTACGGCTTTAATTCAAGCATCTGGCAAACTTTATTTATGACATCGCTGCTATTTATTGAGGCTGGTTTTAATCTTTTGAAAATGGTATGGAAATAAGCCATCACTATTGAATCAAGCTATTTGAATATCCATTGTGCTTCATATCTTGAATTTAGGCATGACTTTTATCTTTGAGAAGATAAAATCATAGAAGATAAAATCCACCTAAATCAGTAGAATTGAGAGCTTCAGCTTGAGTGTGAATTTCCATTTCCTTGTGGATAGATGTCTTAGATGTGGATACATACATCTTAGCTGTATGCTATTAGATGTTGTTATTAAATGTTTACTTTGAGTTTCACAGAAGGAGTCCTCTTTTGTTAGGAGAAAAAGTTGTTGACAGGAGAATCACGACATAAAACTGTAAAGCAGTCTTAAAACAGCAAGCAGCGATAGCACTTCTCAAATGCTCTTGCTGCTGCTCAACTTAGTATGTAAGAAAAAAATCAGGAAATGTATCTAGCTTCAACTTCAAGAGTATGGATACAGTTATTCTTAAGTGTGAAGCAATCTGTGTTTCCAGTCTGGAATATTCTGACTGCAAAGTAACAGTGTGTACATTCTCTCTAGATTTGGGAGGTGGTATCAACTAGTGAAGGACAACGATGTAAGCATCTGAATGTACCTGTGTTTTTACAAATGGAAGTTAATATTCTTTATTTAAATGGGAACCTTTAACTTCACATCTCCATGCTCTTCATTAAGTTCATTATCACACCTAAGGGAAAACTGAAAGGCATTTGTCTAACAGGAATTGTTTTTTAATCTTATTTTTAACTTGGCAACCTAAGGAAAAAAAAAAAAACACATTAAAAGTCACTTTATCTTATTGACAGAGCTCATCATGGGAGCCTCTGAAGCACGTTTTGCTCTTTTGCAGTTTGAGTGAGGGAGGGTATGAATTCAGATTAACAAAGATGCTATTTTTCTTTTGAAATGAGCATTAAGCTGAGAGAGAGAGAAAACTATTTAGTTTCTAGGTCTTTCTTTAGTTTCTTTGTCTAGTGAAAAGAACATTACCTTTAAAAATGCGCTTTATTTCATACTTAACTTCATCACTTATTCTAGTTTGGGAAAACTTGCTTGGAGTAGCTTTGCTAAAGGGTTTTTGTGTGTGTGTTTTGTTTTCATTATTTCTTTTTTAAAAGGGAGAGGTATTAGGGTGGGAGGGAGTAGTGGATGGGTTAAAAAAATTGCATCTATAAATGTAAAAATGCAGTAAATTGGAAGATTCAGAATTTTGCAAAAGCAGCCCAATTGCATGATAAAAAAAATAAATTGAGATTCTCTTTGAAAATAATGCTTTTTCCCTCCACTTCTATTCTAGCATCCTCTCAACATTTAACGCAGAAAAAAAGTTCAGTTGCAACATCAGAAAGTACTGTTCAAAGAACAGGTAAATCTTACTTTGGAAAAGCAGAATTTAGGTGAACTAAGCTCATTGTGTTTTTGCCTCAAAATGGTAAATCATGAATATTTTTATCAATCATGAATATACTTCGTAGATTGGTGGTGGTTTTTTATTATTATTGTTGTTGATGGGTTTATTTTTCTGTTAGATATGTTGTGCTTTAGAAATCTCCAAAGCTGGAGCTTCAGTTAGGGGAATGAATAAAATGAAAGAAAAAATCCCCAAAGCAGTTTTTATAAGTTCAAGTTGTAAGCATGGAGGACTGGATTTGTAATGATGCATTTGGTGTGTTTGAGTTTTGAAGTTTTTAAGAGCAAATAGGAGTTTTCTCTGATATGGGACGCTTCTGAAAATATTTCCCAAAGCCATCGTAGGAACATAATTTTTGGAGTTCTGATCCTTTTTTTTTCCCCCGCTCTGTTCAAAGCTTTTAATGAACTCTCTGCAATGTTTCAAGGATTGAGTCATGACAGATGACTTTCTGTTGTTGCCATCTATTATCATGCACATCAATTCTGTGGTGTTTTTAAAAAGCAGCTTCTGAGATGAGTAAGGGAAGTGGATAGATGTGGACGTGAAGATGAGAAGTGGCACTTCCATCAATTTGCTTTATGTAGTACGATGAGAATTTAAGCTTGAAGAAAGTAAAAGTTGTACTACGTTACTTTCATAAAACTTAATTTTAAAGATGTTCGTGCACCCTGTCAGGGTTACATCTGTCTCTGCACTAGGGCTTATGTAGTCGTATTAGGGAGTTCCTGCTCAGGGAAAAAAGCACTGGTGTTACTGATTTTTGTTATGGAGTGTTCTGTCCATTCAAGTTTTAGGTAGGAAGAAAAATAACTCTTCCTATATGTTACTTAGTCTGTTTTTTTCTTTTGTCACCGAGACAGTTTTTTGGACATGGTAATATATACACTTACAATGAAGAGTCTGATGTTCCAACAGTACAAATCATAAGGAGTTGTTTATCATAACAGGACTAGCATTATGCCTTCTTACTCTTTTTACAGTTTTGTTCCTTCTGTGCATTATAGCAAACTTTGAGTACTAAATTGCTCCTAAAGGCAAAGCCACAGTTTTGTGCATCACTGTCCTGAACAGTGTGGGGTATTCAAGGGTGAGATGAAGTCCAGTATAGGTGAAGTGATAAACTAACAGTGCATTAAGATGTTACATTTCAATGATAATCCCTAAATCAGTGGCAGTTTCTCACATCAGGTACTGTGTTTAGATACAGGTACTCCATTTGAACAAAGTGTCTGGTACATATGGGGATAACTAAAAGTACAATTTTACACGTATGCTAGATTCCAATCAGTATTTTTAAGGTGTAAAGCTGATTACATGTAGAAGCTCTAGAAGGAATAAACTGACTAAAATAGAAATTTTAAAAGGGAGAGGACTGTAGCCCTTCTTGAAAAGTTTCTCTGTAGTTTCCTTCTGCAGGGTTTCTTTTAACTTTTCTTTGTCATAGCTGATGCAGGCCAAAATCAGAGAGAGCACTGCCTGATGTCGCACTTCATTTGATATGTGAGTTTGATTTGCTTTGAGAGTAACAGTAGATGAGGGAAGCTTATTCATCAGATGTTAACACATAATGAGACAACTGTGATATAGTCATGCCTTGTCAGCAAGTATGTAATTCTACAGCAGACCTAAAAATTATCTTTTTCTCTTGTAGAACTTGAAACAAATGCTCCCGTAGTTGCTGGTCAAAGGTAAGGAGATAGTTTATATAGATTCAGAATAGATACAGCTTTCATGCAAGGAAGTCCTTTTCTCTTTGCTTCAATTGCACAACTTAAAAAATTCTTCTATGTTGTCTTGTCACTTTCTTGGCCATACCCTTTCTTTCATGCTGAAGAATTGGGCTAGATGACTGTTTCAAAATGTTACTGAAATACAGAATGTAAGGTAACTTTTTCCCAAATCTGTCTTCATGATTTGAGCAGTATTTCCTTACATCCTTTCAGACCTGAGTGTTTCACATCCTGGAAGGGTCTTGATGGTTCTGGCATTTGATATTTTCTGAAAACAAATCTAAAGTGCAATCCCAAAAGCCTTCAGAGTAGCTGTCATGTAAATTTTTGTTTCCTGAAAGTAGGTCTTTCCAAAGTTTTTTTTATTATTTTATTTTTTATTTTTTCTTTTTCTTATAATTTATATGTGCTTTAGTTATCGTTTTCTCCGGAGTTCCTCTGTGTTTGATTTTTGACACTTTGTTGAAACCCGGTAGGAAAGCATGGTAGAATCTTCATCTTGTCCTTTTCAAGACATTCACTGATTAAAAGAATAAATTTCAAATGGCTGTGTTCTGTCTAAAGAAAATACTGTTTTCAAGATCTATTTCTGTTATATGTCTGTTATTCTGTTCTAAAACTACCAAGCTCTTACACTCACTCTAGGCAACTAGACAGACCTTTGTAAGGTGTTTGATAACTGCTGGCACAACTGGCCATGTTTTTGATGGTACCTTTATCAGACTGAAATGATCCCATAAGTCAGGGTAAATGGATTAATTTACTTGATTGGTTCATCAGGAAATAAGGCAGTGTCTTCTTTTGGAAAGGAGGTAATGCAATTTACTTTCTCAGATCAGGAAAGACTCTGAATTGAATATGTAAATATATTTACCTTCAGATGGGTTGGGATCTTTCTGTAGTTATATCAAAGATGAACTAAAATTCTGACAAGTTTTATTTAGGGTAGAATTCTTCTAAAAAGCTGAAGGTGAGACTCTTGACAGATGAGGGGATTGTCCAAATGAAGTGTCATTGAGCACATCAAATCAAGTACCTTTCTGTTTGGATTTTTTTTTTGGATTGGTGTCTTTCTGAGCAAGACTGGAAAAGAAGGAACGTTTTCAGGCAAACTAAAAATGTAGTGATGTCTGATATTCACAGCAGTCAGCTTTAAGTTCCCAGGGTGAAATGGTGAACAATACAAACCTCAGAGCAACCTTGTAGCATCCAAAACACCAGAAATATTTTTACTTGGGCCAACTTCAGTTCTTTCTATAAAATCAAAGTAGAGTTCTATTGGTCCCTATGAAACAATCCAAACTTAAGGACACTCATTCTAACTCTTCAACAATTATCCCTAATAATCAAACTTTAGCTGATGATGCCCATTTGCTTATTCAATCCTCCAGATCTCCTCTGAAGTAGGTGTCTGTTGTTTCTGCTGTCCAGGTTACTTACTGGAAGACCAGTTTGTCACCTGGTTGGTTCAGTTTATAGACTACCCATAGTACTGACTACTGGGGAAATTGATTTCAGTATTTGTTTTGTGTCTGAGACAATTAATGTGCTTCCATATTCTGCTTTACTTTGTGTTCCCTTGCTTTTGAGAATGCGTGACTATCTTTCCTTATTATTGACAAAGTGTGTTTTATTTCAGATAACTGTTGCTTAAAACTGCAAGTATTTGTAGTAGTTTCTTTTCTCTTAAAGCAGGACTTCCTCTGAAATACTGACACTGTAGTAGAACCTCTAATGCACAGGTCTGCTTTGTGTGTTTTCCCATCAGTTCTCTGATTAAGGCATCCTTTAATGAAATCTTGCAGGTTTCAGACAAAGGTCATAGAATGAGTTTTCTTTCTCCTTTTCCATTTTCAGTGGAATATTTTATTTGATTAATTATCTTTGAATTCACAGGAGATAAGTTTAGCTTAATGTTCAGAAACTACTTAGTCATCAGTTTGTCTGGCATAAGCGCATTAAATAGAAAACCCCCAAACCTCAGGGTGAGTTTACAGGGCTAATAGTAACAAAATAAGAGGAGTTTGATTACAAGATGTAACACTCCATTTATTGTATTGGTGACAAGAAACCTAATTTCCACACTACCTAAAACTATTTTTTTTATAACAGAAGTTCGCTGTAAAGCTTGAAGAAAGTTTTAAGTAAACCATAAGCTTTTTATTGTGTGAAGAAATCATATAGATCAGTTAACTGAGTCTCTGTAGTGAAAACAAGAGCTGGCATACTTGCTTAAGCGTTCATAATTCCTCCTTATGTTCATCTGCAATTTCAATTCTGTATTCCCATATCATAGCAGTCTCTAATGTAACTTGTTTGCTTTTCCTAGACTTCAGTAATGGTGGCACCTGTGGAAAACAGAGCAGACAATTTATAATGCATCTAATTTCTTGGTCTTCTAATGTTGAAAATATTCTCTTTGAGGACTTCTCAATTCTGTATCCTCTGATAATTTTTAATAGAAATGGACTATACTCTGGCTTACTCAGGTCATTCTTCTGGTATCTCTAGCATTTCATATCTTCAGTGCTAATAGTCCGGAACTGGTACCTGTGTCGGTCCATCCTTCAGCTTGTCTGAGTTGCATAGAAAAACATAATCCTTCTTACACTTCATCAGAAATATTTTGTCCCACTTTATTAGTAATGAGACAAAAGAGAATTGTGAAAAGTCTAAAACTCCAAGTAGAAGAAATTCAAGAACAGAGGATTCTGCCGCTTCACAGGAAACTGTAGAGAATGGACAGCGCAAGAGGTCCTCCAGACCAGCATCTGCATCCAGCACTGCAAAAGGTAAAATGCACAGCCATCATTTCTGTGGAGAGGGCAGGAAGTAAAATACTTCCCAGAATATAATCCTTTCAGTAACTGGGTCATAACTATGGTTTACAGTTTGTAAATGTTGTGTGCTTTTAACTCTAGTTTCAATGATTTTAGACACAGGTTGGGTTAAAAGTGTTTACCAAAATCTGTACTGGCAGTAAATCTTGTATGGATTTCCTATTGTTAAATTTGTGGAACTTGTTTTCTGCAGTACTAATCAACGTAGTATTCAGCAAGCTTGCCTAGTTGAATTCTCTTGGCAGATGTTGTTAAAAGGACTGTACTCGGGTTTAAAAGCGTTTTTTTATTTTTTTCATCAAGTCTGAAAGACATGAGAAAAATGCTTAAGTCTTCCCAAATGCATGGTCAGCTTTTGCAAGCCAAATGCTCGTGCTCAGGCACACTCAGAATGCTGCCTGGGTGGCAGCCTGCAACCATCAAGGAGTGCTGTGTGCTTGTGCACAGCTCCTCAGTTGTTTTTTCCACAAACACATGAAATCGTAAAGTTCAAGATACTAACCCATGGCATTGGCAGATGCTGACGTGCCTTACTTCTATACGGGTTACAATCTTTAACAAAGTATGCAGCATTTGTGTGATTGACACGTTTGTTACCAGAATGCATGGTCCATGGTGCCATTTTGCATTTCTGAAGCTAACTGTGTCAGCTCCTTATGTTTAAGGGTCAGAAAAATTCTGATGGACGAAAGTTGTGCAAGAGGGTAGAGAGACCACCAAGAGGAAACGTTTGACCTATATTTTAAAGATAACATACAGAACTAAGAGGTATTAATATAAAATTATTATAAAAGTAAAGTTGAATTCAGCAACCATTTTCCGTATTAAAGATGCTAAAGTTTGCTGGTAAGAGTATTTGCATTTATAAGAGTTTGAGAGATTTCCAGCTATACGTAATTGTCTAATGACTCTCAAAGATTATATGAAGAGCCCTATATGTTCTGCAGTTTTATGGCTGCTGAATTTAATTAAATTTTAGTGCTGCTTACTTCTTGTGGCAGGATTGTGCAGAATGCAGAAGAATCAGTCTGTATTGTAAAAATAAATTATATTTCATGATTGTGAAAAAAAAGTTTGAAAAATGTGAAGCAAATGTAAAATGGATTCAGTGATGCTTCGTGAGTCTGAGGCTATCTGAAACGTGTGACCTGCCCCACGTACTGTAATGAATAAACCTAAAGATGACAACCAGTGGCATGTCAAATTCTGAAAATGTGGGAACGTAAAAGTATATTAAATTTAAATAATAGCAGAACTGACTTAGGGGTTTTGTACTGAATTACTTGTTTACCTCTGTAACTAAAATAATTGTTTTTAAAACATGTATCTGAAACTGCTGTGGTGTCTTAAGGGTTTTGCTTGAAAGCATAGGTTCAGTTTATCATGTAGTACCCTGGGCTTTGATTACCTTATCTCTGTGCAAGCAACTGCCTACTTCAAAGCTGTAGACAAAATAAGTAAACCCGAACACTTCTGTGGAAGAGTTCAGCATGAAGACTTAGTGAGGTGTAACGTGAGAAGCGTAAAGAGGTTTGCCACTTGTGCCTACTCTGTTCTTTGTATTTATTAGTGAAACATAGCTTAAGAAAATGTATATTTTGTATGATCCTGGCCTCCTTCTAGATGTCTATGGTTATATTATCTATGTCCTGACAAACTTGCTAATTTGCGTTAAAGAGAATGCAGGGTTGGGAGAAAATACCTTTTGAAATAGAGACTGATTATAAAAATGGCCTTTAGAAAAAACTTAGGTATAGCAGGGAGAGAAAATCAGATTTTGACCAGTTCATGTATGTCTAACCCTTGGAAAGTATCAGGAGGGAAGGAACAGAAGGATAGCTGTAAAAGAAGAGGGCAAACAGAAAATCACCCCTCATCGTTACCTGCGTCAGGGTGCAGGTTTGGGGCATAAGCAGATGAGGGATGGCTGGTGGTGCTTACAAAGGAGCGGGGGCTTCAGGACTGCACGGCTGCACAGCCTCTGAAGGCTGCTGAGAGCTGACCCATTTATTCTGTCAAGCACAGACTTGGGCAGCAATGGGGATGACTAGAGCTAATGCTGCAGGTGAGCAAGCTACTTAAAGGTAGTGTTACTGCTCAAAGGGAACTCCAGTAACTGTAAGTCATGCCTGTTAAGATGTTTCACTTCTGAAAACTGGTACTGTACTGGTATTTTTAGTCATTAGAGTACCTTTCCAGCAAGGGCTGTTTCAGTGTTTACTGTAGCTTTGGGGTTGTTAAATTTTGAAAAGTTTATCTATTTATTTATTTTTAATGCAGCATGTAATAGCAATGGAGTTGTATCATTGCTCTTCTAATTTTAGAAGTTCTGGGATTTTTTTCCCTTTTAACTCTGAAATACACACAGCTCTACTAGCTATCAAAAAATATTGTGAAGAGCCAAAGATTCATTGCCAACATTTAAAATCACATTAAAAAAAAAATCTAAAGATGCAAATTCTCAATTCTCTCTTTTTTTCTGTTTTGAAATGGAAACGTAGTGCCTTGGTAAGTGCACTGAAAATGTCATCTGGTTTCACTGTAGCTTCTGCAAGTGCTTCTAGTTGTTTTGCTGAAGTACTAAATAATATTTTGTATCTTCTGCATAAGCTATTTTTTGTGAATCATGTACACCGAAGACACTTGTTTACTAATGATCTGACTTTCCAAGGAGTCAAACAACTAGATTTTTTGTGGCAGAGTCCAAAACATTTTTCTAAGTTTTCAAACAACACCATCTCCAACTTCTGTGCTTGGATATAATTTATGCACTTTGTGTCCAAAGCTGCACAGGATGTTTCAGGGAGACTTACTTCCACGTTATGTCTGAGCAAGTTGTGGCATGTGGGGAACTAAAGTTAAAGAACAGTTTAAAATACAGAACATCTACTTTTAAGGCCATTACGTTAAGACTTCATACTCACAGAACTCTGAAATTGCATCTGCGTGTTTGTAACAGAAGCTAGTGGGGACTTTTCGTTATTGTGTGGCTGCTGATGGCTGTGATCAGGATGAAGGGTCCCTTTGGTGTTGTGTTGTGAGAAGTCGGTTGCTGTTTCCACTCTGGTGTGATTTTAGGCACATAAAAGGGCAATCTGTGCAGCTCTCATGAATGGATTACCAACTTAGTATCCATGCTTTTTTTCTTCTCTTAATTTCAGAAACGAGTGCCAGTGCAATGCAGTCAAAAAGAAGAAAATCCAAGTAAATTACTGCATGGAAACATGAAACTTGTAAATGAGTGTGAATTTATCAATAGCAATTTTGAGCTGTGATTTTTCTTTTTTAAATAAAATTCTGTACAGTAAGTCATTTTAATATTATTCTGTTCCCAATAAATGATTTTTTCTAAAAAAAACGATAAATAGATATTAAAAATGGGTTCTTTTAAAACCCTCTGGATTTACAAAGTGAAGTCCAGGGTTAGCACATTAGGTTAACGTGTTTGTAAGAAATGGAAGGGGAGGGGAAGACAACTGTAAATTTATTTGTTTCCACTTTTCATAAACAAATTAGAATACAGGGTTGTCATTTTTAGGTATTAAAATAATGTATTGTGCTGTTGTTTAAGTACTGTATGTGAATAGCAGTAAGAGGGTTATAAACAAACCCAATCTTGTTTGGAAGTGTAAATAATTTTATTATATAGTAGATCTGATGTATTTGTTGTAGAAATGGACCAGTGAAACAAAAATAAATTTAAGGGTTTGTATAATGTGGAATCCCTCATGCTCTAAATAAATGTTATTGTCCTATAATTTGGGTTGTATTATTATTAGCAGCAACAACAACATCATTCCAAACAGAAAGATTGAACGGATTATTTAGAGCTCTAGGCCTGCAAGCTCCTTATATGGAGCTTTAGAAAGGAATTTGTTTAACCACAAATGAATTAACTAATGCAGCTGTTCTTGCAAAGCAACAAGAAAAAAATCAAATGCTACCCTCCAGCCCTCAGGATATGTGCAATTAATACATATTGAGGACACCCAGAAGACAGCTCTCCCCACAAATAATGCTTCTCAGCAGGAAACACAGCTGAGAAAAATACTGTATTAAATGGTTTGAAGACTTTCTGAAATGTGGTAGCCTGAAGCATGTTTATCTGGGTAGCTATACTGCCATCAGTGGTGACTTGTTTGTATGTGCTGCTACAGAAAGTAGGTCAGCCTTTTTGTTCCCTGGAGTTCTCATGGTGAGAAACTGAGAAGCGAGTCTTTCTAGCTTGCTTCTTGCCTTCTGCATAAATAGGTATTTACACTTTTTTTCTTAGGGATTTTTTTACATACTCATATTTAGGCAGCCTTTTAATATATATAAATTGTCAGGTGCTGCCTCTTACAATGGCAGAAATTGCCTATTTGTGCGCAAGGTAATGGATACAAAGCAAAGCTAACTTTTCCCCTTCCTCCCTGTCAGAGTTTGGATGCTCTGTGGCTGTTGTATGGTAAAGTCAGATTTTGGTGTCTGTCTCGGCTGTCCCTGAAACCCCAGCTGTCCCCTGGGTGCTTAAGCTTCTCATCCTTAGCAGGGGGTGGGCTGAAGTTGGTTTCCAGAGAAAGTATCTACACCTGTAGGATTTCATATATATTTTTATAATATTTATATATAATATACATACATTTCACACTCCCATATGCAGTCAGTAGGAAGCCATTTGGGTTTCTGAAGTGCCCATTTTACTGCTTCCAGCCTCCACCATGTTTCTTAACCTTGCCTTTAGTTGGCCGGCTCACATAGTTGATTTTATTCTACAGGTGAGCTTGTGCTAAGGACATGGCAGAATTACTGCAAGCCCGTCAGAAATCCTGGTGACTTTGCTGGAGGTGGAAAGGCCATGCTGTGGTGTTACTGTCCTATGTTCTACCCCTGAGTCTGACTGAAATGTCAGGGGTGAGGGTTAAGTGTGCGGCAGCCTGGGGTCTGCCTCATCCTGTGCCTGGCCTCGGTGCTGCTATTGCCTGTCAGGTCGGGGCAGGGGGGACGAGGAGCTGGACAAAGGCCACGAAACTGAAGGGTCCTGTTCACAACCCGAGGTTCATGTTCTATAGGCCGGGAAAGGGCACGCAGAGCCCAAAGCTCTTGGCGTTTGTGCGACACGTGCAGAAAGTGAGATCCTGCTTTCAAGCTTAGCTGCACTTGTGCTTAGTGCAGCACTGTAGTCTGGACAACTTGTCAGTGGCTGGCTCAGGAGCAGCTCCGCAGGAGGAGCCCTGTCCTTGGGCAGCAAGGAAGCTTAAGCTGATGCTCCTAATGGAGGTGTAGCCAGTGCCCCTTCCCTTGGCACTTGTTAGACCAGATGTGGGGTATTACCACCCAATCATAAAGTCCAACTCCTGGCACCACACAGGTCTGCCCAGAATTTTAGACCATGTGACTAAGTGCACAGTCCAAACACTTCTTAAATTCAGACAGGCTTGGTGCAGTGACCACTTCCCTGGGGAGCCTGTTCCAGTGTGTGACCACCCTCTTGGTGAAGAACCTCTTCCTGATGTCCAGCCTAAACCTCCCCTGCCTCAGCTTAACACCATTCCTGCGGGTCCTATCCCTGGTGCTTACAGAGAACAGGTCACCTGCCTCCCCACTTCCCCTCGCGAGGAAGCTGTAGGCTGTGATGAGGCCTCCCTTCAGCCTCCTGCTCATGCATCTTCCCCTCCAGGCCTTTCACCATCTTCATGGCCCTCCTCTGCACACTCCCCAACAGTTTCACATCCTTTTTGTACTGTGGTGCCCAGCACTGCACACAGTACTCAAGGTGAGGCCGCACCAGCGCAGAGCAGAGCGGGACAATCACCTCCCATGACCAACTAGTGATGCCGTGCTTGATGCACCCCAGGATATGGTTGGCCCTCCTGGCTGCCAGGGCACACTGCTGGCTCATATTCAACTTGCTATCAACCACAACCCCAGATTCCTCTCTGCAGGGCTGCTCTCCAGTGTCCCATCGCCCAGTCTGTACATACAGCCAGGGTTGCCCCTTCCCAGGTACAGGACCCGGCACTCGCTCTTGTTAAACTTCCTGTGGTTGGTGATTGCCCAGCTCTCCAACCTGTCCAGATCTCTCTGCAAGGCCTTTCCACCCTCAGCTGAGTCTACAACTCCTCCAAGTTCGGTGTCGTCGGCAAATTTGCTCAAAACACCTTCTAGTCCTGCATCCAAATCATTTATAAAAACATTGAAGAGGACTGGCCCTAAGATGGAGCCTTGAGGGATCCCACTGATGACCATCCACCAGCCTGATGTGGCCTCATTTACCACAACCCTCCACAACCCTTTGAGCCCTGCCCATCAGCCAATTGCTCACCCATCGTATGATGGATGGAGACCACAGCCTCTGGGCAACCTGCTTCTGGGCAACCACCTGCACCGTTTTTAGTGTGCTTTTTTTCATGTTTAAGTGATTTTTATTTTTTAATTTCTATTTGTGCTTCCCATCTTGTCACTGGGCTGAGAAGACTCTGGCTCTATCTCTACTACTCCTCCCGTCGGGTATTTATACATTGATGAGACCCCTCCACAGCCTTCTCCAGGCTGAGCAACCTCTCAGCCCCTCACCTGTCAAACCCTCCAAGCCCTTACTTGTCTTAGAGACATGTCTCTGCCTCTCAGTTTTCAGGAGGGTGGCACGAGCACACGAGGCTATTGTGTATTTTTGTTTGAAGGAACAGCTGATGCTGTAGGGATGGTTGGGCACATTTTTATTCTATTGACTTGTCTCCAATAGTTATGGTATTGACTTCTAAAAGCTTATTTTGAAAGCAAAAACTTTCTGCATCTTGCATACAGTTTGTAAAAAAGTTTTCTTTCAGGCTTCAGAGCAATACACATAAAATAGACTTTAAATATATTTTTTTTATTTCTTGTGTTTTTTCTTTATATTCTTTTTTTTTTTTTTTCAGTCAAAAGACAGCATTACAATCTAACAACCAAAACCAGGTTACACACACACAGGCACACTATGCAACATATTCCAGGCAGTCATGTCCTTCAGTCTGTTGACAAATGGCAAATTTTTGAACAATGTCCTACAAGAAGTAAACACCCTTTCTCTAGTAACCTTGCTTACATCAATTTAACACATAACACACAAAAAAAGGACGCATTTTGTTAGCTTTGAGTTTTGAACTAGTTTTCAGTTCTACAGCATAAGTGATGTAGAAAATGTGGGGCATTTTCTCCCTTCTTAAAATCGCGTGGTCAGAGTTGTCCCACTGTTGTAAGGCATTCGACAGAGCCCCTTGGGCAGGACACAGCTGTGTGTTCATCTGCTGGAACGCGTGGGCTCGTGGCTTCCCTACAACGCGACCAGGCCAGCACGGGCCCTGCCGGCCATGGGGCTGGGCAAGGAGCAGAGCCAGCAGACGTACTCCAGTGCATTTGAGGGAAGGCTTAAGGTGACCTTTTAGCCCAAATAGCACTTTCACTTCAGATGAGCCTTTGGAAGGAAAAGCTGGATGTTGAGCGTGCCACCTGTCCTGGCGAAGCGCTGGGGGCCGTTCAGCCACTGCTGCTCAGCCTCCATGCACAAACCGGTGAGGAACTGGGCTGGGGGATGAGCTTTTCAAAGCTGCCTAAGAGATTTAGCAGCTGAAATGGTGGGCTTTTTAGGGCATTAATTCTGTTAGGCTTCTCTGAAAAGCCTAGCATCTAGTTTTAAAACAACATAGAAATGCAGAAATATCAAAAAAGTAATTCCCAGTCATCTCTTGCATAGGACTTTTAACTATAGTTCACAAATTCAAGTTCTACAGTTGTTTAAACAAACAAACAAACAAACAAAAAAAGATGGCATACCATGAAAAAGGGTGAAAGGCACATATACAGACATACAGCATGGAGATGTACAACGTGTGTAGATGAGCTTTACAAGCAGAATACCTAGTTGTAGGGTTGATACAGATAAATAAAATATTGCAATACTTAACTGCTCCATACAGATACATTTATGATACAAGATAAAAGACTATTACTATTTTACCATTACGTCTTGTGCTGTTCTCCCATCCCTAGATTTCCCAAAGCATAACCGTGATGAAACAGAGCTGAAGATGAGCTTTAGCAAGGTGGGCATAGCTGCTTCCAACTTCCCTGACAAGGACAAATGGGTGGACATGAAGGAGCAAAGAACCACTGGGCTCCCCTGGGCTGTGCAGCCCATTTTTGAGCTACAGCCTGGAATTTGCTGTGCTGGTTTCCCTCTGTTTGCAAGGAATAAAATCTTCTCGCCCCCCGCAGAGGTGATGGATTAAAAAGGTGGGGGAGGGAGGCAGCAGGAGTTCTGCCCTTAGCTGCCGTGGAGCCGAAGCCTCACATTGGTGTTTCTACGCTCCAAGTTCACATGTTGTGGCTGGAAGGGGGTACACGGCAAATCCCCCCTAAAAGAGCATTTTGGTCACTCTGGGCACAGGGCTGGGAGAGCAGCACCCTTAGTGCAGCCCGGTGGGTGTTAAGATGTGAGAGTGGAGTGGGTACCCCGCACATCGCCTCCCCGCGAGAAAGAATGAAAGGACTGTCATCAAGGGACAACTTTGTTATTAAATGGAGCTGCTCGCCTTTTCCATCTTCATATTAAAAAAAAAAAAAAAAAAAAAAAAGGAGTATTAGCTGTCATTAATGGCACAGATCTCTTCTCAGAAGCGGGAAAGCTGTTTGCTGGTGCATGGACAAATGGCACGAAGCTCCAGGCCACGGAAGATGCCGCACACAAGCTGAGTCCGACCACCAGGGCTGGGAGCACTTCACCGTGCCAGTCAGGCGACCCGACCCGTCACAGCCTCTGCGATCACATTGATGGGACAAGGACAGAGCCCTTGAAGACACCAGGGAATTATTCATGATCCTGAACGGTACTGAACAGATCTGAGAGGAGCGGGTGGAGGAGGAAAGCTTTCCCCAGATGACAAGCTCTGGGTCGATCAGCCCCAGCTAAGGCCCTTGGGTGTCCCAGATGGCTCCGGGTGCCGGTCTCTGGGGGCAGCAGAGAGGGAAGAGGAGGCCTGGGAGGGCTCGAGGGGATGAGGTCTGGGAGGGGGCATCTCCCTCCCACTGCCAGTAGCTGCTTCTGAGTGCTAAAATCAAGGTACATCTGTGCTGTCCGTAGAAACAGTGGCAGGGTTGTATTTGACAGGCATAGATGAAGGGGCACAGTGGCCCTGGCCACACAAGGGTGCTGGCCTCTTGCTGTAAATCCAGGTGTCTGGGGGAGGCTCAGGTGCTGCCATCGACCCTGAGCTGCCTGGGGGGCAGCAGCAGGTGGAAGGCTGAGCACCACATTCTCCAGCCACCTCCACGGGGGTTTCCTGCTACTTCTTACTGTATTCACTTTCTAGCTATTAAACAGTTTAATATTTGGGACTTGTTTTTCAATAAATTTACCCCAAACCTAATTTCCACTTTATGCAGGGCACTGGAATTGATGTTTAGCCTCCACGGGAGCAATTGCAAAGCTGTGTGGTTGGAGTGTGAAATCTCATTGGAGTATCTTTTTCTTCATTTTTTTTGCTCCGATGACAGGACGTCTGGCTTTTCCTGCCCAGTGGGGCTGAATGGAGGTGATATCAGTGAAATGTAAAGGTAAAAATTATGCATTCATTAGATATGTGCCTAGAGGTGACGTGAATATTCCCATGGTGGTGATCTTTGGGATGAGCTATGTGTTTAACATTTTCCATTACAGAAGAGAAAAGCTGGCTGTCATGGAAAGAATTGTTTTCTTCCCAGACCGAGCTTTCACAACAGTTTTTTGAAAAGCATATTTGCGGGCGCGTGCTTCAGCAAGCCAGGTGACTGGGGCCTTCTGCCCCACCACCTCACAGCCTTCCAGTGCTGACGAGAGCCAAAATTCAGTAGCGGGACTTTGTCACAGCTGCCACAAGCTGCCAGTGAGGAATCCTGCTTGGGTGATGCCAGAGCTACTGGGCTGCCAGTGCAGGGTCGGGAAGCGGGGCTGCCCCAGCGCTGCCAGGGGGGACACACGGGTTCAGATGCATCCTGCTGCAACCCGACTTTCATATCAAGCGGTCGCACTTCTCCAGGGGACTGCCCCTGCTCTTCTGGCGTTTGTGGGAGCCTTGCCACTTCCTTCCAGGGTGAAACAAGAAGTGCAGTCCTGCCTGTCCCCAGCACCAGCATTCCTCTGTGACTGCCCCGCTGCCTCACCCGCTCCAGTCGCCTCATCCCAGTGCCCAGTGGGAGCCAGGTGAGCTGGGGCCGATTCAGAACTCACAGTGCTGCTTGACTCCTGAATCCCTGGGGGCTCTTACACGCTGCTTAAAGTCGCATCTAGTTGCTCACAGCCAAAATGCCTAAGGAGGGACTAGCTACATCCTAGCGGTACAATTTGAATTGTGGGGACATACACAAGGGAATTGGGGGTGATGCTCTGGGATGCTTGCACCACGAGGAAGCGGCTGCAGCTCCTCCGCCCGGGCCGCTCAGTCCCTGCGTCTTCAGCGGGTGGCAGCTGGCCAAATCCCCCCTCCACCGGGGCCACAGCACACATCCTCACAGCTTCAACATGCCCTGTCAGGACCACGCAGATGAGTAACCAACGGCCTCACAGGCAGAAACAAACCCCACATCTGAACAGCAGAGTCCAGAAAAAACACACTTCTAAAGACCCCAGCCAATTTGTTAGTCCCTGAGTCCACGCTGTAGTTTCCTCCTACACAAGTAACAGACAAAAAGAAACCAAGAGCTCGTCCTCGCCGTGTAAGCAGGACACAGCCCAACACCTCCCTGCCAGCCCTCAGCATGTTTGCTTCAACTTCCCATTGGGAGCATTGCACAGCTAGTCACAAATTGAAAATACTGGATGCAAAAAAACTAAAAACCCCAAACCCCAAAACAACCTACCAAACATCCACAGTGTTTTAAAATATTTACACATGTACACATGTGCACAAGCAAAAAAAAAAGTGTTTTTTTGTTTTTTTTTTTAAGCACCTTTCATTTGTTTTAAGATTCGAGGAGACTCATAACCTCAGTGTAAAGGATTTTCCTTGATCTTACAATACTAGGGCAGGAGATTTGGTATCAGGCCAGCTGTAGTGATCACCACTGTACAGGACAGGAGCATTGCAGGCCTTCTGCAAAGCACAGTTCAAACATGTCTCTGCCACAGCATAAGACGTGTCGGTCACAATGTGTGATAGGTACATCAGTACTCAATTTTTGTATGGGGTTAATACATGATTAGTAGATAGATTAACCTCTTCATTAAAACATTATTAATAATTTATTAACCCTTTATAAAGATACTCTTGATATCAAGTGTGATAATAGTTCTGCTTTTTTTTTTTTTTTTTTTTTTTTTCCCAGTGTTGGCTGGGAGTAGCATGGTGAAAGGTGTCTCAGACTGGCACAGAAAGATGAAAGGAAACCAAAATATTTTGCAGTCACTTCCCCAAAACAGGACATAGTAATAGCATTAGCTGTTTGAAACAGATGATGGGCACTAGCAGGGCACAGCCGGCACTGCTGAGCCAGCGGGGGCTTTGCCAGGGGCTGCACAAGCAGGAGGCCGAGGATGGTGTCGGCACGGGGCTCTCTTACCAGAGCAATGCTTGCGAGCACCTGGGGTAATTCACCACCCGGCATGGTGGCCCCAGCACATTTGCACCTCTCAGCTGAGGAAGGGGCAAAGGTATCGCAGCCAGCCCTAATTTCAGGAGCTCTCTGCAGCAGCATCTCAGATGTGCAGAACTTGCAGCAGGTTAATATGAGCCGGGAGGCAGAAATTGCTATGGTTGTCCACTTCTTGATGTATATTTGGGCTAGAGAGAAAATTCTTCCTCTGAAGGCATTGCGTGGGCAGGGAACAGCCTGGTGGCCACAGAGGACACAATGCAGAGCCATGGGAAAGAGTGAGATGAGGGGTGCGGCTCCAGGATTCAGCCCCAGCCCTCCTTTGCCACTCTGAACCTTCCGGGCAGAGGCACCCGAATGCTCAGAACATCTCCTTTTGCCTTCAGCAGCACTTGTGGCAGCGTTTGTTTGCAATGCTCCCAGTTTCTCTCAGGGATCACTTTAGAAATAAGAAGGCATTTAATGTGAAGCCAAGGAAGCCAAAGGATGTAAACTTTCCCCTCGAGTCAAGGTGTCATCGGTCTCTGGTGGAGAACTGAAATGGCGCGTCCTGTCTGCCAGGCGATGGTGTGCTCAGCACAGCCTCACGGCTCTGCTGCGACGGTGCCCAGCGAGAGGCAGGGGGATGAGGAAGGCCCGAGGGAGCACCGGGCTCCCCAGCTCGTTCATCTCGGCTGTGAAAATAAGCTCTGCTACCTCCAAATTTATCAGAAAGGCTGAAAGAGCAGCGGAACAGAACAGCCCATTTTCTGCCTGGGAAGCTTTTACTGTGCCTTTTATTGAAATTAGAAAGCAGAATTTGAAATGGGGGGTTCTGTTAGAAATGGGACTGTGGTGCAGGCGCCAGTCCCGGAGCAGGTACTGGCTGCAGGTGCAGGATGCGGCCGGCATTGTGCCTGGCACAGGGCTTGTCGGCCGCTGTTGCTGCCCGCACCGTTTCTCAGCAGCATGGTAGCTGGTGCCGTGCACATGTGATGAGCGTCGCAGGCCTCTGCACCATCCCAGCAGGAGTTGAACAAGAAACTGGCCTGGAAGAATTGAAACTGAGAGGCTCTGACGTGTGGCTTAAAATAGATATTTGAAATAAATTTTCATTCTTTCTGTGCTTTTGGGAACACTGTGTCATCAGAGCTAAAAATACACTCTGCAGGCAAACAGTATCAGCCACTTCCCATGAGGTCCAGGTTTCTCAGTCACAGATCCAGGAGGCTGGTAGTTACGGAAGGACTTGTGGGTGTTTTTTTTCCTCTCGTTAGAAAAAAAAAATATAATAATAATAATAAAAAATCAACAGTCCAAGGTTTGACCTACCACAGTGACTTAAAACCAGTTCAGACACTGATGTTATGGGTGTTAGCAATGCTGAAGGGCAGACTCTCCAGTGGGGTGCTTGCTCTCTGGAGCAGCCTGGGTGCAGCAGCATTAAAAATCAGCATTGCTCACGACTGAATTTGGCCCATCTTGTGAAATATGCGAGTGTTGGTGGGGCCAGATGGGGAGTTCCCTGCGTGACTGCAGTCCAGTGGCAGTGCCAGCCCTGGTCTTGTTCCCACCGCAGCCAGGGCCACGGTACCAACTCCGCATGGGCTCGCGCATCACAGCCGCTCTGTTTCCATCCTCGCCCTCAGTTCAGCCTCTTCCCCGGCCTCGTGCTCACACCCGACCTCCTCGCCGCTCTCATTTCACATCCTCTTGCCACTAGCTCCAACGTGCTTCCACCACCTCAGGGAGGCTGCGCGAGTCCCCTTCTCTGCTCTCCTCCAGGGAGTGATGCAGGGCAGGCAATGCTCCTTGGCTCAAACAGTGCCTCATCCAAGTGCATATAAACAGACAGACATGTACAGATCCGTATGTACATCTAAATGTGTTATGTGGGTACAGCCAGTGCAGGCGAGTGGCTCCAGGAGGAGCACACAACCTTGAGGCTTGCTCGTGGCCAGCAGCTTGGTGGGACCAACACTTGCTGGAGGTTGTGGTGACCCCACCAACGTCCCCATGCTGACACCACTTCCCTGCAGACCATGCTCTCCTCAGTGGTGCTCAAACAGCTCCTGGGTCAGTGCTTTGTTTCCTGAGATTTCTTGTAATGTTGTCTTTAAAAACACAAAACACCGAGACCTGCCTGGCTTTCTTTTGGGAACGGCAGTGGGGTTTTTCTATTATTGTGGTAAAAGTACAATTAAGAAATTTTGGCTGGGATGGGTTTTGCTGGTTTTACCTGTGCTGGAGCCACCAAGGCCACCTGCTGAGAGCATCACAGGCACTGCCAGGCCTGGGGCTGGAGCAGGGCAGTGCTGTGCCATGGGGCCACGCTAAGAAGGGACAAGATCAGGCCCTAGCAGCAGTGTCACCAGCATGCAGTGACAGCAGGGTCCCATCTCTGCTCAGGTCTGAGACACTAGGAGGGGAGGAGGTGTGGGGGAGGAAGCATAATTTAGTGTCGTTGACGATATTTTCCTAAAAACACCAAATCTCGTTGCTTTGTTCCTCTTTGCACTTCCACTTGGTATCCGCTTGTGACATCACAGTCTGTTTACACGGAGGAGTACGATGTCATAAAGAAAGGCACTGATGTCACAGGCTCTTCAGGACACAGAAGAACAGGCTTCTCCATGAATTTTGGAAAAGGGGCAACTTCACAGGGGGCACCGCCACCCTGCCCAGACGCTGGTGGACGGACGGGCAGGGGGCGGAGGACGGCACCGCTCTCCCGGCCCGCACTGCGTGAGGCAATGCCAGCGTGGGCCTGGAGACGGTGAGGGGTGAGGGGAGGCGGAGTAGCGGCACTGGGGCTGGTGTCGAAGGGAGGCCGAGCCCCGCCGGGAGGTGCCGTGGTGGCGGGGCGGCCGCTGGCGAGGTCAGTAGTTGCAGTGGCGCTGGCAGGGCTGGTGGAGGAAGCTCCCCGCACGCTGTCGGGCCCGGCGGGCCGGGCGCTGTCGGGCCCGGTCCTGCCGCTGCAGCGCCTTCTGGCTGAGCCATGGCTTTTCTGCCAGCTGCTTGGCCCGCTGCACCCGCCGTGCCTGGCTGACCTTCTCCAGGATGGCAGCCTTCACCGACAGGGACGTGGTGTGGTGCGGTGTGTGCCGCTCCAGCCGGGGCTCTGGCACCTCCCTGCGGAGAGACGGGACCGTCAGCGGCCAGCGGCGCCTGGTCCTCCCCAGCCACGAGGCCATCGCGCCCACGCACGAGCAGCCCACCCTCACCCACCCTCCAGCCTCGTGGTGGCCTTATTGCCACCAGTACCCTCAAAGCCAGTGGGCAGGAGCCAAGCACAGCCCACAGCCCCCTCATGTCCATCCCGCTCCTAATAAGATTTGTTCCCTTGCCTGTTCCTAGCTCTCTTTGGCCCCTTTCTTCACCCTCCAGCACTGAGGTTTCTCTTCAGCTCTGGAGATGGCACTGAGACCCTCAGGACAACTTCGCAAAGGGAAAGGTCCAAGAGGGATAATGTGCCCTGGCCAAAAAAAGGATCACCCCAAATTCTGCCTTGTGAGGCTGGGTAAATAAGCAGGCTGCAATGCCAGGGGACACTTCCCTCCCCGTCAGGGGGCTCACAGAGGAGGTGCTGGAGGGCCAGTGTGGGGGTAGCAGCAACCCACAGCATAGTGGTACCGGGACTCACCGGTGGGTCAGGGCTTTCCCAGGTGTTGTGGGAAGAAGGTAGAGCTCCTCACGCTGCAGAGAGGATGCGGCCCCAGGAAGGGGCGGGGGAGGAGTAGGAGGGGAGTAGCTGGGAAAGGAGATGGCACTGGGGTCAGATTTTCCTTGCATCTGTTAGGTGGCAGGATGGGGCATCTCTGTTTAATGCCCCTGTTACACTGGACTGTGGGGCAGGGAGAAAGGTCTCACAGCCCAGGCCAGCAGAGAGCCAGGAAGGAGAGCTGGGGGCAGGGGTCTGCAGCACCCACCTGTGTGGGGAAACCAGGAACTCAGGGGCACCAGTGCCCAGGGGCTATCCTCTTCCAGTGGGGCTGCTTTGCCCCAGACCGGTGGTGGGGTAACACACAGCATCCTCAGTGGACTGCCATGTGTCAGGAGAGGATGAGGAAGAGGCCACTGCTGTCTGTGCCAGCAGTAACCACCCGACAAGGGCTTCACGTGGCTGGTCCCACACCCACAGCTGTCTTAATGTGGACCCAGTGCACATCAAGGTCACTTTTCCAGAGTATTTTGGGGCACAGAGGCTGCTGTCCTTGCACAGCGCTGGCTGGGACACCCTGCCAGGTGGGACAAGGGGACACTGACGTCACAGAATCCCAGGATGGTTTGGGTTGGAAGTGACCTTCAGAGATCACCCAGACCAAGCCCTGCTATGGGCAGGGACATCTTTCGCCAGATCAGGTTGCTCAAAGCCCTGTACAACCTGACCTTCAGTACCTCCAGCAATGGGGCATCCATAGCTTCTCTGGGCAACCTGCACCAGTGCCTCAGCAAGAAAAACTTCTTCCTAATAACAAACCCGAATCCACCTTCCTTCAGTTTAAAACCACCGTGACTGGGTCCCCTGGGCAGCACGGGTGAAACGCTGTGGTCACGCGCAGCCGCCCTAGTCCTTGGCCCCAAACTCACCCAGCAGCGGAGTCCTGCGGCTCCTCCGCGTCCAGCTCGAGGGTGCTGGTGACATAGACAGACATGCTGGGGTGCTCGATGAGCAGGTCCTCCATGGGGCTGCTGCCCACGCCGTCGGGGCCGGGCTCCTCTGCAGTAAAACATGGGGGAGGGGTGACAAACCAACTCTCGTCCATCAAGCAGGGGCCGGGCAGGGTGGGCACGGGGCTGCGGGCATGGGCCGGGGCGGGTGGCGGCACCAGGCAGGGCCTCACCGAGCACCCGCAGGCCCCGGCCCGCCGCTGTGCACCGGGGCGGGCAGCACCGCCTGGGGAGTGAGCGGGGTGCGGAGCCATGCGGGGCGCAGCGGGGACACACACACACCATGTACAGTGGGGAGGGGGGGGGGAGAGAAAGGGGCATCGTTAGTGCGAGAGGCACCCCACGGCGTCGCCGCCACTGCCGCGGTCCAGGGGAGTCTTGGCAGGGCAGCCATGCCCCTCGCGCTGACCCAGCACGCAGGTTGACAGTTTTGGTCTGGGTGGATTTACCAAGCATCGGGGTTTACAGTAGACATTTATTTTTTCCTTCTTGAAGTAGAGAAAGAAATTTGGCCAGAAGAACACATTGATTTTGTCTGCAAGCTTTCTTAGGTCACCTGAACTGCGGTGCTCACACACAGCTGCACCACAACGTGCACCTCCACGCGCAGGGCGCTGTGCACGTGTGGAACCAAGCAGACACACATGCACACACACGTGGCGCGCACCTTTTTCCTGGAAAAGACTTTTCTCTCGGGGAGTAAACTCTTCACTGAAAGCTTTCACTTTGGCTTTGACTTCAGTCCACCAGGGCCAATTTTCAGCTGGCTGAGCACGAGCTGCCCCCACGTGCTCTGGCCTCCAGCCACACGGGCCAGGGCTTTTCCCATGCCGGGAGCCACAGCTGTGCCCAGCAGGACACTGCGCTCACCACAAAACCCAGACCCGCTTCAGGCTCATCCCGGGGTCAGAGGAACCATTCTCTTCAGGGTGGGTTCAGTGCAGGTCTGTATGGACATGTCTGACTCTGCTGCTGGGTGAGGGTGCAGGAGAAATCAGAGGTGAATGTGAGCTTGCAGTGCCCAAACAGGCTAGCAAAAATATGAAGCACGAAGTATGGGGCAGGCATTCACCACCTAACATGTTCCAGCTCCTCCAGCCTAGGGCTTAGGGCCGGCCACAATTAGCCTTGCAGACAGGAGAGCATCTTTCTTCAGGTCAGTGGATACGAGGCTATGAATAGCTGCTGACATGCCAGGCTGCAGATTATTTGTCAGCCTGCAGCCAGACAGAGCCTGGCTTGAACACTTCTACCCCTGGGGTCAGGTGTGCTCCCATGACATGGAGCCATGTCTGCTTATCTGACCCATCCACCCCAAAGGTGGCTTCTAATGTCACAAGTGCTGTTACAGGGTTCCCACATTGCTGGGGGACTTGCAGCCTGAACCCTAAGCCCTGAGAAATGCACCCAGAATGCTCCCAGGAGGGTGGGCGCATTCTGCAATGCACGGGTCAAAGATCTGCCGGGGGTGCAAGGATCCGGAGGCTGCTGGGGGAGTGCCAGACTGCGACGCACTTGCCTGCCACCACCATAACGTGGAGGATCAGGGCTGGAGCCAAGAGGCTGAGGTTTTGAAGTGCTTTGCATAACTCAGGGCTCCGAAAAAGGGCTGAAATAAATCGATCCCTTGCTGGCTGGGGAATGCTTAGGCAGCCGTGGTGCCTGTGGGGATTAGCAGTGGGGTGCCGGGTCCATGCAGACACCCTTCCAAAGGCTGGGTCTGCAGCCAGGGCCTGGCTGTTTAATTAAAAAAAAAAAAAAAAAAAAAAAAAAAAAAAAAAAAAAGACAACCAGAAATACAGGAGCCTTTAGTAACAAAGTCAGCCCTGGATCCCCACCGAGCCAGCTGCGGGCTCTCACACAAGGATTCATGGCACAGCCCAGCATTTCTCTGCTGGAGAAAACTTGTGGGTTTTGTGGCATGTTCTGGGCACGCTGTGGCCACTGCTGGCAATAGGACTGAGGCCAGCTGGCCCTGGTGCATGGCAACAGCATGCCCTGTGCTGCAGGGAACTCCTTGCAGCCCATCTCCTCCTGCATCACTGCTATGACCCCCAGGACAGCCACCAGGGAGCCCAGAGAACTGGGACTCCTCCACGGCTGCCCACACCACCCTCCTGCCTCCACCAGCTCTCCACAGGGCTCCCAGGCTGGCACCAGGGTGTCCCTGTCCCCTGCCCCAGGCATGTTTGAGCTCCCGTGCCCTTTCCAGCTCACTGCATGGGGCACAGATCCCTAATGAATGACACACATCAGCTCTGCTCAGTGCATGTGGCAGGGGCATCCCTGTGAGGGAGACGAGCCCCAGCCCCTGCAGGACCACCAGTGTCTCCTGGGCTGGGCTCTGTGACTCACCAGAGGCTGTAAAAGCAGCTGGAAGCCACCAAGGAGCAGCAACCCAAAGGCTGCAGTGCAGACAGGCTTGTTTGTGTAAGTTCGCTGTGCAATTTGCAAGCAAAAGGTCACAAAATGATCATTGCAATTGGTTGAGTCATAGGCCCTACAATAGCAACGCAGAGATCTTAATGGAGCTTGAGAAGCTCTCGTGGCACAAGGAATGTGACCTGCCTGGCTGCTGTCGAAGGGCCTGGGATGGTCCCAGCCACCCCTGGGAGCGGGGAGCCCCAGCAGGGAAGGGGCTCCACGGGTACGTTACAACTGTGGACCTTGCCCGAGTGCTCCTGGCAAGGGCGCTGGGAATGCTTTGGGAAGAGAAACCTTTGCAAAAACTTTTGGAGCGGAGATTGGCTCCCCTGGGTGGCCTCAGATGACCCCAGTATAGCACAGAGCTGGAGATGGCTGCAAGGGGACAGGCACCCGGCTGAGCCGCATGGCTGATGGCACCAGGCACAGCACCAGCCACAGTGGAGGGGACGTGCCCGTCACCCCCACCCACCTGTGGCTCAGCTAAGGCCACAGTGCTCTGTCCCCAGCCCCGTGAGCCTCCAGCAGATGGGACTGCACCGAAACTCAGGGGCACCTCCTGACCTGGGGCTGTGTGAGGATCCTGTTCTAGTGCTGGGGGCTCAGGAGCTGGGGGGCAGCATCACCTGCCAGCCCAGAGTGCCACCACTGCTGGTGGCAAGGCAGGAACCTCCCCTGAGAGAGCAAAAGGAAGGCTCCCAGGCAAGGTCTGCTATTGCCTGACAGGGCTTGTCCAGTGCTGGGAAGACAAGACCCTTCAGCAGCTACGTGAAACCAGGGTGAAACCTTGCTTTTCTCACCTCCAAGATCGATTACAAGCCATCCATCCTCCTCCTCCTCCTCCGAGACAAAGGGCTTGGGCTCCTCCAGGCCCTCAGGCAGGCTGCTGTCGCTGAAGAAGAGACTGGTGAGACGCTGGAACATGGTGGGAAGTGGTCAGATGGGGCAGGACAGGAAGAAAGCTACTGCTGAGTGCCTGCTTCAAAGCAGGGAGAGGCAGAGGGGCACGGAGCTTGACGGCGTTGGAGGTCCTTCCTTGGGGCAGGGGTGCTTTGCTGCTAACAAAGTCCCAGTTACAGGGCGTGCAGTGCAGTTATGAGGTTCTTCTCTTGGCTTCAGTGCAAAGGCCTACCAAAGAAAACAAAGAGAAACGCATTCAGACTGGACGTGTAGGATGTGTGGTGCTGGAGGGGACAGGAAGGCGTTCCAGCCCCACTCCCTGCTGTGTCCTGGAGCATTGTGCTACGCGTGGCTGTGCCAGGACAGGTGCCCACAGCCCCAGCCCCACATGGCATGCACCACCACCGCATCCCCTCCCTGGCCAGCCGCACATCCCAGGGGCAGCACCAAGCACTGTCCTGCAGTCAGGCTGGGACCTGCTCCCCTCTCTGTAAACCTGGACCTGGCCAGCACCAGTTCCTCCATCACCGCACGCAGGCTGTGGTGTGAATCTCCATGGGACAGGCAAGGAACAGGGTGATGATGATGCTGTGTCTGAAGACCTGGCATGAGCCAGGGCGATTGCTGCAGTGCAAGAGGGGTTGGGCCCTAAGATCCACTCTTAGCAGGGTGCTAAATGCACAGCTCACAAGAGGACAGAGGCACCAGCACCCCTGCCTGCCCCAAGCTGCTCTCCAAGAAGCTGTTCAGGATGGGCCACAGACCAAAACTGCAGCTGGAGGCTGGGAAGCAGCAGGGGAGCCTTTCATTTGATTTTTCTTTCTATTAGTAATGTGTGCTGATTGGAGTCAGGCTCGAGAACTCTGTGCTGATGCCTCTTTTACATTGGTGTCATTCCGAAAGCTGTCACTGTTATTTTCTCTGTGTGCACTTTCAGAGGTGTGCTTGTAAAGCAGCCACACACACAGTTCCAGCTCTGGTAGGTGACACCGTCACATGTGGCATCACTGGTGCTTTTCAGCAGTGCCCCAAGACCAGGCAACGTTTCCGTACAAGCGAGGTTCTCCAGGATCACAGCCCAGCACTGTGGGGCAGAAACCCAGCTAAGTGCAAGGGGGACAGGGACAGCTGTCTTGTGCCTGTCCCCTTCCTGACAGGGGCGATGGGGCATTTCCAGCACAGCCACTGCTGTCCCTCTGAGAGGCAGACCTAGGGGCTTGGGCAGGTGTCGTGGGCAAGGCTCTTCTCCAACCAGGCTACATTACTGTGCCAGTTTTACCACTAGGGAAAAATTCCCTGCAGCTGGGGGGAGGTCAGGACTCCAATTTCAGCCGTGTCTGCAAAGCTTTCAGAAAGCCACGCACAGATGGCAGACACAAGGCACCGAGTATTAATCGTGCAGAGAAAATGCATTTGGTCCAGAGACATAAAAGGGCATTAAAATGCCACCAAGGGTGGGATGTGGGGGAAAGGCAGAGTCCCTGACCAGGCTAACTGCACGCGGTCCTGCCCGGCACACTGAGGGCAGAGCCCAGCTGGCAGCTCCAGGAGGAAGGTGGTGAATCCACGGGATCTGCAGAGCTGCCAGTCTGGGGACAGGACATCCTCAGTGCACCTGGCTTCAGAGGTGAACGGGGGTCCCCTTGTTGGCTACAAGCTGGTTGGTGAGAGCAGGGACCCAGTGCAAGCCCTGGGCAGCTCTGGGGTAATTGAGGGGGGCTCGGTACCACCAGGCAGCCGGTGCAAGCCAGCCCCTGCAGCCGCAGCCAGGCTCACAGTGGGTATGTGCAGTGAGTCCAGGTGCTTGCTCCTGCTCCTGAGCTCTGGCACGCTTGTATTTATTTATTTATTTGTTCTGGGATTGCTGTGCATTTTGCCTTCTTGCTCACAAATGTACAGGAGATCTAATGCCTGCTCCACAAGGCCAAAAAAAAAGAAGAAAAAAAAAAAAAAAAGAGGGATCTTTGAGGATGATGGGATCCCCCTAGCCTCCAGGGCTCATCCTGCATCTCTGCTGCCACAATTCGCCCCTTCACCAGCACCCGAGAAGTGGCAGTGGCTGAGCGAGCCAGGTCCAGGCAGGACACCTTGCTCACAGCATGCTCAAGCCATCTCTTGGCATAAAGTCAAGAAGGATTCCCCACTACTTCTAGGAGTAGGCACTGCCCCCCGCCCGCCTCGAGGTCTGCTGGAAGCGCTCCTAGCTTGAGGGGGGCTGCCTGCCTCTTTTCCCCAGGCACACGCACCACAGCTTGGCAGGGGGATGCCGGTGGCTGGGAGAGGCCCCGGACAAGGAACTCCTCTCCAGCAGGCTCAAAGCTGAGCTCAGGATAAGTTACAGTCATAACAGAGGGCAGAAAGTCTTGGCCTTTATTTGTATTGTTTAAACCCGAGAGCTGCCTTCACTGGACGACAGCAGACTTCAGGAAATGCGCTCCTCCTTCTGTCCCTCCAGGCCTCTCAGGAAACCAGTCCCAAAGCACTGCGGCTGCCACCAGGAGAGCGAGGGAGAGAGGGTCTGGGCTCCACAGATCCTTACCCTAATTCATGGATAAATTCCCCTTCCTGAAGGCACAATGCACAGTGGATGCTATTAGTTCCAATTGCCACCCCACCCCAAATTTAGCTTCTTTTTCTAAAAACCCTGAGGTAACACTTCCATAGGCAGATCCCACCCCCACAACAAGGCGGGACCCCCACCCACCTCCCACTGCACTGGGCAGTGGGGAAGGGGCTCACGAGCAGCTGCCAGAGCAGCAGGAAAGAGGGAAAGCTCCCCCAGGAGCAAAAGATGGATCACTTCAAGGGTCCTGCCCCAGGCAGCGTACACACACCACCAGCTACCCCAGCTGCCTCACAAGAACCCCCTGCTGCTGGGGGGGGGCTTTCCATGCTTGGGCAAACTCATTGCTGAGAGCAGCCAGGATCCCCACAGTGAGCTTTAGGGGGTGGGGGGGGCAGCCCCCAGCTTCGGGGCCTCCACAAGAGGAGCATCCTTCAGCAACGGCCAGGGCTGGGCTCCCCAGGCAGGATCAGCCCTGGGGGTGAAGCAAGCTTGCCTTGCCTGCACCACAGCAGGAATATGGCCACATCCACCAGCTCAACACGAGGCAGCATGACGCTTCCCAGAGAGTCCACCCTGGGCAGGAGGCAGGTTCTCTGCCTTGGGGATCTTTAATCCTCGCACTCAGGTCAGTCTGCCAGCCAGTGGGGAATGCCTGCAAGGGCCACACACTTGGGGACAGAGATGTTTCCCAAGCAGCCCAGCCCTCCCAGAAAGCCCAACAGCCACAGCATTTAGAACTTGCTGGAGGGTATTAAATAATACACATTAAAGTAGGAGTATGGAAATTATAATGCATTTAGTTATCCCCCCCCAAAACCTCTACACAATAATTAGCTTCCTGAGTCACCGTCCCTGCGAATAACTCCAGGAACTAAGAATAGGCGAGAGGAATGGCAGCACGGCCCCGAGGTGCGTGAGGAGCCCGCGGCAGCCTCAGCCTCACAAGGGCTGGCAGCTCCAGGCTGCAACACCAGCAGCTGCTCCGCCTGGAAACACCACCGGGCTCCTGGAAACTTCCCACAAACACCCCACAGCACAGCAGGAGGGATGCTGATGACAAATGGCAGAGACGGGTCCTTCCTCAGCAGGGCTAAGAATACTCTGAGCTCTCATGGTGGTGGAAGGATAAATCAGGTGTGTGCCTCCAGCACAAGCGGGAAGTGTTATTTTCAGTTCACTTCACCTAAATTAGTCAAGCACATCCCAGGCTGCTGTCTCCGCGCAGCGTGTACCAAAACCCTAAAGCCAGCACTGAGACAGAGAGAAGGGAGTGGGGATGCCCCTGCTTAGTGCCCCAGGAGGGGTTGATGAGGCATCCCCGCTCTGCCCCCCATCCCTCCCATCCCTGGCAGGACCCGACCTGCCACAGGCTTGCCCTCTGCAGGGCTGTCCCTGTGTCACACCCACGGCACAGCTCCTGGTTGCCCATTTGCTTTATCAGCAGCTGAATTTATGAGGCTCTGTCCTGCCAGAGGCTGACTCACAGCAGGGTCTCCTCTGCTGCCTCAAATGGAGCAACAGTAAAAGGAGGGGGAAAAGAAGGCAGGGAGCAACAAGAAAAGCCCAGAGAAAGAAAACTCTAACGTGAAACTTTCTTTACTGATGGGAGACAACCCTTTTGGCTTGGATCACACCAACCAAGTCATTTCAGCATCCAAACCAAGCAAGACTCCAGAGACAACAAAACCCCAACACTGAGGCAATCCCTGCAAGTGCCAAGACATCCACTCCAGTGCCAGCTGCGCAGGGTCCCTGTGCTGCTACTGCAGGGAAGGTCACTGCCCCAAGGACAAACCTCATCTGCTGCCATCTAATGCCACTGCACACAGAGCCCTGGCAAGCCTGCCAGCAGCCAAGCCAGCAGGAATTTTTAGATTTGCTGCAAGCAGACCTAGGAAATGCAATGAACCCAGATGTTTCCTCTCTGGGATACGCTGTGTAAAACA
Source organism: Aythya marila (assembly GCF_965140915.1). Lineage (NCBI taxonomy): Eukaryota > Metazoa > Chordata > Aves > Anseriformes > Anatidae > Aythya > Aythya marila. Next base: position 9,081,854 of record NC_139057.1, read on the forward strand.
TCCCTGGGAGCACAGGTTGGGAGGCAAGCAGTCCCAGCATCACAGCCTTGGGACATCACAGGAGGCCCAGCGCTGACGGGAAGGGTGGACTTCGGCACCCCAGGCTCACCTTGGCATCTGTCCTGAGCCTGCCTGGGGCCATGTGGGGCCAGGCAAGCCCTGCTGAGCAATTCACCCTAAAAAGCTCTGCGACAAGAGTTCACACCCCAGGTTTTCCCAGCCTTGCTCCGAGCAGGTGATACTGGTTTATTCCTGACAGAAAAGCTTCCCCTGCATTTTTTCCTTTTTACATCCGGCCAGACAAGCGCGGGTTGATGCAACAGATTCCTAACGGTGACAGTGAGGTAGAACAGAAATATCGGCGTTCTTTTGGGGGGAATTAAAAAAGGAGAGGAAATATTTATTCCAGAGGGAAGAAAAAAAAAGAAGTTCTTGGCACTGCATGGCCCCAACCCGGTGGGAACAAAGCTGCAGCACCGTCCTACACCCAGTGCCTGTTCCCGCAGGGGCTCGGTGTCCCAGCAAGGCGTTGGCCATGCCCGTGGCCACCCCTGGCACCCGCCCAGCCCTCGTTGCTGCCCGCTGCCGGCACCGGGCGCTGCCGCCTCGCACCCGGGGCACCCTCAGCGCTGTGCGGGCTTCGCAACCCCGCGCCCCCACCGCCCCCCCCGAGGGCGCTGCGCCACGGGCCCGGGGGAGCCGCTGCCACGGCTCGGGCTGGCCCGGGGAGCCCCGCAGCGGGGCCGGGAGCGGCCGCACGGCCCCGGGCACCCCCCCCGCATCCCGGGGCCGGGGTCACGGGGGGACAGCGCTGGAGGGGGGGGGGGGGCTCGTGACGTCCCAATGTCATATGCAAATGAGGTGACGTCACAGCGGCCTTCCAGCGCGCCGCAGCCAATGGGGGCCGCGGGCGGCCCGGCTCCGAGAGCGGCGGTGCAGAAACAAACAACAGGCGGGGGGGGGGGGGGGGGAAGGGGGGGGCGCGCTGCCCGGCCCGGCCCCGCCGCGCTGACCTGACCCGGCCCGGCACGGGAGGACAAAGGCTCCCCCACCCCCGCCGCCACCACCACCGCCACCCGGCTCCGTGCCCAGCCGAACCGCAGCCCCCCGCCCGCAGCCGGGATAAGGGTCCCGCTGCCGGTTAGCTCGCACCGAGCCCTGCCCCAGCCCCGCCGCCCCCCCACCACCACCCCAGGACACCGCGAGCCGCCCCCCGGAGCCCCCCGATCCTTGTCCCGCACTCACCTCGCCCGGTGCGGCCGTGGGAAGCGGTGGCGGAGGCCGGAGGGAAGGAGGCGGCGGGGGCGGGGGGCGCGCACCGCGCGGTTCTGCGCCGCGCCCGCCGCTGCCCCGCACAAATCGGGACCTCCCGACAGCTGATCGTGACGTCACAAAGCGGCCCGCCCGCCCCCGCCCGCCGGCCAATGGGAGGCGGGGCCGCGCGGAGCCCCGCCCCCTCCCCGGGGGGGTCCCGCGCCCTCGCCCGCGCCCGCGGCGGGTCCCGGTACCGGGGGGGTCGGCACCGGTCATGGACGGGGCGGCTCCGGAGCCCGAGCCCCGCGTGGGTCGGCTGCGGGCAGAGCTCCCCCGGGCCGAGCCGGGCGTTTCCAGCCCGGTGCCCCCGGTGCAGCTCGAGGGGTTCCCGGGGGTCTCGTCCGTGCCCGAGGAGGAGCCCCCCGGGGCTCGCCAACGCGGGTCTCACCGGAGGGTGCGGCCCCCGCCGGCCGCAGCCGAGTGTAGAAATCCCCCTTTAACGGGAGTGGGTGTGAAGGAGCGCACCGGGGCAAATCCCGCTAGGCTTGAGCTTACCCCAGGACAAACCCTCCCGTCCCGTCCCGTCCCCACGATGTAAACCCGCGTGGGCCGCCCCTGCCCGTCCCCACCGGGCCCGGAGGTGTTCCCGGCCCCGCTGCCCGGCTCCAGTCTGCAGCGTGCTGCACCGAAACCCGGTGTGGCAGCCGGGAGCTACGAGGCACGGATCCCCCCCCCGGCAGCGGGGTGACCGGGCTGTGCCCTTCCCGGTCCCGCTGCCGCGGGCACGGGGCCGGTGGCGGCGCCCAGCAAGGTGCCCGCAGGTCTCCTGCCGGCGGGGAGCGGCCGCTCGGCGGCACGTGGCGGCACGGGACCGGGCGCTGTGTAACCCGGTGGCACCCCGTGCACTCGGGTGACTGCTGAAAATAGGATGATGAGCACGTTGGTTTCTGCTTCACCGGAGGGGTTTGGAGAAGCAGCACCTAAAGCTCCCGGCAAGGTGCAGAGCCAGCGTGTAATGCAGGTGCTTTGTTTCAGCGCTGACACGCAGCCATTGGCATGCAAAGCAGCCAGGGCTCTCATTAGTTCCCTGTCCTTAACTAAAAACAGGATGCTGCGCCCAGCTACACAAAACTCGAAGAAACAACACACTGGGAAAGGGTAACGCGACTGGATCTTTGCAAAGCCCTCCAGGAACGTGTCAGCAGCAGCGGGGTGGGCTGAGCACAGGCGTCCCTCCAGCAGCCCCGTGTCCCTACAGCATCCTGTGCAACCTGGCCAGGTGCTTGTGCTGGCATCTGGGACGTGGGGCTCCCTTCATCCCCGTGAGCGTTGCCCCAGTCATTTCCCTGGCTGATGACAGGGTCACACAGGCAACTGCTGAGCACTGTGAAGAAACATTTCATAACCGTGCCCCCTGGCCTGGGGTTATAGGTCAAAAGTAAGCCTGAGACCTGGCAGCTCCGATATGCCTGTGGATCAGTTTGAGTCACATGGCTTGCTGCCTTTCTGTGAGTTGCATGCTCATCATTTTGGGGCTGGGAGGAATTCTTAATGAAGCCATGCACAGAGACAATGCTTAAAACACACAGTTTGTGCAACAGAACAGAGAAAAGGAAAAGGAAAAGGAACTGAGCTGAAGTTGCTCTTCCTCCCTTTCCAGAAGGAGCCCCCAGCCACAGATCACCCCTGGGCTGCAAGCATGACCCATGGGTGTGCCCAGGAAGCATGGCCCCCAACCATCCCTCCTGCCACTTGGGGTCAGGCTAAAGGAAAAGCTTCTGCTTTGACCACTGATCCATTCCCTGTACCCCTCTGAAATGGTCTAGGAGGTGCCACTGTCACCCACACCTCAGGCATCAGGGCGTCTTCTGCTTCAGCTCCTCATTGTTTTCATGCTGCTGTCTCTTGAGAGGGGGTTTCTTGGGAGACCTTGGGAAAAGCTGTTTTTCTGTCTCCTGGATCAAGGAAAGACAGAACACACTGCTTTACAACATTAAGAGTCCTCCTTGTTTTCTTCACTTTTGCTCTGGCCCTTCAAGCCACAGCCCCAGAACGGGAGGTGTGCTGGCTGTGGGTGGGAGCTCTGCCTCTGCTCACTCTTATTTCAAGACTGGGGATGAATCCTTCCCTGGGGACACCTCAAGCCTGAGCAAGGGGCTGAGAGGTGGAGGGGACAGATGCCACCTCTCAGCGATCACAGCCATGGGACACCCACAGCCCTGCAGCCCCAAGAAGCCTACCTATTTCATTTATATGCCTACGGCCCATGAGGCACCTGAGGATGTGGGAAAGCTCTGCCTTGGGTGCAGCAGCAGGCAGGCAGGCTTCATACTGCACATTTGTCCCCAGGGAGCTGCCTGTCACCTGGGATGGAAATGGTCCAGGGTGTTCAGAGCTGCAGCCCAGGGCCTGGGGCTGCTGCAGGCTCTAAGAATGGGTTTCCAGTAGTGAAGAAGTTTGCCTACAGCAAATAACTGTGAGAGTGCTCAGAAAATGCGCAACATCAGCTGGTGAACTCAGCTGAAATAAATCTGGGTGTTATATTTACACTTCTCTGGGAAAGAAAAAATAAAAATAATAATAAAAAAAAAAGACTTGCTCCGTATTTGGAGTTTGGGTCAATTGTCCCCATATTCATTCGTGTGAGAGGTCATCAGCTTTCTGCCAGGCAGTGACAAAACATCTTTTGAAACAAGGATTGCAAAAGATTTGGGCCCTGGGAGGTGGCCCAGAGAGGCAGGTGCTCTGAGGCAGCCAAGGGGGGATGTGCTGGCCACCTTCTGCACCCACATGGCCCATGGTGGGGTTTCAATCCCAGGCAGGGAGGCTGCAGGGCACCCAGAACACCCCCTGCCAGGACGTCCCCGCAAGCATCCCCGCCTGACCCTGGCCGGGAGTTCTCTGACTCAGTGCCTTTTGATTGACGTCTTGTTTTCTACTGGCTTCTTGCTTGGCTTTGGGACAGGAGGAAACGGGAGCTGTCACGATGAGCCCAGCAATTCTCCTCGGGGCAGTTTTGGGGTGTGTGCCTCAGCCAGGGGCGCTGCCTGCACGGATGAGGTGTCCGATGGCTGCACTGGCGCTCGTCCAGGGAAGGTGGGTTGGTAACAGCAGCAGCCCGGAGGGGAAGCGAGCAATATTTTCCCTCCAGCCTTGGTAAAATCATTTTGGGTGGTAGGAAAGTAGCTGGGAAATTTTGCCTTCCCAGGTCCTTGCTCCTGGGGAGGACTGAGAGGACAAGGTCGAGGGGGAACTCTCAGGCCACCCAGCTCTGTGTCACAAAGTAGCTTCAGAAGTGATGAGGGACAGAGCTGCCTGCAAACAGAGCCATGCTGCTGACATCTCCCAGCCTGGAAGGTGACACTGGAGCTGCAGGCTGCTGTCCCTGTGGGAAAGGGAGCCATGCCCCCCGTGCCCACAGCCTGAGTGCAGGAGGTGGCCATCCCCTTCCTAAGGAGACACCTGGTGAAGTGCAGCAGCTCCAGGACGTGCTGTACTCGGGGACAGGAGCCCCGCATCCCGCCCTCCTGGGTGCCAGGCCCCTGCCCGCCCTGCTGGGCCTCGTTAATGTCAGGGCAGGCAGGGGAGGACACCTCTTGGCAGCAGCACCCGCATGCTTGTGGTGGGCACCGAGAGCTTGCTGGCCCATCCGTCAGCTCAGCCTGCTCACTGGTGTGCATCGGTTTATTTTAAATCTCTTGCTGTCACAGGAGGCAGGAGCTACCGACACTCAAATGCAAGCCAGGACAGTTAAGAGCAAATAAAATGAAGCCTCAGTCTTCCATTCCTAGGGCTGGGAGAATTAAAGGTGAGGAAATCGCTCTTCTGTGCGTGCCCAGCCTTGCCTGCTCAGCGAGGGCTGAGCGTGGGCCGAGCGGTATGTCCCACAGCAGCAGTTCACTTTGCTGCTGTGATCCAGGCTTGCCCCTTCCCTTTGGCCCTCCACCCCTCGGCACAGAGCCACACTGTGCCTTCCCCCAGCTGCTGGGGACACTGCTCTGGCCACCGCTGTGGCACCATGGTGCCATGGTGCCATGGCCCAGCTCTGGCATGGACACAAAGCTGTTCCTTTGGGCATTCTGGATCACCTGCTCCTCTTCCTCAGTGGTGACTTTCCAGGGCTGGTGCTGCAGCAGGTCCCTGGGACAGGGGATGTTTATCCAGCACTCAGATCAACCCTGATCTTTAAATAACAAACTGGGAGGATCTGTTCCAGGCAGTGCCCAGGCTCCTCAGCCGTGCTGATGTCTGTCCTTGCAGTGACTTCACCTTCACTATTTCCGTACCATCTTCAGCCTGCAACACGCAGGGCAGCTGCTGTCTGTGGGCAACAATTGAAGGACAGAGCAGACATGGGGCAATTTTTCCACATGCTGCCCACAAGCTGGTCGGTGAGGTTCTCTCTATGCAGAGTGCTTTGGTCTGGGGACCCTGTTTAGCAGCTCTTTACGTGCTTCTTGGTCAAGATTGTGCAGCCAGGTGTGAAAAGTGGGGGACAGACCTGAGGAGCTGATGGTGAGCCTGGAGCAAGCTCCCCTTGTTGGGACTTTCCTCCTTGGTGAGCTTCTGTGGCTGCAGTAAAGGCCTTATGCTAGCACTGAGCAAAGTCTTTGGAGCCTAACAGCACAGCTACCCACAGAGAAAGAGGGACACCAGGACAGGAGATCTCTGCCTGCTGCTCACAGAGAAATGTGGCTGTGCTCCTGGTGCCACCCAGGGCTTAAAGCCAAGAGAGCTCCCAGTACAGGAGGGCAGCTATAGATGCCCCATCCTCCCCACGCCCACCTCAGCAGCTCAACCATGGTGAGAAAGTTGGGGCCACATCCCAGATGGGGCTGGCACCCACAAAGCAGCACGGCCACATGCTGCAGTGCCAGGGGGTGCAGCTGCCTGCGGCACAGCCACTCTGCTTCATCCTCTGTGCTCCCAGGGCCATTTGTGCTTCCAGGGTTGCCCCAAGGCCACGTGAAGGCACTGGGGCAGTAGCACCGCGGGTCACGGCCACACCAGGGCCTCCATGGAAAAATGTCCCACCCCAGCACGGTGCAGCTTGTGCCTGACAAAAGCTGACAGTCTCAGGGCTGCGACACCCACAGGTCACAGAGGGGTTGGGACAAATGAAGGACGCTCAGCAGGAGGGCTGAGTCCCAGTCTCGTCTCTCACCTTTGTCCTGTCTGGGGACAGCGCTGGCCTTTCCTGGGTGCCTGGGTGCTGCCAGCCCTGGGCCGGCCCTGCCAGGCACAGCTTGTGTTACTGCAGGGATGGGGAGGGAATTGACACCATGGAGCTTGCTGGCAGAGGAGCAAAAGCCTTGGCGGCCTCCCAGGCCTTTCAAAAACCCTCCCCCAGACGAGTGAGGCCAGGCAGAACCTCAGCACCTCTCTGCGGAGAGCTGGAAGGGGAGGCAGGGTCACAGTGACATTCGTGATGGGGCTCCAGACTGGAGGGTACCAGAGGACAGGGGCGAGTCTTTGCTGTCTGGGCACCATCCCAAAACCTTTCACACATACAGGAGTTTTTAAACAAATACATGCAGCCCCTGATCGCGGTGTGGGTCGCTGACTGTCACAGTCCATTCGCATCCTGGCTGCAGATCAAGCACAAGGCACGGCTGAAGCACATGAGCAGTGTTTGCTTGGCCTGGATCTGCCTGGGTTCATCATCCCAGGGCTCAGTGCTGGGTTGAACCCGCAGTGCTCATGCCTGGGACATGTCTGTTTCTGCTTGCAGCAGCACTGCACCATCCCCCAGCGACGCTGGGCGCCTGCTCCCCACAGCCTTACATGCCACAGATGCTGTTGGAGACCTCAGAGAGGTCTGGCTTGGCAGCGAGCTTTAATGGCCCCAAGAGGGTGACCCAGCATCTGTGCCTGTCAGTTTGCACCTGGGGCTGTGGTCTGCCCCAGCACAGAGCTTTCCGAGGCGCTGACCTTAAAAAGTGTACATCACGGGCTGCTTGGAAGGGTTCTGCTCCCAGGCTTTTCCACTGGGCCTTGGCAGACACCACTGCCCTGCCAGCCGAGAGCTCCCACCCAGCGCGGCTGTCACCCAGCCCAGCCCAAGCAGCTTTCAAAGGCTGCCCCCACAGGGACCAAGCCCCAGTGCGGCCCTCAGAGCCCTCTCTATGATGAATGTGGAGGAAAAGCTTAATTCAAAGCCCACCCAAGCAGCAGATGTACTGCTATCCCACACCCTGAAGCCCAGGTTTCTGCTGCTCCTACTGAAAGTCTCCTTGGAAGGAGGGAAAGCAGCAAAGGCCTTTCATGGCATTTTGGAAGAAAGGTTTTTGCTTCACCTTTAGCAAAGATTTACCTTGGTTGCACTGGTATTAAATGCAATAAGCATACAAAGCCATGCCACAATGCATTTTAATCGACTGTGGTGAAGACAGTACTTCTGTCTGTTGGATGGGGCACTGCTGCAGAGCTGCCTCCAGTGCACCAGACCCTAGCCCCACCAACAGCCCTGGGGACAGTGCAGCCAGGCAGGCTTTGAATTTCTACTGAAAAACCCTAGGAAGGCTTAAAACATTCTTCTCTCTCTCTCTCTCTCTTTTTTTTTTTTTTTTTTTTTTTTTTTTTTTTTTTTTGTGAATATTAATAGAAAGACCCAAAATCCATTTGCCTTCTCTTCAACCCCCTTCCAAACATTTGGGTATTGGACAATGCTGAAAACTCGGAACCTGTGATGCATCAGAGCACGAGAGCGAGCAGGGGCCATAAGTCAGCACACAGCCCAAAAATAGCACAAGAGGGTTATCTGAAAAATGCACTAAATATAGACAAAACCAGTCCAGGCCCCAAGCTGCAGTGCGGGCAGCCTGGCATGCAGCTGAGCACCCCTCTCAGACAGACGTGCCCCGAGGGGGCCTGGTCACCCCAGCTCAGCATGGAGCAAGCTGGCAGGTCACCACCCGCAGAGCCCGCAGGCAGGGCTCCTCTCCAGGGCAGGGCGTTCAGCTCCATTCACAGCAGTGACTGGGAAACCCTGCAGTTTTCCAGCACTTTACAGCACTGTAAAAACTCTACCCGGCAGTGGTACCTCAGGGGCAGGAGCCTCGCCCCGCACTGCTCAACATGGTGACCCGGGGCTGCAGCTCTTGGGGTAGGGGATGGGCAGCCCTGTGCTTGGGCCTTCGGCTCCGTCTGGGCACCGGCATCCCACAGCTCTGCCTCTTCCTGAGATTTGGTGATTTCTGGTTATTAGCTCCTCGGATTAAGAAATAAAACGTCTCCCTAAGGATGAGGACTGAGACAATGGCAGAAAATGTGTCTGACAGGTCTTGGTGTGGAGGCTTTGAAATGTGGTAGGCAAGTCTCCTTGAAATAAGCCCAAGAGCCCTCGAGGTCCTCAGGGCTCACGAGTGAGCGGCCCTGGAGCCAGGCACGTGCTGCGGGTCCCAGCCTGCCTGCTGCCGTCGGGTCGGTCTTGTGAGCGGGTCACACCTGTAGCATGAGGCTGGCCCCGTCAGCTGGGGTTGTCAGCGTGCTTTATTCACAGATCCGAGGTAAATACTTTGCCAGGCATCTCTGACACAGAGTGCACAGGGGTTGTGAAGAGGTGCTTCACCTGACAGCGAGCACCCCTCCCCAGCACCACTGCCCCCGATTTCTTCCTCATCTCCAGTTGCAGTTTCGGCCACCGAGGAAGCTGGTTTTGCAAGGTCAGCGACACAAACACGCCCGGTGACCAGACCTTCCTTGATCCGCTGGGCCGCGGGGCTCGGCCCACACGGTTAATCACTTCTTTCATAAACACCGTGTCATGGTGCTGTAGATTAGCTCTCACAAACAGCACCAGCCCCCCCCTCCCTGCCCTTACCCATGCATAGCACCATGAGAAGGGGCTGGAGAGGTGAGGTCGGGAGCAGGAGGGGACGCACTATGCCAGGGGCAAGGGTTCGCAGAGCTCGTGCCCCCTGCAAGCCCACCCAAGCAAGGAGAGCAAGCAAGGAGGTTGTCAGGGGCTGATCCATAGCAGGGGGATGGAGTCAGGCACAGGGGGCTCTTGGGAAGGGTCACAGCCATACCGTATCCTTCACCTAGCCCTGCATCAGCATTCCCAGGTCCAAGCGATAGCCTCCCAAGCAGCTCTACAATCTCTCTTCCCAGGTGGACCAAACACAGAAGTTTCATTTCAGTGAGCTTTCCTGGTCTCATCTGAAGGAAGGCAATGACACCAGAAAGGGCATGTTTTGGAGAACTTGTGGTTTTCTGCCTACAAACCTCTTCACCTCTGAACCCTCACACACTTAGATAAAAAGCTCTTGCAGAATTGCTTCTCCTGCAAAACCCATGTTGCTCCAGTTTGAATGTTTGTGTGTGTGTAACTCAGGTTGAAAAAAAAAAAAACACCACACAAAAACAAACCACCTTTTTACTTCCTGCTCTTCCACCACTGAAGGCCACCCTGCAGGTGATGCAAGAGCTGGCTATGATTGCAGTGTGACTGCAATCCCTCTGTGCCTGGGGCAGTGAGGGTTGCACAAGGGGTATTGGTGGGTCAGGTGTGAAAGTAAAGCCAGCAAAGAGACCACTGCTCCCCTCACGCTGCAGGGAGGGTGTAGAAAAGCAGTGGGGAGGACTGAAACAATGCTTATGGTTGTGATAAAGTGTTTTAGAGGTGCCTGGTTCAGCCTCCAAAATGCTGCATTAAGCCAAAATATTTTAATTCCAGTACTTGCACTTTCCACTTGGGGCTGGCACCACTGGTGCCAATGCAAGAAGTTGCCACTGAAGAGGACAGGACTTGTGTATGTGCTTATCTTTAGGAGCACTGTTGTCCTCTAAAAAGGCCAGAAAGCTAAAGGTGGTATCATCATCGCAACCCTTTCCACCAGCAATCTGAAGAAACAAAGACGAATCTGAATGATGATGAGCTAATTTGGCTGACACCCTAGGGAGGGAGGTGCCCATCCCTTCCCTGCTTTTCTGAGCAAGAGCAGCATGCCAGAGATGGGAGAGCAGCTCAAAACAACGGGTGTCACCCTGGGGACAGGAGGTGGCCCCAGCAATCCAGCCAGGCAGGTGGAGCTGGGGGCACTGGGGAGCCGGAGAGACAGGTTTGGGACAGGGACGGCACCTCCCCAGGGCCTCCTCACTGGGGAATTAGGTCACAGCGGGGCCTCTTTGTGGGCACACACTGAGCCAGGTGGGCTCCTTGGCCTCTGCTCTGCACAGGGTTCCCTAAATTTGATAGCAGTGAAGTGCTGGGGTGGTCAGGCTCCCTTTCAGGTGGGGAGATTTGGCTGTGGCTGGATGGGGAATGCAGAGCAGGGCCGGGTGCTGCAGCTTGTGTGTGGCGCTGGTCCTGGTGCATGGTGCTCTCTGTGCTCACTGCTGTGTGCCTGTGCAAGAGGAGGCAGTTGGCAGGGGACTTTTTCTGGAATGAAAACAGGAGAAATGCTGCAAGCAAGACACTGGCATAAGCATCTTACGGGGCAGCTCACAGCTGTATCATTCACAGGAGACACTGCTTTCCAGGTGTTTGCCAGAAATTGCCCATTGCTTCCCCAGTGCTCAGGCACTGGGAGATGCCAAACTAGCCAGAGACCCCTCAAATTGCTTTATCCATTGCTTAGTGGCAGGGGCTTGCCTGCAGCAGAATAACCCCCTTTTCCAGAGGCAGCAGCTGAGCAGCCCCTGTCCACCACGTGGCCAGCTCAGGGCTGCGGCGAGGCCACGCGTGATGGCACGAGGGAAGGGGAAGGGTTCTGAGGTTTCCTCCCAGGCCTCTGCCCCTGGGTGCTCTGGAGAGACTCACACACCATGGGACGGATGGGTACAGACTTCAAAGTGCCACGTCCCATGGGACAAAACTGCCAGAGGGGAGGTGACTCTTCCCTGAGAGATGGTCACAAGTCTCAGCACCCAGCAGCAATGCTGAGCATCTGGAGCGGTGGCAGAGTCACCACCAGGCGAGTCATGCATCAGGATGGCCACGTGCGTGACAACGAATGGCCACAGGTGCAGGTCTGGGGAGGGAGAAGAACTGAGGTCACCAGCAGAGTCACCGGCATGTCTGAGCACCAGCCACCTCCATTCCAGCTGCCCAGAGCATCTTCCAGTGCCTCCTGCTGGCACCATCCCACCCTGACCAGCCTCTCCCTGGGAAGGCTGTCCCCTCCTTTTCTTCCCAACACCCCCACCTGTAACAGGAGGCTCCATCCCCACTGTGCTGGTGCCATGGGGATACCCCAGGAGTGCTCCAGGTTGGGGTAACCCAACCCCAGGCAGCAGTGTCACCCTCAGCTCCAGCAAGGATCCCAGCCTCAGCATCAGCTGGCACCAGGAGAGGGAGCTGGAAGTTCTCTGCTCAGAGGACCCATGTCATCCATGCTGCTGCCCTCCTGCTTGGGATGAGACATGCTGCTGCCCACACCTCTTGCCTGGGCACTTTGAGAAGTGAGGGACACCACAGCCACTTTCCTGAGCTGGTTTGCTCATAATGACCACCTTGCACCAGGGCTGGAAGAGGGCAGAGATTTTTTATTTTCATCTAAAAGCCTGGAAGCATCCGGCTGAGGGCAAGGGGCAGGGGCATGTGACCTTGGAGCAAGGAAGGGATGTCCCCAGCTACACCAGGGGGAACAAAACAGGAGCATGTGGCTGTGGCCCTGGCCGAGGGGTTTGGCATGGTTTGTCACATGAAATGGTGGCACAGTCACCCCGGGAAGCCCAGCCAATGTAACCCACCAGAGCTCCTTGAGTATGGGAACATGGCACAGCCTGCATCCCAAAGCCCTGGAGGTGACAACACCCGGAGGAGCTGGGACATCGGGGGCTGGTGGGGTGGCACAGGCAGAGGCAGAGACTGACCCAGCCATAGCCTGACCTGGGGAATTTTCTAATAAAAAAAGGTCGGTGTGTTTTCAAGCCAGAGTCAATGCCTTTCTCCAGGAGGGAGGCATGGAAATGGGCTCCTAAAAAATGTCTCTAGTTTATGTGGAAACGTGGCTTCAGAGAGGGTCCACTGCTCCTTGTCCCCAGGGAGGACAACGATGAGGCAGATGGTGGGGACAGGGGCAGCTACGGGCAGGGCACTGCACGTGACAAACTACCCTGAACAGCAGCAGTCTGTGTCTCGGCAAGCACCAAGGGGCAGAGCAGAGGACTGTGAGTCCATCCTTACACTGTTCAGCTGCCACTTTGCTTGTTTCTCCCCACAGCAACCCATTCTACCACAAACCACAGGCAGAAAATGTTTCATTATTTGGACACTGGGGATCACTTGCAGTTTTCAGTTTCCACCTACATTTCAACCCAGAAAACTTACCACTGCCTTTTTCTTTCCTTCCAGACATTTCTGTGGAAGGTTTTTCTTCTTTTCTGACAAGTGCTTTAGTCTGTTGTACTTCAGTTCACTAGAGAGCAAGAAGAAATCAGTATTTTAGCCTGACTTATGCCTCCCAAACCCCAGGAGCTGCAGGAGGCATTGACTCAACAGACAACCAGATCTATGCACCTAAATCCCCTGCACCTGGCAGCCACCTGTGCACTTTTTTTTTTTTTTTTTTTTTTTTGCTCTAGCATGTTCTTTTCAAACTACTAGGTATGCAAATACAGAGCAATCAGTGTTTTGAATAGTCTGACCTAAAATATTTTTAGTGAGACACAAAAACCTGAGCCTCCACCTGTGCCTGTGTCTTGGGTTTCAGAGTGAATAGGTACATAAGGGCTTATTTCAATATAAAAAGCATCATTCCCTGTGAGGAGGATAACTAAGAGGAGCAATTAATCTTGTAACACATTTGTATGCCAAGTTTTAAATAGTTACAAGAAAGCAGGTATAATGCTTTGGCACTGCCTCCCATTGCAAACGTTCAGATTTGAAGCGTCTCTTTGCAAGTGCTTCATCTTTGGGGTGCTTTGAAAGTGAACGTCTGATGCTTTCTCATGTCTGGTGGTATTGTAATGTGGGAGAGATGCAAAGCATGTCTTAGCTGTAAAATAAGACATTAAGGGTTGTGACAGGCATATAGCCCCTGGGAATTTCTACAAATACATATGCAAGCAGGTGCCGTGGGGTTTGTAGAGAGAGGGTTTTCCACTTTGTTGAAGTGGAAAAAACAGGCTTTGGGCCCACACTAACTCTTCTTCGAGTCTGAAAAATAGGCACACATCTTTAAATCTAAAAAAAGTACAAGTCAAAAGGATTAACGCTGAGAACAAGCTATTTGATAGGTAGGCTGAGAAATCTCTGATGCCTGCACTTGATCTGGTTTCTCCTATGCTAGAACAATGCCTGCCACTACTGAGAACTGCCAAGGATTTGGGTTTGCTATAAATTTCATCTCATACGGGGAAGAAGATGGAAACAGGACAGTTTAAACACACAGGGTTCCTTAGAGTAACTTCAGCACATTTCCTGTGGCTGTTCAGAAGAGCAGACACAACTAAAAGGAAGGTTTTTGGCCCTGCAGTGCGTGTCTGCACCACTCTCCAGGCAGGGGACAGGAACAGTGCTCAGGTACCATTCACCCCTCTCTGCAGCACAGGAGCTTGTGCAGCCCCTGTGAGAATTTTGGAAACTCTTCCTTGTGGACATGTCCTCCTGCTACACACCACGAGGGAAAGCAACAGCCCCTGCTCCAGGCAGTGCCATGGGGATGGCACGCCTGGGCCTTCCTGTCCCACCTACAGCTCACACGAGACCAGTCCCATGTCATCTGGCCATAGGTGTCCTGCTGCTCCCTCTCCCAGCATCATTGTAGCCCCTCCAGCTGTTCCAATGTGGACGTGGAAATATAACTGCAAAGTGAGCCATAGTTTTATTTTCCTTTAACCTGTTTTTCCACGTTGCCAGCTTTGTTCCTTGTGTTGGGCTTGATCTGGCAATGTGGCACTTTCCTGAACTGACTGAACTGAGTTTGTGTGGGAAACTCCCTGAAACTAACAGTGTTTCACCAGTCCAATCGAAAAGGTACAGAATCTGTGGCATTGAATGAGGAGTGCTTCTGGATGTCATCCAGGGTTGCCAGATGATAGAGGTGAAACACGTGCACTTCCTGGGGCCGGTGTTGTTTTTGTGACATTGGTTTGGATCAGAATCGAGCTGAGTTTGGGCACAAAGTTTAGTCAGTGATTTTTGGAGGAGGTTGCAAGACACCTGAGTTCAAAATCTTTGATGTCATCATTTAATCTCCATGGATTAGCTGGAAAAATATTCATCCAGACCTTTACGCTGTTCCAGCTTAGCATCAGTCTGAGGGAGGTGGGGCTGTTCAGCCTGGAGAAGAGAAGGCTCCAGGGAGACCTCACAGCAGCCTGACAGAACCTAAAGGGGCTACAGGAAAGCTGGGGAGGGACTCTTTGTCAGGAGGTGTAGGGATAGGACAGAGGTAGTGGCTTTAAATTAAAAAAGGGTAGGTTTAGATTAGAAGTAAGGAAGAAATTATTTACTCAGAGGGTGGTGAGGCCCAGTTTGCCCAGAGAAGCTGTGGATGCCCCATCCCTGGCAGTGTTCAAGGTCAGGCTGGATGAGGCCCTGAGCAACCTGATCTAGTGGGAGGTGTCCCTGCCCATGGCAGGGGGTTGGAACTGGATGGGCTTTGAGGTTCCTTCCAACCCAAACCATTCTGTGATTCTATGAATGGATTTCCACGTGGGGGCTGCTCCCTGCACTGCTGTCTTCCTTTATGCAGCAGGTATGGACAGAAAACATGTCAGAAGGAGGAATGTATGATTACACTACTTTAGACAAAGAAATATTTTCACTGTAACTAAAACTGCACGCAACAAGGTGGATTCTGTATTTCTGCTGCCTTTATTCCCAATGAATACAGAATCTAAATTTGTCCTCTAGTGCTTTAAACAACATTGAGCTTCCACAGTGCAAAAAGACAGAAAAAATCTGACACAGGAGTGCCAATCCCAATAACCCTCCAGCCACCCTTCCAAAAGCCACTACGTGCTGTATGATGAAGCCTAACAGAATTGCCTGGCAACATGTAACACATGTATGTGGACAGCAATCTAGCCTCTGGCTCCAGCACACGTTCACAAGAAACACTTACTAACAAGGACTGGTTTTGTAGAGTGTAGGAAGAAGGCATTTTGTATTGAAAATGAACACAAAGCATCAGCTTGGTGACATTGTTTAGTTCTTCTGATGAGGAGAAATCACGTGCATTTGCTTGCCTCCACCTCTGTCTGTCAACAGCTTTTCCCTCCAGGCCAACTTCAGGAGAAGCACTCTGCTTTCAGGACCTGACTGACCAGGGCAACCCTTCCACCACGCAGTGAGAGGTTGCCAAGAGGAAGAGGGAACTAAGATGCTGGCTGTAGGGATACACATGTGGTTTAAAAGGCACAGCACATGCTTGCAAGCACTTGGGCAGATGCACTGCTTTCAGGAGGAACATCCTGGCTCACTGGACATTTAGGGTTTCCCGCAGCCACAAAGAATAGGGCCAAAGAGATCTACAGTCATAAAAGACATCTACAGTCAGGATAGGGAATACTCCAGTATTACCTGCTCTTAAAATTGCTCATGGAACCTGGCATGCAGGAGGGATGTGACACAGGGCCAGTTTGAGCACCCTGTCTCCAAGCATCAGCACGGCACACCTCTCTGGGGGTTCATCCCAGTCAAGTGGCTCTGTGGGTCTCTTGATGCGTCAGCTCTCTTGACAAGCTGAAAGCTCAACGAGACACACCAGTCCCATTTCTGTTTGTTTTGTGGGCTTCACCTTTGCTGCACTTCTTTCCTTCTGATGTCATTGTAAGACTAGCCCCTGTCCATTATTTTAGGTCTTTCCTCTTTTCCTGTCCCTTTCCCTGGCTTCATCTTGCAAAAGCTTCTCTGACCTACTCTCTGTGACATTTAATGTTTTTATATAGACAAGTCAAATGAAATACTTTTGAAAATAGTTCCTCCCATGCAACCAGGTCATACGAACTAGTATCAAAAATATATATATATATATTAGAAAATCACACAAGTTGTAAACAAGTGGTAAATGTCTCCCTCCACCTCCTCACAGCCAGGTGCTAACAACTCCCCAGCCTTGCCCCTGCCTCTTCTGCACTGGCCGCACTCTGCCTGTCCTCGTTGCAGGGACTTCATGCCGACCGCTGAAGGCCATCATCTTCCTGGACTCGGACAATGCTGCTAGGGCAAAACTGCACAAACCCCTAAGGTTTCTAGGTTAAATCATTTTGCAAACTCTTTCAGGTTTCCTGAAATATTTTGGTCCCTTCCAGCCCTCCTTCCCCCACAATAATTTTTTCACCTATTAAGCTTGACATAAAATATTTTTTTTCCATTTCTCAATGAGGTTTAATTGCAAAACAGTGTGCGGTGCTATACAACATCGGGCCACCTTTTTTTCTTTTTTTTTTTTAATTTTTTGTGCATTACTGGTAAAATGCAAGGAGACGAGACAGGACAAATCACAGGTTACTGATCATAGCACAGACTGCTACAAACCACATGTAGCTCTTAGCTGCTCTACCAGGGGGCATTACAGGCAGTTCTCAAGTCTGCAGAATGAACAGCACTGTGGACAAGTACTGCCAAAATGCTGGAACAGAAGTACTCTGAGCTGTTAAGGCAGTGACCTGTGAGTTCATCACACCTGAAGTGCTTCTGATCATATCACAAATGACCTAAAATACCCACTGGTCCATGAGACCCAGGGATGAGCCAGCCACTCCACCTCCTGCCTATTTACCCTCTACTCATTCCTCAGACTTGCCAAGAAAGGCACAAAGCAAATGAGTCTGTCAAGGCACCAACTAGGATGAGAGGTGAATCCAACTGCTAAATCCATAAACCTCTGCAAGTCTGGTGTGAACAATGATCTCTGCAGCCCAGCAAGGGATTTTAGCCAGTGACCTTCCCAGAAGAAGAGTGCCACATCCATCATAATGTTAACATCAGGAACCAGCTACGCACCTGGCTGGTGCAGCCCTGAGTAGGTTGAGTGGAATGACAGCAAAGTCAGTGCCAGCCGATGAGACAGCCTGTTTTTCTAAGATGCTGCTGTCAAGAGCTGTTAATGCTATGTTTAGACAAGGCCCAAAAGCTGAACAGTGTTTCTTTGTCAGACCTTTTAGTTTCATCTTGTCTGACTCTATCTGTCAAGAAGTTTGGTGTTCAGTTTCCGTAAGCATCTTGGCCCTTCCCCACCTAGGAGAGATGTCTAAAATAAGTCTTTGGCTCTCTGGACAAGCCCACATCTCCACAATGCAGATAACAAGCTTCCACCAGATGATTAGTTGACTTAAATTAGCAGGCAGGAATTACAGCTTTCCTCTCTGGGTATTTTTTTATTTTTTTTTATTTTTTTTTTTTCCATTTTAAACTCACTCTGGCAAATGTTCAGCGTGGCACCAGAACTATCTTTCTGGAAAATGAGAAAATCTGATTTCCTTTCTTACAACACAGTGATTTGTCTTTCATATACAGAAAGTTCCTGGCATAGGAAGGCACTTAGGGAAACCTGAAATGCAATTTATTCACTTCTGTCTCTGAAGCAACAGAAGAAGAGCTGATCAGACAGACTTTATTATTATTTTTTTTTACAGATGTCTTCTAACCTCTGTAGAAGAGGTGAAAGTAACTGAGGTGTTTTATCAAAAAAAAAAAAGGTCCTGGTATATAAGACAGAGGACATAAAAGTGGGCTTCACAAGAGAACCAAATCCACTGGGGAACAGTAATGATTTCAATGCAGCTATTGCTCTGCAAAGTCTCCGGTAGGAGCAACAGAAGAGAAGATACTGTAGCATGGAGTGGTTGACTGTCAGGAAACAAAACATGACATCATTATTAAAATAAAAGAAAAAAAAAATTTGTGAAAATTACCTTTCTGGGACATGGGGATGTGGTGGAATAGACTCCACAGCCATAGCAAGCATCCCTGCACTATTAACACTTGCACAGGGCAATGATGAGAACTCAGTTAAAGTAATATATGTACTTGTGGTGTCCCGAGTACTAAAAGATTGATTTAGATTGGAAGAGCTGCAAGGGAGGGCTGTAGGATGCCTAAAGAATCATAATAGAATCATAGAATCATAGAATATCCCGAGTTGGAAGGGACCCATAAGGATCATCAAGTCCAACTCCTGGCACCACACAGGTCTGCCCAGAATTTTAGACCAAGTGCAGTGCAGTGTCCAAACGCTTCTTAAACTCCAACAGGCTTGGTGGTCTGACTGCTTCCCTGGGGAGCCTGTTCCAGTGTGCAACCACCCTCTCGGTGAAGAACATCTTCCTGATGCCAAGCCTAAACCTCCCCTGCCTCAGCTTGACACTATCCTCAGCTTGACACTAGAAAAGGACAAACAACAAGTTTTACAAGGAGCGGCTGAGGGAGCTGGGTTTGTTCAGCCTGGAGAAGAGGAGGCTCAGGGGTGACCTTATTGCTCTCTACAGGTACCTTAAAGGAGGCTGTAGCAAGGTGGGGGTTGGTCTATTCTCCCACATGCCTGGTGACAGGACAAGGGGGAACGGGCTAAAGTTGCTCCACGGGAGGTTTAGGTTGGATATTAGGAAAAACTTTGTTACCGAAAGGGTTGTTAGGCATTGGAATGGGCTGCCCAGGGAAGTGGTGGAGTCACCATCCCAGGAGGTCTTTAAAAGACGTTTAGATGTAGAGCTTAGGGATATGGTTTAGTGGTTGACTTGTTAGTGATAGGTCAGAGGTTGGAGTAGGTGATCTTGGAGGTCTCTTCCAACCTAGATGATTCTGTGATTCTGTAACATCGTTTATTGGCTCAGCTCTGGCCAGCAGCAGGACCCTTATCTAACATGGGGCAGCTTCTGGATTCTTCTCACAGAAGCCACCCCTATGGCCCCCTGCTACCAAACCATGCCATGTAAACCCACTACAAACACCTGAACTTAGATTGCGAACATCATTCTGTTGCTTAGTCCCAAGATATCCTACACGGGAAACATTTGAGCAAACCTATGATCTAGAAATTATTGCTTCATTTGTCACAAATTACTCTGTTAACTTTTCTTTTTATTTGGCTCTTGCACTTCATTTAAATACAGTAGTGGCATGGTTTTACATCTGGATCATGGTGCCATCTGAGGTTATCTGAATCTCCCCAAAGCTTCCATTTCCTGTGCCAAGTCAGATGGTTCTGGAAAGCATATGGTGTGGATCAGACCAGCAACACCAGCATCTTAGAGCAATACATCTTTAATTCCCCAACTACACTCCAATTATTCAGCAAAGCAGTGCTCTCGGGCAACTGCTGTCTGTTACACTAGATCAGAACTGTCACTTAGAGAGCAAACAGTGCTGAAAAAATGCATTTCTGGTCAGAAAACTGAAGGCATTTGTTAGCAGCTACTGAGAAGAATTAGCATTTCTGGCTTCTAGTAAGAAGCCAGATGCCTGCACAAATTCTTTAACTTGAACAAATCCACTTTGACTGATCAGAGGATGTGTCAAGTCCCGTCAGTCCTGGGGCCAATCGAGTCCCATGGCCACCTACTGCCCGTGTTAATAGGAAATCAGTTTTACCACCACAATGGAAAAGGTAACGTTTTTGTGCCATCAGCCTGAGAGCAGAAGAGTTCCCACATGACAGGCTGATGGCTGAAGCTTCACTTGCTGTTTGAGGACCAGATTTACTGTCCTGTGGCAGGGGATAGGAGTACATTTGAGAAGCCCCCTGAAAAGGCAGCAGCTGAACGGATCAGAGAATCAGAGAATCATTGAATCATTCAGGTTGGAAAAGCCTTCCAAGACCATCTGGTCCAACCACCCCCCTACCACCAATGTCACCCCCTAAGCCATGTCCCTCAGCACCACATCCAACCTCTCCATGAACACCCCCATGGATGGTGACTCCACCACCTCCCTGGGCAACCTGTCCCAACGCCTGACTGCTCTTCCTGAGCAGAAATATCTCCTCATTTCCAACCTAAATCTCCCCTGGCACAACTCGAGGCCATTCCCTCTGGTCCTAATGCTAGTTATTTGTGAGCAGAGGCCGACCCCCAGCTCCCCCCCCCCCCCCCCTTTCAGGTATTCGCAGAGAGCAATGAGCTCTGCCCTGAGCACCTTCGCGCTCTGACCATTTCGGCCCACGCCGCTCGCCGTAGCTCTCGGGTCGTATCGGGAAGCAGCGGGGCGGTGCGGCGCGGGGCCTGCTGGGACATGTAGTCCTCCCGACCGCGCCGCTGCATTGGAGCCCGGTTGTCCGGCGCCGCCCGCGAACTACAGCCGGCGGCCGGCGTCTGCCCGCGAGGATGGCGGCTCCCTTGGTGCTGGTGGTGCTGGTGGCCGTGACGGTGCGGGCCGCGCTGTACCGCTCCAGCCTGGCCGCCTTCATCGCCGAGCGGGTCGAGGTGGCGTCGCCGCTCAACGCCTGGAAGCGAGGTGAGGGCAGGGCCGGGCCGGGCCGCGTTCGTTGCCCGCGCTCGTTCTGTGGCCTCTGCGGCTCGTTCTTGTTTCAGAGCTGGGTGGCTTCAACGGCATCGCTGTGGGGAGGTGGTGTCCAGGTACAGAGCAGGTAAAGCCCTGCAGGCGGTTTAAAGTGTCACAATAAATGTCAAAAGCATGGATGTTTTTGGTGCCCTGAGGCCTCTGCTTCACACCGTGTAGCACTTCCACGTACAGCTCCCAAAAATGCCCTTGTGACAATGGAGACTTTCTAAATTTCGCCACAGAGCATCAGGTTAGGCCTCTAGACAGCGAGGAGCACGGGACCGTTCAACCCAGACAGAACCCCGTATGGAGGAAGTACCTTTGTGGCAGGAACAGAATCTCTTGTCCCAGCGTATTGCTGAACCAAAAGCCTTTTGTTGCTTCCTGCGATCTCCTGCTTCATCTCCCTGTGAACAAACGGACCTGTTCTGCATCGTTTCTTTCACTATAAAACCTGTTCGCTTCCCAGGGAACCTTTGTGCTCAGTAAGGTGGAGGAGACCTTGCAGAAAAAAAGTGTGCAGGCGTTGTAGTGCAGTTCAGGCTGCAGAATGTTAGGAAATTTCAAGGACAGGTAAAACTTTTAGCTTTGCTTGGGAATTCTTTTCTGTTCTTTCATATCTGGTTTCAGACATTTGTGTCTTCTCTATATCTAATTAGGCAAAAAAGTTAAAAATGTGTGTTTTATTAAGCTACGCAGGTAGCTAATTCTCAGTGACCCCTGAGAATCAGCTCTAGAGGGTTTGGGGTCCATTGGTCACTGGTCAGATTTCAAGAGCCATCTTTTAAAAGCCCAGGGCTCATTTCTAAGGCCAGGCCTGTTCAACATCTTTATCAGCGATCTGCCAGCAGCAGGGAAGCATCCTCAGCGAGTTTGCTGATGGCACTGACCTGGGAGGTGCTGCTGACTCCCTGCAGAGGGCTCTGGAAAGATGGGAGCACTGGGCAGTCAACAAAGGGAAAGGCCAGGTGCTGCCCCTGGGACGGAGCAGTGCTGGACACAGGCACAGCCTGGGAGAAGCGTGGCTGGAGAGTGGCTCAGCGGAATGGGGCCTGGGAACTCCGGCCCAGGCAGTCCCAGGACAAGCAGCCAGGCAGTTGGACTTGATCTTTGTAGGTCCCTTCCAGCTAGGCTGTTCTCTATTCCAGCCTGAATTGTTTGTCTAGCATAAATACCGCGTGTCACGCAAGAGGTGACTTAAAATCAGTAAATATCATACATGTGATTTATATACAGCGAGTTGCAAAATATTTCAGCTATAACATTGTTAGTTGTCTGAAACAAATAGCGTGATTGCATGGCAGAAGTAAGAAAACAATCAGTTCTCGCTGATGGTTGATTTTGTGAGATTTTGTGTCACCCATTCAGATAGTGATTCCGTGTGGGATACTCATGAACGTAGGTGTTTTAAAAACTGTATTTTTATTGTCACGAGGTTTTTCTCTGCCAGCGTTACAGGATTCTCATGCAGGTGTTTCTTTATGTTTCAGTGGTCGAAGGATTAGCTCTGTTGGATTTAGGGGTCTCACCATATTCTGGAGCTATTTTCCATGAGGTTGGTATGCGTGCTTCATTTTAAATGCGATATTCCAGGGGTTCATTTGTTAGCCTTACTGCTTGTGACTTGGCAAAGGCTGAGGATCTGTTCCATCCCAAAGACTTCAGAAAATTTGGAGTTGTGTAGTTGTCTGTGCAATAGTTGCACCTATTTGATCCTGCTAGCAGAATCAGGAGATGCAGTTCATCACAGAATAACTAGTTGCTAAGCAGCTGATAGCCAGTGCAGTATTTGTGGTGTGTAAGGAGAATCCAAGAAGTAAAATATGTTGTTCACATCCAGATTTTCTGTGAGCAAAGGCAGCAGCAGGGAGAGACAGTACCACTGGCAGTGTGAACACAATTTTGCTGGATAGCAGCATCTTGGGTTTCTGTATTTACAGAAATATTAACTTTAGTACAAACAGACAGTATATTTATTCCTCATTTTGGAAAGCACATCTTCCAAACACCTGGGGGGGTTTTGTGCCCTTTAATGGTCTTATTTGATATGAAGGTAGACTCGAGCATAGTGTCACCCACGTGTGAGTCTCATACTTCATGTATCTCTGAAAACTTGTGTCAATAAATTCTGCTCGGAACGTATTTCTCACAGACTGAAGTATTTTCACATGCTTTTTTATATCATCGCTTTATTTTAAAACTATTTTAAAATAAATATATTTTCTCACAGTGAAGACTGAATTTACACTATGTAAATGTGATGCCTTCAGATTAAGCTTTTCTGTCAAAGGAATATTTCAAAACCTGCTCTTCCTCTTACCCTGGAAGGGAAGAGCTGTTGGGAGTATGAGGATAGATAGGATCTGCTTCAAGTTTTTACATGCTTTCTTTTTACTTTATAAAAGACTCACCCAAACAATGAAACTGTCTGTGCAGGAAATACTTTCGAAAAACATGCAAACAACCTGAAAAAAGAGAGATTCTCTAGGAAAAAAAAAAAAAAAAAAAAAAGATTTTCTAAAACTCTTCTTTATATATTTCTATTGTAACTCTACCACCATTGAAAAGGTGAGACAGAATATGACTTCCAAAGCTGATGATGTTTTTAAGAAATATATTGAGAACTTTGCGAGGAAAAAGATGAGTAAGTGTGATTTTGATTATTCACTTTACTCTGAAGTAATAGCGTTGAGGAAGAGTCTAAGGAAAATTGCCTTTTGCAGTCTCTCACATTATACTCCATTGAATTGCCAGTTGTTCTATCCAAATGGAGATGGACAGTATTTGACATGGGTTTCTCTTCTGCTCTCTCTTAGACCCCGCTGATAATATATCTCTTTCACTTCCTGATTGAGTATGCTGAATTGGTCTTCATGGTGAGTGCTTCTGGAAAGTTCCTCTTGAAAGGTCTCATTCTGTGAAGTGCTGAGTACGACTTTCCTTTTGCTTATCAGTCAGGGACCTTCAGTTGTCTCCCTGGAGTTCAAATTCGTGCTGACCTCACACTTTCATTATAAAGGCAGCATTGTGTATACAAACCCGAGTTCACGCTTTTCCCTTGCTTTACAATTATTTATTTATTTATTTATTTATTTACTTATTTTTGTGAGTACTTTTGTTAGGTAAGTATCCTCTTGGAGGGACGGGAAGTTGACCTTTGATTTCCAATTTCAAAGGTCACCTCTTGCAGGTCAGAACATTTTGCCAGCCCCCCTTGCCCAGTCCCTACGCTGCCATGTTTCTCATTAAAACCCACTCCCAAATTCCAGGCCTGCAAGGAGAATGCAAATGGGTTAGTAATCCAGATGTCTCATTGTTGTAAACTATTCTGTGAGTTCTGCATAATCCAGGACAGCAATCACATAGCTGGCTGTGCATGCCACCTGGTAGAGCCTCTCTCCCCAGCTCCCTGCTGGGCAGCCTCTAGTAGAGCTAATCGTGCACTGATTATTTCAATGGCTGTACTGCTGCCTGCTGAGTTTGGGACAGCTCAAGCCACTGTCATGCTGGACAGCTGGATTTAGCCCCCTGGCACTGCCCCAGTGCTGCCCATGCTCTGATTAGACCAGTGATTCTCTGTTATCCTTACATACTTCTTCCCGTGAACATTTTCTTTGCCCCATTCTCTTGTTCTGTAAATATTAGTATCTGATACGTCTCATGGCTACAGAGGTTAGCAGTGGTGTGTGAACACTGTACAAATCAGCAAGCTAGTTAGTGTTATTAAAGCTTGTTTTTACATGATCTGAGTCAGATTAGAGTTTGCTCAGGATTGCAATACTGACCAATATCTGTTTCCAATTCATTTATTTTACTTACAGTTTGTCTACACCTTGCTTTTTTAGATAACTGATGTACTAACAGCTGTTGCCCTTTACTTGGCCATCCAGGACTACAACAAAGTTGTGGTAAGCTGACTTGCCAGTGTTGCTGACCCTCTTCTCCCAACGAGTATACATATTTTATACCAAAGAAAACATACCAGAAGATGCAGTGTCAACCAGTCCTTGTTGCTTAGCAGATTTACCTGCTTAGCAGTAAATCTGCACATACCTGGATGATCACAAAACAAAAATGGGGACTGAATGTTGTAAACCAGCTGAGGTACTTAAAGTTCTGTTGTGTCCATATTACAGAGTGAAGCAAATTAGTGCCCATAGCTATTGCACTGCACTCGAATGATGATTGCAGCAGTGTTTATTCTTTGATCTGGAAGGAATTTAAAGAATTTGAGAAATTCCCAAGAATACAATATCCAATACAATGCAGACAGCTCAAGGGACACAATAAGCAAGAGGGGTGTGAAACTTTAGAAAATGTATTGAAAACCCACCTTCAGTTGTTGCAGCAGTTTGAAGTATGCAGAATTACTCAACTATGGGTTTGGGAAGACTTGAGTGATCACTTTTCTAACTTCTGCTACAATCTTTTGTATATTTTGTAGCTAGGAAATGGAATGTTTTATCCTGAACCTGGCTTCAGGATGAAACATTGTTTATGTTTGCACCCAGCGTGTGTTAATAGAGATTCTGAAAATGTGTAAAGGAAGGAACAAACCTTCCAAGGATGCTGAGGAGATGTAAATCATTCTGCTGAGCAAGATGAAAGTCCTACACCAAATATAACTTGTTCCTTTCAAATTATAAACATATTTTTGGGAGTGAGTGATTCCTCCCAGTTTTCTCTCTTAAGTAGCTCGAAGTACATTTTGTGTAAGCAGTGCTGTGCTCTCTGCATTCCTAGACGTGTGGTGATACAGTACTAATATGAACAGGGATACTGCATTTTCTACATGTGTGGTCTCCCATCTACCTGGGCACTTGTCCTTTGTCCACTGAGGCTGAAGAAATAACACGTGATAGAACTGTTGATATGTAAAAAAATCCTGTGTGAGAGTTATTTTGCTTGTTGAGAATTTATTGCCAGCATCTCTTTCCTTTTGTCTTGCCATGACATAGTTCAGTAAGTTCATAATACAGATTTCTCCCTTGTCTCTGTAGGGAACATCATAAAACATGATATATTAAAGAGAGAGATTTGGGATCTCTAAAGGAAGTTTGACATAGAGGTATCCATCTTCAAAATAACGAGGACAGTGTAGTTCTGTGACTTCATTTCTTTGGGCCTCGTGTTGAGCAGTGAATTTACGAAGTCAACTTGTGTATGTTCTACAGTAATGAATATCCTAAGTGGTAAGAAACAGTGACTTTCCTCATCTAACAGTCTTTGGTCATTCTGCCTTGTACAGTTCAAAAAGCAAAAGCTCCTAATAGAGCTGGATAAATATGCACCAGATGTGGCTGAACTCATCCGGACACCCATGGAAATGCACTACATCCCCCTCAAGGTAGCACTATTGTGAGTATTGCTTCTTCCAGGTTGTAATAGGCTGCTTTGATTCTTCTGCTCTCCTTGGGCTTTGTCTGATTTGGGGTTTCAACATTTGCTGAAGATTTTACTTTTTTCATAAGTTCTAAGTTTCCTATTATGCATAAAAATCTCCCCATCCCTGAATAATTGGTTTCAAAGTGAAAAGCATAGGCTTTCCTAAATGCATGCTGCTGACAAGAAAATTTACTCACGCCTCCTAAGAAAGGCTCAACATGATGAGATCAATAATTTGGTAGCAAGAATGTTGTGTCTCTGTAGATCACAATTTATTTTGCTGGAATGCTACTGTCATCAGAGTTGATTTAATGCCTTCGAAATATCTAGTGTGTCTTTTCAGTCAGGATAGTTTTGGAGCAGTCAGACAAAATGTTTTCTAGGTATCACAAGTTGAACATCCCAGAACTGAGTATAATAATGCAAAGATATTCCAGGTTGACTGTTTAATAATGTCATGTCTTGGTGTTCCTCTGTATATTAATCACTTTTTAATTTCAGAAAGCATCAATTAAATTAAAATAAATAATATGCATATGAAATATTGCAAGAAAGAATTATTTTACCTCTAAATTATTCTGTGTCAGAAAGATTAAAATGTGGCTGCATTCTGGAAGGTAAAGATGTTTAGCGTTTGCTGCCTTTCCATAATTCTAATTAAAATGGGATGGATTTTCTTATTTGTCTGGTTTTATGCTCAGATCACGTCATTATGAACCTAAGTGATTGCTCTGACATAGTA
The DNA here is from genome assembly GCF_965140915.1 of Aythya marila. Taxonomy (NCBI): domain Eukaryota; kingdom Metazoa; phylum Chordata; class Aves; order Anseriformes; family Anatidae; genus Aythya; species Aythya marila. Next base: position 9,108,628 of record NC_139057.1, read on the forward strand.
GGAGTGCAAAGATGCAATTGGGTTGAGGGAAACACTCTGGTAATGTACCAGAAGGATACGTTCCCATCTTGCTATCTTCTTATTTCTGTTAATTCCTCAGAGCCAGTAAACGTGAGAAACAGAAAGCTTACTTCAGACCCAGTATTCTAGGTTTGACTGAATAAATGCACAATGTCTCTGAAAAGCAAGGAACGTTTTTGGTAGTCATTTTCTAAGACAGAATTTGCATTTTGGGCATTGTCCCATCTCCTTTTTTCCAGTGTGCTCTCTCTATTCATCTGAGTTAATCTGATGATGAGAGAAACCCATAAAACGTAAACAAACAAAAACAAATTGCAAATAGCATCTGGTTTTCCTTTCAATATATTCTTAATTAGGTTACCTCTTTTGAGTTGTCTGAATGTAACTTGAGCTTTGCTCTTTTTCAGCTATCTGTTAAACCCCTACACTGTGATGTCTTGTGTGGCAAAGTCCACCTGTGCCATCAACAACACTGTCATTGCATTCTTCATTTTAGCCACAATAAAAGGTAACGCAATGAAGAAAAAGTATTTATTTATGTCTTTCTATAAAGATTAGAAAAGTAATGGAAATCAAATCTGCGTAGAACTTTACAAATCTGATTGCTACAAATATATGAGTGGGACACATCAGCCCTCGAATGGAGCAGTAACTTAGTTCTACTTCAAATCACAACAGCCCAAGAGACTTTATAGTCAAGTCAAAACTTAATTTCATCTCAGTGTACCTAGGTGATTCCCTTCTGAATATTGACTCCATTTCCCAGATGACTTCAAATAGTTTTCTGTTTGTGAAGAAGTCTGTCTTTGCATAGAAGTCTGCTCTTCCTTTTGTACATGAATACCCATTTAAAATATTTGCCTTGAGCTTTTATTCAAAAGCAAGCAGTTACCTGCAAGTATTTGACTTTTACTTAAAGTTGTAACCTGGGTTTGAAATTAGCTAATTGAGTTTTGGCTAGGCAGAAACAGTAACCAAAGGCCTATATTAGCCCAATTGAATAGACTGTGACAGAATGGCTTTCATTAATTCTGTACATTCAGCCAGGTTTCTGTTCCTCTTATGAACCCCTGTGCTAAAGTCTTTTTGCATTTGTGCTAGTCACATAAGCTTTAGGAGTTCTCTGCTGGATTATATGAAATGTCAGTCTGATCTGCTGTCTGGTCTCCAGCAGTGCCCAGAACCAGACATCACAAAGTAAGCTGGTATAGGTTATTGTTACTAGTATTTCCAAAAGAAAATTTTCCTTCAATTATTAAGTAGGGGGTTCCATTTAAAAGCATTTGTGAAAGCAGATGTGCAGGATCCGCTTATTTAAACTGAATTTTGCTGCTCATTGGTAGTTTAAGGCAAATAGTTTTGTCATATACAAAATTGTAGTTGCTGTTCCCTGTGTTTTCTCCTTCACTGGGAGAGTGGCAGCCTCTAGTGTTTAAAGTCAGCAAAGAGAGAATGTCAGATTATGATTTCTGGGTACCGATTGTTTAGATGTATACAGAATTTAACACAATAAAATATAGAATAGGGTGGTTTGTGTCTAGGAAAGTGTAATTGTAGAATGGAGAAGACTCATTGCTAGGAAACTCTATACTTTACACAGATGGAAGCAGAGAGAAGCTTACTGTTTGATGTCAGTCAGTGGACACAGGCTGACAACAGACAGGCTAGCCCAAGGCGTAATTGTCAAGTCAATGCACCCAGTTTTGGTATCTGTAAAATAGGGATAATGCTCCTTCCTGTGGCTACAGATTTTCACTTGCTGTCTTTCACAGAGCTTTGCTGAGGACCCTCACTCATTCTGCTGACCAGGGCATCCAGCATGCTCAGTGGGACACAGCTATTATAGCAGCCAGCTAATAGCAGACAGCTATTTCATGCAGATATGAATTAAGTGAATGCATTCCCACATACAAAGAGCAGCCAACGTGGTCTATATGTAGACTGAATTACACAAATCACTTTCTGTATGTGAATTATAGGAAATAGAAACCAGTCAGTGGTTCTTTCTCATACAAGTCATTGTCCTTTCAAAATGTAGTTAAGAAAAGGCTACTCTCACAGACACATTCTGCTACTCTTTATGTCATGTTCTGATATTTGTAAACCTATCACAGAGGATTGTGCATTTCTTCCTTTTTAGACTTCCTGTCTGTAAGGTTGTATAAAATATTACTTACAAATGAACTTATTTTTTCTCCTTGCAGGTAGTGCCTTCCTCAGCGCTGTATTTCTGGCGTTAGCAACATACCAGTCACTCTACCCTATCACGTTGTTTGCTCCAGCTCTACTTTACCTTCTACAGGTAAATGATTTCTAAGCATTAATATCTGTTGTCTTACCGTAGCTGTGCAGGAACAGTTCTTAGCTGTTGAGAGTGAAGTCAGGGGTAGGCCCTGAGTTGCAGAAAGAGTGACTCTCTCCTCAAGCCGTGGAGAGTTTACAGCCTTAATGGGGTAGCCTTTGCATAGAGAAGGTGGAGCAGAAAGTCATCTACAAAACTGGTTGGTGTTTAGCTTGCCTGAAATATATTCTAATCTTTGTGTCATGTGAATTGCAACAGGGATTTTAGACCTGGAGAGTTTCCTTTGCACTGACATGGGTCACTGAGCTGTGTTAAAATGAAGAGCTGTATGTTTGAATAACCAAACTCGGAAAATTTAAGTGTAATGGTAAAAGTCATGTGCTTGTGAAAGCAGCTGGTTTCACTTGTCCTATTTCCCTCCCTGTTAACAGGACTGTGGTTGAATTCCCACAGGGCTGACTTTGATCACTCATGGGTGCACAACACCTCAACAGACAGGCACTGCTCCAGGCAAAACCACCCCATCAGTAGGCTGGTAGGCACATCTGCAGGCACGGGTAGAGTTTAAAGCCGAGGCAGCCCTTTGCTAGTCTGCAGATTCATCAGTTTGCCTGCATGCTTCGCCAGTCTCTGAACTTTTGTAAAGTTCAGTAAAATGACATAAAGAAGAATTACAATGTGCTGAAGGAAAAACTGATTATTTGCTATTCTTATCCTGATGTAGGAGCAAGGAGAGGCTGTAACCACTAGCAGATGACTCTTATCCTATATTCACAGATCAGTTGGCGATTACTTTTATGACAACCAACTTCTTGTGATCAACCAACCAAAAAATCATTTTTATGATTTTTGTCATTCTTGAAGTCATGCTGTTAAGCCAGTACCAGTCTTGGTTGCTTCTATCCTGTTTTCCTCATGTTTTTTATAGTTAATCTTAACTACAGGTTCATCACAGGCTATTCTCAAATCCCTGAGATTCAACAGGAACAGAGGCAATTCTTGTCCATTCTCTTCCCCCAACTATGTCTTACTTTTTTAAGGATTTTGATTTTTCTTACTCTTTGCGAGACAAGAACTTCTGTTGACTCAATATTGCTTTTCCAGTTAATGTTTAGGAACATCTATTTTTTGTTTTATATGTTGTTACCATTTCAGCTAACTTTAGTCTGAGCTGGTTTTTATTCATGGCAGTAGAAAAGTAAAAGTGTTGTGTTTGCAAACAGCAACAAGTGCTTTGATATATGAAAGCATGATTTATGACTGACTTGAAAGGGGAATAGGCTAGTGTGTCTTCTTTTACCTGGATTTGTAAATGAAGTTTCGTGTTTTCTTGTTACAGAATTAAATAGCTTATCTCCAGTAGTTTCCAATCTGTCCTGCCAAAAATCCTTGCATGCTTTACAGAGAGCCCATGCCAGTTAGAGTTGGCTCTCTGTACATCTCTTGCCAGTACAAACCCTACCAGCAAGTGGAAAAGCTGACTTGGAGCTGCAGAACTGTGAGCAGTTCCCAAGGTGTTTGCCCCTGTGTATATACTTGTCTTTATAAATGCAGTCAGGGAATCTTAGATCTCTTGTAGTGAGATACCAGTATGTCTTGTTATGTGATAAGGGCTTGCTGTTGACCTGTCAAGGTTATGTGGCAGCAACAGGACTGCAGCAGTTGTCTTTGTCTAAAGAGGCAACCATTGAAGTGGCTCTGTTGTGCTTAGAAACCCTCCTTGTTCCCTGAGTTTAGCAGAATATGAGTTCCAGTCCATATGGCAGGGAGCTGACCTCACGGGGCAGTTGGTCACAAAGCGTGCATCTCAGTCACATCAGGCAATGAGGGTTTGTGGAGGAGAAGGCAAGCAGCAGAACAATACTGCAAACACATAAACTAAATCGTAGATGTGAGGAAGTGTGTGCGAATCTCACGTTGAACACCTGAGACTTGACTCATTTGTAGCATTACAAGCAGAAATGGCCAGCTTAGCATGTCGATTTTCAAGCACAGAAAAATATGGACAACATGTCTGGCTTAAATGGAGAGAGTGAAGAACATCAAGCAGATTGTGCTTGAAAGTTGCTCTTCCCAGTGCAGCAGTTCCCAGTATTTGATGCTTTCTTTCAACAATTTGAGAGGATGTTCTCAACAATTGGACTTTCTTGTGGCTTTCCAACTGATGAGGGCTATCTGCCTGCTTGTGTTTTGTTTTCAGCGTCAGTTCATACCGATAAAGCCAAAAAGTAAAAGCTTCTGGCTCTACACCATGCAGTATGCAGCCTTGTACCTGTGCAGCCTGGTAGTAATCATCTGCCTCTCCTTCTTCCTCCTCAACTCCTGGGATTTTATCCCATCTGTTTACGGGTTTATGTAAGTATAAGAATTCTTACTATTTTTGTGTTGATTCATACATATCACACGTGTGTCCTACTCCCTGCCCTAAGGAGTATGTGATCTGTGATTTTACTGGCAACACAAGAAAAGAAAAAGTGTGTGTGGAGGAGCCGTGCCATTAGCCAGATGCTGTTAATAAGTAGCAGCAAGAATTAGATAAGACAGGAAATGTTTTCCACCAAGTACATTAGAAATGGATTTGTTTATTGAGCCACTGTTGTTGTAGTATTTTTCTCTGAAGACGTCTGCTCAGGAGTGGTGTAAATCCTGCTGGGGTCATAAAAGGATGTTGTTGCTAGGTTGTCACATCTTTGGTTTCTCTTCCACAGATTTAAAATATAGGTCCTCCTTTCAATACCACATAATGATCAATTAATAAAACAGAAGCAGGGCAGTGAAAAACAGCCACTTAAAATTGTCTTTTCTTTTCAAATTTCAGCCTTTCTGTTCCAGATCTGACACCCAATATTGGCCTTTTCTGGTACTTCTTTGCAGAGATGTTTGAGCACTTTAGTCTTTTCTTTGTATGCGTATTTCAGATCAATGTGTTCTTCTACACCATTCCCTTGGCAGTAAAGTTAAAGTAAGTATGTTTATTTGCTAGTTTGTTTGTTTGTTTGTTTTTACTCCTGTAGTTGTCCAGTGGAAGTTTATAAGACTGGCATCAGATGTCTGAATCTATGAACCTGAAAAACTGTTTTTAATAGAGCCTATCCTCATTTCCCAAAGTCTCAATCTTTTCCTCATAAATAGAGTAAAATATTATGTTTGTGCTGGAATTTAAAGGGAAAATGCCTGTTATGAAGCCATGTACCAACAGGAGTGGTGGTGCTCATTAAACCCCGTCAAGAATACTGCCTCTTGTTTTCAGCTCCTCGGTACAAGAAAGATGCTGATAAGCTTGAGCAAGTCCAGTGCAGAACCTAAAAGATGGTCAGTGGTTTGAAGGCTGGCGAGCAGCTGAGGGAACAGGGCTTCTTTAGCCTGCCGAAGAAAAGTCTTAGGGGATACCTGATAGCATTTCAACACCTAAGAGGAGGCTACTGAGAAGATAGAGCCTTTTGCTGAGATCGCTGAGGTGAGAAGGAAGTGATCATAAATTGAAAGAGGGGAAATTCCAACTGGATATAAAGAAAACAGTCATCACTTCGAGGACAGTCACAGACTGGAGCAGAGATCTATGGCTTGTTCTTGGAGGTTTTCTAGATCTGACTGGACAAAGCCCTAAGCAGTCTTGTCTGAAGTCAGTGTTGACCCTGCTTTGAGGAAAAGATTGGACTAACACCACACTAAGTCCCCTTTCTCACATGGGCTGTGACTGAGAAACCTGCTGCTGCTATACACTTGTACACTCTTGAGAAGGCCTCTTTGCCATCTTACCAACCTGCACTCAGATTTGGAGATGGAAAGATGATTTTTCTGAAAAGTATTTCCTAAGCCATGGTCAGGTTTCTGTGGAGACAGCAGTCACTTGTGCCCCTGCTGGAAACCCATTGTGCTCTGTATGTTTTTGAAAAACTAAAAGTAGCCTGGGGTCAGAGGTAGTAACCATCACTTACGTGACTCCTCCTTGTGATTTCAACATAAGAAAATGCCTCCATATCTCCTGGAGGCGTATCAATTAAGATGTTCAGAGGACTATACGGGATTTGGGAGCCTGCATTTCCTAACAAGTTTCTGCAGTGGAGATATTTTTCAGGATATTTTCCTTCATCTTATTTCCCTTCCTGCTGCTGTCCCAAAGAGCTGCAGTGGCATTATTGTTACTGAAAGCTGAGATGAAATGTAGTGGGCCCTGTTTTTGGAGGTTATTCTCGCCTTAGGTACAAGTCAGTCCAGTTTCACTTTTAATTTTTAAATGTGATTTAGCACCATGGATAGAGGATAAAATCCATCTCCCCTTATATTCAAAATATGAAAATTTGCTTCATACCTGTACTTAAAAGTTGAATCTAAAGGTCAGTCTGCCCAGAATATTATGTTCTCCATCACTTTTCATTTTCATTCCTCTGCGCTACTGCAAAGCTGGTTCACTCATTCTAAAAACAAAGCTGCTTTTTAGACCCTACAATAGCAATCCCAAGCATCACCACCTCAGCTCTTTATAAAGTGCACATCTAGAAGATGCTTCCTGTGTTTTCAGTCCCTTTCTTGCATGCAACACACAGAAAACTACATGCACTATATACCTGAACCTGGGAAGGATATTTGAACTGACAGTCCTCTGACAATGAGGCACCTTATCACTTTGATGTTGAGAAACTATTTGAGCAACTTGATTTGTTGCTTGCCACAGTGTAGTTAACTCAGCTGGAATCGTCTCATTCATTTTTCATAGAAACTGATTAAAAAGAAATACCAGACCCCTGCAGTGATCTGTGCAGATCTGGGAGTTGGACTCTGCTATGAAACAGGCATGTTACATGCGTCAAAAGAGAGAGCAGAGGTTTAGGCATAAAGGTCCCTGCTCCCTGCTTGCAGAAGCCAGTATAGTCTAAAAGCAAGAACTCACATCTGGAACTTCAAGTTCTTTATTGCCAGAAAAAAATGAAAACTTGGGGACAATCCTAGCAGCTCAGTCTGTCCCATCAGGGGCTCATTTGGAGAGAATGGAGTACCAGAGCCTTTTAAAGCCTGTCCCACAGTATGTTTGTGCCATTGCTGATCTTTATTTCCAGTTTGCAGAGACCCGACTGTGTCCTCTTACCCTTTGTGTCTTTTCCCTTTTAGGGAACACCCTGTGTTCTTCATGTTTGTCCAGCTCGCAATCATTTCTATCTTCAAGTCCTATCCCACAGTGGGAGATGTTGCACTGTATATGGCCTTCCTTCCAGTCTGGAGCCACCTTTACAGATGTAAGTTCTTTGTGTTTGATTGTTTCTTCTCTGGAATGAGAAAGTGTCTGCCCAATAATTTGTCTCCACTAAGCCAAACCACGCCTGTAGTCCTGCAGGCTCTTGTGGATTCCTTGGGCTATCCGGAAAAAAGCTTGATTTCTGGTGATACGATACAGTCTGTAACATATGTTCAGGACTAGGGTTGTAAGAGGTCGAGGAGAGAATTTTCACTTGTACATTATCTTCCCCTTCCAAGTTATTCTGAAGATTTATTTTTTTTTTTTTGTAAAAACCTTTTATAGCCCTGCACAAAAGATGTTCCTTATGTAAGCTACATCCATCCTTTCAGTGTTTCACTCCCATGTAAGGGTGTGTAGAGTGCTGCTACTGCAGTTGATGAGTCCCCTAGCCTTAAAATCCCACACTTTGCAGCAGTTCTTTGTTTTGCATCTGCTCGTTTGCTTAGAGTAAAAGTAACTAAATTACTCCAAGTGTTTGTCCAGTTTTTCTCAAATGCTTCATAAAGAACCTGTATAGTTCTTTAAATCACCAGAGAACTACCTGATGATTTTCAAACTCTGACTGTAGAACTTGTTACACTGAGGAGATTTTGCAAGTCTGCCAGTGTAGTGCTCCTGGAAGTGCTGTTTTTTGTTGCATTTCTTGCCAAAGTCAGCTTAAACAAGCTGCTTTGAGCAATCCTGCCGTATTGTCCTTGGCTTTGACTGCAGTCTTCTCTACCAAGGGTCAAGTTTGTGCAGGGCAGCCAGTCTACCTGTGTCAGGAGACAACTGGGAGTCAAGATGCCAGAGTAGTTTGCATATGTTTGGCTTTAGGCTGGTCCTCTGCAGCATCAGTAGTGGGGAGTAAGTGGGGCATTGTCTGCTGTGGAGGCCATCCGCTCCATTTGTTTCAGACTAAGGAAAGCTAAGGCCAAAGCAGCTGTGATGAAATAGAGCAGGAAGCTCCAGGCTGGCCCTGAGGATGTCACAGCCATAGCAGGTGACATATTTTTGAGAAATCCTAATTCAATTTAGGTGAGATGTATGTTCCAAACTTAGAGAGGAAGGTGAGTATGAGCGTGAGAGGGACAATCCCATAGTGAGTGAGCTATTAAACGAAAAGCTTAAAATGATGGATGTGAACAGTTTTGGATGTGATAATAGTCATAAAACGTCAGATAGTTCCCTTCAGCAGCAGAATGATCAGAAGTCTTTTTTGGTTAATTTCAGGGATGTTGAGCTATAGCCAAGCACAGCTGCACAAGTGCCAGGATAAACTATCCTACTACTGCCAAAGAACAGAAAACAAAACCTCTTCTGGCCTAGTAGTTCCTAGCTCTTTTAGACAAAGTTGTATTTGTTTTTTGTCCATCTGGCACATACTCATGCAGACTAAAGGATTCTTGTATCTCCCAAGGGCATATGTTTGTCATCACATTTGGCCTATAAGAATGTCCTCTGTTCTTTCATTTACTTACCATCTTCTTAGAAAGTATGACTTTTCCTTGTGGTCCACAGATTAGCTTTTTCTATAAGTAGTCAGCTTGACGAAGCTAGGGAATGGCATGCTCTGCTCTCTGAATCTTGATGCTGGTGCAAAGGCCCTTCTCAAAACTGCTAGCTGCTGTAGTGTAGACACCAAAACACAAACAAACAAACAAACAAACAAAAACAAAAACAAAAACAAACCAAACAAGGTCTTCAGAGGAAGAGTTTCTCTTTGGAAGCACAGGACGTAGAAGAAAAGAGCTACAAATGAAGGATTCACGCACAAGCTAAGGCAGAAATGTATTTTCTCCTTGAAACAAACAGTGAATGTCTTATAAAAGGTACCCAGGGGATTATCAAAACAAATTGCAAAAGCTTGATTGTTGCAGAGAAGTATGCTTTGGCAAGTGCCTGTCTGCCACTGCACATACCTGAAATACCATTGCTGGTTGCATGAGCATGGCTGTTCGATAAAGCTTCATTTTAATAACTTTTTATTTCTTTTGCAGTCCTCCGGAACATCTTCATCCTGTCATGTGTGCTCATTGTCTGCTCCCTCCTGTTCCCTGTTCTGTGGCATCTATGGATTTATGCAGGAAGTGCTAACTCCAATTTTTATTATGCCATCACGTTGACTTTCAACATAGGGCAGGTTAGTAGAGCAAGGCAAACCAGGCTGCACTTTGAGGATTGCACTGGATCGGGTGTCCTGCCAGCAACAGTGAATTCTGCAGGATGTGTCTGGCCCATACAGTCCAGCATAGCAGTTTCCTGCCTCTCCTGCTCCAGCTGAAACCTGCCTAGTCCTCACCTTCGGGCACACTAATGGGGAAAGAGTTCTTGTAGTGTTTAAACTATAGCTTAACAACCCAACTCACTCTGCATCTTACACAGTCTGCTGCTTGGTAGCAGAGGAAAAGCATCTCAGTATGACAGGGTAAATAGCACATGAATCGAGAAGAGAGGGAATGGAAAAGACCATGGGGCAGCGGCAGTGGGTCCATGCAACAGGCAAATGAGAACTGCCTAAATGCTGGGCCATGGCACCAATTTTTCTAAGCATGACACCTCACTGAAATGTAGGGCTGTGGGCATGCGTTTGGTCTCACTCATGCCAGGACTTGCTCTCCCTCCTTCTTTCCAGGCTGTGCCCTTCTAGATTCACGACTTTTACTGCCCTCAGAGAAAACAGAGCTTAGCAACCTTGGAGGATGAGATCCAATGTACACAGTTGCTACAACCCTTCCTAAGGCTTTCCTTCCTCTTTTCTGCAAGTTGTTATGGTCTGTAGATAATCCCCAGGTCCTGGGACATTTTCACATGTGGATGAGGAAATAAGGAGAACGTTCACTTGATGTTAAAGTTGCTTTGATTATCAGTGCACCTCAGCCATTTACATTGACATTGCATCTCCTAAAGCTAGAGGAGCAGTTTTGCCAGAGTCTGAAAAATCACTTGCTTGTATGTTCCCCAGCTCCTTGATAAATGGGGCAAGCACCCTCTGTGATATAAAACCCTCTGTTCTGTAAAAGCAGAAAGGGACCCCATGCAATGAGTAGAGTTAGCATATAGATGCATATAAGCCTTAAGAAAGGCTTATAGGGAATTGTGGTTTGTTAGCTGTCTAACTATACACCTCGCCATGGAATGAAAGGAACAGTAAAATTTAAATGACAGATAGCATTTGATCTAAGAGGATTTTATTTCCTACCTGAGAAAATCACGGCAGGTCCTGTGATGTATTATGCTCTGTGCCAATGCAGACAGAGCAAAACTCTCCTTTCTGATTTCTTTCTGAGAACGAACTAGCCCGCACCCCTGCCATCCCCAGTTATTTCTTTTCCCGTTAAGATATCTGCAGAGTCATTTAATTAAAAATAAAATCAACCGTATTGATGTAGCATGCCAAGTAGTCAGCCATAGTGTAATGCAAAACAAACAGATAAAATAAGCACTGCTGCTCTACCCCTTCCCTGGGCACCTCTACCCCTCTCTGTCTGTTTTCCTTCCAACTTTCTCCTCTGATCCCAGCAGCCCGCAGCCCTCTCCCTCAGATTTCACCCAGTCCTACATATCCTCTCTTCCTGCTGCTGAGCTGCCTTAGTAGCAGCTGTATTTAACAGTAACCCAAGCAGGCTCTGGCTGACAGACTAGCTCTGTGTCTTCCTTTGTCCCATTAGCAATGCAGCACACTTCAGGTGAGGTGCTCCCAGGCATGAATTCCCCAGGTTCGTTGTGCCAAAGCGATGTGCTAATGGCATCTGGTTATTAAGGACAGCACCCGCTGGTTTGCTTTGGGACTGTAACTGCTAGTTTGGTTTGGCACTGATGCTGTTTCCAGTGGGAAGGGAGGGTTGCACCACAAGAGACTGGATGGCAAATGGCATTAGTGAGACAGCAGGGCACTCGCTGCTGTTGTGCTTACTGCAAAAGCAGTTTGCCCAAAGTGCTTTAGAAAAAACATCCTTTGTTTGACCACTCCAGCGCAGCTGGCCCTGAGACCCACTCTTACGTTCTCACCTATGACTGTTTTTAGGCAAGGGAACAGTCAGCACTAGTGCCTCAACAAAACAGAAGAGTGGCCTGGGGAAGGCAGGGACCTCATGGTTTCCATGCCAGATTTCCATGTTCTGTGCAGTTCTTGAGGAAGGTGCACAATGTGGCCAGTGGCAATACCAGCCTGAAGCATGCAAGGGAAGTCCCTTGCAACGCAGGATGATGCCAGCATCAGTGTCTATGGAAGCGTGCTCTGAACTGGAAAATCTGGGGGTTAGCCAGCTCTGTTTCCCACTGAAAGGGAGCAAGCGTGCAAATACACAGGGTTGTCTGTCCCACAGAGAGGGCACTACAGCACGGTGACAGGAAAGAGATGGGAAAGTGGTGAGGGTGCTTTTATCTGGTTTTGCTCCTGGACATTGTTCTGAGAAGCCACAGCCTTGACTTTCCAGCTCTTCCCTTCACCCCTTACCCTGGTACGTATTGTTAAACTGCTGAAACTTCTGTTTGCTAAGGCTGACCTGTGAAGTTTCTGCTGCTACTTGCAAGCTTCTTACCCTTTCTGACTAGAAATGGCAATTGAAACGTACTTTGCCAGTCAGCAGCAGGGGACTTTCAGCATCTGGGTCGAGTTGCATGACAGCATTTGCATGCACAGGAGTCCTGTGGATGAGGCTTAAAGGTGGTCTGTAAAGCTGTAAACAATGTATGGACCTACCTTTGTCATACTTCTTGGCCTTTTTATGGAGCTACTGTCTCCTTAGCTGAGGTGTCTGTGGGAGCAGACTGGTAGCACAATAAATGGGTTAGTTGAAGTCTCCCGTAGTTTTGTACTGTAAGGCCATGGCCAAGGAGTATTCACAAGATCCCAGTGCCTCATCTGCAAAGCATGATGAGCAGCCAAGGAGCTTCTTAAGCCCCTTCAGGGTTTGTCACAAACACATCCCCATTTTTCTTTTGTTCTGAAGCATCACTGATGTGTCTGAACATCTCATTTCTGCAGATCCTGCTCATCTCAGATTATTTCTATGCCTTCCTCCGGCGGGAGTACTACCTCACTCACGGACTCCATTTGACAAGACAAGATGGGACAGAGGCCATGCTTGTTTTGAAGTAAGGATTGTATCCACCAGTCCTTGGGACATGGACTACTCTACGAACAGTAAAGCTTGGTGTATATGGGGTGGGTGGGGAAGGTTCCTTGGATGAGGTCTGAATTTGGGGATGATACCTACTGAAAGAAAGAGCTGAGGTTCTTCTGGGAATACCTTCCACAGCAGTGGACGCAGTGCAGGCTAAAAGCTGCAAGTAGAACCTGCAATGCCTCCACCAGAGCATCTCCCTGCTTCCCTCAGCTGTGCTTTTTGCCTCACCTCACCCTTCAACTCTGGGCAGTCCATCAGGAACTGGAAGAAGTGTTTGAGCTAAAACCAGGACTGAATCTCTGGCCCAGAAACAGTTCAGCCCATAAACGGTTTACTTCATTGTCACTGGTTCTTGGAGATATTTGCTTCTCCTGGAAATTTCCCCTTCACTGCTTTTACCAGTAACATTCCTGCTTGACACAAGACAATGTCTGTGTACTTGGTGATAAGCCCTGCCTGCAGATGCCCTTTTTTGGTTCTTCTGCTTTTGTGGGTTCTGGAAAAATCCCATGCTCAGACACAGTGGGAGCTTGTGAAACAAATGGGCAACCAAGGATGAATGACCTGTTGGAAGGAGGACAGCTGAAGCTGATGCCACAGGTAATAATCCTGGAGCTCAAACGACTACTAAGAACTGGAACCGGCAGGGGAAAGCAGCAGCAGGATACTGGGTTAACTGGTCTATCCCATTGAGGTAACACATACCTTCCTGTCAGGAGCTGCACAGAAACACTACTGTGGAGATAGACAACCGCTACTCCTTATTTCTGTATTTTAGCAAAGCTTGGCAATGCTGGGCTTGCACTACACTGTTGTGATAATTTGGGGCAGCAGCCTGGACATGGAATGGGCAAGCTGCCTGCCTGGGCTAGGGACCAGGAGGTGTCAAAATCTCCCCTTTAAGGCTGCAGACCAACCTCTGACGGAGCCTCAGACGCTACTGTTGTGGAGTTGCTGGGCTCTTGGTGTTCCACAGCAGCTTATCGGTATAGGATAGCCACTCCCCAGTGTTACCCGTTGCACACAGTGATGGTATCTTGTGGCTGTGCGTGGAGGGCCCCGTTCAAACACTGTCCCTTAGTTTCCTCACTGCTTCCCCCGATCTGCGTTCAGACCTCTTCACTTCAGAGCTTCTGCTGCTGCTCACCCCATGAATGTGACCCACCGCAAGGGAATACACTGGGCTCTACTGGTTGCATGTGGCACTGAGAATCATTACTGACGGTGTTGGAAGCCTTCTCCCTGGTGTTGGGACTGGAAGCAGCCACCGTGCCTCATTCATCCCAAGAAAAAATTTGAAGGGCTGGTGGTTTGTTGGTACAGAAACCAAACTGCAACTGGTACAGAGGAATTGTGAGAGCAACATGCCAAGGACCTTCCCAGGCAGTTTTATGAACAATTTTTTTTTTTTTTTTTTTTTACAATTAAAACTTTTGCCTTATTGCACTGCTATTAGCGCTTTTGCCAGGGGACTTTTCTGCGAGTCCAGCTCAGCCCACCCCGTCCTGCAGCCCTGGGCCGGGGGGGGGGTGTGTGCAGGCAGGGCTGCTCAGCTGCCGTGTGCGTGGCATGGCAAAGAGCACAATAAACTGTGCGAGTTTTAAATGCCTCTGGTGTGCTCTGTGCTGAGCGAGAGGAGGGTGAGGAGAATTTGTGCCCTGCCATTCAGGATGGGACCTGAGCTGTGAGCAAGAGTTAGGCTGGTGGAGTCACTCCCTGCCACCCCTCATAGTGCTGGACCCCCTGCCCTGTCGCTGTTGGGCAGAGAGAGGGGACCTGAGAGAAGGAAAGGAATGGAAACAGGTTCCCTGTTCAGCATCACAGGCCAGCCCCATCCATACCCACCTCGCCTCCCCAGGTGCCCTTACACAATGCATTTGAGGCCCTGGAGCTCTAGGGACGGGATGGTGAAGATGTGGGGGGAAAGTCTGCACAGGAAGCTGTTTAGGGCAAGGAAGTCAACGCCATGCCTCAAGACTGCCTCCACCAAGAGGGGGGTGTCAGTAACACTGCTGCCTTGGACCTCCAGAGGGCAGACTTTGAATTGTTCAGGACACTGGTAGGGAGGGTCCCTTGGGAGCCAGTCCTGAAGGGCAGAGGGGTCCAGGAAGGCTGGACCCTCCTCAAGAAGAAAGTCTGAAAGGCCCAGGAGCAGGCTGTCCCCGTGTGCCATAAGATGGGCTGGCAGGGAAGAAGACTGGAATGGCGAACAGGGAACTTCTGAGTGTCCAGGAGAAAAAGAGAGTTTATGTCTGGTGGAAGAAGGGGATGGAAACTTGGGGAGAGTACAGGGAAATTGTCAGCTGTGCAGAGAAAAAAAATCAGGAGGGACCTGGCCAGGTTGGGTCGATGGGCAGAGGCCAGTGGGATGAGGTTTAACATGGCCAAGTGCCAGGTCCTGCACTTTGGCCACAACAACCCCGTGCAATGCTACAGGCCTGGGGCAGTGGCTCAAAAGCTGTGCAGAGGAAAAGGATCTGATTGATGCTTGCCTCAACATGAGCCGGCAGCATGCCCAGGTGGCCAAGAAGGCCAACAGCATCCTGGCTTGTCTCAGGAATAGTGCAGCCAGCAGGAGCAGGGAGGTGATGGTCCCCCCCGCACTCTGCTCTGGAGAGGCTGCTGTTTGAGGAGTGTTTGTAGGCTGCTCGGCAGAGCTTGGATATAAATTTGTGGCCTTTGGCAGAAAAGAAGACTTTGAAAGTGGCATGGAAGACTGGTCCTTTAACTTTTTCTTGGAAAGAAGGAAGAATCTGCATGTGGCTGCTCCCCTCGCAGCTGACACTTGTCCAGCTCCATGGGCCCTGCACCCATGGACACGGGGCCCCTGGGGTTGTTCCTCCACATGTGCAGGACCTCCCAAAATCCTCCCAAAGCTGCTGGGGAGCGGGCAACATGCAGCAAGGCAGGAGCAGACCATTGCAGCCATCGTGCTACCATGCGCGGTGCTGCCTCGCACAGGACCCACCTTTAATTGCTGTCTGATCTCTGCATAAAAGGGAAGTGATTTTAAGGTTGAGCCCAGAGGTTCACCTGGTGCCAACTGTTTGGGAGCACAGGAGCTGGGACAGCTGCAGGAGAGGGTCACCGTGGGACCACCACCGTCCCTCCAAGTTCACAGCAACCCCTGCCCGGGGCAGGGCACACCACAACCCAAGGTTTCCCTCCTGCTGCAGGCTCAGAGCCCCAGCTCGCCCGGCTGCCTGGCCGCAGGACACGACCCAAGGCCACCCAGCCTTGAGCACGGCACCGTGCCCCGTGCCACGCTGGGGCTCGGTGTTGACAGGTAACAACTATTGCAACAGTCGTGTTGCAAAGAGCAACACACGGAGCGCGACCCGCCTGTTGATCCCAAAACATGGGCTCCCCACACCGTTGGGGATCAGCTGAGCCCACATTAGCAGCCGGGGCACAGAGGAGGTGACAGCCCCAAGCCACGGGGGGAGAAGTGGAGGCAGACACCTGGGGACGCATCTCAGTGACCCGGGCTGTGGGGCTCCACGCCCGGCCCTGCGTCACAGCGGAGCACTTGAACATTAACCCCGGGTGGCGGCGAGGTGGCCCTGGCAGCACGGCTCCCGGCACCCCAGGAGCACCCAGGATGATGAGGGGGCTCCGTGCCCGCTACCACCTCCTGGTAGGTCTGGCCCTGCCGTGCCTGGCGTGGGGCCATTTGTGGGGTTGCCCCTGGGGTGGTGATGGGGAATGGGGCACACTGGGGTTCTGCCCTTCAGCCTTGCTGTGATTTAAGCACCAGCGGGGATCCCCGGTCCCTCTGGGGCTGCCCCTGCCTTGCCCCCTCGTCCTTTGGTCCCCTGGGGTGTTTTCTGCCTGTCCCCACTGCGGGGAAGCTGGAGGAGCTGCTTGGCTCTGCCCCAATGCCCCCCTTGTCCTTGAGCAGGGGTGCGGGCTGTGCCCACAGCTACCCTGATCCCATGGCCAGCCACCTGCCCCCAGGCTCCTCACCATCCCCACGCACAGGGCTGGTCCTGCTGTGGGCAGGGGAGGTCACAACCGGGATTCACTGCTGCAAGCTCCTCTGCTGGGGCTGTTTTAGCCGAGGCTGTGGAAACCTCTCCTCGTCTCCTCTTCCTCTTTCTCCTCCTCCACATCTCCTCCCTGGGCGGCCCTGCACCCGTGAACTTCCGTGCAATGGAGGCACCGCCTGGCAGGGTGCCAGGGCCCGGCACGGCAGCGGAGAGAGCGGGCCCAGCCTGGCACCCACCCCTGGGGGGTCTGAGGGCTGCAGAGGCCTTGGGGAACCCTTCCCAGGGCAGGAGACCCCTGTGCGGGGCAGCTTTGGGGACACTGCGCCCCTAGGGCAAGGCTGCTGCTCTGGGGGAGTGGGGTGGGTGTAGGGGAGGGGTGGGAGGCATTTGACTCCTTCCATCCCCAGCCCGACCAGGACGAGGACCTGCCCGTGGGCTGCGTGGAGCCGGACAGCGAGGGGCAGCCAGGCTGGGAGGGGGCCCCAGCCACAGGCACGGCGCCAGAGGAGCCGTCTGGGCTGGTGCTGAGCACGCCGAGCCGCGTCCTGCGGGACAGGGACACCAAGGAGGTGAGGAGCTGCCAAGCCACGGTCGTGCCAGTGTGAGGTTGGATGGGTGATGCCCCCCCCCACCCCCATCCCGATGGACAGTCGTGTCCCCCTCCCCCAGGTCGAGGCCCGTTGCTCCTCCTGGAGGAGCAGGGGCCGTGAGCAGGACCTCAGGGCTGGCACTGCCAAAGAGGGACCCAAATCTGGGGAGCCCCCACATGGGTTCCCAGCACGGTGCCCCTGTTGCTAGATGCCCTGCATGGGCTCGGGTGAGGGGAAGGTGGGCACAGGTGGCAGTGCCTCGGCCAGGCTGCAGCTCCCCAAGGCCCCAGTTATCTGGGGGATGGCCCCAGAGGTGCCAGGCCCCACACCCTACCAGAGGGCAGAGCTGTGGGACACCTCGCTCCAAGCCAGCTGCCTGGTCTCCTGCTTGGATCCAGGCAGGTTCTCTGGCTTCCCACAAGGGTGCTTAGGGTGAGAACGCTTGGGGAGCCCTGGGAGGATGCTCAGCAGGACCTTTTGGGAAGATGCTTGGGGGAAGAATGCTCCAGGAGGTGTCTTGGGAGGCTGCTTGGGAACACCTCTTGGGCATAGGAATCTGGGTGAAAATGCTTCAAGGGAAGGGTGCTTGGAGGGGGGAGGATGCTGGGGTGGGATGTGCATCGTGGGAGGCTGGGGGTTGGGAGCGGCAGGGCTGCAGGGGAGGTGGGACAGCCCACCAGCCCCTCTGAGCCCACCCTACCCCAGCTGGGGCCCCACCTGCCCCCCCGGCTGCAGCAGCAGCCCTGGAGCCTGCTGTACTGCACCGCACGGGACGGCTTCAGCCTGAGGACCCTGTACCGGCGTGCCGGCCCCCTCAGCTCCCCTGCACTGCTGCTCATCCGAGACACCGATGCGCAGGTACGGCCAAAACCCATCACCCCACGGCATCCCCCACCCCACAGCAGCTTCACGCTGTGGTGTGCCAGAGAGCCCTGGCTCAGCGCACGCCTCAACCCCACGGCACGGCCCCATCTGCTCTTCTCTCCCCCTCCCAGGCCTTCGGTGCGTTCTTCGCCACCGCCATTCACATGAGCAACAAGTTTTACGGCACAGGGGAAACATTTCTCTTCTCTTTCTCCCCAGAGCTGAAGGTGGGGGCTGCAGCTGTGGGGTCAGAGGAAAGGGGGGGGGTCCTGAGGGTGGGGGTCAGCCATGCCCCATGGCCTGTCCCTGCTGGAAGAACCCTGAGGTGCTGTTGGAAGGTCCAGGGATGGGCCAGGGTAATGCAGCCACACTTGGTCCACCAGGAACAAAGCCACCAGGTCACCACAGCACAGGACACAGCCAGTGGGATGGCAACTGGGGGAGGAAGGGGGTGGTCTGTGGGTCTGAGGGGGCTGATGCCTGATGGTGCCATCAGGGGGAGGCACCAAAAGGGCTCCGATGGCTGCTGGTGGGGACAGCTGGGGGCTGGAGCCCGGCCCTGCGGCTGCAGCCATTCCTTGCAGGGCTCCAGGCTCTGAGCCCTGAAGCTGGGACTGACAGGGCCCGGCCCCGGCAGTTGGGACAGGGACAGGGTGGCCTGACCGCTGTCCCCACAGGTGTTCAGGTGGACGGGCAGGAACAACTTCTTCATGAAGGGAGACGTGGACCTGCTGATGGTCGGCGGGGGCAGGTAGGGGTCCCAGCCGCTGCGAGGCTCAGCTGGCCGGGCAGCAGGAGAGGGCCTCGGCTGAGCGCAGCCTCTGCACCTCCCAGCGGCAGGTTTGGGCTGTGGCTGGACGGGGACCTGCACCACGGGGGCAGCCACCCCTGCGAGACGTTCAACAATGAGAGCCTCTCGCCGCGGGGGGATTTCTGCGTCCAGGACCTGGAGGTGTGGGGCCTGGCCTGACCGATGGACACCGCTGCCAGGGGAAGAGCCTGAACTGATGGCTCATGGGGCCAGCCGCCTCCAGCGCCCATCGGGACAGTGCTGGGGGAAGGCCACAGCTGCCTCCTGCTCCCCAGCCCTGCAAATGTCCCCACCACACACACCTGGTGAAGGGTGAGGGGACAGAGCCCTGCAGGCCAGCCCCATAGTGCTGCTGCTACGCCAGCTCTGCCGGTAGCACCCAAGGACCTGGCCTGGCAGGGATGGGGCAGAGCCTCCCCACGAGGGCACGAGGCCGGATGAAGCAGCAAACTGAGAGCAGCGTGCTGCCTGCAGGACCAAGCAGCTGGGACAGCCTCTGCCCTGCTGGCCGCTGCCATAGGGATGGTGGCACCAGGGCTGGTGTGCGAGTGGGTGCTGATCATCAATAAATGGGAAAAGCCATGCTCCAAGCCTTGTCCCTGTCATGAACACAAGTAATAGCACCACAAAGTTGTACAAGGAAAGCGGCACAAGCAGATGTGCACGCACACATCCTGGTCGATGGCTCAGGCAGTGGGTGCAAGCCCTCCTGTTCATGAGACATTCCTCCCAGTTTGGCCCCTCACACTCCTTCCAGTCTGTCCATCTCTCTTGCACCAGAGAACCCAGAACTGGACCCAGTGCTCCACATGTGGCCTCACCAGGACCCCCAGGACATTCCCCACCCTGCTGGTTCCCCCAGCTGGGTGCCCCCAGCACATCCTGGGGCCTGTTCCTCCCCAGGGGGCACCACTTTGTCTAACTGCAGGAGATTCCTGCCAGCCCCTTTCTCCAGCTGCCCAGGATGCTCTGCACAGCACTGTGACCCTCTGGTGCCTCAGCCACTCCTCCCAGCTCCATGTCACCTGCAAACCTGCTGAAGGTGCACTCTGCCTCCTCAGCCATATCCTTCATGAGGATGTCCCTCCCACAAATCAGCATTTGTCCTTTAGAAGAACATCGGGCTGGTTTTAACCGTGCCGTTTTTAATGAAGTTCACACACTGAAATTCATTAAAAGAATATTAAAATCATTTCTTATACATTTATTTTAGTACAGAAAGGCTCAGATTAATGTGTTTGAGAAAAAGAAATGCTCTGTCTCAGAACTTAGTATCTGATAGACTTAAGTACAAGTTTTTGCTTAAACGTGAGCAAAAAGCTTTTCCCAAATATAAAGTGCACCTTTTGTAACAACATCAAAACAAACCCAAGCAGCCATAACAAAATTACATTAGTCTGAACAATACTTGATTTCATGTGGATAATGGAGACAAATGCCTTCACTCTACGATGTTATTTCTTGAAGCATAATACATTTTTTAAGAGCTTTTTGAAAGGTCAAGACACCTCCTAATAGCTACCTGGTACACTGCAGATCTTAAATACCATTAAAGATATGAACAGCAGAGGCTGTGCTGCATCACCATTAAACACGTGAGCACAGGTTCATAAGCAGCAGAGCACAGAACAGCTTCTGATTATTTCAAACCAAATCAGTAAAATAGGTGAACATTCATCTCCTTACCTCTTGCCTAATTGCTATCAGTTTCCATGATACAAAAAGACACAGGAAACAATCAGATATGAAAAGTTATACAGTTTTCTTACACAGTGGCTTAGTTTCAAAAGCTTGGCTGTTAAAATTGAATGCTGAACTTGTATTTTCTCATTTCAGATATAAAAATCCAAAGCTTGTTCCAATTTCTGAGCATTACAGAACCTTTGCTTTGGATTTTTAATGTTGAGGGTAGGCTTTTCAAACTTTTAGGTTTTATTTAATGAAAGCAGCCTTCAAATAGAACATCTTACACCTGAGTAAAAAACAAGAGGGAAAAAGTCTTTCTAGTTTGCTTTTCCAATAGGACATTTAGCAACATTCACATTAGTTTGCCCATAAGGAAAATTGTAAGAACTCTTACAGTTCTACAAGGATGAGAAATATACACAGGAACAGCAATCACAGAGCCAGGAAATACAGGGAAAGGATACAATAACTAAAGGATTCCTGAAGAGCCTGTCTATCTAGTACAGTGAAATGCAGAAACAATGTGCACTTGTGGCTCTGCTCTAGCAGAGGTGCACCGCGCGGCGGCACCCTGATGAGACTCACTAACCATGTAAGAACTGTGTGCATGACCACATACCTTGACAAACATTCAAGTAGCTCTGCTTTCCTGCAACCACTCCCATAATAGAAGTTTTGAGCAGTTTTTGCAGTTCAGTGTAGTAGTAAAAATGTAATATTCAATGTATCAAAAATACACTATAAAAACAATAAAATGCTGCATGTAAGGGCAATGCATTGTTACTTCAATAAAAGCTGCATGGTCACTTTTACAGCAAGAGGTCTGCATCTTCATCAGCTTTTTCAATACCAGGAAAGTAATCTTTGGATATTAAAAAGATTCTTCTCCCCCCCTCCTCTATTTTTTTTTTTTTCAAAATTAAGTTTAAAGAGAGCTAGAAGTTTTTCTACTAGCTCAAGTAACATCACAATTACCTTAAGAAAAGATCAGGACTAGAAGGAGCAGTAACACATTTTCAGCACTTCTTGTAATTATGATTTTTTTTTTTTTTGGAAAAAATTAATTTACTCTTGCTGCAACAGTGCCATTACATTCAAAAATAAATGAGAATTGAGTTTGCTCTGCCATAACAGATTACTTGTTAATTTTGTAGAAGTCCATTCTGAATATGCACTTAGTTTAAGTGTCTACATAAGAACATACTGTATCGTAAAATGCATTGCTGCATTGTTCTATGCATTTTTTACAGAGCAGACTGCGTTTTACAAGTTGCCACTGAGGGTCAACTATCTTCTGAAGAAAATAGTTGAATAGTGCAAAAAGGAGAAGTGTTACTTATTGAAAGAAAGCCTTTGCTTGCAACTCGGTTCTGAAGCTGTCTTGAATTCATCCCCACTTCTGTTATTCCAGCTTTGTTTCATTGGAGTTAGATGAGGGGCAATCACATCACCATCCTGTTATTAAAAGTCAGGAAACATTAATGATAACGCATTAATTTTTTCTTTCTATCCTAAACCAGGGGAAAGAGGCTCACTATCAGGCATAGGAGAAAAATTAAATGCAAGGTCCTAGAAGCACTGGAAATTAATAAGTATGGAAGACCATGCATTACAGAGATGGAAACTGCTGTAGTTAGTGGTAGGAACTGACAGGGAAAAAATCCCCCATATATTTGAGAAGCTGGCTTGTATTTTGGGCATTGGTATATGAATTGGAAATATTGTTACAAGCTTTTGTTCCAAATCCCTCCCAGTTTCTAATTTAAATCTATTGCAGTCTACCAGGTGTAGGTGCTTAGAGGTGCCCTTCACCTTCTTAAGGTATATAACAGTACAGTAACCGGTACGGTCTAGGCTGTGGTGCTCAGCCTTGTCAGACCACCTATTTAGTAATAAGGCATTACAAACATTGGAAAGAACAAGCAGAAATAGACTGGTGGGACTATCTTGGCATGTTATAGAGGCCCTGGCATGCTGCAGGACATATAAGATGGGTAACTCTGAAACAGAAAAATACAGTTGCCAGGTACAACCATACTCCATGAGCTACAAGCAGAATAAGCCTTTTACTTAATCTATTTGCAAAAAGCCTTTCAGAAATTAACTGCTCTCGTAAGACAGACTTGACTGAGAAAAACTTGATACAACCATAACTGATTGTTTACACTGACATATAATACTGGAAGTATCAGAACATCGTAGTTTTATTAGACAAAGGCCGCCACCTTCCTGCAAGGGGGATGTGATGGGGATGCTGCATCACACATCACCAGTTTACAGCCACAGATGTTACAGGTTTCCCCATAACTTTTGGCAGGAGGAATGCAAAACAAAGCATATGAACTCAGGTTCTGCTTTAGGCTTTCATTTGAATTGCTATGGCAGCTCTTGCACTGTATCCAGTGCAAAACTTCAGATGAGCTGTAACATACAGCCCTTCCTGTCTCTCAGATAGAAACTTGTATGTCTGAGAATTGACAGGAAAAGGGAGCACAGAACAGCTAAGGGTTTCCAAGCACTCAGACTACAGATTAGTTGCCCAGGGAGTAGAGGTTTGCAAATTTGTTTCCCAGGAATGTTACACTCTGACTCAGATCCAATGGACTGATCATGTATATCCTATCGGAGAGGTAAATTTAACAGCTGGTGAATGGGAAAGAGCCAAAGCAATGAGAAGAATTGATAAGACCACTCTAGATCTTTAAATCTCTCAGTGGCACTTTAAGCATTTGTATGAGGAAACCTGCATCAATACACTAGTGAGTTGCTGCATGGATGTTAACTTTTGTTATAAAAGTATGGCTTTTCAAATCACCTAAGTTAAACGAATGAAAATCCATCACTATTCCAGTGAAACCAGAGCATGTCCAGATGCAAGCCACAACAAAAACAGAAGCTAGGTTAGTGGGAAGCAGCAACGCCACAATGACAAGGCCAAAATCCCTAGAATTTTTTTATGAATGAGCAAGCTTACAGACAAAGGTAAAAAGCACTAGAACAAGAAAATAACATGCAAATTTGTTACCTGTGGTTTGGTGAAATCCCTCTTTATACACCACTGAACGAAATACTGTTTTGCAGCTGAAACAATATTTGGATCCAGATTTTTGCAATAAACCCGGATAACCTGTTCTGCAAATATCCTGGGTAAAAGCCTTGAAACCTTTGGAATAAAGAACAAATAAGCTTCATTCTTTCTTTAAATTTAGAGTCTAGGGAACTTCAATTTCTTCATCTAAATACAAATTCAAAACAATAAAAACATCTCACTATAATCCATGAGCTTTATCTAAGCAAATTATATTTCTGTAAGAACAAAAGAGTTAAACACTTCATATGTAATGGATGTCGGGACTCCAGTTGACTGTACTCATCTTGTGACATACGCCCAGTATGTCTAAGCAAAGACATGGATTCCACCACCTTTCCACAACTACTGCAAGAACTACCACGAAGGACAGCGATTGCTTCCATTGCAAGCTGTAAAGAAGATCACTTTCAGAAGGCCATTTGAGGAAGATAAAAAAACTACCTGTTCTTTACTGATCTTGACAGCCTTGGAAGGATCAGCCTTGCAATAGAAGAGAACATTATCAATGGGATTCTGATCTTTCATTCCATAATCCATACTGATAACCTTGCATGCAAAACAAATAAAATGACATTTGTTAATGCTTGTCATTGGTTTTCTTACAATAAATACAAGTACGTACATACATACTATAGTTCTGTAAATGGCAGTAATAAAAAAAAGAACAGTAATTAACAAATTATTACCTCATAAAACAGTCTGGCATTTGCATTTTTTAATCTTTTATTCCACCACCTCTCAAGTCTGCAGCTGCCAGGTGGACCTTTGCATTTGTACCAACCAGCATTCTGAAACACTGCAGTTTCAACGAGTAAAACCATGCTGCTCCCTCAACACACTGTGCCTTCCTGAGCCACACAACCTGCTCAGACAGCAACAGAGCTTACAGTTTTAAACATGAGGGTTAGCCAACATTACCTACATCTGCTTGGGACACTTTAAATTGCGTGGTCAGAAGAGAGAGAAGGGCCCACTTCCCCATGACGTCAGTTTGTGGGACAATGAAAGTAGTCAGCTACTTTAAAGCTACATAAGTTGCTGTCATTTTCCCCAACCTGAAATGAATCTTCAATGCAAGACAGCTTTAGAAGTGATTTGTGATGTGCTTTGCAAAAAGCCATTCACTAGCTCCCCTGAGAATTAACTGAGAAGAGGGTTTAAGCTATTTGACACTAGCAGACTGCTCAAACTTTGCCCTGTCACAGGCTCCCTCCTTACACTCCTGGTGGCTGGAGACTGCATTGCATGCACCTGGGAGCGACTGCCATGCCCCAGGCATGAGATGCCTGCAGGAATCGCCCTGCCTGTCTTCCTCCCACTGGAGCAAATGGTTCACTCGCCTTCATAAATAATAGCCAGTTGCTGGACTGCTGACTTTAACACCTGTACGTGATCAAGTAGTTTTTACTCTAAGGTCACTCCAAAAGCAGAGATAGTTACATCAACTATGAAGTCTTCAGCTTTTAGATCCACATTTGGAGGATTCTTTTCCGGCTTGGAATTAGCGATGTCATCTGCCAGGCCATCATATTCATCCTGGAAAAAAAAAGACAACAGCTCAGACTGTATTTTTTCATTATCAGGTCAAGACCTAAGCAACAAAGCACATAACAGAATATGGCATGAAACCAAAGCTTTAATTTCTTCATGCTTGACAAACTCTTTCTAGAGTAATCTGGTTGTCAGAAGCCTTCTATACCTTCAAAAGCCATAAGTCTACTATTATTGTTTTATTTTTTTAGAAACAAACAAAAAATCAGCTTTATTACTATTTATATCGGCAAATTACTAAGACAGAAAGAGTTTCACACCTGGCAACAGGAAGAAAGGACAGAGCCCATTCAGGATATTGAAGTTCTCATGAAAATAGGAAGTAAATACCTTCAAGCAAATCTTTTACTAACACAAACGTGTTTTTCAGTTAAGATCCTCAAAGGTGAATACTAAATATTTTTAATGTTTTGTTTTTTTTTTTTTTTAGATGTTGGAGGATCTCACCCTCTAATAAAGGTTTTATAACTGCAGTTAAAAAGAAAAGCATTGAAACATAAGTAAACAAAAGCCAAACATGATTAGTGATCAGTGATGAGTTACTAAAAAAAAAAAAAATTAAAAAAACACAGAAAATAAAACAGAAAAAAAAAAAACAAAAACAAGATCCTAGACAAGCTTTGGAGGGGAAAGCAGAAAGTGGAAATCCACAAGTTTTATCTAGTTTTGGACCTTGAAGACTACTCCCTGCTGAGAGTAAGGTTAAAGCTAAGTGTAGGAGTATGGTGTGGTAGAGAATAGATGTTCATGGAAATGTGTAAGCTCTCTTTAAAAGGCTGTGGCTGGGCAGGAGAGAGAAGTTTGCCTGTTTACCTTTGCCCAGGGCTGCTACATTCTGGGCGAGATGCAAGATTTGATGAAGGAAGATTTCCTGGGAGCACCTGAGACTGAAAGGAGAAAAGCTGAGTGCAGCACAGAGCAGCCAGGGGGCAGGTCCAGAAGGGAAGGAATTCAACAAGCAGGTTTGTCCATTGCAAAGACAGGGAGAAGAGCAGTGAATTGCACACATCGACAGGCTGAAGCACGTGTGGCTTGCTGTGACTCAAGCCAAGGAAAGGTTTAGAACGAGAGCAAGCCTAGAGGAAAGAATCACCAGGAGGTAACTGATGGGAGGCAGCTGGCAGGAGACAGAATATAAGCTTTTTTATTTCTATTCTGCATCATTTATAGATTTTTTTTTTTTTTTTTTTTTTTTTACATTGCCTATTCCAGTTCATACTAACTGGAAACTGAGCACTCTAGCTACTTGAGATTTTTCCCTTGCTGTGTCCAGCAGGTCATGAAACACAACACTGTTGTCTCTTAAGCAGTAGAATAGACAGCTCCATCTTGTCTGATCACTGCCCATTTTCAGTGCATCAGGGGAAGAAGAGCCTCTAACACTCCTGCAAGGGAAAATCCTCCTCTGCCAAGCCCCCAGCTGATCACCAGAAACTGCAAAATGCTGGCTAGATGTAATTATAAGACCACTAGCAATACCGTCTGCCTTCAGAACAACACACACACACACAAGATTCAACGTCTCAGGCTGGGTTTTCCAAGCAAAAGTTTTTCTTTCCACTAACCAAGCTTCTACAAGGTGCTGTTTGAAGGTAGAGCTCATGCAATTTATACTCCTGCTCATCTCCTTTTTGTTAGGCTATCCTAGACTTCAGAAATTTTACAATCAATATGCAACAACTTCGCACCATGCTGATGTGTGTCTTAGAATGTTTTCCTTCCTCTTCAGTATTTACCCTCACCTTTTTTTTCCCGTATACAGAATCTCTTAACACTACATCTCTTAAACAAAGAACAGAACCCAAGCCTCTCAAGTGATAAGATGAACAAAGCAATAAGGTATTTCCTAGTCTCTCCATAGCCTTGTTCTTTAGAAAAGCTGAGTCATTTTTATTAAAGCTTTCTAGATATTGTCAGGCATTTCAGGAAATTTGGCATGGAAAATTTTGAGCACCAGGACTGAAGTTTACAGGTTATTAACTTGTCAACACAATATACCACTTTACAAGACCAGGTGAGCCATCAGAAGCAACATTATCTCTAATATAACATTATTTTGGAATAAGACAACAGTAGATAATCCAATGTCTGATGAGTGCTTTGGAAAATAAACACTAGAAAAAAATATAAATGCCCATGTTAAGTATAAAAATCTAACACCAAGAAATTGAGAAAATATTATTCACATTGTTCTCAAAGTAAAGCAAACAAATTATGATTGAAAACAAAAATATCTTCTAATGTTTGTTGTTATTTTGAAAATTTAAGGAACACAAGATGATAGTAATAACTTTCTAAAATCACTAGACCGTAATAGCATTTTATGCAACAGGGTTTTTCTGAAAATATTCCTGCAATAATCAACTTCTGAGTTTGTATCTCTTGCTGTTCTTCTGTCTGTAGATAAAAATCCTCCCCAGTTTTCCGTAATGTCTTCCACATCTCAGCAACATAAAAACAGTGTGGTGGAGATAGAACTTTTGACACTATTTTTTTTTAAATAACAAGTTTAAAAAAATAGGAAAGAAAAAAAAGAAAGCCAGCAACTTAGAGAATGGTTTTAGAAAGACAGAACTCAGAATCTTCCAGAAATTGATATTACCTTTGGAATTTCATTTACTTTTTCAGGTTGAGTCTCTCCTAGAAACTTGTATAATTCACGCCGTTCTATTTTACGCAAAATTTCTCGTGCCTCATTCAGTTCTGGACGGCTTGAGTGCAGAATTTCCAGGTAGATATTATCTGTCGAAGTTGTATTATTTCAGTTAACTATGTCAAAGTTCAGTGTCACAGCAAAATACACGTACGAGGACAGTGGCTTAACCAGTAAGAAAAACTGCTGATTCAGGAAAAATGCTCACTTTCAGCGAATGTCTGAACATATCAGGTCTGACAACTGAGAATTCTATTCCAATATAGTTTTGGATATCATTGGGTTCATAATAAATTTTGACTAGAATCCTAGTTCAATTCTCACCCTTGCAACAAACAATTATTTCACTGGAGGTTGCTTCCTCTTTTTGTTTATCCAGCCTTGGTAAGCAGCACTAACTGCCTCCGGGGGGAAGATGCTTCATCTTATTAAAGAAGAAAGCACTTCTGTTAAATCTTCGGAACTTCTCAGTCTTTGGACAGTGGTAATGAAAGTCCCCCTTCCTGTCTCCACGTGACAGCAAAGTACGCAGTGGCATTTCCACAATGCACATGAGTGGCAAGAGGCAAGTTTCCAGGTTTGCTTGGATGTGCCGTCAGAGCAGAAGGGTTAATTTTGCTGTCCTGAAACCACTGGTGTCAGGATGCTGCTCACCAGTCACACAACCAACACAGCAGCACTCCGTGCACCTGTTTGCATTCCCCAGCCAGGAGTACCTGTGCAGCTGTGACATGCTGAAGGTACAGCTCTGCAACACCCTGCCTGGCACAACAACCAGTTTAAGGAGCTCGCCACACATTGTGTAAGCAAGCTATGAACCACGATTACCAAAACATCTCTACCAAGGGTTATTTTTATGGACAACAAGGTTGATCAAAGTGTTCAATTTCCTCACACGGAACAGCAAAATTTCAGCTTGAGAGAACAGATAATCCATAGAAAATGAGAAGCCCATGAACGCATATATTGTGCAAAGGCGGTAGCAGCAAGGAACTGCTTGCTCTTTCATCCATTACAAAAATTAGAATTTGCTGTCAAATCAGAAACAAATTCAAAAACTAAAGGTGGTTTTTCACTCATCGTGGAAGAAAGTTGGGGAACTTACTGCTGCAGGATCTCACTAGAGGCTTATCATTAGCAAAGATCCAAATGGCAGTTGGACAGTTTCACAGAAGCATTGCTCATCTTGGACTACTGCTACCAAGCCTCCTGTCCTCCCAGATCCCCCAGGTTGGAATCACTGGGTGCAGGGTGCAAGTATCTTGGTTTAAGATGAATAAAATGTACTCATCCTTCTTGATTGACAGTTGTATCTAACATTGACATGCTCCTCTCATCCCTCGTCCCCCTGCACCCAAGGGTCCCACACGGAGCAGATCTCCACGCTGCAGCCCGTGGAGGAGCCCCCAGTGGAGCAGGTGGATGTGGCCTGGAGGAGGCTGCGGCCTGTGAAGAACCCCTGCCAGAGCAGACTCCGGGCCAGAGCTGCAGCCTGAGGAAAGGAGCCCACGCAGGAGCAGGAGGCCTAGGGGATGCTGCTGCCCTTAGAGGACCCAGATAGGAGCAGTGTGCTGCTGATGGATGGACCCTGTGGTATGGAGCCCTCTTATTCTTGAAGAGCCGCTGTCTGTGGGAAGCCCAGGCAGGATCTGTTCAGAAGGACTGCATCCCATGGGAGGGACCCTGCATAGGAGCAGGGCAAGGGAGTGACTCTGCAGGAGCGGCAGAGGCGAAGCGCCACAGACTGACCCCCCATTCCCCTGTGCTGTTCAGGGTGAGGAGGTGAAAGAGGATGGATGGGGGGAAGGTGGTTTTAGTTTGTTTTCTTTGTCTCTTATTTCTCTAGCTTGTTAATAATAGATAATAAATTTCTCTAATCTCCCTACATTGAATGTTTTGCCCATGATAATTGTTGAGTGATCTCCCTGTCCTTATCTCAACCCCTAAGCCCTTTTCGTTCTATTTTCTTCCCCTTTTCTTTTGAAGAGGGGGAGTGAAAGAGTGGTTGTGGTGGATCTCAGCTGCCCAGCCGGGTAAAACCACCACTAGGGTCATTAACGTAAGACTCTTAACATGACACAGATTATGGCACACAGGAACATCTGCAACTGTGCCCTTAGCTTCTGTCACCTTGTCCATGGAGCAAAAACAGAAATTCCTGAGCCTCTCTGCTGACCAGCAAAGGCTTGATGATGGAAACTCAAGAAAGTAGCTCTGGGAATCCTTGTGAGCTGTAGCTCCCAGATGGAGCAAGATCTGACAGTTCTTGGGAGCACCTTTCTGCAGGGTCTGTAGCATCCTCTGCCCTGCAGTCACCCCAGCCACAAAACCCCGAGTGCAGCAGGGTTCATGGTGTACACTATGGCCTCCATTCCAAATGCTACACAAAACCAGTAGTGGGATGCCATGGCACTGAACACCAACCAGAGGAACTTGTGGCGAAGACCAGGAGGGGCAGACAAATCCAATACACAGCACTGGTGGGAAGATGGTGAACTACATGATAGAGAACATTGAATTTAGTAATTTCTGTAAGCATTTGTTCCTCACAACACTGACCCAGACCTTGGAGAACCAACTTCCAGCAGCCAGACTATTTTTTCAGGAAACCCTCACAAGCCTTAACTCATCTGCATAACTACATAATCACACTGGAATTTCCCCACATCTCTAAGTAGCCTGTTGCTCCTTGTACTTACCCTACGAGAATAATTCTCACAAGCTCTTGACTAAGCAACCAGAAACTTTCAGCAATCAAATAATTTGTTCACATATTCCATTTTCTTCAGATGCATTTACAATCAGGGTTACAGTGCCTCAAACAAATTAAATCAGATTCCATCTGAGCCCTTTGAAACCTGTCTCAGGGTTAGTTTCCCACAATGAAACAAGCGCAGTACTTGTCTACCTGATGGAGTTAGATGTAGTATCACTGACGTGACCTACATCCCACTTGTAGCAAGTACAACAAACCTAGGGCACAGGCATGACTGCCTGACAGCACTGCTCACAATAAGCTAGACTTGAATGCATGCAGAATATCAGAAGTTGGTGCACCTCTCTCTCACCATAAACATAAAGGTAATTTAAGCTAGAAGGTTTTGCTTTCTCAGCAAGATGTGAGAGCACAGAGAGTTTCAGGTCTGACCTACCATCTGTGCACAAAAGCGGTGCTTGAAGAATCCTCATCATGGGCAAGGACCTACTGTGCCAACAGTTCTACAAACTAGAAAAAACAGTCCTATTCTAACAGACACTCATGTTCTGTCACTTTAAAAAAAAAAAATTGAGCATGCTTACCAGTTAGCTTAGTGTAGGCTTCCATATCTTCCATTGCTGTAGAAATCCGGTACGATTTTCCTTTAGAGCCTTCTATTTCAAAAAAACGGTCTGCTTTCTGAAAGGCTTCTGTAATCCTAGTTTGAGGCAAAAGTAAGACTTCAGTATCATTTAGCTTAGTGATACGGTTTAGTGGAGGACTTGTTAGTGTTAGGTCAGAGGTTGGATGATCTTGAAGTCTCTTCCAACCTAGAAATTCTGTGATTATCTTTAAACACTTTATTGCT
Source organism: Aythya marila (assembly GCF_965140915.1). Taxonomy (NCBI): domain Eukaryota; kingdom Metazoa; phylum Chordata; class Aves; order Anseriformes; family Anatidae; genus Aythya; species Aythya marila. The sequence continues at coordinate 9,140,099 of NC_139057.1, forward strand.
TAAGAGTCAAAACAAAAAAAATGCTTTAGCACACAATAAATAGGAGACTAATTAAACTGCATCCTAAACATGCAGTAGAGCCTGACCGCATTGCAATATGTCCTATTTCCATGCTGCCATTGCACATTTCAGCAGTCTTTCCATTTATTGAAAATAGATTCAGAGCAGACCTTAACTTTATTTCAAGAAATGTCCACTTTTTTCTGCTTCAGAGTATGAGCTTGATAATGCTCACATGGCTGCAGAGCCTTGCAAGACAGTGACAGTCAGTCAGCTGCAGTGAGGCTACCTCATAGATGACCACATCCTTTTTACAGACCTATTGCTCCAGAAGTTAATAGAGTGAACACAAAGCTTCGTAAAACCCATGTATGTGCAGTATTTTTTCAGTCGGGAAAACCTAATGCTCTAAAGGTCAAGTTTTTCCAAAGCTCTCAGTACACTTGCTGTCATTTCTAGGTTGTATGCTCACTTGGTTGGATAGGCTGTTATAATTATGGTAAGCCAAGAACTACATTCCCTGGCTGTTCTGTTTTACTTCTTACACATAGGTCCTACCAAACCTTAGGAATTTTAGCCAATGTAACTGACTGCTCCAAAGAACCACTGCACAATGAGCAGCAGATTGTGAAATGAAACCATTCACAAGTAATTTTTGTATTGTATAACCCTCTACATTGCTTTTTCCAAACTCAGCAGATGCTTACTCAGCAAGACCATTATTTGGGGATACCAATATTTCTTCTGCTTTTGAATAAAAATAAAAATAAGAACATTACCAGGAAACTTCTATAGATATAAAGAGAAGTACAAATGCTGGTAGGTAACCAAATTGTTCCTGAACAATTCCTGCTGTGGCATTACACGAAGACAGGTAAGCTTGCTCCTTATTTTGGTCTGCTAGTAATCTTAACATTAACCAGTCATTAACCAGTCAGTTTGAGTCTAACACTCTCTTTAACATGTAGATAAAGATTCAATCTGCTTCTAGTCGAATTTCCTGTGGAAGGATAATGCTGTCTGGTCAACCCTACTTCCTGTTCCTTTTGTTGTTGTTTTTGCCTTTTTGTTGTTGTTGCTTTTTTATTATTATTTTTAATTATATATTTATACAGTGCTTAGAGTGTCAAGAAGTCTGTATACAGTATAAGGTCTCCCCAAAGCCTTCTCTTCTCTAGGGGCTAAATAACACCAGCTCTCTCAGTCTTCCTAGGAGATGTGCTCCAGCTCTCTGATAGTCCTTGCGGCCCTCCTCTGGACCTGCTCTAACAGATCCAGATTTTGGTTATGCAGCCCAGTGACTGTACATGTGTACATGTCACATCTTATGGATTAGTTGAAGATTCTAAACGGATATACAGTTTCAAAAAAATTAAAATAGATGATGTGCAAAAAAAGGATGTATAATACTTGCATTATTTCAATGATGTTGCCAATCTTATGCTGGTATGCTCGTCGATGCAGGCAATTCCGTGTGTGGAACATATCATACAAATTTCCAACTTCCTGAATCAAAAAAAAAAAAGAAAAGAAAACGAATCTTTTACTTTTCGCATTGTCTCAACTGCAAAACTAAAACAATTTTGGAATCAAACGAATTGATGCTTTTCATTTGCTGCAGAGCAGAATACTTATTTTTCACAATTTATAAATGTTGAAATAGACTCAAGCCATGGAAGAGCTTGGCAGTGACCCCAGACAACCCAGACAGAGAAGAGCACTTCTAGCTGCTCCAAAAGCCCCACATTCACATCTTGTTCAGCAGAGCAGGAGCACACCCAATTGGTGATCATCTACTCACCCTCAGAAGGACTCGCCACATGCCCTTCCAGAGGCTAGCCTCATCCCTCCCCTCCTGAGACTGGTAAATTCTGCCAGCAGCTCCCAGAGCAGCAACTACTTCATCCTCTTGGGCTGCAGAGCATCCATCTAGCAGCCCCCTTCAATGCAGCACGTGGCTGCACCACCCTGCCCAATTCTGGCTGGCTTTACCGTGCCTTAACTGTCTGCAACCTGCTGATACACCTCACATGTATTTTGCTACTGAGTGCTGCCTCAGCTCACACACACTGCTTACCTTGTCACGGGCACAGATATGCTTCTCGTTTTCTACTTCACAGACCCGAGTGAATTTAATTAACCGCCTATAATCAAAATTATTCTGGATTCCTAGGTGATGGCAATCCCTAAAAACATTCCACAGAAAATGCTTAACAATGAGCTCATACTTGTAAATATTGCAACATTGTTTTAGTAGGAATTTAATAAAAACAGAAACTGTAAGATTCGTACCTTGCAAAATAATCCCATTTGTCAACATCAATGCCATTTTTTTTGTTAGCTACTATCTCATACAGGAAACTCTTCTCCTTTGGTCGACCATGGTAAGGCCACTAATAGCACAGGAACCAAGAACAAAAATCAGAAATAAGAAATTAAATGCTGTGAGAAATGTTGGAATATTTTTAAAAGACTGTGCCAATACATATTTTCTTGCCTATGGTAAACATCCAACCCCAAACTAATGAAGAACAAAGACAATAGAAGAGCTTTCAAAAGCTATGCTGGGCATTAGAAATCCAGAACAAGGGCGTAAGCAGATGATTTCCCAGAATATCCGGAAGAACAAAGGTCACGTACACTACAAGTACTTAATTTTCCACTCTACTAAAAGCAAACGGAGCTCTGAAATGCAAAAAACAACATGTAACAACAGAGGGGAAGAGGTTGGAATTACTTAACCTTCAGAGGAATTAATTAAACCCACACACATCACTGTCTTGCAGTCTTCTGCGATCTCTGCAATCAGCTATACAACTTTATAGAATGTACTTTTAAAACAATTATTTAGATTAAAAAAAATAATAATTGTTCAAACTGCCAGCTACTTAAACTCCTAGCCCACAAACGAGGAATGATTCAGCCATGGTGCAAACAGGAAATCGACACCAAAATAATAAAATACAAATTACACATAAATATTTCCTTAAACATTTAATGATTCTTTAGTTAAACAAAGATTGCCATAAACTGGCCTTGAAATTTGGGAGAGGGAAGTGGGGGGGATTATCTAAGATATATACAAACAGATATCATGGTTTTAATTTTAACTGCATTGCAGATATATTAAAATTAAAGTGAGTAAGAATGGAAATGTGTAAACAGGGAGGAGAGCACTTCAGGCATAATATTCTGTACTGATCACAAAATGCTGTTACAGGGACAATGAACAGGAGCGCAGCTCCCAAGAGTAAAATTGAGAAATGCATTGTTTTCTTCAGGACCAGATGGCCTACTGCAAGGTGACATCATCACAACACGGGCACTCATCAACAGAAGAGCCTGTACTCTGCTGAAACCACCACAACCCAAATGACCTCCAGCAGAAAATTGCAACCTAACACCAGGAGGATGTCCAGGTTGGCACAGATCACATTTGACATTCCTTTTCCTGTTATTCTGCTGGAAAGTAGGCATAAAGTCCAAATGAGAAAAAATAGACAATGGGCAAGAACTTGGCCCAAGATCAATGGTAGCAGCAGGCAGCAAGTTTTGTGTTCAGACGACTGCAAATGGGTACAATCAATTGCATGGCTTTCCATATTGCCCTCCTGTTAGATCTCAGACTGAGTTTTTTTATGCCAAGTTCCCTATGCTTTGTCATTGGAGCACTCCAGTACACATGGTAGCACTACACAAGAGAAAATAACGGGTAAGTGCTAACATTTATGGGTGATGCTTGGGACGATATGCAAGTTTTTATTAGGACCTGATTGTCATGACAGATCTCCCACTGGTGGGCTCTTAATTATGGTAGCAACTGAATGGATATCCTTGAAGAGATGACAAGAGCTGTAAAATTAAGAGTGATGATGTGATTCTTTTATAGAGTTACAAAGATTATTAATGATGATCTCTTCTTCCTTGTCTCGAGGCAAGCCATTTCTTCAAGTCTTATCCCTGCCTCTGTATGTGTTACTGCAATAAATCCAAACATTTTGCTACTGTCATCAAAGATAATGAGGCTCTGGCACTCACCATATAATTGGGCTGTGCTTTGCAGCACTCACTGCCTCATCTCTGCCAGTTCTCAGTTCTGTTATCTATTATTGGATTGTTAACCTAAACTGTGTTTTCTTTGTATGGCCACTTAAAAACATGACCTCATTACCAGCACCTTCAATGTATCCAGTAAATGCACTTCCTCTAATCTGAAGGCTTTGAGGCAAGAACTTTACAGGAAGATGTGAGCACGTAACATAGCAAAACTACCACCAAAGGAAAAAAAAATAAAATAGCGCTCTTCTCTAGAATTCCTCCTGCAAGGAGTCTCACAATTTACTAGGTCTTCACAAAAACGGAGAAAATAAATTGTAAGAAAAGCAAAAATTATCTACTCTAGTAGTAAAATGTAAGACATTTGTTGGAATAACCACAGTAGAAATACAGTGACTCACCGATTTCTCACAAATGTTTTCATCGATAGGCCCTCCTATTTGTTCCTTGATGAAGATCATATCTTCTTCCAGGACAAGACCATATGACTTCATGACTTCTTCTAGTCCATTGGATGTGACTAAGTGCTCAAACATTTTAACAGAAGCAGTTTCGTGCTGTGAAAAATACGTGAACATTACATTACAAAGTTCATGCACCTTTCCTGTGGTGACACAGCTTTCTCCTAACCCTGGAAGGGCACTTGAGCATGGGAATGTGAATGTGGGTCATTTGCTGTTCATTTTGTATCTACACAACAGAAAAACATCCTGTCTACAGAGTCCAGAAACAAGCTCTTCCACTGAGAACGCTTAATTATACATTTTTAACAAACAGCAGTGACTGTTACAGTGTAAAAAAAACAAAAGCAAACAAAAAAACTAACCAAGTCTGCTGTACAGTAAATTAACAAGTTTACTCAGCTGATTTTCCTAGTATTTAATAGCTGACAAAAACCTGAAACAAATGTGTTACATTTTATTAAGAGAAAACAGCCCTCGAAGCTGTTCAAAGTTTCAGAAAATTTAAATTCTAAACACTGTATAAAATATCCTGGCTTTGAACCAACATCTTAAACTGAAAAGGAACCTCCCAGTTGTTTCGCACCTGTAAAATACGTGCTGGAGAAAGCTAGCACTACATATTTTAAGGTATGATGCAGGCTTAAAATGATGAGTGAAGCCGTAATGAGTTCTGCCTCTTTAGTACCTCACCACAGGGAATGACAAGACACAGACATTTCTTTTTCCCAGTGACACCCAGTGAGAGGTGGTGGAGGACATGCTTACACAAACACGTCTCAAGACATTACACAGCAGCTCAAGAGCATTTTCACCTTCAGGGAGGAGATGCTGGTGACAAATGTCACCAGCCCCCACTTACTTATCACACCTCTATTTCACTAGTAAGGCTGTATCTGTTCACAGTCACACTAACAGGGCAGATATTCCCCAAACAAACAAAAGAACAAGAAAATCAATATAAGACCATGAAACCATTTTCTGTTTTTCAGTTATACCATGAAAACGATGCAATAAGAAAACATGATGGTCACTATATGCTCCCAAACATTGGTAATCTTTAAAGATAAATTATCTTCCCTTTAAGAATGCGAGTTTTCTTTTTACTTTAGTATTGAAATGCCTACCTTCCACTTCAAACCTTCACGAGCGAGTGGAATAAATCTTCCATCAAACATGTGTGAAAATGGTCCGTGACCTTGGATATAAAGATTATGCAGGTTTAATCTGAGATGTGGCTGTCAATAAAAGTATCATGAGCAAGCTGAGAATCTGCATTCTCTTGTATTTTATTTGATCTTGACATCATCTATGAAGAAGACTCAACTACAGCAAGTACACCTCACTAACACGTCACCTTAAACACTACTGCACTTAACATAGATGGTTCCATTACTGACACCATAGGAAAGTATTGCAGTAACACCAAGTACGTTAATTGCTCTTTACCAGCTCTGAAGAAAATAAACAGCATTATAAATGAATAACAAATTTGGAAAGGGTCACTAATTTTCTCTCTGAGATATTACTGGAGGTTTTGAGAGATTTGAGAACATCACGGAAGGAAGCACTTGACCACTGAAGAAGAACTGTAAAATACCATATGAAAACAACACAAAAAACTGGCTAAGAGTGGCTACATATTCACCAAGTGGATTTGCCTCTACAGAGGTACTCTGAACCAAACAGGAACAGATTAATCCTGTCTTGGAAGATGGTCATGAACTGAGAAGCCTGAAACAGCTCTCGTGTTCTGCTCTCACAGCCAACTCTTCCTTCAGGTTAGCTTTCAAAAAGAAACAGGCCAACTCAACTGTTGCTCGCTTACCCAAATCATGACAAAGACCCGCAATTTCTACACAGAGGATGTCTCGTTGGGTTATATCCAATTCTGGTTGTCTCTCCTTCAGTGCACGTACCAGGCATCCTGCTAGGTACCCCACCCTGTCGCAGGACAAAAATAAATAAATAAATAAGAGGAAGTGAATATAATAGCATTTTAGCTTGAACAGGAAAATAGCAGTTCACCTATTCTATGTTGCTACTTTAAGACACAGATTTGTCTGAAACATAGCACACAACATGTAATGAAAACCTGACCTGCAAAATGATCAGAGAAACATTTTTTTTTTTCCTGTAGTAGAGCTTTAGCCATCAGTAACGCATCTGAATGCAAAAAAAGCAAGAGATAACATGCCCAAAACATGGAAGAAACAGTATCTTAACATGGTACTCAGACAGCTCTAAGCAGATCCTGCATTTTCTTCTTTCCCATAAACACATGAGTTAAAATCTGCCTTCTGTTTTGCTTCCAGTTTAAACTTCCTCAGAGTTCTCCCCTTAATTAAAGCAAAGCTTCAGGTATTTCCAACCTTGCAGACATTTGCTTTCTTACAGTCATTACGGCCTCAAAACTTTACAGGAACACAAGACTCCCCTAGCAGATTGACCTACTCTATACAGAATCACAGAAATGTAGGGGTTGGAAGGGACCTCCAGAGATTATCAGGTCCAACTCCCCTGCCAAAGCAGGTTTGCTAGAGCAGGCTGCCCAAGTAGGTGCCCACCTACTTTCTCTTTAACTTATATTACTAACAGCCTGACAATTTGGCATCGACTGCATGAGGCACACTTAAGTACAAATGCAAACATTACAACTAAAGCCCATTTTATTTGTTCTGGGAAATCTAAGGGGATTGCATCTGTCTGACAGTTCATTTATAGCAGCCTCAGTACTCTTCCCAGGCTTATGCTTTTAAACTCAATTTTCAGCTGGGGAGAACATACAGCACTCACAGTCTCTAATGTGCATTACCAGAAGGAAAAATAAAGGTGGAAAGCATTGATCCATATTGGGAGTTTCTTTATCTCTCTTTGGTAAATGAAGTCCAAGAGAACAGCCTATAGTCACGAAGGATAAACAAAAAGATTCATGTGACAGAAAATGCCACCACAACAGTATTCATAAACCCTCAAAGGTAAGTAACGTACCTTGGCTGGCACTCCACACCAGCGGAACCAATCTCAGGGAAATACAAATACAAGAGACGTGCATACAAGACTATGTTACCTTACCCTAAAGAGTGTTCAAAGCGGTTGTGAGAGGCTCCTGGAAAAACAAAGTAAGTGCCACCCAGCTGCTTAATGTATCGCAGGCGCTGAAACTGAGGTGTGTCAATGATGCGAACCAGAAGAGGGTGCATTTCAATATGCCCATGAACTGGATCATTAAAAACCTACAAAAGCCAAACAACAATGCAATCAACACTTAAAATATGACTTTGAAAATAAACAGGCACAAAGGTAAAGGGTACCCAGTAGGGTCAGGTATTTGGTGGGAGAGGTGGTATTGGTGATCACTTGATTTCACCTTTAAAATAGGCATATCCTGTCTATCCTATACCGAGATTTATCCTGGAGAGCTGCTTAGGCATGACATCAGAAAAGACAAAGCTGTGCATTTCAGGTGGTGAGGGAATTCCAGACAAAAGTCTCTAAAAGTCTTACTTGCATTTGTTTAATTCCAATATTTAACACTTGAGAAAACTGCCTAGCTACATCTGCTATTCCACTTAAAGGAAGGTACTGCAATACATGTCTGTGATCATAGAATGGTTTGGGTTGGAAGGGACCTTAAAGATCACTCAGTTCTAAGCCCCTGCCATGGGCAGGAACAGCTCCCACCAGGCCAGGCTGCCCAAAGCCGCATCCAGCCTGGCCTTGAACATGCCCAGGGATGGGGCATCCACAGCTTCTCTGGGCAACCTGTTCCAGTGCCTCACCACCCTGAGTGAAGGATTTCTTCCTTACATCTATTCTAAACCTGCACACTTTTAGTTTAAAGCCACTACCCCTGGTCCTACCACTACATTCTCTGACAAAGAGTCCCTTACCAGCTTTCCTGCAGCCCCGTTAGGTACTGTAGGGCTGCTATAAGGTCTCTCCGGACCTTTCTCTTCTCCAGGCAGAAGAGCCCCAGCTCTCTCGGCCTTCATAGAAGAGGTGCTCCAACCCTCTGATCATTCTCATGGCCCTCCATTGGACTCACTTCCACAGGTCCATGCCCTTCTTGTGCTGGGGACCCACCCCAGAGCTGAACACAGAGCTTCAGGTGGGGTTTCACGAGAGCAGAGCAGAGCGGGAAAATCCCCTCCCCTACACCCTGCAGCCCAGGATACAGGTGGCTTTCTGGGCTGCAAACTCACGTTGCCGGCTCGTGTTGAGCTTCTCATCAACCAACACCCTCAAGTCCTTCTCGTCAGGGCTGCTCTCAATACCCAATAAGAAGTGTCTGGTTTGACACTGCTTGTTGTGTTTTTTTTTTGTTTGTTTGTTTGTTTGTTTAAAAAAAAAAGTGAGATTTTGCAGGGTGGAAATTGTGATTCTATTTTTTTTTTCATAAAAGAAAACGCAAAACCCAAGACAAACAAAATCTGAAGAAGTACTCCCTGATTACCTCTAGGTTTGCATTATCTGAACAATGACTTCTACAATAACATAAATACATAGATTTAATCCTTGCATCAGAAGAGAACATAAAGCCATTTCATGATACACTTATCTCAGTAAAATACTGAGTCAAATAAGTTTTTTTTTTCCATGTTCTCTCTACTCCTGTTGCCAAACTGGCAGTGCTGCAGTCAGATGCACAGACAGCAGAGGAATGCATGCTGATGGGCTGCCCTGGCCTGGGTTAAACTAACACGCACCACTGTGAAAAACTGTCGGACACCACAAGCAGTGGAAGCGAGAAGAAGCCTGTTAACACAGTCCTGAGGCTAAACTAACAAAAATCAAGAAGGGGACACTCCACAAGACAGAAGATGTGAAAGGAGAGCTTCTCACATTTCAAACAACAGCTCATTTACTCATCCAATCTCCCACAACCACCAGGTGCCCACATCAAGCTCTTAACTGCTCATTTTAACAATTTTTCTGGTTAACATGGTTTTTGAAAGAACATTGACTATCGAGAAGAAGGGCTTGGAGCGTGCTGCTCTGCAAAGGAAAAGCACCACTGCAGTGCTGGCTGGCAGGACAGAGCCAACAGGAGGGGAAGCAGAAAGACACAGGCAGATCACTGCAATTGCCAGCAGGGCGGTGGAAGCAGAGTCCCCCAGGCAGCACCACTGTTACCTTCATTATGTCCACTGTCTGTCTCAGTTTGTTCAGGCAGGCGAGCACCTTCAATCTCTCAGCTGGGAGGCTAGAAATAAAATAATAACAGTTTGAAAGCAAAGTTTGGTAGGTATTTTCCTTGACAGTATATATGGAATTACTTGTGTGAGTTCATATTACTCTGATGTGCATTAACTCTTTTATGGACATACAGATTTTGTGGCCTTTTCATAGTAATATTGAAATATTGATCTTTTGTTAACTCTGCCTTCAGGTTTCATCCTTGGGCAAACTGGTTTTGGCCGCAGTACAACAGCAAACACTTTACCACTAGAAAACACAGTATGTTACCTTTTGCACTCTTCAGCAGTTAACCATTCTTAGTACAGCTTTACAACAGTCTTTGCATTTAAGGTTTAACAGAAATTAATACCATAAAATGTCAACTATTAACAAAAACAAATACAGCCAGATGCACTGAATATTTTCATCTCTATCATTTAATAATTCACAGTCCATAAAAATATTAAATGCATATGATGCCTGAGCTCCTGGTGAGTTTTTTTGTTTGTTTTAAACAGTTTGTATCCCTGTCCCCAGCAAAGGAGTTCTTGGCTGCAGCCCGGGCTGCTGTCACTTGCAAGCCTTCAGCTGCCTCTGCTCGAGAGCAAGATAAAAAGCACTGGCAGTGATGCTCAGAGCAGCATGTTACTTCACACCTCGAGCAGCTCAACCTGTAGGAATGGTCACAAACTCTCAGATAATTACAAGGGAGATCCTGAACGAGGCCACTATTTACAGGGCAAAAGAAAACAGCTAAAACTGAAGACAAGAGGAGGACCACCTGCATAAGCCTGTCCTTCTCCGCTATGATAAGATGAAGAATTTGGGTGTGGTGGAAGAGCAAAGGAACTCTTTTGCAGCCACCAAAACTGAACCTTGCACATATCTATCTTCATGCTTCCAGGAAACAAAATTGCAACAGCTCTTTGAAATCTGTCCAGAAAATGGGACCAAGGACATTCAACTGCTGTGGGTAAGAAACACATAACGTTTGCAACTATGTCTGTCTAACTTGGACAGGATGAATGCTTGGGGTGCACCCTCTAAAACAGTTCAGGATTTAAAAAGTAACACCAAACCTGATATAAAAAGATGACCCCCACTTTACTAATTACAGCTGAGGGGTCTTTGGGGGATATCACTTAAAAGCATGCTAGTAATGCTGATCAAATGTCACAATCATGTTTTTGAAAGAGCCATAATACAGCAGGAGGTACACTGACACCATCATACAGCCATGCCATCAGATAACAACTGCTCAACAGGACAGTTTGGGTCAGACAAAGTATATGAGCTTAGTCACATTTACGGGAAGGTGATGCAATGCAAAGCAGTACCAAGCATTAAGCAAGTATTAAGCACTTCTCCTCCCAGTGCTGGGTACATGGCACAGCGTTGGTTGGAAGCACCTGACTGTACTTTTAAGTGCCACAGAAATTCAGGAGCAAGGAGAATCTTCACTGGAAAATTATCAGGTACGTACAGGGGATGGCACACGGGCATCTACCCACTACTACTTGAGAAGTGACTGCAGCTACAGAAACAGCAAAGGACACATCCGTGCTATTTACACTGGAGTTTGTTATACAACTAATTGTGCAAATGTTGTCCACAAAGAGCACAGCCAGATGTGCTCTTTTCTTTTTTCCCCTCCAGAAACTCACCTCTCACAGGGTTGTATTACACATTGCTAACACAGCTCTCTACACTGCAGGACACATCTGATGGAGGTGCCCCTGGCCAGACTGTTGCTGCAGATGGATGCTACAGAGGCAGGGAAGTCCATGCCTGACCTACCTACCAGTCACTGGCTCCTGCCTCCAGGAACGCTGACCCCACTTTGGGGCTTGGTCTCCCGAAGACAAAGCATATTGCCAGTATGGTCATGGTGAGCATAAAATCACAAAGAGCTCTTTAGTGATCTTCAGAGAAAGAAGAACAGCAAGGAGTTGTTTACATTGTGCTTACACGAAAGGACTGCCTCAACCAGAAGACTGCAAACAACTCATATTTTAATACAGTTTTCTCAGGGTGTGGCTGATGTAGTTCTTCAAACTGCCCTTAAAGCAGCTGTCTTAAGGGTGAACACTTCCATTTCCCCATCCATTCCCCTCCACCCACGCCCTCCCTTGCACCACAGACAAGGAAGAAAAAAAAAACAAACAAACAAACAGTCCCTCTCCTGCACCCATCAGGAACTGAACTATTCCAGAGATGTCAACCAGACAGCTTCACTCACCACCCATATTTAACATGCATCACACCTCATTCTGCACGGAACATCCACTTCTAGGAGCAGGAGAATGCGTAGACAACCCATAGCTCAGCCTCCAGGCCCCTGCTGTCCCAACCTCTCCTCTCTGTATGTCTGAGAATGACAGGGAACTATACTCTAAGTGTGCAGTCATTACTGGTCTGACACAGAGAAATTATTAAAGTTATTGGAGGACATGACATGCAATGGAAAAAAGCACAGGAAAGATCACCTTTCATTGCAAAGCCAAGCAGAAGTTATATATATAAAAAAAAGCAAACAGCTCCAGCAATTTCTCATCCAATTGAGAGTATTTTCAGCTCAACAGAATTGAGATGTCAGGCTGCAAGGAAGTAAACACCTTACAGTACAAAACTTGCCAACACATCATTCCATATGCCCCATTCAGTTTCTGCACTGACTGGGAGCTATCCACGGCCGTTTGGCTCCACACTGCACCAGCAGGACTCAACCTACACACTCCCAAGGAGCCTTGAAGCAGCTTCTGTCTCTCCTGTACATAAAAGCAGCCAGCATGGGCACATGCTGCTCAAACAGGCACCGAGGTACTGAAAGCAGCCAGCCTTCCGGTGGCGTAGAAACAGAAATCACTCTCTGCTTGTTCTGTCAGCAAAAAAAAGGCCTTTGGAAACAGAAACTAAGAAAGCCTTTCGCCACCTTCCTTGCGATTCCACACCATTCCTACCTGCACACTTAAAACCATTCTCACAAAACCCCAAACCATCTTATTACTGACTTCTGCCAACGTCTTACCTCCTCCAAAGCACGACCCTTCTGCCTTGTCACCTTGTGCCTCGCCGCCTCTCCTTTCCCTGCCAGTGGACACACCCGGACACTCGCTCTCAGATCACACCCTCCTCAAGCTGACAGCACTCTGCCCCAGCCAAATCTCTAGACATCGTAGAGGTGTCTAGAGATCATCCTCGGCACACTGTTAGCTCCGGCAACCTTACCTGCAGGCAGCCAACCCACACACAAGCACAGCTCTGCACTTGAGCACGCCTGCCAAATAACCACACCGGGAACTGCCCTGGTACCGCTAACCACAACAATAGAAAACAACGTGAGAGGAGCAGAGGAGCTGGAGATAGGCGCAGGGGGAAGACCCCAGGGCGCAGCCCGGTCCCTCAGACAGGCAGGACCCTTCATCTCCCCTTCTGCTTCTGGAGAGGAAGGGAGCTCCTTCAGCACCCGAGCACCGACCGGGCGTGCAGGAGCTGCCGCTGCCCTGCCTGCTGAGGGCAGTGCCCCCTTCCCAGGCTCCAGGGGCTGCTCCGGGACCCCCCTTCCCACAGCCCCCACCCCCCAGCCCGCCCCGCGCCCCTCTCACCAGACACCTGCGACCTCGAGCGCGCAGGCGGGCAGGTCCAGCAGCATGGCCCCGGTGACTTCGCTCTCTGCGGGAACAAGCAGGCGGTGAGCGGTGCGGGGAGAGCCAGCACCCCCTTTTTTTTCCCCCCCTCCCGGTCACCGTTACCTCGGAAGCGGCTGAGGACGGGCTCAGCCACGCCGCTGCGCGAGAGGTGCTGGCAGAGCCGCTCCGTGTCCCACAGCCGCGGGTCACCGTCGGCACCGCCACCACCACCGGGGCTGCCGAGCCCCTCGGCCGGGTCCTGGTGCCGCGCACGCTTGGCCGGAGTCTCGGCCCACGCCGCCGCCGGGCTCCCCATGGCGCTGCCGCCGCCGCCGCCCCGCAGCCGCAGCGCCCGCTCCGCTCCGCGCCCGCCCCGCCGTGACGTCAGCACCGCGCGGCGCGGCCCCCGGCCCCGGCCCCGCCACCGCCTCCGCGCGCCAGCGGGCGGGAAGCGCCGCGTGGCGCCAGGCGCTAGCCCCGCCCCGCCTCATGAGAGGGCCCCCCCTGAACAGAGCTTCCACATAAAGGTTATGGTTATTAGACGGAATTTCTAGGTTGGAAGAGACCTCAAGAGCATCGAGTCCAACCTCTGACCTAACGCTAGCAGTCCCCACTAACCCATATCCCTAAGCTCTACATCTAAAGGTCTTTTGAAGACTTCCAGGGATGGTGACTCCACCACTTCCCTGGGCAGCCTGTTCCAGTGCCTCACAACCCTTTCGGTAAAGAAGTTCTTTCTAACATCTAACCTAAAACTCCCCTGGTGCAACTTAAGCCCATTCCCTCTCGTCCTGTCACCAGGCACGTGGGAGAACAGTGCTTCTGAGGGTGCCCAGAGCCAGGGAGCCACCCTTTCTGATCTCAGACCACAAGGTTTTTTCAGTGTTTCCCCCCCCCCGCCCCGTGCTGCTGAGGGGCAGTGAGAGCGGCTCGGTGGGCACCAAGCATTGAGCCACCATCAGACCCCACTTCTGGGAGTTGCTGTGTTTTCATCACACCACAATTCAGACGCAGCAAAATGAACAAACAGAAAAATTAATAGCAATAAATACATAAATAAATAAATTCTATGCATCCTGCAAAGTCTTAGAGTTTACATCATGCTATAGTGATTTGCTTTTGTAAGCAGGTGTTTCTGTTTTCTCACTTTCTAGTTCTTGTCAGCGAAGTGCACTGTTTTTCCATCTGTGTCTTTCCACACCCTCTGGGTCTTTCTGAGATTTCCATCATCAAATAGCCCTCACTGCCCGGAATGAAGCAGCCTGGCTGAGAGCAAATATGCCTCTTCTCAGAATGAACATTAGCAGACTAGATCCAGTAAGGAACATGACCACACCAAGTAGTCTCACACCTTTTTACAAAGCATAAAGCACACATTAGAAAACAGGGTAAAGAGCAATTATTTCTGTGTAGAGTCTTTTTTTTATTATTGTTATTTTGGGTGGGCTCCATGAAGCCATGCTACAAACACTTAGGCTTGTCTGCCTGAAGGTAGAACTATCAAAGAATTGCTAAATCCACAGCAAAGCAGTCATGACCTGGAGCTTGTTCTTTCCACCTCACCTGCTTGATCCCTGTATTTACATTAGCTAGCTGATGTTCCTGTGACTGAATTCTTGCAAAGCTGTTTTTGTTACTGGGAGTCATGACAACAAAAGGCAGAGGATATTTGCAATCAGTACCTGATTTGGGGAGCAGTGCTGTGGGGTGTACAGGGTGAATTGGGCACCCTAAAACCAAAGCTTCCCTGTTACTCCTGTGTATTAACCTTCAAGGCGAGGCACAGCGCAGAGCCCCGCGCTTATAACCCTGCCAAAGCCTCTAGCTCATGTTCAGCAGGGCAGAATGGCTGGGAACCACATGTGTAATCCATCTCTGCAACTCACCTGCCTTCTGATACTCTTTTGGTCACTCAAAGAGGTCAAAAAAAAATGTAATGCATTTGGTATTTAGATGACTTGTCAAAGCAACATCTTCATGTTCTTCTCTTTATCACGAACTGCTACTTAGGTGATTTAGATTACAATAGGCTTAATTTATTTGTCCTGGAGACAGATTTAAACATGCTCAGCTTCCTTGTTCTGCAATCACAGCACTTACAAACTCACTTGTTTTCTGTGAGTCTTTCTGTGTTCCTAGCTCTTTGTTCCTCAAATGTCAAGTAACCAAAACATCCTGCATGAATCACAGAACTGGAACACAAGAAGAGCATTTCCTAGCACAAAACTAAACTGTGTTTCAGTTTCTATTCCCCACAGTGCTTAATCACACTATGTATTTTCGCAACATGACAGCTTAGTATGCAGATGTGGCAACCTAATATTAATATAATTCTTACAGCTAAAATGCTAGCAGATTTATTGCATCCTCCCTGGTGATGTTAACCTTTCTTTCTCCGACTTTCCGAAATACTCTATTGTAGTAAACATGAAGCTCTGAACCCACTTTAGGCAGTGTTAAGGCGGCGATCTTTTCAGTTAAAGAATTAGTGTGAATCTGTTTGGCTGGGAAAAAACAGTGTCTCACTAGATAGCATGCAGTTTTCAAGACTGGTGCTATAATCCTACTTCTCATTTTACACCCCCTCATTGGCATTTTTATCTGCAAAAGGAAGTTCAAAAAAAAAAAGAGAAAAAGCACAAAAATGATAAAGGTCTTATAGGAACATTACAGGAAATGCAGAAAGAAAACATCATGTGATGAATTACCAGAGGAAACAGAGCAACTCAGGTTAAAATATTTTTGTTTATTATAAAATACATATTTACACGTGAAGGCACTTTAAACCGTTACAAGCATTTCATATAATCCATTGTTTTAGCTGTTTAACAAGTCCAATAATATTTTTCTACCATCACCTAAACAGGTGAAAAAATCTGAACTGTATGCAGTTGCAGTATATTAATTTTTCTAATGAAAAAACACTATGGTTAATGACAACTAATAAGGATTTGAGCACCATCAGTTCTCTACAGTTTCAGAAAATACTGTAACAGTGTGATGAGCATATACATGAGGAGGAAGAGAGATATGTACATGATGTTAAATTACAACCAAATCAAGTACATTCTTACCTTACAATACTGCTGAAAGACTTACGCTGTTAAGCCTTACATCTACCATCCAGAAAGACTGCAATTGTCCATGCAAATAAAGCAGACTCCATGGAAGGCTAAATCAAGATTCCTTATTACCCCCTAATAATGCAGGAGGCTTTTAGGGACAGGATTATAATTTAAATGGATATAGTCATAAGAGCACCAATGAGCAGATAAAGACAGATAGGTTGTTTTTCTTCTACACTGTGTCTCAAGATCTGAAGACAAATATTCAAATAAAATTAAAGGAACTGAACAGAAGAATCTACATTAAACCTAGTCAACTGTGTGTCCTCATACTGCAGCTCTGTATAGTCACAACTTTCAGAAATAAGCGCCTTTTTCTGAAAGTCAAAAATCAAGTATTTAAGTAGTTAACAACTCAAAAATGATTTACAGTTTGTAAACTTGCTATTCCTTGATGAGTAGGGTCCCTGCACATGTACACTTCTAAATACATTTTCCCTTCATCACTGCTGACCAGATTCACTAGCTGAGACTGAGATCACACTAGTATTCTTCCCTGGAACTGTGGCACAGCAGATCCTGCAGCACATATTAAAACCAAACAATGAAGTAAACAGAGCTCTACATACAAGTCCTATGTATTTTTTTTCTCCAGTACAATATACACAAAACAAGTTGAAAAATGCAGTGCTGAGAAATTTCTGTATGTCTCTAACCCTAAATGCAATTATGAAATAAGATCAAAATACTGATTTACAGTAATGAAAAAAAAATTGACTTTTTCCATTTTGGGAAAATAGATCCTATCAAATACTTCAGTGTTAACAGCTTACTTAAAAGAAATAGATCCTGGAATTTACACATTTCCAATGAAACTGAGCCTTTAATAGCTATAAAAACATATATACAAATATGCCTTATCTGATGGGCTTACATTCAGTGTAGATACTACACAACAAGAGACTACAATCTTCAGGAAATAATAAAATGAAGAGATACAATTTGTTAAATGAATTTACACATTTCAACAGCTGTAAGGCTGGCCAGAGCCCAAGCTGTTTTTCACCTGTAACCAACTTGTACTTCTTCATATTTAAGCTACAATTCATATGAACAGCTTCTACAGCA
Source organism: Aythya marila (assembly GCF_965140915.1). NCBI lineage: Eukaryota > Metazoa > Chordata > Aves > Anseriformes > Anatidae > Aythya > Aythya marila. The sequence goes on from NC_139057.1 coordinate 9,157,619, forward strand.
GGGTTGCAAATCAAGCTTCTGATTTGAAAGGAGTAGCTTCCATGGCAGCATTTACTGGCTCAGGATAAAGTTAGTTTGAACTTATTCAGAAAGTTATTTCAGTGCTTTTTCAGATTTCAGTGTCCAATTTAAGCCACTGCTGCTTCTACTTTTTGATTATTGCCTATGTTATTGCAGAAGCTCTCTGATCCAGGTAGCAACATACATATTTGGCGAAGTTCTCATGGGAGATGACATCTCAGTTCAAAACTATTCAGCTCTTACTGAGGCTGAATTATCAATCTGTTCTCCACACCAGTTATTTCACTGTAATGCATAAAATTCCACATTCTTTTAAAAATAAGGCACTTAAAAAGCTTCTTCCCCAAGTACCAAAAGCTTGAGAAAATTAACCGACTTCACTCATTTCCTTACTGTTTTTATTCCAAAACTAACGCCCCTGTTCCCAGAAGCTGAGTTATGCTCAGAAATCAAATACTCTATTAGGTTCAAGAACACCCAACATGGCTTTCTACAGATCACTCATTTGCTAAATCAGCTTGAAGAGAGTACCTTCCAGCATAGCAGGTTCTTTAGGAATAAAGATCATCACCACTTTCATTCTCTGGCATTTACTACTTATCCCTTACTTTTTGCATCTTGCAAAAGTCAGGTAAAAGTTCAATGTTAAACTTCACAGTTGTCTGTACATACCACATTGGAAATGCAAGAAATAAATAGCACAACAGCTGTATCAAGCTCCACAGTTTCTAGATCCCACAGAAAACTGGCAGTTTTAATGATTTGCTCTTTCACTGACAACATCCTGGAGACGTTTAAGTAGAACATCATCGTTTTCCTGGCAGAGTCGCTTCGTAGGGGATTCAGTATCACTATCAATTGTTATTGCTCGTTTCTTACTCCTGTGTTCACCTTGTTTTATCATATTGTTGATATCCTTCAAACTCTGTGATCAAGAAAAAAATTTAAAAACAATGTGATACAAGTTAATATGACTCCATCTGAAACTTGATTTGGTTCTCAATTACCTGAGAACCAAGAAGTTTCTATTTTGAACCTGTCTGCTGAACGAGTGAGGGATTCTACATAAAAAACTCTATCCCTCACCACAAACTGAGAAACTGGTTCGGTGAATCCCCATTCTATTAGAGCACGTTCTAATTATGAGATTAACACTCCCCCAGATCAAACATTTTCAACCCTTTTATTTTCTACCTTGGAAGGGCTCCCATTAAATTTGTATAGTAGTGCAGTTCGAGGTGTCAAGCAAGCACCATTCTTATGAGGCGAAACATAAACTGAGTGCTGTTGAGAGATCCGTCGAGGTGATACGGGCTGTTGCTTAATGTTGGGGAATGGAGACAAAGGAGGGGCTTCCATCTGAAAGAGGACAAATCCTCATAGGATATGAATCAAAAATTACTGAAGAGGTGTAACTTCACAGAAAGACAAGACTAACACGCTTCCAGGTTTCCTTTATAACTCTTTATCCCATAGCAGTTAAACAACTGAGCAAAGGTCTGCCAAACCACAGAACAAGTTTATTTCCCATATGTGTTACACAGATGCTCCACAGGTATTTTAGCAAATGAGTACTGTTACGTAAAGAGGTGTAAACTGAACTGCGTCTGCAGTTTGTCCTTTTGAAAGGCTGTTAAAGCAAGTCCTCATAGCATTACCTATAACTTCACATCTTCTGTAATCATGCTAGGTGAATAGCAATGCAAAATACTGACACAGAGTGCCAGGAAAACCACACTGTGTCTGATTATTCAGTAGAGCAAAACTCCAAAATAGTTTACTTACTACATGATCCTGGTTTGTAATATCGTACTTCAGTGCAAATGATTGTACTCTTCCTACATAGACCGCATTGTAAAATGTAATAAGATCTCCTCTCTCCTCTGTTCCTGACTCACTGGAGTTCTCTGCTGCAGATCTTCCCGAGGAACTACCAGTTTTCGCAGATGAGTCTAACAATAAGAGAAAGCTTCAGATTTCAGAATACAGTATCGGAAAACTTCATTCTTTAAATTTGTATTCAACTGACAAGATCTCATTCATAAACTGACCAATTAATGAGATGAATTCAAGAATCATGCTTGAGCCAAGGGTGCATTGTATGTGGTTATGAGCATTAGAAGGAGTTAAGAATCACTGCTAGCAGGCTAGTGGATTATGACTAAAAAGGCTAGTGCAAATCTTCACTTCTATACTTGAAAACTGTAGCAAAAAAGGGTGGCAGTATCGATCCTTCTTCCATTTTTTTTTGTTTGTTTTAAAGGAGTGAAAGTCATAAAAAGCCATTTTTTTTGCTCATCTTTTTTGGACTGCTGTACAATCTTCATATAGCAATAATCAGGTTAGCCAGTATGTAGAACAACATTAACATGCTCAGAACCTCGACCTTGCCAACACTTCTGCACAAGTGCTATGCAAACTTGCAGCAAAATTTCAAGCAGCCTGACAACTTGCAGCTTTTAGCTTCTGTGAAGTTTTCTAGTGATGAGCTGGCAAAAAAATAGCTTTGTACTCAACTCACATCTACTGCGAGGAAGCCAGGAGACCATCTTTTCAGGCATGTAACTAAATGGATGTTCAGTAGAAAAAGCTGCAGCTGCACAGCAAGTATATTGCTGTTAACTCTTGCCTGCTTAAGCCAGATCCCTACTGAACACAACTCTCTTCTTCATTCCTTCACACTGTTTACTACCAAGCAAAACAAGGGAACACAGAATAAAGCCTCTTGCAATCACTGCAACATGGAAAGAAACATCAAAACCTGCAGTTGATACCCGTAATTCCTTAGTGTGTCTGTCTTGTGTCAGAGCACAAGCACGTGTTCCTGTAAGCTGCTGTCAAAAGAACGTTAATTAACATAGCAAAAAGAGACACTAGTTTCCAACTGATGAAAAAGTCTAGTAGGAAAAGGAACTGAACAACTTTGTAACCAAGTAAACATGTTTGACAGAACACCCTATGGCAGGTACCACTATAGATGCCCTACGACATCCAAGAATTGTGGAGCTGTTAGACAGGATGCTGAACCTACAGATCAGCACTTTCCTGGACCCAGGCAGGACACTGTAAGGTGGCACTAATGGCACTAATACTCATTCAACCAGTCGAATCCCACTCACCATGGGATTTTGCCATATGGAACAGCCTTCTACATTTCTTTGTGTGTCTTGGCTGAAGATCCGTTCTACTCATGGGCTCATACATGGGCTTGTGATCTATCCTTTTACTGACAAGTCAGTAACAATGGGCATGGAACAATTTTCATACTTCTCGAATCCTATTTTTATCTCTTTCTTCTCTAACCCACAGCAAATAAAATATCAGCTATTTAAAAGAAATCTACTTGTATATGCAAATTTTGGTCTAAGACAGCCACTATTTTCTGGAAAAAAGTAGTCCATATTTAAACCTACAGAATAGGCGATAGCATATTAGAAAAAAAAATTGTCATAATATTCAGATACTGTTCATCTTTCTTTGTTAAATGGTGTTGCTGTCCACGATGAACCATAGTAACACTGATACAGTAAGGAAATGCTTCAGTATCAAGCTATCAGATTTAAGAAAACAAAATAAAACATTTGTTCCAACTGGAAAGCATATTTTTGATATCTAACAAACAGTAGGGCTGCTGATAAAGTATATTTATCAGTATTTTCAACAATACATTTATTTATTTTAAATGCATTTTAAAATCTAAAATTTATTTCTCTTGTCATTATTTGACAGTTCAGTTCCTTAAAAACATGCAAGTACATTTTTAAAAATGCCAAATTACTTTGCTGTACCTACCTTCTGTCATCTCTACATCTTGGTTTTTATTTTTGTCCGAAAGGACATCATCAGAATAATTTCTCAACAAAACACTCCTATAAACCTATAGAACACAGAGGGAAAAAAACGTTCTTAACAAGGAAAACGTGAAAGTCAGAGTAGATTATATCCATCTGAATAAGAACGAATCTAATTTTGAAGTTGATTCGATTTTTCCATTATCATCATAAACATTTGAAAGCCACCTCTTTCTGATACTTATATGAAGGAAAGGTTATATCATTTACTCACATGGCTGTTTGCTTGCGGCTGATTTCTGTAACTTTTCATTATGTCCTGAAAAGTTCTTTCCTCTTTGGTTACCTGGAAAAGAAAAAGGCTATTGAAGACCAAGTGCAAGCAGAACGATCAGGCTGCTCAGGTCCAGTCTACTCAATTAGCTTCCCTCTATATAGCCTTTTCATGAGCATTAATATGGTGATGGGATAGTTCTGAAGATGGGAATATGAAAAAACACACATTCTTCATGTTTAAGCATTCTTTTTTTTCAGCTAGTAAAGCCTTTTTTTTGTTTTGTTTTGTTTTGCATAAGATACTTAAGAATTATTCGTTTTCAAACTTTTCTTCCAGTGATACTGAAAATTAAAGAAGGGAAGCATTATTACACCAGAAGACATTTGTGAATTTAAAAACTGGACCTCTTAACTTTTCTAAGTAGAAAATGAGAAAATCCTGAACAAAACAGCATACATATAATTTCAGCTGTCTTTCATGTGTCAAAATTGTTCGTTTGTAACTGGATGGATGAAAAAAAAAAAGTCCTATTTACGTTTTCAACTGAACTAAACTCAAGTTTCCTAAACCTGCATGTTACCTTTGCCATGATATAAAAGGCACAGAGAAGGAGCTGGTCCAAATGTCTGTCCTTCATTAGATCAGCACAATGAACCAATGTGAATTCAAAACACGTCCATATCTTCCTGCGCAAGTCATTGGAGACATCCAATTTCAAGCACAGATCACGCAAGCGCACACTTGCCAGATGATAAACCTGGAAGAGAAAGACATGCAATTAAGAGTCAAGCCTGCTGATCTTAACCTAGTCTGCAAAAATGAAAGCTCTCACCAAAGTATAACTGTTTTATACTTCAATACTTTGTTTTCACAGAACTTCCCCCCCCCTTTGCCCAAGTCAATGTCTCCAAATATTAAACTGTCAACTCTTCAAATGTTGGATGCTTATAGAAAATCTAATTAAAAACATGATGACTATGCCTTCTATAATACACTACTCACTTACTATAATGGAACAGTTATGACAAGCTAAAAGGGACATGCTTTAATTACAACTAAGTATAATCTTATATTTTTAAGCTGACAGATTTTTTTCCCCATTTTGATTACCAAAAACCTGTTTCAAAATCTGAAATAACTATCAAGTGCAACATTAACATTCTTCCATTTATTTCAAAAGTTCTCACTTCATTGATAGTAATTAGGTACATTCTTTATGTTCAACAGCAGGAAGAATTCATCTTCATTTTCACTTGTTCTATGGAGCAGGAACAAGAAATGGAAGCAGGGGAAATCTATTATTATTGTGAATGTGTTGATCACTATAATGAAAAGGTAAAATTTGTCTTCAAAAGAATTCTAAAAGAAGACTTTTGTTCCTCCTAAGAGGAATGTTGCCTACCACAGTTTTTCAAATACATGGCTACAGCTGAAGTATTTCCTTGCTGAGATTAAAGCTTCCAAAAAGCAGTCCATGTTCATGCCTAGCAGCTAGCTAATCAATTCTTAATCAGTTCTCAGAAAAAGAGAGAGACTTACTATTAAAATAAAAGAACCAACACTTCAGACACAGGATGTGGCTTTCAAGTGTTTCCGGGAATGAGTTTCTGTACATACAGATACCATAAAGGTGAAAACTTCTGAAAATAACTTCTCTTGTAGCCAATAAAAAAGTTTCTCTCAAGCACCCAGTTCTTAACCTACTCTTTTATTCCTCGTTGTTTCAAGAATTTATTTTTTTCTAGAAACTTTCAGATAGCATGTTATTCGACACTGATTTTTTGAGGCTCCATGCCGGCAAGATCAGCACTACTGGGCAAACCTCAGAAAACTCCAAACAAGAGAATATTGTACAAGATACAAAACAATTCAGTTTTTAATGAGCATGACACAGGAGAGTAATCTCATTTTTGGTATATCTAACCCTTGCAAATGTGGGAGGCAATAAGAACAAATGAGGTAATTAAAAACTGACAAAATTTCCTAGGTAGTTACAGAAGCTACTAAAGAAAGAGAAGAAAAACGAAAAATTGAAACATCTAATGAGTCGGAGGGAGGGCTGGAACAATATGGGAAATTGAATTCTCTGCAACATCTTTTCTCTTCTCCTCGCAGCTACATGAGAATTGTTCATGCCAAAGGAAAGGTACGTGAAGACTGAAAAGTAATACAATGTAAATTGCTCAAGGATTTTTAGCATGGTCACAAATAGAAGTAAAACACAACTTCCTAACAAAGATATTCACCTTTCTGTAAAACAGTGCCAAGGATCCAGTTTTCTTTGGTTTGCTTCCTGATGACAGATGCCCTTCTTGTACTTGGCTCACCTGGGGGTGGTAGGGAGCCTGAGCTTCCATTTTAGGTGGCTGACCTAAGTTCATGGAAATGGGTATCAATGTGATCCCACCCATTTCATGCGCAATACCTGGAGATGATAGAAAATGATGATGATCCAGAAATAAACTGCTTGCTGCCACCATGCTGCATAGTTAAATTGCAAATCCTAAACAAATACTTCATACTGAAGACATTTCATCCTTCTATATTGGATGCTAAAAGGACGGAGTCTTCAGAAATTACTAAAAAATACATTTCTGGTAATGCTTAAAGGAAGAAGATAATTGTGAATAGCCATTTCTAAAACTATCTAAAAGTACAACGTTGACAAGAAATTGCAGTCTCTGTAGTCAGTGTACCACTCTTTTGGGGAAGATGGGCATTCCAGTTCGTTTTTTTGCTGTTATTTGGCAAATCTAACAGCACATTATATACAGTCCATATTAGTTTGTGCAGTAGTTGTAGTCAAATTCTCTTGCTGAAAATCTCCTTAAGCATTAAAAGTAGAGAATTTTTCAATCCATCTAAATATACTTAAGACACAGACTTTAAATTCAGAAAGGCTACAAAACTAATTTCTCATGTATCTTTATCAGAACTAGTCAAGCATCAGCCAGCTTCAATAAAACTTTAAAACCACACTATTTTGCTGATACTTATATGTAGCCCTTACCCAGTAATTTCAGAGTATTTTTAGATTATAATAGACTAAAAAGTATTTTTAGATTATAATAGACAAAAAATAAATGAATCAGTATTGGAGTTGAGAACCAAAGTCACACTTAATCTGTCATGAGGTGTAATTGGAAGAAGGAAGAACTCCATAACTTTTTTTGCAAGTTGGAATCCTCAGGACACTTGTCAGATATCCGATCAAAACACAGAATGAGATGTTAGTATAAAAACTTAAGTTTTGCTATTGTTTGTTTTGGTTTTTAATAAAGTCATTTATGCTCTTTTAAAACAGAAAAAGTGATACGTGTTCAAGATGCATTGTCAGTCTACATGGATCTACAAGAGCAAGCAAAACATCTCATACGGAAAGAAACCAGAAAGAATTCATACCATGCAGTGGGATAGTAACCTTCTGTCCTGCTTTTCCTGGTACTGTAGCTGTTGTCATGGTCAGTACTGTTTGCCCAGGAGAAACTGATATATTTTCAGTAGCAATGCTTGATGCTGGAGCAATTGTCAATTTAGTTCCCTCAGTTAAAATCTTTTCCATCTGCATTTCTTTGGGACTGTCATCTCCAAAGAGTCTTCTCTTAGCACTTCCTGCTGTAGGGGAACTGTAGCGCTCATGAACAGAGATTGGTGACAATGGCTGCATGTCTAGTATGCAAAGAAGAAAAAAGATCATCTTCAGAGCAGCTGCTGAATAAGGATTCTTCTCCCCAGGAAGAGAAAAAGCTATTCTCTTAAACTACAAAACCAGAGTGCAAGAAATTGTTTCTGATTAAGAAGTAATCTCACCACTGTTCTTAGGCAATATGAATAATGACTATACTCCTTTAACTCTCTCCTTTTACTCTGTAACAGAGAGTTTGGTTTTCATAATCTGTTATTAACATGAAAGAAAAGATTGACCAAGCTATCAGTGCCACTTGTGGGCATACCATTTTCTATCAAGCCGAAGCCTTCTGGCTAACTAGCAAGGTGAAACCAATTCAAGACGTTACTTCCAGTCTGCCAGGATGGTCTTCTCAGTATCAGGAGCACATAAACATTTCCAATCCCAACCATTTTCAATCTGAAGTTAAGAAGAGCACTTGGTACCAGGTTCTCATACAAGGCAAGGCCTCAAACACTCCTACACTTCTACAGGATACCATCTCCAAGTTGCTTTCCCTTCTATTGAACAACTCACCATAACATCTACAACTGCTTATACATCACTTTCCTAATGCACTTGAGTATTAAAAAAAAAAAAAAAAAGTTTTGAGTTTTGTAATGTGATTTGCCAGACAAACACAAAAGGAGACAACATCACAATTCATAGTGCACAAGCAAGAACTTATGAACTATTGTTTGGGATACAATGAAAGCAGCAATTCCTAGCTACTGAAGTGTGAAAAAGCAACAACTGTGCTGCCACTGCTTCTTCACCCTCACCCTTAAGAAACAGTTCTACGCCAATACCTGGAAATCTGCAAAGAGCAAGGCAGTTCTTCAGAGGAAAAGAGTATTGCAGACAAATTATTGTCTTCCCCTCCTGCAAAAGAAAGTTCTATAGGAAGAGGACTAAATGCAGCCCTAATCATTCTGTAATGCAGTAACAAGAGGTGCCAGTGACAACCACCACTGGTCAAGGGTTAAAAAAATAAAAAAGCAGTGACAGGGAGAGCGGGGCCCGATGGATCAGAATAATGAGAATGCTACAGTAGTTAGTGCTATCAAAAGTGCTGGAAACTGCAAAGAGGAGGTTATACTTTAAAAAGAGACACCAAAAATCCAGTCCAATTCAGTGAGACAATAAAAACAACAGCAACCACACACACACACCAACAAAAAAATCTCAACAACAAAAAAAACTCACAACCAGGGAAAAATCTGACCAGCCAAGGACAATAAGCTACCAGATGACATCCTACCCCAAGAGTAGGGTAACCATCTTGCATCAAAACAAAGGCAAGTTCTGCGCCAGTTCAGACATGAAGCGTTATTACCAATGACTACTGCTGGTAAAACACATCAGTGGTTTGACTGGACACATCTAGACTTTTTCTAGATGAACTGAGACTGCACAATTCTGAATGCTTAATTCAGATTCAAGACTGCTCAATTATGAAGTATTAAAAAATCCCAATCCAAATCTGCATGTTCAAAATATATCAGAAACCTTAAACATACCCTTTCTTAAAGTTCCACCAAGATCTGTCCGAACCTCTTTAACTCGAGGATGAACTATGGGAGATACTGGCATCATAGGCAAATGCCCAAGCCCACTTCCTCCATTGCTTGCTTCAAAATTACTGGGAAATATTACCTGAGAAATAAGAAATACCAATGTAAGATTAACATATAACTTTCCCTTCATGTCAATGTATTAATAAAAGATTGTTGTTTTCATTTTTTTTTCCTAGCAGATAATGTAAGTGTTGAACAGAGTTCTGTATAACAGCAAGAAAAACATCGTGATTTTTTTAATAAAAGGCTAACATACTTCTTCGCATGTTGGGACCCTGTTTTCTGAAGCCTGGAGAGCACTCCAGAGTGCCGAGTCCCGAGTCCAGGCTAGACTCTCAAGAATTTGTTCCTCAATGCTGTTAAGGTGCTTCACCATGTCTCTGGAAAGTCCTTCCTCAGACCGAATCAGTACTTCAATAACCTAATGGTAACAAGACACACATACAAAAGCAAAGTCATATCACTCATGTTTAACACTATCAAACCACTATTCATTTCAGGATCCTGTTCAAAACCTCTCTTCAATATAGAGCACTCCAGTGTCTTCCTCACCTTGAATCTTCCCAGCCCTCTCTGATTCCCTTATGCAGCCCAGCTCAGAGACACCATAAGAAATTTCATCTCATGTCACATCTCAACAGGCCTTTGTGTCTCCTTCTTTTCCATTTTCAGTACAACTGTGCATGTGTGTTGTGTGTCCATACAAGCAACACAATTTAAAATATCCATCACCCACGGTAAATTTACATGAAATAGAAATGTTAAGCCCATGCATATGCCTTTATTTACTTTTTAAGTACAAATAACTACGGAACCCTTAAGATGGAAATGGACAGCGAGTGTCAACTCAGTGCAGAACAACCCCTCCCTGGGTGCCTTCAGGCCCCTCTCACCACCACCGAGCACACATGAAGCATGTGCAGTGCTCACACCTGGTCAGATACAAATAGTAGCACACCTGAAAGAACCCCAGCATTTAAGCTTTCCCTCCTTTCAAACAAGCAGCCCTTAACCAAAGAGGTTGAAAAACACTGTTTTAAAGTTTAATTTAAGAAGAGGCCTTAACATGTACAAATAAGGGTTGACAAAAGCTGGAAAGGGCCCTTGGAATACCATGATCCATGTGGGAGTGTGGCCATGGGGGTCGGCAAGCCCCATGGTTGGTGATAACATCAGACTCTTAACGATGAGGCCATCAGAAACATAAAAGAGTTTAGAGGGAACAAAGAAGGGTGATTCAGGAGATGCCTTGCCATCTTGGGTTGCTTGTTCTCCAGCCATTAAGGCACGGAAATTGCTGGGTGTTTGATGTTGCTGTTCTATGCAAAGTTGTTTGACCAATGAAAAGTTGTTTTTGAAAAGGACTGCTGTGGGGAGAAGGGTGTAAGAGGGGAGCCTGCCCTCAAGAAAAAAAAAAAAAAAAGGCTATATGATATAATGAAGTTATATCATCAGTAAAGAAGGAATGAAAAGGAACAGGCTAGCAGAATGGAGACCAGGATGGGAACAGGCACACTGATCGCCTCATGAAGATAGGTTCGGCCAGACTCAGCAAATCGCTCAGAGGAGCTCGTGCAGAAAGTTGCTGGAAATGGGCACACTGGAGCTGGGAAGAAACTCAAGCTGAGAGAAGCAGACCCGCACACACAACTGCCCCTCACATAAAGTTGTGCATTATGGGGAATCATACGTCCTTAGGAACAAAGACTGTCCTGGTAACCTTGCAGCTTATTCTTCTTATTAACAATCAGACAGTTTATGAGCCTGAAACATGGGACCAAATTGAGGTCAAGGTGTGGGACTCTGCAACTGAAAACGACAAGGTTGCAGTGGGATTGCTCGGCACCTGGCAAGCAGTCCCTGAGGCCTTAAAGAGCCCTGTGGGACCACAGTCAGAAACGTGTGGTTTGCCAGACAGTGAGGGAGCTGCGGGCTCCTTTGCTTATCCGACTGCTACGCCATTGGCCCCTCTGCTGCTACAGCCATCTCAGGCCTTTGCTGTTTCACCCCCTGCTGACCTGGACGTGCCTTTTGACCCGGGCCTCTTGGCCTTCACAAGGAGATGGCTATGCTTTTCTTCGATCTGGGAAGAACGGGATACATAAGGCCTGAAGGCCGACTTGCTTGACAACTTAAAGCAAGACATATTGTTCCCATGACTAGCCCTGGAATTCTCCGGTGTTCGTAATCAAGAAAATGAATGGAAAATGGAGACTGTTAAGTCATGGAACTTAAAGGATTGTTTGTTACCTTTCCTGATTGTACATATGTATAGGTGTACTTGGGTTTAGTACGTAAAAGCAATGTTCTGTATATTTAGAAGGTTCGATGTTCATGTGTGTGTGCTGGTAGAGCATAGACTCCCCACGCACCCAGCACCGTTTACTTGTCTTTTAAAAATATTACTAAATTCAGATTGAGTTGAGACTTCATTTATAACAACAGTAAGTCGTTAGATATCTCAAAAAACTGTAAGCATAAAAGGATCAAACTGAATCATTTGGATTAGAAATTAGAGAGCGATTGATTAAGAATGTATAGGTGCTATATTTGTGATGTACCGCACCTGTGCTGCACTTAGACCTCCTTAGATAACAGGAGCCCCTCACGGTTCAGACTTTAACCAAGGGGTCAGAGATAAGGAGGACTGCTTAGAAAGGGACAAGATAAGGAATGTTAAACATACAAGGCCTCGAGATAACAGGAGCCCCTCAGACCCCAAGAACCAGATCAAAACAACCTTATGGCCCAGATTGTGACCAAGGCCTCAGAGAGCACACGCAAAGAGACGAGGCGAAAAGTTCAACCCTGATGAAGACATCTTACTTCATCCCCATGACCCTCAACGCCCACCACCACAAGGCACTGAGCAAGAGCAGACAAGAGGAATTTATGGAAATTACTTCTTGTAGCTAATTTTAATACTAAGCAGGGACAAGTTATGCATATGTATAGGCATGTTGGGAAACTTCATGCATATGTAACTCTTTACTGCATATAACCGTGGCAAGTTGCTGCATTAGGTGCACACGACTTTGGTGGGACTACCCCCCTTGCTGCCCAGCGCTGAATAAACATACCTACTTTACAATCATACTGATTGTGGAGTCAGTTTTCTGTGAATCAAAACAAGTTCAAGAATAGAAATTACATTGGGAGCAAAGGGGAAATGAGTTTAAAAAGAGCAAAAATAAGAGAGCAGTCAGGAAAAGAGATTTTATGCTCTATTCTGTAAAACGAGAGGAAAAGAAATTTTAGCTGTACAAGCCTGTGGTAAGTAGTGGTACTCAAAAGCAACTAAGAATATTTTTGCTATTTTACCAGTAATAAGCAGAACTAGGATGCAACCAGTCCTACAGCTTGCAGTCAATAAATACAAACATTATTAAAACATATGTCTGAATGCTTTAGTCTACTAAAAGTTGTGTGTGTGCATGTGTATATATGTAAACCAGAAGTTTATCAACAGCATGTTACCATTAAGTACCATTTACAAAATGGTTTTATTGCTTTAAATTTCATCTTCAACTCAAGCATTACACATTCCAGGTAATATTAAAGACAGACAGAATTTAGAACAGGCATGAGACATATTAACATCTGTCCTTCTCCTGTGTGGCAACGTAGGAAGGAAGAGCATCATCCCTTGAGACTGTCAATCCAGTAACATGCCATTTTGAACACAGATTTAGACAATATGTATTTACCTTATAGAAATAGAATGGCCTGAGGTCAAGTACTTCAATTATCCAGGGAAAGGTACGAGGTGAGCTATATGCAAAAAGCACAATCTCCAAGCAGCATGCCATGAGGGAGCGGTGAAAGACATCTTGTTCCAAGAGAGCCTGAAGAGATTACAGAAAATGTCAGTAATCTGAGGTTAGGGAAACAGAGGCACGTTTTTTTTAGACAAAAAAAGCCTTCTAGGCAGAATTAGAGTCATCTCAGGAAAATCCATCTTACATAGAACTTTTTTTTTTTCATTTGTTTTTTTGAAAACATACAAGTCCTTCTTAGGGGAGAGCAGGAAATATGGGCTTCTCAGGAGATCTAGGATTAAAAAAAATCTCAAAAGATACTTAAGACTTTGCCACATATAAGAAAATTCACAGAAGAACTCTGAAAAACATTTAAAAATGCAGACAAATAATGCAAGCTTTGCTCTTCACAGTCAAGCCAGAAAGTGACTACGGGAAAGTAGATCCACAGCAGCACATCAAGTCCTTAGACTATTTCAGTACTGTGCCATTTGAGATTGAGTTATTGCTTTATTCTACCTCCACAATCTCCTCTTTTTACATGGAAGTTTACACTGGAAGTAGATTAACGTTTTGAAAAGCATCACTGTTTTCGTACCACGGTCAAATCAATTGTGTCCGTATTGTGAGTCACAATGCGGATCAAATATGTTGCTGTCTAACATGAAATATTGATATTGTTAATGGAATAAAAAGAAGAGAATAAAAATTATCTGCCCTAAAATTAATGATTCTGGAAATAAACACAGGTTAACATAATTAATAATGACAGATTTATACCATTTTCAATAGTAGTAAAAACTATATTTAGGCACCTTACATATACTTTCATTAAAAATAACAATGTATACAGATTGTCAGCAGACTGATCTGTTCAGGAACTGTCTGAACATATTCCCCTACAAATTCTACTCTTCTGCTAGTTCTTTACTTACAGTCATGTCCTTCCCATGTAGTCTTCGTGTTTCTTGTACCATTATAGTCTCCAAGATTTTATAATACAAGATCTCTGCCAGTTTTAATCTGTTTACAGCAAAGTCTGAAATTTAAAACCAAAACTGATGAAGCCCTATGCTGTTTCCACAAACAGCCTCAGACTAAATTGACTTGTACTTGGACTTCTCTAACAAAATAGTAAAGTGTATAGATTTTCCAAATCCAAACGGTATGCTTAGAAACACACTAGTCATAAGAGCAGCACACAAATCTAGAAACATTTTAAACAATTGTGTATTTTCATATTTCTAGCGAAGTCATTCTGCAAACAATTGCAATAATAATTTTCCTATTTGTATTTCATTTCCTTTAACTTTTAGATTTAAGACGAATGCACACTTAAAATTTTTGATAAGATATTTATAGATTCAGTGCTGTCTTGGTTATCCCATTTTCAACTGTAACCTTGTTTTTATTTTTAATAAAATTTTATTCTTTATAGTATTCTGCTTGACAGCAACGATTTTCTGTTTGGAAGTGTTTGTTAAAATAGCTCCACTGTATTAAGTAGTCATATGATAGCATATATATTCATTTTATTTGCCCTCATTTAATATTTTGAAACATCCTGTGCATTTCAAGTTCATACCTATATGAGATCCTGGTTGTTCATCTGTTGGCTGAGTGTAGCTGCGACAAAATGTCTCACCTATTTCTTTCACTCTGTTTGTAATGCTTTCCATAGGGCTGCGTGCACAAGACCTAAAGCAGAACACAAAGAGAAAGCCTTGTTTGTATAAGAAAATATCCTGCCTGCATAAAAAAATAATAATAATAATTCTTAAAAAATCTAATTTTACTGAGCTTTCCTCATCAGGCAATAACGTGTATTACCGTGAGCAACAGAAGAAAACATAAAATACAAAGAAAGATTCTCTCCTGTTTTCCTTTCCTAAGAGAGCCTACGTAAATTTGAGAGCTCTTTCTGAACATTTCCGTATTTGGAGCAAATCTGTACTTAGAGGAAAGTGGCTTGCATTTAGGTCAAATTAAGACACTGAGTTATGCTGAAAAGCTAGCGTTGAAATAAATTATGGTTTCATTGAACAAAGCCTTCTAATTAAAAGTTACACTTCCATGGAATTTTTACTTCAAAGAGAAAAATATTTGAAAGCATAGATTATTCCACATAGTCAAAAGCACAGTTATTTCCCATTTCCCCCAATCAGACAATACATATCCTATCATTTGCTGAACTCATATCCAAGGTGAGCAAAGCATTCAACACGTTTCTTATCTGAAGATTACTCAATTAATGTTTCTCCTAGTTTTAACATTTAAAACTTCCTTTGATTTTCTTCCTCATTTTATTGCTTGAATGAACTCAGTTTCATTACAGACAGATATGCCAACATTGTAATATTATTGATTGACATAATATCAAGCAATCTTTAAAAAACAACAAAATAGGAACCTGCAAAATAGAAATGCATCTTGCTAAGAATTTGTAATGCAAACTTTTAAGAACAAGTATTAGAAAGACCTTCAAAACATGTAATTTCAAAGATGAGAACTAAAAGTAGTATTTTCACCTAGTTATGAAGGTTGCTATAAACTATTACTTGCACACATCAAATGTTAAGTGTTAATTCTAAATGCTCACTATTACTGAAAAACATCCAGAGACTTTACAACACTAAAGTAAGGCCATGCTTTGCATGGAATTAGACAAATGCCCAACACCTTTACAATTATTTCACATTACATTTTTACTTGTTACAATCTATGAAGCAACACTCACTGATCTAGTTTTTACTGCTGAATTATTCTGTTTACTCTCATCTGCTTACACACCAAGATTTTTAAGTGCATTTCACTACAGTCAGCATGCAGACATGCATCTAGGAGCCAAAAGTCTAAACTGATTTACAAAACAGGGACTCTGTCCTAGAAATGGTGATCAGGAAAGCCTGAGGTTGTAATAAGTAGTCACTTAATGTATGATTTCCCAGCATCATACAGCGGCTGAAAGAGATGAATGAGATGTTGGCAATATCTCAGGGGTAGGAGGGTCTAGCTCTCCTTCTCGAGAAAAACAGATCATTTAAAAACCAGAATGTTTTACTTATGTTAAGACCTGTTAACTGGAAATAATACAGAGGCAGAAACAAACAAAAAAAAAATCTGCACCAAACAAAAAAGTCAATTTTGAGCAAGGAAATAGGCACAAACACGAGAAGATGAATTTTCACTTGTATGAGAACAATCACAGTGGATGTACTTACTCAAAAATAGTGATCAGTTGTTCACTCGGTGCATTTTTCAGTCCAGCCACAATATTCTGTAACCGACTCACACTTTGTGTGGCTGAAGCAACAGGAGTGATGACAGCTTCCTTTTCTCGTAGGTATCTTCTTCCAGTCAGAGGAGTTGAAGGTGCAAATGACCTTTTCTGTGAGACAGAAAAATAAGCAATAAAATCAGTCAACAGTAATGTTTCAAAAACATGATCTCATGCAAAATCACTTGAAAGATTAAAATGATGCTACTAACATACTACCTGAAGGCTGCCTGTGGTCTCAGAACTCACTAAAAAGTAGTTCAACTATAACAAATCTCCAGGTAGACAAAAATAAAGATTTTTTTTTTTTTAATAAAATCTAGAAAAAAATGGGACTTTATATCTTAAAGTCTGTATTTCTGCTTACTTAAATACTGGAAAATACAGAGCAAGAAAGAGGAAGCACATGCTTCCATTCAAAACCCCTGGGTTAGTTGGGTGACATGGAATAAGTGGCAGAGCTGCCTGGGAGAGGGTCACAGGAAAACATTCTTTGTGAAACGCCGTTCTGGTGCACCTAGAACCCCCTGTAACAGAAGTAATGAAATAAAGTATTTGGTTTTGAATCAGAACAGACCGCATTTTGAAGATACAAGGAAAAAAATGATGAAAAGTTAGGCCTGTAATCAGCACACATAAATAGCAACAAGGTCATTTTTTTTATACTACAGAAACTGGAGTTTGAAACTGATAAACTCATTCCAATCTACCATGTTTAGTTTGCTTGAATACGAGATACTTGGGACAAAAACCTAAACTGTATGATTCATTTATACCAGCAGTAGCATCTTTTAATAAGCATGAGTATTTTAATTGGTGTGAAATGGTAGTTATCAAACAGCATGAGCTCCTGTCACACAGCCTGGCACACTTTTTTTCCTTATTCAATTTCAAAAAGTTATTGATTGAGTATTTTCCCATACACCAACTTCATTAAGTACATTTTACATTTTTTAAACATAATGAAACACTACCTCTGCTTATAGGCTACTTTTTGTAACAAAATTACAAAGAGTGAGGCTTTGGTGGGTTTTATGTCTTGAATATAATCTTTAATTGAATAGTATACAAGTTATCTTTTCCTGTTATCAAAAGGAAACATCAGGAAAACAAGTAAATTAACCCAATGTAAAGATTTCATGGTGTTCTTACTGGATACAAATTAAGTCTGAAATAACCCTAAGTCCATATAGTTAGGTCTCAACTACTTACAGATTTTTCTTGGACATTAAAAATACTAACTCACACAGAAATGCTCTCATCCTGCTTAAGGAGTAGGTATTTACTGAATTACATACGAAAGAAGAAACTGCCATTTCTCCTTAGCAAAACTGTCCACTGAAGCCTGCAAATGTCACTCCTTTCTCTCAGTAAAATGTTCAGCTTTTCAGCTGAAATGCAGCTTTTCAAAGTCATCTCATGGATTCAGATTGCATATAATGATGAAAAAACTTGACAGGAGTACTCCGACTGAAAATGACAAGTTAGATGAACCACCTTTTCAAAATGCTGCTGAAGATGACACTCCACATGAGCTCTTGCTGCTGTTTTCCCTACAGGCATATCTGCAGGAAATTTCCGAGGAGTGCCTATTTCTTCTTCAGCATCTGCTCCTAGGAAAACTCTCTCATCAAAGTCACCCACTGTTAGAACATACTCTTCATATTCTTTATTCAGCGCTTTGCTGGAAGAGAAACCAAAGCATTACATCAAAAGCTAAGCTGCTGAAGAAACCAAAAATATGCCAGTGGGGCTAAAATTCAAAACTGAAACCACACAAGCTCAAAGCATTTAACTCTTTCAGACACGGTACTGCTTGTACAGGAAGCTTCACTCCCATCAGTAATCTGCTCGTGCACATCCTCGCCTGCCTCATCACCCACCACAAACCTCCCCGATCCCTGCAGGGCCTGCTCTGCTTCCACCAACATTTAGCTCTCACTAAGTAGAGGAGAAACAACTTGGCTTCCACCCCAGTTGCAAATAAAGTGGTTTTGAAGTATTCAATGGATCAAAAGTTAAATCTTTGCATATGAAGAGCATGCAAACTGGTTGCATTAAACTAACTAAGTTTGAGCTCTGCTTCTGCCACTTGGTATTCGGCTATTTTCATAATGGCATACACGAAGGGAAATTTAATTCCTACAATCACCACTGACATGTGATACTGAACTTTATCTTTTTTCCAGCTAACCCATCTGTAAAATAGTTTAGACAAAGAAACAGGCTTCCATGTTTCCTCAGATGTTGTTTACAAAAGAATAGGGAATACTATATTATTCTACACGACAGTAGTTATTAAATTACTAGTATTCCTATTCAAGTAGAAACACTAAGAGGAGTTCATATGGACCATAAAAATACTGTTTTCTATCTAAAATTGAGGGTGTCATCCACAGTGTTAAAACAACTGAGTCATTGCTTGTAATTCTTAGAAAGCAAATCGAAGAGTTAAAACCTCACTTTGCAAAAGCAAATGATTAGGTAATTTTTGGAAAAGGCAAAAAACTCTTTACAGGATCCAGAACAAAGCAGCTGCTGTTCATCTTTTTATTTAGATTAGCTTTGAGGAGTGAATTCAATAAGTTTCTGAAACAACTGTATTTGCCTCCCACTGATTTTTTTTTTTTTTTTTGTGGTTTGGAAGAAAAAAAAATCTATTGAAAAGAGAATTGCCTTTACAGATTTATACACTCAACTGGAGACTGATAAACAAGTCCGAATACTTCCCTACTCAGGTATAATATTTGATGGTATGTACAGGGTATGTATAGAAATACATCCATGAACTTCAGACTCAAGGCTTTGACTTGCATTCGACTACTCAAAGGTAACAGCTGACAGAAAATCAGAATCCTAGAAGGCTGGAAAAGACCCTAAAGATCAAGTCCAACCATCAACCTAACACTACCAAGTTCACCACTAAACTATGTCCCTTAATGCCACATCCATGTGTTTCTTAAATATCTCCAGAGATGGCAACTCTTCCACTTCCCTGGGCAGCCTCTCCCAGTGCCTAACCACCCTTGTGTGACCTGACATTAAGGAAGAAACCCACAGCCGACCCTCTGATATTTGATGCATCTCAGGTCCAGAATGCATTTTAGGCAAGTAACAGCAATGGTTGTCAAGTCATTACAAGCAGCTAGTTATGATAAAACGAGGGCACAGGAAAAACTGAGATTTAGTATTCAAAGACACATACTTTAAAAATGAAACCAAAGCCCACAATTAAGAATGTAAGCTATAACTTACTTATTTTCTGTAAAATTGCAAAGATCCAATAGACATTCTCCTTTTAAGATCTAAGAAAACAAACAAACAAACAAAAACAGAAATATCTTACATAATAAAATCAATAACATAATAATCGTAATAAAAACAATGTGAGCAATGTGAGAGCATGATGGCTTCCACCTAAATATAAATGAGATTTAGGAGCATAATTGGATTCTTTTGTGTATACCAAAGCACTACAATGCAATTAGCAAGACAATCAGACAAGGACAAAGCTCTAGAAAAACTAATTTCTCAGAAATAGCACTGCTATTGGAAATCTGTTCCATTGGCAGGTTAGGGACCAGATGAATGACTACATAAACATTTCCACAGAACTTGGAAACGTTTTCCAGTATCAAAACCAAACAGAACAGTTTGTCCAACTGCAATCTTAACCTCTTAATTCCAAAACATCTTGCTTAATTCCAATACAAGTGCTAGGATCCAGACTATCATTATGGTTACTCCACAAAAATTGTTTCACAGGGTAAGATTTTCTTCAGAAAAAAAAAAAGGCTATCATCCATGACCCAGTTTTCACACTGCCAAGAAAGCAAAGATTCTTCACTGATGTAAAAAGCCAAAACAGAGAGGACCGTACAGAACGTAATCCAAAATGAAAGCAAATTCTGCTCCTGCTAACATGCACACAAAGGAAAGCTGAACCAGACCAAGTTCATTTGCCTGTTACTGCACTTTTCATCAGTACCTGCAGGTTTTAAACAGTTTCAAGACGGGACCATTCATAAGAGCACTATCACACATCCTTAAAAGTAGTAAGATGTACCTTCCTATCAAATAGTTTTGAGATGTATGGTTTAAAGTAGTGTTCCTTTATTCCTTTTGCTTCTACTAAAAGCCCATCATGCAGCTCACACAGCGTGGCAATAATGCAAGGAGGATCTTCAGAGACTTTGATCTCTGTTGCATGGAAGTCCTCTGGTAAGCCTGAGAAGGAAGGGGAAGGGGGGGGAAAAAAAAAAAAAAAAAAAAAAAAAAAAGACAACCAACCTTCAACTTCACTTAAAAGAAATTAAAAACCAAGCACATTTGATTTTAAATAATCTGTCATCACCATACCTTTAAACGATGGATTTAGCAAATCTCTTCTATTTGGACACAAAAGGGCATTTGCGAAGACCAGGTCCAAGCAGCAGAGAAGCAAATGATAGGAATTTACTAAATCGTCCCCAATCATACGGAAATTACCTTTAAGAGACAGCATATCACATCAAGCAACATAACAGAAGTTCATAACTCCAAATGCACACAAAACATGCAGCTAAAATAGCCAGCCTACCCTTAGTGTACACAAAGAGAGTCCAACAGAAGTTGAAGAGATCTTTAACACTGCATGGCACCCGCCTGTCAATGAGGAGGAGGACAAGAAGTCAGTCTCCAGGTTCAGGAAGCTGAAGCTTGTTACAAGGTAAGAATTTCATTCCATTTCCTTGCTCAAAGCAAGCTGGAGCGACCACCTAACAATTTCACACTCAGACACACCGTAAGCTACATGTGCATATTTCAGCTTTCATCGTCTCCTGTATAGCTCTACAGGGCTTTCTGCACAGCATCATTAACCTTCCAGCCCCTTTTTGAGCTAATGGTTGCTGTTGGTCTGTGACCCTGGACATACCATTTTGATAGTGCCAGGACTGTAACAAAATTCTCCTGGAGCTGCAGGCAGTGAGATGCCCAGGACAATACAAATTACAGTGATTATTTTCCTAAATATTTCACTATAGCATCAAACACCCCTTCAAAACATGCAGCTACAGCTTGTGTTACAGCTCTTACAGTGCAAAATGTTTGGAGCAGAGACTATCCAAGGCCACAGAGCTTGAACACCAGGGAAGAGATTATTTAAGACACCCAATGCAGAAGCTAATGGAAAGCTAAAGTTACAGTAACAAACACTGTTCTGATGAAGGCACATTAACAGGGCATACAGATGAAATTTCCCCTGATACAGATGCAGCAATGCCCACAAAAGCATCCTTTCTGTTTGTAAGTAAGGAGCTGCACTAGAGCATTTTACCACAAGTTATCCCCCCTCACATCCCAAGGACACACAAGTCAGCAAAAATCGCCGGCACAGGCCCAGCTCAGCTCCCTCATTATCAAGGTTACATCCTCACTGTAAAGCTGCCAGAGTCAGCCACACGGTCAGCAGAGAACATGGACAAGTCCCTTTAATTAAAAGTACCCTGCATCTGGAAGACACCACCACCAATTACTACATTTGTCATAAAAATGACATAAGAACGAGTACATTGGCTGTAATTTTCTCCCATTTACGTGTTAACGCTCATTTGTGTTTCTGTGCTCACCTGACTGAGCGTGTTAAAATCATGCTAAAATCACAGTGATGTGGAAGGCCTGCTGATGCTTTCCCATTCGGTACAGCTACATTTGCATGGGGGGATTAGGTCACAGTATCAACTACAAGTCTCTTGCCACAAAAGAATATCCCCATGCTAAGCGCTGTGACGGTCTGACTGTATCTCAAGTTGATGCTTCACTCTGCCTCTTCCACCATGCAGAGCCATGCTCACTAAGGGCCAGGTCCTGCATTCACAGAGAACTGCGTAAACAAGCGCCAGATGCAAAGCTCTGCTGATACGAGCTGCGCTCCACCACAACTAGGGATCTTCCTCTATGCACATTTCAGAATCAAGGCCACGACACGAAGCAGCCCTATCGCTTTAGTACTTTACCATATTCTTTAAAAGCATAAATAGTGGTCTTAACATTTGTAAACCTCTTGAAAAGTCACATGAAACCTCAAAAATACCTCTGCTTCCTGCTTCGTTGTGGCTTAGAAGTTTCTTCAAAAGGGTTTTGAAATACATCCAAAAATATTGGCTCAAACTTCTTGAAGATCACAGTTGACACTTCAAAGTTTCTCTCCAGCCTCTCTACTCGCTCACGGAATTCCTGTGGTAGATTTGACATGTCCATCCACTTCTTCATTTTGCTGAAAAACTGAATTAAACTTAAAAGAAACAAGAAAATATGTTTATTTTCAGCTTCACCTAGCTTTCTTTATTCTGAATTTTGATAAAGCCAAGAACGCATCACATTTACTCCTTACTGACTACTTGGTTTAATACATAGGTTTAACAGTTACTTTGACAGACTCTATACTGCAAGCTTTTTGCCTTTTTATCACTCAGGTTCCCCTCCTTGGCTCACTAAGGCACAGGCGTGGGGACGCTGGTTTGCGTTTAAGGGTGTAGAGGCAAGCGTGTGCTGCTTTGGGTGCCAAGGGAAGGGAGGAGAGGCAGGGAACACTCAGACACGAGTCTAAGCCTATCGGAACCACCTACACAAAAACTGTAATTACAGGTGTAATTAAGCCGGCTTCCCCCCCCCAGGCAAACAACTTGGAGCCCCAGCACCCTCCGTCAGCCTGCAGAGCCAAGCGGGGCTGGGAGACCCCTGCAGCACCCCAAACCCTGCCGGGACGGGAGCGCACGCGGTGCAGCCACCAACCCCAAACCCAGCGGCTTGGCCTAAATCCCAAACCAAAGGGGAGTCTCATGGGGATGGGCGAGACAATGCCGGGACGTCCCGTTCGTGGGACGCCCCGTCTGTGGGACGCCTCGTTCGCGCCTCAGTTCACCACCAGAGGAGGACCGGGAGCGCCCCGCCAGGGGGCCGTGCGGGGCGGGGAGGTCAACCTGAGCTTGGCGGAGCGCAGGATCCTGGTCAGCGACACGCAGTTGCCCTCCATCAGGCCGCTCCCCACGGTGGGCAGGACGCTCTTGCGGCAGGCCACGTAGAGCGCGCAGGCCAGCCAGTGCAGCGCTTCCCCCTGCCAAGGCAAGCGGCGCCGCTCAGCGGGGGGGGTGCAGGACGCGAACGCGGCCCCGGGACCCCCTCCCTCCGTCGTCGCCCCCGTCCCGCCCCACCTCCAGGCTGTAGGTGCCGCGCAGCGCCGTGAAGTCGCGCAGCGCCTCGGCGGCGCTGGCCGCGTCCAGGTTGAGCTCCTGGCAGAGCCGCTCGATGGCGGCGCCCGGCTCGGCGGCCCCCGACGGCGGCGGCGGCTCCGTGAGGGACATGGCGGGCCCGGCCCGGTGCTGCGCTCAGCCCCGCGCGCCAAAAACGGCCCCGCCGGAAGGGAACGGCCCCTTCCGCCGCCGCCGCCGCCGCCGCCACGGGAAGCGGGGCCACGGCGCTGCTGAGGGGGCCTCGGGGCTCGGAGCCCGCCCGCAGCTCCCCGCATCCCGTGCCCGTGCCCCTACCCGTGCCCCAGCCCCAGCCCCGCCGGTACCTGCTCGAGCAGCGGCTCGGGTCCAAGTTTGAGCCGTGCTCAGTTCAGGGAGCGAAGCGCTTCGAGCTCCAGGCAGGAAGGCATCGTGCAGTCGGGGCGCCCGCTGTGCGCTTCAGCACCCAAACGCCAAGCGCTGGGGGCTCGTCGCCCTGTGGTGGGTGCCGGGGGTCACGCTCCCAACCCAGGGCTGAGCCTGCAGGGCCCCGGCCTCGCCGTTTCGCAGCCAGATGGGCCCGGGGAGCGCTTTTTGCACCGTCTGAGGGCTCGTCTGCAGGTGGCTGCTGCGGGTGCGCTGCCCAGTCCAAGCTGTGTGCAGGACGGAGCAACGCGCAGCACGCAGGGTGGTGTAGCTGGGGGGTAAAATGCACTGGGGATGCAGGATGGAGCCTCGGTGCTGGCAGAACGGCCCCAACCCGATGCTGGAGGCCTCCCCTCGTGGTGGCTCAAACTACTTGATGCTTAGGGGTGAGCTCGTGAGCAGCCCTGGTGATGCTGGCTTTGTTGTGGGTCTCACGAGCAGCTTCTGACCTGCCCCAAGCTATGGTCCTACTGTGCAAACACAGGTTGGCTTTTCTTAAAATGCTCACTTGCAAAGCCCAGCAGCCTAGGGTCAGGACCGTCAGGCAGCAGTCCATCCCACTCAGCAGCAGAAGCTGCAGATGATGCAGGCACTTTGCTCACAGTCGCCACGGGGCCATTCCCACTGGCTCCCGCAGCACTGGGCTGGAAGGAGCCATGTGGCAGTGGAGCCTGTCCCGACCGAGCACCACCACAGCTTGGGCGTTCTCCAAAATGTTACTTCACTCAAGTGCTAGCTTTTGTCTGAGCACCTAAACGTCTTTGTAAAAATATTTGCTGTGAGAGCAAGGAAAACCAAATGCCATGAAAAGCCAACAAGTGTCTTCCAGACAATCCAGGAGATTCCTGGAGTCTGTTGAGGATAACTTCCTGGTCCAGGTAATAGATGGACTGGCCTGAGGTGAAGCCTTACCAGACCTGGTGCTCACCCCTGTGGAAGACAGCAATAGAGAGGTTAAGATTGGAGGCTGCCTGTGCTGTAGCGACCACGCCCTGGTGGAGTTTGTGATCTTGAATACAGGTCTGGCAAAAAGCAGGGTCAGGACCCTGAACTTCAGGAGAGCAAACTTCCAACTGCTCAAGGAATTGCTGGCTGGGATCCCCTGGGAATTCTGTCTTCAAGGGTATAGGAACAGAACAGAGCTGGCAGCTCTTTAAGGACACCCTTCTGAGAGTGGAAGAGCTCTCCATCCCCCAGCAGAAGAAATCGAGCAGAGGAGGCAGGCGATTGGCATGGCTGAGCAAGGCCCTGCAGCTTAAACTGAGGGAAAAGAGGGAAATGTACAGAAAGTGGAAGCAGGATTATGTAGCCTGGGAGGAACACAGGGGTGTTGTCTGGATGTGTAGAGATGGGATCAAGAAAGCCAAGGCACAGATGGAGCTGAACTTGGCGAGTGATGTGAAAAATAACAAGAAGGGGTTCTACAGATACATGGGCAGGAGGAGACAGGCCAAGGAGCGTGTCCTCCCTCTGATAAACAAGACGGGAGAACTGGCTTCCTCAGACAGGGAAAAGGCTGAGGTACTCAGTACGTGTTTTGCCTCAGTCTGCACTGGTGGTGAAGTTTCCTGTGTCTGTCAGGACCCTGAACCTCGAGGAGAGGGTTTGAGGAGTGGATCCCGTCCCACTGTGACAGTGGAACTAGTCCGAGACCACCTAAGGAAAGTGGATGTGTACAAGTCCATGGGGCCAGACGGTATACAGCCCTGGGTGCTGAGAGAGATGGCTGATGTGGTTGCCGAGCCGCTCTCCATCGTATCTGAAAAATCATGGCTGTTGGGTGAAGTCCCCAGTGACTGGAAAAAGGGAAACATCACTCCCATTTTTAAGAAAGGGAAAAAGGAAGACCTGGGGAACTACAGGCTGGTGAGCCTCGCCTCTGTGCCTGGGAAGATCATGGAGCGGATCCTCCTGGAAGACATGCATGAGATAAAGAGGTGATTCAAGACAGCCAGCACGGCTTCACCAAAGGCAGGTCTTGCCTAACCAATCTGGTGGCCTTCTATGCTGGAGCAACAGCATTGGTGGACAAAGGAAGGGCAATGGATATCATCTACCTGGACGTGAGTAAAGCCTTTGATATGGTCCCTCACCACATTCTTCTCTCTAAATTGGAGAGGACGGACTGTTAGGTGGATGAAGAATTGGTTGGATGGCCACAGCCAAAGGGTTGTGGTCAACTGTTCTGTGTCTGGGTGGAGGCCGGTCACAAGTGGTGTCCCTCAGTAGTTGGTCCCGGGACCGGTGCTCTTCAACATCTTTATCAGCGACATAGATGACGGAATTGAGTGCACCCACAGCAAGTTTGCAGATGACACCAAGCTGAGTGGTGCAGTCGATACAATAGAGGGAAAGGATGCCATCCAGAGGGACCTGGACAGGCTGGAGAAGTGAGCCTGTGAGAACCTAATGGGGTTCAACAAGGCCAAGTGCAAGGTGCTGCACTTGGGCTGGGGCAATCCCAGGTATTTATACAGACTGGGCGAAGAACTGGAGAGCAGCCCTGTGGAGAAGGACGTGGGGTGTGAGAAGCTGGACAAGAGCCAGCAGTGTGTGCTTACAGCCCAGAAGGAAAACTATGTCCTGAGCTGCATTAAAAAAGGGATGGACAGCAGGGAGAGAGGGGATTGTCCCCCTCTGCTCTGCTCTTGTGAGACCCCATCTGGAGTCCTGCCTGCAGGCTTGGGGGCCCCCAGCACAAGAAAGATGTGGAGCTCTTGGAACGGGTCCAGAGGAGGGCCACTAAGATGATCAGAAGGCTGGAGCACCTCTCCTATGCAGGAGAGTTTTTCGCTCAGGGTGGTGAGGCACTGGCACAGGTTGCCCAGAGGAGCTGTGGCTGCCCCATCCCTGGGGTGTTCAAGGCCAGGCTGGATGTGGCTCTGGGCAGTCTGCTCTAGTGGTTGGGAACCCTGCCCAGAGCAGGGGCTTGAAACTAGATGATCTTTAAGGTCCTTTTCAACCCAGGCCATTCTATGCTTCTGATAAGTGTATCTAATCAATGATAAATAGGCCACGTACTCTGAACCCCACAGTATTTCTTCCTCTGGGTAAAAGAAAGGATGTGCCTTCCTTGGGCAGGCCTGAGCGTTTCTTTTGTCTAGGTGCATCTGCTTGCAAACTACAAATTTGAGCATGGTTTCTGGAAAAGTAAAGCCAGTCACGGTGGAGCTTTCCTTTTAAAATATGACTTTATAAATAGTATTGGCTATTCCTGTAAAATGGTTCTTTTTTCAACAACACATCTGAAATGCCTGTCAGATGCAACAGCCAAAGGCTTAGCAGGAGCCAAATGAGGAGACAAGACATGTTGCAGAGCATCTGCTACAGACTCCTGCTCCTCTCAGTTGCTTGTGCAATAGATCAGTGATACTCCTTGAATATCCTCCAAGGGATGGTGCTGTCTTGCGTGAAATAACGCTTTCATCCAGACTTCTGACTGGAACTTCAAATTCCAAGTTAAATCATTAACACATCCTAATCATCTGGACCACTGAGAAATAAGAGACAGTTAAAAGCCCAACAGGACCATCCCAGCCTCCTTCTGATAAAATCAAACTCAAGTCTAAGCTAGGCGAGACAGGGAAGCAGAACTGATTTCCTGCTGTAGCTCTTGAATTGTCTGCATCTTGGGAATTCACAGAGATAGGGTAAATGCCAGCACGAGTGCTTCATGTATCCAGGGACTACCTTGTTTCTGCAGGTGCTTCAAGCAAACTTTCCCGTCAGCGATGAGGGCAGTGGAAAGCTGCAGTGTGCAGAGCCACAACACAAAATGAGGCTTGGGAAGAGGAAAGTCATCGCTCCTGGGATCATTTTCCCTCCTGTGCCCCCAGGTGATACCTGATATTCTGACAGGTTCATGCCTCTTCTGCCCAGTGCGCTCCTGTTTCTCACCCCAAGATAAACACAGCAAGAAAATGCAAGGAAATGCATTTATGCAAGAGCAAGGGGAGCAAGCACAAGCTCTTGGTTTGCTCCACGACTTTTAAGTTTTCTTGCACCTTAAAAAAATTTAGCTTCTCCCGTGCATTTTTTTATTCAACTGAAAAACTGAATTAATACCTGCTTTTCTAAAGCACGAGATCCTTACATTGAGATTTATTACAAGCATTTATTTGGCACCTATTAGCATTTTACAAGGCTTAGATGGAGACACAATATCTCAGTGAGAGAAACCAGAGCACCTGCTCCCCTTCTGCTGAGAGATGCTGCGAAAGCGCTAAGGACTATTACTGCTACTGGGGGATTTTGCGCCTGCTCCTGGGGCTCCTACTGACCGTCCAGGCAAAGAGCCTGAACAGGCTGCCCCCGTGCACTGCCACAAGCTCGTGAGTCTGCTGTGAGCAGGCACTCCCCCGAGCACGTAAAGCACAGCTCACGGTGCGTAACGAGCTGCCCTAAAGCAGAAGCACACTGGATTCAACAGCTTCTCAAAAGTGTTCATGCTGAGAGAAAGGCAAGTAACTTTTATCACTGAGTCAGGTGAATTAAACATTCACATATATTTGCTGAAAAAATTATATACATCTGTAGCAAGGCTCTGCCAAGTCTGAAAGATAAGCATCATCTAGTCACTAAATTAAAAAAATAAAAATCTGACTTTTAAATCTTTTTCTTTTTATCCATGTTCAAGAGCACAGACAGTTTATTTTGTTAGCACATTTGGTGAAGAATGTATGTTTGTGTGAGTATCCATGAAAACTGGTGAAAATTTGGCATTTGTTTTGGATATGATGGAAAAGTATAAGAAGCCACTTATGCCTTACAGTCTAAATAATCCACAGAGTATATCAGGTTGCAAAAGGGTCACAAAGTAGCAGTCAAAGAGAAGCCTAAACACCCAGAGAATTAGCATACATGTCCGATAAGTAAGAACAAGGTATAGAGCATGCTGGCTAATTAAATAAATTTCATTTTAAACCCTGTTCCTTATGAGTGTAACCCTGGAAAAACCATCCCATACAAGAAATGGACTCTGAAGAGATTTCTATATCCATTCACAGTAAGGCTTTGAAGATATATGAAGTTTTATAGCATTTGTATTTTAAGGATTTAGGGCAAGTACATGTTCTTCTACTGAATAAAAAGAAAGTTAGTACTTAAAAGGTTCAAAAATATATCAATCGTGATTTTTTTTACATAAATAAATTATATTGATTTTGGATTTAACAGCTGAAAAAACCCTTTCTGCTTCCACTGGAGGCAAAACTGAACAAAATGTTAGTTAAATAGAGATAGCAGCATTTCTAAGAAATCTGTCGATAGTGATACAGTATCTATGCTACAAGGATGTTATTAAATAGAACACATTTAATTATTGGGGGGGTGGAGGGGTTGCATTATGATTGGTTACATACTTAAAAAAAATCATCCAATCCAGCAAACTGGGAATAAATTCTGTGAAAGTATAAACCGAATGTTTTTTAGATTGTGGGTAACAGACTTCTTTGAGATGCTAATTTTAACATGTACATAATTTATAATCCCAAATGTATAAAAGACAATGACAAAAAGCATCATAAATAAATAATGCAAACTGAAATAGTTATGTCAAAACATTTGGACCATCTGATAAATTAGCAAAACTGTAACAGAAAATAAGTAAAAAATACAGTAAATTGTGACAACCAAATGTGTAACTGATTACTAGCACACTCCCAACTCCCTCAACAGCCTGCCATCTCACTGCTGCACCACTGTGTGTTTATTTCAAGTCTCAAACCATGAGCTGCAAATTAGAACAAGCCCAAGTGAAAGAAAAACTAAATAAGGAGTGAAGGGAAGGAGAAAACAAAGAGTTGCCTGTGGAGGTGTGTCGATACACAGAGTTTCGGGCACTGATTGCATTAAAAACCTGTCCATTTAAAATGCATATATCAAAATGATTTGCCAATGGGGGGACTTGGAAATACTGTTCAACAGCAAGTATAACAGAGAGGAATGGAAAGAAGAAGCAAAAGTGATCTCTTCACAGTCTAACACTAGGAAAGAAGAATAAACTCAAGCTTTGAAAATCTCTATTGTCCTTCTTGAAGGACTCTCAAAATAGTAAAGCTGGCCTACAGCTTTTTTCTTGTTTTCTGAAAGGATGCTGCATCTGGGGTACAGATTGTAAAATCTAAAAACTCAAAAAGCCTCAGTGTTTATATAAGAGCATTAAAATCAGTGTGGCCTGTTCATGGCTGGAAAAAAATAACTTTACAGCAATTCTAACGCCACAGATGAGAACTAACGCCATAGATGAGAACTGAATACTAGCAGAATGATGAAGAAACTGGTAGCTACAGGTACAGTAATCCCAAAAAAGTCATGCAAGATGTGCAAAACATTTTCAGCTCAGGCTGAAAAGTTCTTGTAACTATCAAGGAAAGGGCAACTAAAACTCCACTTAACATAAAACCAAACTTTGGTTTTAAAAAATACAAAATAATGTCTACATAATATTTTCACTCACTGTAGTTTGTCTCCAAACTTTTGAGGTGTGGGGGGTGTGTGATAAAGAAATTATATCACTACCAGTTATGTTTTTTTCTTTCAAAGAAATGAATATATGCATTTTCAATCATTAGTTATATACTTCTGTCTATACTACTATTCTAGTAACCATGATAAAATAGGGAAATACTTCAAATCAAAAATACACATTAGCACTTACTATAGCTGTGCTTTTTACCCCCAAATACAGGCTTTTTTCATTCAGTGTTACGGTAAAAAGAAATACCCTTGTCTGTGTGTAGACCAAGAGGTAAAAACTTTTCTTTTGCTCTGTTTTTGCTTCTTTTTCTTCTCAAATATGTGAGCAGTTTGGGGGGTGACCAAGAACTGGATTTGCTATTGTTGGTTGGGATGAACAACTGGAAAACAGAACGAGAATTCTGTGCCTCCCATACTAGCTAGACAACACTGTTTATCTAATAAAGTGGCAAGACCCTGCAACTATTAACATATAATATGTCACCATAGTTTTCTGACAGGGAATTAGGTAGATAATATTACTCATGGAAACACAGGTTTATGAAGGTGGAGTGGGGGCAGGAGGGTACGTAACAAATAGTTATGGGATAAGAAACTTACAAGCCACCATCTTTTTTCAACGAAACAAAAGTTCTAATTGGTATCATTAACTTCTTTGAGCTCCTCCTCTGCTGGTACATCCTGCTCTTTCTCTGCTGATAAAGGTGGTGTTTGCTCTGTACAGTTTTGACCGTTTGCAGCTTCTTTTTCAGGCAGCAAGACAGTTTCTGGTTCTGGATTTGCTGATTCCCCTTTAGCTTTCTTTCTCTTCCGCTTCTGGCTCTCCAGGTTTGCTGCCTCCGAATGTCTGGTTTGCTGTATGCCTGGCAATGCCATGCCAATGCCAGGGGAAAGAAACATTGACGGATAGATCAGTCCAGGTGACATCCCTGGGATAAGAAATGGGTTAAAAGCTACAGGACTACTGGTAGTTATTGCGGATTCTGTCTGATTAGAAAACGAACTAGGACCAGGCTTATCTTCAGAGAGAGTTTCTTTTTTCACATCCTGGCTACTCTGTTTATCCTCAGTAGCTTTCTCTGTGTTTGATGTACCACTTTTTGTTGTGCTTGTTAATGAAGTTGGAGCAGTCGCAGTACAAGTAGTTGTCATCGGTGGGTTCAGAAGTCCTCCAACACCAAACATCTGTGGTACAGTAGCCATGCCTGGCAGCATCATAGGCAACATACTTAGGGTGCTTTTCACATCCTCACCAGCAGGCACAGCTGCAAATCCAGCAGGAAACCCAACCAGCCCAGTCAGGGGGATCCCTTGCATGTTTCTCATGTTCTGAATTCCTACCAGATCCATTCCAGCAATCAGTCCATTCATGAATAATGGTCCCATTCCAGAAGAGGAATCTGCTACAACACCAGGGGCTTTAATGAGTTCACTTCTGGGCCTTCTCCCCCTCCGACGGGGCCCTGCATCTCGGAGCACAGGCTCCGTTAGGATACGGTTGAATTTGCTTTCTGGTAAGTAGCCCTAAAAATGAAACACAACAGAAAATGCCTAACAGTTATTACTACATCACGGAAAATCTGGCTTTTCTGTGCTTGCATCTGCATCCCAGATGGTGTCAGCACAGAAATATTTGCCTACATGATTCTGGATATGGAATTTGAGAGGTATACACAACTTTTCCCCAAGGGATGCTGCCGAATGCAGAACACCCTCACTGTGCCCTGGCCCAATGCTGCAGAGCATCAAGTGAACAAGGAGGAAAGGAGGAAGCACAGACAGCAGCCTTTTCGGCTTTACCTGAGCCCTCACCATCAGCTGTTCCTGAGGACTGAAACCCTTCCTAATATGAGAAGCACCGGGGCAGCTCCGTGTCAGAAACTTCAAGTTCATTCCCACCCCAGCTTTATCCTGGCTTCAGCAACAGCTGGAGCATTAGCTCTTTGTAAATGCTAAGGGCCAAATTTTCAATGCTCTGCCAGACAGCAAGGCTGCATGGAATGGCATACAGACAGCGGGCGTGCTGCTCAACTGCTCCCAGCTAGAGCTTCACTGAGTCACCAGCGCAGCTCTCGTGAGCACTCACGTATGGGAACACAGCCCAGTGACTACAGCATGGGTGCGACAGTCTGCTTGCATGGAGCAGTGCGGGGAGATCCACAGCACAGCTTAAAACTCCATTTTTCAGCATTCTCATCACAAATATTTAAACGTTTCCTTTTGTGTCTCCCTTGAATTTCAAAGACTGCCGGCCTCTGAACAGTTTCCAATAATAGGATTGCAATATGGAAAGTATCGCCCATTGACACCTGAAGTGCAAAAAGTTGAATCAAAGGATTCGGGAAGTTTGCACAGCCCAACTACTGTCCCAAGAGGGAGAATTTTCTGCTCTGCTCCCACTGGTGTGCGTGAAAATCTGCACAGGATTATGAATATGCCTGGGCACTGCAGGGCAGCCTGCCTGATGCTCAGCCCTGCCCAAGCACCCCGAGCAGCGGGACGTCTTTCTGCATGCACGTGTTACAACGCCGGATGCATGCCTGCCAAAAGCCAAGAACTGATGGGGCTGGAGAATGCCAATGGGCGTGCAGCTGCTGAGACGGGGTGCACGTGAGCCGGTGTGTGTGGCAGGGGCCAGGTACACGGCTCTCCTAGTTGGCAGTGGGGGGGTGCCTGCTGGGGCCACCCACAGAAAATGGAGGTAATGCAAAGCAGTCACTTGCAGGGGTGCCGGCTGCCTGGACATGGGCACTGACGCCAGCCTGGATGTAGAGCTGTTTCCTGGGGGAGTGGGAAAGGCTATGCCAAATTTCTAGCACTAATTAAAAGCAGATTTCAGAGTAGTACAAACCTCTAAGCCAACTAATTCCCCCTCCAGCCCCTGTTGAGCAAGGGCATCACAGAAAACAGCCACAAAACAAGGAGCGGGTGAGCAGGACCACAAGGAGAAGCCTGGGCAAGGCCAGCCTGCACGGAGGATGCTCCTCCCAGATCCTGCCACTCATTGGGGCAGGGATTTGCAAATGAATAGGGTTGAATGAATGTGGCTGATAAAATCCTTCTTCCCTTCTGCCCCTTTCTCTGTCTGTGTTTGAGTCTTCAAGTCTCATGATCTGCATGTCCGCTAGCAGGCACAGGATTGCACACAAAGAGGTTGCAGGAGCTGATTAAAAGCCTCAGCTGAAGGTACGTTTTTTGAAAATTTGACCAGTGAGAAAGCATTTTGTGCACTCCCTGCCATCTGGTGGCCCGAGGTGGATTACTGCTTCTAGTGCGCTTCTGTTGCCCCAGCTGTTTCTCTATCTCCCAAGCCTTCCAGGAAGGCGTTCTGGATGGTCACCCTGAGCTGCTGTGCCCGTCCCCGGGGCACCGACCACCTTCTCCTTCCCCTGCCGTGCTGCTGAGTCGCAGCAGGCACTGAACCTTCCTCTCTGCCGCGCGACCACAGCTGGACCTGCGGCTGTTCCCTCCCACGTGAGATCCTGCCCTGCAGCTCACGGATCCTCACTGGAGAAAGGTTGTGGGGATGGGGAGGAGAAAGAAAAGATGACATGATACAGATTTCTCCAAAAGCTCTAACTTACTGAAAGCTTAACAATGTCAGCCCAGTCAGCTGCAACAGCATACTCCAAGTTTGCATCAAGCCACCTTGGCAATTCCTTCAATGCTGGTGCCGTGGCTCCCCCTAACTATAAAACACAGCAGAAGGATGACCTCTATTGCAGAAAGAGTTATGCAAAATAATACAAGAAATATGATTACATGTCTAGGCAAACACACAGTTTAGGAGCATCTGCCAGCCTCTGAAGGGGATGGCTGCTACACACCTGAGAGATGCAAAGCTCATGCAAAAGGTGGCCGGGAAGACACAGGCCATCCTGTTCCTGTTCAGGCAGAGGAAGGACACCCTGAGGCCAAGACGCTGATTAAGATGCAGCTGGGAGCTGAGGCCAGGGTTTCTCTGCTCATGGCTGTGGGCCAGTCCCTTTGCCCGTGCTGTGACGGGGGTGACAGCGCTTTCCCCAGCTCGTCATTTTGGGCTGCAGTTTGTTTGGGGCAGAGGCGCTTCCCTTGCTACACATCCTTGTAGGACTCTGTACGTGACTGCTGCTTCCAGTCATGCAGCTCATGGAGCAGAGGGCAAATTCAGCCTCCGTGCCCTGTCCCATCGCTCTTCTTTGCCCTCCCCGTGAACGAGTGGGCCGAGAGATGGGGACAGAGCTTTTAGAAAAGCCATTCTCAGAACTGGAGAAACCCACCCAATTCACCCAGGTCTCCACCAGCCATCGGAGGTGTAACATGGGGAAACAGATGTGGCTGAATCTTTCTACCTCACCACTTTGTTTTGTTTTTAGAGGTGATTACTCTCATATCACCTCCTGACCTCATGAAGTCCTGGGTATGTTTAACAGCTGAATTTGGGTGGAAAGCTTCCTGTGTCATTCAAAGAAGTTAATATCAATGCACAGATTAAACTGCAGACAGGTAAATCTGTGCTCCCAACTCATGTTTCCAGCTGTTTAGTAGGCACATTTCAATAAAGCAAGAGAAAGCACTTCACACCCCTCCATTCCCTGCATGCCCATCACTGGGGGGTATCAGTACGCTCTTGCTACACCTTGTGAGGAGGAACAAAACAGAGACATTTGCAACACATGGGAAGATTACAATTTCTGGAATATTGCAGTGAGTTCAAAGGTGACATTCATATTCAGAACGGGAAACAGCAGCCAGGGCTATGCTGATGGCACCTTTAAAACCAAATGCCACTTTGCTGTTGTGGGGCCTTTGCACAGCAGCAGCTGTGAAGGCCCAGCCTTCCCTTACTTCACGTCAGTTATTTTGTAGCTGTCTCCTCTGTCACATTTCACATAAAAATGCAGATCAATGGTGTTTCAGATTTGTGTCCCATCCACATGCTTCCCCAAATCTATCCCCAGGCCAGCTCGAGATCTGATAAGCATTTCAAGACACCGTGGGCACAGCAGAGAATAGGCCTGTGCTTACCCTCCGTCCGGTACCCTTATGTACCACTGGCACCCGCTCCTCTCCCGTGAGTGCATTAATATCCAATTTGCTGGGGTCCTTGCAGCGTTGCCTCCTCTGCTTGGGCTTGTCTGAAAAATTCTGGAGTGCAAACAAGACAATCTTAATGAGACCGGACAACTTAATGAGCCTGGATGGCTACAAGCCCTGCAGGAGAATGACGCAGATGAACACCCACGGGACAGGGATGTCCCCTCAGATTTGGGCAAAGCAGTGGGAGCAGCACAAGCCGGCCTCTTGCCGCAGTGCCAGTTTTCAAATGAGTATTAATTGTTTGCTGTAGGCATAAAAGTGTTTGCAGTGTACCCCACTTTGCCTGAGTGCTCCACCACTTTCTAATTCCCTGTCAGTCTGCTCCCAGCTGATGTACAGGTAGCTGTAAACGGGGTGCCCTGTTCCTCCGCAGCTCGTCCGTGCTTTGTTTTGCCTGGATTTCAGCTGTTCCCACTGCACGGCTGCTCTACCTTATCTTTGGGATCACAGCCCTTCAGGATTGCAGTGTACAGTTACAGATGACTTGTTGCACACCCACTGCACACACCAAGCCCCAGACACCTGTCAATGTGCAGACATGGATGCAGCATTACAATAAACTACTGCAGGCCCTGATTCCCAAGCAAGGGTAACAGAAAGTGGTAGAAAGGCATTTCCACTCCTGTTCCACCATCTGACTGCTTCTAGCAGTGCTCCTGAGAGCCTGGCCTTGCGCACAGACCTGTGTGTGTCTGGATCGTGAAAAGCCAGCGTCCTCCTGCCCAAGCAAACACTGAGCTCCTCACCTCTCAACTCTGAAGAGCCCCAGCACATTACCCATCTCGCCTGTGCTCCAGGCTCCTGCACTGCAAGCTCCAGGGAATCTCTACTTCAGGCACACAACCTCCTGCGACTAAGATGCAGTCTTTTATGCGTTATCACATTTCTCCCTACTCCGTTTTGCACGCTGTGCTCTGCCTACCACATCATCTAATAGGCTAAAGAGGCTGAAACCTGAGGAGCAAATCAACCTGTGAAACCAAGAGGGGGATGTTCCTGCTACTGCCAGCACAATCAGACAGATTTTGCATTCCACTCACTGCCACTCTGCACTCTGACAGTGCCCGTGGCTATGTGCCCACAGCCTGTGCAGCCTGCAATGCAGTGGCTTTGGTTCAGTTTTCAAAGCAAGGAATGCTGCTCTGCAGAGAACCTGCTCTCTGAGGGCCTCAGCTAATGCAACACCACTGCCTAAAATGACCCCAAGTGCAAGGGAACCCTTAGGCCTTGAGCATCCCAAATACCTCCTTCCGTTTCTCCCCCTATCCCCAGTGTTTCTGAAGACATCAGACTAATTCTGTGTGTCACTGGGCAGCTGGATGCCCTGGGCTGGAACTGGAGGACAGACCTTGGGGCAGGAGCACGCAGCTCAGCAAGAGGCTTTTGTTGCTGCACAGTGAACCATGCCCACCTCCCAAAAATGTGACAGCCTTGACGAACACCACAAGCCATGGTGCAGGGAAAGAGGATAAGTTTTGAGACACTCCATGGAAGCCCTGAACTCAAGAGCAACCACAAAAAAAAACCAAAAAAAAACAGCACTAAAGGCAACAGACAGGGCAGACAAAGACACACACACGCCACCAAAGGCCACCCTTACTGTGCCGAAGCCAGGAACGTCGAGTGTGTAGTCAGATTGCTGACGGAGCCAGTCAAGGAGACTCTTATTTGGGACAGCCTTCTCTGCTTGGCTGCCTGCAGCTGGGACTGGCTGTGGAGTTGAGGTAGCAGCAACCGGCCCATCTGGGAGGGGGGTGTTCTGGGGAGGCTGCGGCTGATCTTCCTGAACGTCCTGAGGTGAAGGGAAGAGCCAAGGGAGCTCATTAGCAGCATGCAGTAATGCATTCGCACCCACAGAGAGATCCCAAAGCAGCTCATCTGCCTCCACTGGTTGGAAGCCAGGCTGGCTCCTTAGTCCCCATATTCCCATTGCCTGTTCCTTAAATCACCACCTACCAACATGTTATGCTTCCACTCAGCTCCCAGCACTGCCAGCACAGATGGGAGATGCTTCTGCATCTCACCTGGAAACACCTTCATGACCAGAAGAACTGACTCTTCCTCAGGATCACTCCTAAAAGTGGTCTGAAGGGACTGCTCTTGCTCCCAGTGCTCATTCTGCCTTGAGCGGATCCCAGGGCAGAAGGAAAAGGGATGCAAAAGCCTCTTGGCAACAACTCAAAGGCTGTCATGGACCTTTTCTCATGTTCTCTAACCTCACACCCTCCCTGATCTGGAACAGCTGCTTGTGATAATGCTTATCAGGACTCCAACACTCCAGAGAGAGTGTTGCAAGACAGAGAGTACTTCCCTTCCTCCTTGGAGTAGGATTTGCTCCTGCCTGCTCCAGCACAAGCCCAGCTCTCCTGGAGGAGGCCCCACATTGTAACAAGGGAAGCAGATCTCATAGAGGAGGGTTGGACCATGAGACAAATTGTGCTGATTGCATCAGGGCCATGTGAAGGGGGAAGCATTGACCCACCTGCAGCCTTGTTGGAAGAGGCCTCTCCTTCAGGAAGATGAGGTCCATCCCTTCTACATTTTTTCTCCTGCCCCGTCTCCTCCTCATGGCAGCATCATCTCTTCGGAGGCTGCCATTTACAATTTGTCCTGTGACAGGATGGATTAACCCTGCCTGGAGAATGCCAGATAAGTCCATGCCCAGGGAGCCTTGGAGGGTGTTCACAGTCCCCAGTTTGGGCATGTTTGTATTCAGGGGGAACGGAGAGGAGTTCCCTGGGGACCCATCAGAGTTTCTGGACAAGTCCACAGCTGCCTCACGCCAGCCGTTCAGCACAATGGGAGAATGAATGTGGGTTGCTGCTAACTGCTCCAAGCTCCTCTGTTTGGCATCTCTCTCCACCTCGAATTCGTACAGCCTCCTGTGTTTCCGCTCGTCCTTTGCAAAGGCAGGAGTCAGGAAGCCTTCCTGTGTGGAACAAAGCCACAGAGAGGTTTACGGCTGCTCGCACACTGCCACGGGCCACAGCTCACGCAAACGTCCTTCTGCCAAGGTGCTCGAGCCCTGGGTGCTCCACCAGCTGCTGGAGGGACGTGTTGGGGTCCCAGGCCAGCTCCTGGCTCTGTGCTATTCCCAGCAGTGAGAGATGAGAGACTCACGGGGCAGCGCCCTTTCCTTTGGGACAGCAGGACATTGTCCTCTTGTCCTCCCTGACCACGCCAGGGGTTTCAGCAGCAACTCTGGAAGCCCCTCTGCAGCCACAGGAGCTGTGGAGCTGCCACTGAACAGCCTTCCCCCCCCAGACTGCCAGCCCTCAGCAAAGGGCACCGAGTGGCCTAAGCTGTGTGTTACAGATGTGAGAAACAGAGTTGTGTTTTCCCAATAAAAGGTGTTTTTGCAGTGGAAAATTCCACTAACCTAGCATATTCAAAAGTGATTGTGTAGCAGAGCACTGGGGAGTATGTTAAGCTGATAAGGGGAAGGTCCCACTGTCCCAAAATAAGGAGGATAGCTAAAAAAAACAGGATGAGCAGCATGAAATCAGTAAAAACAAAAATCACAGGCCTTCTAGTTATGAAAGAAGAAGGAAAAAAAAAAAAAAGGAAGAGGATAAATTAACAGCTGGAGAAAAGGAGAAATTAACAGCTGGTCAAACAAAATTGTACACATGTGGTATAGAAGTGCGTGGAGTAGGTTGTGAACCTGTAGTACTCAGCCAACGAGGAAACGGGAGAAATCAGGTGTTGGGAAATATCTGACCATTCCCACGGTTATGGTAAACTTTTACTGTGCGCTCCTGCTTGCAGGACGCTCGCCATTGCAATCACGAATAAAATAGCTTCACAGAAGATCCTGTCTGAAGAAAATTACTGAGATTTTTCTCACATCGACCACAAGTGGCACCAAGAGGCAGTGAAAACCCAGGCCCTGATTAGGAAGCTACTGAGCACTTGTGGGCAATGCTTCACCACAGCGTCCTAAACCTGTCCCTGTCCGAGGGCCCCCTCACCTTTTGTACCTGGGAGATTAACACTCCGTTGTTGAAGCTGGGATCAGGGGCTTCTGACTCTGCAAAGCTGTTCCTGCTGCCGGCATTGCTGGCTACTGCTGGGGCCGCTATCAGGCTCTGTGTCTCAAACTGCTGGCTAGAGGAAGGCCACTTGCCCTTCAGGATGGCATGGCAGATGTTGTCAATGCGATTGATGATCACACGGTCCTGCAAAGAGGATCAGACAATGGCAGGCTGGGACTTCAATGACATTAACTCAGGTATGTCACCTCAGAAGCAAAGGCAAACACAAACCCTTGTGACCTCCGTGCAGCAAGGAACTGCCCTGGGCCGGGTGGTCTCTGGCCTGCTGAGAGCAGCCTGAGCCAGAGCATCCACGGGGAGCCACGTGCAGAGGAGGAGGGGGCAGAGCTGGGGCTGTGTGAGCCTCTGCTTGTCAGGACGAGGCAGTAACATTTGCAATATGAACAGCACTCATTTTTAACTCACCTTAGGCCATTCAGAGAAGGAGTAAAGTGTCTTTTCCTGCAAAAGCTGGGCTATGGTCGGTGCCCGGGCATCCTGAAGATCATCAATCTCCCCAGGCAGGACAGAAGTCGAACTCTTGCTCTCTTCCTCCGAGTACTTCTCCAGACCATCTGAGAAAATGACAGAACAGAGCCCATCATCACCCTCCCTCCCCTACCACCTCAGGTAGCACCTCTTCCCACCTTCCCAGCTTAGTGCCCAGCAGGCCCCACACAAATCCCATTCCCCAGCCAGTGACCAAGCAATGCAGCAGTCCTGGGCCATATTGGGCAGCCCATAGCAGACAGGAGTGGGCAATTGGCACTCCCGTGAGCTGAGTTCTGGGGCTTTTATGGCAGTGGCCCTCACACCTTCCCCAGCGACACAGCCAGAGCCCTGGCCGGGCAGGCGAGGAGGGCAGGAGCCTTACCAGAGAGAGCCGTTCGCTGAAGGGCTGCTGAGGGTCCTGGCAAGCCCTGCCAACAACTCTTTTCTCCCCAGTCACATCAACTAGAAGGGCCCCAGTGCCTGCAGAGGGGTGGCTGCTTCAGCTGGCTGGACAGCCCCGAGGCTTTGGCACTGAGGACAGTGAGCCCTCCCATCCCAGTCGGAGGTGACTGTCAACCAGAGGGAGCTCTTGGAACCCTACCTTGACTCTGGCTGCTGCCAGCTTTCTCCTCCTCATCTCTGATCTCACACTCTTCTTGCTTCATCCCCGGGGGCTCAGGGTGCGGGGCTTCTCTACAGCCTGCCTGCCCCTCAGACCCTTGTCCCCAGTCCTCCTCCCTGGCATGGGAGGGTTCTGCCCCTGGGGGTCCCACTGGAGGTGCAGGCGGGCTGAAAGCCTGGCTCTGAGCCTGGCCAGGCAAGTCCTGCAGGATGCTCTCCTCCTCCAGGCCGTGGTCCTCCCTTCCCTCTGGCCCAGGTTCCCCAGGGCCTTCGAGTGTCCCTAGCCCCAGGGCCTCTCTCTCGCCATTCACGGCTTCGGGGCAAGTGTCCTCGGGTGTGGGGAGGCCAGGGCTCTGCTCCTCGCCCCCCAGTTCGTTAGTCTCAGGGTCACAACCAGCTGTGGTCCTTGGACCACTCAAGTCTTCTGCAACATCTGCTGCCGCCTCAGAGTTATCATCGTCCTCTTCCTCCTCCTCATCCTCCTCACTGTGGCTCTGACTTGGGGCTGACTTTGCTTCCATTCCTTTCTCCTGCAGCAGATTAATGAACCTCTGCTCAGGAGGAACCTTTATGTCATAGTTATGAAGACTGGAACCATACAGCCCCATGCTTATGACTCCTTCCATGGCACCGTGCTCAGGTGCAGGGCTGGTGAGGTCTCTCTTCTGCGGCAACGCTTCACAGAGCTCTGCTGGGATGCTCTGTGAAGGGTCACTTTCGGGAGTAGAAGGCGAAGGCTCAGCTTCTCCGTTCTGACTGTCCATTTGGTCACAGCCAACCTGCAATCCCTCCAGGAAGGAAGTCTCTCTCATGGCCTCTGCATCACAGCTGGACGGATCCTCGTCCCCCTCTAGCTTGCCCTCAGAGAGTTTAGCAATACCGCTTCCAATATCTGTGCAACTTGGGCTGTCCCGGGCAAGGGAGCTTTGCTCGCTGTTACAGGCCTTCTCGTCGTACATCATGCACATCAGTGAGTCCGGCAGAGAGCTCTCATCATAGTTACTGGACATGATGTCCCGGACCTTGGACATGAATGTTTCACAGTTTGCATCTGGCGGGCTGCCCCCAGACTGGGACATAGTGTTGTCAATGCTTTCTAGCTTGATCTGACTCTCAGATTCATTCTCCAGGGATTCACAGGTTTGGTCCACCTGGCTGTACAGAGGGGAACTGTAGAGTTTGGAGTTAGTCTGGTAAAGGCAGCACAGGGTTTCTGAGCCTGGGATCCCTGTTCTTTTATGCTGGGCATAGTTTCTGT
This sequence comes from Aythya marila, assembly GCF_965140915.1. Classification (NCBI taxonomy): domain Eukaryota; kingdom Metazoa; phylum Chordata; class Aves; order Anseriformes; family Anatidae; genus Aythya; species Aythya marila. The sequence continues at coordinate 9,199,582 of NC_139057.1, forward strand.
ACGCATCTAAAAAAGACAGCTGAGGGTCATTCATGATGTAGTAGTCAGTGCGATTCAGGCCATGCTTGGCGGTGCCGATTAGCAGGTCCCGATCGTGTTTGCCACACTCCCACCACACTGGCAGGTAGAGGCTCGGCCGGCACAGCTTGAGCCGCTCGTGGAGCTGTGGACACTTGAGCACCTGCTCGCGCACCTTTCGCAGAAGCTCGATGCGGTACAAGGTTCGGGCAGCACGTTCCTCTGTAATAGGCTCCACGTAGATGTCAGGGTCGGGGGGACCTACAACAGGAACAAAAAAAACAAGGCCCCATTACACTGGCTGATAAGGGTTACTCAGAGGCAGCGATAAGCTAGGTGAATCTTAACTCTTGCTCAGACTGCAGGTGAGGTGGGGGCAGTGGTTGATGCCACCACTGAGCCTGAGTTTCCCAGGGTCACCACCTTCCATTCGTTTGCCACCGAACGGCCACATTAGAGTAAACTCCTGACTTGATCAGCTGAACCAAAAGAGGCACTTGGCTGCAGAGGATTTCAACATCTTGCCTGAACTCTGCTCCATCAGAACCAGCAGTGCTGCATGGAGAGGGGCTCCCTGGGGTGTGAGCCTCTGGCAGTCCTTCAGCGGGTTCTCAGGGCAGGGAGTCTTTCAACTCATGTGGCTCTTTTCATGAGTAACACCTCCATATCCATACCTAAGGCTTTAACACACATCTCTAAGGAACTGTGCACAAGACCAGACCTCCAGGTAGCTCTGAGCTGAGATCCCTTCTGCTGCCATCAGAAGCAAATCACGCTGTGCTTAAACAGCAGTCAAGCAGCTTTTTTTTTCATCTGCCACATCCTGTGTGTGCCTCATTTCTGGGGTTATGTTGGGTGCTCCCAGAAGAGATTCCCAGTGTGTTGGCCAGACTTCCCAAGTGTCTTGTGGCAGCTTCAGACCCCTTTTGCCTTGCAGGAGAGCTCCTCCATTAGCAGGGCAGCATGCACGGGCACTGTGCAGACTCTGTCCACTCCTAGCAAAGAGGTGCTTGGGCAGAAAGCAGCAACACAAACTGCACAAACATCCCTCAGCTTCAGTGTGGAAGCGATATGAACGGCTGCTTCTCTAATTCTCCTCCCTCACACCTAAAGGTCACTATCTCGGATAAAATTAAGGGCGATTTCATGGGATAACTCCATGGAATGTGTGAGAACAGAGGCTGGAGCCTGTCTGGCAGCTTTACTTTCCTGTTGCACCAGAGAGGCGGTACAGAGTGCTGGGAGGGCAGCCAAAAATACGGGTGTCTCCTGTAAGCCCATGACTCTTGCTACCTCCTACCCTCCCTGAAACTCCTCCCTTGGTGTTCTGCTCCATGACAGGAGCTCTAGTGAGACAATTTCTGGCCCAGGGCTTCATGGACCTCCCACAGGCCATACAGTTTTCACTCACCATCCTCTTTCCACAGCGGGAGACCACAGACATTCTTGCACATGGCCACAAAGCTGTAGAAGTACTTCTCCAGGCTCTCATCTGTCTTCTTCTCCAAACGAGAGATGGCTCGGAACTGAGTCCAATCAAAGGTCTTTTTCTCCTGATCATAGATGACCCCAAAGGAGGAGACGGTGCGGTAGAAATCTGCCTGCTCCCTCCTGGTCCACCTGTGGGGTAGAGAAGAAGATGTGAATGCCACTGAAACATGCTCTAGTGCCAGCATGGGCAAAACGGCAGGCTGAGAGGATCAGAGGGACCTATCAGTTACTGCACAGCAGTTCTGGGGGAGCTGGCAGGAGGAGCACACTAAGGAGGAGCACTGAGATCCTGAGGTCTCAAGGTGTACAGCGAGGAGGAGTGAAGGCCATGGGCACTCTGACTCTTGGCTCACTGTGGTGTCCAAACAGCAGCACAGTTCCTGACCGTGCTGCCAATGGGACACAGGCTCCAGCCCAGCTTCTGTGGAGGCACAAAGCTATCACCCCCACTTGCTTTCTGCCAAACTGAGGTTGGTCTCTTGCCCTCCATGGCAAAGTCAACCCTATGGACCAGGAAATTGAAAGTAAGCTCCTTGCAGACAAAGCTCTCATCCAGCCTCTTCAGGAGGTGAGCCGGGACTGGGGCTCATTGTCATTAGGGTCCTAGTAACAACCACCCTGATAACAGGAGTCAGCAGGATTCCTGGGTGGCAGGGGCAGGTGTCACCCCCTCCTGATTAAAGAAAAGCAGCCCCGGTGATGGAGGCTTTCAGTTACAGCACAGTTACAGCAGAATTTTCACCCTGCCTCAGACCCTCTGAGCTTTCATCTCATGGGGATGAGGCAAAGGAATGATCCAGGACAGAAATGGTGAAGGGCACACGGGGTACATACAGCCCTGGGCAGGCAGAGCACAGAAAAGCAGGCTGCAGAGAAGAGGTTAGGGTACAAAAAGTAGGGCAAGAGCAGGAGCAGGTCACGGCAGTAGGTGAGTGCTGTGTGCTAAAGAAGTCTTGAAGTCAAATCTGAACTCCTCTGAATTACATCTCTGTGCCAGTGCCTGCAAGCAGCTGGAACATGTCAAGGGAGATCAGAAGCGATGACAGCTCCCAGTGCTCCAAAAGCAACCAAAATACACCCGGATTAGCATTTCCACCCCTGTTTCCAGAGGCTGTGAGTATTCTGTAGTGCTGTTTTACTCCAGAACAAAAAATGACATGAATGAAGCCAATAAAAAAATCAATGATCCAAACCACTGAGCCCAAAGCGGAGCTTGTTACAACGCTTCAAATTAAAGGCTGGTAGAAGCTACCTAGGACACACCTGGGAGGAGACCACAGACTTAAAATGCAGAAATATCAGGCTGTCGTGGTGTCCACAGCACAGCCATGTCCTGACCACTGTGAGGAGCACTGGTGTCCCCCACATTGGAGAAGAGATGGTACAACTGGAAGAGGATCAGGGGAAGAGCAGTGGGCTGGAGCAGCTTCCTTACAACCACGCAGTGAGCAGGGGGATGCTGCCCTTCCAGTAATACCATCCTCAGGGGCAGTTAAAGGCAGGTGGGAATGTGCAAGTGCATCAGAGCTTCCCATGGCAGAACTAGGGAGGAGCACGTTAAATGACAAAAAGATATGCTCAAAATGGGTGAAAGGGGAGAATTCAGCATAGCTGAATCCCTGAACTCCTGTCGCAGGGCAGTACAGACACCAAATGGTTACGTGGGCTTACACAGCACGGACACATTCACAGAATATAACACCAGGGAGTACTGCTGACAACGGAGAGGGCCTGCAGTGCAGGACACGCCAGAGCTGGGTGCTGGGGACTCACAGTGGTGCAGGAAAGACCCTGCCTCACACCCTGTCCAGCTCCTGCAGAGCCACTCTGGGTGCCAGACCGTGGTCCTGCCAGCCTTCCACTTGCTGGAATGCAACAAAATGGGAGAACGCTGCAATATGCCACCAGTGGGCTCCTGAGGCTACTAACAGGAGGCTAAGGCAGTGGTGTGCGAGCCACGAGGGGTGGAAAGTCTAAGCATGCAGGCTGTGACAGCAGCCATCCGCCACCCCTCAACCACGATGGGTCCTGAGTGCACAAAAATGCTCAGCAGTACCCATTCTGCTGCAGGGCAATCCCTAGCCCAGCAGATGCTGGATTTGACCCTGATGAGGTATTCCCAGCTTCCTTTCACGCTGTCACCAGCCGCTACCTACAAACTACAATGGAGGCTGAGCCCTGGGGCCACAAGGCTCCTTTGGGGCTGGGAGCAGAGTTCCCAGGCGCAGGAAGGACACACACACCTGCGTGGTAGGCTCACAGCCAGCCTTGCTGAGATCCACCTTGGTAAACCCAGGGGGGCAGGGAATTCAGCAGCCCTCAGTCAGCCTCGAGAAGGACCCTCCGCCTGGGTCTGCTGCTCTGTTACCTTTTCTGCATTTCTTTGTTCACCGAGTCCATCTCTGAGGCTCTCCTGAACATCTCGTCCTGCAGCCAGTATCCATGGTTACCGGGCACCAGCATCTCGGCGCGGGGAGGCAGCTCTTTGCGGTTGCAGCGCTGGTAGACAGTGACGAGCCGCCGCAGTCTGGCCGTGAGGGCGGATGAGACAGGCCAGCAGGATCTGTCTGAGTCGGAGCCATCCTGGGCTTCAAACATCAGCAAGGACATTAGTATTTAATGCACGCCGCAAAGCCACGAGTTCACGCGTGCTGCTGCCCGGCTCTGAGAGCTCCCTCCTGTCTTCTCCCAGGGAGAAATGAGCGACCACGGTTGGGAAAGGGGGGCTGCGGTGACCACCCCTGGGCTTTGTACCCTTCAAGCTGCTGGCTCACACACTCACCACGTCCGAGCTTCCTTCAGAGAGGGCCCAGAGGCAGAGGTCTGCAGTCCCCAGGACCCCCTCTGCCTCCCACCTGCTCAGCAGAGCGGCTGGCCAGCCCGTCGCATCCGCCAGCACTGCCCACTGCACTGCCAGCACACACCCTGCACAGGCAACTGCATAGCCAGGACAGGCTGACAGCTTCCAGCACCCATGGCTGGCTTTGGTACCACTCTTTTTTGGGACCCTGGCTGCCCTGCCACAGGGCCCATCCCCGGGTCTTGCATGACGAAGGCTCTCGGAGCACATCTGCGCTCCCACCCCCAAAATGCTCTTGCCATAGCTGTGCTGGGCGATGGCAAAGCAAAGCCAGACACCCCTCCTGCAGTGCTCCTGTAGGCTGGAGGCCAAACGGGCTTCAAATGAACCTCCTCTTCCCTTCATCTGCTTGTCAGCCAGGGTGCAGGGTGACCACTGTCACAGGTTAAGCTCTCATCCACTACCACAGGCCAGCACATCCCTAACCCCTTCCTGACCTCAGCAGCACCAGTGCTCTGGCTCAGGCTTTCCCGTGCCAGTCCCCAGGCAGCAACGTGCCACGCTGTGGGAGATACAGGCTCACCTGCCGACGGCTCATCCCGCTTCTCTCCAGCTTCGCCCACGCCAGCAGCCACGATGTCCTGCAGAAAGAAGCCATCAGCAGGGACCTCTCCAGACCTACACTGAAGCCCCCGCTGCCCCCCCTCCCCCAGCTCCATGGCCCTGGAAGGGTCTGGGGCTGCAGGACTGGCAGGGCCACGTGTCCCGTGCCCTCACACACATCCCTCAGCACACAGGATCAGAGCAGTGTGGGCCACGGGCAGCACTGGTTCACCCGCACCCCCTGGCAGAGCTGAGCCCAGTCTGCAGCGTGAGGCAGGACAGCAGGCAGGGCAGCAGCAGGTGTGCATCGATCACCGTGAATCCCACTCACCTCCTGCTTTGGCAGCCCTTCCATTTTTTCTCCACTGCTCTCTTCCTTGTCCATGCTGCCCCTGGGTAAGACAGTGAATTAGTCCCTGGCAGTGGCAGTGCCTGCTGCCTGCAGGAGTGAGGGACCAGCAGGGCCAACCCTCTGACTCGTCCCAGGGAGCCAGCTCCCCCCTGCCTTCCCTGCTCCCTGCTGTGCTCACATCCACATCTGCTTCCTTCTCCCCTCACTGCTCTCTGTAAGCACAGCTCACCCCTCAGCAGCACCCCACTTCTATCGTGGCCCCCAGGAGTGAGCTGGACAGCCCGCAGGGGCTCAGTTCCATCACCTGCCCACCTTTCAGCAGTGTCCTGAGCCCCGTCGCTGACGCCCTGCTCCGCAGAGAGCAGCTTCTCATCTGGCATGCCCACCTTCTCCAGGAAACACAGCGCTGGGTCTGCCCGCATGGCGTTGTACCTCTCGTAACCTGCCAGTGGCCACAGCCATCAAGGAGGAGAAAGAGAGCGTAAGACCAGGCCTAAGCCTGGTTCAGGTGAACCTCCAAATGTCCATCTGGCTCTCACACTCTTATTTGTGCTGCCGTGAGAGCAATTATCACCCACAGAAATGCAGAACCCTGGCCAGCTGCTCGGGTCCCTCTCACACACCGGCACCCAGCAGACCAGCAGGTACATACCGTGCTTGAAGACGCCAATGAGCAGAGATTTATCAGCCTCAGCGTTCCACCAGTCCACGGGGATCTCCACGTAGTCGATGTCCGGCAGCAGCACATCCAGCTCCCTGTGGCAGACAAGGCACGAGTGCTCTCCCAGCCTCACTGGCACTGCAGCACACTGGGCACTGCACACCCAGGGGCGGAGCGAGACAGGAACATCTGCCCCTTGGCTTGGGGGCTGATTGGTGGTGTCTGCTCCACTGCACCCACTGCCTTCCTCGCCCTTTCTCCAGAGATGGGGAGAGCGCACAGCCCCTCTGCCCTCCCGCCTGAGCAATACCTGGGGAACGGAGCTTCAGTCTGCTGGGAGAAACCACCTCAGGCCAACCAGACCCAAAGGAACTGCACATCTGGCAGGGTGGATTGCAATGCCCCCTCCAGACAAACTTATGCTGATAGATGCAGGTACAAACCACCCCGGGGAAGGCAACCGCCCCTGCTCTAGGAAGTTAAGCTGGGTGTATCACAGTCCCTTTTAAGCACCAAGAGCCCCAACCATTCCCGTAAGAAGCAATGCTGGGGTTCACTGTAAGTTCCTACCTGGCAGGGGTGCCCTCGAAGGCTTTGTCAGCAGCCTCCCCCAGCACCTCGGCCTTCAGGTAGTAGAGCATCCGCACCCGCAGCAGCACCCTGCCGCGGACACACAGAGGAACACACGCTAGCACGCAGGTGCTCAAAGCCAGCCCAGGGCCTGACCCAAAGGCCCTCACTAAGGCATCTGCAGGGGCATGCTGTGAGGTCAGTGAGGGCAGGGAAACCTGCCCCCCGACGCTGTTTTCCCACATGGGATGACACATTTTCTCAAAGCCATCTGTCCCCCTGCAGGGTAGGCACCGGTCACACCCTGCCATGCCACAATTCCTGGCCCTGCGCTTTGCTGGGCCCTGTGGCCACGGGTTTGCTGCCCAGAACACTGCTCCCACCTCGTCACCTGGAGGAGCATCACGAGAGCAGCCCAGCACGATGATCTGCATGTGCTGAGCCCTTCATGGCTCTCCCCCACCCCCTCCGTGCTAAAGGAGCTCAGCCCGCGGCCCCCAGAAGCTGCTGCGGGCTCCTGCACTCACTTGTTGCAGTGCTGTTTGAGGTGCTTCTTGTAGCTGTCGTCATGCAGGACCACCTCAGGGTTGCAGGTAGCAAGCCAGTCTGCGTTCTTTATCTCAGGAAGCAGCATCTGGTTCTTCGTTTTCTTCCCCTTCCTGCCTCTGGGCACCGGCGCTGACAAGCCTGTAACAGCAAGCGGCAGCAAGTGAGCATCATGGGCACCACGGGCCGGGCCAGGCACCCCTGGCACGGCACTGTCCGGGCACAGCAGCACAACCAGGAGCTGGAGGAGGCCTTGTGAGGCTCCCAGATGCATCTTGGTGAGCCAGGGTTAGGGAGATGAGTAGAAAGGCGCACGTGCCCAGGGATCCAAACTGCTGCTACCGACCAGCAGGACCCACGCCACGCTGGGCTGTGGGGCTTGACACCCCCAGCACCTTTCCCCGTCTCTGTCTGCCCACCCAGCACCCCCTCTGCTGCTGCATCTGGGTACCTGTGGCAGCCACAGGGCCTGGGGGGGCTGCAGTGCCAGCCCCAGTGACCCCACGAAGCTCAGCAGCCCCTGGGCGCCAGCCTGTATCCCAAGTGAACTGTATGTAAATAATTAACACCGTGCCACAGCTCGGAGCCCCCTGCACCTCACACCTCTTCTTCCAGCCCCAGAAGTGGACTGAGGTTGCACAGGGTGATGGAACTCCTCCAAACGCAGCTGAGTGCCACAGCAACCTCACTCCCGTCTCCGCGCCACGGTTTCTCCTCTACCCAAAGCCTAGGACCCAGGAGACACCTGAAAGCCCTCAGTCCAGCTCATCGGCCCTCCTGTGTCCCCTCCTAGCACAGAGCACCAAACATCATCACAGTCTTTGAGATTTTGTGCCAGAGACTAGGGGGGGGCTTGGCCTGACAGCTGAAAAGCTGTTTCAGAAAGGTGAAGGGGGATGACTGTAAAGAAGGACTGGGCTGGGTAAAATCATGGGAAGACTCGTTCCTCTGTCACTAAAACAGCTCTGATGAAACTGTCAGCCAGCGCTGGATCAGGAGAGGAAAGATTTTACAAAACAGGCTGTTATCTTCTGATAACACTACAGGGCTGGCTGATAAAGCCAGTGAGCAGCACTCTGACATGCTGTTTAACATGACGTGCCATTTTTGTTTGCATCACATGAGATAGACGTGACACATCTCAGATGGATCAGAGCTGACAGATCTTGGGGTATTTATAACGCTTTTCAGCTCCGCCAAGTGTAGGTGAAGGATCTGTCACTAAAGTGTGTGGGGTAAACCTGGAGTGGGAGACTATCTCCAAGAAAAACGTGGGGATCACCACACAAACTGCACTGCTGTGAGTGCTAAGTGCAGTGTTGATCCCAAGTGATAACGAGATGTATAAAATTATCAGAGAGAAGCATGGAAGAGACCTTGGTCCCCGGGCACAGCTCTTACAGCCTTACCTAGACAACAAAGCCTGCTCCGAAATTCACTCTCCAGGGACGACACGGTAATTTTGGACATGAGTTCAAACAAGAGGTTCCAACATGCTCAAAGAACAGAAAATAATCCCGATGATCTGATATCTGGGGGTTGTTTCCTATTCCATACATCATGTGGAGGGCTATGTGGGAACCAGATCACTGGGGGGTATTTGCACTGGGCAGACACGCCGAATGGCAAAGCGATGTAGTTCCATCTGGCTGACAAAGATAAAGCAATATCCAGTGGCTGGAGCTGAAAATTAAACACATTTCCAACCTTGAAATAAAATGTGAGTTCACAGCAGAACGGGAAGATGATGCCCGGTGGGGGCATTACTGCTCGAAGTACTCCAAGAGAGATGAGCTGCACCCTGGGCAGCCACTTCCAAGGCAGCATCTTGCAACTGTCCTGTCCTGCACGCGCATATGAAGGGGAAAAATGTGCTGCAGCACTTCTGCCCCGTCCATCTGTGGGGTGGATCACAGCAGAGCTCTGGGGGGGTGCTGGCTGCAGGCTCTGCTCATCCTCTTGTAGTCACACTGCTACAGGATTGACGAGGCACGGTCGGCAGGAGGAACCAGCAGGGGCTGGAGGTATCTGCTGCTTTCTGCACATCTGGGGCACCTGGAGCACATCTTGCCTGGTCAGCTCTCTGCAAGCAGGAGATCTCAGGCTCCTCAGAGAGCCACAGCAGCACTTGATGTACATGTATGTCTGCTCTGCAACGGAGGCTCTGCTCTCCTCCACCTCCTGTGGTTAGGCTAGATGGTTTTGTTGTCCCCCTGGTCAAGAAAACTGAGATTCCACAGCTGGGAAAAGCCGTTCTGAGGAACTGATGGAGAAGCTCCAGGTTGCTTCCTCTGCTAAATATCCAAAAGCATCATTTATAGTTCTGCTCTTTCAGTAGAGCATTACTGACCCTTCACTGAAACCGCAGCTTGTTCATTACTTGGCATTACCTAAATCAAGCCCAGTATCAGCCAGTTCATTTCCTACTCTTGCTCTGCTCTCCACAGGGCTCTCAAGTTCAGCCCCAGTGCTGCTATGGGCAGGGCTGCACGGTGAGAGCACAAGGCAGCACTGCTGAAGTGGCTCACTTAGCAAGAAGCGATTGGAGAAAGCCACTGAAAGCCACACGCTCAGAGCTCACCCTGCACAGACATTTCCAGACAGAAGGGAATGGTTATGCTGGGTCACAGAATGGTTTGGGTTGGAAGGGACCTTACAGATCATCTAATTCCAACCCCTCTGCCATGGGCAGGGACACCTTCCGTCAGACCAGCTTGCTCCAAGCCCCATCTGGCCTGGCCTTGAACACCTCCAGGGATGGGGCACCCACAGCTTCACTGGGCAACCCGTGCCAGTGCCTCACCACCCTTGGAGTAAAGAATTTTTTCATAACGTCTAATCTAGATCCTACCCTTTTTTAGTTTAAAACAATTACTCTTTCTCCTATCACTACACTCCCTGACAGTCCCTCTCTAGCTTTCCTGTAGCCCCCTCTTAGGTTGCTGGAAAAAAAAAGCTCTCTAGAGCCTTCAGGCTGAACAACCCCAACTCCCCCAGCCTGTCCTCACAGGAGTGGCGCTCCAGCCCACTGACCACCTTCATGGCCCTCCTCTGGAGTCACACCAGTACACGTCTATGTCTTTCTTGTACTGGGGTTCCCAGGGCTGAACACGGTGTTCCACGTAGGGTCTCACAAGAGTGCAGTAGAAGGGGACGATCGCCTCCCTCACCCTGCTGGTCACAGGATGCCGCTGGCTTTCTGGGCTGCAGGCGCACGTAGCCAGCTCCTGTTGAACTTCTCTTGAGGGTCTCAAGACTGCACCATGGTGTTTGATCACCAAGTAATGCTCAGCATGCCCTTGGGGTTCAGCAACAGCACGTCTCCAGAGGTGCTCCACCTGCACGCCACCGTCTCCAAACAGGTTGAAGAGCCTGAGGCTTCAGCATGGCTCGCTGTCCTCACTACTCACCTTGTGCCATACATCACCAGCTGCCCAGCAAAGCAGCACACAGCCGTGGGGCTTGACCACCCTGCGGGAGTGCCAAGGACTCCCCCAACAGCTCGCCCAGCCCAACTCACCTGTCCTGAAAGTCACACTCAGTCGGTGGAGTCCTCTGACACAGAACAGGCAGTGACCACGTGTCCCCGGCTGCAACCCACCAGCTGCTCCAAGGAGCCAGCACAGGCTCTGTCTTCGTACCATTGAAGACAAAGACCACTGTGGCTGAATGATGCCATCTACAGCTATGTGCTGTGCTGCAAGAAATGCCTACAGACAGCATATGCTGCAATGCAGGCATGGGGGTGAGTCTGCAGTGCCCCACTCCCCAGGCAGAGTAAGAGGGACAGCAGGAGAGCAGGGCAAGAGCTGTGTGTGGACCCTATCCAAAGCTGAGGACAAACTAGGAGCCTCAGCCCAACAGAATCCAGATGCAATTAAATCTGAACATCTGGTATGATATGTGGGGTATTCAGACATCACACATGCTGGAAAATACATGTAGTAGTCCTCTGAACAGAGAAGGCACAGGCAAACATGAGGTAAAGGGTCCAATTAGGTGGAGTGGGAGAAGGCAGCATCGCCTTGCGATGCAATTCAGCATTGCAGAGGTCTCAGGACAAACCAGCAACGCTGCACCTCCACCGATGGGGACACGCACTGCAGACCAGCGTGTCAGGGACAGGAACCACAAGCTGGTGACTGGGGATGAGATGGCTGCACAGACTACAGCGCCAGCTTTCTCTGCCATAGTCAGGGCACTGGGCAGCCACAGGCAGTGCCAGGCAGTCTCAACATTAGCTTTAGCACTGGGCTGACCAGCAAGCAGGCAGGTCCCTGTGTGATGATCCACTCTGCATCCTGTGATGCCCTGAGGAACAGCCAGGCAATTCTGCACTCAGAGTGGAATAAGCACCCTCATAACTATCCCAGCCAACATGTTCACGTGGTCACCTACACCCCACGAGCTCACTGCACGATGTCCCCCAGCTCACAACAACTCTGAGAGTATTCATGAGACAGGGAGCACTTTGTAGCCCCTTCTCCGAAAGCAGGGTTGCCATCTCTGCTCCCCCTGCAAGGCTCTGTTTGGCACTAGCCAGAGCCAAACAGGCACTGGGAGCCATGAAATGCCATCCCCCGCTCAGCCAGCTGCTGATGCTGTCTCTGAGGTCTGTGGAGAGGCCAGCTCCATGGCAGCCACTTTCTCTGTGCAGAGAGTGCAAGTGCTTCCTGGCTGTTTCACACAGCTTTGCTTTCAATTCTGCAGCTTTGGTCCTGCACACGGGCACACTGGTGGTGAGTACTGGTGCAATGGCAGAGAGAACACGCAATACCTGAGTGATTCTGCAGAGCCTGGTTCTGGCCGTCCTTCGTTGGCGTGATGAGATCCCAGATAAAACTCTTTATCTTCTCATCCCCTTTGTAGTGTTTGACGCAATAGACCAGCAAGGCCCGACAAATCATCTCCATGTCCTTCTCATTCAGGTGCCACTTGAACCGCCCATGGGTCAGGATATCTTTCCAACGTCCCCAGCTGAAAGAGCAGTAACAGGGATACAATAAACTCTCCTGTGCAGTGAGAGACCTCGTTGGCACCTCTCTCCACAAGCTCACACAATGGCACAGCTCCCATGGATTGGGGGTGTCATGCCCCCGTATTATAGGAGCAGAGATGGGGAAGAGGTTTGCACGGGACTGAACAGGCCAGAGGTAGGAGCAGATGCTGGATGCCCTGACTGCCAGCTCCTGCTTTGCCCCCTAACTCTCCTTTCAGTCCCAAAGTTTGCTTAGAGCCTACCAAGGCAGGTCCCACTAGGGAGGCCATTGCTTGAAGAAGGGAACACTGCCTCAGGCATTCATTGCTCCGGACGGACAGAAAGTGACTGTGGCAGCTGGAGGCCCATCTCTGAAGCGGGCTGTGGTTGTTGACTCAAGGAGGGGGTGAGACTCACCCGAATATGAGCAGATTCTTCTCCACGCGGAAGCACTCAGCCCGCAGGTAGCGCCGGGTCTTCTCATTGAAGCGCCGTGAGCGCGTGGGTCGCTCATCCGAGTCACTGTCCAGCTCAGAGAACTCCATCAGCTCGTCCTCCTCGAAGGAGTTGTAGTGTTTGGTTTGCTTCCGCACCCGGGGCCTGTCAATGACCAAGCTCTCCTACAGGAAAATAGAGAACACATCCAGGGATGGGTGGAAAAACCTGCCCTTTATCATGGCACAGTGAGCCCACCATGCTGCTCCCTGGCTCTGTTCACAACTCCCAGTACTGGCTCACCAGCCCTGGGGCTGGTCACCACCTTGCCACTACGATATCTGCTCCAAGCTCACTCCATGTGGCTCTGTCTGCACACATGAGGTAATTCCTGGCCAGCAGAAAATTCACCCTGAACAATCAGGCTGAAAGTTGGGCTCTCAGGGTTCAAACTACTGATGTTCAGCACCTGATTCAGCTCTGAATTACGCTCCTGGCTCTCCCAGGAATGCCTGGGACAAGCTGTGCTGAAGGAGGTGTAAATTCTGTTGGTAGGTGGGAGGAAAGAGAAGAAAGGCGGCTACCAAGAAGGTGCAGGAGGGAGCAATATGAAGTTAAATGGTATGTACATACTTCTTTTTCTTCCCATCACCCTGCTAAATGTATCTATGTCATCAGCAGCCCAGCTCGGGGCAGGAGGAGAGGGCTGGGACCCTGCCTGTTCTGCCTCCAGGCATGCACTGAGTCACCAGCAGCCCCTCAGCTCTCAGGCACAGCAGGCAGAGCTGAGAACAAGAACGCTGCCCATGGGAGATGCCCCCCAGAGATGCATGGGGAAGGTTTGGCAGCTTTGCTACCAGAGCAGGGGAAGCCAAGCACCAGCTCCCTGCAGCTCCAGCTGCCACATTCCCCATGGTGGCTGTGGGAAGGAGCCTGTTTGCCAGGGGGAGCAACAGGCAGGACTGCTGGAGCACCCATTCGTGGTCTGCATCCCCTTGCCCAGCCATGGTGATGGGCCCGCTGGATCCCCCCGGCTTTACTCCTTGCTCCCATCACTAGCCTGAAGGCAGGACAGCAGAGCTGCGAACGCAGATGGAGAAAGGAGCAGCACAATCCAAGCCTGTCCTTGCTTGATCCACCAGGCCAGGAGAATCCCTGGGAGGCTCCCCTTACTCCTATTCATGTTTGGGTTTTAGAGTGGTTTGTTTCTAGCAAGCAAACTCGGATACTGAGCCTCACCCACATGGCCTCTGAACAACCCCCCAGACTTGTCTGAATGCGGGGCGTTGTGTATCAGCTGTGGGGCACACAGGCCACGAGCTGGATCTTACCTTTTCGTTCTTGGCATCTGTATCGAGCTCTGCTATTTTGGCCCACTTTTGCCAGAAGTTTGGGTCATCTAAGGAAATGTCAGTTCTGTTTCCTGATGCTACAAAGCTGGCCTGGGAGTGAGAGAAGATGAGTGAACAGGATACAACCCACCATCCAGATATGCTTTCCCCCCCCAGAGATCCGTAACACATCTGCCTACAGCAGACAGCCTGGCTGCCACACAGGATCGCAGGATGGTTAAGGTTGGAAGAAACCTCTGGTGGTCATCTGGTCCAACCCCCTTGCTCAAGCAGGGATACCTGCAGCAGGTTGTTACACCCTGCACTGACACATGCCAGTGGGCTCTGTTAGAAAAGAAAGCTGAGCCCTAATCTGCTGCATTTCTGCCTGGAAACAGAGCCTGGGTTGTGCCGCCTGTAAGGGGAGGACAGCCAGATGGCATCCCCGTGGACACCAGGCGTCAGTGTGGCACAGAGCTGGCTCCTTGGGCTCCCTGCAGTGGGCAGGCTGCAGGAGGCTGCTCGTGTGGGGCTGTCAGGACCCCATGGCACACAGATCCCCGCAGCACAGCAGCAAACAGCTGCTGGCATTATGGAGGCCAGCAGCCAAGTCCTGCCACTTCCCCAGGGGTCTTCTTGCAGAGCCAAGTCCTGTGGCAGAAGAATGAGGCTGGCCACACAGGCTGTGGCCAGGCTGTGCTGAAGGTCCCACACTATCCTCCCACACTGCTGGCAGCCTTGGTTCCCACCTGCGTTTCTGTTTAGCAAAGCATCACACCCAGGCAGCACCAGTGTCCAGAAAGACAGGGAAGGTAACAGACTCCAGGTAAAATAAGCTCAGGCCATGAGCACGAGATGAGCCCTGTGACTTTTCCCAGACATGGAGCTCACACAGGCTTTGAATTCATCCATCTTCTCCTGGGAGAGGCCTGACTGCCCACAACAGCCCAGGGGAAAAGGCTCCAGCTCTGGTCACGGCCTGCTGCCTCAGCAAGAAGCCCTGAGCACAGCAAAAGACCAAGCCCTCCACCTGGGATTGGAGCCTGCACCTTGCCAGCACAGTGCCCTGGCGAGGACACGCGGTAGCTCCACACCTCTCAGCACAGAGCATCTGCCCACACTGCTGGCCCCAGGAGAGAGCACAGAGGGACCTTACAGATCACCCAGTTCCACCTCTGCGATGGGCAGGGACAACTTCTACTGGACCAGGCTGCCCAAAGCCCCATCCAGTCTGGCCCTGAACACCTCCAGGGATGGGGCATCCACAACCTCTCTGGGCAACCTGTTTCAGTGCCTCACCACCCTCCGAGTGAAGAATTTCCTCCTAGTGGCTGACATCCTGAGACAGGGTGTCCTGTTGCCTCCATGTCCCAGCAAGGTCTCACTCCTGGGCACAGAGAGGTAGGCAGGAGAGTTTGGCCTCTAGGCAGACACAGCTCCAGTCAAACGCAGGGAAGAGCTCAGCCCAACAGCACTGCACTGCCCCTGCCCAGAAACGTTCCCCCCCGCCACGGGAGGGAGTCCCCTTCCCTCCCGAGGAGCATGGCACACCTTGGCAAAGGTGGAGCCCTTCCCCTCAGACTGGATTGTGATGGTCTGCGTCCTGCGCTGGAGGATCTGATCGATGTCCTCCTCGCAGAACTTGGATCCTTCATCCTCCTCATCCATGAGAGCACCGTAGGCACCCTTCCGCAGCAGGTCCTCCACCTCCATCTTTGAGAGCTGCTGAACCTGTCCGAAACACAAATGCGTCACCAAACCCTGCCAGCTGCTCTGGGCACTGGCACGGTGGGAGAAGGCTCTTCCCTGCCCCAGGAGAGAGGGTAGAGATGCCCCAAGCTAGCCCAGACCTCTTGCTGCCATGACAGAGGTCACTTCAAAATGCTGCTCGAGGGACTCAAGGAATTCAGCCCTTGTCACACAGACACAGTGCCGCACATGTCTGCAAGCCCTGTGGCAGCACAGGGACAGCCTGCCAGGCTGAAGAGCAGCAGTGTGAGCGTGTGGGACTGGGCTCTCACTCCCCGGGAGCCTGCCCAGGTCTCTGCTCCAACGTGACAGTCACTTGTTATTCTTCCAGTAGTTACCCAGCCTCTTCTTCTCTCCATTCTTCTTTTCTGCTCTGCTCAGTACTGCACAATGCTCTCAAAACAGCCCTGCAATGGACTGGGTGGCCTGCTAATATAGCCTGCAAGCTCTTCTCATGAGGGACTGCAGAGCCGCGACAAAGGCTTTGCCCTCTTCAGCTCTTGGTAGGAGAGCAAGAGACAGGCAGATGTTGGCCAGCATCACCAGGCAATGGACCAGCGTCCTTGTGACAGTACCACAGCAGAAAGCTGTGTGCTTTGAGCCCAGGTGGGGTCCTGAGGCTTTTATCCCCACCTGGAGACACAGCCCTGCAAGCCTGCCCCTTTCACAGAGGCAGCAGAGGGACAGGACGCAGGGGAAGGAGAAGCACCCCCCCACACAGCCCCCTGCCCAGCCCCCCTCTGGCAGCCAACCTACCCCGTTGGTGCTGCCCTTGCGGTTGATGTCCTGCAGCACAGCCTTATCCAGGCCCAGTTTCAGGCTGGCCTTGTCAAACATCTCCCGCTCGTAGGAGTTCCTGGTGATGAGGCGATAGACCTTCACCGCCTTGCTCTGCCCGATCCGGTGGCAGCGAGCTTGAGCCTGGGAGGAGGGCGGAGGGCACAGCTTCAGACACAGCGAGCCCGGCACAGCGGGGGTGCTGTGGCTTCTGGTAGCCCTACCTGCAACCCCTCCTCACCCACCACAGCCAGGTCAGCTCCCGCAGCCCAGGGCACCCTCCCTGAGCACTGTCAGCCCTCCTAGTGCTGCACCCCCCGTGCCAGAGCAGCCAGGTGCTGCTGCGCCCCTCTCTCTGGCTGGCAGGGGTGACGGGAGCCCTGCCGGGGGAGCTGCAGGCAGCCTGTCCCAGGCTGGCCCGTTACCTGCAGGTCGTTCTGTGGGTTCCAGTCTGAATCAAAGATGATGCAGGTGTCAGCAGCGGTCAGGTTGATGCCCAGCCCACCTGCCCGCGTGCACAGGAGAAAGACAAAGCGATCTGAATCGGGCTTGCAGAAGCGGTCGATGGCAGCTTGGCGCAGGTTTCCTCGCACCCGCCCATCAATTCGCTCATAGGTGTACCTGGTCCGAGAGGGTAAGACGTGAGAGCAGGGTCACAGCAGGGCCCGGACTAGCTGCAGCTACCAACCCCTTCTTGCTCCTTCCCCCAGGCTGTGTGCAGGCATGCAGACAGCCGGAACTAGGACCAAAGGAAGGGCCTGTCTCCGTTTGGTCACTCCTAGGACTAGCACAGTAGACCAGCAGCCCTGCAAAATGGCCAGGTCAGAACTGCCCAGGTTTGGAGTCTCTGCCCCCATCAACAGTAACTTGTAACTCGGATCCTTTGGTACATGGATGGGGACAGAATAGCCAAATCCCCACCCTGGGCTGTTTCCACTCTGTTTCCATGGTTTCTGCAGCGCAGGATGGACAAGACATGGAGGAAATGTGGTGAATGCTCAAGCCTGTACTAACCGCCTCTGAATGAGATAGTCTTCCAGGATGTCAAGGCAGCGCACCATCTGGGAGAAGATGAGCACCTTGTGCCCCCCAGCAATCAGCTTGGGAAGGAGTTTATCGATCAGCACCAGCTTCCCGGCTGCCTGGATCATTGCCTGCAGCTGGAAGTCTGGTGCCTCCGGGCTGTGTGTTTTACGGAAGTCTTCCAGGATCTTCTCCTCCGCCCCTGCCAGGTGAGAAGGGATGTGAGCTCTTGGTAAGACCGGCAGTGCAGCTGCCCCCAGCCTCCTGTCCACGGCAACAGCATGCAAGGAACAGAATCCATGCAGTTGCTCGGATCTAGGGAGGCTGGCTAGAAACCTCCAGAAGCCCCTCTGCTCCTGTGACTCTACTCCTTCAGGACTGGCACCAGCTCTTGACAGAACAAGCCACGTTGGGATGCAATAGAAGATCCCACTCTAAAATGCCCCAGAAACAGCTGTACAAGGAGAGCCTGGGCAAGACCCTGAGGCTGGCAGTGCCCCTGAGGGCAACAAGGCAGGTCACTGCAGGCAGAGGGCCAGAGCTGGGTGAGCCCTGCAGGCAGTGACCAGTAAACGGTGCTGTGAGACATAACCCCCTCACCTCCTGTGCACAGCCCTCACCATTGATGAGATACGGGTGATTGCAGCACTTCCGCAGCTCCATCATGGTGTTGATGAGGTTGGGCATGTTGTGCTGGTTGGCACCCTTGGACAGGAAGGAGAAGTTCTTCTCCAGAATCGCCCGGTAGTATTTCTTCTGGATGTTGGTCAGCTCCACCTCAATGATGGTTTCCTGCTTGGGTGCCAGGTTCTTCTCCACATCATCCTTCAGCCGTCGCAACATCATGGGCTTCAGGATGGACTGCAGCTTCTTCACCTGCCAGAGCAAGCGCAGAGATTCACTCCCTGCATGGCAAGCACATGGTGACAACAGCAGAGGGGCCTGCAACACTAGAGCCTCTCTAGGCTGGAAACCCTCTACAAATGGTCCTGAAGCACCCACACTGCTGACAACCAGGATAACTTTAGGATCTAGCTCCCCTGGAGCAGGCATGTGAGTGGCTGGCCCTGGGCTGTAAACTCACACACTGTGGGCAGCCTTGGGTACATGTGCCTGCTGCAGGAAGAGGAGAACTGGGAGCTTTGCTAGCAGCTGAGCTGATGGGTGCTCCACGTGTCCATGCCTGCTCCCCTAGGATGATGAAGCCAGACACTGAAACAGCAATGAGGCAACCCAGGGGACCGTGCTGCTCCCCACTACCCATGCTCAAGGGGAACTTTGCAGGATGGTTCCCCAGGGTAACCTGACAGGGTGACAGATCCATGGGCTTACTGACCTCCTCCCTCACCCGCTGGCCTCGGGAACAGACCAGGTGGGAAAGCTGGGTGTGCTGAGCTGCTCAGGCATGCAAGGAGCAGTGTGGAGACAGACAGGGAGCAGAGCCTGGCCTTGGCACAGGCTGGTCTCCTCTCTCCAAAGCAGCACTGGCCCATGGGCTCTGTCAGAACTTTGCTTCTGGCTGAGGCCAGGGCCGGCATGCAGCACTGCACCTTGCGAGGGGCAGACCTTTAAGCAATGAGGGGTCTTTGTTCACCTCCACAAAGTACATCCGAGTGCGTGCCTGGCGTGGTGACCAGGAGTGCCAGTGACCTGTAGGAAGTCACCAGCCTCACTCTTCTAGGTACCTGCTCCTCTGTCTTCAGGTCCCCAAACTCCTCCAGGAAGGCCGTCTCTGAGGGAAACTGCTGTGGCTCCAGGAAATTCAGGAGGCTGAAGAGCTCCTCCACTGAATTCTGCAGGGGGGTGCCTGTCAGCAGCACCTTGTGCTCCTGTGTATACACAGAAAACAGGTTGAGGGCTCAGGCCCACTGATCCAAGGGGCCCTGAGATCACCAAGCTCCCTTTTCTTCCAGACCCAGAAATGCACCGTGGGACCTGCAGGCACAGGCACCCCCAGAAAGGCTCTCTTGGCCATGGTGCCAGCCCTCATGCAGCTGCTGCAATGTGACACTGCCACGTGGCTCTCGGGACACTCCCCAGGATGTATCCCAGTCTAGCTGTGCAGCAAGAATGGGCAACACCGAGAACCCCACACTGCCCCCAGGGCTCAGCCCTGCTCTGTAAGATCACCGGAACATCAGACTGACAATTTCAGGGGACTTGGTCCAGCTACAGGTGAGTGTGACCAAAGCTGGGTAGGGCTAGGTGATACAACATGCCTGATGGCCCTCAGTACAGCAAACAGCCACACTGCTTGCTCCAGGGCTGTGAAGGATCTGGACATCCAAATCCACATCCCAGAGCAGCTCATCGATCCCTTTTTCATTACACACAGTCCCGCACCCCCAGCCCTGCCACAGACTGGTCCCATGCCTGGAGAGTGTTAAGAAACCAGCCTGAATATGGCAGCCCTGCTCACCACAGGGTACAAGGCACATCACAGCGAAATGATCAAACTGGCACTTCTCTGGTGATCTGATGGGTCTCTCCCCTGTGAGACGGGGAGCTCTCAGCTCTAAGCTCCGGCCCTGTGCCAAGCAGCTGTCAGTGACACCTGACTGCTTGGCACGGCCACCTCTGGCCCACCCTGCTCTTGCATCAGCCTGGGCAGGACGTGCTCACCAGGGCCATGAGCTTCAGCCCCTCCAGCAGCTTGCAGTTCCTGTTCTTCAGCCGATGGGCCTCGTCAATGACCACGCAGCGCCACTGGATCTTCTTCAGCTCTGGGCAGTCAGCAAGGATCATCTCGAAGGTGGTGATAACCACCTGGAACTTGAAGATCCCAGGGAGAGGGTTGCCCTAGGGAGACATAAAATGTACGCAGTGCTTGACTGCTGCAGGCAGCAGGACACTGTCAAACATCCTGGCAGTCCACACAGGCTGGCCACCACGTCAGTGCTAAGAATCTGGATCCTGGCTGTGATTCTTCCAGATTTGTCTCCCTCACTCAGTGAGCAGGTTCCTGCAAGCCTTCATGCTGGCTGCATGTCTCCAAACCAGACACTACTGCAGGGCAGAAAAATAGGCCTGGACAAGAGCTGTGGCTGGGACTGAGCTGCATTTTCCCCCTTTTACAAGAATAGGGCCTGTTCTTCACTCATACACTGTGCGCACTCAGCCCACACCAGCAAAAGAGTCTTAAAAGATCATCTTGCTCTCCCTGGATAAACCACAAGCTCCACATGCAACAAAGTGCTTCCCAAGTAAAGGGAGCCAGAGCTGGAGGACATATTCTGGGAGTGCTGTGTGCGTCAGTCACCTGTGAGTCCCTGTACACCATCTCATACTGCTGGATCATCTGCCGGCTGATCTGGCTGCCGTGGTACACGATGGCATTCATCTCCGTCCAGGTGCGGAACTCCCTCTCCCAGTTGGTGATAGTGGAGAGGGGCGCGATGATGAGGAAGGGGCCGTGGATGCCCATCAGGAAGATTTCTGAGAGGAAGGTGATTGACTGGATTGTCTTCCCCAGCCCCATCTCATCAGCCAGGATGCAGTTCTTCCTGCAGAGATGGGCAAGAGCAGGTTAATGCAGCTCTCAGGGGCAGGAACCAGCCTGTCACTAACTCCTCGATGTGATGTCAGGCATGTCACCTCCCCTCACATCTCTCTGACTCCATGGTGTGGAGGGTGGGAGACATAAGGACAGTGCTCCAAGTGGCCCAAACCAGGTCTGGGTAAGCCAGCCCATCCAACCTCTTGCTGATGACGGACTGTGTGAAAGACACTGCCCTTCAGGTGCACACCAGCCTGTGAACAATGCATCTGATTGCCTGCTGCAGATGAGGACATGTCTTATTTCTGCATTCCTGCCACAGGAATGGGTCACCATCAGCCTGACCAATACCAAAAATCAGCTGTATTTTAGACCCAGAGTTAAGCCTATACTAACTCCAGAACACATCAGCATTCACCAGAGAGAAACATTCCCAAATACTCAATTGCAAAGCTAACACAAACACAATTTTTCTGGATGCTACCTGTCAACTCCAACACTGGCAGCTCTCAGCAGCTGCCGCCAGGCCCCTCCTTCTTGGTTCTGCTCCCCCAGCCCCACTGTTCTGCAACAGCATATGCTGGGGCCCCACTGCCAATGGGACACCCCACAGGAGCCCAGGGCTCCAGCCCCTCCTCACCTGTTATACCAGTTAAAGAGCAGCCAGTTCATTCCTTCCAGCTGATATTCCCGCAGCTGGTTGCTGTTCTTATACTCCCTGGACTTCTCCAGTTTCTGCCAGGACTCGGATGCTGGGCGCTCCTAGGAAAAGAGAGCAGGAACAAGATCCATGGAGATGAAAAGACTGCTGCCCGGTGTGGCCAGGCCCTGCTTCTGGGACTGCACACCAGGACAACACTTTAAAACTGTCACTGACACTCAGCAGATTCACAGAGAGGCCTTGGCCTCTGGATCCCACCCACAGATCCCACTAACACCTCCAGAGGGGAGGATACTGGGCTTGCACTGAAATAGCAGGGCCACAAAGGTCACCACTGCTGGGCCTTACGAAAACACAGATAGTCCCTTCCTGCCCAGGGCAGTGAGCTGCCAGCTGGGTACGTTACCTCTGGGTACGTTACCATGTGCTTGATTTCTGGAGGGATCTGGAGGGCTTCAAACTCTTTAATCTTCCCTGGGTCAACATCTTCCTCCAGCTCCCAGGTGCTTTCCTCATAGGGCAGCGAGCACCACTTCACCAGGTAGTGAGTCACCTCCTGCAGCACACAGAGAGGCGTGCAGACCAGTGCAGGGCTCACACTGCTCAGCCCCAAGGTGCAGGCTGCAACTGAGACTAAATCACAGCAATACTCAGTGGCCTTTGAATCCCCCCTGTGCCAGGTGCCCCCCAGGAGTAGGGTTCAAGCTGTGCAAGGCTGGAAAGGCCTCGGGTTGGTCAGAGATGACATGTGATGGATGTGCTGGGTCCAGATCTGCTGAGCTTCCCTCCCTCTGTGGGACGAGTGATGTAGCCACTCACCTCCCCAGTGTCAGGGTCTTTCGTGTGAGCCACCTCCAGAATTCGATCTACCTCCACGTAGTCCGGGTTGAACAAATCCTCATCGGGCTGTGAGATCAAAAAGAGAGGTAAATTCAAGGTGATCCCAGGATTAAACAGATGGTGGGTGCAAGAAAACAGCTGGGGGACATCTGTCCCCAGGACGCTGCTGGCTGCGCACAGCATACCAAGTGCCTATGGACACAGGTAGGTGACATCTGTCTCTGAGCAGGAGGATGCAGGGAGCCTCGCAGAAGGCAAAGCCCTCACGTTGGAGCAGCTGCTGGCTCCATGCTGCCCTTGCTGGGAGGCAGGACTGTCTGTCCCAGCCCATCTGGCCCTGAGGTACAAAGCCCTGAGCTGTGTGCTCCAGCTCATATCCAGTATCCAGAGCTGTGACTGCCACAGACCGGAGCCACACATTGCACCACCTGGGTCTCTCCAGCTGTCCTCTCGTACATCCCAGTCCTCTACAAGGACTTGCTCTCTCTTTCTGCTTCCCTCTCCCTCCCCACTTCCAGCTCAGCAGTCACCAGCACCAACTGCTCACGAGGCAGGGGCTCATCCTCACACGAAAAAAGCCTGGGGAGGATTGCGCTTTCGACTACCAGTGGTCCTTTGGAGAGACACATGTCTAGGGCTTGGGAATGAGAAAAAACAGGCTTCTATGTTCACAGCAGCCCAAGCCCCACTTAGTCACAGGAAAGAGCAGTTTTTCCTTGCTGAACTCTTAATGGTATAATGTGTTCCAATGCATGCTTTTTCTTTGCATCCTGGGAGAGACCCCAAGCAGCCTCAGGAGTGAGAAATTTAACACACACCCAGCTTTGTAACTACAGCCATGGAGAAATGTTCATAGCCTACTGTCCCAATTTACACTCCTAGGGGACAGCTTGAGGAGATCCAATAACTGTCTCCGGAGCAGCAAGATAGGTTACAGAACACCTTCCACACTGAACACAATTAATCTGCTTACAGAACAACGTAGGCAGGACCTGCCCTAAGCCCAAGTATTTATAGGTCTCTCTCCTGCAGCATCTCTGCTCCACCGTGAGCAGGCACATTCCCCAAATGAGCACAGGAAGCACCTTCAGCACTATGTGCTGCCCTCCTTCCATCGAGCAAGGCTTCCAGGGTTGGCAGTACCCAGCAAGTGACATCTGGCACCCTGCCTGTACCTCCTCCGGTGACACCATGGGTGTTCAGGGCACTGTTGTGGCCTGCTCAGCCACAGCACCGGGCCCAGCTGTGCTGGGGAAGACAGCGGCCACACGCTGCACTCAGATCTCACCTCTGTAAAAATATGCTTCATCTGAGCCTGCTTGTTCCGGAAGCGCTTTATCTTCTGGGATATCCTGGGATCCTTCTCCAGCTCCTCCAGAGTCGCCCACTTACAGTGCAGGTAGGAGCTGCAGAGGGAAAAAAAAATCAAGACAACGTGACCAAAGAAGCCCTTGGGAAACAACCCCATCCACCAGATAGACAAGCAGGAAGCTCCCAGCAACCCAGAGAACATCCAGCTCATGCCTCGCCATGTGGAGCCCCAAACTGAAGAAAGCCATGGCCAAGACTGAGCACTGCAGCTGCAGTGGCTTCCCTGCCCTGCACAGGCTGGGCCTGGCTTGGGAGGGCAGCAGCAGCAAGGCAGGGATGCCGGGGCTGCAGCTGGGGCTGGGAGCACGCAGACCTCATTCCGGCACACACAGCGTGTGCTGCCGTGACACAGAGGAACAACACTGCACGTACAAGTTCCTGTACTTGACGTAGAACTCCTCCATCTCAAACGTCAGGCCTCCGGGGTGAGCCTGAAACCAAGGGAAGGAGAGTTAAGTTCGCGGCACCCAGACCGTGTAGAAAATGGGGGGCAGGCTCTTGGCGTGGCACCTGCCTCACAGGCTGCGGGCCTGGAAAACACAGGGCAAAGCCACCCGTGAGGATGAGGGGACTCAGACACCTCCTGGGGACCAAAACCAGGCCTGACTCCTATCCAGAGGCTTTCTAGTGCCCAGGACAGGAGAGGCACCACGTTACACCCCAACCCAGAGGGATGATGCTCTGGGTAGACCCCAGCAGGAGCAGGTGTCAGGTTTGGCACGGCAGCACGGACTTCTGCTGCCTCTCCCATGACTGATGAGCAAAGGCAGCCAGGCCTCACCCCTCCTCTGCCCAGGGACCTTCAGCCCCGCTGGCACCTCTGTCACTCACCTCCTTCTGCACCATCCTAGAAGCAAGGATCTTCTCGATGATGTTGGCATCATCCTCGGGAGGCTCCTGGGGACAGTGGGAAGAGAGCAGTTTTCCTGGTCTCTGGCACCCTCCCAGCATGGAGTGGCTGCTTGTCCTCTCCCAGCCCACCAGCCCCGAAAAGAGGAGGGAATTTGGGAGCTTCTCCACTGAGACTCCAGGAAGGAAGGTGCCCTGCCACCAGCAATCTCTGTCACTGCCACCTGCCCTTGGCCAGGGTGCTTGGAGGGGGCCAGGACCAGGGTGCTGACATGGATGGGACTGGCAGAGGCTCCTGGGGTACTGGGGCAAGTGAGCAGGGCCAGAGATGGTGAGTGAAGGATGCTCCAGCCAGGGCCACGCACTTTGGCAGCCAGCATGGGACAGGACAGCCTCCCTCCCTGCGTGGGCTTCAGGCCTGCCATGAAGAAACAGCCCCACGAGGCCACAGAGCTCTTCCACTGGCCACCTACGAGCTCCTGCTCCACAACCTCACGGTGGAGGTGGCCCTGACATCATCCTGCTCCAGCCCCCAGACAGAAGGCACGAACGTGGCCGTGCTTTGTGGCAGGAACAGCCCCACCGAGCACTGCAGGCTGGCAGCTCTGGCAGCCTGAGGGCTGCTGGAGGAGCTGTGCACGGCCCCAGAGAGCTCCTGAGAAACACGGCCAAGGTGCGGGGAGGAAAGCTGCAAGTCCAGGCCCTGGGGAGAGCAGCCCTGGGGCCTCAGCATTGCCATCCCGCCCCGTCAGGTCAGTCCCGATACTGGGAGCAGCCACAGCCAGGTGAGACTAAGTGGAAAGGAAAGCAGGCTGCCAGTGTGGACCCCTGCCAAAGGCAACCCGTTCCCTCTGGCTGTTTTGCAAATCTCACTTGAAGAGATCCCTCCCAGGAGCCCAGCAGGGACATGGCCCCAGGCAGCAGCAGGAGGAAAGGACAGCACATCCCCAGGGTGCACAGCAGCCCTCGGGGCAAGGCTGGGGCACCAGGCCAGGAGCCATTTACTGGCTCAGCAACAGATCTGGCTAATATCCACCCCAAGCCTTGTTAGAAGGGGCCTAGAGAGGGACGCAAGAACACCATGAAAACAATTAGTGACCATTATTAACATCTGGCAGCTTTGCTGGTGAGCACGGAGAGGCAGTGAGCTGCAGGTATCTGGAAGGCAGGGCAATGGGAATGAGGAATGAGCTCAGTGTGCAGAGGACGTAGGGCAGTGATGCCCAAACTGCAGTGACTCCAGCTGGTCCCTGCCCGCAGAGCATCTCTGGGCATCTCTGTGCTCAGAGGGGCTGATGGAGAGCAGCAATATGGGCAGTAAATGATGCCCTGGCACCCACAAAGACCTTGGCTGGCATAGCCGAAATAGTAGGTCATGGGCAAGAGCTACAAGGACAGGATCCAAAGGTGGGCACGGGCAGAGGGTTGGTCATGCATTCGAGGACATCTCCAGCTACATGGCATGTCCTGGAGGCCTTTGCTTCCCAGCAGGAGGGGGGAGGTTGGACCTGCATGACTCTTACCTATCCCTCTTTGTGCTCAGACTCCCTGCAGAGCCAGCTGGCACACTCCTGGACACATGCACTCCCCCCCCCATCCTTGTACTGGGATCCTACACTTCCCTGAACCTCACAGTGACACCCCGGGGATGTCCTGAGATGCAGAAAGCCCCACCACCCAGTCCCAACTCCAGCCCTACCTCTGCCTGCCATGCCAGAGTGGAGGCGGAGAGCGCAGAGGTTCTCCCAGCTCCCAGCACGGCTATTGTCTCACCGTCATCATCCACCACCTTGAAATCCAGGTCCTCGTTGTATTTCCTCCTCTTCACCTGCCGGCCAGAGCGGCGTTTCTGTGCATGGGATGAAAGAGGCAGTCATGGGGGAGACGGGCAGCCCGGGTACCCCCCCTGACTGGTGTGGGGATGGGAACTGGAGGAGAGAAAGCCCCAGGGCTGCCTGATCTCCATTTCCCCCCCTGTGCTGCTGGGGTGGAGGTGGTGGGACAAACAGGCCACCGCCAGATGTAAGGCACTGCACTGCTGCAGAGGCAGAGCAGCTTCCAGCACTGCCAAGGCCTCTGTCAGTGGTTTGGACCAGAGCAGGACCCGCACGGCTCTACTGGCCCCAAAGCCAAAGGCAGAGGAGCCCCGCAGGGGTGCACAGCTCCTGCAGTGCCCACCCTGTGCTGTCCCTGTGCCATACCTGGCTGTCAGCCAGCTCCACAGACTCCTCCGGGCTCTGCACGGACGGGCTCAGGAGATCCTGATCCAGCTCCAAAGTGTCCACCGGGATCTCATTTTTCCTCTTCCCTTTCTTCTTCTTCTCCACGGGGGTAGGCCCCTGCTCCTTGCTGAAGGACAGACCGACAGTTAGACCGTGCTCCTTGCTACCAGGACAGACTGGCAGCCGGGCACTGCTCTGGGCATCCTGGGGGAGAGCCAGCACCCACCCGTGCTGGGCTCTGCTCCGGGCCCTGCTTCCCACCTTGCCACACCATGTCAGCTCCTGGGCCTCGCTCAGCACAGGGCAAGCCCTTCCTTGGGCCACCAAGTCTCCAAGTGAAGGCAGCACAAGCTGCGAGGCCCAAGGCAGAGCCGAGGCACAGCCAAGGAGGGGATCTGGGCCCTGCTCCCAGGCAGTCCCAACATCTCCCTGCAGACGCAGCGTGCCAACAGGGGCCACTGCCCCAGGCCACGCGGCCACCCCCAGGCACGCAGCGTGCCCCGGCCACAGCCACAACCAGCTCGTGGCAGGAGATGTGCCCAGGAAGCAGCAGGGTGAGCACACGCCCGTCCTTACCCACTGCAGCAAACACTGCTAGGGGCAACACCTCAAAGAGCTGGAGCCTGCCCCCGGGCTGAGTGGAGCTTCCCTTCCCCGCTCACCCTCAGCCCCGCGGTTCGTCCCCTCCACTTCTAAGGCTTGCAGAGGAACAGCTGGTTTCAAAACCCTGCCTGGGTTTTACCCCCGTTTCACGAGGCAATCACTGCTGGTCTGGGACTCACAAAAGCCACGCGGTTCAGACTCTGCTGTTGAGGCCAAGACTGACCTGGCCGCGTGGCAGCGATTCAATCAGAGGCCCCAAGAACGCGCTGAGAGCATCGCTTCCACCGAGCGATAACTCCCAGGATATTGATTTGTAAGTCACAATTAACAACTGCTTCATTCATGAGCCAGTAGTTGGCTATGATTAGAAACAATTTAGAAGAAATTATGCCACCATTAGCTGCCACTTAGAGGCCTCCCAGCAATCACTCCGTTTGCACAGAGCACCCACCCCGCCTGCTGCCTGCCTGCCGGGAGCCTCTCCTGTCACCCAGCCCCACGTCCCCGGCCAAAAAAAGGCTCCACAAGGGGTTGTGGAGGGGCAGCGCTGCCAGGAGGAGCTGAGGACCGGGCAGGAGCGGGCCCTGCTCCTCCTGGAGGGTGCAGATAGGTGGGAGGAGGCTCCCTCAGCTCAGGCTCGACTGGGAAAGAGGCAGCCCGGAGCTTTGTGGCACCCCCAAACTCCTGCACAGCTTCTTGTGGCTGGATGATGTGTTCGAGTTATTTCAACTGGGAGTTTTTCGCACTGAACAACCTCTTCGCCAAGGCTTCTCGCGCTGTCCCCAGGCACCTCACCCGGCCCTGGCACACGTGGGTCCCCCCTCGGCCCTCTCCTGCCCCCAGGCCCTGAGCTGGTCCCAGTGCAGGGCTGGCTGTGTGCGAGCTGCCCACGCAGCAGGCTCTGACCGGAGGCGGCGTTAGGATGCCAGCTGCATCCCCTCCTCCCTGGCAGAGGCAGAAACAAGCAGCCTTCAAGGCCTCCAGCTCAGCCTCCTGCCGGGCAAGGCCATGGCAGCCCCGGTGCGCCGGGCACGAGGCCAGGCTGGGCTCAGGGCCAAGCCAGGGGCTCTGGGAGAGCCACAGGAAGGGGTGGCCACACGGCCTGCCTGGCCACAAGCCATACGGCCCGGCCAGAAATCCTGCTTTTTGGGAGCAGGGAGGGTTACCTGCAGGCGCTGACCCTGCAGGGCTGGCACAGCCACGTGTTGCTCCAGGACTGCCTGCGGTCTGTGCCTGCCAGGAACCCTCCAGGTACCCGGTGCTGCCTTTGCACGTCCCTCGTGGCAGGGGCAAAGTGGGGTTTGTGCCCCTCTGCACACAGGCAGCCGCAGGGGGAAGCAGGCAGGAGGGTTCAGCGGATGCTAGGAAGCCCGTTCTGGTGAGCATTTCCAAAACGGTTCCTTTGAGAAGCCCCACCAAACTGACGTTTTCCAACAAAGAAGGGCTTTGCTGAAAAATTCCCAGCTGGATCCTGCACTAGTCACATTCACGACACAAATACATCTGTCCTCCGGGTTATTTACAGCACAGGAGGAGGGCCCAGCTCCGATCGATAGGCCTGCTTTTCACAGGACTCTCCAAAACATTTGTTCTTGCCAGTCCACGGCAGTAAATCAAACGGTGCTGGTGCCTGCTGACACCTGCTCTGCTATCTGCATACATTCCCAATTAAGAAGAAATGGGAGCTGAGAAATCAGAGCTCCTTTTCTGGCCAATCAGCCTGTTAATTAATAGGATGAGGAATTACCAGCGGCTGTGGCGTTCAGCTGCACGGTACGAGGGAGTCCTCAGGCCTCCCAGCTGCAGCTCTGCTGGGAGCCCACAGCTGCAGCCGGGGGCCAGCTCCTGGCTCCCCAGGAGCCCGCGCACCCCGCACGAGCTGCAGTGGCACAGAGACAAGGTGACGCCAGCACCCACCTGCTCTTCTTGGGTCTCGCTCTGGAGGCAGGCTCAGAGCCGCTCTTCTTGTCTTTAGGTTCCTTGGGGGCTTTGGGTTCCCGAGGTTTCCGGGGCTTCTTGGCCACCTCCCTCTGTTTGGGCTCCTTCTGCTTCTTGGGCTCCTTGGCCTTTTTAGGCTCTTTTGGTTCTTTAGGCTCTCTTCTCCTCTTTGGTTTCACCTCCACAGCTGCTTTTTCTCCCCCTTCCTGTTCTCCCTGATCCTTTTTCTTCCGTTTCTTTTTCACCCCCGTGCCTACACCCCCGGTGTCCTGCATCCCGTTCTGGGCGCTCGGCCGCTTCTGGGGAGCTCTGCTGGGCTCCTCCTCGGGGTGCTGGCTGCCCACGGCCGCGGCCGTCGCCTGCTGGGGCACCTCGTCCTGCTCCTCGCTGCTGGCAAAGGGGTCCTGCGCCTTGCACTCCCAGGTGTCCGAGGCATCCGACATTGGGGAGCGGCTCCGCACTTTTAAGCTCGACAGCTGCAGAGAGAACAGAAACGGGGGGTGTGAAGCAAATGCCACGTGGAGAAACAGCAGGAGTTTGCGGGGAGGCTGCCGAAATACAGCCCCAGCAAGGCTCCGTGTGCTGGGAGCATGAGCCGTGCCCCTCGATGTACAGGGGACCCTTGCTGAGGCTGAGCAGCCACCCCATGCAGCCACGGTTCAGAGGGCAGGACCCCCTGTCCCTGCCTGCTTCCCCCCTGGCCCACAGAGGCGCGGGGACGAGGTGGCTGGCACCTCTCCTTTGCCTCCAAGCACAGCCCCAGCTTTGGTGGCACCCTCCAGCCCCTTGCTCTGCTGAGACCCCGAGTGACCACGCGCTCAGGTCCCCTCCTGCCCCTTGAGCAGAGCCCGGATCAGCGCGGTGCCTCTCCCAGGGGCTGCTCAGTACCTGGGTCCCCAGCCCCAAGCAGCAGAGCTGCTCTCCCTCTTCTTCCTTCATTTCCTACACGTTTTCCAGCAGCGAGCACCTGGGATGATGGGGCTGGTACGGGACAGCCCAAGGAAGGAAGCTGCCAGGCCAAGGCTCATCCCAGCGGGGACGCAGACCTCTTGTGAAAACTAAAACACGGTGGGGTGGTAACAGCTTTTTGTCCTAAGACACAGAAGCGCCTTAATTCTCCCCTAAAGGCCGGTCCCGCTGCGTATCGCAGCAGCCGTGTCCCAGGGCAGAGCCTGGGAGCCGTGTGCTGGGCTCTCCTGGCACCCCGTGCCCTGCTGGATCAGCCAAAAAGCTCGCAGACCCCCCCCAGGGCTGGATCTCCTTTTGCTTCTACACTGCCCAGCAGTCAAGTACAGATACCAGGCGAAGAGCAAACTTGCAGCATCCCAGCATGGCAGGAGCAAAAACCACTCCTTCCTGGCCCCAGCTTGTAGCTCAAGCCTCACGAGGCGCTGCTGCCTTGCAGGCAGAGCTCCCAAGAGGGCTGCAGCCAGCAATTTGGGCAATGTGGGTGCCCCCCAGCAGCAGCGAGGCCGTCTCCTGCTCACCATCGGGGCTGCAGCAGGCGCAGAGCTGAGCACCTGGAGCAGCTCGGTCCCCGACAGCCTGTCCTGGGGGCAGAGGCACGGGGAATGGGGTCCCTCTCGTCGCGTGCACCAGCTCATCCCCGAAAATCAGCGCTCGCCACTGCCTGCCCGGACAGCTGGGAGACCTGCAGGCTGGCTGCAGGCTTCTTCCGCAGCGGCCGGCACCGCTCCTGCACTGAGCAGCAGCCCTGGGGATGAGCACAGTGCTCCAGGCCGGGGGAACGGGGGCACAGCCACAACAGCAAGCCAAAGCTCTTGCTGCTGGCAGCCCCAGCAGACAGGATTGCTGCAGGGAGAGCTTCAAGGACCGTGCTGCTGCTGTGGTCACGTCCTGCCAGGCAGATGCAAGCTCTGGAGAGGAGAGGGAGCGGTGTCAGCATCCAGAAGGGAGCACCTACACGTCAACGTGCTGGCCAACATCTCCAGAGGTCCCTCTGGCCCCGCTGAAAACCGGGATGTGCAGCTCTGACCCAGGCTGTGGGGCCTGCTGCTGGCATTGTCTGCAAGCCCCATGGCCTCGGGCCACACCTCACGTGTGTGCTGAGGGAGCTGGCAGCCGGGCAGCCCTCCAGTGACCTACTTCGTGTGCCCGGTCTGTGCCCGCACGGTGCTGCTTCAGCAGATCACACCGGGCTCCGGGGCGACTGCTGGCAAAGACGTCCCTGCCGGCCACAAAGGGTGCTGAGCGCTGTACAGAGACAACCACGACCCGTCAGAAATTCTGAGAAACTGCAAGCAGGCCACAGGACCCCTCCTCTCCTCCCGCAACGCCGCGAGGCAGCAGCAGCCCCTGCGCCTCCGAGGCAGCGCCGCAGGCTCCAGGTCCAGCAGAGCCGGCGCTCGCCTCGGGACACCCTGCGGGCATCAGCTGTCGAAACCTGCCGGGACGGGTCGAAGCTGAGATTTGGGACAAGTCAGCAGCGCTTGCCTGCAGCTAGAAGAGCCTGAAGCTGTCCTGCCAGGAAAGGGTCATCGAACAGCAGCTTGTGGGACTGCCCAGCTCCCGGCTCGCACAGGCAGCAGGAGAAGAGGGGGGAACCCAAATGAGGCACCTCCACGCCAACTGAGCAAGGACTGCCAGCCCCTGGCTCCCTTTTGCACCTAATCCTAACCCTAAGCCGCTTGGTGTGTCCCGAGGGCTCCATGTCACCCATGGCAAGCTCTTGCTGTCCCCGTGGGCCTGTTGGTGCCAACATTTGTGGTCGGCTTGGTGCACTGGGGAGAGCCAGGGACAGGGACAGGCTTTTCCTCCTTCCCCTCGATGAGGTTCGGTTTCTCCTGGTTTCTCTTCAACAAAAGTCAACAGAAAAAGCCTGGGAAAGCAAACCCGATGTGATCTGTGCTCCTGCGTGGTTCAAAGCATGTCTGCAGCTCCCAGGAGCACACCGTGACTGTGGGCTCCCACACACCTGGCGGCGTTCAGTA
Organism: Aythya marila; assembly: GCF_965140915.1. Taxonomy (NCBI): domain Eukaryota; kingdom Metazoa; phylum Chordata; class Aves; order Anseriformes; family Anatidae; genus Aythya; species Aythya marila. Next base: position 9,231,847 of record NC_139057.1, read on the forward strand.
CTACCAGCTGATAAGATGCGGGGAAAAAACACTCAGTTTGTCTTCATCCTGCTGCCCTCCTAAGTGGCTTCTAATTCCCAAGAGGTGATTATAAAGCAGCATTTCCTCACCGCCCTCTGCCCCGTTCCCTGTTTTGTCACCCTCCATCACATCTCTCCTCTGCAGAGCTCCCCCTGCCCGGCACAGCCGCCGAGCAACCCAAGCCTCTCCTCCAACACGAGCCCAAGCTGCTCCACCTCTCAGCCCTTCTGCCTTACCCTTCTCCCTGCCTCTTCTAACCCCACTGGGCTTGGGGTGGCAGCAGGAAAGCACTCAGTGCTGAAGAGGGAGCACAGCAGCAGGAGGATTCCTGCTCTGTTCTCTCTCCCTGCCCAAACCCTGCCCCTTGCAGTGTTTCAGTCTCCTCCACGAGCGGGGACAGCCCCAGAAGAACCCATCGGGCCAGGACCCCTGTACGCGTTACTTGGCGTATCTTAGGATTTTTCTACAACTCTTCCAACTCAGTTTGCATTTCAGCACCTCAGGTAATCGCACGTTGGTCACTGTACACCCCCCTTCCCTGGGATTTTGGGGAGCGTGGACTGGGCAGCACCAGCAGGAGCCTTCTCCCCACGCGGTGCTGTGAAAGCCAACACAGCCCTCCTGGTCTTTAGCCAGTCGTTAATTCACGGGAATACCTCTGATCAGGGCACCACCCATCTTCTTTAAAAGCATTTTGCGAGGTGGTGTTGGGAGCTGCTGCTGGCGAGCAGCTGTCTGCGAGTCCTTCTGGTCTTACCCTCGTCTTTACAACCCACGACAGATTGCAAGCGGCGATTTTTCTTTACAAAAGCTATCCTGACTAATCACCGCTGTAGTATTTTCACATACAAAGGCATTAAACTGAGCATTTATTACAGTTCCTAGTGATTTACCCAACACACAGGTAAACCTGTTGGTCTCAGAGGGGCCCCAGCTCCGTCCTGGAGCCGCAGCACGTTGCTGCACCTTCCCTCCTGCAGGCACAGCCCCGACAGGTGACGGCTCCTAACAAGTGATTCCCGGCATCGCATCGGCTCCTTTGCAGCGACAGAGCCAATACCATCCAATCCTGCTGGCACGTGTTACTTTGCTCAAAAAAATCCTCATCAAACCCCTCAACTGAAGGGCAATTCTCCTGCCCGCCTGCCACCGGGGACGGCTGCGGGTTCCTCGCAGAGCTGTGCCAGCGCCCTGTGCCGCCAGCACTCACTTGACACCTCAGTTGCTTTTTTACCCCGTGGCTCCTCTCAAAGGCTTTTTAGTCTTGAGATATTTGGAACAGAATTTATCAGATTTCATGCTTTTAGCAAGCTGTTCCTAAAAATATTTTTAGCCCTGCTTTGTTATGGGTTTATTTTGAATTCCCCGTGTGCCCTTTTTCTCACAACTCGTTTAATTAAAGATGAACATATTTTTACATTGAACAGCCTCTTTACATGTCTTCTGCGTGCCTTACCATGTACCTGTCTAACCCTGCAAGTTTTGGTGTTCCTGAGGTGTTTTGGCGAGGAAGGGGGGAAGGAAAGAAGAATAAATCCAGGTAGTGGTAGGCAATGCCCACCTCCTCTGAGCCTCCCATACAATACCAAGCAGCCTCCATCCTCCTTGTATTTTATCCTTAGAGCTTTTCCTTTGAATTGTCTCTCAGCTAGCATTTTTTGGTGAGGATTGTAATGATTTTATGTTTCCAGAATACATTTTTATGTACAGTTTATACATTCTTTAATTCCCCGAGGAACCTTCTACAAATTACATTTAAGTCAGATCCCTCGGCAAATCCCTCGGCAGGAGCCGGAGCACAAAGCCTTTTCCCATGTGCCGAACTACTGTCAAAGAGAAGGTCAGGAGCAAAAAAAATAAATAAATTAAAAACTCCCCAGAGTGCCATCAAGGCTAATGGAGAGCACTTCTAATTGCACTATCCCATCAGAGGGCAAAGCCAAGGTTAGGGTGGGCCTTAATGGTGTGTTTCCTGAACTTAAAATTGCTTTATTTCACGTGAAGTCCCAATTTGCCAAAATTTTCCATTTTTTTAATTCAGGACGTGTGGGAAACGGCACCAGAAGGTGCCCAGGTACCTGGCAGGGTACAGCATCACCCCCGGCCAGTACAGGCAGTGCTGGTCACCCCATGCCCCAGGCCAGCAGCCCGAGGTGGGCAGCATCACCTAGCTCTGCCTCCCCAGGACAGCTCCAGCCCCACAGCTGGCTGCGGGGCACCCCAAAAGGCGTGGAAAAAGACAGCTTTTTCCATACACTGCATTTTCACAGGCTGTTGTTGAGCCACCCCCGCTGGCAGCTGCAGTCCCCAGCGGCGGCGCGCACAGCACGGGCTGTTGCATCCTAGCTGCTGCCTGTCCACACCCCTCGTTTCCAGCTCTTCTTGCAATGCAGCAGAAGCTAAAAATACACAAGTGCCACCCTCCGTCATGTCTCTGAACAGGCTCCGCAGTCGCCGTGGGATGAGCGTGACGGAGCTGGGGGCTGGCCCTGTTCCCAGGGCACCTCACCCAGCCAGGTCCTGAGGCTGGGCTGGCCCCGGCAGCACGGGTGGGAGGCAGGGGGGAGGCAGGGGGGGACGCTGTGGTTTGGGACTAATGGCACGGTGTCCAGGGGACCCTGCAGAGAAGCAGAAGCAGCAGTGGGGTGAGCAGCCCCTGGGATGGCAGCTCTAGGGGTCAGCTCGAGGAGCAGGGCAGCCCTGGCTCGCCCTGCCTTCACCCTGAGCAGAGCAGCTAGCCGCGGGCTGCTCAGCACAGCAAGGCTCCTCCGTGCAGCCAGCACCAGGGCTGCTGTACCTGACTGCCTCAGGAAGACAAAAAAGCCCCAAGTGTGCCAGGAGCCCAGGGACACGGCTCGGGATTGAACCACAGACACCCTCCCAAAGGGAGCCCCAGCCCTCCGGCACGGGGTCGCTCCGCTGTTGGGCGAGCTCTGTTTATGGCCTCGGCACCATTTGCAGTAGGCGAGACATCAAAGCTCACGTTTCACTACAACAGACCCATAAAATTCAGGAAATAGCCTCGGCTCATGCAGCGAGAACTGGAAGCGAGGGCAAAGCAGAGCTTCCTTCAGAGGCACCGCGGGACGCCGGGCTGCTGGGGGGGAACGTGTGCGCTGTGCCCGCCAGCACCGTACCCACAGTCCTGGGATGTTCTCGCTGCCCATGGCCTCCCCACACCGCTAACCTTCTCCAAACCCAGGCTCAAAAAACCAGAAGAACCTCCAGGACCAGGCAGGAGCCTCGGACTCGCAGTGCTCCCCATCCTCTACCACTCCGACAGGCGAGAAACGTCGCTGTGCTCTTACAGCGTGTCAGAGCTTGGCAGAAATCAGCAGGAGCAGCGCCCTGCTTACTATGGCAGGAACAAAGCAGACCCTTTAGGGCCCAGGCAGGAGCAGGACACAGCCAGGAACGGGAACGCTGCCCGGGGAAGGACGGTGCCGCCGGATCCGCTGAACCTCCCGGAGAAAATCCATCGCCTGCCATCACGCCCCAGGGAAGCAGGCACCCTCCCCACCTCCAGCAGCCCTGGCACGCCGCCTCGTAAGTCACGAGGGAGGTGACGGCTTTCACGAGTTAGTCACAGCGTGGTGACAAACCCCCCACATCTCCACGCACCGCTCAGGAAGAACAGCGATGCAGACACCTCCCCTTCCTCACACCAGCTCACCTTTACCTCCCTCCCAGACTCCATCTGCAGGCACAGGGACACAGCACGCTGACAGCTGAGCCATTTCCAATCCCCACGTGCCGGAGGAGGCTGGTTTGGCCGTGCTCATAACCCACAGCGCTGGTGACCTCTTCCCCTCAGCTTCAGGCTGGCTCTGCCTCCCCGCAGCACCTCTAGGACCCGCTGTTATCAAACTCACTGCTCCGTCTGGCCCCAGCACCCTGCACTCACCTTCCTGCGTTTGCCACGTTCGGTGTGCCACAAGCTGACAGCCCCAGCACCCCCTTTTCCAAATCCTCCCCCTATTCCTCCTCGCAAAAACCTGGCGCAGCACCGCGACACCCCGCGGCCCCGAGCAGCACCGAGGCACCGCCACGGAGCTGGCCAGGAGCAGCCCCAGCCCGTGCCCTCCAGCAGATTTATCCCTCAGCTCCACGGCCAGTTTAATGGTTTCCCATTAAAGCAGCACAGCCACAAATCAGCTCGGGGAGGACCGGGTTGTTTTATACCTCCTGCCATATTTCACCCTTGCTGGGAGAGCCTCCGTACACGTAACGGGTCCTCTCCCCCTCGCAGAGCACGGACGGGCAGGTTTTGCTGTGCACACAGTGAACACAAAGACCACGGGCTCATAAATCTCCCCTGGGAACAGCAGGTAGTTACGAGCCGAGGCAGCAATTCGGAAATGGCAGCTTGGTGGGATGGGATTATTTCTGAGCAAGGGAAGATTTGCTGGCCCAGCTCTCGCAGCCCTGCAGCTGTGCTGGTCCCCGGCCTCCCCGCTGGTGCCGGTCCCGGAGCGCTGCATCGTTAGCAGCAGTCACAGCACAAATAACACAGGCACCACGAGGTTCAAACAAGAAGCAGCACCAGTGACTTTGGGGGAAAAGAAGGGCTGCTCCTACACGAGGAATGAGAGCAAATTGAGAGTGTTTTGATTACTGAAGACAAATCCCACCCTGTTCGATTGCCCATGCAATGCTTATCCACTCCAGGCTGCGGCTCTGCTCAAATTTTCCCATCCTGAGCCTGGAAATACAACGAGCCCTCCCTGCCCCCTTCCCACCACACATGAGCTGCAACCACTCACACGCAGGACAAGGTCCCAAGGCCTCGACAGCTCAGCTAGGAGAAGGAGAGAGGGTCACACACCTGCTTGTCTCTTTTCTCTATTTTCATTATCATCAAATCTGGGCTGAGCGTTATTTCTGTAAGACACACACAAAAACATTGACAATAAAGAGACTGGAGAACCCCAGGTACTCGACCCGTCCACCTCACCCCTCCGAGAGGCTGTGCAGCCCCCAGTCCCACCCAGAGTAACGAGGCTGCCCGGGTGAAAGGCTCTCAGGGACAAACTTGGGACCTGCGGTCTGCTGAGCCCCAGGAACCCTGCAACCCCACGCAACGCGGCGCTCCCTGAACCCAGCATCACCCCAGTACCTGGGGCTGGTGGAGACGCCAACCTGCCTGCCAGAAGCCCTACAGCAGGCACCCGAGCGGTGTCAGGTGCTGCCAATCCTGCAGCAGCAAAGGGAAGCAGCGAAGCAGCTTGTGCCAAACGGCGATGACAAAAGTACGGGATGCAGACGGGACGCGGGAGCTCGGCGGGCACCGGAGGCGAGGGATGTCCCTGCATCCCATGGCTGGGGATGGGGAAAAAACCTTGCTGTGGTGTTCCTCACCGTGGCTCGGAGCCACCCGGTGCTGCAGGAGCTCCCCCCTCGCCCTGCAGCCCGGTGTCACCGCTCTCAGCCACGCGCCCCAAGGATTTGTCTGGGCCATCCCCCAGAGCAGAGCTCTCCCGGGGCAAAGCACTTCCAGGCACACCAAGCCAGCCTCCTGCAGCCGTGGAGATGGCTCCAGCGGCACCGCCGATGTCTCTGTCAGCAGGGAACGTCCTCTGGGGACCCTTCTGGGTCACTTCTGGGCACACACCCAGCAGGGGAGCCCCGGAGCTCTCCCTGCAGGCCACAGCCCCAGGACAGAGCTGTGCCCAAAAGCACTCAGCACAGCCACAGCCAGCGAAGGACGTGTAGGGAACAGAGCAGCCAAGATCCTCCTCTCACCCTACCGAAAAGACAGGAAAACATCTCTGGGCTTGCTTTCTTCTGCCTGCCTCTCCGTGAAGCAGCTGGAAGATGCCCGGCCCTGCACGGCCACCACCCGCTCCCCCAGCGATGTCTCTACCAGCGGCAGGAGAGGGCACTTGGTCTCCTGCCCGCACACAGCTACCCGCTGCAGGAGGCTGCCCACCAGGATGGCAGCACCCGGGGCCCTGCAGGCCCTGCATGCCTGCTCCTGCTCCCAAAGGACGGGAGCTGTGACAGCGAGGGCAGCTGGCAGGGCACGCGGCTGCTCGTGGTCCCGTGGATTTGCCGTCACGGACAGCCTGGCCTGGGAGCCAGGAGCTGCTCCCACATCCCAAAGGAGCACCAGCACCGCTGGCACTGCTGCATGTTCCTGCTGTATGTTCCGGGAGCCCCGTTTAACCAGCCATTTCCATGCTAATTGAGTATTTGCAGACTAAAGAGAAATCCTGATCTCAAATGAGCCAGCCCAATTTTCTAAACGAGCTTATGGTTTTCATATGGAGATCACCATGTTCTCGCCACCACACCATGTAAGTGCTCCAGGCGACTACTTTATTGCCACGGCTGCAAACGGGGAGCTTTTACGCTCCGTGCCGAAGTTTTTCTGCCTTTTTAACCCGATATAATTGATGCACATCCCATAGCAGCGTTGCCAGCCTACAGCAGCCCCAGCACTGAGCGGCTGCCGGAGCTGCAGGGCACCCCAGGCAAAGGCAAGCCCTTCACCACGCCGTGCTACCAGCTCCTCACGCCCCTGGCTGCAGGTAGTGGCAGGAGCACACATCGTGTCCTGGCTGTGCAGCAGGAGCTGCCCTGTTGCACTCAGAGCCCAGCAAAGTGCTGCTGGAAGCTGTTTTGTCCCTCTGCACCAGCAGAAGACCTTCTCTCTATGGCACGGCCTCTACAAAGCAGCTGCTGCTAACAACGACGCTTCCAGTTACACAATTTGGGGCACGCCGGGTTACTCTCCTCCTCCCCTGAATTTATTTTTGTTGTTCTGGAAGTGCCAGACAGCCCTACACCAGACCGAATCCACAGCATGCCTGGATTTCCTGGCATGCCTGCCTGGGTTCCTCCAAGAGTTGAAATCTTTGTGCAGGAGCCAGAAACATTATCAGAAATTCCGTGTCTGAGCCAACACCACCCCAAGCCCAGGCAGTGCCCGTGTGCTCTTCCCCTTTTACCAACCTCCTCACGAGAGCGGCCGGGCTCTGTTCTGCAGCTGGAGGATTGATTTCCCCCGTTCAGAGGCTGAGCGAGCCCGTCTTAGCCTGGATCAGGTGCGGTGCTCGTAGGGCTGAGCCTGTGAGGGCAGAGCCTTGGCCACGAGGGCCAGCGCTGGAAGGGGACACCCAGCACTCTGCACCTCCCTTGCTCCTCTCCTCCTGGTATTTTAGAGCCATTTCATACAAGCTCTGTCAGTACGAGCTGCAGGAGAAAGCCCTGGGCTCAGCTCTGGCATCGTGCTGTTCCAGGGGCTGAGACGAGCAGGGCAGCAGCCTCCCAGCTCCCAGCCTCTGCTGCGTGCTGCAGTGCCTGGGGCTGTGCTGGAGGAGGGCCGGCCTGCAGGCAGAGAGCTCTGAAACTGAAAATCCTACAGCAGCAGCCCTTTCCCCTTTCTGCACAGGGAGCTCCAAGACAGAACTCAGATCAGGGTGATGAGCTGTTTCCTGGCATGCTCAGGGCTCATAGGAGCTGGCAGGGCTGCTGGAAAGCACGCGGGGCACATCCAGGAGGCTGGGGAGGGCTCGGTGCCACCCCTCCTGCCAAGGAACAGCTCCTTTCCAGAGGTGCCACCAGAAGGGCACCCAGCCCCAGCACACTGAACCCCCTCTCCCCTCCCGACAGCATCCCAGGCTCCCTGGCTGAGCTCCAGCAGCCCCAAGCTCCCTGCCCAGGAGACATTTCGCAGCCCCTCTCTGAGCCTGCCAGACCTAGAGAAGGTACTGCAGGGGCAGCCTGACCCATCAGGGGCTTTTTCTCTCTTTTTCACTCACCCAGAAAGCTGAAAATGTCCCGAACATCACTGCTGCTACGGGGCCAGGGGCAGGGCTGGGTGGCAGAGCCAAATGCTGCAAGTCCCAGTGCTGGAGGCAGAAATCTAGGAGCCAATCTGCCGCAGGACACAGAAGAATTCCTACTATGTGGGTTACAGAAATAGTCTCACGGCTAGCTGGCCTGCTACTGGCACGCGGCGTTAGAGCAGGCAGCTCTTCAGGTCCCCCTTTACCACCAAACACATCTCAGGTAAGCTCAAACATGCTCCACCGCAGCCCCAAAGCCACCACCTACAGAAGTTCAATGGGAAAAGCACATCGTTAGCCAGGTTTTGAAACTTTGAGGACAACGAAGTCTCAAAGAATGTTTGATACTCCAAGAATTTCATTTCCATACTGCACAGCTCGTGGTCTGCAACCACAGAAAGCTGCATTTTTCTGCTGCTTGGGAAGACCGGCTGCAACGAGCGGGCTTTGGGCAGCCAGGAGGGAAATCCTGAAGCAGTGGCCAGAAGCGTACGAAGCTCCCAGACAGACGCTGCCCACGCGTTACCCCTCCAGCCTTGCTTCCAAACCCGACAGGTTTAATTTTACTGCAGGACAACAAGCAGCTCCTAACACCCATCACCTTGTGCACCAGTGAGCGCTGCAATGAAGTCCGCTGGGACACGCAGCTCCTCCGGGCACTGCGGTCCTTCGGGCACCGCACGGCCGGGGTGCCAGCACCGCGACTGCTCACAGAGGGCTCGGGGTGCTCATTCCAGAACCCAGCACCGCCCCGCGCTAACGGGCCCGGCCCGGCCAGCTGCTGGCTCCTAGAATAGCTCTGATCAGCTGGGGGGGATCACGGCATGGCCCCGGGGATGGGAAGCACTCACTGTGTGCGGCTCGCTGGAAGCTTTGCTGGGCTAGAGGAGTCACGAGGGGCAGTGTCACCCACTGAGCCTGGGCAGGAGGGAGAAGCCTTCGGCTCGTTGTGCTCTTTCAAGGTCTTGTTTGTCCCAAGAAAATGAAAGGGTTTCAAAGAATGCTTAAACTCAATTTAAAAAAAAAAAAAACAAACAGTTTTCCAAGAGGCCTTGAGGCTACAGTTTTACACAAAGAAAACAAAAATCTTCACATCTTGGCATCACCCATCCTGCCCTCCCGGAGCAGAGCGCGGCTCCTCCCCAGCCTGCTGCCCAGGGACCACGAGGGCAGCTGGGGCAGGGCGCTCAGCACCCTGCTCCTGGCTCCTTTTCCCTGACATCTTTATGCGTAACTTTTAAAAGCCACACGAGAGCCCAAAAACTACTTTACAGGCTGCAAAATCAGTCGTCCCCAGAAAGCTGTTGAAGTTCTTCAGGGCTGCAGGCGATGCCAGCTCAGGGCATCACTTCTCCCAGGCCTGGGCAGAGAACAACAGCAGAGTCCAAATCCAAACCTTGGATCCAGAACTGGGAAGGAGCAGCCTCCACGCTACGACGAGCATCCTGCTTCAGCCCTGCAGCCAGGAGAAGGCACCGGTGCGAGGCCATCCCCCAGGAGCAAGTGAGAAGGAAGGGGGAGAACAGAAGCGAGTTAATGTTGTGCAATCCCCTCCGAGTGCTCCATTTTGAAATAACAGCTGACTTGTTTAAAAAAAAATAAATAAATCCAGAAATGTGCAGATAACATTTTAAGGTATCAGAAAGGGTCTCACAGCAGCCGAAACACCCGGCCTGGGAGAAGCTCGCACCGCCAAGAGCTCGGGGCTGGGAGAAAGCCCTCACCAGGGAAATGGCTGCGGGGCTCGTCCGGGGCTCTGCAGGAAACAAAGGTGAGGGGTCAGGGAAAGAAGAAGCCTCCAGCTCACACGGGCCTGGGAAGGGGCTGCCCAAGGGAAGCTGGGCTGGGAGAACCTCTCATTGGGGTTTTGCACGTTCACACCTAATGCTCAGACAGAAAACGAGGGCTAAGGTTGACAGAATAAGGAAAGCCCAGGGTTTCCTCTTGGAAAAGCACTAAAAACGGGCTACTGAAGATTTTAAGCTGCCAGGAGACCTTGACTGGGAATAATCTTTTCTATGGCAGGTTTGTCAAAAGGTGCAGCTGGAAAATTAGGGCTAGGGTAACCGAGAGGGAAAGCCTAAAGAAGCCATTGGAGTGGGGCTGGAAATGGGCTGCAGAAGCCAAGGGGGAGCTGCAAAGAGCTTGGAGAGCCCCCTGGCCTGGGAAGCAGCCCAGCAGCCTCACCAGCACCCCCAGGAAGGGGCCAGGGCCGAGAAACACAAAGTCAGGAGCTGCAGGCACAGCGGGGCTGGAAAGGGAATGGCCTCGGGACACCCATCCCACGGGGGGGCTGTGAACCTCTGGGTTGGGAACTGGCTGAGGGGCAATGTCTGGGGCTACTGGGAAGGTGAGCGTTAGGGGTAGGGCTGCCAAAGCCAACTGGGGGCTTCCAAGACTCCTGGGATGAAATTTGTCACCTGCGCAGTGCCTGGGGGTCCTTGGCTAAGGCTCAGCACAAGCCGAGGGCTGCACTGGAGACGAAGGCTCCTGGATTGAAGGCAGCAGAAGCCGGTGCTAGTAACAGGCTCCTGCCCTCCCGCGTTTGGGTGCAAAGGGAACAGAGCACAGAGACAAACAGCAGCTTTAAAAATCAATTGTTTGTTTTCCGAGACTGAAGCTTTGCTGATGCTGGCTGAATTTTTACAAGGACAGGTGAAAGATCAAATTTTGCCTTTTTCTTCCTCAAAAGCAACATTCTTGTGGAAACCCTACAAAAGAAAGCCAGCCCGAGGCACCGCAGCGATTTGCACTGTAAACCAGCAAGAGCTAGACGAGGATTATTCCAACCGTGCCGAGCGGCTCCACCACAGAAAGCACCAGAACCACCTTAGATTGAATTATATTAAAACATTTCTTGTGGGAACAAGCCGTAATTAGACAGGCCCACAAGTCTGACAATCTTCACAGCCGACGAGCTCAGAGCACAGCATGTGTTAGCACGCAGACGAGCGCCGTGCCCAGGGGTTACATCTTCCAAGAGCAGGCACGGGGTGAGTCTCAGGCGATGCCCCGCTCGCTTTTTGGGAGACCCTGCTCCTCGCCAGCAGCCAGCAGGGCTGCAAACTCAAAGCAGAGGCCTCGGCGTCTACAGATCCTGATGGTGTTTGCCCAAGAAAGCTCCCTATGCAGCACGGCAGCGAGGACAGGGGTTTTGTGCTGTGTTAGACACACGTCCCTGCAGCACGGTGCCGACAGCAGCTGCCTGGGAGAGGCAGGTGGCTTCCTTCTTGAAAGGGGAGAACGAACAGATTTTTATCTGCAGAAAGGAGCTGCAGCCAGGAAACAACACGTGCAGTTAAAACAAAAACCAACCAGGCCCCCAGAGACTCCTGATCTTTTTCAGACAGACAAGCAAAAGGGGCACGGCAGGAGGTGGGATTCAAGGGGCGAGCGCTGCTCCCAAGGCACCTCCTGAAGGACCCGGAGCTGCTGCTGAGCGTGCCTAGCCGTGTGCCAGAAACGCCGGCGCTCACACGCTCACAAAACCTCCTCTTCCCACCTTCTGAGCAGGAATTCAAGCCCGAAACACACCTCAGGCTCCCACAATCTGAAGCGACACAGAGCAGAGCCAGGCTGAGCCCTCAGCCACCCGCACCGCTCTCACGCAGCAGGGCACCCCACCGGGGGCTCTGCCTGGTGGAGCACAAATGTCCAAAAACGAGAGCCCTGACAGGCCGAGCCACTTGGCCTGGCCGCAGCCCCTCCAGCAGCTGCCGTCGGTGCCAGCCCCTTGCTGTGCACGGCGATGCTGCCAGCACCACCCCACACCACCCCACACCACCCACATCCACGCGAGCTGGGACCACGGCTCAACACCAGCCACTACGCCAGGTTCAGCCGCTGTCCTGATGGGTGTCTTCACCTTTTTGGGGCGGCAGGGACATCCCTACTGCCTTACACGAGCCGCAGTAGCAGCTCCTAGGGAAAAGCAGAGATGCTGTGCCAGCCCTGCCAGCCCGAGGGCTGTGCCCCATCCTTACAGCTCAGAGCAGGCAGCACCTCCTGCCCAACGCCGTGCTTTAGGGCCTCGAGGAAGGGGGAGAGGAGGCTGCAGCCACTCCTCACCCCGCAGAGAAGGCATCAAGCCATGACGTTTTTGGATCAGGGTTAGGCATCCTGCGAAACCTTTCAGGCTTTTACAACACTGAAGCCCTAATAGCGGTGCACCAGCAGGGACCCCCAAAGTCCTCGCCCTTGCAGAGGGTCAGAGGCAGAGGAACAGCCCCAGGACCCTGCCTCACAGCACGCCCTGGCCCATGGTGCAGCCACCAGCACACCCAGCAGAAGCTGGATCAGTGCTGGGCGTAAGGGACCAGCCTCAGCAAGCAGGCACAGATCACTCCCAGAGGAGCAGGAGCGCCTGCATCTGCCTGCAGACAGCTGGGGCCAGCGAGTCGTGGCTGCTGCTTGCCAAGGGAAGTTTGCTGCATCGCCCTGCTACTCGCTCTCTGATCACAGGAGCGTGACAGTGGCACATGGGCAGGACAGGACCGTAGCCCAAGTCTCTTTGTGGTTGACGAGCTAGAGAGCAAGTCTGAGGAGGATCAAGCATGGCCCGGTCACCACACGGCCACCCCCTACCTGGCACATCCCCTCTGCAGGTGAGCGGCAGAAGAGCCAGGGCTTCGCCTGGGACAGAGCAGGAGCAGAGCTCCAGGCCCGCACTGCCCTGCATCTGCTTGGTTTGGCCGGCAGCCTCCTCCGGGTCACCGAGCAGCAGGCAGACAGACGTCCGCAGCCCCCTGGTGCCGTTGGGTTCCTGCTACCTGATCAGTCCCTGCTCTGATCAGGGCTGGGGGCACGTCTCAGCCGGCAGAGCTCCCGGAGCCCAAACCCCGAGTGTCCGCGGTGCAATCCGGAGGGGCTAAGGCTGCCACGGCCCGGCGGGCTGCCTGCACATCGCCCTGCCACTGCCTGCACCGAGGGCTCCTGCTCACCTAGAGCCCGCGGCGCTGCCGAGGTAACCGCCTGCAGAGCGCTGGAGAGGCAGAGCGAGGGGAGGAGGAAGGAGAGAGGCAGCGTGCGAGTGCCACCTCTCCCCAGCTCCTCCCATCGCCACGCTCAGCTCGGCGATGCCGCGTGGCCCAGCAAAGGCCTCTGCCGGGCAGCACGGCCACCCACGCGCCCCTGGGATGCTCCCTGGAGGTGCCCGGCCCCATGAGAAGCCACCAGCCCGCAGCCCCGTGCCAGGCTGTCCCCTGCCTGCTGTTGGTGTCCACAGCAGCTCCACGCAGCCACCAGCCCGGCAGGCAGGCGCGGGGGCTCCTGGAAGCATCCTGCCGGAGCCCGGAGCCGCATTCCCGGCCCTCCGCAGTGCCTCCCCCACATCCTGCCTCCAGCCCTCTGCCGGGGGGTGGGGGGGGAAAGAGAGAGAGAGACAGAATGCAAATCTTCGGTTGTAATTCTTCCAAGTTAAAAATAACCCAGTAGTTCAGCGAGAGAGAATCGGCAGCAGGGAGGCAGGGGGCTGGGGAGCCCATCAGCTTGCTGCGAGGCAGCCGCGGCACACATTTTGGCTTTGGCGAGCGCAGGATCACGGAGAGGCAGCTTCCCAGCTCTGCGCACGCAGCTCCGGACACCAAGAGCCTTTCGGTATCCCAGCTGCAGTCGCTGTGCCGAGCAGCCAAACACTCCTTGGGTCCGAGCTGCCCTCAGGCCCCCTCACCGCCCCCCGGGCCCCGCTTTACCAGCCAGGCACACGTGGCAGCACCAAGGAGGCGATGGGAAAAGGAGCAGGCAGCCAGAGCCGGGCGGGAGCACAGCTCGTGTGGGTGCATGTGCCCAGAAGAGCTCCCTCCAACAAGCTCGCTCAGCACCCCCGCTGCTTCTCCCAAGCCATGCCAGAGCCCGGGGCTCACACGGGGCTGAGGATGCTGTGCTGGCACCCAACACGCAAGGAAACCCCCAGGGGCTGGGTACGGCCCCCGGTAACACAGCCTCAGCCAGCCGCACTATGTGACTCTCACGACAAGCTCACGTGGCAAAAAACAGCAGCGGCTCCTTTCAGGAGAGCTTTCAAGCACAGCTCCTAACCCAAGACCGAGACCACAATGACCTTCAGCAGTTATTCCGGAGCTGCACGGTGCCACGGGGCTGAGAGCGGAGGGTTTGCCCAGGCTGCAGCGAGCACAGCAGCAGACGGGGACCAACAGCACGAGGAACGCCACGGGAGGGCTGGCAACAAGAGGGCACGCCGGCCTGCTGCTGGGGAGGGGATGGTCGGGGCTGGGATTGCTGCTGCGCCTCTCCCAGCCCCTGAACAGCTCTTAGCCAGGGGACACGCTGCTCCCGGGTGGTGCTGGGGGCAGAGCAGGGCCGTGCCTGGTGCCAGGGGGGTTCCCTTCCCACAGCAGCGCCGGCCGTGGGGAAGCTGCCAGGCTCAGGACGGGTTTCCCAAGCCCACGCCTGCTGCCTTCTGACCAGCTGCGTGCGCAGCTCACGAGCCCTGGGCGTGGAGCTTTAATCTTCAGCAGGCGAAAGCGGAGGAAAAGCAAAAAGCAAAGCTTGGTGGCTCCGTGCCCATAGGGACGAGGGAGAGGAGGGAAGCAGGAGCAGCCTGCAGAGGTGGCGAGGGCTGGGATGCAGCGTGGGGCACCCCACACTGCCCTCCCAGCAGCACAGCCCTGCAGTGCCTGCCCCTGGCACCAAGGACGCACGAAGGCTGCCGAGGAACCTGCGTGAAGCCAAGGGCCAAAGGACACGAGCGATGATGCAGCTGCAGCTGAATTTTACATGAAGCAGGTGAAGAAGTCGCTCTGAGGATGCATTCCTGGTGCTGGGAGCACGCCCTCTGCCCTGGAGTGTCTGGCTGTTAGCCCTGGATGGAGATGGGATCCTGGGCTCAGCTCCTCAGGCTTCCTGCAGCAACGGTCAGAAGGAGCTCGACGTGCCAGCAGCATCCAAAAAGCCTCCTCTGAATCACTGGGCCTGGGGGGTCCCAGCTGGCACCTTCAGAGGCTTCTCACAGCAGGGCAAACCACCCGGCTGCTCTCTAGCTGTCGGAAGGGATATGCAGGCTTCAGCAGAAACAAGTGCCTGCGCACTCCACGTTTTCCTATTTTTTCTTTTTCACTCTTTGGACTTCCATTAAATGCCGGAGTCAACCCTCAAGGTCATGGGGCCAGTAAAGATGCCACCAGGCAGATAATGTAGCCCACAGCACCTTTATGAGTGCTGGAGGTGTACAAAAGCCAGCTCAACCGGCAGACCTTGGTAGCTGGCCGATTCAAAGAGCCTTTTGTACGGCTGCTGCTCGAGAGCTGCACACCGAGGAGCGCCGAACACAAGCTATCCCGAGGCAGGCAGCCAAAAAGTGAGATGGCGTTTCGGAAAGCAGCGATCCTCCTCGCTTGCTGTTGTTGATATCCTGCACTGCAAACTCAAGCTGTCAGAGAGCAGCTCTGCCACACTGCAGACAGCTCCTCCAAGGCAACCAGAGCCCTGTTTCTGCCGGTTTTCTCCAGCCGAAACTCCCTGCCCAAGACCCCCAGGGCAGCCAGGTGGCTGCTGTGCCCCCAGCCCCACGCGGTGCTGCTCGCAGCTGCCTCTAAGTTATCCCCCGCTCCCTGCTTGCGCTAACCACAGCGGTAAGAGGCCGACCTCGGCTGTGTCCTCCTGCCACCCCCCCTAGCCAACAGCCCGTGGCAGCGTGCCCCAAAATCCACACTCAAGGCAGGAGCTGAATGCAACGTGGCCAAGGGATCAGCAGCTGGGCGCCGAGCTCAGCTAGGGTCTCCCCTATTCTGCCCACCACGTCTCACTGTGATTCTGGAGCTCAGATACCGCAGGATGACCCCTTCCCACACGGCATCCCCCTGCACCCTGCCTTGGAAGCCTCCAGCCCCAGCACAGCAGCTCCCAGAGGTCACTCGCTTGATGCTGCCCAGTTGGAGAAGAGCTCCTGCAAGCACGGAGGCTGCAGCTGCCCCGCCGGTACTGCACAGCCGGGAGACCCCAGCCCAGGCCAGAGCAGACAGGCTGGCTGGCCAGGCCGATCCTCAGCACCCAGGGAGGTGACATCCCCACCAGACGAGGCCCAAGCGCTCGCTGCGTGCTGCGGTGAGGTCCCGCGGCTCACAGCACCTGGTCTGCCTGTACATCCCCAGAGAAACTGGTCAACAGCGACCCAAAATAGCAACAGACAGATCTGCCGTTCTCCAGGCCCGAGAACTTGCACGCTGCAGCATCAGGCCCGTTTCTCAAGTGCTTAAAGGACAAGGAGAGAAAGCAAAACTAAACAACCTCTCCTGATACAGCACCAAGCAACAGCGCCCTTCCCAAGCCGCGTGCTACCCCCAGGCCAGCCTGCTGCAGGCTGTGCCACTGCCCTTACAGATGCCTCCACCCCAGCTGCCCTGCCCTGCTCCTGCTGGCTGCCAGCGCTCACCTCGGAGGGATTCCAGCCTGTTATAAATCACAGCCCTCTGGGATCCCAGTTCTTCGCAATCTGAGGTTAATCTACTTTGAAGAACGGTCTCTAGAGTTCAGACACCATCTGCAAGTCGACATCCCTCTCAATCATCTCCATGCTTCCCTGCGTTTGTGTCCTTTACGCCATCCCAAGAAACACTCCGGCATGGGAGGGAGAGAGAAGTGCCAGAAAGAAATTCATCGGCCCCTCGCGTGCAAGCGCCTGGATTTCAGCAGCGCCAGGTCTGGCACCCCCGCAGCTGCAGGCAATTCCTTCACACATGAGGGACCCTCTCACGAGCACCTGAAGCCCTGCCCAGACACGCTCAAAGTAAAATGCTACCAAGAGCACACGCTGGGAAGCAGCCCCCTCTTGTCCCATTCCTTCCCTTCCTGCCTGCCCTGCCCAGCAGGGGCGCAGGGTGCCTCGCACATCGTCCCACAGCCACCGGCCAGCTCCCTGCTGCTCGCTCCAGCACATGCCCACAAGCATCCCCCAGGGACGGAGCGTGATGGCCGAGTGCCCGCTCCTAGGCAGAGCCCAACCTCGGAGCACACCGAGAGCCTTCAGCACAGGCAGGGCAGCTGCAGGGCTCTCGTGGAACCGGGCTGCTGCCATGCAGAGCACAGCCCCAGCACGTGTCCACGTGGGCTCAGCTAGCCAGGTGGCACCCACGTGCCACCACCTGCACCCAGCCACCCGCAGAGCCCCGCAGCCCAAACACCACCCTTCGCCCAGCAGAGCCTGTCCCGAAGCTGAGGAGCAGCATCAGGAGGGAAGCAGCGCGCTGTGCCTGCCAGGAACGGACACACAGGGCCTGCAACCCCGCACAGAGCCACACGGAGATGCAGGGCTCCTGGAGAGGCTGCTCGGGGTGAAACCACAGCTGTAGCAAAGAGCCTGAGCCCAGAGCAACCCACTCCTGCCTTCAGGTACCGGATTCACGAGTCCATTCCTCACTCTGGAAAGACAAGGAGAGGCTGGCCCGGCTCCTGCAATGTTATTCTCAGACAGAAATTCTCCCTCCCCGGAGCGAGGAGGCGGAGCAGGCACAGGGACCTGCCCACAAATCTGTAACCACTTCTCTGAAGAAATCAGGGTAACCGCAAACCTCAGCACCTTCGCAGTAAGCGCAGGCTTCGCTTCAGTCGGGCTCCCGCAGCACCGGCACGCCGAGAGCAAACAGCACAGCCTGCTGTCTGCGGCGGCACGGAGAAACCTGCCGCGGTGCGTGCACAACAGGGCATGCCGGGAACAGCTCAGATACCACGGTGAGGGGCACCCTGCAGGGACCAAGAAGATCTCGGAGAAACGGGACTTTGCTTGCCCTAAGGCAGGGAGCAGCAGACTAATCAGAGCCAGACGCCATGCGCTCCCCGGGCACGCTGCTCTCCTGCCTGGGCTGTGTGAGCACAGGGCACAGCCGGGGTGCGCCGCGCACACGGACAGAAGTCACTGAGACAGAACAGCAATCCCCAATTGATAAACACGAAACACTTCAGCTCCATTTTATTTTAACTCCTTTTAATGTTAAGTACAACCCAAGCAGGTGAAGCATTCAGAGTTAGAGGTGCTCTGCATGCAGACTTGGAAAAGTCAAGGCAGCAGCTAACACAAAACCAGCAGCGTCCACAGCCCGGCTACAGCAAAGCACTGATGCCTGTTCCTGTTTCTAGAACTAACTTTATTCTGCCTCAATGCATGCATATAACAAGGCATTAATGTACTGTAAAGCAGTACTTCCCCTACCTACATGGCAGGAAAGTGAAAAACCCCCTCGGGGATCACCCTTGCAACTTGCCATCGCCCTTGCTCCTGCACGTAGCGTGCTAGCACACCGCTAATGCTGCAAGTCACCTTCAAAGACAGACATGGAGCATCTGCTACAGCACAAAATGAGAAACAGAAAGCACATAAAAGCATGGGAAAAACTTCTCTGCCTTCATGACTTCTGACAGAAGGTTTAACAACCGAAACATTTTGGGGAGGAAACTGAACGATGCCCACGTAACGAACAGGCATCACCAGCACAATGCTGAGGGACCAAAATTCTCAGCAGTGGCTGCTCACACGCAGCACCAGGTAGGGTCCTGCAATCACCGCTTCTTCCTTCAAACAACAGCAAACGTGAGAAACCTCCTGGGGGGTTCTCACATCCCAGGAAAGCTTTTGCAATCCTCAGGACTGTAACAGCTGCAGCTCCTATCAGGCCCAGGACCACCTTCAGCAGGCCAGCGCGGTCCCCACCAGCAAGGGCGTGTTCATCCAGCAAGAGCTACACTCCTGTGCCAGAGCTCCCAGGCTGTAACGTAAACGCGTGCTTCAGAAGCACACAAAACACCAAGGGGAAGACCCTTGCTCCTCTGCCTCCTGCCCATGCCCCCGGGCAGCAGCACGCAGCAGGCAGGGACGTGGTCTCCCCGCTGCAGCGCGCTGGGCTGCTCTCACCTCCTTTTGCTCCAGTGCCAAACAGGGCTCCCCAGATCCCACAGCTTCCATGGAAATGTTGAGGCAACGCAAGTATTCCGCAAAGTCTTGTGCTGACAAGCTTAACTTCCAGCTGCTTGCAGCACAGGCACCCCCAAAAGGAAGCAACGAGCTGCCTGCACCTCAGTCCCGACTTCCCATGACAACTTTGAGCCAAGAACCAAAGAGCCAGACTAGAATCAAAAAGCATCACCAGAGACCTGAACTTCATCTCAGCCATTCAAAAACAACCGAAACAAGGCAAAAGCCAAACGGGTAAGACTCCTTACACTGCTGCAACAAGAGAACTGCACAAAGCTGGGGCAAAGGCAGGACTAACAGAAAGGAGGGATCCCAGGAAACACTGTGTGATGTGACACGCTGAACCTCTTAGGGAAGATGTTCCTAACATCAGACTGCTACTGAGCAGCCTCTCGCGTGGGGAAAACAGGGCTGGAAAATGTGCTGTGTGCTCCCTAGCCAGGGCAACAGCTCATCGCCACGTTAACACCGCGCTTCTTGATCCATACCCAACGCACCTCTGTGGGCACACCTCTGCTGCCCGCATTAAAAAACAAGCTGCAACTGGAGAATTAGCTCCCCCACTGCTCACTTTTCTTTTCTGGACTGGAGGAGCACTTTGCTCCTGGCGGAGCTGGATTTGTGCTCGCTGCAGGCTGGAAATCCCCTAGAGGCAGCAGCACAGGAACAGCGTATGGCCCCTTCACCTCCAGGCAGCACCTCCTTCTGCAGGGGGGTAAATCCTGATGCTAAGGACAGGCCAAAACCTCCTCGGTGCCCACCTCAGATCCCCAGTTCCCTGCAGGGCCCAGAGGCAGCAGCAGCCCCACTCCTGAGCACAGATTTCTGCTCCTGCCCGGCTCCAGGCAGGGTGCGGGGACCTGCCTCTGACCCCGGAGCCCCGCTGCAGCACCCCAGGTATTTCCTTCTCCTCTGGTTGACTGGGCACAACCAATGTAACACTGCTAAAAATTAATAGCCACATATTGGCAGATTGCTAGGCTGCATACCAGATTTTCCCATATAAGGGAAAGTTGAAGGCATTGTCCTATCACACGGAAAACATATTGCACCAGCCCGAGATAATAGAAAGCAAAATCTGAATCTCCTCGTGTCACAAGTGGACACCCACAGCCCACGTCCGTCCCGTTTTGCTGTCAGTGTGGCCGGCTTTGCACGGCTCTGATATTCCAGCCGCTGGCTCGTGCCTGCGGAGCAGCAGGAGGCTGTTTGGGAGCAGCACGCAGCTGTGCAGGGCCCCGCGCCCCCGAGAGGAGTTTTTGGTGCCACCGCCACGCGGGCAGCACCAGGCCCGCTGCCACCGTTCCCAGGGGGAGCACAGCTCCGTTTTCTTGTTCTTTCAGGGTGCTGAGAAGCGGTCACATAAACCCCGTGTGCTGCCACCAACGTGCGTGCAGCCAGCCTCGCCACCCAGCTGCACATCAGCCGGGCACCCTGAGCGTCTTCTCTCTGCTGAGAGCTGATCGCCTCCCCACCGCGGCTCTGCCTCCGGCTCCGCGGAGCAGGATGAAGTCACCGACGTCATCCCAAGCAGGAAACGGGGAATGAGAGGAGAAACTTTCACTGCCTCTTACACGAGCAAGGAAAAGGAGCCCCCTCGACTCCCCCGAAGCCCAGAGAGACAGCCAGCCACCGTGTTTGCCAGCGTTTCTTTAAAATCGTTTCCGAGGAGTCTCCCTGCACGTGCCTATTCCCCCGTCCCAGCACACCGATATTCCTGCACTAAGGGCTCGCTCACAGCGCAAGGCTGATCAAACCTCTCCCTCCTGTGCAAGGGCAGGCTCCTCCTGCACACTGACGTGCAAGGTACCTGCTCTTCTCTTTGCGAACCTGATACAGGCCAGGATGCCACCGCTGCATGCCAAAAACAAAGGGCTGCTGTGGTGGCCAACCTCTCAACCTTGCCACCTCTCTAAAACAAGCTCTCTTGCTTATGCGAACCCTTCTTGAAATAACACAAACCATTAAAGTGAAACACTTTATATTAGCTACCTGTAAAACTTTATTGTCTTTAGAGAACCTCTTAAGGAGAAAATATGAAAGATCTCTGAAGGAAGATTAAATCTCAAAAATTACTGTAACATTACACATCCAGAGGGGAGGGGGGGGAAGGTAAAGCTTTGCTTCCTGGTACAGAAATATGGTACAAAGCAGTCAGGAACCTAAGACAGTCTTCTGGGAGCTCCCTAAGCCACTGACCATCGGGGCTAACGCTGCCATACCCCGCTCGACAACCAGCAGCTCAGAGCAGAGCCGGCCTCCCCTAACGCAGGACAGCGGGTGGGTACGTCAACTTTAGCAGAAAGGCACACGCTGTGAAGCCAGACAGCAGCACTCCGAAAGGTATTAGGGGACAGACAGCGGGAGCAGCAGTACGAGAGCTGCCCTAGGCCCTCGGATTCACACAGGTTAATTTTTAACATGCCCGCTGCAGCCTGCAGCGAGGGGCTGCGATCACCATCTCAGCACCAGTGAGATCGACGCCTGTCTGAAGAAAGAAACAACCTGCAGAAGCTGACAGCCACGGGCACAGGGTGGCCTTCAAACTTTCCTAAAGGGAAATCGCACCAAGACCAGCTTTTCTCCAAAGCCTCCTGTTGACTTTGGCTTTTATTTGAAGGATGGCGATACAGAGCTTCAGTTGTGCCACGCAGGGCACTCACAGACGTTTTGACGGGATGCAACCCTACCAGTCAGCACGCTTTACAACTTGAAGAGCTCAAGGGTCAGCATCCAGGAGTAGCCTTCGGCAGCACACTGCCCACCTTCACAGCGGGGGACACCCAGAGGTACTCTCAGTGCTCCTGAAGGACCTGCAAGTTTCGACAGCTGTACTGATTCAGGGCCGATAGGGAGAGCTACCTTCCCCAAAGCAAACAGACGGCAACACCAAGCCTTAAAGTGGAAGAGGAATCAATTTCCCACTTAAAAATTGGGAAAGGAACCCTGAACGAAACCAGCCCTGTTGGAGGCCAGAAGCCTCAAGAGAAACAACCGATTTACTCCGGGAAGAATTAACTCCCAGAGCGAAAATATGCTGCTATTGCTTCATACCCCAACAGCTGGACCAAAACAACAATTTCTCTGCAAAGCAGCGCAGTCGAGAGCTCCCACATGAATGAAGTAAACAAAGGGCAAGGAGAGGCAAGAAGGCACCTATCCCTGCCCCATCACCGCCCAAAAGCAACACCAACACTCTGCTGTGGGAAAAGATTTAACGTCGCTCAGCGCTCCCTCTCCTCCAGCAGCACCCTAATCCAGCTGACCCCACCACGGTGACAAAGGTACAGGCAGCGGCTGCCGAATAGCTGCAAGCGAGCGGGTCAGGAATAAACAACTACAGCTAACAAGGACACCCCCATCTGCCTGCCCACGGGGACCAGGGCTGGAGGGGTGCTGGAGGCTCCTGCTCAGCTCCATGAGGAACTGTACGAGCACGGTGATGACCCGCTGCCTGCATCCTCTGTGCCCTGAGGCGTCTGCTGCAATTCTCAAGTAGGAAGGGGGAAAAAAAATATAAAAATGAGACGGCTGGGTTTTGGGCCCAAATCATCCGAACCAAGCGAAGGACTAAACTGAGCCCTTTTCCGAGCAAAACTGCTGACGAGCTGTGCCACAGCCCAGGCCTGCAGCCACAGCCGCTGGCGGCACGGCCCCTTTGGGCCTCCCCGGTGCCCAACTTCGCCCCGAGTCCTGCGGCGTTGTCCGGAGGCCCCTCGCTGAGGTGTGTGTGTGGTGTGTGTCTGTCTGTGTCTGTCTGTCTGTGTGTCTGTGGGTGCCGCCGATTCCTCCTCGTTTTTCCCCCCCGTTTTGCTCCGCGCTCGCTCCCCGCCGGCTCCTCGCAGCCTTCACCCCGCCGGCAGCAGGCTCCATCCCGGCTGCTCCCCGGGGGGCAGCGGCGGGGCCTCCCTCAGCGTCGCCCCCCGGCCGCGACGGCTCCGCGCCCCCCCGCCCCCCGGCACCCCCAGCCCCGCGGCCCCGGGAGGGCCCCAAGGACGGCGCCGCGGCAGGGCCGGGGCCGGGGTCGCCGCCAGCAGCCGCCGCCGCCGCCTCCGGGCCCGCGGCCCCGCTCCGCCGCCGCTCTCCTCGGTAGCGCCGCCCCGCTGCCGCCGCCGCCCCCCGCCCCGCCGCCGCCGCCGCCCCCCCCCGGCCGCGCCGGGCGGGCGAGCGCCAAAGTTCGGGGCAGAACTCACCTAAAATGGCTCCCCGGCAGCCCCGCCGCACACAGCCATTATTTGCTGAAGTTTAGCCCAGCACCCCGCAAGGACACCCGAACCTCGCCCGGGCCCGCCCCCGCCGCCCTGCCATTGGTCTCCCGCCGCCTCTCGCCGCCTCCCATTGGCCGGCCGGCCCGTCAGTCGCGCGGCGCCCGCGCCAAGCTTGGCTGCAGCGGCGCGGCCGCGGCCCGCTCCATTGTGCTGCTGTTTGCGCCCAGCCGAGCGCGGCGCCCATTGGCCGCGCCGCCGCCCCCGCGCGCCGCCCCCCGAGCCCGGGCCCGGGCCCTCGCCTGAGGGGCCCGGATGTGGGCGCCCTGAGGGGCCCGGGGCCGCTTGGCAGCCCCCGGGGGGTGTTGTGAGGAGGAGCCGCGCTGCCCTCCCGCTGCTGGGTGTTGCTGCGGAGATGCTCGTGCGTGCTCCGGGCCAGTTCGTGGCAGCGCCGCAGCGAAGCGCTGCTATAGGGCTAACGGGCTCTGCTGAGGCAGGGCTGGGGAGCCAAGCGCAGCGCGGTCCTGGTGCGGCCACAGCGCCTGTAGGGGCCTGGGGAGTGCTGGCCCGGGCCTGTGCTGTGCCATTGGGAGTCCTGGCTTGTCCAGCTGTGCTGTGCGGGCTGGCTGGTTCCCTTTCTGCCTTCTGCCTTGCCCCAGCTTCTCTCCTTGCTGTACGTTTCTCCACTGGCAGCATGCTCTGGAGGTGCCCGCTGCTGCACATGCATGGTCCAAACAGAAAGGGGACAGCCCAGGGGTGCAGATCCATCGGAGAGCTGCACCCCTCCTTCCTCCCCCATCCCACGCCTCTTGCAGGCCTCTTACACGAGCCATCACAGCCCTGTGTGCTTCCCCATGAGCCAAGGCTTCCTTCCCTAAGCGTTACCCTTTGTGCCATCTCACTTGCTACCAGCCCACATCCTTACTCTAAACTTTTTTTTTTTCCTCAGCTGGTATCCCTGCAGATGCCATTTGTGGACTTCTCTGAGGTCTGACATTTACATTTTTGTCTTTATGCCACATTCAGCTTCTTGTTCTGCATATAGGACATCAACACATGTGAAGTATTCCTCTCCACTGCCTTCTCTTTTCCCAAGGTCTCCCTGTTCCCTCGAGCCACCAGGCATGCCTGTGCCTGATCTTTTCAATTGCTTCCTGCGTTGGTCAACCTCTCACCAGCCAGCACTATCCTTTGCTATCCTCCCTCTGACCCCAGAGCAACACCTTGTTCTCTACAGGAACACCTGTAAAGGTAGAATTAATTGATGCTTTATGATCAGAAAACCCATGCAGCTTATTTTTATTTTGGGAGGAAGTTTTACACCTGTGTTACACAAGTACAGTTGTGCTGGTAGGAGGGGACCAGAGGAGGTTGTGTCAGAAACTTCCAGAGATTCCTTCCCCTCACCACACTGGTGACAAACACAAGGTGGGATCTGCCATGGCTCTGCTTACCTGAGCATTAAACCCCTGTATGGCCGGGGATTCCCCCATCTCTTTCGTGTCCTGTGCCAGGGCTGCACTGTGCTCCCTAGAAAAGTGTTTTTCCTAACATCCCACTTGAGCCTTCCAGGACATGAGCAGTTCCTTGTGCTAGCAACACCCAAACAGGAGTGAGCACGTGCCCACGTATCCCAACAGGGACCATTCCTGCCTGGTCCCCTCACAAGGCCATCATGAGCTCTGTCATTGGATGGTCCCAGGACTTTTTTACACCAGTATTGGAAATCCAACCAGCCTCGCCAAAAAGCGGAATTAAATCCTGAGCTTGGCTATTCCCAAATCCTTCGGAGCACAGGACGTGACACCCTGTGAGTGCAGGACAACAGCTGAACAAAGCCGGGGCCAAGCATCACCCAGAGCATAGACATTGTTCTGCCCAATCTTTGGGCTCATCATCCCCCCTCCCCAGTATGAGCTGAGATAATAAAAAACAACTTTCGGCCTCTACAGGGAGGGAGAGTGGCAGTCCCCCTGGGCAAGCTGTTCTGGGCTCAGGACACCTCACCTCTCCTCCACACCTCGCCACGTGGAGGGGCTATCCTCGCCCACCGTGTGCTGGGGGAGCTGTGCTGGCCACGGCAGGCACAAGCAATCACCACTGCCCTGATACATGGATTTGAACCACCCTGAAGAGGAAATGTGTTACTGTTACATGTTTACCTCAAATTAAATGTTAACTGGAATCAGGAGCAGCAAAATGCAAATGAAGGAGCTTGCTCGCAGCACCTGAACTAGGCAACAGTGACAAACACAAAAGAAAACAATGAGGAAACTGAAGAAATAACGTGCTTAGCTGGCTTTCACAGGAAGCCCACGGGGAAGGCAGCAGGCTCCTGCCAGGGTCCAGCTCTTTGGGTGCCTGTGCCCTTCTGGCTGGTGGCCTTGAAGCAGGAGAAGCAGCCCCATGTGGGAGCTGGCAGCCTCTGCTCCTGATTACAGTGAGGTCCTGAGGACTCCCGGTGTCTGCGGGGAGATGGCCGCAGGCTGTGCAGAGGTTGGCGGCTGTGACCTGAACCATGTCACCCTCTGCTCTAGCGGTTGTCCCCTGCTCCATGGCAGGAGGCTGTGAGTGGGCACCCAGTGGGACACGAGCCGCATGCTACCTGCCAAGGGCAGCGTTAACTCTCCCACTGCTGAGCGTGAAGAAGAAAGAAGCCTGAGCTTGCCGCCAGGGAAGGAGACCTTCCATTTCACTCCGGAAAATGTCACTGAAGGCAGCTGCAGCCTGGCAGTGACCATGCTGCTTCTCCCAGACAGGAGCCCCAGAGATTTCTGATTCCTGTTTAATATTCAGTGGCTGTGCAGATTGCCAGGACACGGCTCCGTGCCACAGTGCCTGCGGCCAGGCAGTGTGTGTGCACCACGGGGCATGTGGCCCTCGGGCAGCCTGGGGACAGGTTCTGATGGGGAAGGAAGGTGTCTCTTGAGGCAGAAGAAATCCCAGGCATTTCCAGGCTAGGCTCGTCTTCGTGCAGGGAGGGACACTGGTGCTGTTTGTGAGAGGCCACCTGGGCGCTGCTGAGCCTGGGGTGCTGGGTCTCCGTCCATCTCACAGGCAGGGACAGCACCCAGCAACACCCAGCAGCAGGGCAGCCAGTTCACAGCTCTCTCTGGAATTGTGTGAAGAGGTCATTAACGGATTAATTATCTGCTGCTGGATTTATTATTATTATTTTTTTTCAGTACAAAGACCCAGGGCTTTGTCCACCCCAGTACATCAGCCTCAACCACTGATCATAGCAGCTCTATGCGTGTTGTGGCTGCCTGTGCACATCTTGGGTCCTTCACTTCCCTGTTTTTGGGGTGGTTCACATGTCCCTGCTGGTTATCTGTGGTTTCTACAGACTGGTGGCCCTACAGAGGCCCTGGAGCCATGCCACACTGGGAAGTTGTGTTGCAGGAAGATGTACCAGCCCTTGCTGTCGATATTGTTGCATCCCCAGGGCAGAGGCAGGTTTGCTGCTTGTGCTGGTGGCCCTCCCAGTGCACAGGTCCATCTGCAGGAGCCGTGTCAGAGACAGGAGCCAGGGAGAGGAGGGGGAAGCTGTAGGGCTACGTTGGCAGAAGAAGTCTCACTTGTGTTTACAAAGGTCTTCTAGGAGGATTTTGCACAGGAGTTCTTGATGGTGAGCACTCAGTGCCCAAGTGACGGTGAGCTGGAAGGGCGGCCTGCTTTTGGATTGAATTTGAAGGAGACTGCTGGTGCAGTGAGCCACGAGTACCAGCTCAAAGTCCCCGTTGCATTTTGGAAGTGCATCTTTCATGGCTTGGCCACCGATTCAGTGGGGAGCCTGACGTGGCTGTGCCCAGGAAGAGGGGCTGGAGCCATTGCAGCGAGAGGGAGGGGGATCACCTGCCCCGCAGGGCCATGTGCCTGCCCGCATAGAGCCTCAGGCGGCCAGGGTAGGGAGTGACACATTTTTAGCCACCCTGCAGACAGTGCCGGGTCCCTTGGGAATTAAACAGCAGCAGCACGCAAGCAGGATTCAGCAGCACACACACCATGCTGGCTGCTGCTAGGCTGGGTGACAAGTGGGAGGCTTAGGGTTGCATACCCAGATTGTACAGCCATGATTTTAGGGAGCCTGTTGAACAGCCCTGAAGCTGGAAACTCCTGGTTCAAGGACAGGTTTTCCTTGGATGTGTTTTTTTTTTTGAGGAAATTCCCCTGCCTTCGGGAGCTTGGGCAGGGCCTGTATCAGATAAACCACATGATTGCTTTTGTAAAATTTCCCGTACTTTGGCTTTGCCACCACAGATTATTGATAGCGGAGAAGAAAGTTTGGGGAGCTCCCAGGAACAGGCAATTTCACGGCCAGGCCCCTGAACCATCGTTAAACCCTGGCACCAAGCTGCTGCCCGGAGCTGTTGCTCACCCCACAGATATGCACGTTGCATGAATTACACAGGGAGTTTTGTGTCTACAGAGAACTTATCCTCAGTCTTCTTTCAATGCTGCTCTGCTGCAACTGCATCCCCAGGCTGGTGGAGAGGCGCATCCTGCCCCATGCTCCTGGGAGCTGCCGGCCTCGGGCAGCCCCTCACTGCCCCTTGGATGAGTGCAAATGTCTTGACAGCCACTGCCCGGAGGGATCACTGTGACTTAGTGTCTGCTCAAGGTTTGTGGTCCTGTTGCTTCAGACCCACTGGCTCAAAGGTGCTCCTAATCACTCCTCCAATTAAGGAGAAGGTGCTTAATGTGCTACTTGTCATTATCCAGGCCGCCGGAGCATCCATTACCTGCCCCTCGAGTGGGCTCTGTTCATCTTGTGCCCGGAACTGAAAGAGAACTGCTGGCCGGGACCACCCTGAGCACAGACAACAGCAATAATTTAACAAATCCATGCTGTAAAGCCCCTAGCACTTCACACAGAGCTTCTTCTTCCAGCACTTTTTCCCTTGCAGACCCCGTTTGATTTAACTTCCAGGCAGGTCTCCTGGTGGCTCTCCTCCACCCCTTCTGTGTGATGGGCTCTGCTGCTCACGTGAGCTTCTCCTGCTTTCTTTTACCCAAAATGCTCATTTCTGTGGCTGCTCTCCATTCCTGGGAGCTGCTTTGCTGCTGTGCAGCTAACCAGAATGGGGCTGGTGCGGCCCTGTGCTCCCTGCAGACCCTGCCTGCCCCTTGGATCTCTGTGGCCTTGCCTTCGCTCACTGGACTACCTGGTTGCTCCTCATTTTTTTCTTCTTTTTTTCATGGTGTGAAGCCAGTCAGGTCTTTAAGGATTTTTTTCTTTTTTTTTTTTTTTTTTTTTTTTTCATGTACTTTTATCCAGAAATGTAAAATCCTAGAAAAGAGGGAACCTTTGGGACCAGCTAATGCTCTTCTGTCCAACTTCTCCATGGAACCTCACTGGTGGATACTCCACTCCCTTACCCTCCTCATCATGGGGAAGATTTTCCCAGCATCTACCTTGCATTTCTTCATGATAATTTAAGCCTGTTTCTCCTTGTTTTATTCAGCATGGGCAGATTAATCCTTTCCTCTTTACAGGAGTCATTTGCATTCCTGCAGACAGCTGCACCAGCCCCCTCTGCTCTCTCCTACCAATTAAGCAGTCCCACATCTTGCCGTTTTTCCTTGCTGGTCATGTTTTCCAGGTCTCTGACATCCTCCTCTGGACTCTCTCCAACTGGCCCAAAGGGCATTGTCCAGGCGTAGCTGCCATCTCCTGCTGCTCTCAGTGCCACGGTGAGAGGCAGCGCTGCTCACAGCATCCCCCTGCCAGCCTCCCTTTGCTCTGCCATGATTCCCCCAGAGTCACAGCTCCTTTCCCCTAAAATGCATCCTTCTCTTTTTGCTCCCCATTTCTTGTTTATGCAATTGCCTGTTTGTGCTGAAGTGCCAACGGCATTTATCTTCCCTGCACAGCATCTTCTTCCCTGAGACTATTTCTCTAATGTGTCAGCAGCGGAGGCGTGGAGGAATATTTTGTGATTAGGAGCCTGCCTTCCGACATGCTTCCCATTCTTCCTATCTCCATATTTTGTCTGCAAGTTTGAAAAGCCTGTCCTGTATCCCTTTATCTCACTTGCTGGTCGCTGAAGCCTGGTGGTGCTTATCTGGGCTGGGGACAGTGCTCATCTTATTGCAGGTTTAGGCAGAATGTGATCTGTAACTTGCTTATGAGCTTTTTTTACGAAGCAGTGTCAAACATCAAGATACATACCGCCAGTCCAGTTCTTCTGTCAAAGCAGGACAAGTGATCAGCTCGTCGCAGTCTGCCCGTCACCAGCCTTTGCTGGCAGCTGCTCCACGGCCGCTGCCCCGCAGGCGCTGGGCCTTGCTGCCCGGCGTGGAGGCTGCGTCCCAGGGCTGAGGCCAACCTGAGCACTCCAAAGGTTTCTCCTTTTCTGAGCGCCACACAGCATCACCCTGCTGCCCCTGCCTTGCCCCGGCTCCTCTGCACTGCCCCATGACGCCAGCCTCCTGTCCAGGCGTCCTCATCAGCCTCCTGCTGCTGCTTGGTGCAGCCTCAGTCGAGCACAGCAGAGGCTGGTGCAGCGAGGCCGTGTGCTGCTCCAGTGCTCCGCTATCCCCTGCCTGTGGCTTTCCCCTCTTCCTCACAGCCATCAGCCCTCCCCCTTCTTCCGCACACACTCATCGCCTTGCTTGCTGAATCATTTTTTTTCCTTTTTGGTATATTTTTTTTTCCTTTGACTGCCTTGATTTTGCCTTACAAGTTGTTGCATTTACATTCAGACCCACCAGCCTGCTTCCTGTTTGCTCCCCAGCCAGGAGCCAAGTCTTGTACTTTGAGGAGAGCCTGGGGTGCGTGCACCCTGCCATCACAAGGCCTTCGAGGTGCTCTTCTGTAGCATCCTCGTAGCCAGACCAGCAAGACAAGGACACAGAAACACCAGCTATGGGCAGGTTGGCTGTAGTGTGAGACCCAGGGGTACCCAGGAGCAGAAGCCACAAATGGGAGCTGAGACTTGACATGAGGACAGGGTTTTTCCCATGAGGGCGGTCAGACCCTGGCTCCAGACTCAGAGAACTTTGTCAAGGCAAGTTTCAAACATCTTCAAGGACAGAGAGCCAAAGAGACCCGTTCTGACCAGCCCTGCTCTGAGACATTCCCAGAGAACCCTGTCCTTAGCTCAGAGCTCTGTCTCTTCTCCTTCACAAGACAAAGGTCTTGTTCATGTCTTGGCCGTGCTAAGCCAATTTATCCCCCCCACTGCTGCATCCACACCCAGTATGTCAGACACAAGCCCAGACAACTTTTTCTTCTACTTGTCTCTTATCTGCTGCTAATGCCCTGGAAGTGTTTTCTGGGCACTGTCACCTGCTGTCCTCTCTCGCACTGGCTGCTCGGGAAGGGAAGTTTTCCATCCCTGCCATGCCCTGGGTTTGGCTGAGCCAGGCCGTCTCACTTGAAGCCCCCTCCACATGCCCCAGAGCCACTGGCAGCGTGGCATCCAGGTTCTCCCTGGAGCACAGAGAGAGGGAGTGCAGAATGTCTTCATCCTTAATATACAAAGCAACACATTCCTCCCTAATCCCCTGCCCGTCTTTCCAGAACAAGCGGCATCCTCTGGTATTAATATTCCAGTCATGTGGCTTAGCCCACCAAGCCTTTGTTATGCCAATTAAATCATAATCTTGATCATGCATTAAGACTTCCAGCTCCTTTTGTTTATCCCTTGCCAGCACACCGATGCAGAAGCCGTTTGGCAGCCTGACCCCCCCCCATCCTCTCATGTCCCCAGGGGCTGCATGTGAAATGCCACCTCCCGTAGCACAGGCAGCTCCTCCCGGCCACCAGCACTGGCCAGGACCTCACTGTGGCCCCACGGGGATGTGGGTGGCTGTGCCTCAGTGGCACCACTCTTTGTCTGCTTCCTCATGCCATGCCCATGCGCTAGGAGCCTGGCATAGGGTCCCAGTTGCTTCCTCCCCCCCAGCTGTGTCCCAGAGCCACAGGATCACTGGATGGCTGAAGTCGGGGGCACCTGGTGCAGCCCCCCTGCCCCAAAAGGGCCGCCTGCAGCAGGACTGTGTCCAGGGTAGGTTGCAGCCTCCTGCAGCACCGAGGCTTCCCGGCTGCTGCAGGTGATGCAGGAGGAAAGCAGCATGAGCACTGCACCCATTCTTTCCTCACACTATCAGTGCCAAACAGGAGATGGAGCAAGGCTGCCCTGAATGCTGGGGTGGCAGAATGAAGGCGAGCAGCAAGCACCAGCGCCTGGACAACATCTTGCTCCTTGAAGTGGTCTCAGGGGTGCTGAAGAGACAGAGGTGACACCAGTCCATCCTTTGGCCTTAGACCTGCATGGGGATGCAGGGAGGTGGGGATGTTTTGGGTAGCTAGGGGGACGAGGCCTCTCTCAGGGCCCCTTTATGCTGACTGCAGTGCACCGCGGTGTGAGGTAAGGTGTCTCTATGAGCGTGAGCGTGGAACAATGACGAGAGCCAAACCCACTGTACACAGCCAATTACCAGCACAGAGAAAGGTTCGGGTTCTTCCAGACACAAGGCAACACTTCAGCATGTGGAGGGCCTGATGCACATCCAAGTTCTGGACACGCCTCCCCTGGGTTCGAGCCCTCTCCCAGTGCAGCTGAGGCCCCAGACACCACTGAGCCATGCAGCGGGAGCAGCCCCTTCCTGAAGCAGCTCCTTGCTCTGCCTTATCCCATCCTGTGGGGCTGAGGCATGGCTCCTCCGGAGCAGCTGAGTTACTTCTCATTGCCCAGAGGCAAGCGATCTCAGCAGAACCCAGGGAAATCAACGGTGCGAAGGAAAAATAGCTCATTAAACAGCCATAAACACAAATGTGAGGATCACTCACATCCTACCACTGCATCCATACAAACATCTGCTTGGCTTCCCAGATCGGTCTGGAAGGGAAGCTGGTGAGCAGGCAGCGGCACGGGGCAGCTTTGCCAGGCTCCCTGTGCTCCATCAGCACCTGGAGTGCCAGGAACCCCCTCCACACCCCACTGAGCATGGCTTTTGGGAGCTGCTCGGCACAGCACAGGAGCACTGCCGGGGGACTGGCGGTACAGCCACACCGGGGCAGGGCAGTGCAGATGCACCAGCCCCATCCCACCCAATGTGGGCATTGCCCTCCATCACGAGGCGTCCATAACCTGTTCTCACCCCTGTGAACCTTCCTTCAGCTGCAGTGCTTGCAAAGTGCTGTTGGGCCAAGCTGGTACACGTGGAGTCAGGGTGTTCCCAGGACCAGGAGGCTCCTTTCTCCTGCCCTGGGGCTGGGAGCACACCTTTAGGCATCATCAGCATCCAGAGCCGCTGTGCTGTGTGCCTGCACCAGCCTGGGGCTATTCTTGCCTCCTCCAGGAGGAAGAGACTGGAGGGGAAGGAGCCTCTGGTTATTTAGCCCAGCAGCAAGGACAATGTGTGTCAGCTCATCAGCCACTTGCTACTGCCAGGCTCTGCCACCAGCTGTTTAATGCAGAAAAAACTTGTGTCGCAGTCTGCATCAGGACCAGCTGGCAGACAAAACCCTTTTGTGGGTCCTCAAAACATGTCCATAGCATGCAGAGGGACACAGCAGGTCTGGGGTTCTGGCCAGTAGTCACCCCATAAAATCCAGCAGGGACGGGAGCTAGGGGCTGCCCAGGGAGACTTGCGAGAGCCCTCAGGAGCACCCAGAAGTGGAGGGGAGGTGTGAGTTGGAGATGAGAGGCTGAGGCTGGAGCAAAGGAGAAGGTTCTCCCTCCCTGAGGACCTTCAAACTGCTTGGTGAGTGTGGACTCCGTCCTTGGGGGGTTTCAGGATGATGGAGCCTGAGGGCCCTTCCAGCCTGAGCTGCCCCTGGGCCTTCAGGCTGGGGTCTCTTCTGTAAAAGAACAGGGAAGGGAATAATGAGTGAGTATCTCAGGTCTCGTATTTTACTGCAACAATTCTGTCGTTGAGCGGGATGTTGAATGAGGAGAGTTTCCTCTCTCCAGACACAACAGCAAAACTTATGTTCGTTTTTTCTTGAAGCAGTAAAACAATCTGCTCCTTTTACAGAAGTTATAGCAATTTTTAGGGAATAAAAATAAATTAAAAGTCTCATTGCTTCATTAGAAAGCCTTTCAATCCAACACAACTGTTTAGCTGAAATTGATGGCACTAAATACTTCCCCAATACTACTCCCTGGGAGCAGCACTGCCCGCTGTGCTTCCCCACACCCTGGTCCCCCAGGAGAGCAACTTGGACAGAGGTGGCCTCGTTTCACTGCATCCAGATGCTTGTGGGAGTGCGTGGCACTGGGCCTGGCACCAGCACAAGGGAGGCAAGCAGCTGGGCTGGGCTGGTACTGGGGTCTTGTCCCTTGGGGGGGACACCTCAGTGGTGTCTGTAGGAAGGAGGGTGGGAGGAGGGGGTGGTTTGGGGCCTGAGAAAAGAAGCTGCAGGGAGGGCTGGGGCAGTGTGAAAGCAAGCCAGAGAAACTTCAAAGGCGTATTTTGAAGCAAGAATGAGGGCTCGTGACAGGACCGGTTGAGCAGGTAGCAGGGAATGGGGGCATGAAGAGCACCTGGCTGGGGTGAGGGTCCAAGGAGTGCCTGAGCTGGGGGGTTGGGGGGGGGGGGGGGGAGGAGGCACAGGCAGGGGTGTGCATACTTCAGGGTGCCCTGGTGCCTGTCCCCACTCAGAGACCCTGCAGGAGGTCTCATGGTCTGTGTGCTGCCCTGATGACTGAAGAGGCACCGTGCAGGGACGCAGCCATGTGCCCCTGCTTTTCCATGGTATTGCGGGCTGTCACCCTGACCTACTGCTCTCCCTGTCCCCGCTGAAGGCATCCCCACAGCTTGGAGCTCCCTGGCAGCCAGGGCCACCAGGGGTGCATGAGCCTGGGCTACACGTTCAGTTTTTACTAGAACCTCTGTAATTTTAAGGAATTTGGAACATTTGGGAAGCAAACAAACAAATACAAAAAACCAAGCAGCCAAGCCAGGCATTCTTCACCATGCCCCAACAGCTGGGGCTCAGCAGCTGAAGCCTCCCCCTCAAACACTGATGGCTTTGATAGCCCTACATCCAACATCCCTGTGAGCACCATCCCTGTGTGCAGCACCCCCTTGTGCGCTGTCTCCTGTGCTCACTCAGGCTGTGGCTCTGTGGAACCTCTAACGGAGCTAAGGTTCATAAACCATTGTGAAGGGCTGCCTCACTGAGAGATTTGACCCCTTGTGACCAGCAGCCTGTGTTGTGTTCCAGGCAAGCAGATATTAATAAGATCCAAGTCTGGAGCAGAGATGCCAATGCTGGGCAGTGAATCACTGTCCTGGCCTTTTCCAACGCTGGGGCTTTCTGCACTTTTTGATGGCACTGATGCTTATTAACATTACCCCTTTAGGGAAACTTTGAGCAAGATCTGCCTGAAAGCCAGCCTGGAAATGCCTCCCTAAGATCTCTTCTTCTCCACAATCAGGGAAGGCACAATCATTTCCAATGCCACAAAAAAAAACCCACAGCTCAGTATTAAATCTTCCCTTGATACATGCATAAACCCACAGTTTGGGGTTCCTATTTGGAAATCTTGAAGCAAAACCTTGGAAAAATACTTCAGCAAAAGTGAATTGAAGGGCGAAGGAGGAGGAAGAGCACACTGTGAACACTAGCTCAGTGCCTGTGGCTGCAGCATGAGGCCTGTGTCCTGCAGGGCAGGGGCTCCCTCCTGGCCCAGTGCTGCTGGGCCCCTTGGTCAGGCCTTCAGGGACGGATTAAGGAAAGGAGCAGGGCTGGGATCCCACGGCCATGTGGGGCCCCTCTGTCTCCCTGGGGGTTTGGCTTTAGGGCCAGTGAGAGGCACAGGCACCTGCTCCGCTTCCCAGGCCCCATTCCACCCCCACTCGGCACCCGGCCTTGGGGCCCTGGGTTGCGGCCACCTGTGGGGACTGAAGGCAGCAGCCTGAGCATGCCCCAGCCCTGCCGGGGGTGCTGGGTGGCAGCACAGAGGGATGTTGCCGCTTACCCCGGGGTCTCACTCACTGCCCTGATGAGAAGCAGTAATTAGGCTGCTCCTCTCTGCCCTGCATTCTGTGCAGCTGGTGAGGCGGTGCTTGGAGTGTCACAGGAAGCAGTTCGGGCCCTGCTTGTCACAATGCTGATTTTCTCCTCTCTCCCCAGGATTTGGGCAGAGGAAGATGAGGACAGAAGGCCCAGCTGGCAGCATTGGGCACTGTGCTGCACACCGAGCTGCCTGGCTTTGCCTGTGCCCCCTCCAAAACTGTGTCCAGCAGCTCACCAGGGGTGCCACAGCCTGCAGGTTCCTCTGCTTGAAAAGTCTTGGTCCTCTGTTGCATTACCCTCGGACACGAATGGACTATGTGAGCTCATCCCATCCCATTTGCACTGCCAGCCCCTCCTTTTCAAAACCCATACTGCCCGATAAAGCTTGTGGTCCACAGCAGATTTATTACACACGTTTATTCTGTCATTGCATAGCTCTGCTGCCTGGTCTGTGGCCCATCAGCACGGCTGCACATGCTGTGCCTGGCAGCACCTCAGCAGTGG
This sequence comes from Aythya marila, assembly GCF_965140915.1. Lineage (NCBI taxonomy): Eukaryota > Metazoa > Chordata > Aves > Anseriformes > Anatidae > Aythya > Aythya marila. The sequence continues at coordinate 9,267,262 of NC_139057.1, forward strand.
GGTTCTGTCACTTCTTTTTCCTGCAAGGCTCAGAGCACAGGGAGAGGTAGGGCGAGGGGACCCAGCCAGGACAGCCTAGAGGCACTGGAGGGTGAATCTGGGAAAAGCTGCGAGACCTTGCTGCTCTCGGTTGTGCCTTGTGTCGCTGTTTCCATGTGGGACACCAGCAGCGTGGGCGTCCTCAGCAAAAGTCTTGTTCCAGTGCCCTTCCTGTAGACTTTCATACAGTACCTTGCTCTGGGGACTGCTCCAAGCTCCAGTACCTACCAGTTCCCACTGTGGCTGGATCTCACCAAGGCCATGGTGTCCCCAGTGGCTGTGTCAGCTCCCTCATGGGGTCTCATCTCCTGCAGCAGGAGCACAGGAGGCAGCACAAGGCATAGAAGACATGCCCTCACCTCCAGCACAGCCCCCTTTGGACCTGTAAGCTGAAAGCAAGCATCACTATGACCAGCCTCAAATCCCTCCCATCCCTCTGAGTCATTCTACAGCTGTAACAACCCATGTGTCATCCTGCCATTTCCCCACCTTATTTACAGCTGTGATTTAAGAGCTAAATGTTGAAGGGAGCAGAAGCATCCTCTGCCCATCCTGCCCATGCTGGGAAGGGTCCCAGCTGCCAAAACAGAGGCTGCAAGCTGTAAAAGCACCACCAGCTGCCTCCCGCCAGTGAGTGAGAGGATGGAAATGAGATCTGGGGGCAGTGCAGGAGGGAAGTGCTAACAAACCCATCCTGCTGCAGATTTACGGTGCAGCACTCAGGCAGAGCCAGCCCGTGACGTCTCCCAATGGGGAGCACCTGGGATGCAGGTGGGGAGCACAGCACCTTGCCAGCACTGCCAATTAATTTCAAATAGTGCTGCTACCAGCACGTGGGGTCCTCCCAGCACAGGCTACCCCTCCAGGCAGCTCCAGGCAAGTGGCAGCTCTGCAGAAAGCTGCTTCTCCAAGGCAAACTCTGCGTCAGCTGGAGGACTCTGCTCCCCTCCATATTTTTCCAGCCATGTGCCCAGTGATGGAGGGGATGGAGCAGAAGAAAACCTGGGGAAGAAAACCCATCAAGTCCTCCACAGGGATGTTGCGGGAGCATCAATGGCACCTTGGTGTCCTGAGCTAGCTCTCACTGAGTTTTTTTTAGGAGCAACAAGCCTCTGAAGAAAGCTGGGGGGGAGGTGGGTGGGGGGACAGAGACTTGGGGCTCCACCAAGGGCCTCTTTGCTGCCTCTCCCAGAACCACAGTCTCTCCTTCAGCCCCCAAGGACAGAGCAGAAGCAGCATTTCTGCCCTCTGCGCCGATGATTCCTCAAGCACCCTGCTCCATTTTTCAGTGGTGCGGAACCAAATGCTGCTGGGCTGTGCAGGATGCCTGAGCCGAGGAGGCCCTTCCCACAGCCGCCTGGCATCCTGCAGGGCCCAGCCAGCAGAGCACAAGCTCAGCAGTTCCGGGTCTCTCCTGGGGCCATGGGTGGGCTCCGTGCTGCTCAGGAGAGGACACCCACTGCCCTGGTGCTGCAGGAAGACCCTCTCCAGGCCTGCCCATCCATTGCCCTCTTTTTTCATCTCCCCTCCCTATCCCCTGTTCTTTTGTGTCCTCCACACATCGTTTCTCCCAGATCCCTAACCCCAACCGTGGTAGGGACATGGGCAGCCTCTGTCGCAGAATCACAGAGTGGCTGAGGTTTGCAGGGCCCTCTGGAGCTCCTCTGGTGCTGCTCCTGCTCCAGCAGGGACACACAGACCCTCTGGTGCCTCAGCCGCTCCTCCCAGCTTCGTGTCACCTGCAAACCTGCTGAAGGTGCACTCTGCCCCCTCAGCCAGCTCCTTCATGAGGCAGTTGATCAGGACTGGACCCAGCATGGACCCTCTGGGTACTCTGCTCATTACTGGCCTCCAACCTGGCTTTGCTGCACTGATCACCACCCCCTGGGCTCAGCCATTCAGCCGGTTTTCAGCCCTCCCCTGCCTGCCCGCCCACAAAGCCCACCTTCCAGCAGCTTCTCCTGATGGCCACAAGAGGCACGGTGACAAAGGTCTTCCTGAACATCCTCTGCTCTCCCCACCCCTCAGACTGCTTGTTTCATCCCAGAATTTGTGGAGGACATGAAACTGCGTGTCCTGAGCAAGGTGTGGCCTCCTATGAAAAGGCTCCTGGCGCAGAGCCCTTCCTTCTCTGCACAGCCTGGGGAACCGCTCTCACCTCCAGCAAGTGCCTTGGGTGCTGCTGGCTCCCGTGCCACCCCATGTCTTTGGGTTGTCCCACTCCTGCGGCCATTGGTTTCCTCTTCAGGCGCACCCAGGCAAACCCCACAGGGCTGGCAGCTCCTTGGCACAAGCGCACCCAGCCCAGAAAATCGCAGCGGTTGCTCGAGGAGGTGTTAGGAACAAACCCGGAGTGATGCTGACACCCCAACCCTCGGTCATGAATTACTGCACGGCTGCTAGGGTTAGGAAAATCCATCCCTACTGTTTCATGTTTTGTGCTTGACAAAATAAACCAATTTTTTTGAATTTAACTGTATTTTCTTAAACAGAAAATAAGAGTTCTGCAGTCAATAAGCAGCCAGGTCCCCAAGGGCTCTTACTGCAGAGGAAGAATCGAGCCATCGCTATGCTAACAAGTATATTAGCTAATGAAAACAGTATTTAAAATAATCACAATATTTCTTTATTTGCATGTAAAGATGACATAATAAAAGATAATTAGCAGCATGTGAAGTAGTTCTACTACTCAATTTTCTCAGTTTAGATCATTAATTATCTTAGTAAAATGCATCATTATGGCTAATTTTAGAAAAATCTAGCAGCTGCAAGGTCATAGTGGGAACAATTTCAATTTGTAATTGGAAGAAACATGAAAGTGAGTCAGATAATCTTTTATTAGATAATAATAATGAATCACACGGGCACATATATTAAGTACTTTAAGAGGCAGAAAATGCACTGTATCATTTAATAATGTCATCAAATGGGCCTCAATCATGGGCTGTTGGGGGTTCAGCCCTTGCTCCTGCCTCCCTCTTGCTGCAAGGAGGGCAGGTGTGCTTTGGCAGCGTCCCCTCCTGTTACCACCACATCACACCTCGGCCTGTTCTGGCATCGGCGCGTCCAAAGCTGCCTCCTGTGACCCAACAGCCCCCAGGGTGGTCCCTGGCCCCCACGTTCCTTCCCCCTGGCCATGGGGGACTTGGGGGCAGCATCACAACACCCAGCTGGGTCCAAGGGCACCACAAATACCCTCTGCTCCTGCCTGGTGCATGGAGAGAGTGAAATCAGTGACACCCCTGGGGCCACGTGCAGGTGCCTTTGGCCATGAAACTGCATTTGGGGCATCACCTCCGCCTTTCCCAGTAAAAGCTTTGCAAGAAAACCTGACTGGAGCACTGGAGCCATCTTGCATCACTTCTTCTTCGTGATACCTGTAGTGAGGCTAAAAACAGGGGTGAGCCCCAGTTTGCAGGGCGGGTGTTTTGGATGCACCATATAAAATGAAGCAGAAAATGTTGCTGCTCCCACAGGCAGTAGGAAACAGCTTTACACCTTGCAGGCACCTTCCTGGTTCCAGATGCTCGCAGCAGCCCCCTCCCCAGCACTGCCGCACACCAAGTGCAGGGCTTAGACTGAGGGACTTGCCTCCAGCAGCGCGTGAAGACACGGCAGAGGGAGCAAGCCGAGGCTGGGCCCCCCGGGATGCACCCGGTCACCACAGCAATGCCTGGAGATGCGGCCGTTTGCCACGATTACACCACAGCCCAGGGATGCTCCATCAGCACCCACGTGGCCTGGGGAAACCCTGGTGTCACAGGCACAGCTCAGCACAAGGCAGCCCCAGCGCCCGCTGCCCTACTACCTCCCTCCCGGCAGACAGGCCCTCAGTGACAGCAGGCAAATAAAGAAAAGAAAAGTCTGGTCAATGAGAAGCCCGGAGCAGCGGCAGGACAGCGTGGTGAGTACAGCAAGGGCTTCCTGGCCACGTGGGAGGTGAATGGCTGGCTCTGCCTGGTGCTTTTTACCTCACTTAGCTGAAGAAGGAAGTAACCAGACCTTCAAGTAGAGCCACAGAAAACCTTTTCTGCTTTGGGACTGCAAGGAAGGACACATTGACCCATCTGGGGAGGACCTGCCCTAAGCTTTCCTGGAGGCGATCCTGCAGAGGAGCGCAGTCCGGAATCCCATGGCAGGGAAGAGCAGCCAAAACCCTTACAAGTGGAGTCAACAGGAAAACAAAAACCCTAACCACCACCACATTCGCGTTGCCCTGTTTAAGGTTTCTGAAAGGGTCATTTCAATGTTTTTCTTCTAGTCTGTAAACAGATTTCATGAAAAGTCCATGGCCCAAAGGCAGCTTTTTGTGTTGAGGGCGGCTGCACAAGCAGCCTGGCTCATGCCAGCAAGGTGCTGAAAGGGGCAGGCAGGGCCCTGCCCCAGCAGAGGCCACAGCACTGATTTGGGGAACCCAGGTGAAGGCAAGGGAGAGCTGTGCTGACCACCCTGACTCCCAGGAAGCTGAGGAATGGTCAGCAGGCAGACCCTGTTTCCTCCTTCCAGTCCTGCTTTCTGGCAGTGTTTTCCTGATTTCCAAGCTTGCTGCTTCACCCTGCTGCACTACTCCTCTCCTGATCCAAGTGATTGAGCTTGGAAATCCTTCATCCTTAAGAAAAAGTTGTTTCTGTGGCATTTGTGGGACTCTGCACTGCATTTTAATTCCGCTTTACTGCGTCAGCATTCCAAGCCCCACAGCATAATTCAGCCAGCTGCAAACGCAGGTGGAGCTGAGATACAGAGGGGGGCACTGTAAAAATGGAGAACCTTTGCATGGCAGGAACACCAGGCCTCTCCCCAAAAGCAGTGCTTCCAAGTCGTCATTCCCCTCCCACCCACTGCCAAGGTGCAACGTGATTTCCTTAAATATAAGCTTGTGCACTGTTACCATAGCTGCTGTGTAGTAGAGGGTGCGCAATTTTACTACATCTGTCTGCTATTGCTCTGGGAAACATCGTCACTATTGGTTGATTTTTCAACCAAAGGCATTGGAAAATATTAAAAATCAGAAACTGCAAAGCTATTAGATAAGAATCTTTAAAATTTATTGGACTAATTGTGTTACATTCAATATTTGATGTGTTTCTCCTGGACAAAGAATTGGCATAAATACAAACAAGCCTTTGTGTGCCTTCCCTAAACAAATAAGAGATAAAGTACTAGAGACAAGGAAACATAGTTCACATCTTCATATTTACATTTGCCTTTACTTTACAACTTAGCGCCAGGAATATTTACAGAAAAATACAGTAAGAACAAAAAGATCATGTCTTGGCAACATACAGAAATTCATACAAATTGTATATGATTTGAAGCATGTGATATCTGGCATTCTCATTGCAAATTACTCCTGCTAAAATCCATGTGGAAAATGCCCGTGTTTTCCTTCAAAGACATCACTCAATTATGCAGTCATTAAATCACATCTAATTAGTCTATTAGATTGAAATTTAGCTCTCCTGTCTTTCTGAGCATGCAGAACCTTGCAGGGAAGAGATGCCTGGGCAGCCAGCATAGCATCGAGAGCTGCTCTGCCCTACAGCCGTCATGCACATGCTGCTGTCTGTGCCTACACCTTATTTTTCGCAGACACCATCCTCTCCCCTTTGCTGTAAGTTTGTAATGCTTTTTTAAAGTACCTTTAAGATGATTTCTTTAAATGAGTCTTTATTAAGGTACTAAAATTTCTGTAATGTCAACACTGCATTTAACAGGGTGACATTTACCCTCCCTCTTTCTGCACCATTAAAAGGATGCCATCACTTAAAGCAGAATCATGAACCCAACATGAAAGGTCTTATGTAAAAAGAAAAAGTCTCAGTTTAGTTGTGTCATGTTTGCATCTCAGCTTTTGTCACTCTATGCAATGTGCAGAAGTCTAGGCTGTCACACGACACACAAAGTGGTCAATATTAATTCTCTCCAATGACCAACAATGTAAAAGTTTTAAAATTAAAAGTTTTAAAATTAAAAACTCAATACAGTGGTTTGTGGTGGAAAAAAAACAGAAGTCTGGAATCTTGACAGTAACATCACAACTGAAACCTCGTATTTGCTCTAATTCTTTTGCAGAAAAAGCTCTAGGCTCCATCCTGGGCTAACTGAAGCCACAAACTCTGAGCAGACAAGGATTTTTTTTCCCAGGTTGGTGGTTTATATTTTACGATGACGACAGTGGAGACCTCTGTGCACAGGGGGATGAGGGACGCTGCTTGTAGACACGCTCCATGGTATGAGTTTGCCACGGGCATTTACTACTGCAGTTTGCATCCAAACCAAATGGGATGACAACACATTTCTGGAATCAAGGTTTTTATACTAAACTGTGACTTTCTTGAAGGTTCATCTTTCCAGACAGCAAAACCCCAAATTTATGGCTAGGTCATATCAGTAATGTGTAAAAGCATCAAACAACTGATTTTATAAATCACATTAATCAAGTTATAAATGCCTACTCACCCAGGCTGCAGGATAAACAGCAACAGTGCATGCAAAAGTTACCTTCTTTCAAGATTTCTGAAACATCGCATTGCTTTCACTGTTATTAATGCTCAAATGGGTGCTGTACTCATGATTTAGATGAAATATGGAAATAGACCAAAGAACTATTCTTCAGCCAAGCATAGGCCTTTTTAGAGAGTAGTATTTCAAGCAGTCCATTTGGCTATCTTGGACTTTGCAGAACATATCCAGGGTTCCCAAGTCCACATCTTTGCTACTGACTGTACCCAAGTAACTGAAGTATCTTTTGTAGCTCACTAGGATATAAACCAATGATTCTGCATATAACACACGCTCATAGCTATGGTATGTGGGTTTTGTTTTTAAGTTATTGAAGATGTGCAAACATTTGATTGCTCAGTATGTTTATTTTTGTTACACATGCATTGGTCATGCCTTTTAGTCAGTGGTTTAAAGTGTGTTTGGCCATTATTTAAATCCAATAGGTACATACAAAATGTGGGTAAATTTAGTGTCCGTGCATTAAATTGATACTGGCAAAAGTTTACCAGAGAAATGAAGCTAAATTTCCCTTCACAGCTTTGCCAATAAACCCAAATGCTGACTTGCAACACCTGCTGCCATTTACAACCAGGGCATCACATAAGCACAGGCCAGCCACCATGCTTGCTTCTACAATGGTTTTCATTCTGTGGTTTTGTTTTTCCACTTGAGATTCATCTGGATCAAAATCAAGAGCTCCTGAGTTGAGGCGTGTATGCCTGTCCCCTGTAACCACCACAGCTATCACCCCAAGCCCCTTTTTGGTTGATATCCTGAAAGTCCTTGCAAGTGTATTTTTAGGGCCCCATGTTTTCATGTGTTTTTTCATGGCTAATACAAAGACAGAGACAGAGTATGTCCTTGGCAGATCAGTTAAAATGAAACAATTAAGACTGTTTCAGGTCAGAACTGTTGCATAAATTAACTGTGAAATATCAAAATTAAATGACTCACAGGCATTATTGCAATACATATTAAAAAGCTTCTGAAAAATAACTTAAAATAACTTGAAGAGCTCCACAAATTCCTACTTACATTTATACTCTTATACTATCTACTTATTGGAAGGAGAACACATGCTGCTGCCAGTGATCACAAACTGCACCTACACAGGAGCATCAGTGATGATTCATTACTGCAACACAAGTTAAGATTGCGCTGGGAGCTTGAAAGCACTCCCAAGAATGCAAATGCCCACTGCAGCTCTTATATTCCCAGTATTAAATTTGTAGTTGTAAACATCTTTTCCCAGCACAACCTTCAAGTCCTGACCATATGAGAAAGTGGTGGTCTGAAAAGGAAAGTATGCCTTTTACTTTTTTTTTTAATTTATTTATTTTAAGTTTTATCTGCATCCTCATTCAAAAACCTACTCCTGGAGGACAGCTTGTTGCTGTCTGCTGAGCTCACAGCCAAAGTGCACACAGAAGTAGCAGAGCACTTGAACTGAAGTTGCCAATGATCAGAGAACTGAATCCACACTGGCCTGTTTCACCTGGGATGAAAGCCAACAATTCATATATTTTACCTGAGTAGGGCCAAGAGAGACACCAGCAGTTTGGAGGAGATCTTCTGACCTAGGAGAAAAGGAACCACTGCTGCTGACAGTGAGAAAGCACAGTAGCTTCAAAACGATTTTAAGTTATAACTAAAGTCCAAATGGACTTCCATGAAATAGCTAATTAACGGAAAAAAAGAACAGCTCCTGAATTTTCTGTTTGAATTGTTTTACCCTTTGTAATAGGAGCATCTGAGAAGTGTAGAAGCTGCAAAAACCACTTATGCTATAAAAAAGTGGCAGGCAGAAGGCAGCCCCAGAACCTCAGATTTCAAGCCAATGGAAGGAAAGCAAATAATGTTTACGATTTAATGGAAACGGCGACTAGGTGCTATGGAAACTTCAAAATAAGTATTGCATAAAAAAATAAAATCAAGCTGCTAAAATTAAATGTGACATTTTGCAACAGACCTGAAAGTCAAAATCTTGTTTTTATATGACCAAGAACTCTTATCTACTAACAGCTTATGTTTGAAAGCCTGGTAATTTCAGGTGTTGTGTTTGTACTCAGTATGACAGAAATGTTGTATGCAGATAGACTCATGCCCAACCAAGGAGGATACCGTAAAATACAGCATCTTGCCCACGAATTTCATGATCTGATATTTCTGAACATTTTTCTTCCTTTTGGTACACAAATTGGTTACAAGCAGTGAAGTATCTTCTGTTGTACTCTGAAGGGGGGTTGAAAACTTCTTAAGTTCTTGCAGGGATAGTCAATGCTCAGAAAGAAGTCTCTCCTCAAAGGAGAGACCCTGTTCCTTTCTCCTTTAACAAGAGGGTGTAGCGAGGTGTCTGAAGGCAGGTTTGTTTGTATTTTGTTATCCATACTGATATGCAGAGATATTTTTGTTTTGATCGTTTTCTCACAGAATGAGACACAGTTCCTAATTAGTCTGGAATAGATGATTGGGTGAAAAGATTATGTTGCGAGTATCCAGGAAGATTGGAATTCAGTAATCTTTTGAGGGTAGGTGAATTGAGTCAATATCCCAACTGCAATGTTTTTGATTCATTTCTCATTCCTCCCACATGGTAACTGCTGACTTGTGCTAGAATATGGGTTTCCTGAATTCCAGAGGGCTGAGGAAATTTGTTGTTATTTAACTGTTTTCATTACTGTAGCCACCAAGCTCTGATCTGATTGTCCTGGAAGGATAATGGCCTAGGCGTTGCAGTTCTTGAGCCCAACCTCCTGGAAAAGTGAGGTATAAAATTCTGGCTCCAGCTGCCTGTTCCGGTATTTATTGACAATGTCTGCTATTTTCTGTTTTCGGCGGACATGTGGGGGGTTGTATGAATCACTTTCCAGCCTCTTTCTCCGACAAATATTTATTACTGTTTGTCTCACTAAAAAACCTGAAAAAGAAACAATGTTGGAATCAAGTTTAAACAAAATTAAGTTGTGCCCCCGTGCTGGTTTCAAAGATAAAGAAAGTTTTGGGTTCTGCTCCATCTAAAAACCTAGGGGAAGATGCTCAGCAGCACCAAATCAAGAACTTTTCTGAAAGACCAGCTGGTAACAGATAATCATGGTCCCCAGGGCTGTGAGATTGTTCTACTGTCAAACGCAAATAAGAAAGGGACGAAGTCTATGGTACTCTAATCCAGCTGGAGGAGAAGGAAGATTTCCCTGCTTTGCCAGTGCTGCACAGCAGCCTGCAACAGCTCCCTCAGGACCAAGTGGGGAAACAATGTAGGACCCCAACACCGCTGGAGCAGTATGACAGCTCAAGGCTAGGTTGCATGAGGACACGTGGAGTTCAGCTGGGGCTGAGGTGGCAACAGGTAACATTGAGGAGCCATACGAGCACTGATAACAGCAAGAGTACAGAATCCATCACAGCACCAGCAGGGATGACAGAACCATCCTCTCTGAACGGGGGCAAAGACAGACTATGGGTTGTGGCTAGAAACAGTTCTCTCTGCCCTCATGGCTTTGCCACAGCTGTTGCCCTTCCCTAACTCATACTTCTGCATATGGCTGGGAGGAGAAGGTTCAGAACCTAAGTAGCTAATATTTAGGCAAAACCAGCAGTAGACTTTCTTCTACTCCAAAATTAAATTCATATGTAACGTTTATGAAAGTGTCCATTAACTCCTTTTCTGCCTATAGAAAAGTATCAGTGAAACTGCAACAAACACCGCTTGCCTTATCTAGAGGACCTGATTCCTGACAACCACAAACCACACATGCTGAACTTAGAGGTCAGACAAATTTCATTATGTTCTCCTCCTGAAAAGACAGCACAACCCCAAGAAAACACACGGTGTTCTTTATTAGTATAAGCCATTGTCATCAGCTGAATTCACAAAGTTTATTTGAAAGCCCAAACTGGCTTTAACTTCCCCATCACTGAATGACATGCAAAATCAGAACCTGGTAGTCACCCCCAACAGATCCCTACAACATTAGCTTTATGGTTATGTGCAAGTACCCTAATGTGAGTTTATTCATTTCGATCGGCCCTGGGAATAGCTTTTACTGGAGTAAGATTTCCAGTTACTGAATTTATAATAGCACAGATACCCAAGATTGAGTCATTAATACATCCAGGAACCCAGAAGAAGGTGGATTGCACACATGCACCCATTAACACAGGCCTGACAATCTCTGTGGCTTTTAATTGCAATCCTATTTCTAAACCACAAGGACCAAACACTGCATGCTAGCACAATTCAAAATTCAACACTATCTTCTGGTAGTCAGGTAACACCAGCATCTTGGCCCCCAGTGATAGACATTTTTGAGCCACATTTCTGATCTCTCCCACCTAAACTGCTCCTTTTCCTTCCTCCATTAATATTTCCATGCCCTCACCTGATTGCTACAGTTACAGTTGAGCCTACAGCTCAGCCGACTGAGCAATGCTGCCAGCTAACTGCTAAGCACCTGCTCCCTCTGCTGTTCCTGCTTCCACTGTTGCTGCAAAAAGAACAAAATAAAGATGTGCTGTCATGCCCAGTATTTCTTCCAATGAAAAATTCCAAACCATGCAATTTGCAGATATATCACCACCCACACTCCACAGTCCCTGAGCTATCCTTAACGCTGCATTAAATTGCTGGGATTAGCCAGATTTCACACTAACAGCATAACAGAAAAATGGAAACACGTAGCATGAACAAAAGTGGAATTAACACTCCTTTTGTATTTACTTTTTGCGAAGGAGTGCAAACAAAAATATTGCTGGCAGGGTACTTGCAATGCTCTGTGATGGTAGAGGTAGTCAATGCCATATGGGATGGATTGGACCAGTCACTGAAATGCCTCCATGTGAAAATAAAAAACAAAATCAAAAGAAAACACAGGTGTTCCTAAACATCTTTAGCTTACCAAGAGCTCTCCTACTGACTATCATTCCATCCACCAGTGGGATAACCATGTTGAATTTCCCAGTTGCTCCTTGTAGTTTTATCCTGAATAAGCCAGTGTTTAAAGGATGGATGAAGATCACAGGAACTTCCTTCTCAGGAATGGCAGATCTTAAGGAAAAAGATATGGCTGTTAGTTCATCAGTCTAGCAGTATTTCAATCAAACCAGTCATTTTTCATCCATAGATTGTTAAAAGGATGCTAAAAATGTCTTGTGGCTAAACCAGCAGGTAGGGCAGGGGGGAAATGATGCTTGATAAAGATGAGCCTGGGGGAGGAGTCCCAGGGTTGGGGGCGAGGGCAATGGCACAACTGAAGTGCATCTACAGCAATGCACGCAGCATGGGCAACTAACAGGAGGAGCTGGATGCCATTGTGCAGCAGGGAAACTGTAACTTCATCACCAACACTGACACGTGGTGGAACCACTCCCGCGACTGGAGTGCTGCAATGGATGGCTACAAGCTCTTCAGAAGGGACAGGCAACTTAGGAGGGGAGGTGATGTGACTCTATATTAGAGAACGTTTCGATATTGTTGAGCTCAGGGTTGGGAATGACAAGGCAGAGTCCCTGTGGGTAAGGATCAGGGGGTTGGCCAACAAGGTGGACATCCTGGTGGGGGTCTGTAATAGACCGCCAAACCATGATGAAGAGGCAGAAGAGGCATTCTGTAAGCAGCTGGCAGAAGTCATTCAATCGTCAGCGCTTGTTCTCATGGGGGACTTCAACTTCCCAGACACGTGCTGGAAATACAACACAGCCCTGAGGAAGCAGCCTAGAAAGTTCCTGGAGTGCATGGAGGACAGCTTCCTGACTCAGCTGGTTAGTGAGCCTACCAGAGGGGTGCCCCCCTAGACCTGCTGTTCACAAACAGAGAAGGACTGGTGGGAGATCACACAGAATCACAGAATTGAAGGGGTTGGAAGGGACCTTGAAAGATCATCGGGTCCAACCCCCCTGCCAAAGCAGGTTCCTTAGAGCAGGCTGCCCAGGTAGGCGTCCAGACAGGCCTTAAATATCTCCAGAGGAGACTCCACAACCTCCCTGGGCAGTCTTTTCCAGTGCTCCGTCACCCTCACCATGAAGAAATTCTCTCTCATGTTGGTGCAGAACTTCCTGTGCTCTATCTTCTGACCATTACTCCTTGTCCTGTCCCTGCAAACCACTGAAAAGAGGTTGGCCATATCCCTCTGTCTCCCATACCTCAGGTATTTATACACATTGATGAGATTTCCCCCTCAGACTTCTCTTCTCCAGGCTGAACAGACCCAGGTCTCTCAGCCTTTCCTCATAAGGAAGATGCTCCAGGCCCCGTATCATCTTTGTGGCCCTCTGCTGGACTCTTTCCAGGAGATCCCTGTCTTTCTTGTACCGGGGAGCCCAGAACTGGACACAGTACTCCAGGTGAGGCCTCACCAGGGCAGAGTAGAGGGGGAGGATCACCTCCCTTGACCTGCTGGCCACGCTCCTTCTAATGCACACCAGGATCCTGTTGGCCCTCTTGGCCACGAGGAACTCAACTGTCTTTTTAATAAGACTGCCTACAGTTTCTGGGGTTCCCTGTGAAAGCTGAAGAATGTAAATATATTCACTTATGGCTTCTTCTGAAGTGCAGCCTAGACTGCTGTCTGCGAGAATCTAGAAAGGTAACGAAAATAAGAGTAGTCTTACCTTACGGAAGTGCTACTGTTGGCTGTAGTTTCTACACCAGTGCTTGTCTCCGACATCAGATCAGGGAGGGGGAAGTTTTCTATGTGAAAAGGACGCACAGAATAAAGTTTAACTACCCCAGTTTTATTTATTTAGGGACCAAGAAAGATGAGTTATCACTAGTTAAAATGATGTAAGCCTCAAGCATTTATGCCATGGATGTTCTGGAAACACAGCTGATGCCAAGCCTTTTGTTGGTCTGTTTTAAGCATAAGCAGTACATGGAGTATACAGACACACCTCATTCATCCAGTGCTCAACAGATTAGGTAACGTGTCCCAGACCCTCAATTTTCTTAATCCCAAAGGTCAAAATCTCCAGAAGAACAATGAAAACAGGAAGGAGATGAAGTGTTTCACAACAAGATAAACTTTCAAATTATTATCCAGTAGCTTCTTTTCCCATCTGTAAATATCAGCCTCAAAAACAGTGCTTGGAACTTCAAATGATAGCACTGCTTGCATCTGTAGTTCCTTTGAGCACCCCACACAGGAATAACAGTTTGCTCTGGCAAACACGGCATTGTTCCTCGAGTCCAGTCTCTGCAAATCCTGACCATAACCTGCCACTCTGCCACCTTGCACTTGGTAACAAGTCCCTGCATACTGAAGGTGCAGAAGGAATAAATAAGAACTTGAATCCCTGGAATTGGATGTGGTAGCTGCATCCTTTTTATTTTTTTTTAGGGGCTGAAGCTTAGGAAGAGTGTAAGGCCTGAAAATACCTTCTGGCATTAGAACTGGAGCGTTGAGTGCACCCAAAACCTGGATTTAGCAGAGGAAGACAATGGGAGGGGAGGGGGTGTGCACAGAAGTATTTTGAGATGGAGCAAGAGGGAGGACTGGCAGTTGGCACTAGGGTGATAGCCTAGACTAACAAAGTCAGGTTTTTCCTCTGTCCAGATTCATAAAACATAAGACAAAAGCCAAAAATGTAAGCAGCATAAGGCAAAGCCTCTGGGCTAGGAGAAACTTTCAAGAGCCTCCCCTCAGTCATCTGACTGCCAGTTTTACTGAGGCTCACAGACTCATTTCTTCATCTTCAGGCCCATAGCTCTGGGAGATTCCCGTGGCTGCTGAAAGAAGCAGCTGAGCAATTAATGGGAAGCCTCCTCTGATCTCTTCTACTCACTTGGTTGCTTTCCTCTGGGAGGACTCGGAGTTAATTGAGGTCCCCTCTTATTGCTAAACTAGGAACTAGGATTAGAAACAAAGGCAGAATAAACAATGTAAAATAGAATCTGTTGCTGGCAGCCTTACAGACACTACCAAGCTAGGTCAGTACAGACAGGCTCTCACTTCACACTGAAGCCTGGCCCATGGCTTCGAACCAGCATGCAGAAATTCTTAGGGACGAAGGACTCCTCGTGCCTGGGGGACAGCTGCACACCACTGTCCACATTATGGACATAACAGGATGGACAAAGCTGGGTCTCTCCCAGGATATTCAGCATCCAGAGTTAGGGAGGAAACAACAACCCAAAGAGCATTAATTTAGCACAAGGAGCAGAACACTGCCTGAATAACTGGACCTGAATAACTGGACCACACAGCACCATCCAAACTGGCACTCCAAGCAACGAGTAAATGAGCCCTCCCAAAGAAAGATCAAAGTACAAAGTTTCAAAGGTACCATCAAAACAAGGAAGCTGATGATCCCTTCAGAACAAAACCAGCTGATCAGAAGTAAAACTAGTCAGTCTTTTTTTAAAGGAAACACAGAAGCTCCATTCTAAGTAGACCACAGCTGAGAAGAACTCAGTACTGGGGGTGCACACTAGCCTTATACATTAAGCTTAGGGAGAGGGTGCATAAGGGCACTTCACATGTACTGCTAGAGTTAAAATAATCTCCAGACCTACATCCAGTGATTCATTTACACCTCGTGGACCATCACTTAAATATCGGAACAATTTTAGAGTCTTAAGTGTCAGTTACAGAAATTAATAAGGATTTAGCATTCTTTAACAGAGGAACAAAACCATTTTTTTCCTCTGTTTTTCTGATCTGTTGCTACACTAATGAACAATAAGAATTGTACGCACCTATGTCATCATAACGTTCAACCCAGACCACATACACTTTGGTTTCAGGTCCCATTGGTGGAATGGTCCGGCCCTGAGGCACCTTCTTGGATCTGGAAGTAGGACTGAGCTGTTTTGAACACAAGAGAAAAGCAGCATTTGCAAACATCCTAAGTCCAGTAATATATCTACAACATCTCCACAGCTGCTCCATAGTCTTTCAGATCTCAGACAGGTACAACCTCTGCCAATCATTAAGATGGGACAGCTACAGTGGAACCACCCACTAAGAAGCAGTAATTTGGGTCTCCACAATACTTATATTCAACATAAATGAGAGAAAAGCCTCTTTTTTCTTTAGACATTGATAACAACATCAATTATTTCTCATTTCCCAGCTTTGTTACATGTATCTGAGCTGCACCCAATTCAGTTGCTCTGTGTTCCCAGGAAACACGCACGTGCACTGCTGTTTTCCCATGCTATTGTGGAAGACACAGCACATCTATCATGGCAGTGTTTTATGATATTTCCATTATTTCAATATTTCAGAGAAAATCTGCACACTGCCCAAGGAAATGCGCTTTTCCTTGCTAATTTCCCCATCCAAACCAGGGAGCTAAACTGAAGTTCCTGCTTTACACTTGAATTTATTTGTCCCCAGTTTTACTGTGTTTATACTAATAGCCAATTTCTGCAGTAAGTCCAATAAAAATGCATCCAGGCAACTGCAATTTAGATTAGACATTAATGATCTTAAAAACTCATCCATTTCTTTTTTAAACATTCTTGAAGATCGTAAAACAATAACTAAGCACATTTGGAAGTTAATTTTATATAAAAAAATGGCAGTTGTAAATCCTGTAACTGTTATAGAAGTTCATCGTTTCTTGTTTTGCTACCATACAAAAGCAACTTCACATTTGATAATTCAGCCACAACTGACCTCTCCTATTTCACACTGGCAAAGTATGGTAAGTCTTCACGTCAATCTATCCTACATCTCCAAGCATGGATTGGAGTCTGAATTGCTTTGCAAATACTGCATATACTTTTTCCCGCATATGCTTCAAAATTTACGTATGCAGGATGTTTCTACTTAGTATTGCTTAATTTATATTAATTTATATTTAATTAATGTAATCTACCAATCTCCTACTGCAGGTGCAAATGCTAGCAGGACTGAAGCTGTTGTTAATAATTAACATCTAACAATGAGTGACTTCAAATGCTAGGAAACTGAATCATGTACTATCAAAAATGCTGTAGGACTGCCAGTGTGCTTCTTCAAAATGAACCAAAACATAAACCATAACAAAACAAGAACCATTTTTCAGTGCAAGTTTTGCCTTACCCGATGAGAGGGATTAAGATTGTCTGTATGATTGGGGAAGAGTTCAAGTGTCAAGGATGGCTGCTTTAATATTCCTGGCAGCAGATCCATGTTGGAGTCACTTTCCTGGTCTGAGACATTGCTTTCCAGTGAATCAGCTGTAACCGAAAGAAATGTGAATTTTGTCTTACCGTCTGCAAAAAAAACTAAGTTGTCATCATATGTAGACTTGTTTAACTAAAAAAGGTGAGGTTTTTGAAACTTTGTATACATGGATATACAGTCAAGTCAAAATAGAGCTCAAATCAGGAAGAGTTCAGCAGTGGACAATTTAGAGTTATTCTATAAACTGACTGAAATTAAAGCACTCCCTACGGATTTTAGAAGCATCCGGTCTAATCGCATGGTTTCCTACACAACACAGTCTCCTCCTTTTTATGGATATAATTTCCTCAAATAGACTTCTGCGCACCGGTTCCAAAGACTTCATGAAAGCTCTTGCTCACCTACACAGCAATTAGGCACATACTCCTCCATGAGTTGCAGGAACATGTCATCAAGAACAGTGAAAGGAAATAAAGACATCAAGGCATTGCCAGCTGAACTGCTCTGAACTCATTGGCTTTTTTTTTTTTTTTTAACAGTATCATGACTGCAGACCAAACTCGTATGTCCAACCAAGCACACCAAGGCAAACAGATACTGTCACACAAACCTGAATATATACTGAGGCCTAGACAGAGAAAAAGTTGTACAGAACAGATACTGTCTCAGGAGTCAAAAACTCCTGGATATTGGATATTTAAATCAAAGTATCAGTATTTTTCTAGCAAGGGTCTTGCTATTCACACCATTAGTTTGCTTATTTGGTATCTGCTTCTGATACAGCTCTCTAAATAAAAAAAAAAGTTATTTTATTTTTTCCCCCTCTAAATAGCATGCACAAAACGCTCTTACTTAGGGACTCCACTGGTGATGGGACAACAAAAGCTATTTCTGTCAAGGCATCAGCATAGTAGAGCACCTTCTTCTGCCCATTGAAGATACTTGCCCCAACATCTTCTGAAATAATTGCATCATCTGAAACAGGCAGAAAAGGAAAGTTAAGAGGAAAGTTTACCTCTCTGTACACTTCCTCAGGAGAAGACCTTCAAATACAAGGTAAAATGAGAAGAAATCATGCAAATGTCATTTTAAAAATCAGAAGATTTCACAGTCAATTTTAATGGTGAACAACCACTCTCAAAGAAATTTTTTTGATATCTTGAAGGAAATAGCGTTTTGGGTTGGAAAGAAATTTCATTTTGAAAATATTTAAATTATACTTACTATAGTATCATATTTTCCTTGGATTCAGTAGTCTGTTCAGTAGTCAGTAAGTAAGCATCTGCTACAAGCATTCATTCAGTAGCTATTCCTATCCATTTCCTCTAAGACAGACACCATTCAGTTTGTCAATAATCTTCCAAATACAGCTTACAACATTTACAGCTTCAGCCTGACACTATTCTGGAATTTAAGCCAATTTCTATAGATTCTTTGATGGAGCCATGCTATAAGTAAATTAATAAAAATGCCTTTTCCTTCCCCGTGCCTCCTCCAGAAAGAATAGCAAGGGCTTTAAGCTGAATTATTTCTCTGCACCAGTTTACAGAAGAGCCCTTGTAATAGCTGCTTCAGCAAAACCACTGGAGCAGAGAAATTCAACACTCTGACATGAAGTGGCCAGAGGCATGCAGACCTCTGAGTCATGCTTTACCAACAGGGAAACATTCCTGCATCTCTCAAGGAGCATCATCTCAACTCAAATCCAATTGCTTCTTTGCCTTTGCAGGGGGGATGGGGACACAAAACACATGCTCGTGCATTTATTTTAATCACATCTCACTGGAAGCTCTTTTAGGTTTGTGTTTTTGTTGTTTGTTTTTGTGTGTGTTTTGCTTTAAGCAGAACCATCCACAAATAGAAAACACATTTAAGAAAACAAATAACATTAGCCACAGCAGATAGTAAGGAAAAAATCTACTGCCGATTAGAAGCAATCTACTGCCTATTAGAAGCAGTCCTCCTTCACTCCCATTCTTGATTGCTTTTTCTTTTCTTTCTTTCACCATTAATTAATCTTTTTGGTGGTCTATTAATTAATCCAAACAGCTGAAGTTCAAAGTGAACTTTTAACATCCACGTTAAAAAGCACATACTAAAACAGGTTACCTCGCTAATTCAGGGCACTGTCATCTGTGCAGTTGTACTGACAAATCCAACTGCAAAAAGAAGGGAGAGGGCTCTGCCTCAGAGTAAAGCATAACCACTCCATCCTCAGAGAAATATTAAACCAAGCCCTGGCCATTTTGTAACCTCTCCTGACTTGTTCTGAGAAAGCCATGCCTCTGTTCTCTTCACTTCTCCCCAACATTTCAAACCTTCTATCACGCATAGTTTTTTTTTTTCAGAAAAGCCTTCAGCTGGTCACAGTATAAGACAAGCCCAGAGGAGTAGTTGCTGTAGTGGAAAAGAACAGACTAAATTAAGCAGGACAGGAGAAGAGCTGTGTGTAGGCTGCAGCCTCAGTGACCTACAAACAGGGGCTTGATTTCTTTACTTACTAGCAAGCATGATTACAGCTAACATATTCACCAACATCTCATTTTAATCTATTTACAGAACACTAAAAATCACAATATTGCAAGCACGTCTGCCGATACACACTATAATCTGTATCCAATTTCAGATGAATACTGGTTTTGGGTTATACATGAAGACCCACCAACTCTGCCAGAAGTGCAGAATACAGGTGTTTCTTGCTGAGACTACTTTCTCCCAACAACAAACAGTGGCATTACTTTTCCTAACTTTGGCTTGAACCTTAGTCTATTTACACATTCCTTTCTAATAAATGTTCATGTTTATCCAAAAAAAGTACGCAGGTGCTCAGATAGGTATCTGGGAGAAAAAATATCCTAGAGGAGACAAAATATTTTAATTTAATGTTACACCATTTACCACGCCTTACCTTGTTCAGGTCCCTCTTCATCACTGCAGCTATTGATTGACCAGCTCGTTGAGACATGCCCAGTCCACCCAGGGTGCTTCCCTACGTCCACCGACCAGCCAAGAGACAGCAAGAACTCCAGGAAGTGTGGCTGAACAATTCTGGAAGACTCCATGTTCTTCAGGATCTGAAACAACCAGCAACACCATGGTATTGGACAGGAGACTCCAGGAAGCAGCTCTTCCCCTCCTCACCCCACCTTTGGTTTTGTAACTGAAAAATATTGTGTCACTGAGATGGTTTTGCCCATATACAGCTGTTCTGGAACCCCAGGCTTTCTATATGGACACCAGTCCCTGCTGCCCAGCATCATTCATCCTGCTTGGCAATGTCCTGTTCAATCGAATCGGCTGTCTGCCATCGTTGCTGACGCCTGCAATCACACCGCTACAAATGGTGATTCTGAGATTTATCCAGTCATCAGGAATAAACTAACACAACTGTTCAGTGTAGAATGTGCATTAGCAGCAGACATAAGAGAATTAACACTATTAAATTGAGAGAAAACTTTAGGAGAAATGCATTTCACCACTTCTAACCTGTACCTGACATACTGTGATTTAGGGCACAGAGGCCTCATTGCACATTAAATTATGAAAGAGATTTTGCAAAACAATTTTCAGCAGGACTGAGCATGCACTTTAACCAAATGCCACACTGTACCATTCATTTTGAACCTTAATCCCACTTCTTATAAAGATCTGGGATGTTTCCACATCCAAAGACAATTCTTATCCCATTGTGACTGAGTGAAAATTGAGAGCTTCACAAAGTGTCATGCAGGGAGATGCCAATGATTTGTGATTTGATCTATCAAACCACTAGGATGTGGAAGAGACAACTCTGCATAGTGCATCTCTCCTTCCTTCCTGGGCCACATGGAGTTTGTTTTGTGGCCAGAGTGTTTTTGGTTTTTGTTTGTACAGGGACAGTGTGCTGGGACTCTGCCCTGGGACAGAGACTCTATTGAATCAGCACTATCAGGGGCAGACCCTGGAAGGAAAGTGGAAGGAAAGCTCCCAGAGAGGAGGTTCTTCATGCCCACGTGGTCCTGGCACCCAGGCCTAACACCCTGTACAATATTCTGAAATATTACTGATATGCTCAATAAAGTCATAGCTATGCTTCAGGATGAACTGAGATACAAAGCAGCTTAGAAAACAACTGCAGAAAACATGCAAGCTCAAGATTTACACAGATGTATGGTTTTATATCTAAGCTCCTTCAAAAAAAGAACTTACAGTAAAGTAAGGATGAAGGAGTATATTCAAAAGACGACTAGCGTCATGAAGTATAATATAAAAAGCATGGGGGCAGCTTCATTACCCTGTATAAATAAATTTGGTGAGACCCCTCTAAACTGTAAATGCGTATCACCACAAGAGAAAGCGTGGGGCTAATGTAGGAACACTCAGGTTAGACAACACTACTCTGGGTTGTGCAGCATCAGATAAAAATAGAGCTGACACCACGCCTTGTCAAAGGAGTAGGAATCACCTTGCAGAACAGAATTAGTTCCCGAGGTAGAGAAGCATGAACACACACACTGATGGGAACATGCACATGGATGGCTGAGTAGAACTGTGCAGGCATTTCTGCTCAAAGAAGCATTGTTACTTGGCTTTGATCTCCTCCGCTCTTGACTTTTGACTTATTTCTGTTTTGTTTCTTTTCAAACACAGAAACAGCATCGGTTTTCTCACTCAGCTCAGTGCTGTAGAGATGAGCATCTTATTAACTCAACTGTGACTTTGCACAACCAAGAAGGCTTAGAAATCATTCCAAGATGTCCCAGGATCTGAAGTAGGAATGCCATCTTTATCATGTCTGTCTAAATGTGCCTAAAAAACTCTCAGATATAAAGATTTTCTTAAATTGGCATGGCAGAACTCCTAAGTACTGACTGCTAATTGGATATCCAAAGCCCAGCAAGTTCTGTTGGACTAAGTAATTTCTGTAAATAAATCTTACCTGTCTAAAATCCATAATTACATGTAAACATCAGAGGAAAAAAGCATTCTGCTAGCTCAGCAAGAGCATAACATTTCTGGAAGGCTGGTAGATATTAAATCCTGTGTATCTTGTTAGCTAACTTTGGAGACAGTTTACTTGCTACTCAGAACCTTGACCTGAAAACTCACAAACAGCATGACACTGGCCTCAAGGATTGGTGGTATATTACACTCAGATGTGGAAGGTGCTACCATGTTTCTGTCAATTGTATATTCACAGTACATGAGGAAACCACATGTTAATTGTTTTTGAAGCTATGCTTTTACTCTTTAGTATAACAATTACTAATAGAAATGAGGAGAAAGTACCACAAAAATATTTCTAACAAGCCCATAAGCCTTCTTAATGTAGTGAGTTTCTAGGTCACAGTCTAGAGAAATCACAATTGAGACTTGCACAAATTAACCTGATTAAACTAATCTTATCTGAATGTAAATAGTATAATACAGAGATTTACAAAGCAGTATTTTTTTTTTTTGTAAGAAGTTTTCATTTCTTTGACATATATTGAGCATTAGAATCAAACCAAAATACCTGGCTATCGCACACAGCTAGAACAAATTGCAACAAACTGCAGAACTTCCCTACAAACTGAGCCAACAAATCTGAAACACATTTCTGGTATGAATCTTTGAACTCTACAAATAATATATTTTCATTAATATACATACAAAATGTTTTATCCAGACCTCACAGAAATCCTAGATGTAGATAATAATGTACTTCAACCTATAGATGAAAAGGTATGCAGTCATTTGTTACAGCTCACATAGTAAATAAACACAAAGCTCAGAATCACTGTTTTCAGTACTCTGCTCCAGTCACTAGCAGTGATGCTTTACTCAAATGAAGATTACCAGAAACAAGACAAAAGACTAATCACTCCAGACTTACCTCCTGGCTTGTTTTCTGGCCTGCCTTCATGTAGAAAACAAAAACAGTATCAAAAGGACGACATGGTAGTAAATCCAAGTAGCCAAGGTCATCGAAAAACCCAGGAAGAGCAGGGTCAAGCGCAATCAGGTGAGGAGGTAGACGACTGTTAGCAGGCTCCTATTCAACAGAGTTCAACAGCTTCAAAAAATCTTTCAGATCAGGTAAGTTCTTTATGGCTTTCATAATGATCCGTTAAGAAAAATAACATTTTGCTCAAAAAAGAACACTCCCTTCCACAACAAATGCAGCAGAGACTTTCAAAATACTACATGGCTATGTACAATCACATTGTATCTAGTTTTGTATTAATACCTCATATCAACAATATATAAAATACCAAGCACTTTTATATTTGTGCAAGATCGCCTATAAGTGTTGACAGTATTCTGGAAGAAAACACAACAAATAAAAGGGAAAATCCACAGGAAAGAAGCAGAATTTCAATTTAAGGATGTGGATTGTCTCTATAAACCACTGTTACTTTAACTTCAGAAAGAATAAACTCTACAATCTACGTGTACTCTAAAGTGTTTACATGTTGTTAAACCATTTCAACACAATAATCTGTAACAGAAATTCTAAGGGAGTTATATTTTTGAAATGCTTACAAAGTAGCCCTAACTCAAGCTGGAGAAATAGCGTCAAATATAACCAGGTGAATGTGATAGTTTATGTACCTACTGCACAAATACAGATAAGAGCCACCTATTCAGAGTATGTTCAGCTTGACGTGTGGCCTTTCACAACCCTGTTCTTAATCCTGGAAGACTGAAGTTCATCACCTTATCCAAGTAGACTACAGCACAACAGCAGATGGTATTGCAAAAAAGGTCTTCCACTAACAAAACTTTAGTTTTTCTCGTTTGCTAAGCCATATGGATACTTATGCCATTAGTATAACATTAAGAAGTATCAGGTCACCTTCAATGCCTCTAGAGACAGAAACCCGAAGTGAGAGAGGAACAGGCGTGCTGTCTGGAACTCCTGGGCTGCTGGCGGGGGCTTACACTCTGTAATCGGATCAGGAAAGCTCTTCTTACGCCACTCCTCTTCACTTTTCTGATCTATTGAAGTCTCAAAAATAATCTGCTGGGCCATGCCATTTCTCAGCTTCTCATGTCGCTCTTCAAGCTGCACAAACATGAAGTGTTGAGTTGACTCTACTATGATCTCTCAAACACAACAGCTCCATCATTTAGCAAATCTGTAAGTCACGTGCAAGAGCAGCTGCAACTCCACCAGCAGGATGTGTACTAAAGTACTATCAACAAGACCTTGCGCAAGGTTACAAGGTAAACATCTCAACACCCTGTTTGCATGGGAAAGCTGTTGCAAATTATGGACCCAGTTATCAGCAACAGCCTCTCCCTTTTAAATGAACAAAAACTAAAGTGAATTTGGCATTGTGAAGCTTTAAAATACTTTTATTTTTACACACACCCCACACACAAGGGTGTTGGTGTCCTTTCAAAAATGCTATTTACATTTCCCCAGAAGATGCAACAAAATGCAAATCATTTCTTCCTAGCAATACCAGGATATTAGAAACTGGAATAAAATGTGTTGAGCAATGCTCCTTAAGAACACATTCAAGACACTGCCATCTTCCTGGGGGAATGCACAGAATCATTTGTTTGCAGTTTATTACCCCATTAATATGAATTAGTCAAGCTGAAGAATTATACCATTTACAGTAAGATGTTAATGTGTGATTCATGAACAAACATAAAACAAGAGCAAAATGAAGTCAAAGATTAAAAGTTACTTACTTCCTCATTCACAATTTCATGTAAATCAGGAATGCTCAAGTCTGCTTTCACAAATGGGATCTTGTCCACTTCCTCAGGAAATGGGCGGTGCTTGACACTGTATTTTAATCCAACATCATTTTTAGGAGCTGGTCGAGGTTCTGGTACAAAAGTCTGTCAAAAAAAATGGGAGCAGGGGATAGTTTCACTCAGGGCATTGCATCATTATACAACATATTATAATGGGAAATGTACCCTCCCACCACAAGTTTACTAATTCATATATGAGAGGTATCATTAAAAAGCATTCACTAATAATTTTAGAATAGACTTGTACTAAAAATGTCACTGTAAATTTAAAAAAAGAAAAAAGACACTGTTTTGCTTTATGTGGTGATTGCAATTGCAATCACGGTACCTATTATACTTGCTTACCTCTAAGTACTTTCAGATCCTAATAAAATGGCAAACAATCCTCTGCATCAACAGAGGAATGAACAGCAGATCGAGGGAGGTGATTGTGCCCCTCTGCTCTGCCCTGGTGAGGCCCCACTTGGAGTACTGCATCCAGGTCTGGGGTCCCCAGCACAAGAAGGACAAGGGACTGTTAGAGCAGGTCCAGAGGAGGGATGCAAAGATGATCAAGGGGATGGAGCACCTCTCCTATGGAGAAAGGCTGAGAGAGCTGGGGCTGTTCAGCCTGAAGAAGAGAAGGCTCCAGGGAGACCTCATTGCAGCTTTTCAGTACTTAAAGGGGACTTATAAAAAAGATGGAGACTTTTTACTCAGGCAGATCACGTCAGGAAGATGGGTAATGGCTTTAAACTAAGAGGGGACATTTATATGTTAGGAGGTAATTCTCCACTCAGAGTGGTGGGGCACTAGAACAGGTTGCCCAGAGAGGTTGTGGATGCCCCATCCCTGGAGGTGTTCAAGGCCAAATTGGACGATGCCCCAAGCAATCTGATCTAGTGGGTTTCATCCCTGCCCATGGCAGCTGGGGGTTGGAACTAGATGGTCTTTAAGGCCCCCTCCAACCAAAACCATTGACCCTGATGCAATTTTAACAGCTTTTTCAGAATTCTCTACTTTAACCTTACTGACTATGATGATGTCAACAAGTCAAGCTGAGAAGTCCTGGAAGTGAACAGCAGCAACGCTGTGGGTCAGGAGTGAGATTCCCTGCTAAAGTATCAAGAAGACTTGCATTATCTATTGTAATGCAATTTTGACATTGCTATTCTATTATGTTACACCATGTAATTCAAAAACTGAAGCTACTACTGAAAGCAGCAGAAGGTCTAGTCACAGGTTTGCAGGTGTATAAGATCCAAGCAAAAGCAGGACCTTTATACTTTGAGGGCTGCCTTTAAATTTATTTACAACCCAGTACACTTGAAAAAGGCAACACTTAAAGTTATGTAATGCCTTTAGGTTAGAACAGTTCCCTTCAAACTGGTAGGAAGGTCTCCAGCCAAGATGTGACTTGTCCTTTGGTGACTGAGGCAACACACTTGCACTGACACTATTTAGTAAAATGCTTCAGCTTAATTGACAGCATAGCTCCAAAGGCATCAAGTGAAGGGTCTTCCCAAAGGCTGCTCTGCAGAGACCAGAGTCATCTAAATGTTAACATGACAGCTGAGACTGACAGGCCCACATTTCAGCTACATTATTATTTCCTGTATTTTACTGAGGCTCATATGAAGACTTTCAAGATTTGGAGATGTTTACAAACAGAAAGAAATTTTGGCAACTGAAGGATATACTCCACTAGGCAACTGCAGTAAGAGAGTCTACTTTAAAATGAGATTGGGCTATTTCTCCTTTACTATTCCTGTCCAGAAGCATTCCATCTCGAGTCCAGAGTTCATCTAGAGTCTGTCTAGAGTCCAGTCTAGAGTCCAGAATCTGTCTAGATTTTTTCCACTGTAATTTTACTGCCATCTTTGCAACACTGGGCTTTGCAGTTAATAGCTGTTCTCTCTGCAGCATCTCATACTGCATCTCCAGACTTTGTTTCTTCTGCTGCAAGGGCTTTGCCTGACATCCTAAAATCAGCACCAACACTCATGCCTACACAACTAAACATACTGTACATTGCCCCATCACCTCCAAAGATGCTTTCAAAAAACAAGAAATACGGAGAGATCCCCCTCCCACTCCCTTAAACAAACCTAGACAGCAACAGTGCTTTCACAGCCTGTTTTTATTATTAACCACAAGTTGTAAAGAGTCACCAGAGATGTGTCAACATTACCTACAGCTAAAGGCCCCATGGCTCAGCCTTAATGTATAATCACCAGTTCTGCGGGGCTGTCTCACATTAGTGGAATTTCTGCTGAACATCAGCAGTTAAAGATTTCTTTATGGGCTTTGATAGAGACCTTTTGATTTGCTTTAGCTCCTCTTGGTAAAAGACAGAGTTGCTGGGCCCATGCAAATCTTCCAGATGTCCCACGGATCAAAACCGTGACAGAAGGGAAAGAGTCATCTGTAAAACACATGGGTTAAAAGAATAATACATCATAAAATACAAATACTTCACTGAGCAATAATTTAACCATAAAGAAACACAGTCATGATTACAGAGATTTTGTTTTCAAGGAAAAACTCCCTTCCTGACCCTAAAGACAATTTCTAGTGAGTAGAAAACACTGAGCATAATCCTCCTCTGTGCAAATTCAATACTGACCCTTTTCAGAGAACTGACCCTGTTCAGAGAAGAGGAGGTTAGACTGCAGGTTAGACTTCAGTTCTCCTATGGTGCCTTTTAATTTGCATGATTGCGGTTCTAACACTGTAGGGATTTCAGTCTCTCTTCAAGATGTAAAGGCCACTGAAGTTTGCTACCTTAGCAGACGAATCACTATAGTATAGTATACGTATTGAGGTATACTTCTACAGATATAAATACATTTTAAAATAAAATTAAAAGCTATCTTTTGTGCATTTAAACCATAAATTGACACCACCAGGTAAGTACTAGACATGTATTTCTTCCCTGGTATTTCACGGGCAGCATACCAGAACATACAGGGTACAGCACATTTACACAAGCACACATAAACCAAACCAGCTCCCCACAATAATCCACTGCAGTGGTCTGCCTCAAAAGTGATTTGACATACTTACACATTACTGCAATTAATCTTGTATTTCGAAGGGGATTTGTAAGCAAGTTCTGCACAACAAGTACGGTTAATTTAATTTCAGATTATAACAGCTTTACGGGATTCCTCGGTGATGCATTTAGTACAGGCAGAACAAGGATGGGATTTGTTCAGCTGTTCTGGCATGTTCTAAGCTGTTCCTGTCAGGAACACATTTGCTCAAATACAGACTGAGAGTGAACATATGGCAATGGCTCCCAGGATGAGCTGCAAGATCTGTTTAGTGATTCTTAATGAGATTGGAGCATTCTGGACCACAACTCAAACTAACAGTTTCTCCTCTTACTATCAGTGGCCACAATCTGAGCTCACGATGTTAGTTCAGTGCAATCTATTTTCAAGACTAGTATCTAGACTCAATCCTGTCCATAGATGAGGAAAACACATCTGTGTCAGGTTAACACATCCAACAAACATTAGTCTTAAGTGGAGCTAGTACAAAAGAGGAGTTTCGTCTACTCTTTTAGGTGATGCCTTGATACATGAAGATTCATAAGAGGGACTTAAGGAGATTAATTGTTCAGTTCAAAGCATCACGTCAATACCACCAGATTTTTTTAATGCAAGCTCTCCTTGGTCAAAGCATACAATGCTAAAACAAGTCAAAGAAAAATTCAGCTGTGAAAGCCAATACTCTTCTCTCAATAGATCTCCTTTACAGTAGGTATCATCGATAGAACAGAATGGCATACTAGAAAGCTATAATGGCTCCTTAGCAACTAAAATTGTGCTGAAAGCACCCACAGAAACATTTAGTAACAAGAGACCTAGAGTAAGCAAAAGCAACTGTGCAAAGCATGAAAGTCTCACATGAACTACTTGCTGAGGACCAATCCCCATCAAACCTCCTATACTCTTAATGTTTTTTGTTCTTTTATAACATGGATTCATCAGCTATCATTTAGATGGCAGTCACCTGCAAGTATCTGGATAAAAAATTGCACGAACAATTTGGGTGCGATTGTATGTTTGACTATCACTGACACTAAAGTTATTCCAGAGCAACATTCTGCTCAACAACACATCCACAGAACAGGTAAGCCCCTGAAATGTGAGAGGTACTTGATGAAGCACCTTTGTTTTACAGCTGCATGCAGAGGAGTTTTAACTAGAGGAACAAGGGAAGAAGAAGTGTTGAACTTACTCTGTTCATTCCCCAGAGGCTGTTCCAACATTGCAAGGATGACACTATTATCCAAAACAAAGTAACGGAAGCTATGTTTGTTTATGGTAGGTAGACGAGAATATTTAATTAACGTGGTTTCATTCACTAAGCTGCAAGGGGAAGCAGGGCCACTGGGAGAAGGAAATGCTCCAAGTAACTGCATAATACTGCAAATGAGAAAAAAGTTAGAAGTTATGAGAGATTAAGATTTACTGTTCCACCCAAGCATGGACTTTCACTCATATTCTTCATTTATATCTTGATGTATCAGTTACCCTTACAGTTAGAGTTACCAGGGCAAACCAATTATCTGCAGGTGTTGGACACCTGTAATGGGAAGAGGAAGACAGCAAAGGCAGAGCACAGAACAACCCTGCCCAAAAAGCAAACCAGATGGAACTTCTGGGTGACTTTTCAGATGCTCTCACTACATCAGAGACCTCACCAGGTAGGAACCCCTAATTAGCACATTCTCTGACAAGGCAATGCTGAACAACAAACATCATTTGACAAATTACATACCATGTTAATGTAGCTTCAGCAGCATCCTTCACTCTCATGGATGCAGGGTTTGGCTCCTTATCTCCTTTATACTTGACCTCTTGTTCACTGCTTTTGGATTTACTTCCTGAAATGCCCAGCTCCACAATCTCCAGTACCTCTTTTAAGCAATCCTAAAACATAAGAGAACCTGTCTTAAAACAGAAACACTCTATTTGGATTGCTACAAGTTCCAGTCTCATGACTTAAGGGAAGGAATAAAAAGGAAAGCTTTCTCAAGAATAAATAACTGGCTAAGAATGAAATATAAGTGGTCAGCTTTTACCACCAGAGACCAGGCAGGGTTCCACACCTTGGTCGGTGTTGTTCCTTGAATTCACAATGTAGAAAAACAAGTGAGAAGGAAGGTGAAAGTCTTTAGACAAACCAAAATAAATCAGGGTTGAGAAGCAAAGACCATCTATGAAGAATTACAGAAAGAGTTTACAGTATTGGCTAGTTAAACCAACATGTGAAATTCAAAGTACGTATCAGGTGAGGCACCTTGGACAGTCTGATCCTTACGCTTGGCAAACACAGAGAGAGGTTCCATTTGGACTATCATGGCTCAGGAATGAGCCACCAGATTTCCAGTATGTACTGCACATAGTATAACACCATCCTGATAACCAGTGATAGTCAAAAGAAGAAAAACAAGTGGACTCCCTTACAACATAAAAAACCGCGATGTGGCTGCATAAACCTGTGCTGTGACACATCCAGGCAAATCATCCTTCCCTGGTCACCTACTACTGTGCCAATATCACAAAGTACATGCAGAAAGCATCTTTATGGAAAACCCTGCTTGAGAGTTCCCAATTTTTTTTTTTTTTCTTAAATATACATTTTCATATATATGTTTATATATAATTACAGAAAGATTACTGAGCTTTCTCTGTAAGCAAATCAACAATGAAAATAGTATTTGTAAAAAAATGAATTGAACTGTATGATGGGAAGCGATCAGAAACATGTATCTTTCATTGCCTGTTCTCTTCAAACTTCCCAAGGAAATTCCACCTTGGATTGAGCCATGCCTTGGTTAGTTTCTAGATAATTGCTTGGTGAAACTATGATTATAAAAACATTTAATTTTCTTTAATTTTCTATGTACTTACTTATTTACATTTCACTTTTTTTTCTTCAATTTCACAAAGCAATAAGAAAGGTCAAGATGCTTTCTTATAAATATGAAAGCTATTTGTAAAACTAAAAATATTCTCAGTAAATAAAGAGCAGAAGTCAAAATTGAAATCTATTTTTCAAATAGGCTGGTTTTGAAATTCTTGGTGTATTTTTGAAAACTACAAAAGCGTGTTGTTTTAAAGTACAAAGAATAGATAGGTTGGGGTTGAAACGTGTAACAACTGGGTGTGCTCACAATATGTACACTAGAGAGTCTTACCTTCTCGTCCAGCATGTCAGGATGCTCAGTAAGCCAGACACAGAGGCACTGGAAAGCTGCAACTATCACAGAGTGAAGGTCACGGGAGTGGAGTGGGGCTGGCCGGCTGCACTGGTAGACTATATAGCTGCATACTGAACTAATAGCTCTCTTTTGATCAGAGGAGTCAACAGTCACTTTCACCTGTATAAAAGCAAGCAGGAGAGGACTGTCAGGTGAGGATTTCTCCACAAAATCCTTTAGAGAAGAAATAGTTTTTAAAAGCATTTCAAAATACGACCCCTGTTCCTCAGGGGTCAGTACTGGGACTGGCACTATTTAACATCTTTTTTGGTGACAAGAACAGTGAAATCAAGTGCACCCTCAGCACGTGTGCTGATGAAACCAAGCTGTGTGGTGCGGTTGACACGCTGGAGGGAAGGGATGCCATCCAGAGGGACCTGGAAAGCCTTGAGAGGTGGGTCTGTGTAAACCTCATGGTGGGCCTGCGGTGAACCTCATGAGGTTCAACAAGGCCAAGTGTAAGGTCCTGCACCTAGGTCAGGGCAATCCCAAGCACCAATACAGGCTGGGCAGAGAATGGAGTGAGAGCAGCTCTGAGGAGAGGGACCTGGGGGAATTGGTTGGTGGGTAGCTCAATGTGAGCTGCAGCAGAAGCAGCGTGGCCAGCAGTGTGAGGAGAAGGGATTCTCCCCCTCTGCTCTGAGACCTCACCTGGAGCCTGCGTTCAGCTCTGGGGCCCCCAGTACAAGGACACGGAAATATCAGTGTGAGTCCAGAGGAGGGCCACAAAGATGATCAAGGGGCTGGAGCACCTCTCCTATGAAGACAGGCTGAGGGAGGTGGGGCTGTTCAGCCTGGAGAAGAGAAGGCTCCAGGGAGACCTCACAGCAGCCTGCCGGGACCTAAAGGGGCTGCAGGAAAGCTGGGGAGGGACTCTTTGTCAGGAGGTGTAGGGATAGGACAAGGGTAATGGCTTTAAACTAAAAGAGGGTATAAGGAAGATATCCTTAGATGTAAGGAAGAAATTCTTTACTCAGAGGGTGGTGAGGCACTGGCACAGGTTGCCCAGAGAAGCTGTGGATGCCCCATCCCTGGAGGTGTTCAAGGCCAGGCGGGATGGGGCTTTGGGCAGCCTGTGCTGGTGGGAGCTGTCCCTGCCCATGGCAGGGGAGTTGGAACTGGGTGACCTTTGGGGTCCCTTTCAACCTAAACCATCTGTGATTCTATGATACTGAAACTAAAATAAATACTGCATTAAGGTGCCACCACATTTCATGGCTTTGTCTTCAAGAGCAAAAATGGCACCAATACGGTT
Source organism: Aythya marila (assembly GCF_965140915.1). NCBI lineage: Eukaryota > Metazoa > Chordata > Aves > Anseriformes > Anatidae > Aythya > Aythya marila. The sequence goes on from NC_139057.1 coordinate 9,299,156, forward strand.
TGATAAGAAATTAACTGCAAGCTGAAACAATTAGTATTTGAAACTTATTTTCGGCAGGTACCTCTTTTCAGCTATAGCAACCCACTCATCTTTGAAAACCCACTCACTCCCAAGTCTCCCTTCCACAGGGCTTCTTTCTGTTCGTATGACTTTCCACTAGGCATATTTTGTCAGCACAGTAATACTCATCAGGGAAAAAGTGAAAGAAAAACTACACTCAGACAAGCAGATTAACCAGAAGAAAATGCAGAAAAAATCTTCAGCTTCTCTCCCAGCTCAGCAAGGCTTCAGAGAACAAAACTCTGGACCAGAAGGGTTAGCGAAGAGCTTTGCAAACTGAGGCACAGGGATCAGCATTATAAAATTAAGCAATAAGTGTATCTCTTTTCTTCCCAACCTGTGCATTGACACAGGAACGGCTAGTTAAACCTGGATTTTCCTACTCTGTAGCATTTGACGATGCCATGTAAAGCCTTATTTATTATTTAAGAGACAGTCTCAATATCAAAGTAGGAAGCTGGGTGGTCTTGCTGCTGACAACAAGGAAGCCAGACATCCGTACTCAACCAGTGGATGGATGATACTTTGGAGCTGTAGGCATTATTTCCTTCAGGAGCATAAGACGTATGGCAAAAAGTACCTTTAATATTAGTATATGAAAAGCATGTTGGTGAACCAGTACTCCTGTAGGAAACAAGATTTTCCAATTTACGAATAAGGTAATAAGGTGGTACTGAAAAGATAAAGGGTAGGGCAGCCCTTAACCTTAGAAGGACGTTGGGAATCGTAGCTTCCAAAGGCACAAGCAGAATCAGTTCTCCACTCTGAAGCTATGCAGTAAGAGGTGGTCTCTTTCCACCTGATTCATTACTAAGAGAAAGAAGACTATCCCAGATATCCCAGAATTATTTCAGTTGCATGAGAATTATACACAGATTACAATGTTTAATATTAACCTGGGTAAGCATTTGTAAATATGTGCTTTCACATTTGTATCTCATTGTAAATGTGTGTGTGGGGGGGGGGAGCGTAAAGATAGCCTGGCTTAATCACACCAGACACAGGAACTCCTTATTCCATCCTGTGCTCTGTAACACCCCATAATCATATTTGAACTCATTGCAGAATACTTTCAAAGGTATCCTTTAGCTCATGCCATTGCACTAGTAAAAGAAGCATGCAGCCCAGCATGGCTCAGTGCTGACTCCAGGCTTTAAAAAAGGCCTATAACACGCATATTCAGAGAGATCTGTCGAGGCCCCAGGGGAACATGTCAGGGAATGCTGAACTGTCACACCACTCCATTGTGGCTGCTGTAAATACACTAAAGTATTGCTTAAACATCACGAACAAGAGCCCTCAGGCAGAAAAAGGCATTTTACTTTTATCCAAAAAAGATCCCTCAACCTAATAGTTTTAGTTATTGACTATTTACTAATTTGCTAGTTAGTCCCATTATTGGCTAGGTGAGTCTCCTCAGAGTTTAGTAACACAGACTGCAGCTGAGGGTGCCAAAATCAAATGAGTAGTTCAGCTGGGAAGTGGTGAAGAAAAACAGCACAGCCAGTTTCAACTGAGGAACTGTGTGTAGATAAAGCTTTTGAGAAGGTGACATTTTCACATCAGAAATACATTATCATTTTCTAAGTTCAAATTATTTCCAACAAAAGTTTAGAAAACAAATCATTTACAAAGATGGCAGTCAAATTATTTAATGCCCTGATGTATTTCCATCCTGGACTAACTACAATAGAAACTCTTGTTTCTAAGACTGATTACACAGTGAATGGACAGACTGAACATCCAGCCAAGCAAGCTATGATAAATGGTTCACAGTAGCATTGAAAACTAATGGTCCAAGCCCATACACTGCCCACTGGAAACTTAGTGGCACGTTTTCTCAGCTGTTCAACCTAGTATGTCAGATGCTTCCCCAGCAACGTAAAAAGAAAGAAATAAAACCACAACCAAAACCCAAAACAAAGCAAAAAGCAAAAAGATCGACATGTGGATCCATGAGAATGATTAGGAATCATCCAGCTAGCTCAACAAAATCAGCCAGAACCACACGGTAGAGCAACATGCATCTGAACCAGCCACCCTGAGCTTTGCTTTCAGCCAAGAGGCATTTACTGGGTTCACTTCACTTGTGAAGTGAGCTTGTGCCTTAGGGTAAGATGAAGCAATCCTACAAGAGGAGGACTGTTTAAGTCCAAATAAACACTTGCTGACGGACTCAGATGCAGACTTCTGCCTGGTGGCATGACTTTCATCTGAACAGGACAGTAATCACCCTTCCGAGAAGAGGCTGGAGCAACCAAAACTTCATCTCTCACCTTTGCCAATCCAGAGAGAAGTTCCAGCGCAGCCAGTGAGATGCTCATGTCCTGCCTCCATTGCGAGTTGAGTCTTTGGGTTACCAGGTGAATGCTGCGTATCAGTAGTCCTGCAGCTGTATCTGTATTAAGAGCTAGGATATAACCCCAATACCACACAGCATAGGGAGGGAAAATAACTAAGCATTAGTAACAATAAAGCAAAGCACAGGCACAAGCCAAAGCAGCCACAATACACAAACAATTATACACAACCCACAAACTAGAAATTTGGTCTCTCTTGCCCAGGCTAACTCCCTCTATACAACACCAGCGTATTATACAAATGCATTCAGACTAGCATCTCGCCTCATTATTGTTTTTGATTCTTTTGTAGACATTTTGGACAATCACAGCACTCCGTCACATTTCAACAACAGAATGGCTAGCTTCAGGTTTTGATATTGTTCGCTATTGTACTTAAATTGCTCTGATGGCTTGCAGACTCAGAAGAACTTCAGCATTAATCATACACATTAGACATCAGTACTTACACATGTAGGCACTAGTAATAAAGTAATAGAGAACGTGTAGCTTCAGATACCTAAGTCAGAAGTTAGCTATTCTCTCTGTACTTAATTTTATCAGAAGTTGCATCAGGTATTTAAGTGTAAATAACGAAAGAAGCCATCCTGGAAAAAAGATACATTTGGTTCTAGACTTTTAATTTTCCTGATCCTCTAGCTCAAAATTAAAATTACAAAATATTTTTAGGCTCAATTGTTCATTAAGACTGAACTAGTAAAATTAATTTCAGAAACGATGTTCTGTCACCCTAGTAGGGGATTAAAATGTTAGCTGCAGTTCACCAGTAAATATAGACCATCAGTTTTCGATTTTTCCTTCAAACATACAGCAGAAATGTAGAAATTTGTTTCATAAATTTATTACAACCTTACCTACTGTGCACAGGATTTTTTTAAAACACAGTAAAATAAATCAATAATGCCAACAAGTTCAGGGTCAAAATATTACAAAAATACTTTAAGTTATATCATGGTTTAAAGAGCCAATAATTTAACTACAAGATTTTTTTTTTAACCTTATAAATGGATATTTTACATTGGGAGATTCCAAGTGGTGTGGTAAAAACTAGCACTTCAATCATTTTAGAAAAATCCTTTTGAGAAAGCGCTAACGTGCTTATGTGAATCACTGTATCTAACATTTCCATGTGTATATACTAAAATCTTTCCCATTAATCTCCTTCTTCTTATTTTGAAAACTAGAGGAAAAAATTCATCTGGTGAGAACAGTTTTTTACCTAGCCTACAAAATGGTCTGTTCTCCCATTCACTTGGCTAACATCAATTACATTGCTAAAGACCAAAGGAGCAAACAAAATTCCAGAATCTCCACATTCAGCTAGCTTACCACAGAAAGGTTTAGAAGAACATTTATTTTATTAGAAATTAAAAATGCACAGTACAAGACATAACAAACTAATATTAATTGAAAAATGTTTGTTATAATTACACATTGCAAGCATTCTGCTTACTTGCTCTATAAAAACAGGGGTTCCCCACATGGTCTTTTAAAACAAAGGTGCTACAAAGCTCAGGTAAGCAGTTGGAATGCTACCAAAATGAATAAAGCAATTAATTATACCCAACGTGTTCCATTACTATTCATGAAAACTAAACATCTTGAAAACATATGACATAGTAAAACAGTTTGCAAACACTTTTTCCATAATTTATGTTATTACTTTGAACATGTTAATTGCAGAGTCCCTTAGTAGTATTAAAAACCAACTAACACATAAAAACCAACCAGCACAGATGAACATGAGCACCACGTATGGGCACATAGGAGATCAAATCAGTAACAAACAAAGGAGCTACCCGCCTTGGGTTCAAAACACCCATGCATATTAATGCATTAGCCAGAACTACAAAAGGGAAAAAATTGACTTGGGATATAATGACACATTTTTTTTCAAAAGGGTTATCCTTACCATAATCCCTTAAAAGGGCTTGTGCTGGTCGTTCGCTGTCTGGTGTTGTAGGCTCTGTACTGCCTCCACTTGCAGTGCTAATGCCACTGTTAGTACGACTGTGGCTTTTGAAGAGGTTATTTTCACCACCATTCTGCAAATTGAAAGTCAGTTTTAAGCGATGACATTTTTTGAGTAGAATTCTCTATACAGCAGGATACTCCAAATACACGGCAGAAATATGATCAGACCTCAGGGAGCTAACTGAACGTCTTAAAACAGCACATAAAATGAACCACATTCTTTCTGAAGCAGTGACTTCATAAACAAACGAAAATCTTACCGTTTCCATCTGACAGCCAATGGCTTCTAACAGAGCTGAATCTTGAACAATATTTAACATTGCACCTGAAGATTAGATGAAAGAAGGTAACTACTAAAGATCATAATAGAACAGTCATGGCTAAAATTTAGAGAAGCACTGAAGGTCTAGAACACAATCCTGTTTTATAGAGAATTTTTGTAAGAGTTCTATAAAGCACAAGTATTTGCTTCGTGCTTAGCAATTTGATACAGACGAGAGCTGAGATAAAGAATGTTTTCAGCTATTTTAAAAATGCTTTCAACATAGGTGTCTTAAATTCCTCAGTTCAGAAGGATTTTTGTTTCACAGAAGGGTTGTAACCTTTCCCTGTCTCCCATCAGACTGTGATCATTTAAAAACTCAAGATAAAGAGATTTATTGATTCTGTTAGTAAAATAACAGTAGTGTTCAAATAACTGAGACAGCTAAAGTGCACTGTGTAGTCCAAAGCCATCTCAAGGGTTATACAGTACTGGCCTGAGCTAATCTCTGTGCCCCGCACAAAGAGCCTCCCTTCCTCAATTTGGCCATTAGGAGCCAAAAGGCAGCTGGTAACTGGCAAACTAAAATAATAGTTTCAAGTTTTATTGGACTGATAGTATAGACAGCAACCTATTGGAAAGTAAGGCAGATAAGGTCTGGTCCATTCAACAATCCTTAATACATCAACAAAAGGGGCTGTGATCATTCTCACACTGATCGAGAATCCCCAATCCACTGTAGCAGAGCTATTTTTATAGAGATGTTTCTGCCCAAAATCTAGACCAATATTCACATCAATGCTCTCCAAAACCAGAGATTATCAAATTAAATATCACTTTCATTCTGATTTGGCTAAAACATAAAACCAACTTCCTACATCAGGAAGTCTGAGGCAGAATATACCCAAACTCTCTGCATAGAAGTGATCCCCAGGATCCCGTTTCTGTGCTTTTTTGTTTGTTTTCCCACTGATACCCAAAATAATGTACTGAAGAAGCTGAAGCTCTCAGTACAGGTGTAACCAACCACACTGCATTCAAATTAGCCAGCAGGTAGACAGAAAAATCCATCCTGGGAGAAATAACTATACACAAGTGTTAGACAGTTAAAATTGCTGATGCATTCTGGATGTCTTATGTCAAGTAGCGCAAACAGCCTGTAACTACATTATTTTCCCCCAATCTAACAATGAATGTTTAGGAAAACTCAGTTGCTATATGAAGAGAAATGAGTCATTGACAAGTATTTAAGGAGCAGCTGGAAATAAACACCATCTTTGTTTAGAAGGTGGTGGCACATGCAAGAACCTCTTGCTAACCTGGAGATTCACGAATCCTCTCCAACCAAAGCCAGTAGGACATAACTTCACATACGGAAACCAGAGTTTAACAGGAGAACAGGGTAAACAGTTCATTAAGGTGTCTCAGCCAGGTAATGGTGAAACCATCCTAGGCAGAGGATCTGCCCAACTGGATGCAGGCACCAGAGGGGTACAGGAACACATGGGTAAGATATAACAGAACATCACCCTGCAGTCCCTGAGCCGAGACAACTGCCAGTGTGCTGATGAGTCTTCCTTAGAGGACCACTATGAAGCCATACATTTCCTCAGCCCTTCACCAGCACTGGCTACAAAACATTTTTCCAAATTATTCTCCCATAATAAATTCTCTCATAAATAATTACTAATATTTAATTATTCTAGGAGAGATTAAGAAAGACACTTTCATAACTGAATTAATAAATAAAAGACATTGAATTTACCTAGTATCATTTGAGTGTTGTTGGGATCTGTTTCAGTTTGCAAAGCTCCTATAAGTATATTCACAAGCCTCAGCTTCAAGGAGAGAAAGGTTACTGGCTTATCGTACGTTGAGCTATCATCATTGCTATACTTCCCTTCCAGGACTACCTGAAGGAAAAATACATTTATTTGAGTAGAGATCAATTCCATACTTATGCTAAACAAACCAGCATCGTATTGGTTTGAAAAGTCAACATCCACAGTACACATTACTACTGTCGACATGTAATAAAGTCTTACTGTTAGAAAAATTGCTCTAAGAGTTTCGGTGCTAATCAGAATACTAAATACCACAGAATACCACAACTCATCCAAATGCCACTCTAAAACTACCAGGAAAACAAAGCTCAAAATGCAAAAGAAAACTAAGTTTATTACCTCAGATTTTATGGTTCCAAAATGATGAGGGAGAGGCAACAAAGACAGCAAGATGTTAATTGAAGCTCTTCTTAGCTCTGTAGGGTTTACATAGATTTTAAACTTTGAGAGTTCTCTGCAAATCAAAGCATCATACAATTAATCAGCTTTTCCCAAGAATTTGGAGCCAAATTTTAAGTGAAAATTAAATATACGGACATCCATTGGCCTTAAACAATTTGCAGCACATGATGTAGCTGTTTCTTTCTTGGTTCAGGTTTCTTATTTTGTAACAGTGGCAATGAAACAATTTATTCATACAAGAACCTTTATTTGTTTAGTATTTTCTACTGAACACAGAAGCAGTAAACAGATGAAAATATTATTCATATACTGCATTTTCAAAGCTGGAAGTCTCATTCACAAGCCTTTATTTGCTTACTACAACTCAAACCAACCCAGCACTATCAGGGATACATAGAATATGTTCCAGTGCATATTGTATAAAATACAATCTGCTTGAAAATAAATCAACTTCTTTCAGTAGCCACTGTAAGACCCATCTAAAAGAAGCAGTGGCTTGGATTTAAGCCCAGAAGACAAATAATAGTTTATGCATAACTTCAAAATGAAATTTGGTATAAATACATAAAACGTATGGTGAAGAAGGTACACACAGTTGCATTAAGTGTGTTAAGTTATTTACTAAAACATGCAGAAATCTGTACTGCTCTGACAAACAAAGTTACATCTTCTGGTTTAAGAATCTATGCCAACTTCACCAGCCTGTCTAAATTATCATTTTTTTCCATTTAATGATGTGTATTCTCCAAATGAACTCACTTAAAGTAACAGCCAGTAATGAATATACTGTAAAATTTTACATAAAAACAAGCAGGCTTGAAAGTTATTTCAGCTAAATCACTCCTTTTTCCTGTTCTTGTAGATGCTGCTATCCAATAATGAATATTTAGATAACTCAAATATTTCAATTTTAAAAAGCACTGTTATAGCTGAAATTGCATTAAATGAAATGAAAGATTAGGAGTTTATGAAATGCTGCAGTTATCACTATCAAATATGTACACAATATGGGGCCCACGCTACAGAATTCCCTCACTGAAAACCCTTCAGGGATGACAGAACCCCCAGAAAATAAACACCTCGTCATACTTCTTGTAATATCTATAGGGAAACAGCAATTTACCTGTCAGGCAAAATAGTTTCAAGAGCCGAAATGAAATAAGGAACCACGACATCAATCCCTTTCAGGTCACAGCAGAACAGAGGAGGAGAGTTGAGAATAACACTGGCAAGAACAGGGTGGCAAACGAAATCTGCTATCTGCAAACCCTGAATTAAAAGCATGTAAAATCTGACAAAGAAAGATGAGATTGAATTACTTGTGCATAAAAAAACATCAGCATCCTACATGAACAAGAATGTGCAGCAACTACTTTATCTTATCCACATAGATTAAGTGTCAAAATCAGAGTTAAGAGAAGTTTATATAAACATTCCCATAAGTTATGTTAGCACAGGCGAATATACTGTGCTAGCTTAAAAAATAGCCACACAAATCACACGTTTCACATGAAAAAACAGCAGAGGACAGCTTTATTGAAACATCTGACTTGTTGCAACACAGGGGATGGGAGCTGCTGCAGATACAGCGCTGATGATTGCTACCAGGGCTTGAACGTGCTCCCCCCACTACTCGCTTCCCCGTGTAAGGATCTAAATGAGATCTTGACTGTAACTTCCTAACAGAAGATTACTGCAAAATCCTTAGGGGAAGAACAACACTGATCAGCAATTACAGCATTTGGAAAGCAAGACTGAATATATCAACCAACTATTTGAAATGAAAAATCACAGGGGCAGAACCAACTTATCTAGCCAGCCGTTCCTCTACAGTTTCTTGGTAAAAAGAGTATTTACATCCCCTTTACTTTTTCTGAGAAAAAAATAAATTATAAAACAGAGGAATCTGACTGAAAGATACCATCTAATACATACATGAACTCAGTCTAATATATACATGGCTCAGTCTGCAAGGAAGTTTTGACACCATCTATGACAAACATAATTGAACAGCTTAAGAGTTATGATTTATAAAGTTGATTCTCTGCCTCTAGCATTTGTTTCAGCACTTTTTAAACAAAAAATGGAAAAAGAAGCACTATGATAGGTAGGATTGCCTTATTTTATTGAAAATAAAATTGAAAATTGAGGTTATTTCAAAACACAACTGATTTAAACAATGGAATATTAGTGTATTTTTATATGTAAAAATATTTTTAAGAAAATCAGTGTTGTTTGACAACACAAGACCCTTTATGGTCTAATAAAGCATGCAAAGTTTCATGTCTGCATGCTTTTGTCCATCATAGCAGTATTCAATGGCGAGTTTAAAAAACCCTCAAGAATGTACGAGGTAAGGAAGTCCCAAAAAGACAAGTTCCCTCCAGCTGGGAGGCAGTCTGAAGGACTTCCTTTCAACTAGACCTTGAAGAAAGCCCCAGTGAAAACCAGCACTGCAAGGAAACAAAAGGGAGCCAACGTTCCCTTAAGAGAGGGATCTCTGCCTACCCCTTCTGCAGGCTAACCATGCTTTTAGAGTTGGCAACACAGGATTCAGACCATAACTGAATGCTATTCACTGCAAATTACTTTGTGCCATAAAAGAACACCAATAAAGCAACTGGAAGATAGGTCAGTACCGGGATAAGTAAGCTGGTAATATTTCCTCCCCAGTCTTCTTGCTACAAAATATCCTACACAGTGTCCCGCATGCCTCTGCCCTTCCCGCTTCATAGTTGTCTGGGAATTCACTGGCATCGAACATAGGGTTGGAAGCCACTGTATCTGTGGACATTTGTGATCCTTTCCGGCGGAACTCCACACTAGCTTGAGTTGCTATAGCTGGGAAAAGAAAAAACAGTGTTTCACTGTATTTGTCAACATACATAATAGGCTCATGGGATCCTGGACACAAAGATCAAGTCAAATTTAGCAGTTATCATGAAGCTGTTAGTTTACTATATTTAAGTCAGTGCCTCTGTTTATTAGCTATTTGAGGGTATAACTTTTTTTTTTTCCTTTTAACGATGGGAAGTGCTGACCAAAAGCCAATCCCAACTTTCTGTTGGGAGGAGTGTCCTTGCACCCAGCATTAACTCCCTATCGTCTCCAGAGGACAAGGATCTTCTTCATCTAGTTCTCAGCTCCAGAAAATGAAGCATCACCTTTCCTTGCCCTGTTAAAATATGAAAAAACTTTTTGACGGTGCCATTACTACCACTTCCACACAAGTGCTTAATTTGCAACTGGCTAAATAATCTCCTGCTTTGCTCTGAACACCAAGCTGCTTTGATTCCATTTTGTTGCATGAACATAAAACACATTTAAAAAAACACACAAGAATTCTAAAGGACCCATGTCGGAAAGAGAAGTTTGCTGAGATCCACTCTCCTGATATGGTCCTTCTGTTCTCAAGAGTCCTGGGGTTTGATAACTTCCAGAAGGGAGCTACCACAAAGGTCCTCTCCTATGCACTCACAGACTATCCCACAGTGTGCACTGCACAAGTCTTGAGGGACCACTGTTACCTAACCAGGATTTGGTTCTGCTTGCTTTATGCTCTTCCTTGTTTTCTTCCTGCAGGATGGCTCTGCCAGCCCAAGCCAATTAAATTCATGTTTGTTTTTTTTAGAAAGATTTCCAGTACTCCTTTCAAACATCAGTATCACATGCATATGATGCAATAGACAACTCATTTTGCTGACTTCATCATTTCTTCTGGAATGGCAACCAAAAAAAAAAGATAACATCCTCATGGCCCAAGAAAAGGAAAAAAAAGTCAAAATTCACTGTTGGATTACTAATGGCAGAAAGAGCACATTCCTTCTAATTCTTAGGTAAGACCATGTTGATGTTCAGAAATTTTATAAGCTACAAAACTAAACAGAACAAATAATGTGTGCTCCTAATAAATCAAGCTAACAGAACTCTACCAGTACCAGAAAGCTTACTCTATCTCAAGCCTAGGACACTGGGGACTATTAGGTTCACAATCAGTCTTGCAAACAAAGACTTTGACACTTTGACATTTGGAATACTTTATAATTTAAATTTATGGATCATATTTTTGTTTATTTCCCGTTGTTGTTTTTGAAAAGAAACTCTAATGACAAGTGTCTACTTATAATTTTTGTCTTTAAATTCATGGTTTAACTTGCTGTTACCTTACAAATTTTCATTGCATAAGTAGTAAATAAGCACAAATCTTTATGCATCTTCCCATGAGCCATTTTTTGTCCTAAGTAAGCTATCCAGCAATATACTGTAGTTGGAAAAAAACACTACATGCACAATGCATACAAATCAAACACTAGGTCTGTAAAATAAGCTTTAAGTCAAAAACAAAAATAAAAAAAATAAAAAACACATGGTTAGTGCAAAGTCCTGAAACTCATGACATGATCACAGACTAAAATACATAAAAGATGGGACTGATTCAGGCAGATTAATTTGCTTTTGCCAACAATCCTCCCCATTCAAAAACACACACAAAAAGTTACTTTTCTTTTTCAAGTAAAAGTGCAAAAGCTACAAGAGACAATGAGAATGAATTTACAAATAAAACATGGGATTATGGAAAAAGAAAAGCATGACCGCAATTAAGGAAAAGCTACTGGTTCCTACTTACAAGATTTATAAGAAAGAAGAATTTGGATAAAAGATGCTGCAAGATAATAGAAATAAAATGGAAACAAATCAAAGGACAGCAGTAGTTATAAAATACTTTTAAGATGGTGAAATTGTAATATAAGTTAAGAAGCTCTTAGCTTTTTTAAAAAATAGATTAAAAGCTTTATGAAATAGCAAGCTTGTTAAACACATAGGAAATTGGCATTCAGGTCCAAAACTATGGTTTTGAAAGTACCATGCAAAACAATGAACAAAAAGTTACAAAATACTAAGAAGATTTAGATCTGTTCATATCAATGTACATCAGTTGTTTAAAAGGATGTATTAACCCTTCCCAGCTCAAGTACATTTCCCTAGATTGTATTACTTGGGGTATGTTTCGTAAAGGGAAGATTACTTACCTACAGAGTCCCCTCAACTATAAGCTTCCAAAATACATGTTCCTGATAGCATTACTGCTCCGTCCATCATAAGCCAAGCTGCTAACAACCCTTAACAGCACGAGCATGCCTCCCCTGACCACCAGCTCAACAGACAGCCTTCCAAAGCAGAATTAAAAGGCAGAGCACCACTAAAGAGATCAACATCTCAGAAACAATCTCCAGAAACAGATGGGAGAGAGGAAAACTCCAGAAGCCAGGAACCACAACAGACACCTACCTATCCTGGAGAAGCTGCTGCTTTGAACACGCTGGGTCAGATCAAGACCTGCACCAAGCCTCTCAGAAACACTCAGCATTTCCCTAATCAGGGATTATCACAGTTGGCTCCTAGACCTCCCCTAAGCAGTCTTTAAGGCAATATATTAACAGCAGTAGGGACAAAAAAGATGAGGCTTAAACTGTACTCCAAGATTCCTTCAATGCCCAACAGCACCCAGGTGATACCAGAAACCACCCACAGCAAAACTCCCCCAGGTGCTTTACAACACATGGCTAGCAAACCCATGACTTCTTTAGGTACAAGGATTAAGAACAAGCCCATCCGAATGGAAGATTCTCTTGCTGAAATACGGACATGAGATTAATGAGTTTCTCCCAATTCTCACCATTTGCTGAAGACAGCAATTATCAGCAGCTTCCATTGCATGACCTAGCTTGTCCTGACACACATCCTGTCAATGACCTTAAACTCAGTACATGTATACATACCCCAGAGCTGTGACATTCAGGGATGTCTTCATAAAACCTTCCTGCTGCATTTCTTAAGGAATTTATTCATTTAATCATGGGGAGCTGTTCAGGCCACGCTTGTACTTAAATAAATATCACACAGCCATCTAATTCTACATTCAAATTCTGCATACAAGCAAGACCCAAGTCCTTTCAAAGGAAAACGCACATTTTAGAACTAAGTGTTTTCCTCTCCTCCCACAATACAGAATAATGTTTATTAGCTGCCTGACATAAAGCCATGAAGCTTCACCATTAAAGATTTCAGCGCAGAAACTAAGAACTGACACAGGATGCTCAAGGCACAAGAGTATTGGCATTGATGATGGCAAGATCCCTGTTTTGCTTCAGAATCCAAATAACTACACAAGACTATCTGGAAGGACAAGGCTCAGAGCAAACAGGAAGACTGCTTTCCAGATAACGAAACTCCACTGGCACTCAATCATGCACAGATTACACAGTGCAGCTAAACTCATGGAAGAGAAAATTCTGCAATCTCTTTAGACCCATTATATAGGTTTTCATTGAAAATTCATGCCACTTCTCAGGACTGAAAAACACACTAGAAAATGCAGTGTTCCAGAAAGGTGTGCCAGGGCAGAGGGATCTTCTTGGTCCTAAAGAGACTCTTTTCCACCAAGGTATTTCACCTCTTCCTCTGACACAGCAAGGCAGCCCTCAATCCTCCAGTCAGCAAGAAAACAAATCATAGCAGAGAGCCATTAAAGAAGAAATTCTTAACTGTGTGGCATTGAAACAAACTGAATGTTAGAGGGGTTTACAACCGTTGAAACCTGACACAACTGCAGTCCCAGACCTTTAAGAAATACGGTGTGTATATGGGCCAGGGGGAAGACACTATTACACAGCAAAGCTAGTACAGACACTTCCCAATTACAAAATATTAGTTAAAGCATTTGTAAATATAATAGATAATGCAGACAAAAAGAAATCATGTACCAAGATTTCTTTTAGCCCTCTCCCCTACGTGTAGGGATTGTGACAACTAGCCTGTGGGCTAGTTGGAAAGGAAAGGGCACGAGCCCTTTCCTCATGCCACACCTGTATTAGGTAGAACAAGCAGGTGAATGGGCACAAAACCAAGATCTGATGGGCCCCTCTTCTGTCATGGAAAGGGACCAGAGTACACAGTCCTCTTGGCCCACTTTATCAGTCCAGCACAGCACCTTCTGCCTTACACAGTTCAACGAGAAGACATCACGTGGCAGCATCAGGCTTCATAGATTAGACTCCTAGAAAACAAACTCCAATTTCAACTTAGACCTGACTTCAAGGATGTTGATACTTCAAGTCAACAGAAACTGCAGGAGCCCAGACCTTTAGAAGAAGTCTTGCCACATTTTCTTGCTTAAGACAGAGGCTGAGCAGCTGACTTTCAGACCTCCAAAAGATTAAACCAGGCAATCAGACTTTGGTGCCTCTCTACAGAGTTCCAGGGAGCATCACTCTCCTTTTGATGGCCTGTCACAACATTGCTACGAACAATACTTTACATAGTGGTAACAATACTCATGGCATGTTGAAAGGGCAATGCAAATGCTCAACTGAATTCTGCCAGTCAATTTTGTCTTTCAAATTGCTAGAAAAGCAGTACAGAAGACAGATGGTTTTCTGGGTCTCCATCAGTGTAATTCTCCCAAACCTACTGCTCCTTATAAATGGCAGAATGTGTGATGTGCAAAGCCTGATCCCATTATTGATTGGTTTGAAGAGCTCAGAGAGGGAACATTTTTTTCCTTTCATTCCTTTCCCAGTAGAAAAGCACTGGGGATAAAAATTTGCTACAAATCTGCATGTACGTTTACATTTCTTGGTTTAGGAAGATAGTAAAGCCCTCTGTAAGGATAGCCATATGACAATCTTCTGACCACTGTCAGAGGACTTAAAATACTGCATATGTGAAAAGGCAGTCCTGAAACTCATTGAAGGAAGTCAATTTTGATTTTGGACAACTGTGTACTTTTGTTAGAGCCACAGCATCTCTGTTTACAGCTGACACTTCGTTGCATAAGCAGTATCTCAGCTGATATCCTTGGTAGGTAAAACACCTGATTGAAGTTGCTCAAGATATAGGTTATGTAAAAAAAATGATCATATCAGTCTGAAAAGCAGTAAGTACAGAAATGTATTAGCCACATATGCAACTGCATACACCCTCAAATTATGCTTTATTCCTTCCGAATCTCAATTGTTTCTCTAGTAATATATCATAGGGCTTTTTCAGAGGGACCTGAACCTCCTGCCACAGAAATCCATGACTGAACACTTCCAAAAACCATGTATTGCATACTTAAAAATATCTTTAAGAGATAGCTAATCCTGAACTCATCATCTCCATGCAGAGGAAGAATGGGATTTGTGATGCAATGAACAAGGAAGTTTATCAGTCCAACTGCTGACACCAGATCCTCCTATATACAACTTGCTACAACGTACCTCTACATATTTTTCTTACTTTGGCCAGTGAGCTTCTGATGGACAGATCTCTTGGGAAAGTTTAGCAGACATGCAAAATACTACACAACAGGAAAAATGCAAAGACTGAGAAAGTTTACTCTTTTTTTAATACTTATCTCTAAAGGAAGGAGAGTGTTTGAAAGCCTTTCTGAGCAGAGCACTTATTCTTCTATCATATCTCAAAACATCTAACCTTTAGAGCTGAGCAAAGCATAGGAGACCAACCTAGCAACTGAGGAGTGAAGACAAGCAAAGCATCAAGCTGCATATGAAAACATGTGACAACCATCACTGAAAGGAAGCAACTTTACTTGCTATCTTAAGGATTATCTGTTTTCATAACATTCTCCAAAACCAATTAGTATCACTTTATGCAATATTTTGAGTGAGGTTTGACAATTTTTCAAACATTAAAGAGTCACCAAAAAAGCTGCCATTGCTCTGCAAGCTACTGTGGTAGATATCAGATTAGGAAATGGACTCTTAATACATTATTTTCTTTCACTTTATAACATTTTTCCCACTAGCATAATTGGGACCGACATGCTTGTTAGAGCAAGTGAGTGTTTAACAGTGAAAAGTGATTTATTCAATTTTAAAGCCCCCAAACACCTGCTGGGGTAATAACAGGTGTCAGTTCAGCTGGGAGGGGTTAACCACAATACAGCACTTTAGATTTTATTTTCTGATTATGCATATGTTAATCTTGCAGGTAGGAAATGTTAATAAAACAAGGAAAAAAATGTACATATACTTTTCAGTAATATTTACCAGTCATGCTGCTATCTCTGTTTATTCCATTATGAAGTTTACAGTGAACAAATGCTGCATCAAATAACCACGATCCAAAGAGGTTCAAGATGCTGTTAACCTTTGGCCTGCGAGGAGCTGGTAGTGGCCGTGGCTCAGTACTTGTCTGGTTTGGGCTGGAGAGTGGGGAAGTAGAAGAGGGTTGGTGCTGCACTTTTGAAGCATGTGCAGTAGTTACCTATTTGAACAGAAGAACAAATCAGCTCCTAGAAACAAATAAATGACTTCCTCTAACCGAGGAAACTATCAAATGGGATAAGAATTAAATACGTAACACGAAATCTTACAGTGCTGGTTTTCATTGTTGCTTTATTCACAGTCACTGCCCGATGCCTTCGGTTATGGGGCGGAGTTGTGTTGATAGCAGTGCTCTGGGGCATGCTCAGCCTATTTACTGGCGTGGGTGGTGCACTGTCTGACCGCGGTCGTGAAATGCCTGTAGATCAAGAAATAAAGCAAGCTTTCAGCAAGAATTCCATAAGCTCATACACAGCAGCACAGTTACTCAGCCTTTGGACCTTCTGTAAAAAGACTAGTTTTTCTCCCTCTCCCCACTCCCAAAGACAGCAATAGTAAGAAAAACACCTTTCCCCTTTTACTGTTAGCAAAAATAAATGCACAGACAAAAGAAAACTGTGCTTGTATTAGATAAGCAAATGGTTAACAGTGAGATCAATCAGCTCCCTGAACAAATATTAAAGCCAGTGCAAGAGATGGGTAAGAAAACTGAGCAGGCTATAATCTTACAGTAGCAGGATGTTAGATCAGTAATCTCATAAAACCTAGATTCGAGAAAGTATTTGTGGTATATAAGAGCTACTCCTCCTAGACAGAATCAGAAGCAATTAGCTTAGAAATTTCCTCTGCAAAATCTGCAGCAACAAACACCACTTCTTCCCATTTGAATATCACTGCCCTCTAACCCCACTTGAAGAATTAAGTGCAAAACTGCAGCATGTCTGAAGATTTGACACAGATTTGACTACATTAAGCACTTCAATGCTTAACATATACATTAAAAAACTGACTTCTCATCACTGTTGCACCCCAAGCAAATGGTCATGTATGCCCTACGAAACTATTACTTTGGTATAATTTATTTTTTAATAGATGGTGCAATATTTTGCCAAATGCATGCATTATGTAACTATGTCAGAGAGAGCAAGATAAAAACAATGTGCTTTGGCACTTGGTATAGAAGGTAATGAGATCTCATTAGCCTTTGTTGTTAGAGCAGCAGCGTGGACTCCTTCACGTGCCTGACAACACACTGTGTGTGTGTCCATCCACGCAGAGCTTGAATTTGATTTCTCTGAAAGCTCTGATGTGCCTGAGTGCTGGACTTTCAAGCACACTGTGCATTTTGTCTTCCTACAACAGATTTTCAGAAGCCTGAAGTCTCCAATTCACCATCCTACCAGAAGTTCACATACAGAGAAAAGGTCCTGGCGTGCCTGCAGCACAGTCAGGGCTGGCAGGAGCCCACAGAAGTGCTCAGCAACACAGTAAATCTCAGTCCCAGATCCCCTTCCTCCCCAAGACAGGGGCTGAGCATGTGCACACCTGAGGGCTCATCGCCACTGCCCAGGAGCAAATGGAGTCTTGGACACCCAGATGCAGGCCACTAAAGCCCAACTGCAATGCCACTGGTAAAGATCTCAGATAAGAAACCCAAACTATTCTTAAGGGCCAATAGACATTCCCTGTAGGAAACACCCAGCAAAGGTACTGTGCAAAGCTGACAGTCCCACAGCACTTCCCTCTGCTCTTCTCACAAGCCTTTCATTACAAACTGTTTTGTACACTCAAAATTAATTACCAACCCAGGTTTCACAAAAACCTCAGTTATAGTATGTTTTCTTCAATGCATGCTATAATTAAAAGCCTTTTTAAAAAAAAATGCGCTGCACAGGAAGGATTCTCTCCCCGTCAATGCACAGTTGGCCATATTTATTTTATTGTTTCAGTGGAGACAGTCAAGTCCTAACATCACAGAGAGGAAGACACTTTGACAGAGTAATACGAGGAGATTGTTTTCTTGAGGTGAAGCCACATTTTGCCTACATATAATCTTCCTTTCAAAAATTTGGGTAGTATCTGATAGACTAATGAATATTTAAAATCTCACATCTAGTATTAGTGAAAAGCAATCACAGTGGACACAATAGGTTTCAAGATTCATGATGACTGTCTAAGTAGTAGCTTCAAAAACTTTCTAGAACAGTCAAAATTTGTGGAATTGCTCTTTATTATTCAGTAACTTTTTAAACAACGCTAGGACCCAAGGAAACTGCTTGAGGTTGCGAGATGGGCGGTTCATGCTGGATATCAGGAAAAGGTTCTTCACCAAGAAGTGGTTGGACACCAGGGCAGTGGTCACGACTTTGAGCATGCTGGAGTCTAAGAAGTGTTTGGACAATGGTCTCTGACAAGTGGTCTGGTTTTGGGTGGTTCTTTGGGGACTCAGGCGCTGGGCTCAATAATCCTTACGCATCCCTTTGAACCTGGGACATTCTATGATTCCTACAAGTGTGAGAACTATAGTAACAAAAGCTTTTTTGCAGTGGGGAATACACTACCAATGACAGTCTAATTTCACAGCCATTTTCTTTTTTTCTGAAGTTTTTATTAATCTGTTCAAGTCTTCTGCAGTCTCCTATCAGCTCACACTTCTGGCAGATGACAGCATTTGTTTGCAGACATTTAAGCAAAAAAGCAGTAGGAGACAGGCAGCTCTTCAGAGTTTACAATAGCACATTATTTCTGAAGAATTTTCAATAAGCCTGAAGAGTACTTAAAACGACGCCTTAGATTTCAAGTACTGTATAGCAGCATTACTTAAAAATTACCAGCCAATGTTTACTTCTGCCTTGCCTTTCAGTGAAGTCTGTCTGCTGGTAACAGAGTTGTTCAAAGAAATAGATTTTTCTTCTCAGCAGTAGTAGTCACCCACTAATCCTAAATTAAGTGGAAGTAGCAGTCATAGTATAAATAACTAAAGATGCCAGTCAAAAATCAACACTTTACAAGAAAAGGGGCACTGCACACAGCTGTTGCCACGAAGTTTAAAAACAAAGTCATCAGTGTTCACAACATGCTAAAAGCATAACATTTGTAGTATTGGTTAGACAATGAGAGAAAGAAGCCCTATTTGAGAAAGATGTATGTTGAACTCAACAGTTAATTTTTCTTTGCATTTGTTTAAAATTAAGGTTACCTGCAAATTTATGCATTCAAATCTAATTACTGTGTACACAGATGGTCATTTAAAAGTGGCTGTGGGTCCCTTCCCTATCAATTCCAGGATATATTTGCTAATGATAAATTGCTACATTTGTTTTCTGAAGAATACAGATTTGAAAAGAACAAAAAAGGATTAGGTTACTATTTGTAGCTATCCACAGGTAAGTCAAACGTGTTACCTAAGAATGCATCCACTAAACAGCTGATCCCACGCATGGCACGAAAGAATATTTGAGGCAGATGTTTAAGGCAGGGGTATTGATTCAGTTCTTGAGTCATCCCACTCACATTCAGAAACTGCTCCTGAAATTTGGGGGTAGAACTAATAATGGCTGGGTTACTCAAATCCACAGGATTACTATGCAGACACAAAAGAGAGGAAAATATATTTTAGTCAGTTTAAGAACAGATATTAAGAATGCTTAACAATGCAATAGTTGAAGGCAATTAATTAACAGGAACACAAAAGCATCAGATAAAAGACTCCAAATGTCAGCTTCTTGTCCCAGCATTTTTCTATTGGAGATTTTTTGTAGCTTTTTATGTAGTCAATTTTTCCTTACTGAGTTGGTAGTAGTGGTAGTAGTCTTTAAGCATTAAAAATATATATATTTTTTAATTATTTTAAACATGTATCTATAAAAGAAAAAATTAGAAAGCTTAAAATATTACCCAAATAGACTTTATAATTTTATTAATAGTCAATGAACTGAAGCATACACTAGAGAGTAATGCCACAGTTCCATAACATTAACTGTATATGAGGTCTTTTGAACTATGTTTGTAAAAGGTTCTTACACTGTTAAAATCATTCATAAACAGTAAGCAATGAATTACATATTGCCAGCAAAAAATAACTAGGAAATGAATGGGATGTAAAAATTTGAGTTTTTTCCCTGACAAACACAAATCCTGTAACAGCAAGACCAGATTTACAGTACTTGCAACATTACCTATCATAAATTAAGAAAAAGAACGGATTTTTGATTAGTTAAAAAAAGGCAAGCTTTAAACAGTCTGACATTTAGGTTTTTATGTAAAACATTATTTACTAATTAAAGTTGAATATTCTATCAATTCAGGACATTAACGTTATACCTTTCCCAAGAATCCTTTGAATAAAGCATGCCACTTGGCTCTGTTGCAAATTTAAGGAAGAGTACTATACATGTTAAAACTAACCATGTAACTTTCTTCATAAAAACAAAGAGATACATCCATTTTAAAAATAATCTTTTGTAGGTTAAATTTAACACCCTGGAAAGCAAATGGAAGCAGTACACATCTCAGAGTTATTGTTCTGCTTTTCCTGTTTGCTATCTCAGAGAAACAGAGTTCTATTGAAGTCTTGTTTTTAGCTATTTGGCATTTTGGAGGATCTTGAAAACATTTTTTATTGAACTCGTTGACTCAGAATGCAAACTGGTTTGTTTGAAGTGGAACAACCCACTCCTGACCTTGCACTGGACTGCTACAGGGCACTGGTACAAGTCTCTCACTTTATTCTACTTAAGTACATAAAACTTAGCAATCTCCAGAGATTTTTTTTTATTTCAAGATATTATAAAAATAATGTAAGAATGTGAACAACGGATGATTATAATTATAATACCTCAGCATATGTAAAAAGCGAAACCAGGTTTGTGCAACGCACTCATTATCCATTTCAGGAGGAATCAGACCAGCATCTTCATCAGGAATCTTAAATGGAGGAAATGAAGGTCCATATGTAAAACGCAGCAATCTAGAGAGCAAATCAGATAAATCTGTCATTTAGTTAATGTTCCTCAAAATTTAACTGTGCATTGGAGCCTCAAAGAAATCAGCAGGAGGCCATGAGCAGCAATGCAACATCTTAAATCTTCCTAGAGAAATCTAGTTTATACGATCATTTAGCCTCCTTGAAGCTTGGAAGGGTACCTGTACCTGCCTTGGAGCATGCCTGAAGGTTCAAGCAAATTAAAGCATAACACCCCACGGCAGCTCTCCCATGCATTTAGCCAGGGGAGTTGCCAACTAACATAGGCACATACGTAAGTGACAAGACGTTACATAAAAAGGACAAAAGAAATAATAATCAAGGACCTTAAGCCCTTATCCCCAAGGTTCTTTAGTTGAAGTGTCCAATGACGTCAACAAGTCACATCAGGTTATAAGTCTAAATTACAAAGCACCGATGACTCAAGATTTACACCAGCCCACTAACAACACAATGCAATCCTGCAACAAGCACAGGATGGCAATCCACAAAATAGCAACCTCTTCAAAGAGGGGGAAAAAAAAAGGAAAAAGATAGGAGTTTTCTTTTGCAGAATCTGAGAATTGCAGAACAGTGGAGGGGAAACCCATAGAGGACTTAAACGCAATGCAATATCATGAAGATACTGGCTTAGATAAGCAAACTAAAATCTTTATGGTAAGCTTCTCTGAGCCACTTCTGTCTGATTTGACTCCTGCTTTATCCCCAACTTTGCAAACTTCCAGGCTCATTTCCCTGATCAACATAATCTTGGCATTCCATAATAGGATGGAGAGAGCTGAGTGTTGCCTTCTCAACCTCCTTATGTTCCCTGACTGGTTTTTGGTTTCCCTAAGCCAAACTCTCTTGTAGTACCATTTTTCACATCCTTATTTCTCAACTAAGAGTGCTTGTTAATGGACACAAAATGCCCCAATTCAGCACTGCCCACCTGCAGAGCTTCAGACAAGCCATATACTTTACAAAAGTAAAAACATTACAACTAGGTGACAGGGGAGAACAGAAGTCTAACTCGTGGGTAAACTGAGTTCCTGTTTTCTCTTTCTCAGCATTGAGAACTACAGTAACTGGCAACCAACTAATGCAAAAGACAGCCAAAGTGCACAGGGAGCCCCCGTCTATCACAGGGACTAGTCATCTAGACAAGCCAATGAGCTTTAGGACAAGTGGCCTTCTTTGGGACTAAAACAGAAATAAATGTACCTACTACCAGGCAGTAACTGCTCTCCAGTATGCCACGCTGGATGCCTCAGCACCCATTTACACTTTGTGCCCCAGAGGGATCACCCTGTAGGGTATTGCTGAGGAATTACCTAGTTCCAAACAACCTCATGAAGTCTGGTGTTAGCCTGGGCTTACACCTTGCAAAGTCGTGCCCTGCACTTCTGCGTGCAGAAGGAAACTTTTATTCTGCTATGAAGTCATATCCATGGATACAGACTAACACTGCATGTGTGTACAGAATCCCAAATATAGCTTTCCATGCAGTTTTAAGTTGAGACTCTTACAAGTTTATTGCTGAAAGCCCAATTCAGACAACTGTTTACTAAAACAGCACTTTAACTGGTTGAAGCTGGAGTACTAAAAGCACAGCTTAAAATACAACTAAATGTAAAGTTAGCATCAGAATTCAGTTTTCTGTGAATTAGATGTAAACCAACATTACTATGCAGCAGAACAGCAGACTACAACATTACAGAATCCCTGCAGATTATGCATCAACAGAACTAAGACTGTTAGTCAACAGTGGAAGATAAAATGTGAGCATGAGGTACATGGAACAGAACACCAACGCATGTTTGGAGACAGAGCTGTGCTTTTGAGATCAGTGAATCATAAAATATTTTCCGTTATGCAATGCTACATCTAATGAACTAAAAATAGCTGAAGAAAAAACGTGGGAAATACACAGAACTTGTATTGCAGCTTTATTTCCCACAGGTTTAGCAAGTAGCTGCATAACCTGGAAAAATCCATCCACACTTGCTTTTTTAAAAAAGCAATTAAAGAGCAAGTTTTCACCAAGCTAAATAAACCCTTGCAGAAAGGCATACCACCGAATGTTTCACAATGCAGCAGTTTTAATACATTTTCAAACCTTCATACAAATGATTATTGAAGTCTAAGGAGAGCTGAGAAAAGGTGACCAATGCCCCTGCTCCTCAATCAATCAAGTTTTCTCCTCCAAGAGGATGAGAGCTTAGGGATATGGTTTAGTGGAGGGCTGTTAGCGTTAGGTTGGAGGTTGGACTCGATGACCTTGAGGTCTCTTCCAACCTAGAAAATTCTGTGATTCTGTGATTCTGTGAGATTTGTCCCACCAAGCCTTCACACCACAAAGACCCCATGATTAAGGGTTCTGAGGCTCTCTCCTCTATTTAGGGCCTCCTGCCACAGCCTATCGCCTCCTACAGCCCCCCAGTCCTCCTGTTTCAATGCCCAGTGTGGCCTGGTACTGCTCTCCTAGAGACCCACTATGGGGGAAGGAGGCTGCAGCCTGCCCCTGGCTCATCACGTTACCATGGCCAGAGGAGCATCACCTCAGCTCTGGAGAGCAGGAGATGCAGAGCTCAAGGAGCCACCTCAAACACAGCAACACGCAGACACTGCTCAGCAGTAACAAGCACCTAGTAAGCTTGGTGATGGCTGTCACTACACATACAGATGATAATACTACACAATTGTAATATTAATGACTCATTCCTCACAAGACATGATGAAGAAGTCAGTGATGAAGACTGATATACATACACAAAGAAAAGTGTTGATTATCAGAGAAATGCTCAGATCATACAGTAACAAGAACCAATAAGAACCAATTTAGATCTTCACTTGCAGAATTAAGACATACATGCTTGAACACGTGTGTACAGCTGTGTGTATACACATATATTTACAACAGGGGCTTTCAAACTTAGGATCTTATCCCACTTTAAAAGTCTTAGTCTACTGTGTCAAGAATAGATCATAGATCATCTATGACACCAGCTGCTTACTGATGGAAATTGAAATGGGAAAACATACTATATACAGGTATATAAAATCTCATGGGGAATTAGCAAGCGATAATTTAAGACTATTTGAGAGGTAACGCTTTCTGGTTTACATGTGGTAAATGAACTGGGAGAGAGAGCAGAGGGGTTGGAGTGACATGATCTTTAAGGTCCCTTCCAACCCAAATGATTCTATGAACAGTAAGAGTACTCGCAAAATCTCTTATTACGCACTTCGGTTTGCTCATTCATTCTGGGATCACTGTGCATTTCACAAATAAGCAACTCCAGAGAAAAATCAAGCTGCAATTGTCCCAGCAGGTGTGTATTTCTGTGGGATTTCTCCTACCTGGAAGTAAGGGCACAGATGACCTTGCTCCACTGCTCAACTACTGCAGGGTGATGTCGCCAGTTGGCCACCATCTCTTTGGCAGTTTTCCAGTAAGGTGGTGTTGGGAAGCATCGTGTACAAGCCAGTAACCACACCTCGAACAGCACACCAATTAATTTTTCAGCCAGACTTTCAGCAATGCCACCTTACAGCAGAAACAAAGCATACCTTTAGTGAGCACTCAATCTGAATAACTTCAGACATCTCTCCAAAGAATATTTCAACCTTAAAGCACTCTCACAAATGTCATGATTACATCTCACAAATTTAGATTTCAGTTTAAGCAATAACTGCATAAAGATTAAGTTTCATATCATTTTTCATTTGAGTGATTTCTGATGACTTCCTGCAATCAATTAACTTTCTTCCTTTTTTTTTTTTTTGAAAGACCAAAAATAATGCACAGAACCCAGCCGTGTGTGTGTCACTAAGATATACTGGGAATTCAGCTACCAATCTTAGGCTGTCTTCCATCACAAAGAATATTTGATATCATTTATTTATTTTAAAATGGGTATAAACTGATAATGATTTTTCCAGTAGGCAGGCCAAACTGGAAGGCACATACAGGTTTCAGTGACACAAACAGGGAACGATGCTATCTGCATCTCTTCACTCTGCGTGTGTACAGAGTCTGCTGTTCTGCAACAATACATTTCAGAGAACTGACTGAGAAAGCATTCAATCTTTTCTGACAAGGCTTTCTTTCAGGATAGCGTAGCAGAATTATGAGAGCTATTGCACTCTAAGAGCTTTTAACAGGTCTCCCCCCATTCCCCTGGCAGGTCAGCATCCAGCAGAGCCAAAGCTTTGTTCAGTAATTGAACCAAATGAAAATTTAACACAAACCTTGCACAGTTGGAGCTGCTAGAAGAGTGTCATTAATCTGAAGAAGAAATAACAACAAAACCTCCCAGGTTTCTCTTGCCATAATTGTTGATTCACGAGCCAGTTTCTGGACAGCTTTCAAAACCTGCAAGCACAATCTAATCTGACTAGATCCTGGGTCTGGCCTGCAAAAGAAGAAAGTGCTATTTGAGTTCCTACGCAGGAAGTGAAGGGCACTGCACAGCAATGTGTACAATAACCTGAACTTTGAGGAATTACAAGCAGAAATGTCAACATTATTGAACTTGAGCCAAGAACACGTAACTCTGCATCGCAACTGTCTCTGAGCACCCTAATGCTGCCTTAATGAGAACAAGATGTACCATAACGCTTTCCTCTACATGGCATGGAATTCACCAACACAAAACAAACATTTTAACCAGACAAAGTATAACCCATTATGCCAGTTGAATCTATCTTAGAACAAACAACATCAATGTTGTTGGGATATCACTAACTGTTCCATATGCAAGTCAGACAAGTGTGTTGGAATTAGAAGAAAACATTAACAAACTGAGTTAACTTCTTCCTAGTATACCTCTTGCTTGAAAACTTAGAACCAACTCTTGCCTCCAATTCCTTATATTTAAGAAAAAATGATAAAGAGAGTTATTAAATAGGCAAAATAGACCAAAGGAAGAAGGGATAAGGATAGAAGTTGTCAGTGTCATTTTTCTCTACTGCAACAACCAGTTACACCTTGTTACTGCTGAGTGACGTGAAGCATTGCACAAGTAGCAGACTCTTCCAACCAGTTAGTTTATACAAGGCAGAATGGGTAAAGAATAGCAACATGAAGTGCTCCTGAAAATGTCTCAGGACACCAGTAAACAAAGCTGAGCAAGCCTAAATGTTTAAGGAGTGAAAGAGATTACAGATTAAAGTGTGCAATATTTGCAAGCCATTTTTCAAGTCGTATACTTGAAATGTCAAGCCGTAAACTTAAGCCCTCCTACCACTCACTGAAAAAAAAAATCATAAAGATATTACCATCCAGACTACTAAGTAGCATTACTGGAGTCCAGCCAAACACTTTTAATGTGGTATAAGCCACAAGTCACGTTACGTGGCAAGGCTTTCATGAACACGCTCATCCACTAGATAAAAATCTGATTCTTAGAAATTAGTAGCTCACATTGAGATCATTCACAGACAGATGCTTTTTAAAAATACATTCCACTCTTATCTTTATAGACTAATGTATTACAGTACTGGAAACAAGATTACAAAGAAACAAGATATCTAAAGCAAAATTTCAGACTACTAGTTGCAGTTCAGGACTTCAGAGGGTTGTTCTACTGCAGTGCTTATCCTACCAGATCATTTCACAAAGCTTGGGACAAGCAAGTCCTGCCTTGGTTATAGCACTACTTTTCTCCCAAGCAACAACAGAGCTCAAAGAATATCCTTATTTTGCTGCTCTTGAAGTTTCAAAGTCTGTCTCAAGGCTTGATTCCCTAAGAATCAAAGGGACTGACATAGGAACTCTATGTGACTAATGGGATACTTCTGAGCTAATCTGAGAGGCAACTCTAAGTCCCCATCCATCTATCAGTTCCTCTTTTCCACAAAATCAATTGAATGGCAAGCTGGTTGGCAGCATTTTGCAGGCTCACATCTGAAGATTTCCACAGGACCTGTCCTTTTGGTTCCCACACTCATACCCAACAAGAATTGCTCCCATGATTTCATGTGTAAGTTAGAAGTTACCAGGAAGTCACATGCCCCACGGCCTCTCAAGACTTTCCAGATATCTTAGCTGGACAGAAAACACCAGTTGCCACGTCTATGTTCCAGGGTGAGGGAAAACAATTTTCCTATTTTCTTTCCATGTTTCAAACAAAAGTTGGCAGTATCAGAACTTTATCTGACAGTAATAACCACCACTGCTGCTTAAGCAAGGCTTCCTGAATATCATAGTGTTCGTCAGACATCGGCAGCCTTGGGATTGCTTGGGGAATACTTGGGGAATACTTAACTACATCATGAAAAGAAGCCCTCGTTTCTGTAGGTATGGACAGAAGATCAGCGTTGGAGGGAAGGATGCAACCACCCTTTGTCTACTCAGTCTGGCAGATAGACGAAAAGGAAACAACTTGCTCACCTTTCATCAATCTTAATTTTTTAGCATCATGCTATTTCAAGGACTGTGCACAGGAACAGTTGATTTACTTGAGCTTTCAAACTAGAATTGCTTACACATATCTCTTCTGTATTTGCTGGATATATATTCCCGAAATGGTATTTGAGTTCACCCACCTTAAGGGTCACTTACTACACCTTAACTGTGCTTCTGCGGAGTCTCAACCCCCTACCACAACTCTGCTTGCACCACTTTTAAGGCAGCTAAGCATCCTCATTGGTTCCAGGATACCAGGTTAAGGAAGGAAGGAAGCTATTTTAATCACAAACCTCTATAGGAAATAGGCTTTTAATTAAGGCTTGGTATTTCCCCATAAGATCAGGCTACTTCCAGGAGATAGTTCAATGGAGGTTGCTACAAGAGCTCCTGAGTAAGCATTCTGCAGGCACCCATCAGTACCAGCCCCCTGAATTAATTAGGTAAATCCAGGAAGCATTCTCCTTTTCCCTGTACTCACAAAGGACAGCAGGCTTATCTTTTCTCTCAAGCAAGGTGCACACAACTCAGTGCTGTATTTAATCTTCATTATAACATGCTTGCCTGTTGCTGGAATTAATTCTGACTATAGCTCCTTGGAAGAGAAACCTGAAGAGTTTTTTCTTAAAATGGAGTAGGAACTTGAACATGAAGTGTTGCCAACATCAGTCACCAAAAAAAAAAAAAAAAAAAAGCGTTTCAGTTACACATTGGGGCTCTTAGAAGAACAGGAGAGCGGTTATACTTTGTGATGTGGATGTAAGCACACAGGTTTACAGTCACCCTGCATCTGTAGGGTAACTCTTTCATTCAACAGCCAGCATGTGCAGCCTGCTTCAGCCTCCACCAGTGAGGCTGGAGCAGAAGGGTGGAATGGCAGTAGTGGCAACAGCACACAGGAGACAAAACTGCCTGGTAACAAGGCCTCTGGTGCAAAGCAGGGCAAGGGAGCACAGCAAGAACTACTTAATGGACACAGGAAGAGTGCATTCTCCACTGTGCTGAGGGAATAAGGATTCCCAGAGAGCATGTTTCATTCTCTATCTGTTAGAGAGCTGTATAAGAGCTAGCAGGACAGACATTCTTTAACAATTTTCAGACATTCTTTAACAATATATCAGTGGCCAGTGTTTTTGACATTCTAGACACATAGATGCAACTTTTGAAAGAGTTCTGCTTTCACTGGAGACTATCTGGAACTTCTACCTCCATGTTTAGACTTCATTGTACTGCGGCTTTATACTGGTAAGTAGCCAAGTGACCTCTTGATACCACTACTGTATTGTATTCATTATTTTTCATTATGATGACCTAGTGCTTAAAATGAAAGCATACTTCGTGCCTGCATCAAATGACTTCTTAAGAAACAAAAATTTTCAGCCTCATCATGCATCAGTACCTCATTGGTACATTATCAGGCACGTAAGGAATTTCATGAGACTGAGTCCAGAGAACTGACACACACCAGAAAAGGGCTTTTAAAATTATTCACATCCAGCAGAGGTTAAGAGTTCTTTTCCATTTTCCTTGCAGCTCAAAAAAAAAAAAAGTAAATTTAATCTGTATACCACTTTTGAGTCTTCACACTCATTTACTGAAAAACAGTGACTTGACACTTGTACCATACAGAAAAGTTGAGACCTCAGACAAAGGAATCAGCAGTGTAACAAAAAGATGGGATTATCTTCAATAATTAGGTCCATAAAGATACTTAGACATCTGAAACTAATATTAGCTGTAAAATATGAGACTCAGGCAGAAATACATTCAGTGCTGAGGCTTGAAACTGAAGGTGGAAAGACAGCAGCAAGGAGGTATCACTATTTCTGTTCTTCTTGGTCACACGTTCTTGTTTTCTTCTCAGGGAAGGCTTCTGTATACTGAATTCTGACTTTATTCTCATGATTGAAGTCCCATGCGAAAACCCATAACCCATCTGAGCCTAGTCAAGGCATCAGCCAGGCCTAGGCTAATGGCCAACAGACAAGGAAGGGAGTGACTGGGTTCATCTGCATTTCATTGGCATCTCCAACACAATGACCAAGAAACTGTCAATAGCCAGAGACAGCTTTCTGCTGAAATCTAATCTGAAGCATTATTTCTTCAGATTTATTCCCTCTGTGGGTTCCCTGATCATCTGTTAACAGGAATTAAAATATTTTCCACTGCAAGTTAAAAGCAATGAAAACTTTGGTTAGGTTGTAGAATTCGAAACAATCAACAAGTAGCAGTGACCTTCTCATCTCAAGTTGCATGAATTACTATTCAAAGCCCTTTATTAACACAACCTTCAGATAAAGTAATACAAGCACAGAAGAACATTTTGAAGGCCACTTGCAGTGATATGGCATTAATATTTCTGTAAAGTACATGCTTTGGTACTTACAAACCAGTACTAAACTAGAAGTAACTTCTGACTACAAGCATTTAAATACCGTTTCACAGGGCATTATTAAAACATCTCCTTTATCCAACATGTTCAACATCACCAGGTACATTTGAAATAAACTATACACCAAATATGATGTTGAGGGCACCAAAGGCAGTATAACTTTTTGTCTAAGAGCTAGAAGCAAGTATATCAACATCAAAGCATGTTTAGTGTAACATCAGGTTGTCAGGCAGCAAGCACTCTTCTGCCGGGTTCTTTGAAAATTACCCGTGAAAGATGGTCAACATAGTTTTGCTCATTCAACAGGCAGCAAGTTGTAGGCATTGAGAAGTTACTAACTACAAGGTGACCACACTTCTGATGGCATGGGACTACCATGATGTGCTCTTCATTATCAGTTTTGCATGATACTAACACATGATCACACGGTGATGCTATTTAATCTTTTTCCCCCCTCCATTCACATGATAGATTGTTCATGAAGTTCTTAGAACAGCAAACATTTGTGTCTATGAACAATCTGTAACTACCTAAACAATAGCAATCTTACATTAACCAGGACTCTGCACAGCTCATCAGGCTTTTCTAACAGAGGTTACCTGCTTACTATGGGTCCAAGTTCCTGTGCCTTTCTCCCACCCCAAACACTACCAGCCTGACACTCACCTCGGTACAAAGAGATTTTGGAGATGTTTGAGAATGCTTTGAACATAAAGGTTTGGTTCCTTAATAACTGGTAAAGGAATGGAGTCCTTAGGTAATACAAGAGCCATGATCCAATCTGTATATACGTCGACACAGTATTTCACAGTATCGCCATCCAGAGGGAGGGTCAGTCCATAACAAACTACCTCCATAGTCCATTTTACCTACACAAACACAAAAGAAAGTTGTTAAAAGTAATTTTGGCAAGTAAACAACGATCAGTGCACACTGGTTCTAATGCAACAACGTAACTGTAGTTATGCAGTACAGGCATTTCTATCTGATGTAGACATGAATTAATGACTTATGGTTTTCATATGGTATCATGACTTTACAAAGAAAGTCTTCAGCCTAAACTGTATAGAGAACTCTTCAGAACATACAACGAGCTGGACAACTACCAGGTGATGTAACAGAAGACTTTCAAATTCTAGTAAATAAATACACATGCTTCAAAAAAAAAAAGTCACACAGTTGCTTCAACAATAACAAAGGTAACTCCACAAAGGCTTTAATGTGTTAAGCACTAAATTCAAATTCAACACCCTGCTTCTTTAGCCTGAACTTCCTGGTATAGCAGCTCAGATAAACACCAACACCACACATCGCTCACTACTAGGTCACAAAGTACACTGTTGCTATGAACTGGCTGCTAACACAAACATTATGTAGATAACTAACCTAAAAATACAGTACATTTCAAAAAAAAACTTGGACTACTAAAGAAAATTATTTTCTATAGCCTCTTTTATTTAAATGACCACGCTAGCATGAGAAAAATTACGATATTCAAGGAAATGCACTTACTTCTTTGTCTGTTTTTAGTAAACTTTCACTTCCAACTGATGATGTAATTAAAGCTTGCCCAAGAGGACGCACCACTGCATTTGCCACTTCTCTCCCCACATTTTCAGGATAGCTGTGAAGTACACTGGTATTACCCTGATCATTTTGAATGACAAGATGCAGAGATCTCCACTCCGAGTACATAGTGCCTCTATGCTACAAACCAAATAATACCTGGGGGGGAGGAGGCAAGAAAGACAATTAGTAGATATAGCTATGAAAACAGTTACCAAAACCAAAGTTGCTTGCTATTGTAAATTCAAGGTTAATGAATTTGAAGACCCATAAGAGATTATAACAGCTGTTATATAACCTTAATGTTTTTAAGGTACCTGAGATTTTTATTTTTTTAAAAACTTTTTCCCCTCCTAAAGTTTCAGTTAGGAACTAGTTGCCCATTCAAGACACTAAAACCTTGAGAAGCAGCAGCTTCACCTTACATCTTCAGCTAGTGGCAGCCCTGCAGAAAAGGTATTCTTGCTTACACGACTTCCTTGGCTAAATAGAGAATCATTCTATATGCATGTATTTAATTCATATAAGCAATGGTTCCCATTCATACCTTATGCCCTTCTTCAGTTGGGCAGTAGTTAGAAATACCAGGAGACTGACAAGAAAATCTTACCCATCTCAGAAGACAGAATTCAGCTTTTTTTTTTTTTTTTACATTCAATCCTAGAGCATACGATAATCAAAGTTTTCAGCCATCAGTTTTGAGTAACTGATAATGCAATGTGCATTTACCCTGAAGCGATGTAAGGCCTGACTGCGCCTTCGTGGATCACTAATTTAAATCCAGCCTCACTTTATAGTTTCACTTTAACTTCACACATTGCTACCAAATCTGTCCTACTTGCAATATAGACTACTATTGCATTTCTAACCCCTGTAAAGTCAATGCACTTCCAGTTCTTCAGCATAAAAAGAAAAAAAAAAAAAAGTCTTTCTGCCTTAAGAGCAGTGGGCCATGCTGCAGCACCAGCACACACACCCCACCAATTTGTTTTTCGGCAAGCAGCTCTGGGCAGCACAGCGAGTGACGAGCCCAGCAGCTAGCCACAGGCTGCAGTCCAGCCTCAGCAGGCAGCTCTGAGATCGGCTCCTCAGCGCAGTAGGAAAGCTAAGCCAGCACAAGTTTCCTGTCTGCTGGGACAGTTTTTAAGCTAGATCAAGATCTGATCTCACTGCAGTTAGACAAAGATCTGTACCACACGGAGGAGCCAGGAGAACACACAGCCAGGAGAGGTGGCAAGAGCAGGTTTTCATACCTACTCCGAGTAACTTAGAGGTGCTGTTCCAGCAGGTGGTACCACAGCCATCAGAACTGGGACAGCACCATCTCCCTCCTCCCCCCCTCGCACACCAGCGCTGGCATCAGTTACTTGAGGCTGCTGACCACCTGAACGATCGAAAACAAGGCAAGCAGGGCTGGCACAGGAGGGAAGGCAGAAGCATGGCACAGCTCAGATCAGCTCAAGCTGTCACAAGCAGCACTCCGAGGACTGCTTGCCAGCTCTCCTTAGCTGGCGCGCTTCAGCAACTAGTTAGTTACACAGGGAATGTTTTGAATGCCTCCATTACACATTTCTTGGCCCAAAACCAAACAAGAAGGCAGGCCTGGAAATGCACCTTCCTAGAAACAAGCCACCCTTTAAACACGTCCGCCAACTGAACTCACTCCCCGAATCCTGACTTACACCTAAAAACCTGCACAAAAAGCCTGATAACTCCCTTCTGGGGAAGAGGCAAGGCAAGGCAACAAGGTCTTGGGTTTCCAAACTGTGTCCTTCCTGGTTTGAGGCAGCAATCACACATGCTCATCTGACAGCAGCTTACTCAGAGCAGGTGCAGCCCGCAGGAAGCATATCCTCAGCATCCTTTGGGCATTTTTTCCACCTCTGTGAGCAGTGGCAGGGGAATGCCTGTCCCACCACCGTCATGATGCTTTGGCTTAGATGAAAACACCTCCAAGACACTGGCTCTTGGGACACTGAGAAGTCAAAACAACAAAACCACCAAAGAGGGAATGGGATCCACAGTCCCAGTTACAATCATCATCCTTTGTAATGGCTTCACTCACTGGTTAACTTCTTCAGGTAGATTTCCCTGCTGCTATTTTTTCCCCTTTCTTCAGATCCTATACCCAATGGGCTTCATCTTCCCTCCAGTCCTACCTGGACACTGCCTTAGCCTCCAGCTTGAGCTGGGAGGGGAAGAACGAGGGGTAGAAGTGGAACTGCACCCACCCCATACACTCTGCCCTTCCCCCCCAGTCTGCAGTGGGTCTCCACCAGCGCCACAGGCCCCCCTGACCCTCCATGCTCCCAGCTTTGCTGCTCCAAAGGCAAGTGTGAATGCACTCCCCATGTGAAACAAGAGTCCATTATAGAAACAGGTAACGCCATTTGAGATCCAGAGTGTTGATTTAAACCGATTTCAGCTGCTAGCAGCACATGGTTTCCACCAGCATGTGTCAGCTGAAGGAGCTAGCAGCTCCCGCCTGGCAGGAACTTATCAGCCTGCAGATAAGTGCCAGCACGCCCGCCCTGCCTGCCCTTAAACTAGCACAGGGCTCCCAGAAGCATGGAAGTGTTGCACAGCACAAGGGAATTGTAGGCAGCCCCTATACAGGAGACGAAAGTAAATCATAGGACAGGGAGTCACAAATTCTGAAGCATTTTGCATAATCCTCATTGTACTGACACAAGGTAAGGTGACCACATCCCTCTGTATGCAGTTCCCAGCCATGCCAAAGCAAGAGATGTACAGCTGTTTTGGCTAACCTCCCCAAATTCTGAGAGATGGAGCATCTGTAACAGATTTGGGATATGCCACATCACGTGTAAGATGTTTGACAGCAGCACAGGGGTAACCAAAACCTCTGGTGCCACATAAACCCAGCCTCCTGCTGGACTGCCAACACAAATTTAATACTCAGGAGTGAGTTCTCTCAATATTCATGACTTCCTTTGGTCTTGCCATAAAATAATTTTTTGCTATACTTATCAATATACAAGGAATAATGAACCAAGGAACTATCTCAGATGTAAAATCCTTTTGAGGCAGGATTCCCTAATGTTATTGACTTGCCTCCTACATTTATCTGCAAGGACTAAAAGTTGCTTTTCATTTTAGATCCTACTGACTGCCACTGGAATTGGAAACTGTCATCATCTGTTAGGACCGTGGTACAGCTAAAGCCATCTGCAGTTCAGCTTCTTGAAACTGGACAGAAGTTGAAAAGTGCCAGCAAGTCACTTCACCATTACATCTGTTTTGAGGTTGAACCTGTGAGAACAGAACACTCTGGCAGCCCTGTAACTTGCTGAAAAAGCTCAATACAGAAGGTACCCAATGCTTCATAGGAAGAGGACCACTCCCTCCAAAGAGGATGTATTTATCAGATTACTTAAACATCTATACAACTTTGAAAAAAAAAATACAGTTTTCACAGAGTACCTTGATTTTAATTCCTGTTTCTGCAATGTATTGCATTTTAGTTTTAAAAACAGTACTCTGAGTGGCTCATTTAACATCAGCCACATGGAATCTAGGAGAATTCAAATTCCATACCAACAGAGGTATAAAATCACTAAAGACTTTCAGGGTTACAGACTACCTAATTAAGGAGAGGAAGAAAAATAAATACAACTAGGAAATTCACCAAGCATCTTTACACCCAAGTTTGGAAACAGAACTCATTTATGTTCCTGGAGGCTGCAGTAAATAAAATAACCTCAGATCTTTACAGACAAACAAATTTGAAAAGAAATTTCTAGCATCAACAGTAGCGGAACAACTACAGAGTTAAAATATGTACCATCTACTATGAAACTAAACATAACTTCCAATATTCCTTAGAATGGTAAATAATTTGAATGTATTACCTCCAGAGCCATTTCAACTTAGGAATTTTCATAGCTATCATCATATAAACCACCAAAATAGGATGTTTCCGCATTTAAGACCAAAGATCAACTCATAAAAACTCTAGAAGTAGGCAAACATGAAAGAGTTACTAATGAGCTCATAAAACTGAAAAATAAAAAAAAAGATATTTCAGTTTTATTGCTAGTCCCTAAAGCCTTCAGATGAATAGCTGCAGCCAAAATGTTTAAACTCCTGGATCAGTAACACTGGTGAAGATTACCCATCTAAATAACAGCCCCCCATTCTGCAATTACTTCGAAGGAACACACTAGAGCTCTGAGCAGCAGTGGACTTTTCGGAGTGTGTGCAGGGCAAGGGTAAAGAACCAACATTTGTTTAGGAAGCAGCTCCTTGAAGTGCGTGCAGGGAGGGTTGGGGGCAAGCTTGAACATTTAGCCCTGCAGGCTCAGCAGCTTCAGGTGTAAAAGATGTTTGCCTACAACAAACACAAAAGGGCTTGGAGCATAAGGACAAACTATCCCCCCAAAATGGAAGCTTCCTGGTTTCATCAGAACCAAAAAGGAAGAGCCTGAGCTGAAAATTCAATGGAAGGAATACTGTTAATAGAGTAGAAGCAAAGACCATCAGCAGAGGTACCCAAGCAAGACCTCACTGAAGAGTGCAGAGCCTAACACAAACAGCAATACAAAGGGACTACTTCATAAAGTTCTAGGATATTAAATACACTTCACAAGTATTTCATGGAAAAACAGGGTCCCCCCCCTCACCCCACCTTGCACTGATTCCCCTCTGCACTCTGATTTTCTGCTGGAGGGTACAGAGAGCAATCCAGGTCTTGGCAAGATGAGAACTCAGCACCACTCTCACAGCAAGTCCCCCAGGAGTGCAGAAGTGCCTGCTCCTCTGGGTAGCTCGCCTTTGGAGCCCACCCAGTAGGTATGCTGCATGCCCAGCACATGCTGCACTCACAGACACCGCACAGAGCGGCCAGCAGGCAAAACCAACAGAAGGCCCACCTGAGAAACTCACATCCCACAGGCCCTCCTCTGCTGAAAGCCCTTCTGTGTGTGTGTGAAGTTGGCACTTTGTTAAAGAATAAACTGAGATACGTGTCAGGATTACTGTTAAACGAAAAATCTACATTCGAAGCATGAAGCGATCAAGCAGAGGAAGAACAGGAACTTGTGTCCTCCACCCCCAGGCCAGGTGAGCCATCATAGTGCTGCTGAGCATTAGAGTGGAGCTGTGATGCTCCCCAGCCCAGGTAAGATGAATTTGCCTATCTTTCTCACCTAGCTACAGAAGTCAGTACACAAAGCTAAGCTGGGAAAGATAGGGTTTCAGACATAAGGCACTGTTTAAACCCCAGAGCTAGAGACTCCTCTCCCCCTGCACTCCCTGCTCATTAGGGTCTGAGCCCTCTTCAACACTGCGGGTCCTGAGAACACCACTGGACACAGCCCTGCCAAAGCAGGAAGCCCAGGCACCTGCTGTGCAGAAGGTTACTACCCAGGAAGTACCTGGGTACTGCCACAGCTGCAGGTTAACAAAGCCCTAAGAAAGCAAAATCATCAGTCAGTTGGGTGAGTTTTGGCTACTTTAATCTGCTGTCAAGGTTCATTACTCAGACATTGCTACTGATTTGCTTTGTGCTACCACTCCATCTGTAAAAGCTGCAGTGAGAAAGCAATCTTTCAGGTAGGCTACCTGAGAATTTAAGGAGTTCTCGCAGC
The DNA here is from genome assembly GCF_965140915.1 of Aythya marila. Lineage (NCBI taxonomy): Eukaryota > Metazoa > Chordata > Aves > Anseriformes > Anatidae > Aythya > Aythya marila. Next base: position 9,336,110 of record NC_139057.1, read on the forward strand.
CTTCACTGGTGCCAAAAGGTGCTTAGGGAACTCTTCCATAGGGCAGCGCATTTCCTTGGCCCAGCCCCAGAGCAGTTCCCATTCAGCGCTTTATTTTACATTTGGGCTTCTTCCCCGGTGCAGCTCCTTGTGCAACTCCACCAACCGCCAAGGCACAGTGAGGAAGGGGCTTCCCAAAGCCGATGCTCCCCTCAGCCTGGGCTGCGAGCCTGCTGCTGGGCCTCAGCTACTGCTCACCTCCTGAGCGGCAACCTGACCTGCTGCCCGCGGCCCCGAGCACCGGAGGAGACGGGAGACAACGGAGGGGCCCCGCAGCGCTTGCGGGAGGTGCGGGCAAACCCCGGGACACGAAACTTCTCCCCCCTCCACCCCCACCCCGGCCCGGTGGGGCCGTTCCCGGGGCCTCAACACCGCCCTGGGCCGGCCGCCGGGGCAAGGGCCGGGACCGGGCCCAGGCCCAGACCCTTCGGGAGCCCCGCGGCCCCCGGGAGCTCGGCGCTGCCCTCGGGGCCGCCGCCGCCACCACAAACACCACAGGCCCCAGAGCAGGGCCGGGGAAGGGGGGGGGGGGGGGGGGAAGAAGGAGGAGAGCGGCCGGGCGCGGGCAGCGCCGCCGCGGGAGGGCCCGGAGCCGCCTCACCTGCGCCGAGGGGCCCGGCGGGCATGTCGGGCCTGCGCGGGGACGGCCGCTGCGCCCTCAGGCCCAGGGCTCCATGGTGCCCGCGGCGGCCGAGGCGACCCAGGGCGGGCGGGCGGACACCGCTGCGCTCCGCTCCCCGCGGCCGCTTCCGGCAGCGCCACAAAGCGCACGGCGGGCAGCCCGGACCCAACGCGCGCCGCGCATGCGCGCAACCCCGCGGCTCCACAGTACCCCGCCCGAGCGCGCGGGCAGCGCCAAATAAGTCGCGGGGCAGAGCCGCGCGCCTGCGCAGTCCGGCGCGGCGGCGCCTCCGCCGCCCTCTCCTTCTTAAAGGGGCAGCGGTGGCGGCCGCAGCTCTGTGCTGGGGGCTCCCGGGCACAGGGGCTGGCAGCAAGCGAGGGCGCTCGCAGCGAAGGTTTGCTCGGTGCTTTCGCTGTAAGGCTCCGTATCACCTGTGTGCTCCGCCCCCAGGGGTGCAGTCCTGCTCAGCAGCGCGGTTCTCTGGTGTTCGGGGCAAAAAGCAGTGCTCTGGAGAGCTGCTGCAGCAGCACACGCAGCAGGGGCTGGGGGTGAGGCAGCAGCAGGGCAGGGAGCCCGTCCTGCTTGCCGAGCCCCTCTTTCTCTTGCCCCCGCTGCCTGCCCTCCCAGCTGTGCAGACGCTCCTGCCATTCCCCTGCACTGAGCTTGACAGCAGCAGAGAAAGGAGAGCTCAGAATTTATCCACCGCAGCCCCTGGCAAGCTGCCTTTCTGTTCTCCTGCACTCAACACGTTTCCCAAAGGACTGATCATGTCTTTGGGCTGTGTGCCTCTGCTTTAGCTCTCCAGGTCAATGCAGTTTGCCATGTTTGGATTTTCTGCCTCTTACTACAGGATTCATGCACTTTACTGTTTTCACGTTATCCCTATTAGTGTGAAAAAAAAAAAAAAAAAAGTTACCATTGCTTTCTTTTCTTTCCCTGCTAGCAAGTCTCCATCTGCACAGGTGCAGGATTCAGATTCTCTCTCCAAAGCAAAAGCATGAGTTAAGCCTGCTGTGTGTTAACCCTGGTGGGCAGGTGAGTCCCACACAGCCACTCACCCGCTTCCCCCTCCATGGGAAGGGGGAAGAAAATTAGAAAGGCAAAAGTTAGAAAACTCGTGGGTTGAGATATAGACAGTACGATAAGTAAAAAGAGGAAATAAAACAAAGCAAAACAAACAAAAAGAAAGAAAGAAAAAAAAAAAACAACACATGATGCAAAATGCAATTGCACACCACTGGCTGGCCAATGCCCAGCCAGTCTCCAAGCACTGGCAGCCCTGCAAAACTTCCCCACCGGTTTTCTTGCTGAACACGGCATCGCATGACCTGGAGCCAGCTGTCCTGGCTGTGTCCCCTCCCAGCAAGAAGAACACCGTGCACCCTCAGCATGCTCGCTGGCAGGACAGCATGAGAAACAGCAAAGACCTTGACTCTGTGTAAGCACTGTTCAGCAACAGCTACATCTATGCATTATCAACGCTGCTTTCATCACAAATCCAGACCACAGCACCATAGGAGCTACTGTGAGGAAAATTAACTTTATCACAGCCAAAAACAGCGCAGGCACGGTGGGACTGTTGTTGGAGCACTCGGGAATATCTCCATCCTGGGTGCCTGTCGTGATGCTGACCAGATGACCATTGCCCATCAGAGGGTCAGTGCGGGTGCAGGATGAACAGCACGGCAAGGCATGTGCTCACACAACTTTGCAAGCCCCTTGGCCTGAATAAATTGATATTAGCAGGTGCCCCATTTGCTTTGAAGGCACCACTAACCTCCCAGCTGGGGCTGCATGGAGGAGAGTGGTGGTGACGTTATCTTACCACTGCGGCAAGCTGTGGGTCTGGAGGGAAGCAAAGGAGCCTCAGGGCACTGCAAGTGGGAAAGCCACGGAGGAAGATTACTCGGAGTGGGATGTTCCTGGCACAGGGACCAGACTGATGAGAAACCAGTGCTATACCTACAAGGTGAGTATAAATGAGCAAAGGGGTAGGTGCAAAGGAGTGCTCAGAAATGCTCAAATCACATCTTTGCCCTTTCCTCTTTGCTCATTTATATTCCAGAAGTGCAGGGGCATGGGTTTTGCCTATGGTCCCTTTCACCAGCACTGACTGTCCTGCCTGCAACCCTTGAGGATGCCCCTGGTTCCCAGGCCAACTTCCAGGCAGCTGTCACCTAACCCTGCAGGGACAGACAAGCTTTTTAGGAATCCTGGGCAGAATGAGGACATCACTAAGCTTTAGTTATAATTAAATCTTTATTATTTCACAAAATTTTGTAGTTAGTGTAGCTCAGGATCTTATGATCAGAGGTAGGCCAACAGTTTTGCCATTAGTTTTTGTAATATCAGCAAAGTAGACACCACAGATGAGTAGGACAATTGAATTTCATTGAGCACATTTGGCTTAATGGAATTATCTGTATGGGTGTTGACCTAAACAGCCAGACATGTTGCCTGGATCACGTTTCTCATTTGCTGTTAGTACTTAACCAGTTGTTACTCTGCAAAATATAACATGTAGAATTAAGACCGCTGAAGTTGTAGAATTCATGATTCATATTAACTGCATTCCCTGTAAGATTCCAGAATCCTAGCCTAGCTGTTAGTCTTACTAATTGTATTGATCACTGGGCATATAAGAGGCTTTCTAGCAGCCAAAAAGTTTTCTGATGTGAACTGCAAATTACAGCATCTTTAGAAAGTTCATCCAAATGTGGATCGAGGGGTGGAATGTAGTGGTCCAACCAGAAGACCATTGCACACCAAGGAGTCAGTGATCCACATCATGGTGGGTGTGCACACAAGCAGGCACATGCCAGACTGATTTCCAGAGGGATTCCTGGAAAAGATCGCATGTGCTGATAGAAAAGATGCTTGCTGTCAATATGGAATGGGTATTCACCTTTGCCCATGGCTGTCAGTTGATCTTAAAACTGGTTGTAATCACTGTTCTGCAGTACCAGCTCATTCTAGCTGTGTTTTCTTATCCTGTGGTCAACAAGGATTTTATGGTGTGCTTTCAAAGCACAGTCCTGGCTGACCAAGTAGAAAGCAGTAGTGATCAGCAAATAGTTTTCATCTATCTTTGGAACCATAGCTTCCAAAGAAATAGTATTAGTCAGAGAAAGGACACTGGTAATCAGAGGATGAAAAGAAAAGGCTTGTTTTGAATGTAAGGCTAGAAAATGTGTTAGAAAATGTCATCCATCCATTTATTGGGATAGTAGCTCCAGTCTTCAAGTTACTTTCTCAGAGAAGTCCTGTTGTGGTTTACAGCACTTTTGGAGTGACTCAGGTGAGATATTACTTAAACTTAACTGAGAATATAACTAGGGAGCAAAACCACTTCTTTCTTTTTCTTTTTCTTTTTCTTTTCTTTTTCTTTTTCTTTTTCTTTTTCTTTTTCTTTTTCTTTTTCTTTTCCTTTTTCTTTTCCTTTTTCTTTTTTCTTTTTTCCTTTTCCTTTTTTTTTTTTTTTCTTCTTCTTCTCTGAAAAGCTCCTTTCAAAGTTCATGTCTCATTTCCAAATTTCATCTGAATTGGTTTGGCCTGGAGCTAGCAGCTCTTCCTGGCACTGAGCACTGCAGGACATTACCCCCTGCACCCCGGCCTGGTGGGGGCCTCTAGGCCCTCTGCTACGTTGGCAAAGCAGAGTTTCCACCTCTAAAATCATGATGACTGTTACTGTTTTGGCTAGAAGAGAGTTAATTTTCTTTGTAGAGGCTCATATGATGTTGTATTTTGGATTTCTGATGAAAATAGTGTTGCTAACATGCCAATTTTATAGATGTTGCAGAGCGGTGCTTGCACAGAACTAAGAACTTCTCAACTTCTCATGGTGCCCTGCCAGTGAGCAGGCTGGGGGTGCACCAGAAGCATAGAAGACACAGCCAGGACAGCTGGCCCAAATGGCCAAAGGAACATCCCGTGCCATACAGTGTCATGGGGAACAATGAAAGCTGGGGGAAAGCAGGAGGAGTTAGCGTTTGACTTCCCAAGACACCATTATCCATGGTGAGCCCTGCTTTCCTGGGAGGGGCTGAACACCTGCCTACCGGTGGGAAGCAGCAAATGATTCCTTGTTTGGCTTTGCTGGTGTGTGCGGCTTCTGCTTTACCTAGCAAGATGTCTTTATCCCAGCCCACAAGGTCTCACATTTGTACCTCTCTGGTTCTCTCCCCTTCCCCCTGTGTGGGGACTGAGCAAGCAGCTGGATGATGCTGAGCTGCTTGCAGGGGTTAAATCACAGCAACAAATCTTCATGATTTTACATAATTTTCCCATATTTTGATAAATTACATTATTTTTCATAGTTTCCATGTATTGGCATATTAGAGACATGAAACTCGACAGTCTGTAGTTCTCCAAATCCCTTCAGAGCCACGTTAAAGAACAGTGTTACATACAAATTTGCCATGTCCTATTCCCTTCCTATCAAGGAAGTTTTGCTTTATGGTTACATAAGCAGATAGGTGACTAATTTCTTGCTTAGGCTGCAGTTCAGGAGTGAATATGATCTGGTGCTAGCAATTCCTTCTTATGAGCAATTTGTCTTAAGATTTCTTCTACTGATTTCAGTTCAAAGCAGATTTTGTGGCTGACTCATTCCCCATAAAGAGAAGTCACAGTGTGGGAATAGCCCAAAACTGTTCTGTAGTAAACAGCAATGCAAAAGCTACAGCTGCCTGTTTGAAAGCCTTTCATGTTTTCTCTCAGCATCAACCTATGTGCATTTGGATAGCACCCAGACAGATATGGGGGTCATCCTGGCCCCAGGCCTCATGGAGAAATTGGTCTTCACGCCTGCGTCCAGCTGCTGCTCCCAGGCCCTGCCTCTCCCACCGCCCGCTCCTGGTACCTGGCTCTGCAGAACCTAGGAGCAGCATCCCACCCTGTGCACCCAGCGTGCAGCCTCTGACCACAGCCACCCACTTCTAACCCAGCTCTGAGCCCCGTAAGCAGCAGGCTGCTTCTGCCCAGGCTGATTAGACTCCAGAATTGTCCAGCGGGCTTCTGGTAGGCAGAAAGGACGGTGCAGTGCTGCGTGTGAGTGACTGCGTGGCCTGCTGCTGCTTCTGAGCGTCAGGAGCCCAGATATAAGGCACTGCTCCATTTTATTTGCATTTCATCGGCTCCTAATTATGCTGCACCTTGCATTTTCTTATTGGCTTTCTTCTACCATTTGTGTTTTAATTGCCTAATTATTGCACACATTGAGCATAGTTCCAGTTCAAAGCTCCAATCTAAACTGCTTCCAGGACTATACATTCAGTTCATTCGATATCCACATCAGTTCTATATATTGTACAGATAACATATGTACCTATAATGTGTTAGATAACATATGTACCTATGTGTTATAACATGTAACATATCATAATGTAACATTGTAACATATAACATATTGTACATATATCATGTACAATATCATATCATTTATATAACATGCACATCTGTAATCATAACAATTTGCTTATATGCATATATATATATATTAATTTAGATATTTTAGCTACTCCCTCAGCCTGCTCTTCTATCTTGAAACAATACTGCCAGTGTCTCGTGAAGATTTTATTTTGTCCTTTATTATAACCCTAGTGTTGTTGTCCCACTTAGAGTTCTTCAGGAAAAAATATTTAAGAACAGTGTTCATCAGTTAAACTCTCACATTTCCCCTTACTTATACGTAGTATCCCATTACTATGCGCTGATACATAAACATATTTTCAGGCACACGTAGCATTAATTGCTCTAGTTTCCATTAGCCCTACTAGGTAGTGAACACAGAAAATAAATGCCAAACAAATACACATTTACAGAAGAAAAAGCATGGGTTTCTAGAGGAAATAGTGGGAAATGGTGTTGTCTGTTTTCTAGGCTGGAAGACACGGTGCCATCCCTGTTTGCTAATATTTCTGGCACTCCCAGCTGCTGTGCCTGGGACAGAGCACGGCTTGGGCAGAGACGTGGTTGTGCCGAAAACAAGTGGAAGTATTTTCCATGTTCAGCGGAGCTGCTGAGCAGGTATATAATCCTTTCACTACTGCTCTGTACCCCTCAACCATAAACTGTCTAGCCCACCCAGGTTAGCTTTCTGCCTTGAAAAAGCAGAGCAGCCAACATCGTATTTTGCCCTTTTTTCTACTGTAAAGCAGTGTTCACCCACGTACACGTCTCACTAGTCAACTCAATGGATGTGCAGTGATGATGTGGAAAGTGTTTTTCAACATGCCAATGAAATAAGAGTGCTCCTTTCAACTCTTTCACTTTTATGAAAGCCCCAGAAAGACATAAGTGAACTCTTGGCTTTGACATAAAGAAACAAGCTTTGCAGAGAGCAACTTCATAATCCTGCTCTCAGCGCACTGTCTTTAACACTTTCTTCTTTCTCTGTCATGCAGCAAAAGAGCAGCTTTTTGCACAAGTTCTTGGAGCAGCAGGCTCAAGCCCAGGGCTCCCTTTAAAGCCAGCACACCACACAGTGAGCTTACCAGACCTGAGCAGTCCACTGCTTCGGAAACACACATCCTCACATCAGGTCCTCTTGCATTACTGCTAGCCTGGGGGCTTGCCATCCTCCAGCTATCTCTGGCCTCACAGTGCAGCCTTTCCACATTTCCCATCTGTGGCTGAAGATGAGCAATCACAACTTCCGTAGCTTGGCAGGATGCTTGAAAAATGCAGCCAGCAGGAGAGCTCCATGAGGGTGAGGCAGGCCTGCAGGCAGCTCCTGCATGCAAGCAGGCTCCAGCTGCTGCTGCCATGGGGGCTCTGCCCTTTGGATCCAGTCGCCAGCACTCTCTGCACAAAGGCCTGGGAAAACACATTGGCCCCATGGGTTTGAATGAACCTGCTGAGGCGTGTGTATGTAGGGATGGCGTAGTTATGTTTGTACCCCGCTGTTCCCCCGGCTACTGCAACAGAAGACAAAAATGCCTGCTAAGGATTAGCCCCAAGCTCTTCACAGGCTGTTGCCAGATCCGTGCTGTTCCTTCCTGGCATCTGGTGAAAACAAGCCATCCACCATCCAGGACGGCCTTCCATGATTCAAATGAGTCTTCTGTGGGAAAAATAATGGAATAGGCTCCTATAACCTTGGACTGCAGCTACATATGCTATGTGCTTCTTTCCGTGCTGTCACAAAACCTATCTGAAGGAAAAATGTTAGATTTTGAACTACCTGCAGAATCAGACCACTCACAGTAGCCTTCTTGTGGAATTAGATTCCTTTAAGGGGAATCTGTTTTGTTAAAGCCATTATCTCTGGCAGACACCCTCTCCTTTGAGAGAAATGATGCAAATATGCAGAGAAGATGCTCTAACTGTGATGAAAAAAATTAGCGTATAGGAAAATCTGACTTGGATTAGGCATAGGAGAGGCTGACAGAGACTGACTAGATTTTAGCTGTTGTTATTTTCTAAATACAAGTTTCTCTGAATTCAAACAAACACTCCAAGCATTTGGTTATACTGGATGTGTACATTGCACAACTGGTAGATGAGGATTACATTGGCTTAAGGCAGCATTATCACTTGGTAGGGGACAATTAATTCTTCTAAAATGTTTTAAAATTAATTAATTGAATTAAAATACGATACCATCTCAGGACTGTTTTAGTATTTTGACCTGCACTATATGTTTTGGCAAGAAAAAACATTCTGCCAAAGACTTTTGAAGAATTTAGGCTGACTTGAGAATGTTTGTAGTTACACCGTGCTTGTTCAGAAATAAACAACCACCCAATTTCTCATGATTTGAAGTCAGCTGGCCCGTCCAGGTTTCAACTGAGAGCCCCATCTCCCTCAGTGCCTCAGCCCAGAGCCACGCTGTGCCAGCAGCACAGGGCACCTCTTTGCTGACACTGGACTGAATGATCGCAGTGGCATCAAGGAACCACAACTCCAACTGCCTTCGTGGCCAGATAGCCCCCCACGTCCCATCTCTCACACCTGCAACATGGTTATTACTGCATTCAATCCCCAACAGAACAGTATAAAGTTCTGTAAGCCATTTCCAAAAGGAGTCCTTTTTATTAATGTCTTCTCTGGGAGAAAATATGAACAGTCCCTTCTCTGAGAAATGCAGTAAAAGTGCACAGATCAAACAAAAACACATGGGGAGGAGGTGGTGTTAGCTTAGTTAAAGCAAATTCTGCTGCCTTTTGCAGGGTCCTGGGACGCGTGGACTGCTATGCCACAGCACATGCACAGATGGGGACTGGCCATGTCACAAAGCCTGAAGAAAACTTTCTAGGCTGAAGGGCTATCACAGTGGTTGTACAGCTTTGTGGGGGAAAATTTCCCTCTTTTCTCTGCTCCACAGCCAGACTAGTTTACATAGTACCTAAAAACTTAAGCAGCAGCACCAACCATTTCCAATTATAGCACCTGCACAGATCTGCGCTCAATCATCTTCCTCCACCTCTTGTCTTGGTAGCCCAGGTAGGCACAAAGATGCTTTTGGGAGCTGGCATTACATTTGGGCCTGTGCAAGAAGTGCACAGCCACCAGGTATGTAACTCTACTTGTTTTTATATGGGGAAAAAAAAAAAAAAAAAAAGGTGCCTATATGTAAAAAGAGTGTGAATAAGTTCATTGCTCTACTGAGATAAGGTTGGTGGGCAAAAGTCATATTTATTATTAGACCAAACCTGAAACAGGTGCTTGAGAAGAAAATAGGTAGGGAAACACAATTAATGGGGAATCAAATGCTGAGAAAGACTGATGAATTATTAGCAACATGAAGGATTATTTATTCCATTTCCCAGACAACTCTATGGCAATCAGTCCATGAGGAGCTGCAGGGAGCAGCAAGTCAGCTGCAGACAGAACTAAGGGTTACTTCAGTGCAGGCAGCACTTTACCACTGCAGCAGTCCCACAAGCTCTGAGCACAACGGGCAGAGCCAGGTACTGCTAACAAGTCCCCTGAGAGCCCCCATGAGCCACAGGGGAAAACAGTGAACCAGGCTGAGGGGTTCTCCAGGGACTCCTGTCAGGAACAAAGGGACATGGGTCCAGGAAACAAGCTACAGCACACACACAAGGTGTCTGTCCCAGAGACAAGCTACCCATCGTGGGTATGAGATATTGGTATAATTCCCTGGCTTGACCTTGCTCAGCTTACCATGCTTAGCTCCTGGCTCCTCCACCCTTCAGGGAGCAGCCAGCCTACCTGAGATATATATGTTTTGAATCCCAGTATCTTTTTGGCAATTCCCTGAAAGAAAGAGCAGATGTCTGGGCCAAACTGGGAAATGTACGGGAGAGATGATCACCACAGGTGCCTCAATTCCAGTATTTGGCCCTGGCAAAACCAGGCAAAGGTGCACCGTAAACAAATGGCTGTGCTGGGAGCATCATACTAATCACAGCTGGCAAAATGGAATAGCACTTGTCTCCAGACTTGTGAGTACATAACACTGCCTAACACTGTGGTGCTGAACTGAATCTCCTTTGCAGAAAGTAGACTTGACTTGGCCTCCAATGCAGTGACCTGCAGTAGATTGCTCAGATCTGCAGGCCAGGCCAGGATCCAGACCAAAAGTGGGCTCATTCCATCAACAGAAGCTGGAGAGATAACAAACATATTCCATTCCGCTGCCTACACCCATGACCTGGGAAGCATCATGTAACAAATGGGGCCAAAGGACTAGACTTGTTTGCATGCTTACAGGGATATTAATTACCTAAAATGCAGGGTGGGAAACATTAATGACTGTGACATGTGACATGAGACATTGCTAGAAATAACTGATAAGTGTGATAAGGTGATAAAGTAACAACAGGTAGTGCTATGAGGTGGCAGGATTTTGCAGGCAGTTCAGGGCAGTGATGTAAGAACTGGCTGAGGCTAAAAGATAACAAGAAAGGGGTACTGGACACTATAATGCTGGGTACAGCTGAGCGCCCCAGTGCCAGGATCACTCACAGCTCTTTCTTCTTCTACTGCGAATATACACAGGAATTACTTACCTGCATACGGTCCCTCCTCTCTGCCTCCCCTCCCCCAAGGGCTATTCAGTAACAGCCTCCACGTAATTAAGAACGGAGCTAGAAGCAGGATGTAGGACCACTGGGTGGCACCAGAAACCAGAACATGGATTAAGTTCGGGCAATATCTAGTTTTCAAATGCTTGGTGCAGGCCCATACTAAGGTTAAGGTGAGAGGAGCTGGGGATGCCTTGCTATCCTGGGATCCAAGTATTTTTACTTTAAGACATTCCCAAAGAGCCAGGAAAGCAGCAATAGTGAAAGCACTCTATGCAGTTGCAAATACCAAGTTTTGTGCAAAACTTGCTCTGGTTTAGCTACATTCATAGCATCTGTGAAAGGAATACGGCACCAGGATTTGTCAGTAGGTACAGGGCTGAGTAACTGTGACCTCAGAGTGGGCTCCCTTGAACATTCACATTTACACGTTGCATGTGTTGGTTTACACTGGGAAGGTGGCACTGTGCTCCCCTGGAATGGTACAACCTACCTTGTACCAAGCGAGACATACTGCAGCTTGTGTTCACTGCTGTGCCCAGGTGCGTGTCTAGCTAGGATTTCAGATGATGAGATCTTCAGTGGTGACTGTGGCAGCGGACTGAGCTGGTGAAGGAAGTTTTCTTGCGTTCTAAGTTTTCAAAATATCACCGTGCAAGACTGAAAGGAATAGAGACGAAGACACCACAAGGAAGAACTGAGCCTGGACTCATAGCCCAGAGGGTGCGGAGAAAGTGTTGCACAAAGAGACGGGCTGATGAGCGTGGCTCAACACCTACAGAAGTGTCCAAGTCCCTTTGTTACAAACACTGTGCAGCAAAATGCGTTTCAGTGAGACGGGAAACAGCCTCGGATGAAGGGCCACAACGACTGTTTTACCTAGGTGTAGCCAACAGGAAAAAGGGTTTGATATTCAAGTCAGCTTGAAAGACGGTGCTTGCCACACCGCCTCCCCATCAAGCATCCAGCCTGAGGAGCCAAGCGGCGCCTTTTACCTGTGTCTGTCCAAACGCAGTCTGCCAACCGCCGCTGCCCACAGCCCCTCAGCCGCGGGCGGGAGGCGGCGCCACACAGGCGGCTCGCGAGATGGCGCTGCCGCCATCTTTGTAGTCCCGAGCCCCGCCATGAGCCGTGCGCGTGTGCAGCCCCGCGGCGCGGCGCGCAGGCGCAAAGCGCTCCCCCGCCCCCCCCCCCCCCATGCCGCGGCGGCCGGAGCTGCTGTGGTGCCGCCGTGCAGGTGAGCGCCGCGGCCGCCCCCGGGCCGGGGCTTCGCCCGCAGCGGAGCGGCGCCGAGCCCTGTGCCGCCGGCACGCGTTGTGGGCGGCTTCTGCGGTGACCGAGCTCCGCGGCACCGAGGCGATGGGTGGCAGGAGGTGGCGGGCAGCGGGCGGGCGGAGGGCTAGCGGCGGCTGTGCCCGCGGGAGGAGGAGGAGGAGGAGGAGGAGGAGGAGGAGGAAGGGGAAGGGGAAGGTGGTGGGGGGGGGGGTGTTGAGTGCTGCTTCCCTGTGCCGGGGGCAGCACCGCTCCGTCACGGGGCTGTGAGGGAAATAATCCGGGCTTCGCTGGGGAGGAACCAAACCGGCGGCGAAAGGCTTCTCGTGGGGATGGCGCTGGGCGTTGGAGCGATGCGCGGCGGTGCCCCGGGCTGCCCCTCACCGTGCTCGGCGGCTTTTCTGTGAGAGCGCTCGTGTCTTGAAATTCTGGGGTCTTTGTTTCTTTTGGACAGCAAAAACGTTTTTTTCTTTAATTCGATAGGGTCTTGTCATGGCATGAATAGGGAAGGGATAGGCTGTAAAAGAAATAATCTTTAGCTGAAGTGCGTCATGGCTTCAGGTCAATGTCCGTTTATTTGATGTGTAATGTCATCGTGGGGAGCAATCCCACACGTTGCAGTGAAGCCAGGTACTTCCATCGGCGTGGAAATCAGAGCTGCGAGTCCCATGCAGAAGGTGCCTGGGTTACAGAAGAAGCAGTGTCACGGGCGACCTGGAGCAGTGGGGTTTGCCGTCTGACCCCACAGCAGCGCCGGGGAGCGTTGCGGAGTCAGAGCCCGGTGTCTGAGCCAGTTCTTGGTTCGTTCCTCTCAGGTTTGGGGAGCCTGGAAGCAGTGTGGGATGCAGCCATGGCACGGGGCCGTCGCAGTGTGCAGAGCACGGTCACGGTTTGTAGCAGAAGTGGGACAACTTGGTCAGTTTGCTCCAGGGAATAGGAAAGGTCTGTTGAGTTCAGTGAGTTAAATCTGGGAAACCCAGAAGAGGTTTTGTGCTTGGGTGCCGAGATGATGGGTGTACAAGTGGAGGAGAATCAACTTCTCTTCCTTTGCCAGGCACATTCATGACTCTCCTGTGTTCAGATAGGATGATGGAGCTCGTCACTTTGGCTTTGCCTGTCCTTTTCTGTAGGAACAAGAGGGCAACAGTCGTCCAAACCCCTGTCCAACTATGCTTAGCCCTGACATAGAGATCCATGGCAAAAAGTTAATAGGTTACATAAAATCTAAGCTGAGTTTAGTAACAGCTTGGAGCTTTCCTGTCAGATAAGTGAACTGGACTAGGAAGCAGAACTTACCAGATGTGTGTCCCATACTCAAATGGGACTGAACTAGAGGTAGACTGCTGAAGAAATGAGGTAACCTTTAGGGTTCGTTTGGATTATTAGTCATGGGACTGGGATTGTGAAGAGGGCTCAGGACTGAGAATGACTATTCCAATTTTATTTGTTTGGGATCTTGGAACTTAGTTTGTTTCAAAGGAAGTACTAAAACTGGCTGCTGAGGGCAGAAACTTAGTGTGGGCTATAGCTGGCTTTCACTGAGATGCTTGCCTTTGCAAAAGTAGAAGCTGGATTCAATGATAATTAAACAGCTGCTGGAAGCAGCATTGTTGGAAATTTTAATTTTATTCCTGGCTACCCGTTTTATATGTTAGGTAAAAAAGTAATAATTTAAGTCAACAAACATTCTTAATTTGTGTTTACCTAACCTCAGATCACCTTCAGAAATCCTTCAGTGCTTCCGTTTGCAGCTTGTGTTTCACATTGGTCATGCATGACAGGATCTTTAAATTTATTATTACACTTATATTTTCCATTGAAAAATGTTAGATTTCAGAGGCTTTGTTATGTACAGCATGTTTTGTTCTCTTAAGATATACTATGAAATTATGTGGAAGATGCTACTAAGACAGTTTTCAGTCTTAAACATTACTCTGTTGTGTGCCCAATAGAGGAGGCTGAGGGGAGACCTCATCACAGTCTACAACTTCCTCGTAAGGGGTTGTCAAGAGGCAGGAGACCTTTTCTCCATTAACACTAGTGACAGGACCCGCGGGAACGGGGTTAAGCTGAGGCAGGGGAAATTTAGGCTGGACGTCAGGAGGGGGTTCTTCACAGAGAGGGTGGTTGCACACTGGAACAGGCTCCCCAGGGAAGTGGTCACTGCACCGAGCCTGTCTGAATTTAAGAAGAGATTGGACTGTGAACTTAGGCACATGGTCTGAACTTTTGGGTAGACCTGTGTGGTGCCAGGAGTTGGACTTGATGATCCTTAAGGGTCCCTTCCAACTCAGGATATTCTATGATTCTATGATTCTATGAATTCTTAAGCAAGGCGGTGGTTACGTGGTCCTGACATGGGAATGGCTGGGTGAGACCCTCTGTTGTGCAAATCAGAGCTGATGAGAGATTTTAATAATCTCACTTAGCCTTCAGTTTTCTTCTTGTGAATTCTGAATTGTAAATGGTCTTCCTGGATTTTTAGTAATGTGTTTTTATTGATCACTCATCTTATTCTGTCTGTTGATATCCCCTTGGCTTCTGTGACTAATGTGGCACCGTTTAACGTAATGATCAAATTGACGCTGCAGGAAGCATGCAAAGAAATAACTTTGTTTTCATTTGGCTATGCTCCTTACCAGACTTGGATGCATTTCTGTATTTACAACAGGTTATAGTTCACTGAAGGCATGTTCCTTACTTTTCATGTGGTGCAGGTTATAGTTGCAATGTTTCATTTTAAAGAAACCTTTACTATTCAATTGCGTGTAAACCAGACTGTTGATTCTATTCATAATTACCAGTTGGATTAAAAAAATAAGAAATTAGCCTTTTTTTTTTTTTTTTTTCCCTAAAGAGCTTAATTGTAGCTTTTCTCTGGGTGTTTGAGCAGAAGATATAAGCAATCTGCCTCCTCATTTTCATCTGTGCTTTGGTGTTGAAGCTGCATATTACATCTTAAAGTGATCTATTGACCAGTTGGCAAGGAAAAGGACTTGTCAAATTCTTGCCCTGCCTTGTAGCATCTCCAGCACTTACTGGATGTTGTCCTGAACCTGTTGAGCCCCTGCTCTCCAGAAGATCAACTTTTGCCAGGTAAGCAAGTTGAATGAGTTCATTGGAGGGCTGAGGAATACCAGAGGTGGAATTGATTTTTATGGTATACGAACAGATGCAGAATCATGTGGAAACACCCATTCTGCTATTCATTCCTGACGGTCACTAAAAGGGATACCTAGAAAAGAGCATAAGGTCAGGGCACGTTATATATGCCTTTGTTGGAACCCTCTTATCTCTTGCCAGCTCTAGGATGTCAATAGGTAGATGTTCTCATTTATTTACGTAACATTTAATGTATTTTTCTTCTGTGAACCTGCCTATATCTGTAGTACATTTAAACTTATAGCATCCCAGGGGAGGCTTTCCAGAGCACAGAATAATGCTGTAGGAGCTAATTACATCAACTTTTTTATTTTGAACCTGACAGCTGCTACCTTCAGTTCATATTTCATGTGAAATTTTTTATTGTTTGAAGCAGTGAACAACTGATCTCTGTTTACCTTCTCCGTGCGGCTGGTGATTTTATAGACTTCTGTCATATGTCACTGCAGCAATCTCTGTTTCCAGGCAGAAGAGCCCTAGCCTAATCAATTATTCCTCATTGTTTATCTTTTCAAACCCTGTTTCCCTTTTAGAAATGTTTTCCATTTCCACTGTGTCCCCTTGAAATGAGGGAACAGGCTGTATCCAGAATTTACAGCACAGGCATACTACAGCTTTATGTGGTAGTTTAATTCCATTTCTTTCCTAATCATTTCCTAATGTTAGCTATATTCTTTTTTAATTGTTGAAAGGGTGTGAGCTGATGGTTTTATCAGTTGGTCATGATTCCAGCAAGACTTTCTGAGTATTAATATTAGTATCAGTTTGGAGCACATCACTTTACATGTCAAATTAGGATTTTTCTTTTTCCTGTGTGCTACTTTATTTGCACTGAATTTCATCTGATGTTTTATCTCCCGTTTACTCAGTCTCATAGGGTTTTTCTGCAGTTCTTCATTCAGCACTCATCTCTCCTGTCAGAATAGCCTGTATCCTCAGCAGGCTTTTGCCCCCTTTTCCAGACCATTCATGAATACAGAGTGCAATGCGGAGCACTGCATAAGGCTCCTGGATGTCTCCCTCCTGTGTGAAAATCAACCATTTATCCCTGTGCTGTCATCTGTTTTCCAGCTAGCTATTAGTCCAGGCATGGGCTTTCCCAGTTCTCCTGTAACTGCCGAGCTCTCCGGGTGTGATGGTGTGTTGTGGTCCCATCACTGCTGTGAGCAGACACTGGAGCAGTTGTCCTTGCAGCCCTGCCGGCTCCCTCCAGCTGCCGTGTGAAGATCTGAGCCTGGGAGCAGATCTGGCTGGAAATGAACTCAACAAATTATAAATTAATACTGATTTAGTGTTGACGTCCTGATAGCATACAAATATGCGAATTTAATTAGAAGCAATTCAGTTAGATGAATGCATGTTTCTGAGCTTGCTGCTGCTGATTAAAATTGTGACCCTACAGGCTCAGCTGTAGTCTGGACTGAAGGCAGTATATGTGTCAGTGCACAGATTTGCGCTATTTATTTCAAAATTGGCATGAATTTGATGCTGTAGTTAGATTAGTTTGATTTGGTGTATGAATCACACCTAGGTACTAGTTAGATAGATTTTGTGACTGCTTCTTAGACTTTTCCACTGTGTTGAAGCAGAAAAACAAACTGACCGTGGGTTGATACCTGGAATTTCTTAAAGACAGTGAATGAGGGTATTTTGTGCATTTATGTAAGTCAATAGGGATCTAGTATTAGTCTTTATCCTGGATATGGACGTTGTTCTATTTTAAACAATTGCATGGTAAATATTTCAAAAGTATGTAAATGGATATTAACAAAGTTTGCCACAGATGCTCTTGTGTTTTATAAGGTCTAGAATTATTCTGGATTTTAAGTTTCCTAAATACAAACAGTACAGTTCTATAATGAAATTTCTGATCACTAAGTAGGATTTTGAGGTATCTTCTTGAAAATTCATATCCAGGTTCGCCACTTCCCTTGTCATGAACTATGTAATATCAGTGCCCTGCTGAGGGTTTCTGGGGGTTGTCTTTCTGTGTGGAGAACTAAAATTAGGTGTTTCTGTTTTTAAAGGTTTCTTTTGCCTATGATAGACTTGAAATGTCTCGTTGAGCTAGTGAAGGCTGTTTTTCTCAGCTTGTGTAGGTGCTTCTACCTTGGCCTAGGTAAAAAGAAAAAAAAAATGGACTTGTGTAAATACATAGTTATGTGACTTGGCATAGTTATGTGACGGTGCATTTTCTTCCACAAAAAGGAGGGCTCGTGTGTGGATTTGTGTGTTGTTTTCCACGAAGGAACGTGGGGCTCAGGAGCGGCAGGGTCAAAGCCTGCTTTTCTGCGCAGCCCAGTCGGGTGCTGCCTGGTTTGTGTGCCGGGCTGGGTGCTGGGAGCTCCTGCGGGCGTGTGCTCATCTGCTGCTGCGGGGGCCTTTGTCAACCCTTGTGTGCCACCAGCGCTGCTATTTTGCTGATGTAGCTTGCTCCGACTGAGTTTTGTCAAAGCAAAAGTCCTCGTTATGGAGTCTTTATTCCTTCATTTAGGGTAAGGCTACCATGTACGGTTCTTTCGGTGTTCAGGAAAGCTGGGGATCTTGTTTCTCATTTTATGAAGCCATTGAGGCTTTCCTGCAGCCCGAGGGATGCCAAGGCACGGACTCGGTGAAAAACCTCCACGTGGATTATGTCAGCCATGGAACAAAATGATAATTTCCTGACATTTCTAAGAGAAATAAGTAATTGGAAATGCTATTTTAAAAGTGTCAATCAAAGAGCTCCTTTGCCTCGTTCCAAAGCTTTTTGGTCCTTTTTAGGACTGAATGTCAGACCCAGCTGCTGCAGGTACCACTGGCTGTGAGACCCGGGGAGGCCGGGGAAGTGCCTTGGTGTTTGCTGCTGAGCTGTGGGATCACCAGGCCCGTGGGCTTCTGCCTGCCAGTAAGCACCTTTCAAGTACTTTAAGGGAAGGTGAAGTATTCTGAAGCGAGTTATACGCTGTAATGCCTACATAAAGCAAATGCTTATAGCTGCTGCTGTGGTGTAGGGAGGAACAAAAGGGTGGCTGCTTTATGGGACCTCACGTGTGCCCGCCTCAGGCTGTGAATGCTGCCTTGTTACAGTGCAGTGTTTGTCATCTCCTAGTGTTTGGTACACCTGCGTACCATGCTTCTGCATTACTAGGCCATATAACTGATGGTTGACTGAGGAGTCAGCGTAATCTAGGACTGCAGCTTTTCAGTTGCTGGCCCATCGTCATGAAGATTTTAATGCAGAAGTCTGAGTGGCAAAAATGGCCTGGAGTGTTCAAGCAGGGTGAATACGAAAGCACAGGGGACACAGTAGATTTGTCTGTGCGAATGAGTTAGTGAAGAAGTTCAGATCACCTCTTCTTCCAAGAAGTTAAAGCGTGTTGTTTTTTTTGGACAGCAAAGTTGTGTTTTCATGTGTTTTTAGTGCAATATTTAAAAAAGAAAATAAAGTTGGTAGGCTTCCACCTCTGAGGGGAGAGAGGTGTGGTGAGTGTGCTGCAGCGACTTGAGCCCACCTCAGCCTGGGAGCTTTCAGCACAGGGCATCTTGTCAGGAGTGAAGGTTTAAGAAAAGTCTTTTGACCACACAGAGCAGAAACGCTGCACCCACTGAGCAGAACTCGAGTACTTGTCACTTTTTGGACACTTAATTTGTGCACTGGTGACTGGTGTTAAATGGTCTGGGGGCTTGTGGCTGTTCTGTTCCTGGACTTGGCCATGGGGCTGACCACGCAAAGCAGGTGCTGGTGCAAAGTAACTGTGATTCCAGGGGATCACAAAGTTTAGGAAAACTTTTCCTAAAATGCCACAAACAACGCAAAGTCTAAGTCCTGCTTCCAGTCATGATGGCAGTTTTGTCATTGTCTCTTGCTCACCAAAGCGGCCTCTGATCTTTTCAGCAGAATTGCAAATCCTAGAATACATTGACCACTGGTACTTCTGGTTTATGCATTCAGAAGGGTTACTTATGTTCAACTTCTGGGTGTGATACTTGCAGATGCAGAACACTCTTTAAAAAAGCGTTCTTTGCAGTCTTTTTATTTTTGTTTCCTGTTCATGCATCTCAAATAGGAATTACTGTGTTCTGTGTGATGTGCATTCTTGTGCTGTCTTCACAAAATCTTTGCAAATACAGAGGAATGTCAGCTGTGATTCCCAAGCCGTAGGTATCCTGACTGACAGTCACTTGTTGCTGAGGATTACTGATTTCCGAACAGCTCCTGTACCCATGTATCAAAGCAGCCCTTCAAAATCTGGGAAGCAACCGCCTCAGAGCCGTTGTGGTCTGGCCACGTGCGTGCTACAGAAGCCTCCCTAGCGTAATGGTACAGTCAGGCCACCAGGCCCTTCTGACAGCAATTTGGTTTGTGCTGTGAGAAATTGCTTTTATTGTTATGCCTGGTAGTAATTGTCAAAACTAAGTGTTTTCAAGTGTAATTCTAGGCCACTGTAATTATGCCGCCACTCTCACCAGTATAAAAGTGTCTTCAAAATAATTTGCAAAGCTCACCAGTTGGTTATGCAGGAGGGGTGTCTTTTGCCTGTTCCATGTGAACACCTTCCATTTTTGGCAGTGTTAGTAGGTGTTAGAAAATGATATTTCCTGGCTAATAGCAGCTTTTCTTGGCAGTGCAGTGACCCCTAAAGGCTTCTTAGAAGTCTGTAATCCTGCTTTTTTATTAACAGTGACATATCGTGGGGAGCAGAATTCCTGGAGGACAGTCGAATCCTGTGGATAGCCAAGAACAGGTCTGGGTGTCTGTCCCTGACTTGCAAAAGCAGAGAGGAAGATACCTTGGGAGGGGGCAGGGACTGCAGGTTGCTGTCTGCTCGCCTTGCCTGGGGCTGAGCTGCAGCCGCCTCTACGGCCCTGCTGCCAGCAGCAGCACTGCCCTTGTCTGTCCTGTGGAGCTGTTGCGGTCTGAAAAAACCCTAGCGCTTTTTTTTTTTTTTTTTTCCCTCATTTAAAAAGATGTTTTATTCAGGTTTCAAAACAAGCCCAATAAAGCTTCAAAATGCCAGCTTTTAAAATTGCTTTGCATGGGATTTCTCGGATGGAGGAGGAATTCACTGAGCATTAGCTTTTTTTGTCAGTGATAGGATAGCATAGGTTTTCCTTTGTCCTTTCACAAGATAACTCTTTTTTCTATTAAGTTAAACTGCTTTGTACTTCTTTAATAAAGGCAGCATTTTCTTATAAATGAAAACATGAAATCAGCTAGAGAAGTTTAAACTATCTTAAAACAAGGAAAAGAAAAAAAAATTAAAAAGAAAAGAAAAAATAAGAATTGAATATGCTTCATTGTGTGGTATTACACCCTTTGAAGAAATTCATAGTAAAAATGGATATGAATTTATGACTTCACATAAAGGTAGGATAACTGCTGTCAGTATTTCATTTTCATAAAATGAGTACTGTTCAGGCAAAAGTGTTACTTAGTCTTTATGCAGGTCTCCAAAGCATGTAAATGTTTTCACTTTCTCTTCTTCTCTGGTTATTTGGTTGGTGGTAGATGCTGGGGGAAGATGGTGGGAAAAGACTAAAATGGCTTGAAACAATATGCACCATAAAGATAATTCAGGACTGGAGCATTAATTATCTGAACAGAAATGTCGTAGTGCGGGTGTCTTGCTTTTCTTAGTTTGATTTCTTTGATGTGCTACATTAACATTTTCTCAGATCTCTAGCCTTCAAACGTCATTCTAGTCTGTGGATTGATTGTAAACATGGCACTTGCGGTGCTATTTTTGTCGTTATCTCCACGTTAAAATGAACTGCTTATGTAGAAACCATCATCAGTCATCTCGTTGGCCTAAAAATGATTTTAAGGGAATATAGTCTTAATATTGCCAAAGTTATCAATGAGGAAGGACTTTCAGAACTGAAGTTACAATCTTGAAACACTGCCTTTAGTGAAATCTGAAGTATTTTTGTCTTATCGTACACAAAATCACGGAATGGGGGATGTTGGAAGGGCCCTCCAGAGACCATCTGCTCCAACCCCCCTGCTGTAGCAGGGTCACCCACAGCATGTTGCACAGGATTGCAGCCAGGCAGGTTTTGAGTATCTCCAAAGAAGGAGACTCCACAACTTCTCTTCAGGGCAGCCCGTTACAGTGCTCAAATTTTGTTCTGCATTTTTAGAAGAACCCCAAGGTCTTCCCAGCAGTGGTGATTCCAAATCACTTTTCCTAGACTGGGGCCATGGCTTTCAAGACTGACACTTGCCTTTCAGTAAACCAAGGGAGTTGTTTTGCAGTGCCTGTGTCCTTCAGCGTGGTTCCAGCATCTATGGAAGTAAGCACATGGGGAAGAGAAACGTACAAGTGGAGGTTGGGTTGGGAGCTCTGGTGTGCGGCTGAGCTCCCGAGGCACAGCAGTCGGAGGATGGGGATCTGTCTGTTAC
Source organism: Aythya marila (assembly GCF_965140915.1). Taxonomy (NCBI): domain Eukaryota; kingdom Metazoa; phylum Chordata; class Aves; order Anseriformes; family Anatidae; genus Aythya; species Aythya marila. The sequence goes on from NC_139057.1 coordinate 9,357,582, forward strand.
CTGCAAATTGGCCAAACAGTCAAAGACGGTGGGGATTTCTGTGCTGTGAGTAGATGGTTCACTCCTATTCACAGGCATGCTTCTCTACTCATCGTTTGTAGGGGTTGAGCTGTCGTCTCTCCAGAAGGACAGCCTGTACCTTTTCACAAGCAGGATTTAGTGATTGCCATCATTACACGGGTAAGGGTCTGGTTAGGCAGCGCTGTGCTTCCTCTCTCTGTGCCAAGAGGAAGAACAATGAGTTCTGTTACTGGTGACTCGGTAATAAAAGGTCTTTCCGCATTTCTCCCTTGATTACAGCTTCACTTAAAGGAAAAACAAAGCACGTATAACAGGTGAATATTTAACAGGAGTAGGGCTGCCAGTGTATCAGATTACAATGGAAAGTGCTGGTCGTTTCCTTAAGCTAAAGTTATTCAGTGCAGACCCAAGATCCCAGGAGAAATGGCACCTTTCAGTGCCAGCGTGGCTTGGGAGAGGAATGATGCTAACTCTTAACCCTGTTCTGGGCAGGAGGACAGCTGCAGTACTGAAACTGATCTCTGTGCCTATCTTTTACCTGAAGCTCTTAAACAAGTCTAGCAGCTTATCTGCTGTTGTGGATGGACACTTTTCTCTTGGCTTGCAGCTGCTGGGTTTTGCTTCTGTTCCTGCTTGCGTTCCTGTGCTGCTGATGCAGGAAAGAGATATTGGGAAAGTATTAACATGTATTTGGATTTGTAAGGTTTGGATAGTTGCTGCAAGCGAAAAGCCAGTACTGGAGACATGCTTCCCAGACTGGACTATAGGAATCTTTGTTTTAACTTGTTCTGTAGGAGTCCCCAAATACTTGCACTGACTTGCAGATGTTTCTCAGAGCAGCTGCTGCTGCAGTAATATTTGTGTGCCTGTAATGCTCAATTTGGTTTTAAAATTGTGTAGTTGCAGTTTTCTTCTGTGTTTTTGTATCATGCTGAGTTGGTTCTTGCTACCAATGTGCAGTGAGCTCACGCCTAGTATAGCTCATGGAGAAATGCAGAAAATGCATATGAAAGGACTAATTAAAAAAAAAAAAAAAAAGCTCAGCTTGAGGTTGAGGGAGAAGAATATGAGCTGCTTTGAATAAAAATGTTTCATTAAAAATTGTTCCAACAATTCCCCCCAAAAAATCCCAATTCAGGGGATTTTTCCAAAAATTTACCCTAGCAAAGTCAACAGTTTTCAGAGGAAATTTTTTTTTCAGCTGTCTGTGCTAAGGAAATGGGAAAGTGGAGGAAAGCAAGGCATTACAGAGAAGGTTGCCTGCGCATTTGATTTTTAAAGGTTTGTGAAAGTACTGAGGCATGTTTCCTTAGAGAAACTGATACATCTCTAGAAGCATGAAAAATGTTCCTATAGTGCGCTAAAATTTTGGACATGATCTACACTGGACTTCATTATCAGCATAATTATTCTGGCAGGTTGTTTCAGTGTAGAGTGTAAGAGAAATAAAGACGGAACAAAGGCATGGAATAAGAGGAAATAAGAGGAGACATTAAGTAGTTTAGGACTTCACACCTTGGAAGGGAGCCACTGGGAGGACAAAGGAAAGTAACGAAGTTTTATAGAAGCATGAATGGCATAGAAGGTGAGTAAAGAACAACCAGCATTTCTGAGACTGTTGGGATATGCAATAAAACTTTATCTATAAATTGGACAGAAGGAAGATTTATTTTAAACAGTGTTTTCACAGTGTTACCCATTACCACAGGCAATGAAGAGGCCAAAGGCACAGAGAAGTGAAATCTGGGAAAATAAATGGGAGAGAGGTAACAGAAATGACGGTGTTTGTTGATTAAAAAGTAAATTATTTATGACGACAAACATGAGCTACCTGTGAAGAGAAGTGGACAAATCCTATGGGACTGAGTAATAAAACAGGATTTTAAAATCAATGTAGTGAAGGACCTGAAGAAGAGCCCCCTCCTTCGTGTATATGGTGATGAGCTCTGAGTTGACTTTCCAGGCATAGATGAAACTTGAGGGTTATAATAGGCAGTTCAATGAGAATGTTGTTTCAGTGGCTGGAAAAGCAAATTGAAGGTTATGTTCTCAAAGAAAAATAAGTGATCAAAGGAGGACACATACTGCTGTACAAACCTGCAGTGCACCCGTGTGGTGGTTGCTGCGTCAGCACTGGACTCATTGTGCCTAAAGAGCCACAGACACTGGGAGGAGCGCTGAAAAGGTTGGCCAGAGCAATGACAGATGTGAAATGGGCTCTGGGTAGAGAATGATCGCAGAATCACAGAATTGTAGGAGTTGGAAGGGACCTCCAGAGATCATCAGGTCCAACCCCCCTGCCAAAGCAGGTTCCCTAGAGCAGGCTGCCCTGCTCTTTTGCTCTTTCCAGGAGATCCCTGTCTTTTTTTATACCAATAAATCGATGATAAATAGATACAAACTCTTCAGTCTTAAAAAGATCTCTTTGAAGGGATTGTAATGGAAACATATAAAGTCTTAGTAGGCAGGAGTGAATGTGAACCAATTATTCACTGTCTCTTCCAATTAAAAGACCAAGACCATCACATGAAAATAGTGGTAACAGGCTCAAAACAAAGTCAGATTCTCATGAAGTGGGAGCAGGACCTCCTCCTTTCTCGTTGGCATTGAGATTTTAATCTCTTGGCGCAGTTCCCTGGATTTCGGCTCATTTATTCAGCAGTTAACGCTTCATCAGATCGCTGTTTACAGTGCTTTTAAAGCTGAGCTCTAGAGCTCTTTTTGTAAGAGAAATCCTCTTTAATGTTGGAGCACAGCTATAAAGCCTGGCTGAAACAGCCCCTTGGATCTTTTCTTCACCGGGCAAAAACAATGCAACTTCTTAACGAGCTGTTTTGGTGCAAATACCCAGTAAAGTCAAATACAGCCCTTACAGGTTACAATATATAGCCTTGCCTGGTGGCCACTATTTTGGGGTTGCTACTGGAATATTAAATATCTACAGTATCAAGAGCTAAGGCATCATCTTCATCTGCCAAAGTCAGTTAGGGATGGTGGCGTACGCTTACAGCTGCAGCAGGTAGTTCCAGCTTCACCTGCTGCAGAAGCAGTACAAGAGTAAAGCACCATCCAATGACACCAGTGTTATTTTGGGTTTGGTCTGTGGGATTTAGAAAAGGAGTCAGTGAGGGAGAAGGTTTTGGCTTCGTGGAAACTCTTCCTGAGTGGGAAGACTGATGTGTCTGTCCTTCGTTCTGCTTTTGCTGTGAGTTGTCTGTAAGACATCAGCCATTTCAACCAGGATGTGCTTCTATTGTTCAAGTGCTGTTTGTTTGTGGTTTGTTACCTGCGTGGTTTTGTGTTCACGCATTCACTGACAAAATTAATTTCTTGCCATTGTATGCTGATTCAGAGTACCTTACTTCACTTAATTGTAAAGAGGGAGATCAGTGTACACATAAATTCAGACAGGTGAGTTGTGCTTTGGGACTTGTTTAAGTTTAACATCTCCTCCTGACTTGGAGAAGGGCTTACAGTCTCAAAAGCTTGTGACCCTCCTCCCGCAGTTAGTTGAATAAAAGATATTACCTCAATCTGCAAATTTTACTGCAAGATATTCTGAGGTTGAAAGAAGTGGGGGTAACGAGGTCTGGTGGTGGTTTCTAGCTAACCCACGCTGTGCTAGGGTTGCCACATTTGCTGAGCTGTGGTGTGAATTTGTGGCCTCGGGGCCCTCGTTCCCTGGGAGAGGCCAACGCTCTAAGGCTGAATCAGGCTCCTGGGTTGGTGAGGGGATGTTGTGTAAGAAGGTGGGTTATCACTTCACTTTTTAAGTATTGCACATGATCCAGAGTAATTGCATTACAGAAGCTTATCTGATAACTGTGTCATGCTCTGTGTGTGTGCTCTGAGACCGCTCCAGCAGTCAGCGAAAACTCCTTGGCTTAAATTACTGGGAAGGAGGCTCAGAAAATAATCTACACTTTGGTTCCATGATGTTTGCTGAAACTAATATGATATACCCGATTGGCTTTGGCATCTGTTAATGACACAATACACCTGACTAATTACATCTTACAGTATGGCAGTACCTTTCTTTAGAACATTTTAAATCTCTTTTCAGTGTTTCTTTAGAACTCATGGCTGTGACTTTGCATCACTGGATGTAGTAAATATTTCTGCCACTTTCCAGAAGCATAAGGTACGAAGCCTGTCATGGGTGATGGTTAGTAACAGTGGATTAAAAGACATCCAGCAGTAACTAGGGCTCTGCTTTTATTTCTGAGATACCTATCAGCAGTGTTTTCAATGTAACTTCTGCCTAAAAGTTAACATGGGAGAAACATGCATGTAATGTTACACTAAAGTAATATTAAAAGATGGTAGGTATCTGATAATTTCTCTCCAGATGAGTATTGATCAGCCTGCCTTTAGAGGAGGTGTTGTGAAATGGCTTTTGTAGGGCAGGGTTTGTGCTGTAATGCATGCTGCTCTGCCAGGGGATTTGCACTAGGAAAATCCTTCTCTGGCCAACATGCAGACCTCTGGAAAGTGGTGGCTGATCAAGGCTGTGGGTCGGAGGAGATTAGTTGCCCACATGCATTATGTTGCACTGAAAACTGGATGTGGACTTTGTGGTGTTGGGATAAAAGAGTATTTTGGTATTTAAGAGGTAAAGAGGCGCATGATTTTTGTGACTTTCAGGGAGAAAGGCACCACAGAGGTTTCACGGGGAAGCCTTCCTTACCTGTTTTTCAGCAACACAAAGCCTGATAATATCCTCTATGTTCAGAAAGAACAGCAGAACTTTAGTGCATTGGGGAAGAAGCTTCAAGGGGATCTCAGAGAGACTAAGGCTTGTCTGAAATACGCTTTGATGTACAAGCAAAGCAGAAATATCACTTGGTGCTGTTCTTTTGCTCTTTGCTAGGCATTTGCTCTTAGGCTGTATCAGAGACCAGATCTTGCACTACACAGCCCCAGTGCAGCTCTTTGTGTTGTTACTCTGGAAACTGTTCAATATTGTTCAGAAAGGGGGGAAGTTCAATTTAATACTGAACCTGTTATTTTGACATACTAACATCTGCCTGAAAAATCTACCAGGAGATGAATTTCTGTTACGCCTAGGCTTTTAGCTGAAATTACCTGACTTGGTTACTTATTGAACAGTTTTAGAAAGGGAAATGTTAAATATTGCGGATGTCTGGCTGTAACAGGCACTGTTTTGCATTTTTGGTTTTATTCTGGCCTATGGTGTTTTCAGGTCAAAAATCTCATTGATTGCGTACATTCATTCTGCTACATAAAAAGGTAGAAGAGAAGATGAACCAGGCTCTTCTCAGGTTTGCAGCGATGGGACAAGAGGCACCAGTTGCATCCTTACACTTTTACAAATCAGTAAAACCCTGAACAATCTAATCCAGCTTTGAAATTACTCCTGCCTGAAGTAGGAGGCTGTGCTGGATCACCCCCAGCCATCCCTTCCAGCCCAAATGACTCTGCAATATTTAATTTTGTCAGCTTTATCTTTCACCGGCTGCGAGGTGCATTACATCCTTCTCATCTCATGCTGGTCTGTAGGGAATGAATCTGTGGTAACTGAGGCTTTCTAAAAATGGAGGGGTTACACATGAAACCCATCTAGTGACCCAGCTTCTTTCAGAACCAGCATACTGAAACTAAATCACTTGTCTTGACATCTTCAGCTACTTCTGAAAGAAGTAAAAGTCTTTATGCATTTTAACCTCTTTGGGGCTTTGTTTACAGTAATGGGATGTTTACAGTAATGGGAGTATCCATGGTATCATGGATTTCCAGTCTAAATGCCACGATTCTTGGTGGTTTTGAGGGTGTATTGTATAATGCAGTATTAAAAAAAAAAAAAAAAAAAAAGTCTTCAAGGAATATTTTTTAAGTAACGCACTATAAGCTAGTAAGCTGTGTGGTATGAAGGTCTCAAGTACTATTGCTTGTGAATGTCTTTCTTGGATCCCAGGTATACAAGACTGAATTCAGCTTAATAGAAATCACCTTAGCTTACTTTATTATACATATACATATATATTATATTAATTACCCCCAAAGCCTTGAATATTTGGGCTGTGTCAGTAGTTCTTCTGAATTGGGGGTTCTCATTCCCACCGTTGAGCTGGCCCCATTGCACATGTAGTCACAGAAAGCAAGTGTACTGTTGGAAAAAAAACTACAAAGTTTTACAAATGCAGCAAGAGTAAAAAAAATGTGGTTTTAAATGTGGTTTTAAATTTAAAACTCTGAGTTCTACTTGTCAGATTTTTTTTTTTTTGGTAGGTCCCAGTGAGATCTGCGGAGGCAGCATCTCAGTGCCTGGCCAACATACCTTGTGGGGGTTGACAGCCATGAGCTCGCAGAGCTGGCAGGATTTTCCCCAAAAGTGCTTGGTGTTTTCCATCGTACATCTGCATTGTATTCCTGCAGGCCTTTACAAGCTGCCTCCAAAGCTCCTAAGGAAAGATGTTCACTATGCCTAGAAGAAGGATGTTCTTACATGGCTGCATCCCATCTCTCTTTCAGCCCTCTCCAAAACAAGACAATATTACCTTTTTTATCAAAGGGTTTCCATCCATGTTAGGAATTTATAACATGAATGCCCATGCTGATATGTACCAGATGTTACTGCATAGGCCTGGTTACTTGTGTTAAGGGAGAACTGCAAAGGCTGTAGCACTTGAACTACTTTACTTGTATATTTGACTACTCAGTACGTTGTACATGCTCCTCAACTTAGACTGCAGGCTTTGGTGCTGTCTTCAGAGCTCATTACACATCACTGTGAAAGATTTTCTGTGCAACTGTCAAAGCAGACTTACATGGCATACACGCTTTTCTAGTCTGCACACCTTTGAGGCTTTCTTTAGTTCCTCCCAGCATGTTAATAATCTTTGTCTTTTCAAGTTTGTCTTCCATCATTAAAAATGCATTTTCATAACTCAGGTTAAATCAGACCAAAAGGGCGATTAAGGCTGCTGTTTGATGACAGGACTTGAGCTTTATGAACACTTTTCCAGGGGGATGGATCATAGCTGTTGCTGCATTCCCTTTGCTCTCGCCATGTACCTTCAGTGGTGCAGCCTATTCAGAGGCCATAAAGTGAAAGTTGAGTTCCCTGCAGCAAGGCAACTCAGATTAGCAAACGGAGTTCTGTCTTATATTCTATATGCACTTTATCTTGATTAATGTGACGTCTGGAAGCTAAGTGCAGGCCCCTCTGGAACAGCGGTCGTGCTCTTTCCCTTCCCCGTGTATCAGCTGGCAGCACCATGAACCTTATCGGCTCCGTGACTGAACCAAGAACTAGCCCTGCCAACAAATGCAGTTTCTTACAGTCGGATCTCAAACAAAGTCTTTATGCTGGACAGATTTAGAAAAAAGGTAGTACGCAATGAGCTGGAGGAGCATTTTCCTCAGTCAGTTCACTGATCCAAGTGCAAACTACCACGAAGCAATGTTGCCTAGAGAGCAGCCAGCTCTGACTTGCCACATTGCTGTCTGGCCATCGGCCTGGTGCAGGGGAAGAGGAAGGAATTCCTGCCTGGTGTAGGGAGGGAGGGCAGGAGTATCCCTTTTGGCAGCAGCTCTCAAATGCGTTAAATGAATAATGAAAAAAGAATAATGAAATCGCATCCTGAATTGATTCTGAGTTGCCCCATATCCATTACTGGCTTTAACTGTGTTAATTTGAGTTGTCTTTCCTGTGTTGGCCAGCTGCCTGAGAAGGAGCTGGACTTTAAAATTCATTCTGAAACACTGAAGAGTGTCTTCTGCTTGGAAAATAATTCAGAGACTGGCAATGATGGAGGGAGTAGCATGACCGCAGTAGTGACAGTGTTGAAGGAATGCCACGGATGGTGGAGAAGAGATTGTCCATCAGGTGGTGCAGGCTGGGCAGTAAGCCGAGCTGAAGAGCTTGTTCAGGGGAGCTCCAAGTAGCAGTGCTATATGGGGAAAGGGAAAGAAGCATTTAATTCATACAAGGTAGGAGGGAGAGAAGCATAGAATAAAAATCTAGATTTAGCAATTTATTCTTCATATGAAGTGTACATGCTCTGAAAATTTGCATCAATCCTATGAATGCCACTTTTGCAAAAGGACTGCAGTCAGAGCATGTTAGAATAATGAAACTGCAACCTGAGAATTAAATCTGACTTCCATGTGCATCTGTGTTCTTATATTCAGTAGGCACGATTATTTAGTGTATGATTTTCTGATGGCCAACTTCCACTGATTCCAGTTTGAATGAAGTAAGACAAAAAGCTGGAGGACAAATATGTCCTTAACCGCAGAACGGGTGAAAATGTCTCTGTGCTTTAGTTTGAGTTCTGTAAACTGCTGGATAACGTGGGGATTGTGTTACAGAGTGGTTCCACTGAAGGAAAAAAGGGATGTGGAAAAATCATACAGTTGAGATTTGCAGTTTCCTGCTGTCTCAAGATCACTGCAACATGAGATCTTACCTGCACAAGACGTATCTGTGGGTAGCAATAGCTTCTGCTTATTTCATCTCTGATGAGAGGAACAGCTTATAAAGGGAAATGCCGCAAAGCTTTTGAGAGATATACCATGAGCAGAAAAGGCTCATCTGGAGTCAGTAATCTGCATCATTTTCACAGCAGTAATCTGGCATTCCAGTTCATTCCCTGTGTGTCTGCACTTTACAGCTTTTGGGACTGTACTGTGTAGGGGAGCTCAGTGTAGTTTCAGCAGCTTTATCGGCACTGGTCCAGGTAACCCAAAGCAGTTTGAGGACTTTTTCTTGCATTTTTGCTTAATCAGCCCTATTCAATGCCTACAAATTCCAGTGGTGACTAAGGATGATGTTTGCTAGCTGAGCTTAGATATGCACGTGGCAGTGTGACACTCCTTGTAGTTAGAAATTGGATGCTTTTTCCAAAATTAATGTGCAGGAGCTGGCACGGTGATGCTGAAACAGAACATGATTTCTCTCCACAGGCTCACAGTTTGGCTTGGAGGTGGAGCACCGTGTGGTGCATTCCCAAAAATACATGAGCTGAAACAGAAAGTGAGTAACCTAGGAAAATATTTTGAAAGTGAATTTGGCCCCCTTGCCTGTTTTGCTGAAAGTTTACCATGTCAGCCAGCATTTCGGTACAGAGAATGAACGGAGCGGCCTGTGCAGGTGGTTAGGAAGCACACTGCTGTTGTGAGGCTTATAAAGGACTGACGAGAAACATAACAGGACCACTCAAAGGCCTCAGAGGCCCTCAGTGAAACCTACATTACTTAGGATCAGTATGCCAAGACAGGTCTGCCTGCCCAAGCTGAGAAGCCTTGCCATACAGCTTGTCTTCCAGGGCGTACACGACAGAGAGAGGCGTGGGCAGGAGTCACCTCACCAGAGAAAGGAACAAAATGTAGTAAAAAGCTGTGCAACACACACAGCTAAATAAATAGCTGAGCTGTGAACATGAGGAACACGAGTGGTTTACCTTAGTTCAGGTGCTGGCTGCAAGCTGGGCTTTGCTCTAGTCTTCCTCTGCGCCCTCAGGAGCAGTGTTTCTGCCTTCTGTCTTGTAAGGAGTGGGTGGCTGTGTCAGAGTGCCATTCTTGGAAACCTGATCCAGTTCATCGTGACTGTAAGTGTAGTCAGTCCCTGGAGAGGAGATCTTCCAGCCAGCCTTTGCTAGATGCAAACAAGGGAGCGAATATTTAGGTGTATTTAATGCCATGTTTTGTATCAGAGCTTGATAGCTGTCTTGTACAATTTTCCCTCAGCATGGTTAGCATACAAAGCAGGAGTGTAACAGGTTATCGAGTTAATAAATCAGAAGCTGTAGTCATGTTAAGATGAACGAATGTGAATTTTCACCCTCTGCCTACAAAATTTTGTTGCATGGATTTCCTAGAGCACGTGGAGAGATCCTTCAAGGCGGTGCCCAGCAGCTGCGTCCAGCCCTTGCAGACTCCCAGCTTGTAACCCTGTGGGGAGCAGCACCCCGAGAACTCGGCTGAATGGAAACGGGAGCCTGCATGCCCGTAGGCAGAGCCGTTGTGCTGTTAGCAGTGTGGGTGCACATCGATAGTAGTCATGCTCTTCGCTTTATCACAACTTCCTTTTCTATATATTGAAGCGATGTAAATTTAGAGCACCCTTATCGTGGAGTAAGCATGTGAGCACGTATTTCTGATCTTATTTATAGATAGATGGTTTCTTTCTGTGTCCCACCTGCCTTATTTTTTTGCAGCCTGCTGTGTCCTACCTGGATTTCTAGGCTGTGTGTTAATTATTCACCAAAAGTCTTTCCTCAGTTCCTGTATTACTGGTTTTCAAAGAGCATGGAATCTGTTCCAGTCGGAAGCCCTTGGATGGTTTAAATTGGGGATATTTGAGTGTGTTTATAGCCGTATATAAATGGAACCAAGAGGAATACTTGCAAAGTAGGTGGTCCTGGGACATTTATAGAAAAATGTGTGATTTATATGTGGATCACTCTGGGCAAACCTTTTACTGTGCTTGTAGACTGTCTTCTGCAAAGCTCATCTGTATTTTGTGAATATTTATGCTGCTTATGAAATGACATGTTTGTTTCTTTAAATAACAGGAGGAGTGAAGGGAGAGAATTGCTTATTTCCTGGGCAGACGTGTCCTCAGGTCGTTTATGAGGCAACTTTAATGTGGCTGGAGCAGAGGATAGCCCAGATCTCCTATACCTCCCCTTCCCTTTGCCTCTGCATTGGAGAAGTGCTTTGCCAGGTTGCTCTGCTTACAAACCATTCTCTTTTGTGTGCCACTTTGCTATGTTTCAAACTAAAAGCTGTGTTGCTGTTAGGATAGCATGGTGTCCTGGTGAAGTTGTAGTGTATAATCCCATAGAGCCGTTTAGATCTCATGCTATAAACCCCAGTTACCCAGATGTGGTTGAGGTCAATCACATCCAGCTCACTAAGACGCTAGGAGGAGAACATCTGTGCCTCTGCCTGCAGAATATCCTCTGAACAGATTCAGACTGAAGTCCTGAGGCTGTGACAGCTGTTTTCCAGAAAGTTCAGTCATCTAAAGGAAAGAAAGAAACAAACAAAACAGCTTGCAAGCAGTGACAGAGACCCCCCCAGCAGCTTTTCCTTCAAAAGCCTTTGAAAAGCTTTGATTTTCTAGGAAAGCAGAAGAAAGCTCCAATTTGCTGGGTGAACAGATTAGAATAAAAAGGATTAGACATGAAATCAACCATCTTGCCATTTGTGGCTGTGCAAATTTAATCTTTCTGTAGGATTTCAGTCTCAGTTGGTAATTTTAGTTCCCTTATGGGTCACCTCAGCATTCAGTCCCCTCTGGCCCTGCAGGAGGTCCTGCCTTTGCTCCTGCAGCCTGGGGGAACAGCCTGCTCTGAGCCATAGTCTGCCAGGCTGACTGTGCTGTGGACTCATTGCAGAGTCTCTCTGACTCCTCCAGAATGCTCCCCTGCAGGAGTTTTTGCAATTATTTGAGCCTGGTTGATGCTAAGGAAGGTTGTCTCTTGTCTCTCAAGGAAGTTTCACCAAATTCTGAGCCCAGCGTCCAAAACAACATCCCTTCTTACTACTGCCCAGCTTGTTTTTACAGAGGAGCAATGTGCAGAGTTGGTACAACACAGCAGGAGCACAGTAATCCCCTGTTTTAGCCCCAAGAGACCCTACTTTCACAAAAAATACATGGAGCAATAGCGGACCAGGAAGATAAGCATCAGATCAGTTTCAGTGTGATGCTGTTTACTGGGTGCACTGCAGTCACATCTAAAGACCAAGTATGAAACAGGTTGATGAGATAAAAGCATTTAATAATTTTTGCTTTGAACATCTTCTTAGCTTTTTATTGTAACAAATGATTAACAAAGTAGTGCATGTGATTTACAAAATGTCTCTCTATACCAAAAGCTCTTCAGGTAGCATGCTTGTAGCAGCAACAAATGATCCCAGGGCAGATTTATGCAGGGAGCATCCTGGGGCTTTGTGATGGTTGTTTGAAACTCCTTTGGTGTCTGTAAAGTAATGGGATTCTTGCCCTGAATTTTGGGGAGAACCGGGTATATGTTGAGCTCTTCATCAATTCCAGAGTGCATGGATGTTGTTATAATAAAATATTTTTGATCTTCATAACTCCTCACAAGAATTACAGGAACTAAACTTCCTCTGGGAGCTACAATCCATCCATATAGCTATTTTTACTGTTCTTCCAATTGAAAGTTCAATGTGGGATAAAGGAAACGTTACCCGCAAATCAGCTGGTTTGTTGGTAGTCTCAGAACTGATATGTTTTCTAGAAAAAAGAGAACAAGACAACTGAGCCAAAGGAGCTAAAAGAGACAGGTGTTGCTATGGGTGATTTTCAGAGGGAAAAGGCATAATGATCTGTATTCTGTGAGACTGGCTTCAGCCACACCAATATTAATTCTGGCACAAAAGGGAATGAAAAGAATTCACAGCCCTGCACATCTCTTGGTGTGAGGAGAAGCGCTCCTTTCTGGGCAGTGTCTGTGTGGAGTTACAGTGGCTTTAGAGCACAGTTGCAGTACTCGTTTTCCACCTTTTTCTTCCGTGGTTAGCAGCAGTATGTTATCTTGCAAAGAGAATTTGATTTGTGGTGGCACCTAAGACTTTTTCTGGATGTTAGCACACAGCTAACATCCAGGAAGCCCACCATGTGCCTATTCCTGTCCCTGCTTATGCCCATGACTTTTTTTTTTTTATTTCATCTTCAGTAATATGTACAGCTTTCCTAATCAGTGACGTGATCTGCACCATCAGTCCTTCATAAAATGCTCTGGCAGTGTCAGTGCTCATGAGCAGTTTTATCATTCTGCTGATCCAGTCATTTCCAGGCAGACTATGGCTGGAGTACCAGCAACGCATGGAAATGGACCCAGCCTTTCTGAATAGAAAGGCATGAGCTTTCAGGGACAGTTTTCAGTGGGCAAGACAATGTACAAGGTGAGGCATAGCAAAATGAGACACTGAGTGCGAACGTGGCTGTTTGCATTCTCCTGTTACAGGTACTTTATGTCGAACTGAGAACCAGCTGCTTTCAGGTTTCAGTTTGGGCATATGCAAGTCTAATGAAAAGACCTTAAAGCTTTCTTTTGGCTAACGTCTTTCATAATTCTGTTTCTAAACATATGCCTTTGTTTCAGAATTGCTCCTTTGCTGCTGTGAGTGTTAAGTGACACTGCTTACGCCACCATGGATGAACTACAGGATGTTCAATTGACAGAGATCAAACCACTTCTGAATGATAAGGTAATACTAGCTGCTCCTTTGCTCTCACAGGTGTGTTCCAGCTGACTTTGTGTCTGGCAAGGATCCCCGATTGTCTGTTTACAGCTTGAAGTACCTTAAGTATGGAAAAACATGAATTGCTTCCCCAGCTCTAGTGATCCACCATTACGTACCCTTCCAAAGCCTTAGGAAAAGAAAGACCACAGTTCAAGGAAGTTGGAGTCTCAGGCAAACTGCATCATTCCTGTACTGGGGTTTTATAAAGGCAGGTCAGAAAACGGAAAGGTGACACCATTCCTGATATAGCTGAGCTGTAGAAGCTCTGATATGAAAGCTCAAGCTTGTTAGAGAAACCTTGCCTGGTATCACTTTTTTTTTAAATTAACTTTTATTTAAAGTCTTTTTTCTTTCCAAATTATACATCTTTGTTTTGAGCCCTAAATGCAAATGAGGACTTACTGGATTTATTGATGGTGAGCCTTTTTTATTACTATCTGCGGAGTCTAGTCAGAGCAGTTCTGATTCATGTGGTACTGAGACTTTGGAAAATCATTGCATTGCAGCAGCTGTTTAATCCTTTCACTCTATCTTCTGTGGACTGGAGGAGAGCCATCTGGGCTTTAGGAAAGCACAAGCCTACCTTTGTTCTGCTATTGCTTTGAGTTCCTAAGTCATTGCGGACCATCCCAAGAAGGCTGAGTATCTTGTGTCTGAACATTGTGATTCTGACCAATGATTTTTGGTCACTTTCCATATCTCACAGCCAAGTCAAAGAGTCTCATGGTATGTGAAGCAGTGTTTTGCTGCTTAATATCTGATTTCAAGAACCAGTTTGTTCTGCCAAAGGATATGGTAGCTTCTGAATGAGAACCTTACTTTGGCCACTCGTTGTGTACACACAGGAGACTGCACTGTGTAGACTTAACACCACGGGAACGGTGTTAAGCTGAGGCAGGGGAGGTTTAGGCTGGACATCAAGAAGAGGTTCTTCACCAAGAGGGTGGTCGCACACTGGAACAGGCTCCCCAGGGAGGTAGTCACTGCACCGAGCCTGTCTGAATTTAAGAAGCGTTTGGACTGTGCACTTAGTCACATGGTCTAAAATTTTGGGTAGACCTGTGTGGTGCCAGGAGTTGGACTCGATGATCCTTATGGGTCCCTTTCAACTTGGGATATTCTATGCTTCTATGACTGCAGACTTCCACCCAAGACGAGTGAAATGTCTGAAATTCTGCTACATTTTAGTTTGTGCTGCTTAATTTTTGCCAATTTCTTCAGTGTGCTAGCAGACCTGTTTAATATCTCAGAAATCTAAAAATATAGCTGAAATCTACAATCCAGCTGCCTGTTCTTATAATCTAGTGCTGACTACTAGGTTCCACCATAGCTTGAACATAACGTTTTAAAATCTTTCCAGGGAGGGTGATCCTTGGAAGAACAACAAAAGTGTAGACCAGCAGATGAAAATCCAGAAAGACCTTGAAAACAGTTTCTGTTTCCATAATGAAAGAAAAATATTTATAGGAGACAAGCTTCTCAAATGTAATGCCCTACCTATTGCTTATGTTCTCCTAGGATTCTCCTAGGATTGCATGTGTGTGTCTGAGTTCAAGAAGGGAGGTTTCCCTTGGTTAGATGAAACAACCTAAGTAGGAAGCATTGAAGTGTTTCATAAAAAAATGACTAACAAAGTCAGACTTTAGGTAATGTGGATGTGCTTCTTATACATCATTTGTGGAGCATATGGGTGTGGTGCCCTAATGTGCTGTTCTGTGCAGTGTATCAGCATCCAAGAAGTATTGAGCTGGCGGTTCACTAATATTTTTACTGACCAACCCAATTTAGAGAGAGGATTTCATGAACCAGCAGGGATTAATGGCCAGAAATAGCACAGTAAAACTCTTAAGTTGCTAATGGGTGAGTGCTCATGAACTCTTCAGACTGCTGTACAGAGAAAAGGAGCTCTGGCATCTTAATGCTCAAACAGTGGAAATGATTGGGATATGGAAATGGATCATAGCCTGGTCACTTTGTGTGAGCCAGGAGATGCCACTGGGGACCACTGAGCCCTGGCTTTGTTTTGTCTCAGATCTAAGTCAGCAAAAATCTACGAGCCTGACTTTTAAAGAATACACTGTGACATTTGCGTGTAAATTAAGTCTAATAGAGAGTCCAGGGCAGTAAGATTCATTAAATTATATATGTTTACCTTTTTCAGGCTCACTAAAGTACAGTGCCTTTATACTGGGATAGAAAATCAACTTAAAATGTTTGTAGTTAGCTGAAAGAGAGAAGAAGAGAATACTGTCTGTAATATGATAGAAAACTTACTTATTATTCAGGTTCTTATCAGTTCCTGCTCTTGCTGGATGTTTAGAGATCCTGAATGGTGGTTGTGTAAATTTGCTGCCAAAATGGGATAGTGTATGGTTTTTACATCTTAACCTGTAGTTCCAGTATCTTCAGGCTAACAGTTACAGTAGTAACAACTATTCAGCAAATATGGTTTGCAAAACAAAACCAAGAGTGCTGCATTATGTTAATTTTCATTCAAAACTTTTCTACTACTTCTCATTGCTTAGTATTCTGGCAACTTTGACTCCTATTAATATAGCCTCAGTGAAGAGTCACTGAAACGCAACAACTTAATTCGGGAGGTTCCAATTCAGCCTAAGGAATATCCTTTCACAATTCCAGCTAGTGCTTTGCCTTTGAGGTACAGACATGACGTCTTCAGAGAAATGGAAAATGTGTCTTCATCTTAGACTCGAGAAAGTTGAGAAAATTAATAGATCAATGCTTTAAAGTCAGATTTTGATGTGTTAAAATCAACTATCCAGGAGGCAGAACACGTCAGCAATACTGCTACTTGTGCATCTTGGTGTACTTGGACAACGAGCAATACAGTTACAGGCTTTCATTCTTTGATTTGTTGCATCCCCAAGAATTCCACTTTTCTTAGCAGATATTCAGATCAGCCTTCAGTTCATTAGACGAGGCTGTCGGAAATCTCAGCTAATTTAGAATTTCAAACTGAAACGAGAGGGCTGATTTATATTTCCTTTTCCTCCATCCTGAGGATCTGATGCTTTGTGCCACGTTATGTTCAAAATATCTAACACAGTTCAGTACTTAACACCTGGGGATTCTTAGATCAGATTTGCAGATATCCAAAATTTGAACATCACAAACTGAAGAATGTAGTTAGTAACCTGTGTTCTTCCTAACTATGACAAAGCTGGGGAGAGGAAAACAGGGCCATTTGTTTACATGTGGAGGGGAGTTAGGGTACTCAGCCAGTATTTAGGGTACTTGTGTTGCTCATATATGGTCCTAGTTGTAATTTTAGCACTAAGATGCTATGCCTATAACGTGTAAGATATTATGCTGACTTGGGTAATTTGCCCAGCCTTGTGCAGCACTCCGAAGTGTAGCCTCCCCACTGATCAAAGCCTGGGTCTCATGAAGCTTTGCAGGCACACAAACAGACAACTTACTGCAGAATTTAAATCTTGCAGTACACCAAATGTATACTCACATGTATGGGTGGTGACACCATCTGAGAAAAGTCTGCTTTGGGTTGTTTACTCCTGTTCCCATGCGTTCCGGTTTCAGCAGCAACACTGCGTTTGCCATGAGATGAAACAATGCAAACAACAGCTGCTGTAGATTAGCTGACCACAAAGCTTGTGTTCTTGCACTCATTACCTGTGATTCTAGTGGCAATCCTCTAAAGAGTTTTAAATTTGAATTATTAAGGGGCACCAGGACCAGGCAAAAACCAACCTCATAACCAGCCTGCCTTTGGTCAGGGTTTCTCTTGGGTTGTATCTGTTCCTGCTCCAGTGCTCTCAACTCTCATCTGAGTACCCAGATGCTCACCTTGGGGCAGTCCCCAGAGGACTCACTGAATAGTGATGGGCAAAACTTGCATGGAGTTCTCTTGGGGGAGTCTCATATTTGTTTTTAGTCTGGCCAGACCATGCTGAAGGAGAGGTTTCTGAGGTGACCCTTCATGGTAGTGTTGGTCCGTGTTTTGGGATACTGTGCTGAAGTCTATTTTCTGTTTTGTTTTTTTATTCACAGAATGCGGCTCGCAACTTCCAGGACTTCGATTGTCAGGTAAGATGTGTGAAGGAGCCAAGGATCTGCGGGTAGCCTCCTTGTGGCCTATCAGTAATGCTGACAGAAATGAAAAACTGTATGTTCGTTTTAACTTCTTTGAAGGTTTAATCAATAGGTGCTTGAATATGTCCATTTGACAGAAAGTGCCCTTTCACCAGAGCATGTCGTTGTGTGCTGTGAGGTGCAGACTGCTCTCTGCCAAGGCTCCACAGCAGGCCGCAGATTGGCTGGTCTCCTGAAAGGCAGTTTGTTGGTGAGATGTGATCTGCTGAATAACTGCAGCTCTGTCACATCCCATCTGGTTCACTGACTAGGAAAAAAAGGAGTCTGCATGCTCTGTGTATTTGTGTTGTGAGGAAATGGAAATCACCAGGTGTTGCTGCTGCCCCAAATACAGCACCTGTGCTCTGCTGGGCCTGGATCATGGCAAAGCTGTGGTCATTTTCTGGGAGATTTTCCATCTCAGAGTAGTGTGGAGACGAGCACTCTGGTTGCTATAGGAATAATCCTTTCAGAGGAGCAGTTGCACCACAAGCCTCCAAGACAGAGGACACATTCTTTGTTAGGCAGAGCACAGCACTGAGATTATGTGGTGGGTTTTATAAAGCACAGTCTCCATTTACCATGCCAGATTACCTTGCTGACTTCCCACTCAGCATGCTGATCTGCAGCCCGTATCTTTTCCCTTCTCCAGCTGCAGGAGGCTTCTGTGCCTGTAATGTTTGCATAGCACCAGAGAGGTGCTCACAGCTGTGTTACCCCAGTGGTGCAGCTAGGGGGTAGATCTGTCAACACCACATGGGATCTTTTTAATAAGTCTGTCAATGTAGACAATTCCAGAAGACCTTCTACAAGCTTGTGAAGAACAGGAAAATAAAAAATATGGTCTTAAGAAGACAGTTTGTATTTTTCCCATCTCTTGATGTAGGACACTGAAAGTACACCCCATCTAGGCATGCACATCACTGTACTGCTCTAGCGTGATTCCTTGTGACTTTTAATGTTATCTTAAAGTCTATAAATACAAAAATTACCAATCTTACCTTGTTGTCACTTAAGTTTGCCATCTCAGAAGTGGCAGCAGTGTTAGAGTAATTTTTCTGGTTTAAGAAAGGTAGATAATGGGTTTGAAAAACACCTCCCTATACCATCTTGTCTCTGTCTTTCTTTCTGCATCTTTTCCATCTCTGCAGAGGTTCAGAGTGCTCCCAAGTAGGATGGGGCAAAGGGTAGAATAGGTGCAATGGCTTTGGGTGAGTGGTTCACAGGCTCTTCTGTACTGAAGCCTGTCTGCTCTGAAAGAATATGAATACAATGCCTAAGAATCTGAAGAATCTGAGCACATTAGCCTTTACTGCAAATTCGATGGCAAAGCTCTGGGTTTGCAGCTGCCTTGAGAGGTAATGGGGGGTTAGGAAGGAGTCTCCACGATGGAGCCGTGCGTCGTTTCTGCTCCTTTCTTCTTCCTCTATGCTTTCTCTGCACAAGCAGAGCCTCGCTGCACCCTTGTTTAAAGAGTGCTCCAAATCTGAAGTCACATTAGATGTGTGCAGTGGGAGCCCCAGAGGAACAAGCAGCAGCCATTGACTTGCACGTGCCCGGTGCCGTTGGAGGAGCTGCCAGGGCAGCCTGCAGCTGTGGAAAGGGGCTTGGGAGCACCGAGCCGGGGAAAGACGTGCGTGTTGCTTCTCCCTGCTTCAATTTAGATCAGCATTGAGCTGGTGGCCATGGCAACAGTTGGGCAGGAGATGAGATGTTCCTTCCAGGAGCCCACTTGGTAATTCATTTAGTTTGTGGGTTTTTTATTTTATTTTATTTTTTATTTTTTCACCAATAAGTTGCATAGCCTCTCTTGCAACTGCAGATGTCCCAGCCTCACCTTCCTCCACTTTGCCTATATGGTGTGGATTCAGAGAAGTCCTGGCCTGGCCTGCCTGGCCAACCTTTAAAATGTCACCAAGGGCTGAGTGAGCTCTGAAATCTGTTGGAGCACATAGATGGAGGGATGGCTCCTTGGATTTTATGTCTCATTTGCTAACAGACTTGGAAGAAGAACTTGGAAGTCGAGCTTTTGTCTGTGCAAAAATTACTGCTTGCTTTTTGATCTAGTAAAGCATGGCTGGCTGACATATTCAGACCCCCATGGAACTGATCCAGTTTTACTTATTCGTGTTTGAGACTTAAAATTGCTTCCCAGGACCAGATCTGAGTAAAGTTAACACAGCAAACATACTCCTGCTTCTGAAGTTAGTTACTCTGGGTTTATGTGATAACAAAGAAGCTTTTAGCCTGGCTGCATCATAATAGCTTTCAGATGCAGGTGCCCTGATTTTCTTGTATTGTTTATCTGCAAGCAAGCACAGTTAACCCTGACAAATAACAGATTGCCTGGGCATCAATTAAAATAACCCCAAAGTAATCTGATAACCAATTGCAATCTTCATAAAGAGGAAAGCTAGCATGGTGGCTTAGGGATCTTTATCGATATGAATCTAGGCTATTCTCAGAAATAAAATGTATTAACCTAAATCTGCGACCTACATTTTGCTTAAAAGCTATTTGAATCCTAATGAAATCTAGGCTTGACTTCTTCTAATGTTAGCAGGCAGATGGTGGATTAAATGGTCTGGTTTGCTGGTAGACAGATGGTGTGGTGACCTACACAGTTAATAGAGCTGTGCTTGTGCTTTTATTATCTGCAGACCTTCTTCAGCTGCTTTGAGGTGTTCAGAGTTAGCCTGAAACTCTCCCCTTTTATAAGATGTTCTGCTTAAAAAGCAGTGAAGGCATATATAGGTATATTTGTAAACTATCCAATTCAGTCTTTATGTTTCATTCTGACACGAGCTACCATTCAGTATGGTCCCTAGCTAGTGCCTCCCCTCTGCTGCCTCCCAGCTGTGGGAAGGGAGAGGAGTGCTTTGCTCTCCAGCACACACCACACAGAACCACCTCAGAGGACCTGGAGTGTGGAGAGGTGGTTGGGATTTGGCAGAATATTTGTAGAAAGCTCAGAAGTTATGAAAGAAGTGGGGATAAGTAAATCCGGGACATGCAAAGTTCAGCTGAAACAGAAGAGACGAGGCAGGCATAAACCCACAGGGGAAAGAAATTAAAACTTCCTTGTTAACAACAGAGCCCACTGAAGATTTTTTTGCCACTTTTCTGTATTGGAAAGTACAATTTTTCAATAAACACGTTTCTGCTAATGTAATTTTGGTGAAGTGTTTCCGTAAGTACATGTTTTAATCTTTTCAATCTTGTTTATTGGAAGTTTTCCTATCCTTGTCCAGTCTCTTTGCTTTACTTTTGCTTGCTGTGCCGTAAGAGTTGGTCTTCTGCATTTGAGAGGTTATTGGAAATACCACATCATGGGTATATGCTGATGTCATGGACGTTAAGTGGAAACTGGTTTCATTTTCTAATGAAATCATTAAAGCCAGCTTGTGATTGCTACACAGCAGCCTTGAATACAAGATGTTTTAAAGCATGTCCTGTATGTTGCAATGAAATAATATGCAACTTCAGCACTTTGAGGAAGGGTTTGCTTTCTCTGTACAAATCCCAGGGGAGCTGTTCTCACCAGCATCAAAATCTCTTCTGTAGGATATTGAAGACCATTGTGTTCCAGATCTGTACAACGAGTTCTTTTGTTCTCTTGTTCAAAGTGCTAGTCTGAAATTAATTACAATACAGAAGATGTTTTGATCTAGCAAGAAAGTTTTTTTATGCCTACTAAATTAGAAGCTTCCCCTATTTTTTTTTTTTAGTTAGCCGCATCAACAAAATACTATTATTGACTTCTGTTAACATGTCTACAACAAAAAATATAAAGCTAAAAATGATGAAAATAAAATAGATATATCCAAAACAAAATAAATCTTATTTCCTGGGAAGCTTTTCTCTGATTCCTCCCATCACTGGCTTTCCATCTAAAAATTCCCTTTTTATGTAATGCTGCAGTATTGAATTCTGGAGAGGTTTTGCTAGCTAGACTTTGACTTAAGCATAATTTTAATTTTGAAATGTATGATTGTGATCCTTCCATGGGATTTACTTAAACATTATTTTTGCTTTCTGTACACTTGCGACAACAGTGTACTAAAGAGGCTGATTATGCAGACAGGGTATTTGAAGTTCCTGTGGGTTTTATTTTTGTTCTGTCAATGAATTCTTACAGCAAAGGCAATGTATGCACCTTAGGCTGAGAAAGGGATTTGCCTCTTTCCTGTCTTAAGACTAATGAATGGTGTTTTCCACTCACAGTGATTGATCTGTTTCCATCCCTTATGAAACACCCTTTAATGGTGTTTCAGAGCAGCTAATTGCAATGCTATTTACAACTGAACACTGTTAGACACAGTTCTAGTTAGTGGGTGGGGACATTGAAGGTTTGGAGATGCAGAGCACGTCCCTGCATTCTTCTCTTCAGAAGATGTTAAGATGTTCCTTGTTTTGAGCAAGGCATGGCAATGTGGTTTGGCACATCTCACCTGTAGCGGCTGGAAGTGCAGGCCCTGGTTCATCATCCAGGTTGCCTTTAGGGGTTTAAGATGGTCTGTGGTCGCGCAAAATTGTTTTAGACTAGCCTTTTGTATTAGCATATGTAGGTCTTCTTTGTGTAGGTTTAATGTTTACAAGGGCCATATGTCTACTGGATGTGGCACCTGGAGCTCACTGCTCAGGGGATGGAGGCATCGACCTCGTCTGTTTGCAGCCCCCGGGGAAGGCTGCAAGCTGCTGCTCCACTGACACAAAACCATGGTGTGAAGTTCTGGGAACAAGGCTTGGGCTTACTAGAGCTGACCTCCAGGTTATCTAATTCACTTTGAGCTATTACTGATCTGGCAGTACTGGCAGTTCCAATTTCCTACATTATCTGGGGAAGGGGGCATTTACCCTTGGAGCAAGGAGAAAGAAGCACTGCTGGGTGCCTTGCTCATGACACTGGATACATTACTGGAGGACAAGAAAGTTGTGGCTTCAACTGCTTCATGTAACACAGGCAGGGCAGGAGATGGAAAAGCACAATCCTGCCTTTGCTCCTTTCCTGACTTGTAGATATTCTCATTAGTTTTTTAGTTTTTATCACTCTCAATTATTGTGTGGTTTTAAGAGCTTGCGTTCTCTGATTTGGGAACACACCCAACTCATCAGCTGTACTCCTGTTATAGGTCACTGGATGTCAGTTCATTTGACTGCAGAGCTGTTATCTGGCAGGATCTGTTTTGGAGATGACTTTCCATTTCTCTCTGGGCAGACAGGGCATTAGAAAGGGTTACAGACACGTAGGTCTGTCCTTCAGCATCATGTGCCTTGCAACAGCAGTTCACAAAAGCTTGTTTGTATATAAAATAGTAGACTGGGGATAGCCCAGCACCACCTTTGTCCCCTGATGCCTTCATGTTTATGTAACCAGATTACACACCCTGTTCTGCTGCTGCTCTTGGTTCTCACCCAGCATTTCTCTAATTTAAGATTTAATCCAGTTACACAAAGTACTAGAAACCGTAGCCTGCATGCATAGATGATATTGTGTTTTCTATTAATAAATTTCTGCTCTGTATGGAAATGAATAATTTAGTTCAAGATGTTGCTTTGAATCTGATTTAGGCTTGCTTCCCACGCAGCCGTCTCCTTCAGCCCTACTATTTCCAAAATAATCTTGCACAGAGAGGAGGTGGTAAGTACTTACATACCAACTGCGTTAAGGTCTGTGGTACTGTAATGATAAGAATTACCAGATGGCAATGCTTCACCATCTTACATTTTTTTCCTTAGCTTTTAGGCATAGTTTGTGTTGTTGTTTTAGTAATGTGTAGAAATTTGAGGGCAGCTGTTGCAAAGAGCAAGACAACAAAATACCTACTTTAATCTCTTCATAGTCAATAGCTGTGATGTGTTACCCCAGGAACATTCTGCAGTTCTTTTCTGCAAGCCTTAGCAAAGATGACTCAAGTAAGTGATCTGTAGCTACTGTTTCACTGAAACAGGGAAACCCCATCTGAGTAATCTGCCCGTCGTCCACCCCACAGTGAAGTAGCAGTGGCAGGTTTCTCTGCCTTAGGTAAGTGAGGACCTGAGTGTCCTTAAACTGAAAGCTCTGAGGGGATTTTTCTAGCCTCTGCTTGTACAGAGGGCAGAATGTAAGTAGCAGATACCCTGCTGCTCTGTGTTCTGCCAGAGCTGAATTAAAAAATACATATATTGAAGAGATTTCACAGATGTGTTCTTCGTTGTCAGTCTCCAGTTTAAATCACTTCTATTTTTTTTCAAGGGAATTAATAATGAACTTTGAGCAGCCTCCTAGTGTGAGGTAATGCTAAAAAGGAAACTTAATAAATTAGTTGTGAAAAGCACTGGTAATACGAATTCTCATCATTAATCATTCCGACTGTGAGACAAATGGTTTATTTCAGACTTTAATAACTTCTAAAGCTTAAGCTCTGGATCCTGCTCAGACCTGTAGCTGAGGGAGTGTGGCTGGAATTTGGGCTGCTGCAGTCCAGCACTCAGGTCCCTTTGTTCACTGCCTGGGGTCTGGAGCTCAAGGCAAGCCATGGACATCTCTGGAGCTGCTCTTGAGTGCCTCCTTCCCTCAGTCAGAAATGTTATTTCTTAATATTCAAAATCTTCTGTGGCATCTGTCACTGGCACTGTCATTGTTTCCCTTTCTAGCCAAAAGCAGCAGGTGGCAGTCAGAGAATGTCCCCCCATTTGAGCTTTTGTCACATTGAGTATGTGTCCACTTCTTATCGTCATCAGTCTCACAGTAAATTTATATTTTGGCAGTCATATTTAGATACGCATTTTCTTCCTCTGTTTAAGGATCATTCAAAGATGTTAAGACCAAATAGGATAACATAACAGTCTAGTCTGACCTTCTGCAAATCCCCAGCAAGGAGTACATCCCAGCAATTCCTATATCTGTTTAATCTCAAATGTTTTAAAACTGCTGTTGGGTTGTATCTTACCTCCTTCTGGTGCCTGAGCCTTTCAGGAACACACATTTCATTTTCTGAAGTGATCCTCAGGAGCTGGAACCAAAAAATACATAGCAAAAGTCAGGACTTTTGGAGATAGTTGGTAGCATTGCTGGCCTTTCTCTGGCTGCTGTGTTCTTCTGCCCAGCCCCTACCTAAAAGTATTCCTTAATGGCATAGCTAAGGCAAGTCTGCTGCCACACCTGCCCTTGTGGTGCTGGTCTTCCATCTGAATGAGAGGTCATATAGCTGCAGGGTGCCTTGTTTTGGTTTCCCGTTGTAGTGAGGAAACAAAGCCTGCCCCACACCCTGCTTACAGATGTCTGTGTGACCATCAGCTGCACTGGACATGGGGAAGAGCAGAATGATGAGGGAAGCTCTCCTTTCAACAACACTTCATCAAGTCAGCCAATTTGTAATGAGAAATTACACCAAAAAATCTCAGTTTTTATTTGTTTCTGCCAATAGTTACTGTATTCTTGTCTGAGATCACAGAAGAGAGTTGAGGACCCTGTTGTTGGACACTTATCGTGGGACACTAATACCTGGATAGAGTACATGAGAAGGTGAGGGTAGATGCAGGTGTCAGAGGATGCAGATGGGTGTTACAGGAAGCTTGTTGATCTGATTTGGCTCTAACTTATGTCAGCGAACACCATAGATTTCCCTTAGGCTGAAATACCAGGCTCAACTAGGAAATGTATGTTTTGTGTGTAGTTGAAGAGCTGAAGCTTCTTCCCAGGCTTCTCTGTGTCAAACAAGCAGATGTGACAGTAGGACATGACACCAAGACTCCATTTTTAGATTCAGACTTCTGTGGAGCAACAGTGTGGAGCCCCACATTGACCTGATTATGAGCAGAGTGGAGAAACATGTTCAAAACATTTGTCTTTAAAGAGCTGTCGTGTGATGGGAACCGTAATGTGCTTAAGGTCAACATCTGTCCAGAGTGAAGAAAAAAAAAAAAAACAACATAGGAAAACTTAACTGTTTTCATGCTCAAAAGTTCAAAACAAGCACTGCATAGAAATGGAAAAGCTTATTGAAAATAAGTGAGGCAGCTAAGAACTGAAACACTGCAGCAGCTCTGAGACTTTTAATGGACAGCAAAATGGAGGCAGAGAGCAAATGCCCACCATGTGTTGTGGCAGATATGAGAAGTGGTGCAGGGAAGCCAGCACAACTAAAGAGAATAGCATAGAGGCTATTGAAAACAAAAAAAAAGCATTTTTCAAAAAGCTTGTGAAAATGAAAAAGGTTATAAACTATAGCAGATTAAGCATGAACAGAACAAAGCAGACACAATCAGATGTGGAAGCACGTGAGAGAGTTTGGGTAGTGATACTTTATTAATTTTCATTGTCACTTGAGGTCACTAGAGGAGTACCTTAGAGGCCTTTGTTGGGACCTGTGCTGCTTAAACATGTTCTTAAGTGATCTAGAAAAAATGATGAATGTGCAATGGCAACTTTTATCTGCCTTTGGATAAATGCAAATATGGTGCACATTGAGTACACACTGGAGCACATTGTTCTGCTGCACATCCTGCAGCAGAACATCAGAGTGGGCTCAGGACTGATGATAACCCCGAGGTGTATGACCTTAACATTACAAGAGATGAGTGAAAATGTCAGCTCGGGGCTTTCAACAAAACAAATCAATTCTTGTTTATCAGGAACAGAGAACAAAGCAACCTCATTGTGCAAACGTGTAAATCCACAGCATGCCCATATTGGACATACTGCCAGTCCCCCAGCTCAGGACAGAACACAACGGGGGGAGAACAACAGCACAGTCAGACAAAAGCTGCTGCACCAAGACCAGCCAAACAGGGCAGAGTGTATTAGCCCAGAGAAGGGACTGATGAAGGGAAATTGCAACCATGAAGCATGACAAGCTGATAGGTGGTGCTGTTGTGGGAATGGAATCGGCTGTTCCCTGTCCTCCAAACCAAGGACTGGGGAGTCTCAGGTGAAGCCAGCAGACAAAAGGTGCGGGAAAGCAGGTATTCCTCACCCCACACCTTGTTGAGCTTTGGCTTTTCTGGTGATAGGGTGACTGACTGCAAAAGCCAGTTCAGAAAGTCTCTTTTGACCTACAAGTTGTTGGAGGTTGGGAAAATTAAGTTACAAGACACAAGTTTTTGAGGAAGTGTCACTACGTGATTGCTCTAGTCTATTTTTCCAAAGTACCCACTCTCAGTCAGACTCGCAGGGGTGGTTGGACCTTTGGTATGACCAGCCCCAGCTGCCCTGCCTAGCTTCATCCCTCCTGATCCTCCTCCCTCATGGCTCATCTCATTCATGCCCCAAGGGCACTGCTAGTTTTTGGAGCAACTGTTCCCAGCTCTGGTTTGGGTTGATCAATAGTAGCTGCCCACACAGAATCTGTTCCCTCTCACCAGCAGCACTCTCCTATCGGCACGCTTGCATCACGGCTTGGTGCCCATGGCCAGCAAGAGCAGGCTGTGGGGAGCAGGGCTGCCTCTGCTGCTGAGTTCCCATTTACAGCACGTAGCCTGCAGCTGCTGTTTCTTTTTTAACCTACTGTATGAATGAGGGCAGAAGATAAAATCTCTTCAGAGAAGCCTCTGATAAAGTTTCCAGTCCTTAAGTGAAAATTAAATTTTATTGAGTATTTCAAAACGCAACCATAGATCATCATCATCTCTTGCCTTCACCTTCCTTATTTTGTAAATAGCACATTTGTTAAATCAGGCAGTCTCCTGGCCGCATCTTTGCCACCTGCCTTCTCCCATCACTCCTTCCCTGCACTGCAGATGACTGTTCAGACAGACCATTGCGGGAGTTTGACAGCTGCAAGGTAGCAGTCCTTGAATCTCCATTCAGACTACACTGGTGCAGCGTGTCAGAGCTGGCCTTAACAGAGACCAGAAACAAAACATAGCTGTCTGAGAAATGCGGATGACTAGCTTCTGATACTTTCCATCATTGTGTTTCTACTTGAGCAGTGGGCAAACACCAGGAAAGAATATGCAGAATTTGGAGCAGTCAGTTGTTAGGGTGGGACATCGCACTGAGTGGCTGGCAGGGAGGGGTCTATTGCAACTGGGTTATTCTTCTCTGTAAGAGTAATAACCAAGTGATGATGTAATAACCTTTCTCCTTTTCTTGGCCAATTCAAGGTAGCAATTGTATCTTACAAGCACAACGACTTTTGTTGCTATCTAAAGTCTGTGACCTGGTCTCTATATTAAGCAGCTGTCTCATGCTATCCTTTGACTTTTCTATGTGGGAGAGCTATTTTGGAGAAAAATGAAAATGAAAAACCTCTTTCTGATAAACTGTCTCACTTTCCAAAATCTCAGTTTAAGCAGTTCACAAAGTTAAAGTAAGTGGGAGAGCAAGGATTGATTCTTAGCTCGAGGAAACTCTTTTCTTTCCCTACCAGAGAGCTAAAGAAAGACCCAAGGTCAACTTTGGGGAACGCAAAAGTGCAGGCTGTTGCAGTATGAAGCACATTGAGGTGCTTGTACTAAAGGACTGAAGAGAGGTGAATGTTTCTGTTTTAAGTATCTTCTCCAGTCTTTGACGTAGTGGATGCGCATGTGGCCTTACAATGACTTAATTCCAGAAAAGCCACTGAACCAATTTAAATTTTATTTTTTTTTAATATAATCAGCCATTTTGTTATTTCTGTGATTTTCTCACTGTTGCCTCAGGGTTTTGTGCTTCTGTTTGATAGTTAACCTTTTGTTGCTGTTTGTAAAACCCTCCCCAGTCCTCTGGAGGTGCAGCCACATGAGACAAGAGTCAGTACAACGGGCCTCGTGCTCAGGGCAGGGTTAGTGCTTCTGCCAGCCTGTGCCCTCCCATCTGGCTTTGAGCCAGCACCAGCATTTGTCCTGCCTCTCTGTGAGCTTCTTAACTCGTTGACCTGGCAGAAATCTAACAAAGTCAGATTAAAATAATTAAATAAATAAATGAAATTAATTAAAAAAAAAAAAATCAGCTGGATAGTTTGGATAGTTTCCTTCCAGGTCAGTGAGTTAAAGCTGCTTATGGCAGAGTCCTGCTTTTCATGGCAGTCGGCCACGTGGTTAGCTCAGATGAGGAGGGAGCTGCAGCCAGGGACTGCAAGCTCCTGCTGCTTTGGCACTTGCTGGGCAATTCCATGAGCTTGCTGCACTCGGCTGCTTCAGCTGCCTGCACTACAAATCACCGGCCTCAGCCTCCTCCAAAAGCTGCCAGTTTCCTTAGAGGACTTACTCATTCCTGCTAATTTCCAAAATGCTATGAGGGCCACTCCTGTGGCGGTGCTGGTACTGCTGGGGTACAGAGCAGGCCTTTTCCCAGTTGTAGCAGAGCAGCAGCTGAGAAGACAGGCAAGCAGCAGACAGCCTGGTGGTTTCACAGAGGCTTGGGAGGCAGAGACCAGGCTACAGCCTGGCTTTGCTTGAGCACACGTGCTGCAAGGACAGGCAGTGCTGCTGCCAGCTGCACAGTCCAGGGCCTGCTTTGCACACAAGGACTTTTCATCTCCTTATGCAGGATGTCTTGGTCTGCAGCCCTGTCCTGAGAACAAGGGGGAGCTGGATGGAGTGCTGTCATCCTCGGGCTGTAGAAACTCTAGAACCTCGCCTACCATTTTTTGTTGCCCACATCTAGTGCAGGCAGGTTACTGCTGCTTTCTAAGTACTCTGGCTTCTCTGCATGTGCGATGCAATATCTGCATGCAGTTAAAACCCTACCACTTTCTGAGGATGAGGGCAGCCAGAGGTGGTCTGCACCACAGAAATGATTCCAGCATGTCTTTCTGCCTTTTAAAGCCAATCAGGCAGAAGGCTTTGGGCTACCTCAGGTGATACGACTCTGGCAGCTTGCTTTTGTTGCCACACTTCTGAGAGAAGGGGAGAGACTTTGGGGCTTCCCAAAAAGAAATACTTCTGGGGAAAGGAAGGGCGAGATGAATTTCTGATGTGCTGTGAACCAGGTACTCTCATCTGTCCTATATTCGGTCTAATCACATCCAGGTTATTGGAATTTACTGTTAAAAAAAATCAGAAGCTTTGTGTAAACTTTGTGTAATACAAAATATTTTAGGCTTTGTAATGTCCTGTTTTAAGGCTGAACCATGAGGTTATTCCCTAAACAGATTATTTTTTTTAATATCAAGAAAATAATGTGTGTTTTTCTCAGTGTCTGTAAGTTAGGGCATTGCTCTCCTGTGACTTCTATAGATTAGAGAATGGACTTGTAGATGATGTTGGGTAACCAGCCTTACTGCTATCTCCACATCTTTTCCAAAGTCTGCGGTTATATCAGATCAGTGTTTGTCTAGATGTGTTTACAACTATTCTAGTTAAACTCAGACAACGTTACGGGCACTTCTTTGTTCACTATCCTGAGTCTGTGGCTTCTGTTTCTGCCCTGGACACGTATCAGAGCAGAGGCTTTATGGTCCTCTTTCTCTCCTGTGCAAGGCACTGTGTGAGCTCTCACTGCCTTGGGTGGCAGCACCCCAGGCAGCCAGCAGTTGGGTCTGCAGAGCTTGGGTCTCCTCGTTCTGTGGTGCCTTGCAGTTTCCAAAATGTTCTGATGTGCGGTCTCCAGGGTCTGGGGCTGCTACCAGCCTCTCTGGCATTGCTGTGCCCCCTCAGCCTGCCCTTTGGCACGATGATCCCAGGGCTGTGGGCTGCAGGCACGTTGAACAGAGACTTGTGGACTGAAGGGATGCCAGCAGTGGACAGGATGGCAATGATAGAATATGGATGAAGCATTTATTGCTGGCCCTTAGCTGGAGTTACCCATAGCACAGCCAGCACACGTAATGTTGAGGCTCCTTCTTCTCTCTCTGCAGGAACATGACATTGAGACAGCTTTCGGAGTGGTTCATGTCACCATGCGGGGCACACCCAAGGGGAACAGACCTGTCATCCTCACATACCATGACATTGGCCTCAACCGTAAGCCCTTGTATTCCAAGGACCCTGAAAAAGTGCTTGTTTATGTTATCAGCAATTGAGTATGGAGAGCAGTGGGACTGGCCTTGAGCTGAGATGGGATAGGTCATTTCAGGATAAAAAGATAAAGGTCTGCTTAAGAGAGAGCATGGAGCATGCCCCTGCCCTCCAACAGCCCCCAAAAGATGGGGCCAGGGTTAAAATGAAACCACCTACCACGCTACAGGGCTCTAGGTGACTTGTTGCACCGTTTAGTAGAGCTGTTCTCCATGAATTGCCACCAGGCATCAGTTTTCCTGAATGCTGGGCAGGTGAGCAAGTCCCTTGTTCAAAGCTGCAGAAGTACACTAATGTTTGTAGTGGGGTCAGCTGCTCTTACCATATCTTCCCACCCCACACGTGCTGTTATGTTCACATAGGTGCTTCTCAGTATGTGCCATGAATACCTGAGCAGGGCCCTGTTTTCCTGGGCATGCGTGCTGGGGTGATGTTTGCCTGCTTGCCTGCCCTCCAGCGATGGCAGTTAATTTGCTGGACCTCATTGCTGCGTTGCAGTCAGTGGGGCACGGCAGCACGGTCACCCAGCATCCCCTGTCCCACAGACTCAGCACGGGGTTGGGTTCACAAAGGTGTATGCCATGATGTGTGGAGGACGGATCATAGTAAAACGTCAGGTAACGTCTCATTTCTTTTTGTCTCTCACAGACAAATCCTGTTTCAATGCATTCTTTAACTTCGAAGATATGCAGGAGATCACTCAGCATTTTGCTGTGTGCCACGTGGATGCGCCAGGCCAACAGGAAGGAGCCCCCCCATTTCCGTCTGGGTAAGAGCTCTGCAGAGACATTTGTAGTTCCAGATGTTGTTGCAGTCTGGTCTGAGGTAGCTACCCAGTTTAACCTGACTGGGACTGCTAGGCAGAGTGTGGTGGAATATCAGGAGCAGAGGAAGATGAGGAGGCTTCCTGAGGAATGTGCAGGGAACTCTCATGTCACTGAGGCCCTTGCTAGTGGTACCAGCTCTCTGACTTGAGTGTGAGCCCAGCACATCACAGTCTAGCTGGTGTTCCTTGCTTTGTCTGTCTTCTACAGAAGCCTGACTGCCCCAAACATAGCTCTGTGTTGGTCTTGCTCAGAGGGATGAGATCTATGCTGTTGGCTGGACTTGACAGTATCATTGCAGAATAATCATTGCAGAGGGCCAACCATATCCTGGGGTGCATCAAGCACAGCATTGCTAGTTGGTCAAGGGAAGTGATTGTCCCACTCTACTCTGCACTGGTGTGGCCTCACCTCGAGTACTGTGTGCAGTGCTGGGCACCACAGTACAAATAGGATGTGAAACTGTTGGGGAGTGTCCAGAGAAGAGCAACTAAGATGGTGAAGGGCCTAGAGGGGATGATGTACGAGGAGCGGCTGAGGGCACTGGGCCTGTTCAGCCTGGAAAAGAGGAGGCTGAGGGGAGGCCTCATCATGGTCTGCAGATTCCTCACGAGGGGGAGGGGAGGGGTGGGCACCGATCTCTTCTCTTCAGTGACCAGTGATAGGACCTGAGGGAATGGAGTCAAGCTGCAACAGGGAAGGTTCAGGCTGGATATCAGGAAAAGGTTCTTCACCGAGAGGGTGGTCGCACACTGGAACAGGCTCCCCAGGGATGTAGTCATGGCACCAAGCCTTTTGGGAGTTTAAGAAGTGTTTGGACTATGCTCTTGGTCATATGGTCTGAATTTTTGGGTAAACCTGTGTGGTGCCAGGAGTTGGACTCGATGCTCCTTTTGGGTCCCCTTCCAACTCAGGATATTCTATGATTCTATGATAATCATCTATGTACTTTCCTGTCAGATGCTCCTTGTCTCTCCTACATTGGGTAGAACTCGGGGACAACCTCAGATGAGCTGTGTTGGTTTTCAGGTACCAGTATCCCAGTATGGATGAACTGGCTGAAATGCTGCCTGCTGTTCTTACACACCTGAAGTAAGTCTCTGAAAGAAAGTCAGGGTGAGTCAGCTGGATTCAGCCATTCCAGCACCTCTCTCTATCTCCGCTTGCAGTAATCTGATATGTTCACTGAGTTGTCCCAAGAGTCCTGAGTGTCTCCTAACCTGTGTAACCCTGTCTGGTTCTTAAGCTGGGAACGCTGTCTGCCACGCGAGACAATTTATGACTGCTGCATCATTGTTGTATCATTTTGAAAATTAACCATAAGTGAACAGCTGGATGCAGAGAGGGGAAAGGCTTTGCCTTTAGGGATGCTTCAGCTTAAGTTAGCCTTGCTGATTGTGAAATGCCTATATTTCAGCCTGAAGAGCTTCATTGGGATTGGACTGGGAGCTGGTGCATATGTCCTCAGCAGGTGTGCAGTAAGTATCTCTTCATTCCTTGTGACTTACATGAGCTGTGGTTTTCTACTAATCAAACAAACCATTTGTGGGGCGTGGGCAAAGCAGCAGTAATTCCAATAGGCATGCAAGGAGCCATGTGAGAGCTACTTCTTGACCAGATGGTTAAACTGGAGCGGCCAAACCTACACCAAAGCTATGCCAGGCATGGAAAGATTGTAATGTGATGTCTTTGGGTCAGCAGAACCCATCCTGTCTGCTAGAAATGGACAGCCTTGGAATGATTGGATGTTTGTAATTGAAACACTGAAGGCACCAGTGTCTTCACAAAGCTCTGTCTGCATTACTGTATGCTGCTTCCAGAGTTTGTGACACCAAACAATTGATCCAGTGATGTGCTGTGGGGATGTATTACGGACTAGTGCAGATGAGGAATGCACTTTTTCAGTGGCAGGGGATTTTGCACTCCGCCTTTAAAGAAGGGAGCACTAGCTTTGTGTTGTTACTTACTTCTACGTTTCTCCCTGGTGGAATTTTTATAAGTATGTGAAATCAGTAGACGTGGGCCAGGAATTCACCTGAGTCATTCAGGGATAGCTTTAAAAACAGATGCTGAACTCTTAACATTCTCAGTAAAGTTTTCTTGAAGTTGTTGAGTGCAGAGAGTTGCTGACATGTTAGGCTACTTACTTCTTCTTAAAGCCACATGCAGCTCCCCTTCCTACAAAAAGTTCTGTTTCCTCTTCCCAGCAGTCAGGATTGTGTCAGGGGAGGGAGGGCCTACATCAGTTTTAATCACCGATGTTCAATCTGTTGCTTACTTTTTGTATCTTGTGTAATTATGAGCCTTGATAAAGAAATCACTCAAATAAACCTCTGGCCTGAGCTCAGTGAAGTGTCAGAAAGCCCTTGCCATGCTACCTGGATTGCAGACAGCTTCCTGCTGAGGACAGAGTCGTTTCCTTCTGCTTAACTGATGCTAATCTGTGCAGTGAAGCAGAGAGTACAGGTTTCAGTAAAATTTCAGCCTTTCAGTGAGCCTAAAGCTTGAAGCTATCCACTTCTGTTAGATTGCTGCTTTTGTGTTCACAAGCAATTCTCAGAGTATTTTGTTACCCTGCTCTGCACACATGCCCCAAGGTAAACTGCATGGTGCTGGGATGCCAGGCTAGAGTGGGGACAGGGCTGCTGGCAGCTTGAGCAGGACAAAGGGGTGCCTTCCACTGCACCAGGAGCTTCATAGACCCTTATTCAGGCTGCAGATGCTTCGGGGACCTCAGCACAGACTCCGGTGCCACCTGCCACAACATGCTGTTTTGCCACATCTCTGCTGAAGATGCCACATTGGAGCAGGGAGGGTCACTGCTCACAGCCCCATCACACACAGGAGCCAGAGCAGGACCTGCAACCCCACGGCTGCACCAGGCATATGGGCACTAGAAAACACTGCTGAGGCCTGCTCAGGCTGCAGGTGCTGTATGAGCAGCTGATCCATCAGTGCCAACAAACGAATCCTTCTGGTACAAAAGGCCTGCTTTGGGCTAGGCTCTGAAAAGGTCACTGTCTGCCCCATTTAATCTTTATTTTGTCTTGCCTTGCTTTTACAAGTAGCTTTCCAGCTGCTACACCTACCAGTGTGTGCTTTTGTGGCTTAAACGATCCTTCTGAGCATGCTTGTGCTCTCTCTCTGCAGCTCAGCCACCCAGACCTGGTGGAGGGACTTGTGCTTATTAATGTTGATCCATGTGCAAAGGGTTGGATCGACTGGGCAGCATCCAAGGTGAGATTTTCCTTCCTTTATATATATTCTCTCCACAGTGCTTGATAAACAGTGTGTGGAATAAGGAAGAAAAGGCAGAGTACAGGAATTTGTCATTTTATGTCCAAAAATGCACAATCTCATTTCTGTCACTACTGTGTCCTCAGTCTGGGTGTGGCACGACCTCCAATTTAGAAAACTGCATGGAGATGAATGGCTGCTAAGCATGCACTTACCTCTCCTCTGATTTAGTACTTGTGCTTGCAGGCTTCATTTGGCTTATGCTGAATGAATCTTTTAATTATTCTGATATTCTGGCCACTTACTGTTATCAAGGCTTCACAATTCTGGAGGGCTGTCTGTTCTACGTGCTTCTTTGAAGCCTTGCACACCCATCCTATACGTCAGGCGTTTTGTTGCTTATATTCCTTGAAATTTTTTTGTTGTTGTTATTTTCTTTATTCTGAGGAGCTGCTTTGAAATTTGTAATGAAACAGCATTTTCCAATTCCTCTCTCTCCTTCTCATTCATTGTCACTCTTCAGTTTTCAGGCTGGACAACCAACATAGTGGATATTGTCTTGGCACATCATTTTGGCCATGTAAGTAACCAGTAGGTGTTAATGTTGCCCCTGCAACCATACATGGAGCTCTAACTTCTGTATATAACTTCTCTGAAATAGCCCTGCTCCATCAAGGGTTGCCATAGACTGTACAATCTTCTCTATGTGGCAAGCTTGCACCAGGACTTTGTATGCTAGGGGGAGCAAACACATCCTCATGCATGCGCTGACTGTCTCCAGACTCCAGACATGGTAAGAGAGTAGTGTCCCACACCATTAGTGCTGCAGAACTCTGTCCTTTTTGCTGCCCAAACAAATGTCTGCAGAAACATGTGTCAGACAGTTCTCTTGTAACCAGCAAAGAGGCATTTGATCTGTGGGTGGAGGACAGATCGGCTGTAAGTTGATAGGGGGTTATTGTACGTGTCTAGATGTTAAATTGCTGCATTCTCCTCTTCCCCTTTAGCTTCAGCAGAGGCAAAATAGCCCCTCCTGAAACTTTTGGCTACAACAGTGCCTTCTGTTTGGGATTTGCTGACTCCCAATCAGCAAGCTTACCAGGAAACTGAAAGAGGTTGTGCCTCATGCACACAGCATATGACTCGCAGCAAATCAATACCTGACCTGAAGCCCCCTCGTAACATCACATAATTACTGAAAGGAGTCATCTAGCTTCCTCCTGCTTAGAGCACACATGCTCTTCACACCCCTTCATTACGTATAGTGCTTCCTTGCATTCCTTTCTCTCTCTCTCCCCTTTTGGAATGCAATTTCTTCATAGAACTGTGTGTTGGGATGAGATTTTCCTTTGGTCCCAGTCTTGGCACTTACATATAAAGCTTTGCTTCTTTAACATGAAACATAAGTGGAAAACATTCCTAAAACAGAGTGATTTGTACCCATATAAGCAGTGCTGAGGCTCAAGAGCCAACTTATAGCATCTCAAGATACCTTTATACTCCAGCAGCAGCATGTGCACTACCATTCTTAAAATTATGATCACATTACCAAAATACTGCACCTTCACAGTCATTTCATGGGAACACTTAATATAGCATAGGTATTAATGCAGTCTGGAGTCACTGTCCCTGTAGGTTATTGTTCAGCAGTGAGCGATGAGTGTGGAGGCAGTTCAGTGCTTCAGTATTTTTAAGAATGTAATTTCTTAGACATTATTACATGTGAAGAAAATTTGTCTTCCAATTCTTTTACTTTTGTACAGGAGGAACTGCAGGCAAATCTAGATTTGATCCAAACATACAGGCTTCATATTGCACAGGATATTAACCAAGATAACCTTCAGCTGTTCCTCACGTCATACAACAGGTACAGGATGCTTTTGTGCCTTCTAGATTCAGAATTGTTCCCATACCCATCCTGCTCAGTAGATTTGCTATCATATATATAATCTCTGAAGATCTACATCAAGCTTGCCATGGATCCCATTTTCTGGCAATGACTACTGGGGCTCGTGTCCGTGGCATGACACGGGAGGTGGTTACCTGTTGTCTGGTTGCTGGAGCCAGCACACATGGTTGGATTTTGAATGTTCCCACTATAACCAGTTTCCTCTGACAATGTGATGGAGAATTGTTCTGCTTTGTCTTCCAGTCGCAGAGACCTGGAAATTGAGAGACCAGTTCTTGGCATCAATGAAAATACAGCAAAAACACTCAAGTAAGTTACTGTTAATCAACCTGTGTTAGTTAGTTAATATGCAGTCCCTTCAGCAGAAAAACTGTCACTGCTTCTTAGGAAGAACTAGACCAGCTGCTGGGAAGACAGTTCAGACAGTCCCAGGCTTTGGTGCAGTGCTGTCAGCCAGAGTGGAGCAGAGGCTTCTGGAAGCCCTTTCAGTAAGAACATGTTGACATTCCCCAGAAGATAGGGTCAGAGGAGTAAGAATTTCCACCCAGAAGCCACTGTACTTTCTGAGCTGTTAGTTTGATTGTTTTTCATGTAAAATTAGCCAGGTTTTTGTTTGTTGCTGCTGCCTATCTTCCCCTACTCTGCCCAGAAAAGTTGTCTGCACAATTCTCATAGAGGGATGGGGAGGGTATGACAGCTCCCACCTTGGCAGTGACTCATTAGTCAGAGGGCTAATAGTCTGCGCAGAGTACAGCTGAGAAGGGACAGACATTGGAGAGCAGTGCAGAGCAAGTATAAGTAAATTTTCAAGTTCTAAGCAAGAAAGCAAAAGGGGCAAATCATCACCACACGAAGACTGTGAATTGCAGTGCTGAGGCAGAATACCTGGGCTGGCCTAGACGCTGCTGCACAGGCTCTGCTGTTGTCTCCTTGGAAACTGTGTGGACTTCTGCTGCTGCCAGTCCCAGGAGATGCTTTAGCATCTACAGACAAACCCTCTAGATCTTGGCTAACCTGAAGTGGTAGATTTCCTTGCTTGGTCTCCAGGCAAAGCCGATCATGCTGCTCTCTGTCGTGCAGACAGATAGACTCATAGGGATCTGCAGACCCTTAAATAATTCCTATGGAAGTTTGGGTCTCTTTGCTTTTAGGCTTGCTCATAGGCCCTCAGTCTCACAAACCTTAGTGGTACTTCACTGACTGAGCTCTGTCATTCATGGCCTCTAGCATAACTTTTGCCATCTAGTCACCAGACCAAAGTGGGGTGTCTAGCCCAAACCTTTCTTACATTTATCTGTAAATGAATAATATAAATTCACAGCCACTTGATCAGTGGCCTTCTGGGTATGTTTTATGCATTGAATCTTAACTGTTCTAGAATTACAGTACATATAAAAATGGATATGAAAGCACAGATTTCTTGACAGAGGTTTTAATATCATGTTTTTCAATATATTCCCAGAATCTTTTGTGTATCTTTCTAAAATACAGACCAAAATACAGTGCTGGCCAGTAGCCACCCTCAGAGGCATTAAGCTCTGTTGGATGTAGTTATTCTGAAATTCCTGACTTTCGTTCCAGAGAGCATGCTCCCTTCTGTTGCCTGGGATGGTGTTTCTTTCAGCCCTACACCCATCTTTTAACACATCTGTAACAGTAGTGATAGTTGGTGTACATGGAGGGGATGGTACGGGTGCATATGCAAGCCACAGAGGAGGTTTTGATGCAAACAAAATGTCATGGTGTGGGAGCACAGAGGGATTTTGCTTAGCATTGTTAACGTTTCATAAGGCTGTTGGTGCACAGACCTCGACCTTCTCAGAAATTCCTTAGAAGCAATGGGAAGTAACATTTCTCTTGTTTTTTTTACCAGGTGCCCTGCCTTGCTAGTGGTTGGTGACAACTCACCTGCTGTGGAAGCAGTGGTACGTATACACAACCATATTCCTTGCATGACATGAGCCCCAGAGAACATTTAGAAAACCTGCCTTACCCAGCAGTGTTTTCACCTTGTCACAACTAGCCACAAAAAGTATCTCTTTGTCCAAAGCTCTCTTATAGTCCCCAGATATTGAGAACTGTCAGCCACTGGTGGGAGATGCAAGGCTTGGGCCGCCTAGTGGCCCTGCAGGGTAGCTCTAAGTTGAAGGTGGCAGGATCTGACTAAGAGTCTGTGCTCATGCGCCTTGGTTAGCAAGCAATATAGAGGACCTCTTTCAAGAACTTGGGTCTTTCCCTGAGGTCTGTCAGGCTACCCCCTGGAGTTTAGTTTTCAATTTATGAATTACTGTTCTCTTCCTGTTGTACTGAGGGTAACAGAGGTTTAAAAATAAGCAGTGTGACTCCAGCTCTGTTGTGGAGATGAGCACAGAGTTCTGCAAGAGCACTGCATCGCAGGGAAAGTAACACTTGGTAGCATCTCCTTCCTGTTGTTGTCATTGCAGGCACTAATAACCACTTCCCTCCCAGCACAGTTACACATGTGGCATGGTGCAATGCAGAGTGGTTGTGATGCCTTTCAGAAGGTGACTGTGGGAAGGCCGGGGGGTTGTGAACAAAACAAGTTTCCTTAAGAAACCTGGAATAGTGTGTCAGTCTCCTAAAGCAGTAGCTTGGACCTAGGAGCTGTGCATGGAGAACTGCAGGGCTTTTTCTGGTCCTGTTGGCTTTTCACCACTCTGTTCAGTCTGGAACATATGGAAGTCTGAGACTTTCTCTGAGTTTTTACAGTACTGGGATAATATTCCTAAGGGTTCTCATTGCCTCCCAGCCACAGTTGGGCAAGGATCTATAGTCTTCTGGATCTCAGCTTGCCTATCTAGTTGCTCAGGTTCCCAGCTCATGAAAATCTCCTCTTCTGGGGCTGCTTTTCCTGTAGGTCCCCACCTATTCTCTGTTTGCAGCAGGACTACAGAGAAGTGGCCATTTCCTCCTTGCCTGACTGGGGGATTGTGATTTCTCTCCGTGCTGCATAGCACAGAAATCTGCTTCCCTCACAGTCTTTCTGTCAGAGCTCAGGGGATGCTCCAAGGTTTCATGGTGGATCAGGTTTTGGGGATGCTTTCCCATAAATTCATATCCCCATCTCTCAGGCAGTGATGTTCTGTCCCTTGGATGGGAACACCTGCCTTTCCTCATGGCATCTTCCATTCATTGTTCTCTTCCTACGTGCTGTCTGTTTTCTTGCTCAGTCCTTCCTGGCTCTGGAGAAGCTCTTATTGCTTAAGAAAGCCATTGCCTTCAGTGGAGCAGATGCCCCACATTTTTCATCTGACTGTTCAAGATTTCTGTGTGATATCACGTACCTCTTACCTCCTTTTATTTTAGGTTGAATGCAATTCACGTCTTGACCCAACCAAAACTACCCTTCTGAAGGTGAGTACCATGCCAGAATCTTTCCAGCCTGCACAAAGACATATTTGTTTTGCTGAGACCAGCTCCACTTAGGTGTTTGCCTTCTATACATTTAGCTTCAAGAGGTTTCTGGACAGTTGCTCAGGGCTGTGTTCTCTCCTGTGTGGAGAAAGACTAAGAGGAAAAGAGCTTGTTGTCAGGGGGTCCCTGATTCCCTGATTTATGTCCAGTTCTCTGATATCTTCACCCAGCAAGTGGCAGGGAAGATCTAATGAGAATTAGCAGAGGTGCCCTGCCTTCACCCTGCTTACTGTCAGCAACATCACTTTTTATAGCTTTCTACAAGTCCATCCCATCCTCACCTATGGCTCCTCAGCATGTCAGAAAGATACTGTTTAGAAGTGTAGACCACCAGGTGTGGGGAGAGTGGCAGGGGGAGCTGGGCAGATGCAGGTTTGCTTCTGGGCTTCTAGAATATGGCCTGAGATTGCTTGGTAGTGCAACCTTCAGGATGCTGGGTTTCTTCAGCCACAAGCTCTCAGAAGACATATCACCAGGCCTTGCTTTGGTTTTGGAAACAAAATGATAGAAGCGTGCCTTGTGTCACAGTGCAGCCTGTGCCCTCAGCCTGGTGGGGTGGGCAATGCTGTGCCAGTCCTGGGGTTGGCCTGGGGTGGGAAGGACAACCCAACCTCCCTTTTGTTTCCTGTTGCAGATGGCTGACTGCGGAGGACTTCCCCAGGTGGTTCAGGTGAGAATTGTGTCACAGCTCTTCCATGGGATTTAGTTTGTACAAAGCCCCTTGCCCTGCTCACACTAATGCTGCACTTTTTGTTTCCACAGCCTGGCAAGCTGACTGAAGCCTTCAAGTACTTTGTGCAGGGAATGGGCTACAGTAAGTGGCAAACACAGTTTTCTGTTTTGGAGTGGGTTTGTTCTGAGGGGAACTCAGCCTTTCTGGTCCATCTGAGCCCATTGGCATCTGTGTCCCCACCCATGAGTTAGTGTGGTTGCCAGGACATCCATCCATGCTGGAAAATCAACTAGGGTGCTAACACGTTAGTAAACCAATGTTGTTCCCTGATGTGTGTTTAATCTGCACTACAGCTAGTGCGGTGACCCCTTTTTGGTTGCTGTTGTTGATAAAATGTTGTAAATTCATGTTTGTCCCAGTTAAGGAAAGTGTGCTCCTAAGGTCAGTAAATCTTCTGAAATCTTCTGTGCTACTTTCTGCAAAGGGGAAGGAGTTAGCAAGCAGTACAGCCTCGTGGTTGTGGTGGGTACATGAGAGCTCTGCCCTGTGGCTTCCTCCTTGTGCTTCGTGGCAGAAGAAAATTGTGTCCTGAGTGTGTCAGGCTGAGACTTCCCTTGCCCTTGGTGTTCTAGGGACTGAGGACTTCAGGAGAAGAGATTCTTGGTGCACCAGGTCAACCCTGTCTCCATTGCAGACACCTTGGCACAGCTCTGCCTTGCTTGCCAGGGTCTAGGGCTAGGAGGTCCCTTCTGTGGATGGTGAACCTTCAAAAGCTGGAACTATAGGAGGGGGTTGTTCCCATGGCTGAGGAACCACTAAGCACGGCCACTTTAGCAGCTGTGACATTTCCAATGGTCTCCATGTTACCAGAGCTTCTTTACCAACTCATGGATGTCAGTACTCAGAGGAAGCTGTCCTTTTCCCTAGAGCTCTGTGTGTCTGACATGAACATAGTGGGATGATCGTGTTCTCCAAGGCTAGCCAGAAGACCCTGACGCTTCAGAGGAGGTTGCTATGTGAGAAAGGCCCCTTTAATCTCACAATCTAAGAGCATTTCCATGTTCAAGTCTCTTGCATGCCTGGTGCTGGAAAAATCAGCAAGTACTGTCATCAGAGCAAGGACTTCAGCAGGGCTTTGGTGGTCAAATCTCTTGCCAACAGGATGTGTAGCACAGGGGAAAGATGAGGGGTAAACTTCTATTTATAGAATTAGTAGCTAGTAACAGAACCATTCTACCAACTTTGGTTGGCAAGACTGTTGGGAGTGCTGAGCTTGGTCCAGCAGAGCCTTATCTCGGAGGAGAACAGCAGAGAAACAAAGCAGCTTGTCACTTCTAGAAGTGCAGAAGCCAGTTCCCCAATAGCTATTCTTGTTCCTTCTGCACATTGAAACAGCTGGACCTGCCCATGCTGAAACTGCAAGTGGAAAGTAATGCCTTGTAGCTGGAATCTGATGCTGTCAACTCGAGGAAAGACAAGAATTCCTGTTCAGTATCCAGAGTTGCAGAGCATACCTCAGTTTCCTCACTTAAGGAAAATGACATCTCTGTTGAGCAGTTACGGTGCATACAGCAGGGAGGTTGAGGAAGTTATGCTGCAGTTTCCAGCTAACATCATAGGAGAGACTTGCCCCTGGTAGGTTTTTGAGTTGGCATCTCCCCAAGATGCTCATTATCAGCTGTTTTCACAAATACTGGGAGCTTACAGCACAGTGTGTGAGATGGGAGTGGAAGGGAAAGTAGCTTGGGATCCCAGGAGCAGTGCAGCTACTCACACTCTGCAACTAATTGGCTCTTACCTGTATTCATCCCTTTCCTTGTCTCATGTTGTTTCCAGTCCCTTATGTGCAGCTCAGCCACCTAAGCACTGAGTCAGGTACCTTCAACTGTGCATCTGCCTCGGCCCAAGTCTGTGTACTGAGTTGAATGATTCCTCGGGTGCATTGCTCTGTTTCGGCATGTCCTGCTGCTGTGGGCTAGGCTGATCCATTGTACAATGTGTATGCTATGGTTTTTCACCTTTCATTTGTATTTTGTTGATTGTTGCATGATTTCAGCTCTGTGGTTTTCTAGAGTGATGAGACTGACTTTCAAAAGGTCACTTGTACAACAGCTGCCTTGGTTTGCACAGACACTGACCATGACTGCACTTGCAAATGATCAGTTACACTTCTGGCATTTGCTCACCTTGGACCTTTTGAAATTGGGCCTTAAACATCTTGCTTTAGACATGCAAAGACTTAATTTTGGCAGTGAAGAGTGAGTTTTCTTTCTGAGGGGATAGCTCACTCTGTGCTT
Source organism: Aythya marila (assembly GCF_965140915.1). NCBI lineage: Eukaryota > Metazoa > Chordata > Aves > Anseriformes > Anatidae > Aythya > Aythya marila. The sequence continues at coordinate 9,400,251 of NC_139057.1, forward strand.
ACTCAGCAACACATATTTGAGTGCTGTGATACTTGCTCTGAGCCTAAGAACTTCCTCCTTTTCTAACCGTACTCTTGTTCTCTCTTGCAGTGCCAGCAGCTAGTATGACCAGGCTGATCCGCTCACGTACTCACTCCTCTTCTAGTGTGGGCTCTGGGGAGAGCATCCGCAGCCGGTCTCATACTAGCAACCACGGTGAAGGCAGTGCTGGAACCCCAGAAGGAATTGATCTCCAGGATGCACCTCAAACCATGGAAGTATCCTGTTAAGCAGGAGCCCTTCTTGATTCAGACAACTCCACTCGCCCCCACTGAACCCACTCAGAATCTAGCATTTCATCCAACATGGCATTAACTGTTCTCTCTAACTTGTGCATGCCCATCTGAGCTGCTACCTCCTTGGTAGTCTGTAGTTGGCATTACTTTGGTCCTTTCTGTATGCCCTGGGCATCAGAGCCTCTTTAAAACATTAACATTCCGCAGTCTTAGTAAGTCAGGTTACTGTACATGCTGATACCATCTCCTGTGTGTGCTGTATATCAATCCAGATGACAGCCATTGTCTTCCCTGTTCATTTAAATATATTTTTTGTGGCTTTGTGAGGTTTAGAATTGCTTTCTAGTTGTGCTTCTGCTAAAGGACCCTTGCGGTGCAGTTGGAATGGCATCTGTGGGACATGGGAAAGCAAGACCATGATGATGTGAAGCTCCAGGCACTGGAGGCGGGTGGTACTCTTGGCAGAGTTGTGCCTGGAGTGCAGAACCCACCGGGAGGTCTTTGTGTTCCCAGGACTCTTGGCATGCCAAGGAGCTGTGGGGAAGATGAACGAATGGTCAGAAATACTGTCTTGGTCTCATCTCTGTATGTGTGTTAAGGAGCGGAGTGATTTCTTACTTGAGCCTCCTGAAGGTGCAAGTCAATGTACACTAACCGAGGTGCACTATTCAACAGAGTACAAGGGATTAAACTACAGCAGCTGCGGCTGCCAGACTGCCTCTGCTGACCCACCTGCCTCTCCTGCGGAGGGGCCAAATGCAGTTAGCACGTAGTCACTATTCTACCCTGGCACAGGTGAATCTTTAACATCAAACAGGCTGTGAAATGGGCATCAGTGCCCCTCGCCATATGGAGATCCCAAAATCTCCTGCACTGCCAGCTCTGCTTCCTGCTGCTGTCATCCCCAGGCAGCGTGTCTGCATCTTAAGTGAGGATCTTAAGTGAGGCTCAAGAAACACCAGTGAATGACTGCTGTCAGCCGCACATTTGTGTGACTCAGGCCAGCAGTTGAGCAGTGAATGACTGTGTGCAGGTACTGTTTATTCTCTTTGTGGAATTCACAATTTTTCTGCCTTTTTGCATCTGGCTGGGTCACAGAGGGCAGGAGGCAAATGCCTGCTGCGTGCCAGGGTCTAGCTGTTAATGGGAGAAAAGGGATGAGTGGCCAGGCTACTACAGGTCTTGAGAGACGAGCAACACGTCCTTTCTTAACAGCTGAGCAGTCCTGACTCAATGGGAGCCAGCTCCTCCGAGGGTCACACTCATGTTCTGCTCCATTTCAGGTAGGGAATGGGACTGGGAGGCTCTGCCTGAGGGGGACTTTGTACCAGTTATTAAATAAAGCTATAACTGAGTTTCATTGTTACCCTGTGTGCTTGTGTTGTTTCTCTTGGCCTGACCCAGCACTGCAGCCGGTTTTGTCAGTTGCAGTGTTTCCTCCTGTGAGAGGCCCCACAGAAGGGGCAGCGTTGGCCCCCTCTTCCAAGAGGTTTCCTAGGGGCTGTGCAGGAGCAGGGTGGCACAGCATCCCCTGCAAGAGGCTGTCTGGAGGCATCAGATAGCTGGCCTCTGCCAAAATGCAGAAAGAAGCTTCCAGCTTTGACAGAGTGAGACTAAACAAAAGGCTTGCTACAAAGCGGACAGTGCCAAGAATTGCCTCTGAACAGAGGCAGCAAGTCCTACGAGCTGTCTTCCCTGGTGAACAGCACGATGCACCTGTGTGATTTACTGGTATAACACAAAGTTAACCTGTAATACCCGTGTCAAGGAAGGAAAGTGTAAGCACTGTAAGATCTGTTTACTCTTCAGCCTGCACACATGTCCAGCCAGGTGCAGATGGAGCAATGCTGAGCAACTGATCATTTAACGTAACTGTTTATCTTCTGCTTTTCAGATCCAGATTTTGCTCTTAAGTCTCAGAAGTCTGTCATCATGCACTCACAGAAAGCTATCTGGGCTTCAAGAGTGCTTACATGCTGGTCACAGCTTAGTCCTGGTCCTGCTGTCATGTCCACAGGGTGGGCTCATGCAGCTTCATGCTTTGGACTTTCTGCAGGCCTTTGGGGAACTGGCACTGCAGGAAGTGAGACAAAGTGTTTTCCAGAATTGCAAACTGATTGAAAGGTTTGCAACCAATTGAAACAGGAAAAAATGGCCAACTGCAGTAAAATAAGTTCAAGTCTACTAAAGACAGGAGAATATGAAAGAGGTCAGTCCCTCTGATACCACATGAAATTCATCGCTGCTAAATGCAAGTGCTGAATGCAAAGCAACATGTTCAGAAGAGTTGTGCATGCAGCAGGGTTTTATTCCAGCTGACTACACCGAGAAGTAGCTGGGCAGACAAGTGATTCTTCACCAAGTTCCCTTATGAAAATACAGAGACAGACCAAAAGAATTCAAACACAATATTAAAATGACAACGAAATGACTTAGAGGAAATAATACCACAGCAGGGGTTGATGTGTGCTCACCAAGTGTGTTTAAGACGTGCATTTCAGCAGGAGCCCCCACAGCTACAGGATCCTGTGGACCAAGGAAGGACCAGGGAGGGCAAACAGATGAGATTTTATCAATTTGAAAGAGGGCTGATTAAGAAAGAAGTTTGTTGCCATGGTGGTTGTTGTGGTTTAAGCCGGCCGGCAGCTAAACACCACACAGCCGTTCGCTCACCCTCCCCTCTCCCTCTCTGGGATGGGGGAGAGAAATGGGAAAGTGAAGCCTGTGGGTTGAGATAAAGACAGTTTATTAAGACAGGAAAATAATAACAATAATAATAATAACAATAATGATGATAATAGTACTACTACTAATGTGTATGAAACAAGTGATGCACAATGCAATTGCTCACTACCCACTGACCGATGCTCAGCCTAACCCCGAGCAGCCCGGCCCCCCACCCCTCTATATTGTCCAGCATGACCCCATACAGTATAGAATACCCCTTTGGTCACTTTGGGTCAGCTGTCCTGGGTCTGTCCCCTCCCAGCTCCTGCTGCACCCCCAGCCTGCCCACTGGCAGCACAGAGCGAGAAGCTGAAGCGTCCTTGGCTTGGTGTAAGCACTGCTCTGCAACAATTAAAACATCAGGGTGTTATCAGCAGTCTTCTCGTCCTAATCCCAAACATAGCACCCTACCAGCTACTGGGAGGAAAATTAACTCTGTCCTGACTGAAACCAGGACAGTGGTTCAAATGCATAAGCAAGGCAAGATTTAAGATTTGTAGTGAGGATTCTCATATGGAGAAAGTAAATTATTTTCACAGAAGTAAATGCTTTTTTGATAAAAATAGAAGCATCAAAGCAAAACACGAAGTGGAAACAACTATTCCCAGTTAAATAAAAGACAGGATGTTTCTTCAGGTGACAAAAGCAAGGCCAACCAAATCCAGGAGCAAAGCTTGAGCTGAGGACGTGCTTCCCTTGGGCCAGGATCCCAAATCACACCGGTGCTTGGCCCATGTGGAGGGACATATCTGCGCAGTTCCACACCCCGTGGCACTCACTCAAGCTCCCAAGCTGTGGTATTAAAAGCATGCGTTGTTTTCTTCAGCTGCACGGGGTCATTCTCACTGAGCTCAGCGCAGCTGCAGGTTTCTCAGGGGTCGGCAATGGAAATATTTCTTACTGCCTTGGGCTGAGGTTTCTGAGGGGCTGCTGCTGGGTGCAACACCCTGTGCTGGAGGCTGCTGCGCATTACTCACAAAACCACCGTCCTTGCGGCTTCACTCCTGCAAGCGCAGCCCTGTGGCCCCAGCGGGAGCTGTGGGCAGCCATGCTCACAGCTGGGACGTGCTCACTGCTGAAAGGCAGCGGCCTTGAATTCTCCTCCACAGGGCCAGGTGATGCTGCAGGGAGTAGCAGCCGAAAAGTGGGGTTTGGAGGGGCTCCGATTTGACCAGGAATTTTCCTTGCTTGTAAGCCTGGAGGGTGCTGCAGCCCCAGGACAACAGCTGGGAATGGCCATCTGGGCCTGGAGGCTCTCAAAACAGAGCCACAGCCAGCGTGGTGTCACTGCTGATGGAGGAGGAAGTCGGACTGGGGACCTCGGTGTCTCCTTCCCACCACCACATCTATTATTTGATTTTAACCTGCAGAGGCGGCTGGGGTGGTTTGCCTTCTGCTGACCCTTTCCCTGCTGCTGGAGCCGAGACACTGAAGCCATCCCGTCACTGCTGCCCCTGCACAGACGTGGCAGGAGAGGGGCTGGGTCCTGGCACATCATGAGTCTGCACAAACCCATGGGTTCTTCTTGCCTCCTTCCACCCACTCGGTCACAGGAGTTAGCATAGCCAAATGCTGCCACAGCAGTAAGACAAAGGCCCCTTGCCCACACTGTTTGAGTCTGAGGGCCCCGTTTTCTTCACTACCACTAATTGAGGAAGATGCCAGGCAGTGCAGAGCAGGGCTTGAGGAGCTGAGCCACATTTGGGAAGGTTGGTGGGCACACCAGTGGTGCTTTTTCCAGGAGCAAACGAACCTTTGCTCAGCCCCACATATTTCTGCAAGCTGTTTGTTTGCTGCAGCCAGCACTGACCAAACCCAGAGCAGGGGCGTCCCAAACCGCAAGAGCAGTGTGAGGCCATTATGGGTGTCTGCTTTAGTAACACGCTGTTCTTTTCCGTGTGCACTTCACACCAACACGGTGGTTTACGACTGACCAGAAACACAAATAGCAGCAGGATGTTCAGCCACAGCGGCACAACCAGGGCACTGGGGCTGGGGGGGAGGGGGGGTACGGGGCCAGGGAGGCAAAGCGGGGCCATGAGTGGCAGCACGGCACTTCCCAGCCTAGGGTGAGCTCAGCAAAGCTGCACGAGCAACCCCTGAAGCCTCTCCTTGGGGGAAATGGGGCTTCTCCCCTCATCTGGACCTGGCCAAAGAGGTGTGGAGGTGTGTGGGGGGCCATCAGTGTGGCTGCAGCACCTGGATGAGGGGTCCCTCAGCCTTGCTGTGCTCACAGGCCTTGTGATGCCTGCTGGTGCTACACGGGGAAGCGAGGCAGGGTGAAGGGCACCACGGGGCTGGGCTGCCCTCACTGTCCCTTGGGATGATCCACCCATCCGTGTGCTTGCAGGGAAGCAGTGTGCCAGGAGACCTCTGCTCCACCCAGCGACTGGAGCTCCTGCTGCCTAGCGCCAGTGTCCCTCCCTCCCGTGAAATCACAGGCCTTAGAAAACTGAGCACTTCTACCTCCCCGCCCCAAGCCACACTCCTGTGGCAGAGTCCGGGGATCAAACATTGTCGTTCATCAAACAGCCCATCTTTTCATTGCAAATATCCCTGCCCTCTCCTTGACCTAAAAAAGATGCAATTTGAGATGCAAATTCAGCCCCAAATCCCCCATACAATGGGGTTGGTTGCTATCGGGGTGCTCTGGCAGGATGTGACCCCAAGCAGGTGCTTGCGCTCAAGGCCAGTTGCTTTTCAAGGATGGTGGTTGTGTTCAGGGCAGCTGTGCAAGTGCTGGATCATCTCCTGGTCATCGTGTGGGAGCCAGGCTGTGAGTTTGGCTCCATCCATGTCCGTGCTGCATGTCTGCACCCAGAGATTGCAGCTGGACAAGGCCTCATCGTGTCTTCCCCAGGCATTTGAGTTTGTGACCACCCTCCAGCACCGAGTGCCTTGTCTCAAGGTCCAGACTTACTTTTTGGCGAATCACTGCTGGCCTCTCTGCTCCAGCCATGTAAGAGCTGGCCCAGCAGAAACAGAGCCATTTGGGTAGACAAAGAACCACATCGGTGCCACGGCTCCTGGAGCACCACACGTGGCCAAGCTGCAGCCCTGGGGTCCTCTGGCCCAAAACCTCCGCTGCTTCATGGGGTGCAGCTGGTGCCATGTCGGCTGGCCACCAGGTAGGGGATGGCTGAGTCACCCAGAGCTGCGGCTCCCAGTGGCTGTCCCCACATGCCTGGTGGTGAAGGAGAGCCCGGTGGCACCCAGGGCAATGGCTACGGTGGCTCCAGGCAGCTGCCTGAAACTGCACCTGAGGCTTTTCTCACCCCGTACCGAGGCCTCCCTGCGGGCAGTGCTGAGCAGACTGCTGGCTGAGTGAAAACCAGAACCCCCACCATGGTGCGCATGCGTCACAGGAAACACCAGCAGCTGCTGGTGCCCAGGCAGCGCTCAGCCCCATCACCACGCACCCCGTGCAGGCAGCACGGCCAAGAGCAGCCTAGCCTCTGGCTCCAGCACAGGAAAATACCCAAACCTGGAGCAGAAGGACAAGGAGGCAGCGAACAGGACCTTCCCTGAATGAGGGAGCCCCATCACTGCAGGAGGATCCCCTCTGTGGAGCCTCGGTGCCTTGGGGACCACGCTGGAGGCACCACCCAGCACAGCAGAGCCCAGCCGATGACTGCCCAGCCCTGATGAGCCTGGTGCGATGGTGACAGCAGCAAGCAGCAGGTAGGTGAGGGCAGCAGCGGAGCCAGGAGGCTCAGTCCATGGATCCGGGTCGTGCACAGCTTTGACTGTGCCTCACTGGGGCACAGAGCTGAAATGCACTGCTGCAGATAGAGGGGACACTCGTAGCCCGCAGGCACTGTATGAGCACCGGCACCTTCGGGCACTGCGATGGGCACCCCACATCCCGTGGGAGTCTGAAACAGGGAAGGCTGGCTGTGCTGAGCGGGTGAGCACAGCCCCACATGGTTCTGTGGCAGCCTGGGGATGGGGGCTTTCTGGTCCCCACACAGCATGTATGCCTTGTCCCCAGGACGGTCCCCAGCCCACCTGGCTGCAGCTGCGGGTCCCCAGACGCTATCCCGTGGGCAGGAGGTTTCCTCGAAGGGTTCCCCTGGGAGCTCAGCCCCAGCCCAGAGCCCCATGGTGCTGACGCTCCTGGTGGCACTGCCCTGCCCCAGGGTGTGTGGCCATACCCCTGAGGCCCAGATCCCGACATGGCTGTGCCATGGGGCATGTGGCTGCAGGTGGCCCAGTCCCTCTGCCCATGGATGTTGCCAGGGCCAGCCCAACCCTCTCCTTCCCTTGCAGCCAGTCGTGGCCGCGGGTGGTGGCCGGGGGCATGTGCTGACCCCACAGGTGCAGCGAAGGATGGGGAGCCTGCCCAGCCGGGAGAAGTCGTTCAGCATCCCAATGGCAGCTGCCGTCCCCACACCGTCCCCGCTGCCCACGCAGGCAGGTGAGTGCTCAGCAGCCCCCAGCACACCCTGGCGGGCACGGTCCTCCCGAGCACTGAGCCCTGTGATATTCCCCACAGCCCCAAACAGCTTCCTGGCACTGGCCCTGTGCGACTTCCCCTCTGGCTCAGATGCGCCCACTGTCCTGAGGATGGGAGAGCAGCTCCACGTCCTCTCCGAGTAAGTTCCCCACAGTGAGAGGGCACCGCCGGCCAGCAGTGCCGGCACCCATCCCTGTGGCCACGGGGAGCCCCTTTCGTGCACCCAGCAGCCGCAGGACATCTTGTCCCCTTCCCTGCAGGGACGGGGAGTGGTGGTTGGTGGCGTCCAAGGTGTCTGGCAAGGAGTGCCTCATCCCCAGCAGCTGTGTGGCCAAGGTGTGGCACAGGTAGGTGCTATCCCAGGCTGGCACCCGGCAGACACAGCCCCATGGAAGGGCTGGGGGCCCATGGGGTACCGCCAGGCCTCCCAAGTACCCTGGTGTCCAGGTTCGTTCTCTGGCACTGCAGCTGTGGCTGGGAAATGCCTGCCACCATGCAGCCTGTGCTGCCATGGTATGGCGGAGTGTCCCCTCCCGGAGGGGGGGCTGCAGTGTCCCATAGGCATTGGGGCACCCAAGGGATGGCTCTGCCACCTCCACCCCAGTGCTACGGGGTGGGGGTGGGGGGCAGGGCCAGAGTAGGGGTGCTTTGTTGCTGCTTTCCCACTTCAGAGGAGGAGGGAGTGTCCCTGAGGCCAAACCCCAGCCACTGTGCTGGGCCCTGAAGTTCCACTGCTGACACTCAGCCGTGGGGCAGAGCTTGGTGATGTGGCAAGGTGTGCAGGGTGTCCCCAGCCCTGCATCCCCACGCCTCACGCTGCACAAGATTGAGGCCAGATGCTGCACCCTGCAGCCCACAGGCTCTGCTGTGGGACCACCCCACCTGTCCCCATCCCCAGGGCGTGAGGTGCTGCCACCCTGCTCAGGCAGCCACATCGGCACAGCTCTGCCAACACCCACTGCCCATCCAGGTGGCTGTACGAGGGCATCAGCCGGGAGAAGGCAGAGGAGTTGCTGCTCCGACCTGGCAACCACAGCGGGTCCTTCCTGATCCGGCAGAGCCAGACCAGGAGAGGTGAGTGCACGGCCCCACAGCGTGTGCTGAAGGGGGAGGGAGGGGTGTTCAGGACCCACAGCCCCAGGCAAAAAAAAGTCTTTGACCAGACAGGAGGGACAGGCAGTGCTGCTGGGCTGGGGCAGGGTGGCCGTGGTGACAGCTCCATCGCATGCAAGACAAAGCTGATCGCCTGAGACTCCCCCAGAGCCCGTGCACAGTGCTGTCAAGTCCTGATATCGCCTCCCCCACCCTGCCCCAGCCCCCTCTCCCCCCACCTCTCCCCAGGTGCACTTCAAGTATTTCATGGCCTCTCTGCTCCGGGGTGCTGAGGGCACAAGCAGGGCCCTGTTCTGTGGGGCTGCTCCTCCATTGCACCTGGTGGCAGGCCCTGAGTGGTGGTTTCCTGGTGCTGCTGCTCTCTGCTTCATGCTGAGCCTCTTCCTCCACCACAGGGCCCCTTACAAACCAACAAACAGGCTTCCTGCAGCATTTGGTTAAGCAAAAATGTGCAAAGATGAAACAGGGGCCCAATTCCCCCCCCCAGAGGGAACTCCACTGTGTGCATAGCCCTGGCACAGGGCCCAGTCTCAGGGTAGTGCTCAGCTCAGCCCTTCTCCCAGCAGCTTTATGCTCCCTCCTTACAGCACCACCACCATCCTGGTGCCACGGCAGCTTTTGGGGGACACTGCTTGGGCCACACCCTGGAACTCTCCTGTCCCCAGGGTGGGGTGCTTGTGGTGTGGGGCTGGCACCCCACGGTAGCTGCATGGGCCCATGAGGAGCTCCCGGCCACGCCAGTTGGGTGGCAAAAATTGAGGCTGCTCCAGCCTGGGGCTGAGTGGGGTCCTGCCCTGTGGCACCCCAGCCCTGCACCCTTGCAGGCTGCTACTCCCTGTCGGTGCGGCGCACTGAGCTCACCTCTTGGGACTCGGTCACACACTACCGCATCCACCGCCTGGAGAACGGCTGGCTCTACATCTCTCCGCGGCTCACCTTCTCCAACCTGCACGATCTCGTGGACCACTACACAGGTAAGGGCTGCCAGTCCCGGGGCCAGATGTCACCTAGCAGGGCCCTGCGGGGAAGCAGGTGGGCAGTGGCACCTGCCCGTGGGGCTGATGTGCAGGAATGGGGGCACTGCACTGATGCCCCTGGCCCCTGCCCAGAGTGTGGGGAGGGGCTGTGCTGTGCCCTCAGGCAGCCCTGCTCCATGGAGGGTGCAAGGGCAGCCCCAGCCCTGGCCCAGCCCACCGTGGTGAAGAAGCCGTCACTCAACTGGGACAAGATCGACAGGTAGGGTTGGCTACCAAGGTTGTGGGTTCCCCCTGTGGGGCTGGCACTGCCTGCTGACGGCCCCATCCGCCCCCTGCAGTTCTGTCCTGTTGTCGGAGGCTGTGCCACCACCGGAGGAAGAGGAGGATTCCCCCATCAGCCTGGGCCTTCGGGAAGCCATCAGCTCCTACCTCCTCCTGACAGATGGGGAGGTACCAGAGATGGGCTCTGCAGGGAAAGGGGTGAAGAACAGCTGAGGGCAGGACCCCGCTCAGCTGCAGCCCCAGGATGGGCACCCGGGCCTGGTCGCAGCCTTCACCTGCCTCAGCTGCTGTCATTCACCACAGCTGAGTGCCCAGGGGCTGTGCTCCTGGGGAGTGAGGCCCCTCCAGCACTGATGCCCAGGCACCTCAGGACACGGCAAGACCTGCATCCCAGCCCTGGGTTTCCTCGCTGTGGTCTGCTGAGCCCTCAGGCATCACCCCAGGCCTCTGCCTTCTGCTCCCATGGGACGCTTCCCCAACTGCTCCACAGAGAGGGCCTGCGTCTGGCCTGGCCGCAGCTGTGCTCACCGACAGCAACGCAACTCAGGCAGGGGCACAAACCAACCCAATCAGGCCCCTCACTTCACGTACAGATTATTGTTTTTTGGGTGATGGTGTCATCTGTGCAGCACAGGGCCTGGGAGCCCCCCCTTTTAATCACTCCCTTCAGCCTGATGAGGAACAGACCCTGCCCCAGAGCAGAAGCAGCCAGGAGGAGACCACCCCACTTTCATCACAAGAAGCTGCGTTTTAAACCTTTAAACTGTCTATTAACCAGGATCCTGCTGGCCACACAGCAATAACTTTCTAATATTTTAATGAAAGAGTACCTCATTAACAGGTGAGGGGTGGTGACTAACTCATGAGCTGACAGCTGTAGCAGCAGTGCCAGTTTCCATCCACTGCATCTGTGGGGGCTTTGCCTGTGCTGTTGCCCCGGGCACGGATGGTTCCTGCAACACTGCTCAGGGTACATTAATCAGGCCTAAAGGTTTAAAAATGTTTATTTGAATTGATGTTCTTGGGGGGTAGGGGGAGAAATTGGTCCAACAAAAGGACTAGGTGAGAGAAGAGTCAGAATGCAAACACTGTTGTCAAACGCTGATCTTAGCTACAACCCTTTCAGCCAGATGAAGCAGGCTGTGACCTCATTAAAAGCAGTATAAATGCATCAAAACAGAAAGACAACTGAGCCCTCATTTTCAGCAGCCCCTTATCAGCAAAGAAAGGTTTGGGGAAAGTGCCTGAAGCTTCCTCTGTGGTGAGAATTTATGTAGAAGCAATTTTGCTGCCTAGTAACCTTCTTTCCTTCCTTCTTTGAGCTCTCAGAGGTTACTGCGGCAAGACCCCAACTATTGACACGTTTCCTACCTTTTACACACTCAGTAATCACTCCATTTTTCACATCTAATTACTTTGCTCTTGAACATCCATTGCAAATTTTTACCTTTCCTTCTCTTAAGCAGCCTGTAACTTTACACACTTGCTCAGCCTGGGCCCAGGTGCCACCTGAGGGCAGGGGCTGCCCTCCTCCTGGCCCCCAGTGGGGTTTATTCCTCAGCCTCCAGTTTGACCCACGGGCAGCCAAGGCTGCTGCTGGCACTGGAGGAAGCTGCAGTTAAGCAGCTGCCTCTCTGCTATTTGCATTCTAGTGATTTCGTAAAAACGCCTGGCTCCAAAGCCTATATAAGTCCTTCCCAAGCCCATCTGTCTCAGAGCCTTGCTTCCTTCCAGCCCCATGGCAGTTCTGCTCCCAGCCCTAGCAGCTCCGGGTTCTGCAAACACTTCTCTCCTGCTGGGAAGCATAGGCACAAACCCCAGTGCTGAGCAGTGTTGTGGCCAAGGCTTCTGCTTCATGGTGGGATCCCAGCCCCACTCCCTGCAGCACAGCACTGCAAGGGACAGACCCAAGGGTGCACGGGCAGCAGGAGCCCTGCCAGCTGCCTCAGGCTGCCAAGGCAGGCCAGGGGGAAGGGGCCTGCTGCTGCAGGCTGTCCTCAGCACCCAACGTGCTCCAACTGCTCAGGGAGTGGCTGGGCAGCCGATGCTCTCCCCTGCATCAGGGGCATGCTGAGCCTGCAGAGATGTGGCCATTTTGGCCAGATTAGCCATATGGTGGACAGCACTGACCTCTTCTGAAAGTTGAAATTATGAGTACTTGGTGACATGCAGACTGCAGCCTCTCACTGAGCCTATGCTCTGCTCCTCCCAATCCTCCACAAAACAATTTCATAGAATCATCAGGGTTGGAAAAGCCCTCCAAGATCAGCTGGTCCAACCATCACCCTACCACCACTCTCACCCCCTAAGCCATGTCCCCAAGCACCATGTCCAACTTTTCCTTAAACACCCCCAGGGACAGTGACTCCACCATCTCCCTGGGCAACCCGTTCCAATGCCTGACTGCTCTTTCTGAGAAATGGCTCCTCATTTCCAACGTAAACTTCCCCGGTGCAACTTGAGGCCATTCCCTCTCATCCTGTCACAAGTCATTTGTGAGAAGAGGCTGACCCCCAGCTCCCAACACCTTCCTTTCTGGTACTTACAAAAAGCAGTAAGGTCTGCCCTCAGCCTCCTCCAGACTGAACACCCCCAGCTCCCTCAGCCGCTCCTCAGAGGACTTGTGCTGCAGGCCCTTCACCAGCTTTGTAGCCCTGCTCTGGACACTCTCCAGGGCCTCGATGCCCTTCTTGTACTGAGGGGTCCAAAACCAAACACAGTACTCAAGGTGCATCCTCACCAGAGCAGAATATGGGGGACACGATCACCTCCCTGGTCCTGCTGGCTGCACTATTCCTGAGACAAACCAGGATGCTGTTGGCCTTCTGGCCACCTGGGCACGCTGCCCGCTCATGTTGAGGCGAGCATCGACCAACGCCCGTCGACCAACGCCCCCAGATCCTTTTACTCCACACAGCTTTTGAGCCTGTAGCCCCAAGCCTGTAGCATTGCATGGGGTTGTTGTGGCCAGCGTGCAGGAATTGGCACCTAGCAAGTTGAACCTCGTCCCATTGGCCTCTGCCCATTAACCCATCCTGTCCAGCTCCCTCCAAGCATCTCCTCCTTTTTCTGCAGAACCATGGCCATCAAGCCTTTGCTGAGATGAAAGGGACTTCTGAAGGTATTTGCATGAGCTGCACAACAATCAAAGCATCTCCTTCTGGTCCCCTCTTCAGAGGACACAGCTATGGCTGCAGCCTAGATTCAGCGTGGCGCTCAACAGCCAATACTCTTGCCACTCTAAGGCATAGAAAAGCAGCACTTTGTGGGCAGGTTCTCTTTCAATGACCCTTGCAGCAGCACACAGACTCAATCCACCTATCAACCAACTGCTCGGAAGCCTTCAGCAGTACATACAACCCTGCCTCTACCCCAGAGGCCAGCATACCCAGGTCCATAAGCATGGGAAACAGGCACCCACACTGTCCTTAAGCATGGCATATTTTTAATACTCATAGGCATTGATCAGCCATTACCGATGCAAAAACTCTACCCCCCACCCCTTATTTTATTTTTTTTTTAATCTAGTTTTTAGAAGCTCTGCTACTATTGCCCAAGCATTCATTATTTGGAAGAGTTCCTCTTAGGGTTGCAGTTTTGCTGTGTGCATGTATGGTCTAATGAGGAAAAAATGTATTGTTTTCTGAGGTTTTGATTACTTATTTGAACAGTACTTCATTGTAGGGAGAAGAGTGCAGAGCTCCATGTATTGTCTTCACAAGAGTGAAGAGCTGTTGAAACACCAGCACTGCAGCAGCAATGCTGCTCCAGCATCAAATCAAGCATGAATGAGATTCCAAGGTCTGGATTACAATCAATGTGTATCATTGTAATTACAATAGCTGATAACGTGGACAAGTAACAGTGAGAATATTCAAATGTTTGTGTATAAAATTTCTTAGACTGACAAAGCCTCGAGGTGAATCTACCCATGTGTAGGCTGATGATTTGGCAACTGTCTCCTGACATGGTAGTCTACCCCCAGGAGAACCCTAACACCAAAGTAAAATATAAAGCAGCTCATAGCAGAGGGCACACATTCCCAAACACAGCCAGCCACTGCACACATTTCAGCACATTATTTCACACTGCTGATCACTTAAACATCAGAGCCAGGTTTTCTAAATGTGAGCAGATTTCATTCAACCATGAAACACAGGCCTGGCTCTGCCATCAGCGGCCTTTTTCTCTGGGCTTCACAAGCTAGGCTCCAGCAGAGCAGTACCTGCTGGTTTTACAATCTTGGAGCTCTATTGGAAGCTTGTTTCAAGAATGAAGTTATGCAGACTGGCTTGTTAGGACAAAGGAACAAACTTTCCTCATGTTTATGCTTTATCATCACTCCCTTGTACAGCAAAGACTCAGCTTTTCCACTAAGCTTGTTGCTGCTGCTGGCCTTCAGTTTGACTGGTAGCTTTTAGGATCAGTCACAGGTGCTGCATAACCATTCCCTTCTAGCTCAACCCTCCCAAGTCTACCTGAAACACCTGCAAGCCCACTGCCAAAGGGGCAACATCTCCACCTCAAAATAGTACTGAAATTAGTGATTTCACAAAAGACCCAAGTATAAAGAGATGAGCCAGGTGCCTCTCACTGACACTGCAAAATACTCTGCAGCATCTCTGGTGGGCTCCATCATTGAAATATATATTTTAAGTGTTTAAATAATTTTTATTTTTTGGATTTGTGAATAAAATATAAGCTCCCCTTCTAAAACAGTATAACACAGAGTTTACCTATTAGGAATATCTATGAGACAGATCTGGAAAACAATCACTGATGCTTTGAGAACAGTTAAGATCTCCATTCTACTCTAACTACTGTACCTATGTTTCAATGTGAAGTGTACACAAGAGTCCAAAAATATTTTAGTGAATAATCATTAATTGAAACAAAGACTTTACTAAGACTTAACCAACAAAAACCTATTTATTTATTCCAAACACCAAGGTACAGTTTTCAAGTTTTGCAAATATTGCTCCAAAGCAAAATTTTATATACAGCGCCCTCAGTTCTAATAGTGCATTAACAAAGACAAATATACTTATGTATCCACAGTGCAATGTTTGCTCATTTCATCAAGGCTCCACGTTGCATTCACTTACCAGTGATTTAAAGAAACATAAAAAAGTGACTTGCCAGACCAAACAGTTGGTCCAGACTAAGAAATAACAATGTGGAAACTTGCAAAAAAAAAAAAAAAAAAAAAAGGACAAAAATGAATCCAGGAAAAGTACATTAAAGAATCTTTCCTGAACATGAAAAATGCTAGTCTATTTTAAATAAATATTTTCAGTCTTTACCTGCAAGAACTTATTCTCTAGCTCTACTAAGGAAAACAAGTCTCCAGTATGTCATTTCACTCAACCATCAGAACTGTCTTTTCTTCCAAACCATAAGTATTGCCCTGAGAAAAAAAAAAAAAAAAAAAAAGGAAAAAAAAAAAAAAAAACACAGCAGAAGTAAAAACCTAAAATGAGCACACAAAAAGCAATTGCTCGGAAAGAAGTTCCACTCTGGAGAAGTGTCTGCTCAGGAACTGACTTGTCTTCACACCCTCAAACTGCAAGCACAGCTGGCTCAGTAGCAGCTATATTCTTCTCAGACTCCTGGTGGAAACACGTGCTTTGAATTTCAACCAGGGAACACCCTTCTGGTCATTCTAACCTGAAAAAACCACAAACCTTCACAGTTGTTTGTAGTCCTCCTCTGATGCTGTTCTGGTTGGTTGGTTAATGTTGCCTGGTCTAGAGCTACACACAGCATTTATAAATTGAGGTGTCATTAACAGGAGAGAGAGAGTATAACATTGGTATCATCTTCAGAGATCGAAGTGCTACTTAAATATCACATAAGCTTTATTCCAACTGTGTTACAGAAAAATAAATTTATTTTTCTGCTGTACATAAGTTGTATTCACTATATACCAACTACAAAACTGTGAGACAAATTATTCCCTGAAATGACTCCTGGCACAAAAGCTTTAGTTACTACTAGAGAAGCCTAATTATTGTTGTCTGAAGTAACTGATTAAAATATTCACTGTGTAGATACTGTTAACTTAAAATTTCCAATATTATTGTAGGAATTTACATAGTAAGTCATTATTCTTTGCAGTATACAAACGTTACAGGCTCATATCCAAGATTAATAAATTGTATAATTACGGGCCTTCCAATGACAACTGTTCTTTGATTTTACCCTTCGGTGTTACCATCACACACAAAAATCAAGATACATCCAGATTTTTCAGGACACCCTCTCAATGCAAAAACAGCTTACCATTTTCAACAGTGAACTTAACTCGGCAACGTTAGGGAAGGAAAACTGAAGTCGCAGCCATTATTTATGGAGCTATGATCTGCAGCTGAAAGGCTCTTAACATTTCAAATACTTACAACACATCAATGTTTCAAAAAGTACTGTATAATATAACTTGAACTTAAGCAGCATTTTCACCTTGCTCTGACAAAATAATACAAACCAGAAAATTAAAACATAAGGTAGAAAAAGGGACTTTGTGAACATACTGTTAATATAATAACCCACTCACTGTCTGTGAGGACAGTACCTCATGCATAGATCTTGAGGCTTTATTTACACAAATATAAAATAAACTGATTCCCAAAACCACACATTCATAGTAAGTCTTTACAATGAACACGTTCAGAGTATTGAAAAAAATCTACATTTCAAAATATAACCGGAATGGCAATTATTAACAAATGGGTAGAAAACTACATAATGTCCATTACAGACCTTGCTCAAGTCTGGAACTCCAAGCACATCCCAAGTCTTTTCACGGCAATATCTTATACTGCCACAAGGGTGTGGGTGTCCTGCTAGCACTAGCTCAGGAGGCACGGTATGGCCATATTGAAGAGTTCAAGAATGCACAAACACAACGTTAAGGGGTTTCCCCAGTACCAAGTCACGTGAGAGTGACAGGATAAATATGGAAAACAATCATTTATTCCGAAAGTAAGTGCAATCCACCTGTGACCTTCTGCTACATTATTTAATATAATAGAAGGGGAGAGTTAGGCCACTGTTACTTGCAAACTTCCACGTAACAATTTATAGTTAAGAGCAGGACATTCATACTTACTACGTCTGAAAACTGTTATAACATTTCCTAATGATTAAATACTGTGTGCTATTATGCATAAACCAGAAGGAATAAAACATGACACAAGTCACTTAAACTATGCAAAGTTATTTACAACCTCTGTCAACTAAACATTTTTGGCTCTTAGAACTCTGTTCTTCAGTGGCACAAATTTTAGTCAATTTAATTATGAAAAAAGTCTACCGTTTCAATGAACAAGTTGTAAGGAGTGAAAATTTAAGTATAATTTATCAACAAACACACAACCTTTGAAGACAACAGTATTAACCTCTTCCATATTGTTATAATTGCCTAATAAACCCAAAATTATGAGATAAAATTAACCTTTTTTGCTGTTCTTTGAACAGCAGTTCTTCACAAATCCCTGAAGTCAATCTGCATCACATGCAACCAGCATGCTAATTCATTTAAATACACAGAGCTGTTCACATCAGATGCTCCAACTTCACTCAATAACAGTCTCCAATACTTTCTAGTCTCATGATGAGCAGCAAAGTGCAATCTGTTGCACTTTGCCTAGGTCCGTTATAAGCTGCTTTATACAATGTTTGAGTTGTGGGAGTCGAGCTAGTGGTTCTGGTGGCTCCAGCTCTCCTGTATAATCCAGCCAACTCTCCAAAACTGCAAAGAGAAACAAAACTGTCACCATTTCAGTTCTCAGTAAATAGATCTTAAGCCACAAAACAAGTTCTTTAAATAATCAATCATTACAAATAGCTTTTGATACAGTGTGATAAAAATAATTCACATTTAAAGGAAGTTAAAAAAGAACATACAGATGTTCCCAGGAAAAAGCAGTGCAGTAAGGGAAAACTCATGACCAGACACTGTGAAATCTAGCGCTAATTTTCCTCTGACCTGTCAATTCCAGAGCAAGGACGCTGTGGTACAGAAAGATTATACTATCAGAGTAACTTAAGATCAGATCCTAAAACAACAGAACAGTAATGTAAGAAGTTTGCCATCTACACAGACAACTGGGCAGGCAATAGTAACTAGATAAAAGAAAATGGAGAGGAAACCTAAAAGCATAAACAGCAGACTACTACACAAAGAAAACAAATTCAGAACAAATCCCTTTTCTAAGCTTCTCAGTGTGAAATGTGAACTAGACATACTACTGACTGAGACCTCAGGCAACGATATAATACAGCCAGCCAAAGGGCTGTAGCATTGCACTAAGATGCATGAGGACGATGGGGCAGTATCACAGGAGACAAACCTCTGCTCATTTCCTTGGCCAGGTGGTGAGCCTCATCTCTGTGCCTGGGAAGCTCGTGGAACAAATCCCTCCTGGAAGCAATGTCAAGGCACACGCAGGACAAGGAGGCGTTCCAAGACAGCCAGCACAGCTTCACCAAGGACAAACTGTGTCTGACCAATCTGGTGGCCTTCTAGGATGGAGTGACTGAGTCAGCTGACAAGGGAAGACCGACCTATGTCCTCTACCTGGCCTTGTGTAAGGCCTTTGACACGGTCCCACATGGCATCCTGATCTCCAGCTTGGAGTGATGTGGATTTGGTGCGTGGACCATTCAGTGGATAAGGAATGGGCCTGAAGGCCATACCCAGAGTGGTGCTCAACGACTCAGTGCCCAGGTGGAGGCTGGTGACGAGCGGTGTCCCTCAGGGGTCTGTCCCTAGGACCGGTGCTGTTCCATATCTTTATCAACCACATAGACAGGGGGATCGAGTGCATGCTCAGCAAGCTTGCAGATGCTGCCAAGCTGAGTGGTGTGGTTGATACCACAGAAGGAAGAGCTGGCATTCAAAGGGACCTGGGCAGGCTGGAGAAGGGGGCCCACAGGAACCGCATGAGGTTCAACAAGGCCAAGTGCACCTGGGTCAGGGCAGTCCCAGACACGAGTACAGCTGGGAGAAGAACTCACTGAGAGCAGCCCTGCAGGGAGGGACTTGGGGGTTGTGGTGGACAACAAGCTCGACATGAGACAGCAGAAGGGCAGCTGCATCCTGGGCTGCATCAGAGAACAGCAGTGGAGGGAGGTGATCGTGCCCCTGTGCTCTGCCCTAGTGAGGCCCCGCTTGGAGTCCTGCATCTTGGCCTGGAGACCCCAGCACAGGAAGGATGCGGGTCTGTTAGAGCAGGTCCAGAGGACGGCTGCAAAGTTGGTCAGCACCTCTCCTGTGCAGAAAGGCTGAGAGAGCTGGGCGTGCGCAGCCTGAAGAGAAAGCTCCAGGGAGACCTCATTGCAGCTTTTAAATACTTAAAAGTGGGCTTATTAAAAAAAAAAAAAAAGAAAAAGAAAAAGAAAAAAGCAACTTTTTGCTCAGGCAGGTAATGATAGGACAAGGGGGGAATGATCTTAAACTAAAAGAGGGAAGATTTAGATTAGCAGTTAGGAGGAAATACTTCACACTCAGAGGGTGGTGATGCACTGTAAGAGGTTGCCCAGAGAAGCTGTGGATGCCTCATCCCTGGAGGTGTTCAAGGCCAGGCTGGATGGGGCTTTGGCCAACCTGGTCTAGTGGGTGGCATCCCTGCCCATGGCAGGGCAGTTGGATTTAGATGATCTTTAAGGTCCCTTCCAACCCAAGATATCCTATGATGCTGTGATTCTAAGTAAAGAATTTTGAAGTGATACAGAAAAATATAACAGTCCTGCGTACTCATGAGGCCACCTGGAATAGGCTAAAACAGCCAGCAAGGCTAAAACACACAGAAGTGCTATGGAACAAGAAAAAAACACAAAAGCAAGAAGATATGGAAGGTATTCTACTACATCATCTGATATCAATATTTAGAGATCTAACAAGAACTTTTTTTTTTCTTTTTAAAATTCTTCACAATGTTATCTAGAACTTCAATTTTGTTTTAAAATCCTTGAGCACCAGGAACACGTCTATTTTCCACTATTAAATGTAGTACTTCTGACAATGCAATGCTGATCACTTTGTAGGTCTGCAGAAGCAAAATTAAAGCCAGCATGTTTTTAAACTGGCAGTATTATTTGAATAGGAAAAAATACAGTTAGCTTTTAAAACAGAAAAATGCCACCTACCATCTAGTTCCTTCTCAATGAAATCCATTCTGTGTATGACTTCATCTTGCAGAGATTCCACATGAGCTAAAAGATTAAGCTGCCACTGCAGCTGTGAATTCACAACTCCTTCTTTGTCCTTTTCCAGTAATTTCATTTCAATAGCTTCCTCTGGAGAGACTTTCTTAGATACAGAGTCTTTTACCTAGCAGAAATACATACATCAGTAATTTATTACAGTGAAATGAAATTAGTGAGAAGGACTATCTGGGTCCTTACGGTTATCCGAGGTAATGGCTCAACAAATCTTAGGTTAATGGAAGACTGAGAGGAGAGGTCATACAGAAATGTTAAGGCAGTTTGGGCAAGATCATCTAAATAAACATGAAACACAGATGCCTTAAAAAAAAGGCATCAAAAGTCTAATAGAACAGAGGATTAGAGAAGAAGAGTATCCAAAGCAACATGTTTTCATGGTTATTTTGCTAAGACCTAGTCTTTGCAACTTCACAAGCACCTCATTTTAGAAATGTAACGTTGACCTGTATATACGTATAGCTAGCTCCCTGACAACTTCCATTTGGAACATATTGCACTAGGTCTGTGGATCCAGGGGAAAACTGAACTTTCTTACATGACAGTAATGAACAAAAGAACAAATTGTGCTGCAGTGAGAAGTTATTTGCAAAGGAAAAGGATCTGGGGGTGCTGATTGATGCTTGCCTCAACATGAGCCGGCAGTGTGGCCAGGTGGCCAAGAAGGCCAACAGCATCCTGGCTTGTCTCAGGAATAGTGTAGCCAGCAGGAGCAGGGAGATGATGGTCCCCCCTGCACTGTGCTCTGGAGAGGCTGCACCTCGAGTGCTGTGTTCAGTTTTGGGCCCCTCAGGACAAGAAGGGCATCAAGGCCCTGGAAGTTGTCCAGAGCAGGGCTACAAAGCTGGTGAAGGGCCTGGAGCACAAGTCCTGTGAGGAGCAGCTGAGGGAGCTGATGGTGTTCTGTCTGGAGGAGGCTCAGGGCAGACCTCATTGCTCTCTACAACTACCAGAAAGGAAGGTGTGGGGAGCTGAAGGTCAGCCTCTTCTCACAGACGACTAGTGATATGACAAGAGGGAATGGCCTCAAGTTGTGCTGGGGAAGGTTTAGGTTGGAAATTAGGAGACTCTCAGAAAGCAGTCAGGCATTGGGATGGGTTGCCCAAGGAGGTGGTGCAGTCATCGTCCTTGGGTGTTTAAGGAAAGGTTGGACCTGGTGCTTAGGGACATGGTTTAGGGGGTGAGAGTGATGGTACGGTGATGGTTGGACCAGTTCATCTTGGAAGTCTTTTCCAACCTTAATGATTCTACGATTTCTTAAAAAAAAAAAAAGTCACTATTCTCCTGAAGCTTTCTAACATCTGTTAGACTGTATTTCATATGACTTTACAAAAAAAAATGCTTGTTTTGTGGTGTATTGAGGTATAGCAGAGGACTTCCTAAAAGTTTACTAGATCTGGTAGAGCTGAAAATGAGAACCTATTATTAAAGGGAGAAAATTGGAATGCTCCAATAGGAAAAAATAAAACAAACAACTATTCCATGGTTATTGTCCTTAACTATCAGTTCAGGTTCCTTTTCCTTTTTTCAAACATACATTGCCTGAAGAACCTGGAAACAATTTAATTAATGCAACTATTAAAAGAAGTGTGAGAACAAGTTGGAAATAACTAAAAGCTGTGTCAGGAGAGGTTTGGGCTGGAGATTAGGAAAAGGTTCTTCATCGAGAGGGTGGTCAGGCACTGGAACAGGCTTCCCAGGACTGTGGTCATGGTACCGAGCCTACCAGAGTTCAAGTGTTTGAACTACACTCTCAAGACACATGGTCTGGCTATTGAGTGGTCCTGTATAGAACCAGGACTTGGACTCTGTCTTTGTGGGTCCCTTCCAACTCAGGATATTCTATGATTCTATGAAAAGGTGGAATACCAGTGTATTTGAGAGTATCTTATGTGCTTGCCCTGTTCTCTCCTTGTTCTGTTGTTAGGGTTTATCTTTTGTGCCTAAACCATAGAAAAGGAGCAACAAATTATTAGAAGACCACAATGCATATTCCACATACTGTACAGATGATTTAGAGCCCAGAAATCATCTTCAATTTGCTTTATTTTTTTAAAAATGAAATGATAGAAACGAACACAGCTATTATTTTAACTTGCTCTGACCACCTAAGTTTAACAGTATGACATGAAAAAAATAAACACAAATGAATAAACTAAATGCTAATAAAAGGACTAATCAGCTTTGCACTTCACCAGGCAAACACATTCTTTATGCAGCAAGGGTTATTTTAACATAAATACCTTGGAATAATTGTGTTTGGATTCATTTTCCATCCTGCATATTTCTCGGTCCAGATTCCAACCAAATCTCTCTGACAGGACATCGTCCCCATTTTCTCTTATTCTATTTACTCCATCATCCATGGCTGAACCTCTTGTTTCTACAACCAACCTCTGCTCTATTGCAGGGTAGTAGGCCCGAGGTTTCTGGTAACAGTGTTCACTTGTAATATAAGATTCCTCTACAGAAGGAATGGCTGAGGGTTTCTCAACTGTCCCATTCCAAGTTCTATAACTTGCCGTCTCCTCTTTGTAACAGTTTTCCTCAATGTGAATGATGTGTTTCGTATGGATTTTTTCATCCACCGTAATGTGTTTCCACGGATGACACCAAAGCTTTAGGTCAGGATGTTCTTTATTTCTGTTCAAACATAAAAAGGTGAAACACCCACCAAATTTAAACTTTAGAATTACTAAGTACACTACCTTACCATGTAAAGAAACATGTAAAGAAATCAAGTAATAACATTTCAAGTACTACATGCTTTAGTCATTATCAGTTAAAAACAATTATGAAATAATATAATTTCATTGATCTCAACTGTGTATCTTCCTATACTGCTCTTATGTTCACGATTTTCATTTCTGTAACACTGTATATAAGCCAAGTGATGATATTAAGAAATCAACTGAAGAATAAGTTTCAAATAGATGGATACAATTTTTCACAAACATTGCCCTTGAAAGCAGCATTTTTCTTCAATATTTGTTATTTGTTATCCATTTTCATTGGGATATTTATATATTAAACAGGTAAGTCAAATGCACCAACACTGAACTAAGATATCAATGTGTATTTCAACAATTCTAACAACAGTAAAGCAAAGAAACTCCTCAAACCACTCAGTATCAGACTTTTGCCTGCAGTTCCCCAAAAGAAGCTTTAAAATTCAATCCACTGAACTTGCATAACCCTCTTAACAACAACTGTGGACTTGGTGGGGTGGGGTTAGTACTTTTTTATTTATTATTTCCTTTAAATTCCAAGATGCTAAGCAAACTACTGCCTGGTACACCACTTGCCTTCTTTAAAAAAATTCTTGTTTTCAAATTGAATTACACAGAGTATCTCTCAAAAGTTATTTATTCCAGCATCAGGGACAATTATAGATAGATTCTTACATGGATGTAACAAAAATTAAAATTTATCATGAACGCTGATACTGTTTTTCCATATTTGTCAGACATTAAAACAGCAGTAAAGAGGAGAGCAAAGCAGAAGCAATCTGCTCATCTTCAAAGGACAGGCAGCTCATCTGCTACAGGCTGCAAGAAAGCAGCAGAAGCAAATCCTGATGCTAAAGCACCTGCACTCAACCACATGCAAAGGAGAAGGGTCCTCGCCCCCCCAAGCCCACTCTGTGCTTCCTGGCACATGAAGGCAGAGATCCGGCTTCTGAAGCTGTTAGCTAAACCACTCAGGAAAACACGCCAATTTTCCTTACATAGTAACCTCTTTCTAATCTGCTCTATGTTAGCTAAGCTTTCTTCTGTCTCTCTTAAAGAAACAATTAGTGCAACTGCCAAGGGCTCACGTTAGTCCAAGCTGCTTTATACCAGCATCTCCTCTGCCTCCACCTAGGACGGCATCTGTTATGCCTTTGATAAGCAATCTTGAAGGAACTTTTAGAAGAGTAGAAACCAAGCGTTCACTCACCAGAGCTTTCTACTCCAGCTCCATAGAGACTCTATACCTAAAGGTTAGAAGCCAAGAAGCCTTAGAAGCCAAGATATCCTTTTCCAAGATAACACCAGCAATTCAAACTATGTTGTTATATATCCACAAAGAAGCACAAAAATAAGTCTGAATTTCTGGTTATTTTTCTACCATTTGACATCAAATTCATGTTGAGAACATGCCGAATGATATTGCTTACTTTAATATGCTCATCTTCAGCTGCAGTCCATGCAGTACTTCTATCACTCTCTGTACATCACCGAGAAGCTGGTGAGTGGCTACTATCTTCTTGGCATTCTGGTGGGAATAATTTTCTTCCAAAAATGCTAAGCCATGCATGTGACCATTACTTAACCACTCCTTTTCATACCAGTACTTTAAGCTGGACCTCTGACCTAAAGCAACAGTAACGAGTATGTTAAAAAGAAGCATTAACCATGGATTGTTAACATTACATAGCAATTCTGATTTTTTCAGTTGTGAAACATCTTATTAGCTCATATGAGTAACACCAACAAAGATCCATGACAGCAGACAAAACTCCAAAGCCATGAAGAACCTGTAACTGGGAAGTGAGATGACACCTTAGTTAAGAAAACCTCTGCCCAAGTGTGAGAGCCTGGAGCATTCAGACTCCAAATGCTAAAGGACATCCACAACAGAATATGCAACTGACAAACAAAGTGTTTTTAGCAGGGTATCACACTTCTTAGTAACCATGACTATAATTAAAGCTAGTCTGAATACAACTCTGCAGACAGAAAAATGAAGCAAGAGACAGTGAAATTCCTTTCTCTACTGGAATCACTTTAATAGTTTAATGCACGTATTAATATAGTCAAATGTAAATCTTACAAGGAATCATTGTGTTGATGGAGATCTTGCGTATATTGAGCTATTAATAATGCTAATTCTAGCTTAAGACATTGAGATATCAACAATAACAAATGAAATTATATTAGATATGATAAACGCATCAGTAAAAGTAACTTAAGAATACAAGAAAAAAGGGTTTTAGCAGAAAAGGGTGAAACTTCAGATGCTTGCTAAATTGAAAAAAATCCAAACAAATAAAACTATCAAATGCCCCCCCCCCTCTGTGAATTGTATTGTTACAACAGATGTTCTCAGACACTTCAGCACTCTGAGAAACACCATTCACTGGCCATATACGCATATATACAGCCTAGTATGCAAACCTACAAAGCCAGAGGTAATATGGGACCACAGACTCAGAATGACATTCAGGGAAAAAAAAAGTCTCCAATACAAGCAGGTTAACATCTGCTGAAAATTTCAGCAGTGAATCAGAACAACTCCTCAGATGCCCAACTGAGAAATTACTCATAGGTGTCTGTATCTCTTTTTGGGGGTAATTAAAAATAATGACAAAAAGGTCTGCATATCATGCCCAATATGAGTATCCATCAACATAAAGGATACTTTTAAACTTATATTCAATGTTAAACCTGTCTTGAAGACAATGTACAAGAGTGTGAGCACGTAACCACTAGGCTGTATAGGACAATACCTGATGTTTTGAGGCAATACCTCCAAGAGACCTCATTTTCAAACAAAAAACCTCAGGAAAGAGCAAATTCTTTAGGCTATAATAGCTCAACCTTTCAGGCAGATACACTGAAGAGAGAAGCCTTCTACGTATGGCCAAAACCACCTTGGAGATGTTCCTGATATATCTGTATTAACCTCATCACATTTATCTGTGTGTTAGAAAAGCTCCCACCTGCAAATGCAGTTCAGTCAACAAGATTAAAACCCAACATTTTAAAACCTTAGTTATCTGAACAGCACTGACATTACCCAACTAAAGCCTATGGCGTCACTTACTTAATGGTGTACTCAGAGACACAAAGTGCTCTCTCTCTAGGTGAATAAGCTCAAGAGAGGAAGACAGAATCTAACAAAGTATGCTTTCCATTGCTTGAGAACATCTGCCACATAATAAACATTATACAAAATTTTGCTTAAGCAAGAGCAAATGGCATTTGAACACAAATCGCTTGAAAATCACACCTGACTCAATAAACTGTCGAAGATGACAGTTGTATAGTTTTTTTGACATAATTACACTAAGCTTGCTTTTACTTTCAACAACATCAATGGTGCTGTAAGAAGTCCCAGAACTAGGGAAAATTCCTAAATAAGGAGTCTGCTGAATGGCTACAACCAATTTTGAAAGCATATTATTTGCAGATTCATAAATTCATGGAAGGTTCATTGAAATTCAGAAGCCACTTAGTAGCTTTGCAGTCAAAAAGAATTGATACAACTTCCTTTTCCAAGACAAGTAAAAATTAAATCCTAGCAAAAAAATAAAAGTCTCAGGATAAAGTAAAAGTGATTAAACTAATTAAGCAAGTGAAATGGTAGCTGTAATCAGTTTTTACTGAAAGCATTCTAGTAACATTTTCTACTAAATACAAACAGTTCAAGCATGATGGCACAACTTCAGTTTGCACATGCACTTCAGTTGAGTTTATAACTTAAGTTTACACAAATCAAGTCAAAGCATCCTGAAAATAAATGGTTAAAATCCTGGGTGCAAAACACCATTAAAAGAAGGCAAACAGATTATAAATTGACTGCTTAGATAACTGCATGTAAGCATAGCGTATCTTCCTTGCAAATGATGATAGTATACACACTACGCTTGGTCACAAATCAATTAGGCAAGCTACCAAAGAGCTGGTGATTTTCAATAGTCAAAAAAGCAGTGATCACAAGACTCTTCGGGTTTATGTGCATATTTGGATTGTGATGAGGCAGACAGGTATCCCAGGTATCTCATAACATATAAACAAGGACACATGCCCAAACCTCATCCACTTCCATGCTCAGCAAGGCTTCATAATTCAGAGTAGGAAGTCAAAAACAATCCGTGCCTTAAGTGTAGTTTCATCTGCTGCATAAGATGGACTGAGACATTTTAAAAAATATACAGCTTCATAGTTTGGAGCAGAGGAAGTACTGCTTAAATCAACTCTGTGTTAACCAAGATAACATGTTTGTATTTATACACATGCTTTTTCAAAACAAGTAAAGGACATCACAGCTGTTGAGAACTATACTGGCTCTTGATTTTTTATTTTAACCAGTGCGTAAGTCTGGCCTCACTGGAAGAAAGCTGCAGTTAAGTCCCATAAGATGTTTTCACACTTTATTCATAAGGAGTCTTTACTCAAGTTTCCTGAGCAGTTATGAATTAATTTTCTGTAGCCAGACTGTACAACCAAACTTAAATCCCTATTACTGACAAGTAGGTGACACAGATGGTAACAGTTAAACGTTCATTTTCCATTAATGTCCAGCTGTAATTGCACAACATTGACTTGTGTTCATTCACATAAATTCAACTTTCTGCATCTATACATGAACTCAATTACCTATAAAGACAGACACAGCTAGTGGAGAAAAAAAAAGTTTGAACTCTGGTTATATTTATAAACTAATAGTTACTACATATATAAGAAGGTTCAGTAACCTTAAATGTCTGTACCTGGAGGATCTTGGCAAATATAGCAGGTATATTTCTCAGGTACATTATCTTCCAGTAAACCCATACAGACTCCATGCTGCCAGCACAGACACTCTTCACACTGTTTGAAGTCAAGAAGTGCACATCAACAGAAATGAAGACTACAGGAGCTCAATAATTTTACCTCAATTAAGAAGAGATGCATTATCTACACATTTTAAAAGAACAAGGTATATTAACATCCCCTCCCTTTCAGCTACAAATACATTAAAGAATCAGACTACAGTATTTCAAACCTTCCCACATTTTTCACATGGATTTATGAAGAATGACAACAATTATGCTGTCAAAGCAGAGATCCCAGAGATTCTGAAAGGTGTCAAAATGTTCCCTTCAGAGATGAAAATCTTCTAAAAAGATGCATGCACACAGTATCTAGGACAAAAACAATCAACCTTTATCAAAATATACCAAGTTTTCTGAATTAAAATTTCCACCCTTTAAATAATAAATCAACATATTCAATTACAAAATCCTAGGGATATTTATTATAATGTAGGACTAGTCAATACTATGCTTCACTGTATCTCTAGCATTTTATCCATTTCCACAAAGGTAGCTCTGCTTATAAAAAAGAAAAATTCAGGTGCAGCTGTACTAGCTTAAAAATAATAATAATAATAATAATTAAAAACTTTGCTCGCGTTGGTAAGCATAAATGTCAAAATCACACTGGCAAAGACCAAATATACTTTGGCATTACTTTTTAGTGCAATTATGCTATTTAAAAATGCAATAAACAATACAGTTTCAGAGCAGTAAAAACTGTATCTACATGTCCTGTTTCAGCCTTTTTTTTATCCCCTCTTCCACAAGCAGGCAAAACGAAAACTACAGCCTAAAAAAAAACACATTAAAACTCGGGACAAAACCCCACATAAGAATATTAAGTCCATATGATTTGAAACTGTGTGGTGTCCATTTAGAGTTATTTTCTTCATAAGCATTGGGACAGTAGATCATCAATATTTCTTGGAGCAAAAGGCAAAAGCTTAACGCAGAGACCATGACAATATTGTCAAAGGTTTTCAAATGAGCTGATACAAAGAAATGGTAACTGCAAGCAATGTTAGATGCCCTTCACTGACCTACAATGAATGATACCAACCTGATAAACATCTCAACTGTGTCGGCTAATACTTTTATTAATGCTTTTCTCCTTATCTGCTGCTTTTCCTCCAGCTTGGAAAGACAGAAAGGCACCACCAGTTTTTCAGTATGTCATTTGCTTTAATTTAGTGGTTTAATTGTGGAGGAAATAGAAGCACAGGAAATGGATAGAGAAAAACAGACTTCTGAAAAATAGGACTAATGATGTCTGGCCTTACGAAATGAAAGAGGAGCCAGGCTGTAGCCTATTGCTCTGGATACACATTAAGTAGAAGCCAGCACTTACCCAGACAATAGGAAGGTAGGAAAGAGATTCAAAGCAAGCTAAATTTGAGATTCTGAAGAGAAAAAATGTGCACAGGTGGGCAATAATATTTTAATTCAATTTTCAGTTTGAAAGAAATACCCAAGCCCAATAGACATGTATTTAAAGCAGCTTTTCACCTACCAGAGCAAAAATACCCTGATTCCATTTACCTCCATCACCTACAAAGCCACCAAAATGGAGCCACACAGTTCTCTATCTTACACACACACCGCAATGCTTAGGTGCCAAAAAGAAAAAAAAGAAAAAAAGAAAGGAGCAATACTTTGTCTGGACTTTTCTGGGCCTGATGAGTATTCTAAAAATTTCTAAATTTGGCACATTCATGGAAATGTGCCTGGTTCAAAGAGAAAATGACTTGCAATTGTCCTTTTTTTTTTTTTTTTTAAGGGGACAACACAAGTTGTCATAGGAGGACTGAACCTCCAGTCACAGGCATGGATTAAACTTCTCTAGCTCCAAATTATGATACAAAGTCAAAGTAGATAGGCACAAAGGCACATGCTCAAGCACCAAATGTTACCATATTTCAGTGAGATCTCTAAAGAGTAATAAGCAAAGACAGAACAAACACCCCAATGAAAACAAACGCAATGACAATATTCTTCTAAATAAAACCATATACTGAACAAAACTTTGCATGCTCAGGAATAGAACACAAGTTTAAATGAAAGTTCTTCTAGGGCAGACACTTCCAAATTTGAATTTAAGTGTCAAAGCTATAACTACACCAGAAGTCAAAGGAAAAGCATCAGTCTTAGCATTACACCTCTGAAAAGCTAAAAATAGGTTCTCCTCATTGTAATTCCACAATTGCATAGGAGAACTTCTCTTTGGATTAGTTAATGCCCTGTATTTAAAGAGCTAACACAGGCATTTCTACCACAATAAAATTCCAAACTCTTTTCCTAAAAGCTACAGGCTGACAGAAGGGTGTGGAGAGCACAACATTTGGTAACTTTAGAGACCTGTCTAACCCTACCTCCTCCAAAAATCTCATTCCTTGCTCCCCAATTCCTACTGCTTCAATCCCCCATAATGTATGCAGGTACTCACCACGGTGCCCACCTGCATCTCTTTTACTGAGAGAATAGCCCACTGTCTTATACAGCTTCCTTATAACACGGCTAATGCGTTTTGGTGTGTTTTATTTTTTTAAACTAATTTCTAAAATCTTTGCAGTGAGCTCAAAGAAACATAAACTAGTTCAGCCTAGAAGACTGATCTAAGCAGCAGCCCACAAAACCTTACACAAACCTATGCATAGACTATGCTCATAGCTAGCTGACAGTTCTCTGCGTTCTGCTAGCATCAAGCCTAATTTTACCACTAAATTATATTAAGACTACACCTTCACTTTTTTTTTTTTTTTTTAAAGAAAGAGACATCCTCTTAGAAAGCAGCCAGCTTCCCTTTATTCCCAATAGCTATCAGTCTCCTTTTCTTCCTAAACACCCAGATGTTATTCATCACATTTGGACCACTGCCCATTACCACCCCCATCCCTACTAACACACACAGCATATTTCGTCCTGTGTTGTGAGAATCCAACGTTAATACAATGTGCATCAGAATGAGCTAAGCCCTAAGAGAAATGTGTTGCACTTTTTCAAGTAACTTATCTGTAAACCACTAGGGAAGGCCAAAGAAAAGCATTCAATCAAGTTAATTGTTAAGCTTGACTGTCAAGACAAAAATCAAACCCAGCTGCATTAGCTGTATTAAACTAGAGAAGAGGTTGCTGATGTCCAGAGCAAAACAGGTGTTTCTGCCCTTCTGCAGAAGCTAAGAATTCTTCAAACCTCAACAGTACACTCCCTCTCCCCTTAACCCATTCAAGCCGCAAGGGCCACCAAAAACTAGCAGAGGCTGAGAGGTAGGCACATACCAAATTCTGCCTTTCCTTCTAGTCCCACAGAAAAGTCCCACAATTAGAAAAGTTACCTAGGAAAGTTGGAAACTTCCTGAAAAAAACTACACATTTCTTCAGAATGGTAACTATGAAAAGCTAGGTTCAAGAGCATCACACACCTGAGCCCCCTGCATGTTTTTTCTCTGCATCTAAGATTTAAGAGGATTTACTGAAGGGGCCTATACAGCTTATGTAAGAAGCAGTACCAAAATGAACTAAAGCAAAAAATGCTGAAGTTTTTATTTGATATAAACTTGACCTCTTCGCTGTTTGAAATGAATAGGAACTGGGTAGAATGGCTGACAGCAGCTATGTAAGGATTGGTTTCCCAGTAACTTACAGATGTCTCAAGAACTAAAAGTAAACAGCCAGGACAGTTTCAAACAGATATTTATCACCACTTTTAAGTGGGACAGATAGCAGACTCTGCTCCAGCTGGAAAGAGTTCTCTGCAAACTCAGTTTACAAAGGGTACATAATATTGTGAATGGACACATGGCTTTATGCAGATTATGAACTACAGAAGATGCTGCAGAATGCACAAATGCAATTCGGCTTCCAAAAAAAGCTCAAACAATTATTTTTTTTTGTCCATACTATATAAAGGGTTGAGAGTTTAAGTGAAGCTTCTTGCCATGGCAGAAAAACAGAAGTATATTATGACTAGAAAGCAATGTTCTGAACATGTTCAAAACTAGAGGGAAGAAAAAAAGCCAGTTAAAGCCCCACTTACTTTAAAGGTATCCTCTCTAAACCTAGGAAGTGTTGTAGGTATTTTTCTTTTTAAATGCAAATCTACAGTGACAAAAAGACCAACCACTAAAGACTCAAGAGATTTTTCCTTCCTCATCCACTTTCCTTCTATAAAAAATATGAAGATTTTCTACAAACTAACAGCTGCTCACCCTGACGTGTTATCTTGAAAAATGTTACGATTCCAGAAGGCAGAGGTTTATTTCATGTATAGAATGTATCAGTGAATATTTCTACAAGTTTTTCCACTGTTGGACTGACACCTTCCACTGTTTTCACTACGTAGTGCATCCACATTCCACTTCATCCATACCTGAATCATGAAGTCATTTTCGTCTTTTACTTCGCAAATACACCGAACAATCTCAAAATCACCTTCTTCAGCTTCTTCATCAGGATTTGTGGTTACATCAACATCCTGACTGCAGTCATCATCACTCCACAGAAAGCTATCCATAGATGACTCGCTCATAGTGTCTTCCTCTGTATAAAAAGCAGCCAGAAAAAATAGCAAGTCAGAAAGGTCAGAAAACTCTCAACCCTAATTATGTACACACACATTACTAGAAGTCTCAGTTCATTAATTCAAGAAACACCACAATAGTGACCTACTGTTTGAGTGCTACAACAAAGTATTAAATGTTGTCATTAATAGCTTCTTAGAAATATTCTAAGTTTACAGCTTCTGTCATTGAAATTTCACTCTCAACAGACAGCACCTCAAACCAAAAGCACAGTCTTTTCAGACAAGTAGGTATAACAAACAAAATCAGGTATATAAATTCCAACAGGATTTAGACTAGTTCCTGCAATCTGTATAGAACTATCTTGGTAGTGTAAATGTAGAGCTAAAACAGAACATGGCTCTGTCTTATGAACCAGTAGATCTCACAAAGAAATGTCTTCATCACAGAAGAAAAGTTCAACACAAAATTTAATCTTTCAGACTTCTATTCTTTAGACTCCAGTTGAGATTACATTTCTCAATTCAGGTGAAGTGCACTCTAAGGATACTCCAACACTACTTAAAGAGTTTATACAGAATCTCTGTGGCTTGAACAAAACCATCAGGAAAACTGCTTCTCTAGGGAACCTGTTACAGTGCCTCACCACCCTTTGAGTTTGAAGAATTTCTTCCTAACTGCTAATCTAAATCTCCCGTCTTTAAGTGTTTGTTTTTGTTTGTTTGTTTTTAAATAAGCCCGCTTTATGTATTTAAAAGCTGCAATGAGGTCTCCCTGGAGCCTTCTCTTCAGGCTGCGCATGCCCAGCTCTCTCAGCCTTTCTGCACAGGAGAGGTGCTGACCAACTTTGCAGCCGTCCTCTGGACCTGCTCTAACAGACCCGCATCCTTCCTGTGCTGGGGTCTCCAGGCCAAGATGCAGGACTCCAAGCGGGGCCTCACAAGGGCAGAGCACAGGGGCACGATCACCTCCCTCCACTACTGTTCTCTGATGCAGCCCAGGATGCAGCTGCCCTTCTGCTGTCTCATGTCGAGCTTTTTGTCCACCACAACCCCCAAGTCCCTCCCTGCAGGGCTGCTCTCAGTGAGTTCTTCTCCCAGCTGTACTCGTGTCTGGGACTGCCCTGACCCAGGTGCACTTGGCCTTGTTGAACCTCATGCGGTTCCTGTGGGCCCCCTTTTCCAGCCTGCCCAGGTCCCTTTGAATGCCAGCTCTTCCTTCTGTGGTATCAACCACACCACTCAGCTTGGTGTTATCTGCAAGCTTGCTGAGCATGCACTCGATCCCCCTGTCTATGTGGTTGATAAAGATATGAAACAGCACCGGTCCTAGGGACAGATCCCTGAGGGACACCGCTCGTCACCAGCCTCCACCTGGGCACGGAGCCATTGAGCACCACTCTGGGTATGGCCTTCAGGCCCATTCCTTATCCACTGAATGGTCCACGCACCAAATCCACATCACTCCAAGCTGGAGATCGGGATGCCATGTGGGACCGTGTCAAAGGCCTTACACAAGGCCAGGTAGAGGACATCGTTCGGTCTTCCTTCGTCAGCTGACTCAGTCACTCCATCCTAGAAGGCTGGGCCCCTCTCTACAAGGACATCAAGGAGTTTGAGCAAGTCCAGAGAAGGGCAACGAAGCTGGTGAGGGGTCTGGAAAACGAGTCTTACAAGGAATGGCTGAGGGAAGCTGGGTTTGGTCCGCCTGGAGAAGAGGAGGCTCAGGGGCGACCTTATTGCTCTTTGTAAGTACCTTAAAGGAAGCTGTAATGAGGTGGGGGTTGGTCTGTTCTCCCCCGTGACAGGACGAGGGGGAATGAGCTAACATTGCACAAGGGGAGGTTTAGGTTGGATATTAGGAAGAACTTATTTACCGAAAGGGGTGCTAGGTATGGGAATGGGCTGCCCAGGGAAGTGGTGGAGTCACTATCCCTGGAAGTCTTTAAAAGACGTTTAGATGTTGAACTTAGTGGTATGGTTTAGTGGAGGACTTGTTAGAGTTAGGTCAGAGGTTGGGCTAGGTGACCTTGAGGTCTCTTCCAACCTAGACAATTCTTGATCAGACAAATGGATCAGACAAAGTTTGCCCTTGGTGA
Organism: Aythya marila; assembly: GCF_965140915.1. Taxonomy (NCBI): domain Eukaryota; kingdom Metazoa; phylum Chordata; class Aves; order Anseriformes; family Anatidae; genus Aythya; species Aythya marila. Next base: position 9,434,483 of record NC_139057.1, read on the forward strand.
ACCTGTCCTGGCTGTCTCAGAGCGCCTCCTTGTCCTGCATGTGCCTTGATAGTGCTTCCAGGAGGATTTGTGCCATGATCTTCCCAGGCACAGAGATAAGGCTCACTGGTCTGTAGTTCCCCAGGTCTTTCCTTCTACCCTTTTTTAAAATGGGAGTGATGTTTCCCTTTTTCCAGTCACTGGCAGAGCCAAAGCAAACAGCAAAAAGCACCACCAGCATCTAGCTCTGACAAATGAATTTGGTTCAGCTTCTTCAGGCAGTGCAAAAGGAAAGACGAGGCCCTGTGCAAGAATAGCCAAACCTGCATTACAAGTACTAGTCTTCACACACATGTTGTAATAGAGCAGCTCACACATTTATTAGTGATGAAAGACAGAACTAGTAAGCTGTAAAGAAGTCTCCTTTTACCATTTGTTTTTGATTTTCCTCTGTGCTGTCCAGACTCAGAGCAGTGCAGGTCTGTGCTTGTGTGGGCAGATGATTTATTTGAAGAAATACATTTTGTGACAACTGATTTTTCAGGAGAAAGTTCCTGCGAAATATCCGTGTTTTCTTCACTGCCAGAGTAGTCTGTAAAATTGTAAGAAGTACTATGGTCACAAGTTTGTGGTTAAGGAAACAAGACAGAAGAAAAAACAGCATCATAACAACAGGCACTTATGATTCACTGAGACAGTGTCCACTTTAATATTCTAGGACTCCAGGACTTCATTATGTTGCTGAAAGAATTGCAAACTTCCTAGAGGTAATAAAGGTACCCTCTGAGCCAGAAAAACCCTGTGCAACTCAGTCATCTTCACTGATGAAGTGAGAAAAGCTGGAAACACCAGTTATTTATACATACATGTTCTTCAGAATGAAGATCTACAAATGCTTCTGCACTACAGATAGACATTTCTACTCAAGCACTGTTAGCTGGAGACCTCTCCCTCATATCCCATTATTAACATCGGCTAAACACATTCCCTGATGTCACCGACTACAAGGAAACAGAGCCTGTTCTTTTATTCTCCTAGTTTATGGAGATAGCTAACTATTGTTGTTATCAGTTTGCTATTGAAATGCTCCAAAATCTTCATGTTGCTCCAAAAATTTTAGGAACACGACACATCACATTTTTTGTATGCATTCGAGTATTTCTACACTAAAATGCTGAATCTCCAGATCATGTAAGCTGAAGTACAGAAACTAGAAATACATCCAGCCACCACAGCTATCCCAACCTGTCTGGTACTCATTTTGGATGCTTCAGAAGCCAACATGCTTTCATTTATGTTTCAAAAACCCAAGGACAAAGGAACAAACAATTTGTTGGTATGATTTTTTGTCAAATTATTGTGTAAGTTTACAAATTAGGATTTGTACAATATCTACATATCTGTGGGCACCATGTCATCAGAAAGTCACTGAAGTAATTTGTTTCAATTCAATTCTGAGTCAGTCTACTTGTGGTTCATTCTTTCCCTCTACTCTCTCGTGACAGCTTGTCTTCACAAAAGTTAACAGAAGTTATGCTTTCCAGTCAGAAAAACTCCTCCATAAGGAGCTCTTGTTTGACAAATTATGCATGAATACACTGCTTTAATGATCCTAGACATCAATCAATGGCATAGGAAGTTGTCAAGCTTGATCTGTACATTTTGAAGTTTTATGATATCAGCTGCTGCATTTGGAAGTTGCAAATCCAACCACTAGTAACCATCTTGGGCTTATATATAACATTCAAAGTGTGAAGAAGAAAGTATTCCCTGTTGATTTCATCCTCAGAGGCTTTGGAAGACACGTTATTACCATCTTCCTATTAAATGCAAAGGGAACAGCAATTTATGAGACATGAGGTGGACAAAGCCTGAGTACAGACATTAAGTACAGATTTTACTGTGTCTCCACAAGATTTGTCCTTTTGAAAAGAAAAACTTGGACGTGTCAGCTCATTATCAGAGCGTCTGAAAATAAGTGAAGATACAAGAACTCAAAGTTAACAGCAGAAAGAGGACCCATCAGCATTTTCAAGCCCCATCACTCAAACAGGAGAGCTAGAACTCATACACAGAGAACATCTGGTACTCAGGGCACTTGGTAACAAATTGAGGGGACCTGCACACTCTTTAACTGGGTGAAACTTGCATAGAAGTCTATCTTACTAATGGAAAGCCAGACTTGAAGACCAACACATGCATTTTGGAGTTTGTTTTATTCTGTGCCATTATAACCACTATTATCAGTTATTATTCAGCATTAATGATGCACATAAATTGTCTTGCCAATCATGGTTTATTCTTAATGACAATAAAATCACAACCACTAGGTAAATGAAGGAAACATATCTGCAATGATATGACAGGAAATATATCTGCAATGTCTCCTCTCAAGAGCATGGAACTAGGTAACAGGCAAAACAAGGAAACAAGACCATTTTCCTCTAAAGAAAAAAAAAAAAAAGCTTTACCAGGCTTAGCTCTCTTTTTCTTTTTTTTCTTTTTCTTTGCCTTGGACCTTCCACAGTCTTTGGATTTTCTTTCTTTGTTCTTCTCATATTCTTTAACAGCTGAAATTAGACAACATTCCAATTTAATTTTAAAGATATACACAACTATTCTACCTATTAATTTTCTTAAATGCCTCCATTGTTTCTTCAGGCAAGCGTGGATAGTTCACTAGAAAAAAAACAGCCAGAAATATTACCTCTAAGAATTCCCAGCCCACAGAATTGGAATGGTCTGTTTTATGTCCTAGTGTGATTGTCCCATAACTAAGTTACAACAGCATGTAAGAGAAAGCAACTAGGCACCAATGCCCCATTTTCTGCTTAGGTAGTTGGAGTTTCAGCCTTCATAGATTATTAAAAAACAAAACATGTGAGCATTTGTTATAAGTTTCTAGCTGAAATTACTGCTGAACATTTCAGTAGTGTTGTGTCTGACGTAAGAACCCTCCCCCCAACTCTAGTCCAGTTCCTCAAACGTTTTGCTTTCATAGAAAAATGGAGTAACAACTGGTTCACTTGTCTATACCTGTTTTTCTCTGTTTCCTTCCCATCCTATTTTTATGGAAAAAAAATATTTTTGAATAATTGGGTGATATTTTTCAGTCACGTCCATCCTCAAAACATGCCTCCGAAGCATTTGCTGTAAGTAACCCCATTGCCAGGAAACGTGTACAAACCCTTGCTTTCAATCTCCTGCCACTTGATCACAACTCCTGTCTTTCAGATTTAGTTCTCTGCAGCAAAATCTCTAGATACTTGCAGAGTTCCTTAAAATAAACTCTCCAGACTCTGCAGAGACTACTAGGTGCAACCATAAGTGTACTATGGAAGCATGCCTTGCATCTCAAAAGGGCTTTGCTCTCAAGAGTGCTCAGCTGATTAAGCCACTCACCATCCCATTTAAGAAAAGACTATTTCAATTACTGATTACCAATATCAGAACAAACATCTAAAGACACTCTACTGTCAGAAACACTCTCCAACACAAAATGCGTAAGAACCCCAACTAGTCTATAGCCACTCAGGAAGCAAAGCCATACCAGTACATTATGTCAACCTCCTACAACATACTATTCAGTAACCTCCCTAACCCACAATGTGAGACTATGTTTTTGAGGTACAAGCTGCCCACTTTGAGAATCTGGACATCTCAGTCACATTTAGGTGATTACCAGCTGTGATAAACGTGCAGGGGGACAAATCACTATAGCATGTCTTTTTAAAAGCCTTCAGCTCTTACATCTCCCCTGCCTTTCATTCCTTGCATAATCTCCTGCTCCCTTGCAGCTTTTCTCCTCCTTTGGCATGTTATTAATGATGGTTGCTAAAACTGTGCATTGACAGCAGCCACATTAGCTGCTGACACTGACGGCAGGCTGCTATACAAATTACATGTCCTGCAGAAGGAACATGACTGAAAATGACTGGCAATAGAAGACACAAACTTCATTCCCACTCTGTTACCATGGGGGGGAGGAAGGGGTGAAAGGAAAAAGAGCTTCATATGCATATCTCAGCATAAAGCTTCTAGCTACATCTTACTTTCCTTTGTCTTTGATCTCTCCCAGTCTTCCAGTGCTCAGGACCCTCTGGGTACCATTTCCTTCTCCCGGCTCATATGCAGGGACACTATTAAGTTCTGTCATTTCACTCTTCCAGGAAAAGGTCAGAGGGACAATAACTGAGGTCAATATAGGCAAGAAATCTTTGCATCTTTTCAGTTGGAAAGTGAAGATAGGCAGATCATCTAACCTGTTTTTTAGGGTACGTGAGAGGGCATTTCTTCCATTACTCAACACATCAGTTGTAAGTGGGACAAAATCTTCCTTGCTCCCATGCTTTTTCCCTCTGAGGTAGAGGGTATATATTTTTTCATTTTTCTTTTTAAAGGCAAGTATTTGCACTTTTCTGTGTATTTAACTAGCTCATACAGTTAAATACACAGGCCTTCCAAAAACCCTGTACTGCTGGATGTTTTTATCCAAAACTGTTTCGTGTAAGTATTTGGAAGTTTAAAAGAATTCTCACTGGAAGACAACCAGATACAGCAGGCACCCAACCTAACCTAGGTTAGGAGCATCCTCACAGACTTGCATAATCTAAGAGAAAAAAACTGCCTTATATAATCCTAAAAAAAATATCTCAACCTCATTTTTAAAAAGGATTTTTTTTTTTCCCCGAAAGCACAAAAAAATTAAATTCTTTATTTCCCTGAATGGCAAAAAGAGACTAAAGAGGATGAATACTTAGTCAAACCCCACCAACACTTAAAAGTTCGTGCTAATGTCTTTAGGCCATTCTCTCAAATAAGAAATACCCTACTGAGTCAGACCAGTGAAAACATTGAAATTCTCCAGAATAAAAGTATTACAAGTAAAATTCACTTAGCACAGATTTTCATGTTCTTCACCATTGTGGCTCAAATTGTCACCACATATCTGAAAGAGAATAGTGACGTAAGAACCTATATTATAGAAGAACCTAGTATAAACAGGGTTTACACTACACCACTGAAAAGAGTTAAGCGATGCCATGCTACCCAGAGATTTCCAGTAGCACAGATTGCTGGCTACCAGAAAAAGTAAAGCCTCAAGTTTATGCATCTCGACAAGTTCACGATTACTTAAAATAACGCTTTGGACAACCCAGGCTTGTTCCAACAACAGAACTAAGAAATGTATCAAATAAACAAATTGAATGAAAACATTCTTCTCTTTTTAAAATATTCTACTACTTTTTCCATCTAAAAAATGTTACACACCATGACTGGGAACATTGAAATTCTGAGTATAGACAAAAAATCACCAATTTCATTATATTGATTCTTCATTTGAAACCACTACAAAGGAACAGTGAAAAATACGGCTTAAATTGTATACTCATGTAAAAAATAACTTTTAAAAACTAGGTATATAGAATGCTTTCTACCAATATTATCAGTTCCTACCAATGTTTAAACCTTTTGCAAGAGTTCATTTTAAACTAAAAGAAGCGTACCATTTTCAACTCTTTTTTTTTCTGGAGGCTTCCGGAGTGATCTCGCTATGTGGTTCTCCTTGGTTTGTTCTCTAACAGAATATCGGTGACTATTTAATGCATTTACAGCGGTTGATGTTCTTCTCTTCTCTATTTTTTCATCTCTATATGAGGTACTCCTTAGGGCTATGCGTAGAGGAGCATCTACAAAGAGAATAAAGACGAGGTCCAAACTTTAAATACGTTCAAAACTGAACTCTACTTCACCAGCAGCAGTTCTGGTTGTCCATAGGGAGCCTCTCTGATGAAATAAACTCCCTAGGGAGCATCTCTGATGAAATAAACCACTAAGCTTGCAGTCCCAGCAACTTGACCACAGAAGAGTTTTTAAGCAGAAGCTCATTTAAAGTCTAAGACCTGCAATGCTTTTTGTTGTTGTTACAATCCCCAAATCTTTATTCGTCCAGAAATACTGCTGCATGGAGGAAATATGGAGAGAGAAACAGTTCAGCTCAGCAGCGATATGGTCAGATAAATTTTTCTTTAAAAGAGAAAATAAAAGAGGTCCTGTTGATTTAAATAGAGGAACCACAGCCTATTCTCAGAAGTGTGCTTTGTAACAAGCATATAGAAGCTCTGCATATCTAAGGAAGGGAAGTTTTAAAGTATATACCACTGAAATAACAGCATTTCAGCCAGGAGAGAGATGCAAGAATTCAGTATCACTACCTAAAATCCATACAATCATGAGATAGACAGGCAATTTCATCTGTGATTTCATTTACTAGTAAGTCAAGTCTTCTTGCAATATTCTTCTTGCCACTTTGAAGTATGTCATCAAGTATCAAGTATCTTCGTCAAACAGAACCAGTAGCCAAGCTGACAGAATGCTGTTTTTCATCAAGAATGTATAATTCTATCATCATAAGCATCTCAAATTGGATACTAAAGGCAACTTCTGTCCGATCTGAAGACTTGCATGTCAGTAGGTTTTTCACTTGGAAGCCTCTCTAAATAACTGTGAGCAGGAGTTGAAAATGACTGAAGACAGAAGAAAAGAGTCCAAGCTCAGCATACTTAAGAGAAGTGGAATCAAGCACTCTGGCCTGACCTACATTTCAAGTTGGAGCTATGAGGCACATTAAGACACCTCATTATGTCCCTTTCAGAAGCAAGCGGATCTCTTGAGGCTGAAGGAACCAGCGAATACCCAGCAAAACCTGAGGCTATCTGATGGCTTTCTCCCTGATCCTCCTCCCACACTGAAGCTACATTAAAACTTCAGGAAAAAAAGAGCAGGTGGTGTTCGTAACAATTTTAGTAACCAACTAGTTAACCTTCAGTCATTTACCATAGTGCTTTACATCAGCTACAATGGAAGACAGAAAAGAGACAAAGAGTCCAAGTTTCCTCCACAAGACTGTCATGAAGGTGACTTCTGTCCAGTAAGGCAACTCCCTGTTGCCTTTCTTTGGGTGCTTACTGAACTCAAAAGAGCTACAAGCTATAGGATGTTGAACGTTTCTTCCATGAAGAATTTTCCTTGAAGATATTCCTTGAGTATACAGAAGATACTCCCTGATAATATACCACGGTAATATGTACAGCTTCCCATTTTCAACAGGCCCAATTTCTCTTGCAGGAAGAAGTTGTGTATTTGAACAACAACAACAAAAAAAAGTCTATTTTTGCAGGATTTCTCACTAACAGAAATCACTTCTGCGAACCTTCACAAACATAAGTCATCAGTTCAAACAAAAAACTTTTTCCCATGGTACATGGTAGCTGAAAAATAAGATTATGGTACCTTATAATCTGTTTGGGAACAACACAATCCTAGCAAACTTTCTGAAAGGCAAAAGGTTTGTGGCAGTACACACAGACAAGACACATAAACAAGCCAGGGAAGCATTCCTGACTATCTACCATTCTGCCTGCTTTAAGTTCCAAAAATATTTATACAACAGCATCTCAGGGAACTTAAAAAAAAAAAATAATTCAGACTAGGAAAAAATAAATAAAAAAATCAGACTAGGACCTTCATTTAGGCCTCCTCATTTTCCTTTCTCCCAAGAGCTAAACTCAATTTCATAAATTAACATCAGAAAAATTCTGCAGCCACCTTGATCCCACGAAAAGCCTTCCTGTGGGCTGAGATCTACATACAAACACTCATGAGGGAACAAAAGAGCATTGTGTTTTCTAGCTTTGTAAGAGTAAAAATTGAATAAGATTTTTGCCGAGACTATTGCATCTTTTAACACACATAGGTCAATGCATTCCTGTAATATTTTTCAGCTACCATGAACACTCTTTTGGAGTAGTCCAAAGGTACCCTATCATATGTCAGATGTATTTTTCTTCAAAAATAGTTATCAACATGTTAATTTTGAAATATTTTTTGTTCTATCAATAGAAAAGCGTAGAGGGTCTAAGACTGCTGAGTACTCTGAAATCCACTTCAGGAGTTGTGACTGAAATTGACAAGAAGGTGAGATTAAAAATATGAAAAGTCATCCTAAACTTTTGGGAATGTAAAGATTAAACTTGTGTTATGAAGACCCAAACTTGTAAACTTTCTGATTGCAGTATGTTAAGTCATCCCAAAACAACATTTTCAAGTATACTTCTGTGAAGCAGGCCAATTTTTAAATTGGCCACCAAAAAAATGAAAAGCAATTACTTACCGTAACAACCACAACTAAGAACTTGCATTTACGAACATGCTATTAAAGCCCACACATTCAACAACCTCAGGCTTTGTTTTAGCACTGACAGCAGCATGCCATATGCTTTTATGCTCCTCCCTCTCTGAGTCTCTCCTAAAAGGCTTCCTACTCTCCTGTCTCCTCCCCATCACAGGAATTCCTCATGTGCAATTTCAAGAAAAGCCAACAGAGAACAGCAAAACCACCGCATTTGCACACACACCTTGTAGTTCTGTTGCTGCTAACTTCTCCGTCAAGCACTCGTCCCTGTAATCAGTCAGCTGAAACTACCAAGAAACAACTCATGTCTATACTGTAAGTCTGTAGTAAAAGCAGAACAATGCTCATAAAGACCCTAGTAGGTGCTCCAGTGACCATGCATTTCCTAAAGCTGCCTGTGTAGCTCTGATCAAGACACCTGCACTTTATCCTTAGACAGGACACAGGTATGTATCATCTAACCTACAACTTCCACACATTCCTGATAATGCTCAACTTGATCAAAATCAAAGTAAATATTCACAGAATGTTTGGGTTTGGAAGGGACCTTGACAGATCATCTAGTCCAGTCCCCTGCCGGAGCAGGAACGCCGAGATCAGGTCACACAGGAACATGTGCAGGCAGCCTGTCCCAGTGCTCTGTCACCCTCAATGTGAAAAAGTTTTGTCTCATATTTAAGTGGAACCTCCAATGTTCCAGCTTGCACCCATTGCCCCACTGTATCATTGGATGTCACTGAGAAGAGCCTGCCTCCATCCTCCTGACACTCACCCTTTACATATTTATAAACATTAATGAGGTCACCCCCCAGTTTCCCCTTCTCCAAGCTAAAGAGACCCAGCTCCCTCAGCCTCTCCCCATAAGGGAGAGGTTTCACTCCCTTAATCATCCTCGTGGCTCTGCGCTGGGCTCTCTCAAGCAGTTCCCTGTCCTTGAACTGAGGGGCCCAGAACTGGGCGCAGTATTCTGAATGTGGTCTCCCCAGGGCAGAGTAGAGGGGGAGGAGAACCTCTCGCCCTACTAACCACAGCCCTTCTGATACACCCCAGAATGCCACCGGCCTTCTTGGCCACAGGGGCACGGTGCTGGCTCGTGGTCATGTCCACCAGGAGCCCCAGGTCCCTCTTCCCTTCATTGCTCTCCAGCAGGGCAGTCCCCAGCTTATACTGGTGTCTGGGGTTGTTCTTGACAGGACTCTACACTTGCCCTCATTCTATTTCATGAAGTCTCTCCCTGCCCAACTCTCTCCAGCTTGTTGAGGTCCCGCATGATGGCAGTGGTACCCTTAAATCCCTCCATGATTCCAAATACTCATAGTTATTAGAATTATATGATTCTCTACAAATAGAGCACAACAGCTCCCTGACACAGAGCAAGGGTACTGAATAGCTGAACGCTTCTTGAACCATGACACTGGAATGGAACACCAGCAGGTGAATTTCTAGTTCAGATGAACCTAAATAACAGTAACAGGAGACAAATTCATTAAAAGAAAAACAAAAACAAACAACAGACAGGCTTGCTTGTAACTGCTCACAGCCTTCTTCCAGCAGATTCTTTCAGGCCTTTATCCTGCAGACTTGGCTTTCCAAAGCCTGTGAGAAATACCCTCCTTCATGTGAGGAACTGATCTGGAAGCAGTGAAGTATCTCAGACCTGTATTTGTTTTAATTTCTAAGAAATGAAATCTTCTCAGCCATGCAGAAGCCATGAAGACTAACCAGGTAAAGCCTTAAGAGGGACTTAGATTTGAACATGTTACACGTCAGTTAACAAGCAATGCAACAACCTTCACATCTAACAGATCATGTCAGATGTTGGTTTAGGAAGAACATTCAACATCCACAGGAAGCAAAGAGACTGAATTCCTCAAGTGTTGTCTGTTGTACAATATTCACCATACACAGCTGTGAAATCATTTGCTGAGAACATCCACTCATGTTTCCAATAACAAAGACCACTTATCTTGACTTACAGCTAAAGAATTTGACACAGCCATCCTCCACAAACTCCATGCTGTATCTTGAGATAAGCCACAAAACTGACTGGTGATTCTGCAGAAATCAGGGTTAACAAAGCTCCTCACCATCTCCGACAGTGACAACCCCTATGTTTGTAGGGCACCCATGTATCTTCTTCCTACTAGCAAAGGGGTACTCACCACCAAAGGATCACCTTGAAAACCACTCTGCTCTGCGACAGTGGTCCACAATAACAGCTATACAGTTGTCACCACAACCGGATGCCTTAGATAAATTTAATCTTTTAAGTTTAAGCAAAGCAAGTTTGCCATCCTGTTCCTTCTGCATGCATAGTTAGGATCTCATCATTATCATGAGTGAAGACAAGACCCTTCTTTCTTCATACATATTCCTAATGTTAAGACACTCATCCAATTAACATGACACATTAACTGAGTAGGTGAGTTTTTTGTTTTTTTTAAAACAACTGGACCACGTACAAAAATTTAAACTCACTGACAAAATTCATGCTTCTTTTTTTTCCCTACAACTATTTTTCACAGACTCAGCTGAGCACAAGTTTTCTATGGTCTTTAAAATACTGATAGCTGGTTCTCTGCTTTCTTTTGTGCCTCACTGCAAGACGAACAGCAGGGCCAGCACTGGTAGCAACATACCAGACTAGACACACGCATACCAAAAACGCAGCTCAGTGTGGCAAGGAGTTTTTGAGCACTCAAAAGCAGTTCTAACTTCAAAGCAAGACACCTCAACAGAGCTGTCTTAGGAGTGTAAGGGTATCTATCAGCTGATGAAGTCCCTGCCAGTACAACAGTTATGCTCAGACCAGTACTAAGTAGTTATTAAGAGTATTATGAGTACACCAGCCACCTCAGTGAAGGTTTTGGTGGGATTTTCTTGCATATACACTCAAACTGTGCTACTTGTTTACATCTGACAAGGTTAGAATTTACCTGCAGATCTTCAGGACGCATAAAGTATGAAGCCTCGCCAAGGTCTGAGGTAAAGTGTATCAACAGTTCAAGCACTGAAGTTTGCCACAAGTTGACTTTAAGACTTCAAGAGAAGTTGTTCAGCTCACTCCCTGGCACAAGGGCATGAACTGAATTCTGTTGGATGTCCAAATACCTTTGAGAGGCCTCAGTCAGGACACAACAGACACTAAAACCTTGTGCAGGTATTTCACATACAATAGGATGGCCAGAGATACCTGAAGCAAGCTGACATCTTCACATGAAGAAATTTATATAAAATGTTTGTAGAGCACGACTCATGGTAGAAAAGGATGTATTTTATCATAGTAAAATATAAGCGATTGTGCAGAGAAATAGCTGTGACCACAAAGAGAAAGCAAAACCTACTTTATGTTAAAGTATCTGAATATGGAATGTGGTTCTATTCTTTTCTTTCACTACAGCAATCACCAAGTAACTCCAAAGTTTTTTCTCCTGTTAAACAGAAGGGCTGTTATATGGCTCTAGATTGCAACCTAAGAGTTTAGGGTACAAATGCCCACAACTCCTATAGTCCAGGGAAACGTGAAATCAACAGCCTTGTTCTCTACAGAAGACAGTTCTTTCCTGAAAGGCCAAATAGCAACAATCCTCACACAGATAAGTATTATAGCACTGGGCTAGGAAAAAAGTTCTTTCATGACAATGGTAATATCTCCTGATAAATTAAAAAGAGGTATTGCCTGAATGTGCCAGTAGCCATTCAAGTCTGCTTTGTTTTGTTCAGACAAGTTAAGGAAAAACTAAAATACCAACTAGGCAATGGTAGGTCATTCCCCTCTATTCATAGAAAAGGAGTTGAACTCAGTGTGGGTCCCCCTTCCAACTCAGCATATTCTATGATTCTATGAAAACTGACTACAGGATTTAGAGAGGTATCTGTCGAATTTGTCACTGCCAAGGCAAGTTCCTTCTCAGGGAGAAGACTGCATGAATCACATCAACATTAAATTTTCTAGCTCACTTAAATTTTGAAGCCAATGGCAAGTGGCATGATTTATAACAGTTCAAACACTGAAATTTCAGTCTCTACTTTTGTGCAAAATACTTTTATTTGCTCTTCATGCATCTGAAAGCATGGTCAATGAAGACCGCTTACATCCATCTTCTTTTCAATGTGTCAGAATTCTAATTTCAAGCACTACAACAAGTTTTTCCAACTGTTCTGAATATTGCATCATTTCCTAGAACTCCAGGACCAGGAAAAGTAAGTATTTTTCCATTAACTTCCAACCTTTTGTTTATTTTTATATAGTATGTAGCAAAAACAGTAAACATTCCTAGAACTCCAAAATGAAACTTCAGAAGGATCAAGGATTAAAACACAATAAAGCTTCTGAAGCAGGAGTATCTAAAGCAAGCTTCTGGAATAACAAAACTAATTTCTAAAGTCTTGTCTGCTAGAAGTTGCCACCTTTTCTTAATCTAATAAAGCAAAGTACTATGAAAAGGACATTTTTACCAAAAGGTAAAATATTTTTTTAAATATGTACATTTTGAATAGGAGAATTTGTTGTAATGCTCACAAAAGGATCATAAAGATGATAAAGTAAACCCACGGTGTACCATACCTAATTATGCATTGGAAAGTCCGCACTCTCACTAAGCAATACATCCCGAAACATATTTTTAAAAAGGTCTTGCTTAGCAGCCTGTCTTCCTGTTCAGGCATTTACGAACAGAAAAGAGGCTTGCAAGAAGACAAGAGAACAGAGTAGAAAACAGCAATATGACTCCATAAATCCCATTAACCCCACTTCAGAATTTTTGGTACCAGCAAAGGAAGAACATTAAGAATTAAAAATTCGAGCTAAAAAAACACACCACTTAATAATCGGACACGTTATGACATAAGTGATGTAAAATTACACTCCTTATTGAGGAAAACCAGTAGCTCCACAACAGAAGCCTCTGATGGTGACTGTGAAAACTCCACTGCCCAACTTCCACCACAGTGCTGATTCACAGCCAACAGCGGTCAGCACAGCCGAGGGGCTACTTGCAGGAATATGCTATGAACCACACATACCCACTCCCAAATGAAGAAAGGGGTGGAGATTTAATATAAGGAAGTATTATTAGATCTTAATACCAAAAAAATTACCCACCAGTGCAGCCAAGATGGCGGCATCAAACCAACAGTATATACCTGGGGAAAGGGAATAACAAGAGGGTCAAGTCACTACTCAGTTCCCTCAAACCAATCACAGGAAAACAATTTTTCAAACTGAAATAATTTTACAGCTCCTCAAAAAGTAGAATAGCAGTCTGCTATGAAAAAACACTTGAAATGCATTTCTCTGGAGGTGCTCATGGCCAGGCTGGATGGGGCCTGGGCAAACCTGATCTAATGGGTAGCATCCCTGCCCATGGTTTGGGGGTTGGAGTTAGATGACCTCTAAGGTCCCTTCCGACCCAAGCCATTCTATGGTTTTATGCAAGAAGCCTACTCTAATTGCTCTGCAGTGGTAGCAGCCACACTTTGTAAACCATTTGTCCCAGGTCCCTTTCTCTAGGCAGTAATTCAGTTTCATATAAGCTGCAGAGTATAATAAACACATATAAAAACAATTATATAAACAAGTACAAAAACACTTAAAGAAAAGGTGCCTCTAATTAATTAAATCTTATGCCTTTGTGTTATTTCAAGTTACAGAAGCATCTGGGGCATAGAAGTTCACATTTAGTAGCAGTAAGTTAAGTTACACTATCTTGTTAAGAACAGGAAGTAGCATCTCCAGTGAGAAGTATTTGCCAGACACATTATGAAAAGCAGACATGAAGCAAAGTAAAGCACTTTACAGTCTGCTATCGTACACTGGTAACTCAGTCACTAGCTTGCAAGATTTTGAAATTCTTAACTATACAGAATACTAATGAAAGATCAAGTGCAAAGATGATTGATAAGTACCAGGGAATTCAGCAAAGACAAAGATGGATTCTATAAAACTGTCTCAGTCAGAACACAAGACAGATAATCCTCATGGGCCTGCAGTACAAAGAGAAAGCAGCCCACAAGAACAAAGTCTGGACACATCGTCAACGCCACCACTGCAGTTCCCAGGTACACCCACATTGTCACTGAAGCATTCGAGACACCAGGATCAAAGTGCTTCAGAGAATGAAACTGAAGCAGAAGTTAAAGTAAATCTAAAAACTGCAAAACAGTTATCAGTTATAACTGAAGAATTCTGATTTCCACCCCCTCCCCCCCAAGGTTTTTCCCTTTCCACTGTCAGTTGCATGTGGATCTTTCAAGCACAGCTCTAACAACTGCACTTGTTAAAGACTGGCTTTTTTTCCCCATAGGTCCAGCAGAGACAGGGATTAGATTCCTACACTAGTATACTATATTCTTGAAGTTAGCTTGTGAAATGTGAAGACCAAGTAAGAAATAGAGAGAGAGATGGAATTATCCAGGCTGTTGCCTTAGTACAGAAAAGGATAAAAGAAGTCTTACAATAACACTAGTTAGGCATTTGTCAAAAATGGAAGGAAGAAAAAGATGAGGAACTCCATGGATTGTAGTTCTGAAGAAGAAACAGAGGCTTAACACTTGAATAAGCTTTTACAAAGAAATAAGAGAAGCTATATAGTCACTTCATTATAGTACATGACCCATATTTCTAGATGAGGGAATTTGTTCAGTTTATCTTCATTAAAACATGATGTTTACAGGTATCATTATACTTCTCCACAAAGAAATACATAAGAGGGAGCTGTAAGGAGGCTCCTTTGGCCTGAAAGAAAATCAATTTCTGTTCTTTTCTGCTTCCCCTCCCTGTTGCTGCTGTTAAAAGTAAAAATAAATAAGTAAAAAAGGAAAAGAAAAGGAAGAGATCAGCGAGATACTTACACAATGAACCAGTTGAGGTCCGTCCTCTTTTTGACCTTTCTTGATTAGCTTTTTCAGAAGCCAAAGAAGCTCTGGTTTGAATATGTCTTTTTACCGGGTTCTGCTGGGATTCTGCTTTCTCCACTCCATGAAAGTATTTCATATGATAATGCAATAACTTCGCTTTGCGGAAGGATTTTGAACAGTCCACAAACTTGCATTTAAACTTGTGATCTTGATCAACAGTTGCATTTTTTTTTGGTGCAAGAAAATCTGCTCTCCTAAAAGGTTTTGTTACTGTAAGAACAAAACAGATAAATTCCCCCATGCACTTGCTATATTTACCAAAAGGCTTCCAAAATTAAAAAAATGGGCATGCATTCAAAACGTGTTAGCTAAGAAATGCTAAAAAAAACAAAAACAAAACCAAAAACTTTAATGTTGTATCTGCTGTTAAGATCAATAGCTTTTAAGGGAAAACTCTGCCCTACTGTGCTCCTAAAATCATTTGTCACAATGTTCGTGTTTTTATGAATGACTTACTGTCTAGATATTTTGCTTCTATGAGTCCTTTGCCCAACAGCTAGTATCACTGTATATAGTGCTACTCTAGATATAAGACAATTATAATCTTCAGTATTCCAACTAAAACATACACTTTGTTCTATCAAGTATATTATTTACTTGTTTGTAACTGTTCACATCTTTGGTGCAATCACTTTCCAAGGAAAACACTTCTGCTCAACTACTTTCCTATCTTTCTGGATGCCTTGCCTGACCACCGAAGTCTGATTACTTTCAACAACAAAGGAACAATAAACAGTATGTCAGAACATTTTTCTGAACACCTCCTAGAAGCTACAGTTAACTGGTTTCTCAAAAAAAAAAAAAAAAAAAAAAAAAAGGCAAGTCTTCCAACTCAAGAAAGTTTTAAGCATTTGCTTAACAAAGCATTACTGTGCAACCTGGGTATACCTCCATTTAACCTGTTAAGTTCTTGCTCCTTCTCCCAGGACTTTAGAAACTTTATGTTTTTGCTATGAAACGCATAAATGTTGTGAACTAACAGTAAATCGGACTACTGTCACTAGTCCCTGCATCTGATAAAACAGGAGAGGCAGCAAATAGGAAACAGATACAAGAGATCAGGGCAATTATCCATCACTAGCATACATACAGCATCAAATAACCACCAGAGGACAAAGTAATCGTATGAAAGGAGGTATCGTTTTTACAAAACAGTTTCCAAATATAAATTTTCCATTTGTTTTGCCAGCACTAAAACATTATTTCCCTATTTATGAGTATTCTCAAACTCAGGGAGTTAAGAAGGAAGAAGCATTTAAAGACAACACCTAGACCCAGCAACAGTGATACAACCCAAAAGTTTTCATTAACATGTTGTGTACCACGGCATTACATTGAAAATAGTTGGAAAGAGAGCACAAAGGACCCAGAAACATTACAAACATGAACAAGAGCAGTTACAGATTTTTACAAGCACACGTACACAGGAACAGATTGAATGGGAGAGTTATAGATAGCATCAACACAATTTGATGCAAGACAGCACAGATCGTTCAGAAATGTTTAGCATGTAGCAACAAAAATGGTGAATTCCAGTGAATTGCATATTTAAAGGACATGTAAGAAGCACCCTAGAAAGCTATCTGAAGTGTAATCAATTTAAATACGTCATGGGAAAAAAATAACTTGAAGTTATTCATGGAGGAAGAACAGGGAACAGTACTACGGAGACTGGTATAGGTAGAAAGATTAACAGACTCGTATATGCACATGAGATTGATTAAAAGAAAGAAGAAAATGGTAGAAACGAAGACATAGCTTTTAGGTGTTTCACAAGGAGAACGGGAAAGACATTTTGGTGTAGTTGTATTAAAAACATCCTGACAGGGAAACTGCTTCAAGCAATGAGGGTAGTAAGGTTGCAACAAACCTGAACAACTGGATCATGCTACCAGAATGACAAAGCTTGCCAATACCAAAATCTAAATAGACTGTGCACCTTTAGAAGCTGCATTCTTAAGGAATGAAAATTATTTTGGGACTGATTAATGAAATGGCTGGTGGATTTAGTGAAAGCAAGTGCAGACAGGTTCTCTTGACTGTAAGGCTAAAAACCAGCATTCAGGACAACGAAAGATAACTTGCTTCAACTTAATTAGCATTAAGATGGGGAAACTTTAACTACAGCAGGAAGGGGCAAATGGGCCCAAAGATTTATTTAACAAGTATTATGAAGATGACAAGGGAAGCTGTTATACCATCATACAGCTGTCACGATGAGGCCCTGTCAGGAGCTCTGTACCCAAGCTTGGAGCACTTTCCTTCCATTGGGATGGACAAATTCTTGAGCAGACACAGGGAACAGCTTCTAAATGATCAGCTAAAAGTTAGAAGAGGAGCACAGGATCGTGTCAGCTGAAGTTTAGCAACAAGGAGGTAACAAAGACATGGGGTAGGGGGAAGGAAAGAAGAAAAAAAAAAAAAAAAAACTTACTGCAATGTGCAAAAGGAATCTACTCTGAGAAATGAAAACCACGGACAATCACACAAAGTTCAGAACAAAGCTTATATTAGTAGCATTGCCACCATATTTGGGGGCATCTTTCTTCTTTGCAAGACTATAGAACTCCCTGCTGCCAGGAAACTGTACAAAACTGAGGCTCAGCTCTGCCACTCAGGAGAATCCTTAAGGAGGCTGTACTCCCAGCTAAGCATCAGCTGAAGCTTCTTCATCACACCAATATATAAAGGGGGGTTATTTTCATTCTTACATAATTTTTGCTCATTAAACGTAGCACTAAAATTGGTTTCTATTGAAAGAAGGCCAGTTTTGCATTGTTAGCATCAAATTTTCAGGCACTTGCCTTCCCAGAGGACGTTGGTTAGTAAGGTGAACATACCATGTTTCCTCTGACTACAAAGAAATCTTAATGATAAACCTCCCACGCGCTGTTTCTTCTGTGCTTTTAAACAAAGTTAAAAATCTTTACCTGGTACTCAATTAAACACTACACTATTAACCACACAAACTCAAGGTCAAACAAACAACAGTGTCTCCTTTAACTTTCACTGCACAGACAAAAACATCTTTTCAGCATTCAGCTCAGCAGCCTACCTCACTTCTCAGTGCACTCTATTATCCAAAGGACACAAGCTTTAAGGCAAATTTAACAGTAAGTTTACAGTAAAATGTCACCATGTAGAAGCTTAAGTCCACAAGAGATTTCTCCCCACTACCTCCCCCCAGATTCCTTCTTTGGATTGACTCTTGATGGGATAGGAATGTGTGGCAGCAGCCCAGAATCCACATTTAAGGTCTGCCAGTCTTTGAGAATCTTCTACAAGGCAGTGGTAAGCCATCTCAAAATGCCAACAGTGCACTGAATACTTAAGAGCTTTTTCCCCTTTCAGTTAGAAGCTTGCCTTTACTGCAGTTTCTAGTCATTAGATCTTCACAAATTGCTTTTTAAAGTGATTAGATTTCTAGTCTGTCTCCCACTCTCCAAAGAAATATTAAGAGAAAAACAAATTATTCCTTCGTTTGCTGTTAAACTTAAGTCTCTTCCATCTGGTACTTTCATGATTCTTCAGTTTGTTAGTGTTACCCTTCTTGAACTGCAGATGTAAATTTTATGTATTTTGTGTTGTGATGAAAAAACTTGCCTCTGACTTTTCCAACAGTCATAAAAACATGAAGTTGGCTTATTAGGCCTACTGTTGTCGGTCAGTTCAGTGCAGTCAGCCTCAATTACACAAACCACTTGGGAGTTCCTTTAGGAATACATCTAGTCCCACAACAGTTCAGGTTTTCATCACAGCCTTACCCCTAGCCCAGCTGACACTCCTTACAGAACAGCATTAAGCACCTTCAGCACATCCAGCAACCATTCAGCTACAGAAAGCAGGAAGTTCTGTTTTGAGCCTGAAATGTTATTTGACATGGGAAGAACTACTTAAGACTATTTCATCTTACAATGTTTTTCTTATGTAAGCACTGAATTTGTAACAATAAGAATAGGGATGTCTACAATGCACAAAAAGCTTGGCAAGTGCTCAGTGTACTACTCAACATGCAAACCTCAATATGCATTCAGAGGGGGTAGCAGGTAGGTGAACTTAAACCTCTCAAAGTGCAAGTGAAGCCTTCCACATTGTTTCCAGATCACTGTGTCTAGCTGTAAGAAAGTCTAAGTTAGCAAGGTTGATGGACTTCCATTTGTACTCCATCTTTATGTTTACAATGACAACTTTTACACAACCTTGAAGGAATACCAGCCTACCTAGGTGTGCTGCAGGATATGCAGCTGTCCCCTCTATGTGGATAGAAATATTTGCTGCTTCTCCATTAACTGAAACACAATGCTAAATGTGACAAAGTTAGAAAACCACATGGTAAGTATGAGATAAATTGAATCCTTGGATGCATGTCTATGCACGTAAAGTCGTCTCAAGTTCTGGAAAACAAAAACATGATAGATCTGTGGAAAGCAAAGGGAGCTCCCCTTTAAAGTCAAATCAATTTTTGAGAGTAAAGCTACACCAACTGCTGTAGAGTGCTTTTAAGGCTGTTTTCAGATACATGAAATGGAGCATTAACTGGCTGTAAGAATTTGCCAACAGGCTCACCCCATTATTTGAAGCATGACTTGCTTTAACTAAAACCTAAATCACCAGTTGTAATCCCTAGACACTAGGGGAGCCAAAAAAAACAGCAGAACGGTGTTTTTTTTTGTTTTTTTTTTGTTTTTTTTAATTCTCTACTACATAAAATTAACTTAATGAGAATTTTGATGAAAATTAAAAAAAAAAGGAAATTAAGCTTTGACAAAATGCTGTATTGCCTTCTAGAACACATTATCTTTTAAAAGATAACAAGCATGTAAACATTGTCAATTGCATCTGCTGTGACTGCAACTACTCTAAGTCTTGAATCATCTACTGACCAGTAATCGGGCACTCTTAAATATCACTTTTGCCCTTAAAAACTGCTGATATTGAAATGTTATCAACCTTGTTCTTCTCATACATTGTGCATGTTAAAACCAGTGCTGCTGGGGTCCATCATTCACCCATACCAAAACAAAACTAACACCACACACTGAAGAAAAGGAGGGTTTTAATTTTATATTTTGTAGTATTTTCCTACAAAAAGAGGATGAGTTCCCATCAAGTGATTAGAATTGAAGCCCACAGACAAAGTTAGTACTGGGTTACAAGGTTGCACTATTCTAAGTAAAAGTTATCTTTCACTTTAACTCCTACATGTTTTTTTTTTTTTTTTGTTTGTTTTGTTTTTTTTTGTTTTTTTTTTTTGGAGAACCCTGTATGTAAGAAGTGTCCGTTTTTTCCACCTGTATCAGCTGTTCTGACAGAACACTTCTTTCCAAACCCCAAAACTCTTGAATACACCCACAAGTATGAGAACATAAACTGCTTGACATTCAATTATTAGTGTTTGGAGCACTGCTGTTCCCTATCATGCTTGTCATCTACAGTGGAGTATATAAACACAATGCCAAAAGTAAGCCAGAAATATGTACAGGATAACAAAATTCTAATCTTTAACAACAGATTTGCCCTGATAGGATCTACAGATTTTAAAATTACTGATTAACAAACCACTCACTCCAGTAACATTTTTAATGTTAGTTAAATATAGAAACCTATGAATTTTTCTTTTATGACAACTCACAGTTTTTACTCAAATGCACCCTATACAATTCTTACTCCACATCCCTAAGAAGTTTCTCCAATAAAAACTCTTGATTGCCACATCTGGATGTCTACCCACACACATCTGGAGCTTCTAATGGTTAGTGAGGTGGCTTTAATTAAATGAAACAAAACCCATGTTCAGAAACATTGATTTTCAGACACCACCACCACTCCTGAACTTCAGGCAACAATTCAACGCAAGCACATATTCTTGAGTGAGCTGGATTCAAGTTAGCTCAAGTACTTACAGAAGCGTGAATATCAAGAGTGCAATACTGGAGGCTCTGGGTACTGAAGCAAACTAGAAGTTGTTACCCCAGCTTTATTCCTTGTATCCAACTAAGTTAGCTCAGGAGATGTCCACATCCCATGAATCACATCAGTGTGAATTACACTGAAGCATTATGCATTCAGCTGATATTCTCATCCATTTAAGACAAAGTGCTCAGTAATATACACAATACAAAACCAAAGGGAAAACTAAAGTAGTAACTGCAAAAGATAACCGAAGGGACCACAGCTTCTTGAATTCTCAACGGTTCAGTTGCACATCAGCATTATCCTGGAGTCTTACCCCATTTACCTGGGGCCAGAGTTAAACTCCCCAGAAGCTAAAACTGAGAAGTATCACTATGTTTCAAATGTACAAATAGTTATTTTCCCCACTTTCTCCCCAACAAAATACAGCATCTCACCTCAAC
Source organism: Aythya marila (assembly GCF_965140915.1). Taxonomy (NCBI): domain Eukaryota; kingdom Metazoa; phylum Chordata; class Aves; order Anseriformes; family Anatidae; genus Aythya; species Aythya marila. The sequence goes on from NC_139057.1 coordinate 9,455,930, forward strand.
ATATAGTACACAATTCAAGCAGAAACATATATTAAGATGAACATAAACTGCACCTGTGATTTCAAGCTGAACATGTATGAAAGTCAATGTATGAAAGTCAAACTAAAACAGCAGCAGTTTTTTTCCTCCTTAAGTCTATCAATCAATTCCTTAAAGTTTGTTCAAAGGGGAAGAGATTCCCCAATCAGCACCAAATACACACAGAATATGTTAGTATGAAGTCTTAATCTATTTGTTCTTTCACATTTACTAGATGTATTTTGTTTGCTGTAACCTGACATACTGATGAATTACAGATCCCAAAACCTTTTTTTTTTCCCTTAAAAAGCAATCCCTGAAAACAAGCATACAGCTACAACAGCCCAGTTCATGTACACTAGTAAAAATTTTAATACTACATTGACTTTGTAGATACTTGAAGCTAAGATACTGGGAAACTCCTTGAAAAGCTATACGAGTACTAAAGTTAAAAAGCAGAAGCCCTTGCAAGAGGCAATTTTTTTTTTTTTTTGAAGTAATATTTGACCACTAACCCCACAGCTCTGTGATTACACATTATGGCACGAAGCAAAATCATCATGCCCAACACATACCAACTGAAAAGATGCTGGATATACCATAGAAAACAGGTGTATGCATCATCAGACTGTTTAAGAGAACAAAGATCAAAAGAGCTTTAAGACTTAAATATTAGTAGACAACCCATGTACTTCCCACGCACATGCTATTGTTATCAGTGGCAAACAGAGGGAATTTCATTAGTACAGTTTCAGCTGTACACATTTGTACAGGGTGGGTAAAAGAGGATGTGCAAGCACGAGAGGAAGTTTGGAAGAACAAACAGGATGAAAGCTAGCACAGAGGTTATTCTAGCAATGCTAAGCAACTCTAAATTCCTCTAAATGCTCTGGTCCATTTAATTTAAATCTTTCTTGATAGAGTGTAAACTAGTGAATTTATAGTTCAAGTTTTCCCAATTAGCTGGGGATAAGAATATTGAAGCTCCAGGAAATAATCACAGGACAGCATTATATTTGGGCGTAGTTTACTGCCTATATAGGAACTTTCAATTTGAAAAAGAAAGATAAGTACACTTCTAAGATAAAATAACAGAATTTGCACATTGAGAAAGATTGAAGTGTTTGAACTATTTCACACATTTGCACTAAAAATTCTGAATATTCTAGGGTTTAATTGTAACAGAGGCCAAAACACGAGTGCATAGAATTGCACAATTGAGATTCCCCAACATCAGTGCTCTGACATACTGCAGCACAAAAATAACCCAATCTTTTAACTATGACCTAACCTTGAATGACAATTACATCCTGAAAACAAGCACTGCTGTTAATGTCACCATTCACATGTTAGAAATATTACACCCAGTCACTTAAAGAGTATGGTTTCTGCTTCTTGGAATATTCCTGTCAACCTCCAAAGCTTTCACAAGAGATTAAAATTGAGTGCATAAGGAGTAAAATTACACATTTTCCCCCCATAGTTAGCATTACACAAATGTATTGTTAGTCACACTCAAGAGCATGAAGGACCTACCATTAGTTGACTTAAGAAAAGCATTAATATTATAACAAAAATCAAAATTTAAACCTGTAGCAGAAGGTTCTTGAGTTCTGACAGCAGCAGAGGAAGACTCAGTGTCTTCCGCTTTTTCTTCTTGCAAACTGGCATCCGTACTGAGTACCGTGCTATGTGATGTGTTTCCAGGGGATGCTTGTTCACTGAAACTTTGGTCAGATTCAACGGGAACATCTAACTGGACTATAAGGGAGGGGAAAAAAAAGAGGAAACTGAGTAAAATGCACACAAAAGCATATTCTGGAACAATGTGTGTTCATCATATTACAGTAGAGAAACAACCACCCATGATCAGACTGCTGTTTTATTAACACAAAATTAAGCTTTTACAACACAACCACTTGCATCTACCCTCTAAATTCAAAAGCTGCTTAAAAAACAGACTACTAGCTCATTATAGAGAAATGGGATAGGTCTACTCATACCACTGTCAGAACTTTCCCTGAAAGGGAAAGGCAGTAAAGGACAAAATAGAAAAATGAAGTGTTACTTCTAACCAGTCCAAAAATAAAAGCATCTTGATTGGTGTTTTTAGTGTTCAAGAGGATCAAACATTAAGTTTAGCAATTAAATTACTTCTCCAATCAAAAGAATGTTAAAACTTCGTAATTACTTCACTTTTGCAAGCAAAACCTGCATCTCTTCAGAACTTTTCCTGTAAGTCTTTTGTCAACCTGTGGAGCTCTCCCTCTCAAGGCAGCCAAGGATCCAGCCAGTTATCTCTCTACTGGAAAAGCACCCTACACGCAAGGTAAGTGCTAGAGTTACTGATGGACAGGGAATCAGAAACAAAAAACATTGAAGGCAGTAGAGATTAAAATAAGCTTTCCTTGAGTTTACTCTGCACTGCTCAAATCGGGTTTTAAATGCAGATTACAGGTTATGCGAGTGTAAATACAGTGCTTGCAACTAGAAGACTTCTATACCAAATCCAGAGTACACCAGGAAGCTGCTTACCCTTCTCAGGCTCCTTTGGGTTAGATATTGCATCTTTCAAAGGCTGAGTTTCTGTTGAAGTTGTGACCTGATCTGTATTTAAAATCTCATGGCTAACACTAGATGAGAGTCTTGAAGACCGCCTCCTGATCTGGTCTTTTTCATGGTTATCTGAAGAGTTCTTCAATTTTTCCTGAGCTAGAACAGAGAAATCTGATGGTACTATGAAGGCACAGGATTACTGAATAGCTCAGTAGCTAACTTGAAAGATCATTTCCCTCCCGGTGAGGGTTTTTAATTGTTTTTAATGATTCAGGTTAACAGCAAAAGCCAAATAGCCCTAGTGATTAGGCCTCTCCACAAAAGCTACAATGATATCAACAGTTATAGAAAAAAAAAGCATAGAATCCAGAGAAAAGCCCGTTTTGTACATCTCTTAATATTTTCTTTTGTTAACAAATTTAAGATAACGATCACTATCTTACTGATAAAACATTGCTTTAAAAAGCAACCATCCCACAAATGTAAATAATACCAGAAGTTAGATGTGACAATTCAGACACAAACAACTTTGATCCTAAAATGGTAGCATACATGCACTCAAGTTTTAATGCCTTCTGGTCCTAAGGAAGGGTAAGAGTGACTTCTTCAGATCTTCATCTCCTTGTTCAGACAATTACATCTTCTATAGTAATATTCTTTCTCAACAACACATTCAAGTTCCTTAAATGTCATTATACAATATTAAAAGTAGAAGCTATCAGACTGCAATGATGTGAATTTTTATTTAAGATTAAAGTCGTTTTATGAAGCAATGTGCTAAATTCTCCATCTAGTAACTAAAAACATCCAAAACGAAGCGTCCAAAGGCTACAAAGATGGTGAAGGGTCTGGAGGGCAAGACATAGGAGGAACGGCTGCGGTCCCTTGGTTTGTTCAGCCCAGAAAAAGGAGGCCGAGGGGAAGCCTTATAGCAGCCTGCAGCTCCCTCACGAGGGGAGCAGAGGGGCAGGCGCTGAGCTCTGCTCTCTGGGGACAGCAACAGGACCCAAGGGAACGGCACAGAGCTGGGACAGGGGAGGGTTGGGCTGGGGTTCTCCACCAAAAGGCTGGTCAGGCACTGGAACAGGCTCCAGTGGGCCTGCCAGAGTTCAAGAAGTGTTTAGACAACACTCTCAGCCATGCAGTCTAATTTTTAGTGGTCCTGTGTGGTACCAGGAGGAGGACCGAATGATCCTTGGGGGGTCCCTTCCAACTTTAGCTATTCTCTAATTCTATGATTCCATGAAAATAGTTTCTCCACCTAGAGAAGGGTTTCTGTAACCTTTTAAGTATTAGAGCCAATATAACTATTACCTCCCTTACATCCGTGAAATTCGTCAAGAATGACAGCTTGTGGTTTCTCTATCCAAACCAAACTTTCAAGACCTAGGAGCTAATTTCAGCATAACGATGCTATACGTGAACAGCCAATTTAAGAGGAAATGCAGCACCTGTTTTTCTATTTCAGATATCACAGTTAAAGATTAATACCACTGACTTTTTCTTTCTCCACTTCAGCTTATACGTACAAATACTGCAAGAGTTCAAAACAAAAAAAACACTCACACAAGTTTCTTTCAACCCTAGGACGCTTTGAAGGAACTTCACCTCCTTTAGGTATTTTCCGACGTCTTAACTCCAAAGTTATTGGCTGCAGTGTCTGAGAACTTGGTTCTACATATTTAGACAGAGAACAGAAGTTGACTAGATGGAAAGCTGGGAAACTTTAAAACATAAATTCACAAGTCTCGCAATTTAAAATACTAGACCTACATGAATAGTATCCTGTGGCTTTCAGTCTACATACAAGCATTTAATCCTACTACAGGCATATTTTATTAATGCAGATTTAGGCAAGTAATACTAATAATCGCCAACCAAACCATTAGAACTCCAAATGTGAGTAACAAGTATGCTCTCAGCTGCCCTAAACCAAAGCTGAAGTTTTAGAAAATTGAAAACTTCTAGATACTTAGGTTGTGGACAGAATTAGATTGTTTTCTTTGTAAGTAAGTTTACAAGGGTTTCTGATACATGGCATATACATTTAAGTTCAACTACATACCTGTTGGAGGTGTTATTGGCGGTCTTCCACGTTTTCGTTTAGTTTCTTTCACATTTTCCTGGGGACTCTTTACATTGTCATTCTCAGGCTTCTTCTCAATTTGTGTATCTACTGAATATTCCATATCATTCTCTGATATATTCTCTTTATCTTCTTTTCCATTCTTAGATATATTCTTCTCTGAGACCTTGCCTTTTTCTGAGATGACTATCAGTTTTCCTTCTTTATCAGATTGCTTAACCCTCTTCTCAGTCTTTAATGTCTTTTCATTCTTGTCTTTCTTTGCATTACCTGTTGCTTTCCTCTGTTCTTTAAATTTCTCCCGCTTTTCAGGAGATGATGGAATTTCATTACCTCTTTCTTTAGGCTTAGCATTACCCACAATATTCTATAATAAAGAGTGAAATATAAAAATTAACTTGCTGCAGCCTGAAAGTCCTCCCCCCACCTTTGTATTTAGCAGACTTGCACTTTTTCCAACTTTTCAAATAATAAAGGCATATGTTCTGTTGTAACCCACAGATTAAAAACTTAAAAGGTACTTGAACTGTTCAAAAACCAACAGAGCATGGACATGCTGCTTTAACAGGACAGTTATGCTGTTGAACTGTCAAAGGAATTAATCTAAGACTCTCTCTGTCTTGGTTCTCATATGCAGGTTAGGGCCAGTAATCAACTCCATAGTTGTATGCCAGCTTAAGCAGTGCTACTTAAACCTTACCTAGGACACTGAGGGAGGAGTGGGAGTCAAGAGCACAGACAAGGACAAACACCTCTATCACCTGGATACAAGACCCATCATCATCTTTTAACAAAAGTGTCTCAAAATAAAACAGTATTTATGTTGCCATCGTCACTGCTACTGAAATGCGCTAGGTAGAGTAATCTAAAAAGCAACTGATATCACCAACTTCAACATCTGCATGATGTTAAGTTCTACATGCTTATATTTAAAAATGAAACAATAAAAAGACACTAAGCACTTTAAACTTCAAAAGCTTTATTAGTCCCTGTCCAGTATAAGCTACTGATAACATTCAATTCATTCATTTGTACTTTTCATTTTTCCATAACTGTGATACAGCAGCACTAACTCAGAAAGAACATCCCTGTATCAACAGTTCACTGTTACTGAACACCGTTTGCATGCTGCAATTGGGTTTCATCCCAACACCACATGGTGGGGGGATGCTGGTTACCTCCTTCCAATGCTCCTGCTATAGGCTATCCCCAAACACTTCTGCTCTGATCAACAGAAGCCTTCTAATTTTGAGCCTTGATCAGTAATTTACATCTGATCACATGTCAACACTGCTTTTAGATTTACTTCCCTCTTCATGTTACCTAGTATCTTGAAGCATTAGCAAGAAACCAGACTCCTTTCCAGCCATAGCACAGCAAGGCACGAGGTCAGGAAGAGAAGACTAGAAAAAACTTTGAAGGCTGATTCAAACAAAAGGTTGAATACCACTTGGGAAAAAGAAAGTGGAACAGCTATTTTGAATTACACAAAATTCTGAGAATACACTTAAGTTTCAGTAAATCCTTGTACGATAGTACAGCTTGCCTCTTCCCACCCCTATCTTCCTATCAGTACATGGATTACATGAACTGGTGCCTTTTAAGATTGCCATTTCCAGATCACAGTCCTAAGAAACAATTCTGATGCAATAAAATGGTGAACAAACATCTGTTCCACCATCTATAACATGATTTCAATCATACTCAGCAGAGGTGATAAACAGTTTGGTTATTTTTTTTTGTGTTTTTTTTTTTTTTTTGGGCTTTTTTTTTTATATAATGTGAAAACAAATTGCTGCGCATTTCAGAACAACAGCTAGACAAAAAGAAGAAATTCTGTCATCATCTCATGAAGAAAAAGCACTAGTGCCTGAGCACTGCTTTAACCACTGCTTTAATTTCTTGCATAGATTCCTTGAATACCACAGATGTAGGAGAAGCTTCAATGGAAACCTCACATATCAGTTTAAAAACAAAAGCCCCAAAGCAAACAAAAAAACATACCTCACACTCAAAAAATAACCCTCAGACATTAGGTTTCATTAGTTGCGTTACTCACAGACCATCTGATATGAATAAAAAGAGGTACCACAACACAAACTATCTTAAACTGTTCTTAAACTTACTGTGTTTATGGTTGTCTCTTGAATTAGCTCAGTTTTACTGAATTCTTAAAAGCTGTCTGTCCTTGCATAAATACTATCGCTCTGTGCAAGTTATAAGTATGTCACTATCGCTGTTCAATGGAACATGTTACTCCCTCTTCAGAGGGAATTAAAGAAACAAAGGTAGTCATTATAGAAAAGAAGGCCAGTTCGTGCTACTTCCTTCAGAAACCAGGTGGGCTTTTTTTGTTTGTTTAAAAACAGCTAAGACATGAGCTCCTTGCATCTTCATGGCTACAGCCTTCCCCTCTGTAGAAAGAGACCACTCCATTCCACTGGCAGCATGCTGCTGCATTAGTGCTGCATCTGAATCCACACCTCAAGGAACTTACATTCACAACTGAGTCCTGAGCTCTCCAGCAGATCAACTGTTTAAGGACTTTATTAGAGCTCTGTTTACATGATCAGAAGTAAATCTTTTTATGCTTTGTTACGCTAAAGGACAGAACAAAATGTTCTGGTATAACTTCTCTCTCAACTTAAAAGAAAGCTTCCCAGCCAGTGGTTAAAAGAAGCAAACTTATTCCTTGCAAAACCTATCTACAGCCATATAGAAACACAAGAAACCACCTACAGGAGATAAGAGACAAAATATTTTGTCCTTTTTATGAAGAATCTCTCTTCAGATCATTCATCTTCATGTATTTAAGGTTAAATATGGCAGAAATATTTCTCATGGCCATGAAGGTAGTTCCCTTGTGAGTATGAGTCAACCCTGAATCAGGCGTAATTATTAGCATTTGAAAGCCTAAAGAGCACTTTGTAGCAAGTCTGAAATATTTTTTCCCAGTCTGGCAGATATACAAATCAACAGACCAAGGAACAGAATCACAGAATTATGTAGGTTGGAAAACACCTCTAAAATCATTTATCCAGCATCGCCAAGTCTACCACTAAACCACGTCCCTAGGCACCACATCTACACATCTTTTAAATACCATCAGGGATGGTGACTCAATGACATCCCTGGGCAGCCTGTTCCAATGCTTCACAACCCTTTCAGTGAAGATGTTTTTCCTAATATCCAACACCTAAACCTCCCCCGGTGCAACTTAAGGCCATTTCTTTTCATCCTATTGCTTGTTGCCTGGGAGAACAGACAGACCCTCATGTCGCCAAAGCAGCAGCATCTCTCTTCAGAGCAGTGATAGATTTAAATTCTGCTTATTAGTAGTTCATTATTGGAATCTGCACTTAGGGTTTGTGTTGAGGGAGAGATGCAATTTCTTTGTTCAAACTTGAGAGCCCCAAAAAAAACAAAAGGAAAGGGCATGACTAAAAACACAGGCTACAACTACACCACAGAAACGTGTGGCAGGATCACAGAACCATTTTTTTGATACAGGTTATTCTGAGGTATGCACTTAGAAGTTTTAACTTAGTTAAACAGGATCAGAATTTGTCACCCTTTCCTACAAAGTATCCACATGAAAACTGAACAGAAACAACTTTTCTTCTCACCATGAGCAGGACAAGATCTTTAAAATAGCCCACTAATACTTTCCATTGCTAGCTGAAGGTTGAACCCACAGAACAGAGCAGGTGAAGGGATAGTAGAACAGCCAAGCATCAGAACAAGAATGTGGTTAGGAAAAACATCTTTTGAAAGCTGTGAATGAAAGACTACTCAACAGCTTCCTTAAAGGTCCCAAGATAATCTAGTAGTTACTCTGGGAATAAATAATCTCCCTCCACTTCAAAGTTCCCATCCCTTGGGAAAGTATATATAATCACAAAAGTCATCTCAAACTGTGTTCCAGTATCCCGCCACTAGTTTTAATATGTAAATTCTTAATCTCCCAAGGATTTTTAGACAAATTTTTGTCTAGAGACTGACTTCTTTAGTTCAAGAAGCGTATTCATGAGAACATGAGCCCGAGAGTTTGTAGAACATGCCATGAAGATCTGCATACCCTTTCCAGTTTAATGGATTTCATTTCAAATGCGCTGTATTTTAGCAATAGAGAAGTTTCATTCATTTCATACTTTATAGTTCAAACCTAGTTACTTGCACCAACTGTTTTAGAATATTAGAATGAACACACAACTTACCTGATCTTTGGAAAAAGCTTTGACATGAATGTTTTTGACAGTCTGAACTACACCATCATAAAATTTCACTGTGTATGTACCTAAAATTTGAAAACAAAGCAGACAGTATTAAAGATCAGAAGTTATTTAACAGAGTATCTACTAACAGCTCCAATAATGAAGCAGGATAATTTTTTCTCCTTGATCTTACAAGGTACAGTCAATGGAAAGAAAGCACAGCACAAAAACAAGTCTATACTAATTGATACTCAAAAAGAAGCATGACTATGCTTGTAAGTCTCTTTGTAAAGAGTTTCTACAGCTATGACATCAGTTTTACTGTAATTACACACACCCCTTAGACTATAAGTTTAGGAAGAAACAACTTTCTCCAAATATATACTTAAAGCAATCACTGACTAGATAACCCAGAAGGTTCTTTGTTCATAAGAAGGACAAAAGGCTACAGTAAGAGTTGATGACAGATTAAGATACGTAATTAAAAAAAAGTCCCAGTTGCGTTCTGTTTCTGTACTCTCTCCTCTGAACCAAAAAGGCACATAACTATAAATGTACTACTAAAAAGCATGACAAAAACATAAGTGAGTCCTTACCATCTTTGTTAACTGAAGTAACTTTGGCTGGATAGAAGCGACAGTCAGACCAGCATGCCAACACCTGATCATTTATATGAAAACCCTACAAGACAGTATTTAAAAGTGTTTTCATCTTAGAAATACAGAAATATACACCTTTATTAAAACATCAGAACAATTAGCTTTCCAGTATTTAAAATAAGCCCTAAAGCTTATACAGCAGGCAATGAAACAACAGCGCATTGGTTTCACATTCTCAAATATCCTTTATTTTCTACTTACTGCACACCCTTCTTCCTCATGTAATCCTTCTTTTCTTAACTGTATTTTCTCTAAGGGACGCAAATAAGGACTGTCCCAACAAAACCATTCATCATATCTATGGTTCCAGCGTTTGAAATGGATAAGCACTTTTCCTTCTTCATAATCAATTTCTTCAATATGAGCTGGATACCTGGACAGAACAGAGATTAAAATATTTCAGTTAAGAACAAACATGTCCCATATGCTTACTCTAACTACAGCGTAAACATCACATGCAGATTGCTTTCTGCATGATCAAAAGCAAAATAAATGAAGACTGCTTGAGCAGGTGTGGTGGGGATCCATGTTACTGTACCTAACAACCTTTAGTTTCTAAGTTCTCAGTATTATTTCACTTATTGCTTGTATAAGCAGTAAAAATGCTACAGATGACTTGGAGCTCAGTACAGAATGAATCCCACAACTGAACAACATAAAAGCAAACACTGGTTACAGAAAAAAGACAACTGAGGAGTTTCTAGTCTGGGGTGGAAAACATAGCTAGAAATCAGTAAGTCAAGAAAGCCTTCCCCATACCTAGAAATTTTACATGTACACAAAATTGATAGATTCAGCTCCCTCTTAACAACATCTGAAGGTCAATACAGTAACTTCTTCCAGAGATACCCATCAACACGTGTCATAAATTGCCTCTTCAGTTTAACTGCGTAAGTCTAATGTAGACACTACACCCAATTTAAGTTCTGGGTTCTTAAAGTTAAATTCCATTTTCGAAGTCCTAGGAATTTCAAGCAAGGCTCTTGGTATACTGAAAGCACAGGAACCAGCGAGAGGGCGCACAATGATTTCTAATCAGGAAGACCTCAAACTATGCATTTCTTTAATTGCATTGGTAATTTGCAACTTAAATACACATTTCAGAATCACAGCACATTTCACTATCCCAACTGAAGATAACATCCCAAATATTGAAATTTTCCCTCTGCAGTAATAGCACCAGGAGAAAACCTTTACTCGTCAATGTTTTTATTTCAGATAACTGAAAACAAGACCCCACTAAATTCTGGAACAAAGGCCTAAAGGAAAACAAAAACAAAAAAACCTCAAACCCAGAAGTACTCTTTACCTAATAAATCACAATTATAGATCACACTTAAGAAGACAGAATAAGGGGTAGGAGCATAAAGAAGTGGCATTTCAAAAGGATTAAGCTTAACACTAAAAATAAAACTAAAAAAGAATGAATTGAGACTTAAAATACAATACAGAGTATTATTTTACAATCCCATACGGACCAAAAGAAGGGTTACCTACAACTTAAATACTTCAGCAGATATGAGATGTTCGTAACTTCTTCAAAGAGAGCTACAAATACTCCACACCAGAGACTTGCACTGCAGCCACAACCTAAGGCCCTGCCTAAAACCACATACCTCACCTCAAGCTTTGCCATTACTCTGTTCCTGTATATTATCAGAACACATGCAGCAAAGGCTATGGAGGAGAAAGAAAACAGGATAGGAGATACTTAGGGTAGGGATACCTTTACCCCTTCCTTCCTAGGAAGTAACTTCCCTTTTCTGGTGATGGCTAAGAGATATCACATTTACAGAATCACAGAATCATCTAGGTTGGAAGAGACCTCCAAGATCACCTGGTCCAACCTCTGACCTAACACTAACCAGTCCTCCACTAAACCATATCCCTAAGCTCTACATCTAAACGTCTTTTAAAGACCTCCAGGGATGGTGACTCCACCACTTCCCTGGGCAGCCCGTTCCAGTGCCTCACAACCCTTCTGGTAAAGAAGTTCTTCCTAACATCCAACCTAAACCTCCCCTGGTGCAACTTAAGCCCATTCCCCCTCATCCTGTCACCAGGCCCGTGGGAGAACAGACCAACCCCCACCTTGCTACAGCCTCCTTTAAGGTACCTGTAGAGAGCAATAAGGTCACCCCTGAGTCTCCTTTTCTCCAGGCTGAACAATCCCAGCTCCCTCAGCTGCTCCTCGTAGGACTTGTTCTCCAGGCCCCTCACCAGCTTTGTCGCCCTTCTCTGGACTCGCTCAAGCACCTCGATGTCCTTCTTGTAGCGAGGGGCCCAAAACTGAACACTGCATTCGAGGTGCAGCCTCACCAGAGCTGAGTACAGGGGGACGATCACCTCCCTAGCCCTGCTGGCCACACTGCTTCTTATGCAATCCAGGATGCTGTTGGCCTTCTTGGCCACCTGAGCACACTGCTGGCTCATATTCAGCCGACTATCCACCAATGCTCCCTGGTCCTTCTCTGCCTGGCAGCTCTCCAACCACTCATCTCCCAGCCTGTAGCTCTGCTTGGGGTTATTGCGCCCCAGGTGCAGGACCCGGCACTTGGCCTTGTTGAACTTGATACAGTTGGCCTCAGCCCATCAGTCCAGATAAACCCAGAACTGCTCAGGTTGATAAGGAAGGAAGATTCAAAGTCCTTCCACATACAAGAAAGTTCTATTAAAGGTAGCTTTCTCTTGTATATCTCAGCAACTACAAAACACTCAGTAGAGGTAACTACAAAAAGCATTACCCAGTTCCCTGCATAGTACAGCAAAAATGAAGACAGGAATTTCCAGGTCCTCTCAATGAGAGACCAGCAAAAGGAAGTTCTTGCCTGAAGCTCATCCAGATCCTCAAAGATAAAGAGGGATACTGATAAAGAATGATCAAGAACAGACTTAAACTAATGATCTGTTCTACAAAGACATCCATCTCTGATAAACCCACGCAGCCACTAGTTTTCTCCTGCAGGAGAGAGACATGCCCACGTGACAGGACTCAATGAACTATACAGTCCAAGACTATTCCCTTCTTCATACAGGGAAAGGAAGAACAGGATCCTTCACCACAAGAACCACCACCTGGGAACTGTGCACCAGTACCATACGCACCTATTCCATCTCGCCTTCTAAAGATCCCCTGATAGTGGGGGAGACCCTGATCTATCAACAATAGCAGCAAAAACATACTTGACAGTAAGCCTCAATTTTTAGCCTAGCTGAGAGCCAGTGTGGGTGAACTGCAGTTCCTGGGTAACATACAGGGAAGGCTGAACATCTTCCCTTTTTGAAGCAACCACCATCAGTGAACAACGTTCAGTGCTCAACTGGAACACGGGATCTATTAGAAGCTCTGCTACATCTAGCTAGAAACTTCAACGGCCCTCCCCAACACAACTTTTTTTTCAGCTACGAAGCACCATGGCACTGCCTTGTGCCTGGAAACTTTAAAGTGAAGAAGAAAGTTCACAGGTTCTCAACAGCTCTGAGCACTACACATGGACACTGCAAGCTTCCTTCCTCCAGCATTTATCCCCTAGCTTTCAAAGTGTTGTGCCTCCTGAAGTCCACACAGATATACACAGAAGTGGTAGAAGCAATACAGCACATGCTTTTTATGAACGTTGTAGGGATATCCAAAAAGCCTGTGAACTTACCATGGGACAGACGTAACTTAAGAAACTTGTTTAATCAGGAAAACACACTATGGAAAGATACGCAAAGTGAAAAGCCAACAGCTGAAGTCTGGATTACAAGGCATGAAAAGATCAGACTGCCAGGTGTCCAGGTATGGGCCGTCCTCTCCCAAACCACAAAGGAAGCATGGCTCCCTGGGCTTTCAGAGCAACTAACTGATTTGGGGCAAGAAATTAGTTAGAGACTGATTTGAGTATTTACCCAACAACCTGTGAAAAACAAGCTGCAATCAGACAACTTCCTATGATTTATCAGGAGACTAAAACAGATGGCCTTCCAGATCAATTCAAAAGGAACCGTGAGCTTGTATCTTTCAAGGTCTTATGCCTAATGAGCTAGCTAAACAGAAAGCAAGGGAAAACCACCAAGAATCACAAACTATGGGAATAAGTTTTGATAAGAACACCCAAGCAACACTCAAAATCTCAAAACAGCGTAACTCTTTATCAGACAGGGATTAGCAGTGACTGGCAACTTCAGACTACAGCTGTCAGAGCACAGCAAACAATATGAAAATAAGTTTCTTGTACAGACAAGTGTAAAGCCCTCCCCTTTTCTTTGTAGGAGTATTTGGAAATTTAAAATCACAGTGCTGACTAGAAGTACTTCCCCTCTCTCAGCACTGGAATAATTTGTATCCCTTTCCTTTCCTATATACTTAGTTGCAAGTGCTGTAACACTCCTTTTTTCTTAGAGCTAGGAAAAGAGGAGCTTACTGTAGGCAAGACAACACTAAGAAGAACAGGAATGTCTATGAGGACAACAGCTATGAGCTTCCATCCTTTCAGTAGTAGAACAAAATTCTGACAGCATGTACAATTAAACAATCTTTACCATAACAGGGCAGTAAAATTATCCTAGGAAGAGTAATCTTGATCTCAATACTCAAGAACCTCAACTAGAATCAAAAGTTTCATTATAACCATTATAACAGCTCAGCCAAGCCTTTAAAATAAGACAAGCACCAAAGTACTCACTCTACTCTCTGGAGTTCAAGCCTAGAAGGTTACCCAGACAACCAACATCAGGAATTTCAGCACACATTCAATACACTATGATCATTAAGATACACCAAAGCAACCTTTGAGATGCGATCTGACACAACATTCACTTCGCAGCCTGGCAAGGAGCAGCTGTTACACTGACTCCTCTGCTGGCATGTGCAAACTTTTTCTATTCAATAGGGCTGGGAGGCTGGCATCATAACCAAACACCGTGGAAGTCCTGAACTAGCATTCCAGGGCAAGAGTTGCTGCCATGAAAGGCAGGTAAATGAGGCTCTGATATGAAACACTTCCCAAAGTACTACTGCAATTTGAGAAGTGATACCAGCCCACTAACTGACTAGTGCGTTTGGTATTGAGCACAGAAATCAAAGGCAGCCCTCTGTTCAAAGAGGAGACCTCTGCCTATGTTTAAATACCAAGATAGCAACAAAACAAAAAGCTTGGACCTCTGAAGATCTAGAAGAGATAGCATCTGGAAACAGAAAGTTTTATATCCACATAAAAGGAGTGCATTGTAGCCATATCAGAGAGTGGTCCTGTTCATGCAGGAGCAGGTGAAAGTACAACATGAAAATAGTCTGCTGTCCTCTACATTCCATACCTTCTATGAAAGAGATTGGACAGGTATCCCCAGTCTGTCGCTGCTAATGCTGCTAAGAGAAAATAAGCCCTCAGTTTTTAAAGGTTTTGGTTCATAACCCCTTAATACAGAAATATATGGAGATTACCAGTCAAGGAAACGTGGACGTCCTGACCCAGGTTTCCAAAACTCAGCAAGCAAAGAAAAAAAATCAAAACTAAGTTGCAGAACATGCAGAACATGCAGGTCAATTAAAATTAAGAGCTTTTAAAAAGTAAGTGTTTGGTTTTGGACACTTAGTATATACAAAATTCCAATTTAAGTCAAGGGATACGTGGAAAGTAGTGGGTGTTGAATTCTATCCCAGCCTGCCAGGTTTTCCCATGTAAGCGCTACATACTCATACTCTGAGCCACTGTTGTTCTCCAAACACATCAGATAGGTAGTTACTAATCAGAATTTTTAGTCTTACTCAAATGTGATCTATACTCAACTGTACCTCTAGTAAGCCTACACTACAGGCTAAGAAACCTTTTTTGTAGGCTTGACAATTACTTCTCGCATAAACAAAGCTCAAGAATACAAAAGATACATGCAAATTCAGGCTGAAGCCTTACCTATGCAACTCTCAGTCACACAGGAAAGGCAACAAAATATAACTTAATATTTGCGCTTCATGTTCTTTCCATAAAGAGCTACATTTAACATTACCTAAACAGAAGGTTTGAAGTTGGCTCAAACTTAACCTAAATTGGCTCAGTTACCCCATGTTAACTTTTAGGGCTTTTTCCCCTCCTGCTGCAGTTGCTAAGTCTTCTTCCTCACAACTCGAGTCTGCAAGACAAGCTCTATAGCATTCCAAACTTAATAGCATTTCCCCATCCAGTTCATTAATTTGGTGGCTGACCACCCTCGGGCTATAACAATTTCAGACTTTAAATCCTACAACTTCTTAACAGCAATGGGAAAGAAAGCACTGAGGAAATACCTTGGGTACTCTATACTTCAAAGGATTTCTCTCTTCACAATGACTACTCTGTGTATAGCACAGAGTAAAAACGTGAATTGCAGAGTACCAGTCTGAAGCCCTGCTAGGTCTGTGTAGTCCTATTTCCCAGACATACAGCACTAGTACACGTTTTAAAAGGCCAGCACAACAGATCAGCACGTATTGCCCATTTTAAGCACTGGTATATAAACTGCTAGAAATTAACTACTTTCCTAAAAACAAACGACCAGGACTCTAAATACGGTATCAATATAAAATGTTTAATATATTAAAGACTTAGAGTTAATATAATATGAATGTTTTTAAAAATATACCAGTTTTTTAATCTGTCACGGGCTTCCAACTGGGCTCCCACCTCAAAGTTGATCCCTCTTCTATTCGGAGGATGTTTTGTCATTTTGTAAAATCAACACTGCTGATTTTATTCCCCTGAAAAATGCAATTAAATATCAATCACTAATCAAGACACATACAAAATAAACTTATGCACCATAACCCCCAAAAGCTAGATGTTAAGGGACCCTGGTATTTCTTGTTCACAGGAACTAGTGGGGACAATTACCTCTTAAACAGGAGTTCCCAAGCGATAGTGTGCAGAATCATTCAAGAAACGTGTTCAAAAGGATAGCTACCAGACAAGGAAAGATTGAAGCTCAACCTTTGTCTGTCAGTCAATTAAGAACTCTGCAACCCAATGTTTATTCAAGACTGAGAGAGAAGTTTCATATTATTTCCCCCCTCCCCTTCCTGGTTTTAAGGAAAACAAGGAATCCAGTAAATAGGAAGCGGGCAAAAACATACGTAGTAACAATCTTTCAAAATCTATGTTAGTAAAACACTCTCAAATGCTATGTTACCTCATCACTACAAATGCAGGAGTTTAAAGAATCACGCAGATACTTTAACCAACTTTAGAAACTGCCTAAACTGTTACCGTATTTGTGTTTTCTTCCCTCTTCTCCACCATTTTAACCAGAAAATAAAAAGTCTCTTAACACATCCAACAGATAAACATTTTAAGAAATCTTGCCAAAGGTACATTTTGTATAAAGCCTGATCAGAAGCTACTTCTCCCGAATTTTTGTCAGTCACTTCCCACAATTATAAGATACAAATTATGAATCCATTCCTGTAGTCTTTAAGTTCACAAGACCCAAAAATTGGAGTATGCTTTATAGCCTACAGTAAGAAGCCATTACAGAATATCACAGAATGGTTTGGGTTCGAAGGAGCCTTAAAGCCCACCCAGCCCCAACCCTTGCCATGGGCAGGGGTCCCTACCCCCAGTCCAGACCACCCCTGGCCCCATCCAGCCCTGCCTTGGGCACTGCCAGGGATGGGGCAGCCACAGCTGCTCTGGGCAACCTGGACCAGGGGCCTCAACACCCTCAGAGGGAAGAATCTCCTCCTGTATCTTGAGGATTCAAAGAAAGGTGCATAAAATGGATGCAAACTAAATTTAAAAAAACAAAAACAAACAACAACAAAAAAAAAACCTGTCATGCTGCAAGAATGAGTAGACATGCACAGGCAACTGAAGTAAGCAGTAGCACTTTCTTTCACAGAATAGATTAACAGCAATGGCATCTGCTGAGCTGCACCTCTAAGAAGATTAACATTATTTTATGAAAAACTACTCAAAGTTCAAACATGGTTTGGAAACCAAAAATCTTTAAGAAAGTCATAAAGCTTCTATTGCAGAGAAAAGCTATTCCACTGACATACTTTGTATACCAGGCCATTTGCTATGGGAGGGCCATATAGGCACCCCCACAACCTCAAGCAACACAAGCACATTACAAAGAAACTGCTCTACCACAAGATTACCTGTTTTCTTCCTCTGTAGCACAGCTTTATACCTACTTTCTCTACTATTAAAACAGCATGCAAAGGTATGGGGAAAAAATCAAACTGCTATTGGCGGAGTGCTCAATTCACTACACAGTGATTCATTGACACTACCTGCAAGGTATTTCAGCCACCTAGGAACTGAGAATCATTTCAAGTTACTTTTCTTGAGTATCTGATAAACAGCTGACTAGCTCAGCATGGCTCTGAATCAGTCCAGGAACCAGAGCCAATGTTGGCTTACATGGCTAGACATTTGGGGGTGTGGGTGTTACCTTCCAGCTCCGTAGCTTTTAATTAGAAAAGGGGAGGCGAAAGGAAATCAAAGAAAACTGGGGGGTTACATTCTGAAGAAAAAACACTAAGAATTTAAAAAAAAAAAATCCCACCAACAACTAATGCTATTCTGAAAATCTAAGAAGTAACTGAAAATTTATTTTTTCTTTTTTAAACAGCTTATCCACCTGCACCTCAAACGGAACATCCTCTACTTCCTCCACAGATCTACATCAATGAAATATCACTTTCTGGCATTAGCAACAGAATTCGATGCCTCCCAACACAAAGTAGACACACGTGTTGCTTAATGCTTGTAACACAGGAGAAGTTGGGGCTGCAAGTTGACTCTTGTCCAAGTAAACTTGCTTTCCATCTCACTGATAGGGACACACAAAGACCAAGTACTCCTAAATGCCACAAGTACACTAATGAAGCTCTACAGGAGACCCCCCTTCAGGAAAAGCTGCAAGGCATTCCAGCTCGCCTGCAAGAGGAGCATACCAGCCTTGCTACTTCAGTAGCAGTATCTTGTACAATAGGGCTTCTACACGTAAATGTCAGCAACTTTGTCAAGGAAGGTCTTCAGGTTTCAGTTAAATATCAAAATAAAAAGAATTAAAGAGCATCACAACAAGAGGGAAATCTGAAAAACCAGCAAAAGTCATTTAATTTTACTTAGAGGGGCTGCAGGTCCTCTAAAACTGAACTTTCCTCCTCACAGCTGGTCAGCTGAACACCACCATTTGTTAGAGCACACACTTACTACCCCTCACCGCCTCAGCCAAGCCTGTTACAAGGCAACCGATCAGGAAGTTGAACAAGAGCAGAAAATTTAGGGAAAAAAACACCCACATCACCACCCCTTCCCCACGTTCTTCCTTCTTCTCCCCTTCTGCATCATGAAATTTCAGCTCCTTCGGGTTCTCACATCCCTCTGATCCTGTTATCTCAATCCAGCAGTCCCTATGCTCACATGCCCTGCAAACCAGGCTGTCTTCTTCACTTGCAGCTCGTTTCAGGAACCGCTTCCTCCAGCAGATACACACTTGGCAGAACATTACACAACACAGCTAAGTTAGTAGAGGAGCTCAACAGTCCTATGCTTAAATGTACAGCCCTAAAGACTGAAAGCAGATGATAAAACTTTTACTGGGAGCCATCACATAGCTCTTTGTGAACAGGGCCATCAGGCAAACCCAAAGCCCTCCACGTTGCACAGCGTGACCTTGACCTCCTGGAGTACCTCGCTCAGAGAGACAACACTGAGCACAGTGTTTTTCCTCTGCTTCACAGTTCATCTTAGATTCTCTGTCCAATCCTGCAATAACTACCTAAAAAACTTTAAACTATACCAGAACAGATTATTAAAAACAACTCCAGACAGTCTCTAGCAGAAAATTAATTTATACTGACTTGGCAACTAAAACAAGACATGGGCAGGCCTTTCACTTTGGTAACTCCGGGAATCCATCTTCCTCAAGTGCTCGAGACCACAAGAAAAGCAAGCGGTGGTTACTACATCTACCCCCAAAGCTGAAAGGCTTTTCTCTAAAACTTCTTATTCCACTATGAAAATCAGGAGCATTTCAGAAACCGTTACTCTAGAACTTAGACAAGTTGCTAGTTTCAACAGAACGCATTTCCAAATCTGTGTGAGTAGAAGCACACATTTCTGGTGTTTAGAAGAGAGATCCTTACCTTCCCTGTACAAGTCAGGGTGAAGTAATTTAGATTTAAAAGACTATTCAAATACTTACAGGTACCAATTAGGAAGGTACATTTATATGTAAGGACAATGCAGAGAAGAATACACTTGAATTAATAGATCCCTTTGGGAATCATGATTTTTTTTTGTCTTTCAGAACAAGTCTTCTGCTCCACTAAACAGGTCCTACATACTCTCAGCTGTAGCATTTCCTACTCTCTTCAGTTTTAAGCTCCCATGAGTGCTTAGCCCCAAATCTGGACCATCAGTAAGTTTTGAGAGAAGAAGGTTCCTCTAGAAATTGAACAATTGTTTCATATTGTCATGTAAAATGTAACTGAGCAGTTATGGCAGTCACTAATACCAGCCTCTTATTCTCTCTCTGAAAACTGCAGAATCACTGCAGTCTTTTCCAAAACCTTAGCTACCTTTGCAAACAATGTCTTCCAAATCACTCGTGACTATGACCGAAACATTCCCTACAATCACACCAAAACAAAACCCTGCCTTTAAACCACTTCCACTTCTAAACTGAGTATTACTTCAGCATTTCATCAGCAGCTTAGAAGGCAAATTTGCTCCCACAATTCAGCCTTATTGTCTTTGTACTTTAACTGTGCCAAACCAGGGATCTCCCTCTACCCTCCTAGCAGGGCCCAATTCACAAAAAACAAGGAACTTGATGAATAACCATAGTTCTCTGGCTTCATAAAAAGAACGTGGTTAGCTTTGGCAGATTGCATTAAAAAAATAATACTTAAACACTTAATACAAAACAGTATTAAGTTTTATTTGGAGTGTTAAGCTTGCTGTCCAATTCCAATAGGCATTCTGCATTACTGGTGGTTCCATAGGACTACAGAAAAGAGGAGGTAGGGTAGGTAGAAAAGGTATCAAAAGGTATCAAAAAGCACTTGAGAAACTGGGGAGTGAAAGGAACCAGCAAGAGGTTGTCCTGTGTTCTCTGGAGATGCACTACAAGCATAACTCAAAGCTGGACTTCTAAACCTAGCCCCAAGATTTGAAATATAGGTCCTATACAAGCAACAGAAAACCCAAATGTATTTTGCTTCCTTTACATACAGCAGTATAAGCAGTTTCTATGCTAAGACAGGATAAGAGTGGATTCCACAAAGCGTAAGCTGACTCTGCCATTCACTCCAGCGCTAGACAGCATAACAACACTGCTAGCACATCTAAATGCACATTCTGAAACTGCCAAGGACCAAGTCCAACCACATTTTGCATATAAGGTTTTTACTGCTCAGCAATAATTACTTTTGACCTCTTATTTATACCATCTGCATACATCACACCAGCCCTTGCATCTTGCATCATTGGTAAAACAATGAAAGCCTCACCCAGTTCACCCCCTACAATATGCATGCCCCCATCAGGGATGGTCAATCCAGAGAAGTCCATGGTCCCCACCACAATCGAAGACCTTGCAAGTGGATGACCACAGCCATGCTGTGCTGAAACCACAAACCTGCAGATGAGAAAAGGTAATGGCCGTATCAGACTGCAAGACAGTACTTACAGACACCATTTACACTATACAATACCAATGGCATCTTATGGAGACTAAGTGTAAGAATCTCACTAACATTTAACCACCACTTTTGAGAACTATTTTGGCACTGACTGGGGAGGCTGATTACAACAGACTTTTTTTTTTTTGCCTGTGCCATGCCTAACAAGTTTTGCCTACAGCTCCAGTGCTACTGTAAAGTATGCCTCACTATATTTTATCCTACACTTAAAAAACAGTTCCTGTACCAGGTATTAATCTAAGGAATCCTCTGGTCCTGCTTCATATTTTGTTTGTACACACCATTTCACAGCAAGATGAGAAAGTTTCAGGACAAAACCATAAGTTACAGGAGAGATGCTTACCACTGTTTTTTTCAAACACAGTGCTGCAGATATTCAATCAAGTTCTTTTTTAGTTTCTTCTGTTCTTTTAATGCAATAGGAGCAAAAACAGGAAAAAATCTGAACTAAACGTGAAGACTATTAGACACTGCAACAAATTCCCAAGAACACTAACATCTCAATTTTTCTACCCCAAAGACACTCCAAACAAGACACCGAACTACAAGTAGTTGTACTGAGGTACACCTTGCAGTATTTTCACCTAGATCTTAACAAATACTTACTTCTTGCTTTAGAAGTTCGCCAGACTCAATCAACAACACAGGAAATAAACTGCAACACAACACCTAAACTGGATCCTGAACTGACACGTGCTACTTCTGTAAGAGTAATACTGTATAGCGAACTCCTTAACACTGCAAACATTCAAAGCATAAAACTTAGTATTTTATTTCAGACATACTTCTAGTTTACAAATGTAGACTAACAAACTGACACCAGTAGAAAACCTATGTTTACCCTCTTCTACACAGAGAAGCCAAGATTTACTTGAAGTACTCAGTGACAAAAGTGAAGGGGTGTTAGCAAACAAACTACCCTTCCTGGGTCAAGATCCTCATGTTCTCCCTAAGACAGCGAGAATGCCATTTTCATCCTATCAACAGTATCACATACAACTATGCTGCTGATTCGAATTGGTGATGAGACCAACGTGGAACCAGATATTATGAACACAGGCACCTCAAAAAAAAAGAGGAAAACATTTTATTCTGTAATGAAGCCTATTTAGATTACCAAGTGCAATTAAAGAAATAAGTACTCAATACTGAAAAGAGTGTTTTTCAGTCATTTTTATCTCCCATTTAACTATTTCTTATTATTTTATTTTTTTTCTCCTTGTAACACACTAATGATAAAAGAAACACACGCACACTGAACAAGCAAAAAGATTTTGGAAAAGGGTTTAAGCCACATGAAATAGAGCAAATTTTTCCTAAATAAAACAAACTACATTTAAGAAGAACTACTTTAACCAAACTGCTGTTTTTTCCTTCATCTGAAAGCCTGCAACGCCTGTTTTAAGAGTACCAGAGTTAGATTTATAGGAATACGATCAACAGTGCCTTTGCAAGAATTAAGAAAAACATGAATTTAAAACAAAACTGTAAAAGATTAAAGAAAGAGAAGCTACATTTAAGAAAATTGGAAATCCATTATTATACTCACCAAGAAGAAACACGTTGCTTATTTGGCCACGAACATTCTAAACACTGCTGTACAACTATAGAAAATGAAAAAAATACTCATGAATTCTGAGACAAACAGTACTTCAGAGTTCAAAAAAATACTTCCTCTACAGAGAATCATACAGTATTACCTCTGGAATATCAATTTAATCTAAAAATACTACAATACAGAGGGTCACCAGGCTGCTGTGATCCAAATTACAGATGAACTATAAGGTCCTTAAAGACATTCTACTCCCCTCTCCCCCCAAGTATCCTGATCAAATTTCTCCATCATTTATCCTTCACGAACTAGAAGCCACCAGTAACTTCACTGTCATTGCTTCTTTCTGCACCAGGTATTTCAGAATAACTCCATACAGTAAGCGAGTAGACAGTATATAAAACTTTGTATGTGCAACTAACTTAACATTTAAGCTGCATATGTTTGAATAAATTATTAACAATTTAAACCTACCATGTAGTCAGAACTGCACTTAAAGAAAATTACAGGATACCTTCACTTTTATCATGCACACTGAGAATGTATAGCCCTAGACAAAACACCAGGCTAAACGTCCAGCAGAGAGGATCACAATCTGTGCTCACCATCTCTTCCAAAAGACTGCTAAATACAAAACAAGTTCATACTGGTGGTTTTCTTCCTTTTATCTCATTTACAAAAAAATTTAAGTGCCACTTTTCCAGCTAATCACTATTTGGCAGGTAAGATTTTAAAACAAGCGTACCTGAAGCATTCAGAGACTTGAGTACAACTACTCTACCCCAAACCCCTCTTTTCTTCCCATGAGTTCAATGACAACTACTACTGAGAGAAGCCCAGAAATGTCACTGTACCAATTATATTCTTATTGCCCAAACTTTCTTTAACTCTGAGGATGGAAGCTTAAAAAAAGCTTCAATTCCGAGATGTCCAAATATGAGAAGCAGCCCACAAACAAAGCCAAGACTGCCAGATCTGAGTCAAAGGGTCAACATGCCTGAGCACTCTCAATTTGGAAGCACATCAAAATTCTTTTACCAAATAATTACAGCAAACTGGGATTCATAAAAGTCATTATGTCTGATGTAATACAATTTATACTCATACTGGTGGATTTCTGCTGCAAAACTTTGTTTCTTAGAATTTCTTAAGAAGTGATCTTTTAGTACGGGTAATTTGAAAAACAATCAAAATCCTATCCGCAATAAAAGCCTTCAACTAGTTCAAATAACATACTATAATAAGCATGGCTTTTCAGATATAGCATAAAACTTGTGTTTTCTTAGTATTTCAGGTGTGTGTGTATATATATATACACATATATATATGTGTGTATACATATATATATATATATATATATGTATATATATGTGTGTGTGTGTGTATATACACACACAAAAACAATTATTTAGAAGAAATTTTGACTACTACTTCAAAAAAGCAGCCTAAAAAAAATCAAGGGAAAAAAAAAGACTGATGTGAAACAATTCTGTCATTGAATAAATCTAGCAACTTAAGATTCTTAAAATCTCTCTGATTTTAGATCTTAGTTAAGAAAAATTGAGTTCAGTGTGAAGGATATTTTAAGGTGTAAATTAATCTATCAAACAGCAAGAACTCTCCCCCAAGTTCAAATGTTTAAAAACTAAAAGACCTGCAGACTGCTCAAGCAAGCTGAATCATTTCTTATGAAAAACTTCTCTAAATCATCACAAAGTTCATCACATCAATCCATGCTGCAATGAGCATGCCACACATGTATAGCTAAGTAAACAAACTCAAGCTAAGATGACCAAATGCAGTCCTCTTCCTTTAACAGACATCCTCTGTTGAATAAATTACATCCATCACATGGCATAGGGATGTGCATTTTGGTCACGTGCAAAGTAAACAAAGAGATTCTCCAAGAACATTTTCTTCACCTACAAATCTTCTCCAAGTCAGTATTTGCAAAGCTTCTCCAAAGAGCAAGAGTTTGGTAGAAACAAGCTACAGCAACCTGAATTGTTCTAATTTAGTCTGCAGATTGGGCACCTCAACACAATTTCTCCTGTTTATCTACCTGAGGTTGTATAACACCACTTCATGATGCTGAATGCACTGAGTATAAAACCATCTCCAAGAAAATATTTTTGCCCTGCCTAATGGCTAATTATGGGCTTACAGAGCCTTTGTCAATCAAGAAATAAATATGAAAGAAGTAGAACATTTCTTATTCCCATTCTATACTCCCTCAAAAGCAATAGAAAAACAACCACAACACACAAAGTTCCCTGTGCATCCTTCAGATCCCTGGAAAAGGTGCCAACTGTTTGCCTAGTTTCCTTGAGATGCAGATGAGGAAAGGAACAACACTTGGGCTCAAAAACTCATGTGACAAACTCATTATTGTGCAAAGACTACAGATTTCTTCTTAAAAAGAATATACCTTTAAAAAAAAATAACAGCAGGGCTAAAGGACGTGACTTCAATTTGCCTATGTATTTTCTGCTTGCTTACATGACCTCCAGAGTACTGAGTCCAATACTATTTCATACTCTGAGGGAAACAGTTGCCAACTTTTAAGTGCTAAGGTGGCATTGAAGTATTACCATCTACATCACTTCTAAAAGCACCATCTTGGTATTCAAGAAGAATCCACATTTGAGAGAGAAAATACTTAAGGTGGTACTTACAACTGAAGGTAGTAAATTGACCAACTCCTTATTTGTGACCTGATGTCCAGCCCCTGGCTTTGAGGTCACTCTGGGTGTTCCAGTGATATCCTATATATTTACAGGTTATTGTTGAACCTAAGATTTTTCTTATCAGTGAGCATCAACATGTATTGCAGCTATCAGAGTAAGAGGCAACAACTGGAAGTGGATGGAATAAAAAGAAAAACACAGAAATGATCTGGTAACAGTACCTGCAGCAGCAACTGGACCTGGACTTCTGCTTCTTTGAAGAAGTCAACCTAAAAAGAATTCATAAAAAAAAGAAACATTTTCCACTGAATCTACACCACCTGCAACACCAACCACTGAAAATCCTTTAGGCCACTTTTACAACAAGCCAGTACTCAGTGTTCTGATACTTAGACATGGCAGTCCTGGTTTCATTATTTTCAAGTAGTCTGCTTCTTCACTGGGCAGGACCAAACCTACCCTCCCTGTTAAAGAACAGGATATATTCATCACAGCCAATGAAAGTGAAACTGCAAGTTACACTGGCTTGAGATTTGATGAAGCAAACTACATTTTCATTCACAATAATACATTATGGACACGTATCTGTGTATGTGTCACACTATAAGGAAGATGCAACTTCACAGCTTTATTACAAGAAAAAAGGAAAGAGGTGCTCTTAAAGGCTGCTTGTAGACTCATCCCCCAGCTCAGAGATGAAAGGGCATCAGGGAAAAAAAAAAGTCAGTGCATGTTTTCGCAATACCAGTAACAGCAATACTGAGAAGAAGGAGCTGTAACCTAGGCAGAGGACCTATATAAAAACAGGGGATCGTGTCATGCAGAAGCCATTAGCAACTTTCAGTAGAGTCAAGCAGCAACTCAAGCCTGGTACTTTTTGTAAGCTCTGCTACATTACTGAAGCTTTTTAGGTTTCAGATTTAAAACTAAAGGAAACCCTAACTCAAGCCCTATCAATGGCACTGCCATTCGTGTCCTAAAAACGTTCAATTTTAAAGCTGGAACACAAGACATTCAAGGTAGTGCCTTCACTAAAACATTATGCAGAACTAGAGGATATTCTCCATTTCTCTGGTAGAGAAGTTCTGAGTATAAATAGCAAAAGAATAAACCTGATTTTAAACTAGTATATTAACCTCAACAACAAGACTAGAAAGGCTCTTCCATACTAACTTCATACTAAAAAACAAAAACATAACAGAACAAAACCCAACCCACTAACCAGTGGCTTCCCACCCCCCAAAAAAAACATGGTACATAGAGATACAGACTGACACAGGTACATTTCTTTCCAACCTATTTCAGAAACCTACCTTAAACAGAGTTCACGAAAAGACTAGTTAGCTTGCAGCTGGCTAAATCCAGACAAGGCTTGCCGAAAGTTCTCAAACCCAGTGAAACCACACAAAGGCATGTCAAGAAATTAGCAAGCAGTCTCAAAAAGCTGTAAATACTACATTCTAACCGGCGTTATTTTCTGTCACACACATCAATAAGCACTGGACGTGCTATGCACCTGCACTTACAAGATCACTTAAACATGGTGCTTGCACACACACAAAAAAAACACTTTCATAAGAACAATGCCTTAAAATGCACCAGACCCAACAGTTTTTTGAACAACAGATGTCATATAGCTACTGGCATTTTGACCGTAAAAACAAACTGAAAGGTGTAAGTTACTATTTCTTACCTGAAAACAGTCTTTTCCTACAGGAGGCACAAGAAGTCAACAAAAACCTGTAAGCAAGCAAGGGAGGAAACTTTGAAGATGATAAGGAATAAATAATTAAAAAAAAAAAAAGAACGGACGTGTTACGAACACTTCACAAGACTTCTCAATGTGATGTGCCACTATGTGCAAGGTATCTGCAATTATTCTTAAAAAGAAAAAACAACAACAAAACCTTCTACATCTACACAATTAGGCAACCATCAAGAATGCAGTTTTAATACTGAGGCAAGCACTTATGGGGCTCAACAGTAAATCCTCCCCCTGTGTATATTCTTTAGCTCAGCTCACATCTGCACAGGACAGTGCCATATGGGCAGCAAGAGAAGACAAGTGGCAGCAGCGCAGCAACAGTGGCAGCTTCTGTCAAGGTTTGACAGATTACAGCCACAGACAATACTGAGCTGCCAGCAACACAGATATACATAAAAGATGCAGTGACAGAGAATTTAATATCCCCTACAATTAAATTAGGGATTGCACCCTCCTTCCCTGGCCAAGGGGGAGAATTTAGGTCAATATCATGGCTTAGGTTAACCAGGAACCATAAGAGCAAGAAAAAGAGCTTCAGAGAACTTATCCAATTAAAGGTAAGAATTAATTATATGCTTCTTACATTTCAATCAAGGCAGCACTGTTATGAGCAGCTACTATTCTAGCCTCATTCCCAACTTGACCTTAATTAGGTACTCTGGATTACAGGCAAGCAGATTTTACTCTCGGGCTGCTCAAGTAAAATATTATTTCCATTCAGGACACACCAACAAAGTTATCAGTAGAATGTAAACTGAACTCTCCCATAAACTGGCTTAGGTCAAACAATCAGTATTTACCTAAACCACCTTCAATTCCTGAACTACTAGAAGTCACATGAAAAAAAATAGAGAATTGCACTACAAACGATCTCTGCTAGAAGTCTTCTCATTGAGCTTTTTTTGGAGACTGGTCCTTGCTCGTAGTAGGAAGTTAAACAAGTCCACGCCAAAAGCATTTCTCTTGTACAGATGCTCAGTTACAAGCTCCTGTACAGAAACCTACATAAGGTTACTTCAAGTTATCAGCATTGTTTTTAACAAGTTACATTTCATTTGACTACGCTATACAATACCAAATTCTGTACACTGTAAAAATCAGTTGATTTCATCCAGTTTGAACTCCTGGACACTCAAACATCCCTCCTTGTCTATGTCCAAGTGTTTATGCCAGAAGCAACAGCACGGGATCGCAGCAACGTTTGAGATACGAGCAGGATATTGAACAAGCAGCAGAGATGTAACTGTTCCCCAAAACTGTACTGAGAACCTCCTCGATCAACCGAGTGCTACCACAGCTACAGCCTGCACGTGTGCTCCAAGCCAAGCGGTCCGACAGCCCGTGCTGGAG
Source organism: Aythya marila (assembly GCF_965140915.1). NCBI lineage: Eukaryota > Metazoa > Chordata > Aves > Anseriformes > Anatidae > Aythya > Aythya marila. The sequence continues at coordinate 9,484,488 of NC_139057.1, forward strand.
GCAGCAAGCCATCGGGAACCCAGGTCTGTCGGGAAAAAGCACGGTGCCTCCCAGCTCTGGGTATCAAACGCACACGACGTGAAGCGGCTCCCAGCTGCGCGCAGGGAGCGATCTCGATCTCGCTTCCCCAAAGACGCCTCAGGGAGACGAGCAGCAGCAGGGAGCAGACGCGCTCCGAGGCCCGCGGCCGCCGGGACCGCCTCCGGGCGCCGGCCCCACGCGAGCTCCGTCCCCGGGGCCGCCGCGGCCGCCCCCCGCCCCGCAGAGCCCCGCCGGGAGCGGCCCCGCGCCGCTTCCTGAGGCCGCCGGGGCCGGGCTCCGCCGCCGGCCCCTCCCCGGCCGCGCACCTCCCGCCGCAGCCCCCGCCGGGCCCCGGCCCCGCCGCTCCCCCGGGCCCGTTCGGCGCCTCTCTCCCGGGCCCCGGCGCCGCCGCAAGGTCACTCGGCCGCCCCCAACGGCCGGGCCCCGCGGCGCCGGCGCTCGGCGCGCTCCTACTCACCTGGGCCGCGGGCGGAGGCGAGGGGAGAGGAGAGGAGAGGACAGGGAGCGGGGGCGGGGGCGGCGGGGGCGCGGCCCGGGCCCCCCGGCCCCGGCCAGGCGGCAGCGGCGCCCGCTCGGCGCCCCCGGCCCGGCCCGGCCCGGCCCTTTGTGCGCGGGGCCGCGTGCCAGCCGCGCCGCGCCCGGCCTCCCTCCCCTCGCCTCGCCTCGCCTCGCCACGCCGCGGGCCCGCAGCGCAGCGCGGGGCGGGCGGGAGGCGCGGGCCCGGCCCGCCCGGGCGCCGCCGCGCTCTTACCGAGGGCTCTGCACGGGACAAAGGCGGAGAGCGGAGCCAAACCGCCCCCGGGCCCCGCTGCGCGCCGAGCCCAGCGCCACCGACCGCGCAGCGCCACAAAATGGCCGCCTCGCTGCGGCGCCGCCACCCGCCGCCGGAGGGGGCGGGCTCGGGCCGGGCCCCTCCCGCTCGCTGCCGGGCCGCGGGGGCGCGCAGCGCGCTCCCTGCGCGGCCCCGCGGGTCCCGGTCCCGGTCCCGGTCCCGGTCCCTGCGGAACGGCGGCGGCGGCGCCTCGCGGTCGGGGCGCTGCGGGCGAGGGGTGGGAGGACGGCCCCGGCCCTGCCGGCGAGCGGCCTCCCGACAGGCGCTGCCCCCGGGCTGGGGCGCGGCAAGAGGTTTCTGCGTCCACCAGGGCTCTGAAAAAGGGTGAAATAAACCCAAAAAACACCAAACACCGCGTGCCCGCTGCCCTGAGGGGCTGTGTCTGTCTCCTCTGCGGCCCCCAGGCAGCTCGCCCTGCTCCGGGCCCCGTGCTGCCGGCCCCTGGACGGAGCCTCGCAGCCTCCTGAAAATCAAAACGCTTCTTCTCAGTTCTATGGTAACTTAAAGCCAAGAGCACGCTGGTGCAGAACAGCAAAAATCTCTGCAGGTTGAAGTTCTTAACTTCAAATATTGCAGGATTTGTTGCTGTGGGTGATAAACTCTCCTGGTTCAGGGGGTTTGCCTGAGATAATCCATCATTTTCTGCCCGGAGGCCACAGACAGGTGAATGATGGTCACCCGCCAGGTTTGAGGGACGAAAGGGGAGCTGTTGTGGCCAAGGTGCCTGCGGGGCTCGTGCTGCAGGTAGTGCCAGTTTCACTTATAATCACTTCAATTTCAAATGATCATTTCATGGAGAAAAGCTGAAACAATTTTCAATTTTCAGTCACTAAGGAGTTGCTTTTTTTTTTTTTTTTTACTTTTTTTTTTTTTTACTTTTTTTTTTTTCCCCAGTTTGCAGGGTACTCGTATACCCCACGTGTGTCAGCAGCGTGTACAGCTGCATGCAACAAGGTGAGTGGGCAACTCATAGCTCCGAGTCTAAGCACTTTTCTCTCATCTTCGTCCTGCCAAATAACCACAGAAACTGCTGGCGCTGCACAAATCCAATGACATCAGCCTCACCCCAGTGCCATGAACAGCACTGGACCCAACAAGCACAAAGGCTGGTGCAAAGCACCTTCTGTGTTAATGTTTCTCTGATGTTCTTGTATGTTAATGTTTCTTACAGCTTGTGAGCTGTGTGCTGTGAATTTGTGGAAGCAGGATGACTTGCTAAAAATGCCATAACAGGAGGAAAAAAAAAAAAAAAAAAAAAAGTGGCAGAAAATGTAGTTATCAGTTTGGACTATTTTTAACCTGGGAATCTCACATGTGGTTTTAACATTGCAGGTTTCTAGAGACAAGAAAAAAAGATTGCAGAATGAATTAAAATAAAAATCAGCTAAACAAAACCACTCCAAAGTTTTGAGGAAAATAATTTCCTTTTTTTGTTTTTATACTTTTACTAAAATGTAATTGTAGTGTTTATGGTTTTGTTTCATTTTGTTTTGAGAGCACTATATTTTATTAAAGTTTTGACCACTTAAAAAGCACTGAGCCTTAGAACATCTGTCATGAGAAAGCAGGTGTCAGAAACCATTTCCTTCTCCACAGAAATGGGTCTTTCTAAATCCCATTGTTTATGAGTTGAGGGAAATAATGTCTTATTTTCCCTTTATCTCCCTCCTGCCCCCTTCTTTCCCACAAGAGCAAACTACTTCTGGCAATCTATGGAACTGTATATACCAATTTGTGATGTCTTTTTCCTTGTGGGTAGTCCAAGACTTCAGATTCAGTGTCTGATGTCAGTGTTCTTGGTTGACATTTACTGTAAAACCTCAGATGTTAGATATCCAGCCTGTCTCCACAGTCTGCAGAGCAACAGCCTTTCCTGGAGAACAGCCTCCCCCTGCATTGACATCCACAGTGAACAGCAATGCTGTGCCTGCCTCCAGCTTGTCCCTGCCTAGTGTAAGCAGAAGAGGAGCGTGACCACGGTACTCACCTGTCTGGGACAGGTCCTAGCCCCCCTCAGGAGTTCAGCTGGATCAGTTGGGATCTCACACATCAGAGAAACCAATGAATGCAACCGTGGGCAAATTGGGCTTTGCAGGCCAGGGAGGGTTTGTCTGTCCACTCTGGAAAGTGATGCTCTTCTCACCTGCAGAGTACCTACCACATTCAGCATGAGGGGTGCCATGAACCTTGTGAGTCACTGTCAGGGAGCAGCAGGAGTGGGGTGCTGTGCTGGGACAGGCGAACCGGAGCAGGGGTGGCAACAGAACATGAGGGCAGTGCCCTACCCAACACTGTGCAGTCCAGTGGTGAAAAGGGAGCAGAACAGATCCAGTGACAGCGATAAGAGTCCAGCACGCAAGCCCATAGTGATGAGGCAGGAAGGTCAAGGGAGAAAGTAAGTCAGCCCATGTGTTGGGGTCAGGGAAGTCCACGGCCAGGCACAGGAGTAGCTGACCTGGCTCAGGCAGAGACCAAGGGTGATGCTTTGTGTTTAGGTGACATTCCCAAAGAAGAAGGAGGAAGTTCCCAGTGAGGTGTTTTCCTTTGCCATCTCTTTCTCTTCAAGGTCAGCTCTACAACTGTGCTCTCACCAAGCTGGCCTTGAGCACAAGCAGCTGAACTGCTGAGGAGTGTGCTCCAGGCTCTGGCGCTTCCCTTGCCTGTCGGCAAGCCAAGCTTGCTGACCATTTTCCCCATACCTCAACAGAGAAAATCAGGCATGTGGCAAGGGCAACGCATCCAACCAGCCTCCTGCCTCCACTTCAGCACGAGAGGATCCACGATCAGAAAGCGCCTCTTGCATTGACTAAAAAAAGAGACTGAACAAGCTGCAAAACGATGCCATCCGTGAGGCCAGCCTCTGCATTTGGCTGGAGAAATCCCCTGCAGAAGACTCCCCCCTCCTCCCTGACCAGCCACCCAAGGGGCCGGTGTGGCAGATGCAAAGGGTGTCTCTGCGCCCATGGAAGTTTATCTTCGCCTGCACAAGGGCCCGGCCAGTGAGAAGCAGGGGAGCCTGCAGCTGCGTGCCGTGCAGCCCACGCGGGGTCACTGCAGCCCGCACTAAAGCAGCGCCACAGCGCAGGGAGGCCGCAGGCTCCCAGCCTGCCCGAGCATGGCGTGGCTCAGCTGCCAGCAGAGGTGGTGTGCTGAGGCTGCCCCAAGCATGGGCTTTGCAGAGCCGGGTGGGCATTAGAGGAGGGCCAGCACGGCTCAGGGGAGTTCACAGCCATAAGCTGTGCCCTTAACACCAAAGATCAGTCCGAGGATGAGCTTTGTGTCCAGCCCTGCTCGTAGTGGCTCATGTCGGAACATTTTTGGAGGCCCCCCCATGTCTGGCTGACCTCTGGGCGAGGCCCCGAGGCACATATAGGGGCAGGGGCTCACTCACCAAGTCAGTGCCTCTGCCACACAGCAGCACTCCATGCCTGGGCAGTTTATAGCTTAGGCCATTTTGTCATTCCTTCTCTGTTGGCCAGAGCAACCAGAGAGGCTGGGAACTGGCTGTGGGTCTCCAGGTAGGATGTCTGCCCTCAGCCTGGGCAGGGCCAGCACAGCCCCATTCATGGAGCAGTGTGGCAGAGATGTGCAGGCACGTCAGGGCACCTAGGCACCACCATGCTGATTCAACTGGGAGCAGGGGGAGGCTGTAGCCCCTTCCATCTCCTCATCCTCTTTGGGCTCCTGGAGCCATGGGGTCTGCCTGAGAGTGAGGAGGTAGCACACACTGCAGGGACACCCAAGCCCGGTATCTGGGTGCTATTTACACTTGCAACACCTTTGTCTTCCCCAGCAGGAACCAAGGCTGGGTCATTTCAGGGGAGGTTGTACCACATGCTGGAACAGTTTAATAGCTCAGTGGCCTCAAAGGAGAGGGGCCCCACTCCTCCCCTGTCCCCTTGCTCTCCACATTTCCCCTGCAGCCCGTGTGGTCACCACTGTTGCTTGTGATCTGAACGAAGCACCAGAGCTGGCACAAGGTGGGATGGAGGAAATGGGGCTGTGAGTGGAGATGAGTAGACATAGGCCATTAGTTCTTTGGGGAAGCAGCATCTTGTGGGAACAACCTGTGTCTTGTGCTTCTAAATGGCTTTGTGGGCTTGGGCCCTGAATCCTGCCAGTTCCCAAACCTGGCAGCTGAGGTCCCAGCCCCTTGTGTTTCTCTTTCTGACCAGCAGTTTGGCCTGGTAGCCCAGCACTGGGCTCCAGCTCACACTTGCGCTCTGTGAGAAGCCAAACAGCACATGGCAGCTGCTGGCTGCACCCAAGGGCTGGTGGCCCAAGGAGACACCTCCTCTCCAATAACAGCAGGTAAAGCAGGCACTAGGATACCAAGAAACCTCAATTTGAAACTCTGATGTGCCTGTGAACACCTGAGCCCTCCTGCCCTCCTCCCTGGGGCCCCTCAACACCAGCAGCCAGACCTTTGGGCTCTCTCTGCTTGCATTTTCGCAGAAAGACTTCATATTCAACCTTGTGTTTTCACATCTCCATATTCCTCCTCCAGACAGCAGTGATGAAGGCAATCCACCAAGGAAGGGACTCAGGCTCCCTTTACCATATCAGCAAACACCAAACACTTCAGACAAAGCGGAATGGCTTTGATGGTGAGGAGGAGGAAGCTCTGGGTGGAGGCTGCAGCAGGAGGAGCCCCTGGGAGCTGTAGGTTCAAACCTTCCTGGACTGGGCAGCGTCTTGAAATGGTGCCCCCTATTTGAAAGGAAAACTGACTGATAAGTAACTCAATGCTGCAATATGTCCCAAAAGCTTTACCTCATGGCCTCCTGGAAGCATTCAACTCCAGCAGCTCTATACAGGGTCCATCCCTCCTCAAGGATGGAACCTAGATGGTTCCTCAACCACCTGCACCTGGTTCTCTCCACCATTAAGCATGGGTGACAAATGTTACAGGACAACAGGAGCTCTGGAAGCAGCAACACTCACCAAGCAAATCACCTTTATCCATTTTATCCTTGATGATTGTCCCATAGATGATCTCTGGGTGTGCCAGAGGCTGAGTGCTGCTCTTCGGAGCCCCAGCTCAGTGCCAGCTCCACTAGCCAGTTCTGCTGAATTTGGCACTGGTTTGCCGTGCTCACATCAAACCCGTGCTGGGGCAGCATCGGGGCAGGGACCCTCCCATCTGTGTCCCTCTGCTATGCTGCTGGGCTCCTGATGCAGGCTCACCTATTCCTCTGTGTCTTGCCACAGGGATGATTTAGTGCAAAGCTTAACATGAAGCTAAAAACTGGTCTCCCACAGCCTGGGAATCTGGGGGATAAGACACAACTCCTGGTCACCTCACATTTACAAGGGGAGGAGAGACTGCAGAAAGCTTCTCTACCAAGAGGGGTGGTGGGTGAGCAGTATGGGTGGCCCTGTGGGGTGGCACCACATCCTGTAACACTGGGGTCCCAAAGCGGGTATGCCCAGATCATCCTTCAGAGAGGTCCCAAAGCCACCCATCGTGCTCCAGCAGCTGCCCAGCCTCTTGAGGCGCTGGGGTGGAGTGCAGAGCTCAGACCTGAGGGCAGGTTGCTGGGAGCTGGCAGAATTGCTTTTACCATTTCTGTGTGCAGATCCACAGGACGCGATGGAGGAAACGACAAAAAACTAATGCCAGGCCCTGTGCAAAGGCCCTAAACCAGCCAGAAATTCACCACCAGCACCCAGAGCATGCAGCACTGCAAGGGTGCAGGCCCCTTTGGACACATTGCCCTTCCACAGCCGGTGGCAGGTCTAGGACAAGTTGCACGTGCTGCCTTTCCACAGGGTGCGGAGGACAGGTGAGCTGTGTCCCAAGCCACTGTCACACACAATTTTTTAAGCAATGCAGGCAATTTTTTAAGACTGCAGGAGTGAGCCCAAACCTCCAAGCCTGAGCTGAAGCCCTTGGTTTGTGGGCTTTATTGATTTGGCCACATCGGCCAGAACAGCCTTGGGGAACACCTAAATGCTGGGCTGCCAACCTCCACCTAGGAAAGGGCTGTTTGAGGTTAAAACACTATTGCTCTTCCTTCTGCTGTTGTTGCTGCCTGTCCTGAAAGCTACAGGTCCACTCCTTGTCTGTCCTGACAGCACAGCTGGTGAGAAGACCATGATTTGGCCATCGCGGGTGGTTGTGTACTGCTGGGGTGACTGGAGCAGTCCTTACTTGCTGTGCTCTAAGTGCACCGCCTTTTCCCAGTGCCACCAGCATATGATCAGCTCCAGAGCATCGGCAGCCCTGGTGAGACTCAGGACAGTAACTTGTCACCACCCGACTGAAGTGGCAAAGGTAGCACTTGTGCTGCAGCTCCACCACAGGATGTGACCGGTGTGAGTCTGGAGCACCACCACAGATGGCTCCTAGCTCCTTCTTGGGGTGGGGAGGAAAGATCCAGAAACTCCTCCAATCTGAACATAAAAATGCCCCAGCTGGGTCAGCCCTGCAGCCTGTGTAACCACATCTCCAGCAACAGAACAGACTATGCAGAGGAAGCACGTGCCTGCAGCACCCACAGCTGCTGGGTTAGGGATATTAGCAGTACATCCCTGTCTTATCCTCTGACTACCCGTTTGTGGAGCTATAGTCCATAAACTTGCCTAAATCCCTTCTGACCCTGAAGGGCTGCAGAAGATAACTGCTCCTGTATAAAGTATTCTCCTTTATCTGCTCCTCCCTGATCTCTTCCCAGTTTCACTGACTGCCCCACAGTAGCTCCCTGAGAATTACAAACAACAGAAGTAGCCCACAGCTTGCTTTCCAAGTGCTGATGTCATGCTGGTTCCCAAATATTATTCATGAACACTGACATGCAGGCTGAAACCTGCAGCTCCAGGCAGGCACAATCACACATCAGATTCACAAAAAGAACCAGGGACAACTATGGAGACTGTATTTATTATTATAACAGAAGAGAGGCTGCTTTACTGATCTGTATTTACAAATCTGTTGGCAAAGAAAGTAATATCCAGTGTAATTTATTAGCCTATTTTACAGCCCTGGCAAGAAGCATTCATTTGTAATAGCAGCAAATGCCTATGATTTGATTGCCTGCTACAGCTAAGTGCAAGGAATAACATGGATCACCAGTCTGGTGGCTGGCTGCAGACACATGCAGCTGCAGCCCAAAGAAGGGGGCAAGCACATGGCTGCTCCAGCCCTCATGGGGCCAGGATGTGGCACCCTGAACCTGTTCAACAGTTCAAATTTTGGCAAAACATGGCAAAGCTGGTAACCGCCTGCCTGTCTCTGTTTCTGTGAATGTGGCCCCAAATCTGAAGCATGAGGTGCTCAGCACTTTGGAAGGCGAAACAGAGCTGAACTCCTTGGAAGCACTTGGATAGGACGAGTGTGTGAAGCAGATCCTTGCACATTTTTTGGCATGTTTGACACAGCTAATCCTGACAAAGAAACAAGGTTTCCTGGACCACAGAAGCATCTGGTGTAACAAGGGGGACCACGACTCTCGGCTCATTTGGCCACAAAATGGATTTGCACTGTGGAGCTCTCTGAGTGAAGTTGTGCCCTGGAAACCCCACTCACAGAGAGAGATTCAAACAGACACAGGGCACCCTCTGCACATGGCACGTTGTGTCCGTGCCTTTGGTTTAGGTTCAGACATCAGCTTGAAACCTCACTCCTTGGCTCCTGCAATCCAAAGAGGGCGATTCCAGGTCCCCACTTGAAAGGGAGGGGGTGCAGAAATGCAAATGCAACCTTGGACGCTACCAGTAGGCTTAGCATTGCATGAATGATCCCAGCATGCAGCTCTTTGCTGCAGATCTGCCTCCAGCACAGAAAACACTTCAGATGAAAAGAATAATGCCAGGATGCCACAGAATTAGAGATTGCTGCTTGCTAAGGAACATGCAACAGTATCTGGAGGCTGCAGGGAAATCTACGTGCTGCCCCTTGCTGTGCCTCACTTCTTGGTGGCACATGGAAAGCTGCAGGGGTTTAAAAGCAAAAGAGAGGACACTGAGCTGACAGTACTCTAGCACGCTCCACTGCACCTCAGCTGTTTGGACCTGCCTCTTCCCTTCCTTTCCTACACCCTCTGCAGATCCAGTGAGAATTTGGTGGGAAAAGCACTGGTGCCACAGCTGACTCCAGGCAAGAGGCAATGCAGCTGCCCTGCCTGGAAGGGCACACCGCAGCACAGGGGCACTTCTTCCCACTGGTGGTCTTCCCTGTTTTCTCTGGACCAGGGCTGAACCAGAGGGTGGGCAGAGCTGTCTGTGAAGGACCTGGTGCCAGGAAATGGGGTTGCTGGAGCCGCGGAGGCCGCTCTGAGCACCACCGGCACATTCTCAGCTGTTCTTCAGGAAAACTGGTGTCAGCTCATGCGGCACATGCAACAAGGGCCTGGCAGAAAGGAGCTATGAAGCTGGTGGGGTTACCCCTCAAGGATATGGCCCACATTAGAAGGATGCCAACAAGACTGTTGCATCTGTAGGCGGCCAGGTGTGCAGCCTTCCTCTTGTCCCCAGGCCCCATGGTGTGGGTGGTGCTGATTTAGCTCCACGCAGGGATGGTCCCACAGACCGACCACACTGCTGTGTAGCTCTGAAACCGCCTAAAGGAGAGGGTGAGGTGGATGCTGTGCTGAGCTGGCCTGCCTGAGCTCCCAGGCACAGGATGTCTGTCTGTCTGGCCGTCCAGCAGCAGAGGCTCAGACATCTCTCCTCGGGTTGCAATACGTTTCCACTCATCAGGGCAGTCCCAGGAATCCCTCTGCCTCAGTCAACCCCCCACACCTTCACAGCTACCTACCAGCAGCACCATGGGGTGCCAGAACCACCCTCACGCCTCCAACCAACAGTCTGCAGAGGTAAAGCAGGCTGGCTTCATAGCAGTGGGTGCCATCCCTGTGAGGCAGTTATGTCCCCCAGGACCAGCTTGTGCCACAATACAGGAGCGATGTCCTCCTACCTGAAGCCAACTCTTCCTCCAGAAAGGAGATGGAGAATCTCACTGCCTCAGGCAGCTGTCTCGTGGGTGTCACAGCCCTTTCAAAATGCAGCCAGTTCTGTGGCTCCAAGGAGGAAGCCTTCCCCCCTCTGACACACAGAGGCCTGGCATGTCCAAGGACTTCCAGGTCCTGCTGCTGAAATGCCCAAGCCTTTCAAGAATGTCTAGTCCTTGTCCTTGAAGGGACATGTTGGGAGACGTTCAGGGGCTAACCTGGGGTGTGAAAGCAGCAAGGACAACAGAAGAAATCTAAGCAGAGAGGAGAAGACTTCAGGCACCCAATGACTCCCTAGGGCAATGTCCTGGACCCCAGGGCCAGTGCCTCAAACCAGCCCTTTGATGAAGCTGGTGTCCAAGTGTACTATCAGCATGCGAAGGAAGGACATTTCCTTGCGTGTGTTCTCAAAGATAATGCGAGGGTCATCAGACTGACAGCGCAGGCAGTTAGGGGCCATCACCATGGCCAGGTTGTTCACGTCCATCTTCGTTCTGCCCACATTTGATGGCTGAGCAAAGATCTGCAGGTAATAAGGAAAAGTTGAGCTGTAGCAGTATAAAAAGGGCAAGAGACTCCAGACATGGCCTAAGAAGAGATGCAAGGACAGCAGAGATGTGGCCTCCTTGAAGGACAGTGCCCCAACAGCCACAAATTCACGGGGGAAGACCACCATGCTCTTACTTGGCTGATGGTGTGGGAGTCTCAGCAGACAGGGAACATCCTGCAGATCTATACCTTTCCCTTTGGGACCAGCCCCATACTCCACAAGATCAAGAATATAGTTTATTGCTCCAACAAGGGACAAGCCCAGAAAACCTCCCTCCATTAATCCCACCTTAAATACAAATGAGAGATCCTAAATGCCAGCTGATGGCGCACTACAGATGACCTCCCTTGTGCTCTGTGCTCCTGGCTGGCATCAGAGGCAAGGATGGTTGGGGCTGCCTACCTGCAGGAAGTGTATGAGGTAACACAGCACCAGTCTGTTGAGCTCCGGCAAAAGATGCACCACAGCCACGGCAGCGTCAGGGTTCTCGTAGTTACTGATACACTCTTTGTAGAACTGCTGGGGGATCACAGGCTCCTCCAGCTCCCGATACCACAGCTTGAGGAGAGAGGCTGGGCAGAAAGCAGAGGGCATGAGAACAGCTCTGGTTACCTCCCCACCATGTTCAGAGACAAATTTGGCAGAGAGACTGAATGCCTCAGGAACCGGAGGACAGAGGAAGGATTCTGCAGTTGTCCCATTTCACCTTAGAGGTCAAGTCAGAGTTGCTGGGAACAAGAGTGCTGCTCCTGAATGACTCCCAGCTGCCCTGCAGGCTGCTGGGCTCGTACAGCCTCACTCTGATGGACCCTCCACCACCCCCAGTGCTTTCCCATGGACAGCATTTGGAAAAGCAGCAGAAAGGCACAGAATAAAAAGCCAGTTGGTGAAGACAGCTTGCAGAGTACAGCACTGTGTACATGTCCCCAGACAGCAGCATGCATCCTGGGCTGCTCCTGTACCTTCCCCTCTGCACTGTACCATGGCTAAGGCTGCACCGTGCACACATGCAGCATTCCCCTACCTGGGATGTTGGGGTCACTGAGGCCACTTGGGATTCTCCACTGATCCACCTGCAACTTCAATGCGTTGACTTCATCTATGTCACCAGGTATCCTGCGAACAGAAGCACAGCAAGGATGCTTCAGAGAGCACACAGTGCTCGGCAATATGCCCAGCGTGGCAGCAGGCCAGCAAATGGTGGCTCCAAAACTGTTTCTGAGACCCTGGGGAGAAGGGAGCACACAGCAGCAGTACCTACAGAAGCAGTTCGTCAGAAAGAATGGCTTGTCTGCTTTTAGACACAGTTTTAAGATGGGTGTGGAAGAAACACCTGTCTCCTTCCCACTAACTCAGACATCCACTGCCATTTTGTCCTCAGAAGCAGTTATTTCCTGTAATTGGGCCTCCCTGCAGCACATTCAGGCCAGACAAAAGAAGCACCTCTGGCTAAATAAGCCAAGATATTAGAAACTAATGCAGGGCAAAGTTGAGTCTTCTGCTAGCTACCTTAAATTACATTTAATAACTGAAAAACTAATTAAAGTCTTAAAACAAATAACAATGAAAAAGAAAAAAAACACACAACCAAACCAACCCCTGAACCCCTGTGTTCATCATACGGATTTTCTTGTCTCCCTTGAATCCTCACATGTTCACCCAGGAGCAAAATACCCTGAGTCTTGCGCATCACCAAGGCTGAAGTGTTGCATTTGATGAACTGCTTTTATCCGACAGATTCTGTCATCCTTTATAATTGCTTTCAGTCACTGGAGAGAGTTCTGATTGGCACCAGTCTGCCTTTCAGCATGATATGTTCAGGGAGATCCCACGTGTGATAATTATCTGTAACTTCTCCTCCAGTGTTAATTACCCATTGAAAGCAGGAGAAAAGCAGCAAAGCTACAAGCAGGGCACCGTAGTGAGTTCATTGCAAGCTGCTCTTAGAAAAGCTCTCTCCTCTACAGCCTGCCTTCTGCAAGGGACACTGCAAGTCACGGCAGTACAGTGCTGTGCTTTAGTCCCTGTTTGGTGCCAGTCACTCCCAGTTCAATTCAGCTTTCCACCTACTGGGCCATCCCTGCACTTCTCAGCATCAGCATCCCCCCACCACAGAAACAAGCAGGACACACAGGCTTCCTCCAGAAGAGGTGTGGGAAACTCACACACCACAGCTGTAGCTGCAGGCTCCACCAGGAACCCAAAAGCTTGGCCCTTCCCTGTACTGGCAACTACTGTTTAAGTTGTGTTAAAGGTTGGATATGGTGCTTAGGGACATGGTTTAGTGGGTGACAGCAGTGGTAGGGGGATGGTTGAACCAGATGACCATGAAGGTCTTTGCCAACCTTAATAATTCTATGATAGAAGTTCAGTGCTGTGCCTGGGTATGTGCTGTCACAAGTGCCGATCACAACTACAGTGTCCCCTCTGTGCTAATGCATGCAAATGGACTGATGCTACTTAAACATATGATTCCTGAACCTAGAGAGGTTGTTTGTTTTTTCTTGTGATCTGTGACAGGGTGCTGTTCTCAGGGAAGGGGAATCACACGGAGGTCAATCTTGATTTCTTAGCTTTAAGGGCTGATAGCGTGGGTGGATCAAAAGCAACACAGAGTCGCAGAAGCTCACCTGAAAATCCCTTCTGTCTGTTCTCCTCCCAGTGCCAGGACCTGCTGCGACAGCTGCGTCTGCACCCACGGCAGCTTGTGACCCGGATACATGTCCTGCTGCCGCAGCATAATTTCCTCCAGAGAACTGCCAAAGAGTGACGGTGTCACGATGGCATTTCTGGCGTGCGTTATCTCTTCTACTGTTGGTTTACGGAGGCCCTGGGGACAGAGGAGAGCTCAGTGCAGCTGCGGGCTGAGAGGGCTGCTCGTGCGTGTGCCACCTTGATGTCCCCCTGGGAGCCCCTTGCAGCAGCACAGCTCTGGTTCTGCGCGTGCCAAAATCAGGAGGGCTCAGCTCATTCATCTCAAAAGGAGCACAGAAGCTGCTGCCTGCTGGCAGGAGGCAGCTTTGGAGAGTTTGAGGTGTTTCTGCAGGGATTTGTATGTGGTAACAACTCCAGCAGCGCTGGGTCTGAGGCAGCTCAGTTGTGCTGGTGTGGCAGAGGAAGGCACAGGGCACGTGTACAGCAGCCCTGGCACCAGGCAAACACTTGGCCACGGGACAGCTGGAAAAACAGCCCTGGGAAAAGAGAATCCCAGGCATGTTGAAGCCCAGGGCCTGGCTTTAGATCAGGGAAAGCTTCACTCTCAGAGCTGCTAAAGCTCTCTGAGAAGCAGGCACCAAGGGAGCATCCAGGACATGTTTCTTCTGACAGATGCTTTGGAAGAGGCTTTTAAGATTGCCTGGCGAGTGACAGCACAGAGCACAGGATGGGATGGGTGCTTCTCCCGTGGGCTCTGCTGACCCCTCAGTGGGCAGCAGCAGGCAGGGGCTGTGGTGGCGTGTGATGCATGCCTGGACGTCTCCTGCTCTGCCCCAACAGGGACGCCCTGGAGCCATCACCCCTCCCGAGGTATTTCAGCTATTTGCTTATTGTACATGGAGTCCAGATGGCAGGGAGGCCCCGGAGGGATTTGCAGAAATAAAAGACAACCGGATCTGGCTCAGAGACTTAGGATGGACAGGTTGGGGCTGCATGCCAGCGTTCACAGCTCCGTGTGGAGGAAAGGGAGGAGGGGGATGCCTGTACCAAGCATCTCCACTGCATGACTTTGGAAATGGGCAACTCTACAGTAAGCCAGCTGTAAGACCAAGCCCAGGCAAGCTCTGCAGAGATGGGCATCCCTTGCACAGACAGCTCCTACTGCCCTGGAGACAGGCAACCATCAGCTTTGTCCTCCATGTCCCCAAAGCAAGCACTCAGTTCTGTGGCCAGCAGCACGGCAGGCACTGCTCTCCAGCAGGAGCACAGCAGGAGCCAGGCAGCAGCCTTGTCCCACACATCCACAGGGAGAGGAGCTGTGACCAAGCCTCCTCCACTCTCTGTATCTCCATTTTCCATCACTGAATCAGCAGTGGCCTCCAAGTACCACAGGACAGATTTCTCTGGGACCTGGAAAACCGAGTGCCATGCAGGCAGCCTGAGCCTCCAGAACTGGGGCAGCAACTCACCTTTTTGCCTCCGGTGACGGCTACTTTCTGGAGTTTGCGGTAGCAGTATTTGGCGTATGTGCTGATGGGCAGACCTGGCAGGAAGGATAAACAAGACGTCAGCCCACAACACTGTGCACCCGCCATGCCGCAGATCTTTGCAAAGCACCAGCGCAGTGCTTTGCACTGGTACAAATGCCCGCCCCCATTTTGCGCAGCCTGTTCTGCAGGCAGGGCAGAGGCTGCCGAAACCTCACGTGGAGCATGCCGATACATCGTGGCCCCAGAGAAAGGCAGTGTCAGTGCGAGTTATTGCTTGGCCTTGGAGGGATTTGACTTCTGACTCAAGGCTGGCACTCTGAACCTCCCACCCCTGCTTGTGCGGATCACAGCCCTGCACACACACAGTCTGACCCCGTCCTGACTCAGTGCTCGGCGTTCACAGCCTGGGCACGCATGTGAGCATGAGTCTTCGTTCCCTGCTGCAGAGCCAGAGTTGTGGGACTCACACACACAGGACTGGGTATTTAAATATTGCTCGATCTCAACCAAAGAGCATGCAGAGGCAGTCTCTTGCCAGGAAAGATTTCAAGTGCTTTGAACACATTGTTTATGATTCAAGAGCTGGGATAGTGAGAGAGGCAGCAACGTGCCAGGGCTGGAGAGCACTGAGCCTAAATTCACGACTCCAAGGGGAGGCACAAAAAAATGGAGACCATCTTCCCAAAGCCCTGCAGGAAGCAGGGCTTTCCTGGCACTTTCCTGGCAGCAACCTCCTCCAGCACTACCTTTTAACATAAAGCTCACGTGTGCTCTGTGATGCATGGCAAACCTGGCACACCAAAGCTCAGGAGTTTCGCTGCGAGAGCTGCAGCCCTCTGCAAGAACGGCTGCTCTTGTTGTGCTTGGTTCAGTGAACTTTGAGGGTGAGTGGAGCCAGGATTCACAGAGCTAATCCCCCCATGACACCAAGGGAAATATTTGCACTGACAGAGCACTGATTGCTGGGAGAGTTTTTCCAAAACCGTTGGCCTTTTGTTCTTTTTCAAATCAAGCCCAAATTGCTTGCTGAAAGCAGTGAATAGATCTGCCCTATTTGATTCCTTGCCAGGCTCAAAGCTTGCAGCAGAGTTCAAAATACTTGTGGCTTTTAAGATCTACATTCTGGTCAGATGGTGCTTATTTCAGATCAGCCTTTCAAGCACTCTGTAGCTTAGGTAAGCTGGTCAGGATCCTGGAGTTCCTCAAATCCTCTCAATGTAGAGAGAAGACAAGCTCTCCCCAAGCAAAATGACAAGTCACGAAGGGGAGAGCTGTGCTTTCCTCCAGAAAAGCTGTGCTTTTCTCAGCCAGCAGACAAACCACAGCCCTTGGCTCCCCTAGATGAAACAAGCACACCCTGCCTCAATGAATCTGGTCGACTTTAACGTCTGGAGTGCAGCCTCCCTGCTACACTGGAGAAATGCCAAAGGAGGTACAACAGCATCCCACAGGCAAAAGGAAAGTCAATTTTAAGAATTTCTCTGGGGAATATCAAAAGCAAACTACTCTCTGTATGCAAAAATCCTGCTAATTCCAGACATGATTTATACTGGGAATGTCTAAGAATTAAAGAAAACAAACACAGTGAACTGCTTTGTGATGTTTCAGTACGTTGGGTTACTGCTTCTGTTGTTAAAAAGTACAGACCCAAAGTGAAGGGTGCTCCAGATTACAGAGGAGTGAATGGGAAAAAGACTGCACTGTGTCTATATAACTGAACAATTACACATGAGGCAGAGCCTTCAAAACTAATGATAGGAAATACTTTTTCACATTGTAATTAGACCATAAAGCCCATGATCACCCTAAGACTTTAACAAGGTTTGCAAAGGAACTGGTTACTTCAGAGAGCCTGTGCTGCTGACACGTGGGCAGCACCAGGCGGTGTCTGGGAGAAGCCTGTTTTCCCAGAAAATACCCTGGGAAAGGCGTAAATCCTACATCCTGTGCTGTGTGCAGTGAGACATCCTGCTCCCAGTGATGCTCAAGCTGCGGCCTCTAACCCAAGGCGGGCTCTGGGGCCACTCATTGACCCATGGAATTTTACACAAATAAACTGAAAACTAAACTCGCCCCCTGCACAAGGGGCTGGACCTGCTACTGCTCATGGAGCTGCATGGCAAAAAATGCAGATGGAGCCTTAAGGCACGGGGTGATGGGCTTGCTGCTGCCACTGGCACAGAACGCATGGCAGCTCCCTCAGGGAGCCGTGCCTTGCAGGAGCAGCACGCGTTCCTGTGGCGCCTGAGGTCAGCCCTGCTGCGGAGTGTGGAGGAGAGTCAGAAAGGCCCAGTAGCTAGTGGTGAGCTGGAGAGGAAAGAAAGGCAAGGGAGATGAGGAGGATTCGGCATTAGCCACTGCTTTTTGCAGCCATTGGCCCAACTTGACCATCTGGCAGCTCTCAAAACGCCCAGCTAGGGACATGCCCGCAGCACAAAACACACGATGCAGTCGGGCTGTCCGCAGCAGGGCGGCCAGGTACTGCCTCCCCTCCCCGGCTGAGCCCCGTGGTGCAGGGACAAGTAGCGTTAGCCTGTATGGACAAGGACAAGCTAACACAAGGTAACTGCACTTCTCTGAGCACATGATGAGCCTGTAAAATCCAAGCTGATCTGTTATTTCCTGTGGTACCACAGTAGCCCCAGGAGCTCGGGAACAGAAGACTCCTCACAACCCACACAGTGAAAAACAGTTTGCAAAGGAAAATATTTTTCCATGTGCTGGCCTAAAAACACATGCAAAGAGCTTCCTGAAGAGCCTCTCCTTTTATAACAAGTTGAAATCCAGGCAATGCACATGCGGGAGCATACCTTCTGGAACAGACTTGAATGCCTTCCTGCCAAAAAATGTCTTAAAAATGCAGCAAACAATGTGGATTCAGAACCCAGCCACAGGACACATATTTTAGCACAGCAGAAGCTGTTGTCTCAATATTTCTGTGCTCTACCACTGCGTCTCACAGACCTCAACCTGGCCCGAATCCCTTTGTGCAGACAGGCTCCCAGGCCCCCAGCTGCCTGCCCTGCTCTCCAGCAGCAGGGTAGGAGCCTCCCAGGCTTTGAGCTGGTGCTGTGCTCCTGGTTTGGATATAATCAAGCAGTTCCATCCACAACAGTGCCTTAGCCCATCCTCCCCCTTCCTTACACCACCAGCATGTTCCTCTGCATCCTGGTAATGCTGCTCCATCACCATTCCCTACATGTGGACTGCCAGACTTCATCAGCCCAAAGGCCCACATGAGTCTGCAGCCTGCATCAACTGCCAGAAGAAAGAGAAACAGACACAGGATGCATGAAAAATGAGTATTCCCCTGCTAAGATCTCCTGCTAACAGCATGTGGGAGATACCCTGCGGCAGCGGTGCACCTGGACCATTAACCATTAACTGACAGACCTCCCTTCTTTGAATTTGTCCCATTTCTTCCTAAACCTGTTTGCATGACACCCTGCTTTGCAGACTCGTATAACTTCATTTTGTGCTTCCAGACAGAGTACTCCTAAACCTGCTGCCCAACAACAAAGCTGGGTGGCTTCCAATCCTTCTGCTGTGACAATGAGAAATTTTCTTCCCCCTGGGGACCCCAGTGCCAGGGCACGTGGAGCGGGCACAGGCACAACCGTGGCTGAACATTGTTTTGCTCTCTGCCCCTTTTCTAAAAGCTCCCCATTTTCTGTTGGTTTTCTGGCTGCTTCCCAGCACAGTTTTCAGAAATCCATATACAGGCTGCAAAATGTCTTTTCCCACTTGAAAGAGCCTCCCCCTGCATGTGCAGTTAAGGACATCTCCCCCATATACGATACTTTCCTTTGCTGACCCAATTTCCTCTGCTGCTTGATCACTTAGTTACCCTCGTGAGGTCCCTCTGCACCTTTAGTTTTTACAGCCCTGCATAATTCTGTACCAACACCAAGCTGTCAGCTCGTTATTATCCTCCTTGTACAGACTCAGACCAAAGCCCAGCATACATTCCTGAAGGATCAGCAGACAATCCTTCTTGTGAAAGCAGATCATTTATTTCTTCTTGTTATTCTTCTGATTTTCAATGGATTACTGATCCATGAAAGGATCTTGCACCACCTTCATACTTCATTTACTCACAGAAAATTATACCGCAAGATGAAGATTGCAGAAGTAAGCGTGGGAAACTTAAAAATATTTTTTGGGTGTTAATCACTGCTTTAACTCCATTTTTCACTGAAAGACATACATGCCTACATATATACTATTAAAGTCTATTTGAAGATAGTATATTTCATTTCTGTTTGGATTTCTCTGTAAAACAGATGCATACAGATGCAGTAGCAGGAAAGCATCTCACAGCTACTAATGAACTCCTTGAAACAACCCAGGAACTTCAGGGAACTGCATCACACCCACGCGACACAAGGAAAGCAGACATGCCTGGTGGAGCAACTGTAAGTACCCCGAGGAAAAACCTGGCCCTTTCAGCAAGCAGCAGATAGCACCTGGCACATTCCAGCAGGATCGCACTGGATGCAGCTGCAGCTCCCCTGGACTCTCGGGGTCAGACTCCAGAAAAAAATCCTCATTGCCAGCCCTCTCTTCCTGCTGCTCTGTGCCTCCCTTGCTGCACCTTGCAACCTTTACAGCAAGCTGGCAGGAGCCCTACAGGCAAGCTCAGTTATTCCAAAGCCCCGTTCCATTTCCAGAGTGGGTCTTTCCTGTGCAATGAAGTGCGCAGGGTCCTGTGAAGGGAGCAGCATGTGGCCTGTCATCAGATACCCAACTAAGTCACAAAAGCATTTCTGACTTTCAAGTGCTTCTTTCTGGAAACTTCATAAAAGCTCTCCTGGTGTTCTTTTGAACACAATGTCACATGTATATATATACACACACATATATACACAAGTAAAAACTATCTCTATATTCCTAAACCCACCTCCAGCACACACAACACAGACAGGGAATCACACAGCAGAACTGCTCAGCCCACACAGGCTGAGCACACCCTGTGTAGAACAGATCAGGGAGTTGTCCCACAAAGATATCAAAATCCCTCTAATACAAGCAAGATGACTTTTCAAAGGCTCAGAGTAGACTGAGCTCTTAAGGGCCTGAACAGGAGAGGAAAAAGACATATTCCTACAACATGTGTATTCCCCCATGTGATTTCAGGCCTCTGCACTTAATCCCGCAGGAGACAGGCTAGTGAGAGAGCGAAGGACAGAAGCTCACAGCAGGGGCTGTGACCAAGGAGCCTCCTCAGCCACTTGCCACACCTGCAGGTGCCACTGAGCAGCAGTGACTCAGGGCAATCACCACTGGAGTGCAGCTGCGATTTCCACGTTTTCATGCACCTGCATGATGCAGTGAGCCAGGGCTCAACGACGCAGGAAGCTGGACTCCAGCTCTCCACAAGGAAAGACACCGAGGCTATGAGACAAACTGCTGCCTGATAGGAATTCATAGGCTTGACTCAAGTTTCCTAGAAACAATATAAAAACTTGAATAGACTTTAGTCCAGGAATATTTTAGGCCAGAAAAAGTATTATCTGTCCTCCTTCAGCCAGAAGTAAAAACTGGAGTAATGCTACTATAAAAAACAAACAAACAAACAAACAAACAAATAAATAAAAAGGAGCAATAGCTTTTGTCCATTCAGTAGAGATGTTATTTGGGCCCTGGACCACAAGACCACAAGACCAATGGACCTGGCCAGCCCAGGAAACATGGACAAGGAGAAGCCAGTACTTGAAAGAGAAAGGCAGAGCTCTTTGCCAGATATTGATGCCCTGAAGGTCCTCAGGTTGGGTGGTGGCTAACAAAGTCCATAGCTACAGCTGAAGACAGGTTCTTTCCACAGTGCTGGCTCACACAGCCTTTAACACTGACATATACTATACAGAAGTCTGCAGCTTGCACAGACTGGTTGAATTACTGCCCCAGGTCTGCATCCAACTTAAGGTCCCGTTTTCTCAGTCACCTGTCAGCGAACGGGTTCCCACCTACCACCACACTGCTACCGGGGCCCTGTGCACTGCCAGTGGCCACCCACACTGCTCCCAACCCCTCTCACTGGGCACCTGCAGTGAAGTTTCCTGTATCTAAGTCTATGCACTTAAAGAAATGGTCTGATTTTCAGCAGAGCTCAGCAGCCCAGCCTGTCTGAGGTTAATGCCCTGTTGGCTCCCTGTATGCTGTGCCCCCTTTTACCTTCCTCTTCGGTGTTTTGTTTCCTCTTTTTCCTGGATTTTGAGTTCTTCTTGTTTTTCAGATCCACAAGCTCCTTGATGCGCTGGGCAACTGAAAATTCAAAGCACCATTAAGTGAGCATTGAAGGGGACCAAATGTTCCCTGTCCTCCTCCCCTTCAGTGTGGTGGAAAGAGCTTCTGGATTAATAACATGGAACGTTAAAACACCAAAGCCCAGCACTGCGCACAGACAGGAATGAAACCAGCCAGCCTAGCTCCAGCAAGGGGAGGTCTGCTTGGGGTCCTGTACCACAGCCAGCTCCAAACACAATGTGTGAGGGGCCCAGGACATCATTCAACTTCTCTGAATAGCTGAATAGTTAAGGAGCGGCTTCAGGCAGCAAACTTAGGCCTAAATAAACTTACTGCCCAAATACCAGAAGGTATAACCCACTCAAATAGTTCAGATTACTCCTCCTTGCTGCCTGGATCCTGGTGCCAGCAGGGTGACATTACAATCCTGGGACAAGCGTAGCTGGAGGAAAAGGATCTGGGGGAGAATCCTCATGAAAACCCTAACCAATACTGCACATCCAGTGAGACCAGAAGGCAAGGGTTTGCATTGCACCACTGCTGCCCCCAGGACCCAGATGCACATGTTCTCTTCAATATCTTTATCAACGATCTGGATGAGGGGATCAAGTGCACCCTCAGTAAGTTCAGAGATGACACCAAGTTAGGTGCCTGCACTGATCTGCTTGAGAGTAGGAAGGCTCTGCCAGAGGATCTGGGTATGCTGGACTGATGGGCTTAGGCCAACTGCATGAAGTTCAACAAGACCAAGTGCTGGGTCCTGCACCTGGGGCACAACAACCCCAAGCAGCGCTACAGGCTGGGTGATGAGTGGTTGGAAAGCTGCCTGGCAGAGAAGGACCTGGGAGTGATGGTTGAGACTCTGCTGAATATGAGCCAGCAGTGTGCTCAGGTGGCCAAGAAGGCCAACGGCATCCTGGCTTGTGTAAGAAGCAGTGTGGCCAGTAGGGCTAGGGAAGTGATCATCCCCCTGCACTCGGTTCTGGTGAGGCCGCACCTCGAGTGCTGTGTTCAGTTTTGGGCCCCTCGCTACAAGAAGGACATCGAGGTGCTCGAGCGAGTCCAGAGAAGGGCAACAAAGTTGGTGAGGGGTCTGGAGAACAAGTCCTACGAGGAGCGGCTGAGGGAGCTGGGATTGTTCAGCCTGGAGAAGAGGAGGCTCAGGGGCAACCTTATCGCTCTCTACAGGTACCTTAAAGGAGGCTGTAGCGAGGTGGGGGTTGGTTTGTTCTCCCACGGGCCTGGTGACAGGACGAGGGGGAATGGGCTAAAGTTGCACCAGGGGAGGTTTAGGTTGGATATTAGGAAGAACTTCTTTACCAAAAGGGTTGTGAGGCATTGGAACGGGCTGCCCAGGGAAGTGGTGGAGTCACCATCCCTGGAGGTCTTTAAAAGACGTTTAGATGTAGAGCTCAGTGATATGGTTTAGTGGAGGACTGGTTAGTGTTAGGTCAGAGGTTGGACCAAGTGATCTTGGAGGTCTCTTCCAACCTAAATGATTCTGTGATAATGTCTGCACCTGCTCCGAGGATTTGTGGGAGACTTCAACTTGTGTTTGAAGCCTCAGGGGGACATAGGCATTCTGGTTTCTTGATTGAGACTGGACGAGCCACAACAAGCACTGCTAAAATAGTCACAAATCAGCCAATAAACACCCTCCAGGTTGGAACTTGGCTTTTCTCTCTTTTTTTTTTTTTTTTTTTTTTTTCCAAACAGGATAGTACAACAATTTAAAATTGGAGCAATAACCAGATATATGGGTTAGGTAGGAACACCTGCCTTTCCAGGTAATGCTGGGCTGGTACCCGAGATTTCTAAAAGGCATCTATTCATAACCAAGCCATTATTCTTCAGGGTCCCTGACTACTTGCCATGCTAAGGCCCATTTATAGCATTAACAATGGCTCCCTAAAAAGGTCTGTACTAACATAATTTATTTTGTTTTTCCCCCTTCTTCAAAGAACTTCGAAGACATCAATCACATCTTCAGAAACCCAAGTTAAGTCTGTCCATGGCAGGGGCTGAAGTGGCTCTTTTCAGCACTGATATTGCCATGATGCTCTTTAAGATGAGCACAGTCTAGGGCTGGCATTTTTTTTTTGCCAGGCACAAGTGGGAATTGTAGGGGGAAGATGAGCTGGTGGCTGCTTCATCCTGCTGAGGAAGGATGGACTCATGCAGTGCATGGTGCTCTCAGGGATGGAAACCACAGCACTGGCTGGTGACTCCCTGTTTGTTGTTTATTATTTAAATAAGCCTCTGAATAAATGTCAAAACCCACCAGAGTGCTGCTGGGGACAGAATGTTATGCATGAAGCACTTACTGTTTTCATCGCTGTCAAGGTGGCGATAGATATAACCTTCCAGGTAAGACTGGAATTTGGGTGATGGGGAGAAAAAGGCCAGACTGATGGCCATCAGTTCCCAGCCCCATGCCAGGCTTCGGTAGCATGTATTATCTGTTGTCTGACGGATCAGTTGTATGTAGAGCTCGTCCCGTAAGCCTTGCATGCTCCAGCACTTGGTGACCGTGACCAATGCCACGTGATTGCGGTCCATGCGTGTCTGGCGATCTCCCATGTAGCTCTGCACCAGTTTGAACATCTCACATGCCTCTTTTTTGATGGCACGGTTGCTAGTGATGAGCATTGGTTTTTTGATAGAGCTGCCGTTCCATGACAGCATGTTGGAGATGGAGATCCTGCGGCGGAAGATGCCCTGAGTGTGCATGTTCAGGTTTTTAGAAGCCCAGTCTGCCATGCTGCTCTGGGAGATGGGCTTCCGTAGAGTATTGTAAGGGAAATGATATCCTGTGCAGCCACCGGGCTGGCCACTGTTCTCCTGCTTGGGGTCCACCTCTATTGTCCCAGGCTGCAAAGGAGAACAGATGTGTTAAAAAAAAAAAAGCAGCTTAGTTGACTCCTTATCCTGACAAGAAAATTAACAACAGTGAGACATGAGGCTACCAGCAACTGTAAAACAGTGAATCTGTACAAAACAAGGGGTTTTGCAGAGTATGTTACTGACAACTGTAGTACTGCAAGAGCCTGGCTGGCACAGTCACACACTTGACACTGTCCTCAGGGGAATCTCTGGGATGTGGGATAACGGGGCTGATTATAAAAGTTGTTCCAGGGCACCTGGAGACAGCCCAGGCAGGAGCTGGGCTGACTCCTAAAGGAGCCATGCAGTGATGTGGCCACACCAAGGCTCCAAGTGTCTCCCTGCTCTTCACCTCCCGGTTTTCCTGGAGCCAGGGGAGCCCAGGAGGAGGGTGGGGAACACCAGAAGGTGGCAGACTAGGCAGCCAGGCACTCCTACCTTCTTGCCTCCACCCTTTGTAGCTGCTACAATCCCATAGCTGCTTCCTGCCTTTAATATTTTTCCCAATTCTAGTAAGAAAAGACAAAACAAAATCATTGTTTCGAACTGCCGTCAGGAGCTTCTGAGCTTTGGCAGCCTGCGCCTGCAAAGCCTCTGTATCCAGGCATTCAGAACATGCATGTCAGGTCCACCAGGACTTTCCTAATGGAAATACTGGCCAGGCACACAAACTGGGTAGGAAAAGCTAACAAATGCACTGCAGAGCACGAGCACAGCTACTTTGATGGCAAGACTGATGCCCAGGTAGGATAATCCTACAAACCAAGGAGGTATTTTGGGAGGAAAGAATGGTAATTCTGGGGGCAGGCAACAAGTCTGATGCAGTCACAACCCCGGGACGAACACCCTCACATCCACTGCTGCATCAAGCTCTGTAAAAGCAACTGCTGAGGTTACCACTGAGATCTGAAGGCTTGATGGGGATTCATGGGTCTGGGTGTCCCAGGACACTGGGCAAGGACCAGGTGTACACAACTACACCTACAGCAACAGTTAGATGGGTGCCCAGGGGCTGCCATCTACACCGTGCTCAATTACAAGCTCCAATCACACAATTTCGGGTGTGTTTGAGTTTGTGAAGTGAGAGAGTTGGGATACCTGCATGAGCCAGCTTCTCCCACCACTGGGGCTGGCTCTTACTGTAACCTACAGAAGCAGCACGACCTCCTGATGAACACGCCCAGCCCCGCAGCATCCTCAGAGAAGATCCAGGCTGCGGATACAGACCTGGCGCTCCTGCAAGTGCCACTGCACAGGACTCAGGGACACCTCTGCAATGGATCCCTACTTCTCCAAATTAAATTAGAATTGTTCAAAAGTACTGTTTTAGTTTTTCTCTTCTTCAGAGGAGCACAGACAGTTGATCTCCACACATGCTCTCTACCAACCCAACTTATCTGCTCCAGGTACAAGCCCTCTGATCACAAGGGTACAGACACCAGCAGCAGAGACAAAGGCCTTCCTTCCTCCCAGACTCCGTGGGCAGTTTTTACATGCAGCACTTGTCCATTCTTCTTCCCCAGCCATCTCTAAGGATAACTAGATAATTAGAGCTTTGGCATCACTGATCCCAAGAAAATTATGGGTAATAACTACTTGTGAGGAAAAGACACTCATTTTGCTTGTCTCAAATTCTCTATTTTGGATGGAAGTGGCAGCCTGGGACATGTACTGAACTCCAGCACCCAACAAGTTGTTATAAGAAACAGACTTTTTTGTTAGACTTGAAAATCCCACATACAGCAACTAAGTGCTGAACAGCCCACATTTCACTCTGTGTTCTCCAAGGAGATCTCAGCAAGAAGGAAAAAGCCAAACAAGATAACATTGACATTTTTGGTTTTTAAAGGAAAACAAAAATCCTGTAAGCTTTTTTTCATGGCAAAACCAAAACGAAACAGAACGTATGTTTTCCTGTCATTGCAGATTACCTTTAACTTGCATGCCACTCTGGATTCCAGACCTGGCCCACAATCAACCCCAAAAGACACGCTACTTCTTAAACATCCAGAGCAAGTCAGTAATCTCCTTTTTAGTAAGGAGGAACTGCTGAACTCATGACAGAGGCTTGTGTGGTCCAACCCTTCCCTATCTTACACCCAACATGTACCTACATGTGGATGACAGTATCAGCACACATCACACTCCATCTCTTACTGCCAGCCTCTGGCACAATCATTTTTGGTTTTCTGCTTCATTCTGCTTCTTTTTCATCCCTTGAGTTACCCCTCCATCTCCACACCATCTCTGTGCTGTCTAAAAGTCACTGCCTGCAGTTCTCCCTGCCATCTGCATCCTCAGTCCACCTTTTATGCCCAGGGCTGCTTTTCCTCCTACCACTCTATTTACTCCTTCAGCGTGTCGTTTCTGAGGATCCACCTCCTCATGCTCTCCAGAGGTTCAAGCAGGCTCTTGCTTCTCTCCTCTTCACTCTCTAGAGTTTATCTCTAAAATCAGCTCACTCAACTACTCAGCTATTACAGTTGTGCTGACAATACACATTCATCTCTGCTCAGCCTGTCCTAAAACTTCTGCCCACCTTCCTGAGATAATTAATTTCCTCTTCTCCCAATTCTCATCCCCACCACACAGGTCCAGTGTAGGATATTGCTAGTGACTCAATCTCTGCGCTGCCATTTTCATAGTAGGCAGCAATTGTATCTCAGATCATTTCTGAATACAGATTGTTTAGGGACTCATCTTTACCGCATCATCCATCTCCTCACATCTTCCACTTTATTCTCCTTCTTTGTCCTACCCACATACAAAGTATTCTTCATTTTCAAGGTTATTTACAGTCTATGCCCAACCCATCTCCTGTGCATCATCAAGAGTCAGCTTTGCCCTGTCACTGTGATGAGGTGTAACACATCCTGAAGACGGGATAGCAGCCTTCCAGCAAGTCTAAAGAGGTTATGAAATAAAACCGCTGAACTATCTGCAACATGAGTCATGTGTAAGCTCAAACTACCCTGTGCCTGAAAAATGGAAAACGGAGGAAAAGTGACTTCAGTTTTAAAAAGGTTTTCAGGTGAAACCCAGGCACTACCGGTCAGAAATGATAATAAAGAGAACGCACACTGAAATCTGATACAGCAGGGATGTGTCTGCCTGGCTCTTAGAGAACAGTTACACCTCACTCATTTACTGGAGCAATCCAGAATGGTCAGGGAGCTTTGCTAAGTTTCTTTGTGAAAGGTCAGGGACTGATAAATAGGAGAAAAGAGAGAACAAAGGGTTAAAAATAACTAGTCACTTCCCATGCTGGAGGGCTGTTATCAGCTGCATCCTACAGAAGAGATGCAGAGACCTGGGCTGTGCAGTAGTGGTGAAATAACTGGAAAAGTAAGCAAAGAGAAAGAGACAAAAACTGCACGGGGTATTAATATTATTTATTATAAGCTAAATCTGAACTAAAACCATACAGCATGAAGTTCCTCCAAGTCCAAGCAGGAGAAAAGATGGCAAACTAAATCCTGAAGAAGTGCAGGATTTAGTAGAGAAAAGTAAGGTAGAAGTAAGAGTAAGGTAGGGAAAAAATGGATTCATTGTGCAGTCATGCTTATGGGCTCTAAAATAGGTATTTTCACCAAGAATCTGCTGGGGACATGATCAACAGCTTTCTGAATATTTCAATTCAATGGTCCGTGGGGATCAGAAGGGAGAACATAACATAAAGTACTATTAGAATAACGGCAGCGAACAAGAGAAGATGCTGCCATGTTACCATACACATCCTGACGCCTGTATCCTGTTCACCACTGGTTCTGACCATCGCAGCTCAAAGAGGACATGGGAGGGCTACCAAAGGATAAACAAGCACCACTAAAATGACCAACCAGACAGCAGATTTACAATGACCAAATGAATGCCTTTTAACAGCAGGTATAATTCTACCACTGAACTCTCTGCCATGAGGTGCTGTGGGGACTCAAAGTGAGGAGGCTCCAAAAGGCGGCCAGCCCAAGCCATCAAGCCATGGCAGAAAAGCTCATCAGGGATTACTAAACCAACAAAGTTTCAGATGCAAGCTGTTGGCTCTGTGCTGTGGCATGCTGGCAGGACATGACAGGAGAAGCAGAGCTGCCACCTCACTGTGTTTTTTCCCCTCATTTTTTTCTGATCACCCTGAGCATGTTGGACACCTGACCTGACCCATCTACATCCTTCTGAGTGCTTATGTCCTGGCATCTGTCTTTACACTCTCAGAGAAAGGGTGTTTTGCTCTGTTTGGACAGAGCTTAAGCACAAGACAAATAACTTGCCACGACACAAATAACACAGCAGTGCTGAGGGCTTGCTGGACAGGAATACAATGCCCTCCCCCATCCACACGCTCCTCTCACACCACTGGGGTCTCCACCTATGGAGCTCTGAAGTTCTGTAAGCCATTGCTGTTCTGCAGGCACACCGTTCTGTGCACAGCACATCTGCTAAATCCACCCATGAGAGGACCAGGCTCAGCATCACACAGTCCAGCACAGACATATGAATTAACCCGATGCAGGTTGGGAGGTACCTGGGAAGAACGACGCATAGCACCTGATGAAGACAAACTTGTCTGGCTGGTCACATTCTTTTCTAAAGAATCTATTTTCTCAAAAGTCCTCTTCTGCCTCACTGTGTCCTGTGGAGCAGCCACATCATTGGGAAAGCTGCCCCTGCTCTCCATGCCCGGTCTGTACAGAGACCTATTACTAGCCGAGACGTCATCCCTTGAGCTCCGGTTGATGCATTTTTTCAAGTGGTCTGACTGGAATCTGACTTTGCTGCTCTCTGCTGGGATGCCACTCTCCAGACTTTGAGCATCAAGGCTGGCTTTGCTTCCCCGGCAAGCTGCTGACCTGCCCACCACAGCACGCATCTCAGCAATCAGCTTATCATTCAAAGCCGTGAGCTCACTGCTGCTGCCCACAGAGCCAGGTCTTCCCTGACCTGTCCCATGCCTCCTTCCTTTCCTTTTTCTCAAACTTGGAGAAGGGCCAGTTGAGTAACCAGAGTCCTGGTGGCTTATACCAGTTTGGTACTCTTGAGTTTGCAGGCTGCTCTGTCGACTGTGGTGGGCTTCTATGCTCTTGAGGACATTGGCTTCCAAGATCCTCCAAGACTGCTTGAAGCTGTCCTTTGAAGCAAGCTGACCGGGCAGTTTAGTAGAAGCATCAGCAGTTGCAGCAGCAGAGTGGGAGAGTTTGGAAGACTGATCAATGTTGACCATGTGTTTTATGTATTCTTTGCCAGCCGGACTGTATTCAGTGGAAGAAGGATTTCTGGCATGCTTCTTTGCACCCTGCTGCTGTTGTATACTTGGATGCTGTAACAGTTTGGTTGGTTGCAGCTGCTTCTTTAAGCTATTGCTCGGTGACCTTGGTGGAGACATCCCACTCATACTCATGCTTTCAGTGTCCATATCTACTGGTGGCTCATCGTAAATGGGCGACTCTAAAGATGGCTCATCGTATATAGGTGCAGGGGAGGCATACTTGGGGGATGCAGGCTGGGGAGTTCCTGCCTGGCTCCTTGGAGGTGTTGGAGAAGTTGGACCATTCATCAGCACAAGGCAAAACCCACCATTCTCTGTCTTTTTGATCTGCATAGACTGCTTTGCTTCTCCTGCAGGCATTTGCTTGGCGGCTCCAGGGCTCTGGGACATAGACTGAGGCTGAGCATATATGGCTGCTTTTGGAAGAGATTTTTGGCTGTTGGCCTCTGGAGCACTCTGCAGCTGAAGGGAACTGCTTGAAGAGCCCTGTACCTGCTTTAAACTGTTCACTTTGACCAACATGGCTGCTTTCGTTCCTGGCACAGGCTGCCAGTGGGTAGGAGTGTCCCTAAAGGAAAAAAAGACACAAATATAGAGTTATTTAAGAATTATGTTAACTTATCCCTATGTCTATGTTAACTTAATCCCCTATGTCTGCCCAAATACCGGACTGTTAGTCTCAAAGCGCCTGGAGATTCCCTACGCAGTTATATCAGCTCCTCATTGTTTTTTTCCTGGAGATCCCCCTTCCTGAAACAGATTGTTGCTATGCACATGAGAACTCTGAGTTACGAACAGCAGCACAACGACATGAAACAAGTTCATACTTGTCCTACTACAAGCTGTCCGGTATCAGGAGCACCAAGACAGGAGGCAACCTCCTCTTCCCAAGTCTAATCAGACAGCACGACCAGCTGAAGACCAGCAAGCTGTTCTGAACTACTCAAGCAGTGAGCTGAAAAATAATCCCAAGTGTCTGTCTTTGGACTGCCAAATTACAACAGCAGAGCAGAGATTTTCTCAATCTATGTTACAGCAAAACCTATGAGGTATACAGGAGGTGCAAAGGGGTGTATGTCCTCAGCTCCTGGGGTGTGGTAAATCTGTACAGAGCATGCTTTCAGTCTGGTACAGATGCCCTCCAATCTGGTTCCCTTGGCCAAACTTCCTGGCTCCACTCAGCTCTCACAGCTTTGAAATCCTCTTCTGCTAGGGGTATTCCCTGCCTGGTGACAGTGCTCAGCATCCGCCACAACCCAGCATGCTCACTGCAACCTCCCAGCCCCACAGGCGCGTTCTGCAGCGTAATAATGACCCCCCCCTCCCCCCCGGCAGTATCTACAGTCAGTCATTTGTGGGCTCTGAGGAAAAGGGAAAGAAAAGGCTGTTGAACCAGCCTGAGATTTCAGGTCTTAAAAGTCACCACTGTCCCCAGGAAAAGTCCCCTTGAATCTGGCCCGGTTTCTTGTACTCTCTCCATGCATCCACTATCAGGCATCACCAGGTAAGACGCAAGGGTGCACTGCGTGTCCCTGGCTGGAACAGGAGGTGCTCCCATGGCACCTTCAAAGCCATTTTTCCCTATTTGAGCCTTGCCACTTGCTCCCATCCCTGTGGCCTCCATGAAGGTGGTAAGACCCACCACCCCTGCATGTCCAGGGCTGCCTCTTGGCCGCCTGGAGATGCCAGTGCCTGCCTGCACCATCCTCCTCGAGCCCTGTGGGATTTATCATGACATCCCAGCCCTCTGTTGCTCTGCACCTGCTCTCCAGAGACCTTCCTCTGCTGAGTCCTGGCCATCACTCAGCACAGTTTCTCAGAGACATGCAGGGACCAGGCAGGATAACAGTAGGAGGGAGTCACCATTCTCTGGGGTGGCTTTCATGGGTCCCTGCCTGGGGGCTGCATGCACCAGACCTTGCCTGAGCACTTTCATCCTGCACATGGCCAAGCAGGGGCACTGCTGAAAACCTGGCTGTTCCTAGAAGAGCTCCTGAACCAACCTGAAGAACCAGAGCAGCAACATTTGGTATGCTTTTAAATGAGCCTTTTTGACACCCACCCCTCTGCTTGGCTGTACCAGCAGCTGGCAAGGAGGTGAGCCTGGCAAGGAGCCACGTTAAGGACAAGCACAGCAGATCTGTTGCTTGGCTGGAGGGCTGCCATGGAGCTCAACACCAGAGGCACAGAGCAAACCTGTACAGCTGAGATGTTCACCAGTAGGTTGGTAAGTGATCGATGTGACTCAGCTGTCTGCTCTCTGCCAGCCCAAAGCAGCATTCATGTCTGGACCAGCACCACTCCTCCGCAGGGTCCCTCTCGCTCTCCCCAGGACTGTGGCAAGGAGCCCTGACCACCACAGATGGTCTCCTTGGGTGCTGCAGGGCTGCGATGCCATCTGTAGGACCCTGCTCTATCACATTTTTCTGCAAGATGCGTGAAGAAGAGTGAAGCCCTTGACTTGGCCCTGTATGCCCTTGGAATAGCAATGAGGGATCTGACTGGGAAAAACGCAGGTGCTGCGCTCCCTTGGGAGGAAGAGCTCCCTGCGTGAGACCTGACCCAGATGACAGCTCCCTGCTGCCCTGTGTCCTACCCAGGGCCTCAGAGCAGCCATTCCACCCCTCGCCCGGTCCTCCCTTCAGAGAGGAATTTGCACATAAAACTCAACTTCACAAAATTCTGTGATTGCTTTGTCTGCTGTTAAGCTATTTCTCACATTCAAAACAAAAGGAGATGGGTTGCCTCAGAGAGCTACACCTGGACACAACGGCCTGGAGAAGAACCCCCTGCACAGCCGCTTTCTCTGTCTTTGTCATTTCTTTGGGTGTTGACACCTACGAAACCTCCGGAGTTGGCATAGCCCAGCATTAATCTGCCCCTTCCACTCCCGTCAGCTAAAAAGGGATGACTTACCAGGCCCTTTTGTGTTACAGCCGAGCAGTGTGGCCAGGCAGGGAGGGCTGGGACGCTGCCCAGCCTCAGAGGCAGGAGGTGAGCAAAGCCACTGCACTGCTGCTGCTCCCCAGCCGGCTGTGGCCACCATTTGGGCGTTAGAACCGGATCAGATCCGCGAGCATTTCCCCTTGCTCCCCAGCAGCACCCCCAGGGTGTCCCTGCGGGAACAGCAGAGCCGTGCCGCTCCAGCCAGGCCATGGCCACCATGCCCAGCAGCTTTGTAAGGTGATGGAATCACAGAATCATAAAAGTTGGAAGAGATCTTCAGGATCACCCTACTACCACTGATGGAGAAGTGCAGTCCCTAAACACGTACTGTATCCGAGGGTGCCGGCCTGATCTCAAGCACAGCATGCCATCTCCAGCCTCTCTGCCAGCTGGATGTCAGCAGTTAAGAGGTACCACCGTGGAAAGAACAAGGCTTTTCTAAAAAGGCCATTTCCACAATCATGAACAAGCTCTTGGTTCTGCATCCTGCTTTCCTCAATCCCATCCCTGGATGGGGAAAAGATCAAGCAGAGGGAACTGGGACTTCTTGACTTCCCAGCATGGAGAAAGGCTCAGCCTCCTTCTGAGCAGTAAAAACCCTGACAGAAAGTGGAGCTAGCAGTGGAGAGACGTTCTAGCACAGCCTCTCTGCTGTGCTCTTAAGCCACCAGCAGAAGAGACCCAGCTGAGTCCCCTGAGAGGCTTCTTTCGAGGAATGCTTTCAAGTAGCTCCAATATAAACACTACAGCCCAGCACTGGCTTTCCCAGCCCGCACCCAACTCCAGCAGCTCTCACCAGGCTCCAGTTACTGCTTCTGCACTCCCCATTGTTTCCTCTTCCCTCCCAGCAGCCTGCAGAAAAGGCCCCCACACCTCAGCTCTGCCTTTTCCAGCAGTCATTTTCCTGGTGCTTTCCTCGAGGCAAATAAACAGGGCTGTTTGTTTTTCAGGGTTGTTTGTATTTCAGTGGCATGGCCACTGCCACCTGGGGTGTCCACGCTGGACATGGGAGTGGAGACCACCACGGGCTGCAGAGGCGAGCCACCCAAATTTGGGTCTGCAGGACTCAAGAAGAGCTCTGTGGGCATGTGTGAAGCCCTGCACGTGGGTCCTGCCCCACAGCCAGCGGCATAGATGTGGAAAGAAACAAGCCTGTATTAGTGTTTCTTGTCCAGTTATGAAGAACTTAATATTGGCATTACACTGGGACCCTTCCTGTGGCATTATTTACAGGAGCTGTAAGCCCCTGACAAGGTAGAGGAGAGCCGAGAAGAGGCTGAGGTACCTTCACAGGCTCCGTTCACCTCTGTGTCACATGTCCCCTCTGACGCTCCTTCCAGCACACCCTGCTGGCATGGTAAGACCAAGCCGTGCCTTTCCCCACTGCCTACAAAATCCCCTTCTCTGTCCCAGCCCACAACGCTGAGCTGTGGCAAGGGTGTGCTATGAGGGGACAGCAGCAAAACCCCACCTGCAGCCCACGCAGCAGGGACCCGGGCCTGTCCTGTCCTGGGGGAACAGGACATTCCTAGGGACAGTGCTTTTCCACCCCAAGGACTTTGAGATGCAGTGTTATTGCAAGGGGGAACCCTGGAAACCCCGTCCAAAGAAAGTGGTGCTGGGAGAACCATAGGAGGAGAAGAGAGCTGGCACAGCAAGGCTGGGAAAGGCAGAGCCCGCCTGCAGCCCTGAGCTGCGAAGTGCACGATCACTGCAGAGCAGCACGGGGGCAAGGCCATCCTCGGCTGGCCCCATCACCCTGTCCCCAGCCCCAGCCCTCTCACCCAAGGTCCCCTGAGCTCCAGCAGATGGCAGGGGGCTCACAGGATACTTCCAGGACACTGTCCTCAGCCCCTCATCAGTCTCATGTTCCCCAAGGAACACATCCAGCATTTCCGGAGCTCAAATAACAGAGACAGCTAACAAAGGTGGATTGGGAGCCGAGACACCAACCCAGCTGCCCTCCTTTTGCTCCGGGATGAGGTTCCTGGGCTCACACTGACTCTCTCCAGGATCTCCCAACAAATTCAGTTTCCCAGGAGCAGCAGCATCTCCAGCAGCACCCGTTTCCAGACACGAGGAGCCATTTTCCCACACCAACAGCAGCAAGTGAAAGCAGCTGCCATTTCCACAGGGAGGTCAGCCTCCCAGTGCTGCCTGTGCAGCAAAGGGCCGGTCTCCAGAGAGGCTGCTCCGAGCTTGTGTGATCGAGAGAGCAGAAAAAGCAGCAGTGAGCAGCGGGGCGGTGAAGGAGAGGACGCGATCAGCACGTAGGAGGGCACGAGTGCAGCGTGCTTGAGGATGTCAAGAGCAGCACCCAAATCTAGCAGTGCTGATGCACAAGAGAGGAAGGGTGGGACACAACAGGCTGCTAAAAGAATAAGAAAAAAATCAACTGCAAAGTATTGCTGAAAAAGAGGACGAAATTCCTTTTCCCGGCTCCCTGTAGCATGTGCTAGCAGGAGGCCACTCCTGGGGATCACGCTGATCTCCTTTGTCCTCTCCATCTACTGTGAGACAACAAGCATAAAGGGAAGAAAAACAAATTGTCCGTGCTGCTGATAGAGACAAAAATGAAACAGTCTCAAGTGCAGGTACCTATAAAGATGTCAAATGCTACCAACAGCACTCAACATATTTGCCTTCTGTTTATACAACTGTAACCCTGCCGAGGAAGAAAGGACATGCTTAAGTTTGTCTTTGGAGAAAAATGCAGACAAAAGAGCTGAGAAGCTGTTGCTGTTACTAGACCAGACACCCTTGCAAGGGTCTTAGATCCCACCTGGGAACCCTTGCTTTGGGCTCAGCTCCTCACTCACCATTTTATGAGCTAGAAAAAGGCAATAAATCTCTCCTAGAGTGTCAGACTCGGGTAGAGCAAGTGTTCTCTGCACCAAAACCAGACATGTTAACAACTGCTCACAAATGGCTGAGACTATGTGTGATAGATGTGCAAAGAAACAGCACTTGACATCCTTGCAGGAAAACATCTTCTGTAAGCAAATGCTGTTGGCTTACTGGTATGGAGATCTGGAAAAGCAACATGAGACCGAGCAGTGTGTTAGGTCCCAGAAGTGGCTTAGGTGACACACGCCTTCCCCAGCGTCTGCCCTTCAGCATTTTGTCACAGGCTGAAGATGTCCCAAGGTTGCTGATACAGCCTGGGATCAGGCAGGGAGGTCAGGGGACCCTTCGGGAATGCTAAGCCCACTCATCCATGACCGCAGGGTGCGACTGAAGGGAACTGGGTGTTGGGAGCTACCATGGTTCAGCCCAAGGCGTCCCTCACTGTACTATCTGCTCCTGACCACTCTGGGATCACCCTCTGGCCAGGTCTGAAACTCAGACGGGCTGCTCACAGGGCAGGAGGCACTGGAGGTGTCACAGGCACCAGCAAAGCTCCAGGCTTCTTCTGGTACATCACCAGATTTTAAGTGAACATACAGGAACCTTCCACGGGGCAGTGGGCAGATGATAAACCTCAGCTTACAGCTCTCTAGAGCAGACATTTTCCAGAATCGCCATCCTACAAGGTTTTTTCATCTCTCCCCACCAGCACCATGCACACAGTGATGTGACCTTGATCCCAAAAGCAAGGTGTGAAAGACACCTAGCCTGCTGTATTCACCCTCTCCAAATGCTGCAGGAAGTACACAGGATCGGAGAACTGTCGGGGTGGCAGGAGCACCAGACTCACCCTAGCACTACTCTAGCCCTGGAGTGAATCACTTCTCCTTAGCGTGACTCAGCAGCACTCACTGCACAGCCTCCCCGGCCATTTGCACCCTGTTCCCTGTGGCAGGATGATGCCCAGACAGGGCACAGAGGAGGCAGGGAGGGCAGCCAAAGGCAGCAAGGGGCACGGACCAGGGAGGGGATGCTTTTATGCAGCTCAAGTTGGCAAAGTTTCAATACGAAAGCAGTTCAATTGTTAGACTGGTTTGAGTGCAAGAAAATCTCTCAGCCGAACAAAATAGCATCCCGTTATTGTTCTTTCCTTGCAGGGTAGATGCAAGCAAGTGGCTGTGCTCTGTCCCCTGCAGCCCTCCTCTGCCCTGGCTGAGCTGCAGGGAAGGAAAGAGCCAGAGCAGCCAGACTCACCCATGCCCTTGCAGGGCAGCTTGGCCACCCTGGCAAACCATGCCATGTGCCCACCACCGGTGTCCAGCAGAGCTTTCATTGAAGCAGCGAGCAGCCCTGCCCATCCCCTCTCCTCCCACTGAGCGCAAAGGAGTCTGTGGCAATCACATTTTCATCTGTGTGTGCATGGCGTCCTACACAAATGAGGATGCTCAAGTGGTACTGTAGTGGTGAAAGGCGACAGCTTTACCTGGGGCAGGATGAGGACAGCACGTGGCGGTGACCACGGGCCTACCAGCACTGCACCCACCTGGCCTTGTGCAGCTTTCCCAGCCCCGTGTGTCGGTGCCTGCCCAGGGACAGAAGCCACCCAGTAAATATAAACCAAAACTCTCTCTACCTGCCCGTGTCCAGCCTCTTCTCGGCAGCGCAGTCCCCTTTGGCCCTCTCCATTTCCTGCAGCAGGGCTACAGGGACCGGGGTGCTCCTGCTGTCGCTGCCGCCGCTGCCCCGGTGCTGCCGGCCCTGGCAGTCGGGCTGAGAGCGCTTCATAGCCTGGAGCTGTGCCAGGGGCACGATGTCGCAGCCCTGGGGCCGGTGCCACACCGTCTGCCGCGTGATGGCATTGTAGTAGTAGAAGCGGTTGTTGTTGTGATCGAAGAGCTCCCACCACTGCTTCTGGTCCGACTGGCGCACCTTCAGGTTGGGAGGGGGCTCCCAGCCGCATTCACCAGTGGCCAGGTTGACGTACATCCGCTCCTGGGAGCGGGGCTCGATGATCTCCACCCAGTCCGAGCTGTGGGGGAATAAGAGCTGGGTTAGTGCAGGATAGGGGTGCAGAGGGTGTCCGGGAGCCTTGCCCCCTCACTAAGCTGGGACAAGCAGTGCAGGGACAGCCCCGTGGGGTAGCGAGGCGAGCAGCAGAAGCAGTGCTCGCCCCTACGTGCAACCCTTCCTCCTCCCCAGTGCCTGCCTCTGTAGGGCAGAGCAGCACATTGGCGTTGTGGTGATGGAGGTGCTGGGCCGTGTGGTCCTGATCCACGCCAGCAGTGATGCCATTGGGTACAACAGGGACGTGTAAGGGTGGACAAGCAGGCAGCGAAGTAAAATGTCAGCAATATTAACTCTGATGCCATTCACATCCTGTAAACACTCGGCTGGCCCTACAAAACCCACCCTGGCAGAACTGGCAGCTCCCCCTCGCTCCATCCTCTAGTCAGAACTAGATTCCCGTTTGATTTAAGGTGTACCAGCCCCTCGTGCCATGGCTCAGGGGTGGGAAGCACAGCGTGAGGCTGGTTATTTCTAAACCACCGTAACACCAACCTAGAGGCACAGAAGGAACAAAGCAGTAAGTCACTGCTCTTATCGAGGACACCGTGAACTGCAAAGGGTTGTCATCCATAAAAATGACATAAAAGAGGAAAACGATGGCAGCAGAAGAGCCTAGCAGTGCTGGGAGGAGACTTCCCAGGATACAGCAGCAAGGAAGTCCAGATAGGAACTGGAAAAGTGGCTCTGATGGACAGCCAGAGGAGCTCAGGGGGGTACAGACAGCACGGTGACCTCTGAGAGCACCAGAAACCCTCACACGATGACAGAGATCAACTGGAAAATGGGCACAACCAGAGGTGGACTAAAAGGGGACTCAGACCCACGCTTCTGAGCATTTCTGGTGGGGAGAGCTGCGGCTGGCGCTGGGCACAGCATGCTGCCCGCGTGAGGCTGGGAGAGGAAGGCAGGCATGGTGTGACACCACACACCACAGCCTCACAGAAACACTCGCTTGGGCAGAGGGGTGAGAGCAGGGAGGCCGTTACACAGTGTTTACTTGGCAGAACAAAAAACACCCCTCAAGCTGAGCCATCAAACCGTAACATTTGAGAGCACGACAGTTTTGATCTGTTTTGCCAGCAACCGGAGTAGCAAAGATCTGAGACGCCGACCAGCCCCACCAGCGCGGGTGCTTCTTGGGAGAGAGGAGAGGTCAGCTATTTTATGTTAAGTGCAAGCTATTGAAAATAACGAATTCTTCTCATGGCACCCGGCCATGACTGAGTGTGTGTTGCTAACTATAGTCTTCCGTTTTAACAAGCCCACATTTATCTTTGCGTGCAAAGACATGTAAGTAGACGCCTTGGGTTGGTGACCTCTTTGCTCCCCTTGAATTTGAGTCTGAGGATTACCAAGCTGGAGTTTAACAAGGCAAAAATCCACGCAGAACACATTGAAAATAACAGAAAGTTTGCTACAATCACATTCACATGTAAAGAAAGAGAAGGAAAAGCAAGGAGCACATTCCTGGAGCAGGGCCAGCACCGGGCTGCCACACACAAGTCTGGAACATAACATCAGGAACTCTGGAAAGACGTGATAAACACAGGATTGGAGAGAGATAAGGCCATAACTTGGACATAAAAAATGAATTCAAACACTCCTTAACAGGGTTAAAGAAGCAGTTTCCTGGGAACAGTTTGAATAACGCCTTTTCCCTGTCCTCCCCATGCTGAGCCCTGGACAAAGGGGCAGATTTGGACCCCACATGCCCCCCTCCCAGCTCCCCATTGCCACTGCACACAGTGCCACCACCATCACAGCACCAGGAGTACCGTGGTGGTTTCAGTCCATCTCCCTTCTGTTGGGCCTGAATGTCTTTGGCTGCAGGATTCCCGCAGACCCAGCTTGCAAACCCAGACGAAGCTCGCACCCCAGGGCATTGCACAAAACTGGAGCACCAGCCCCCTCACCGGTGAGCGAACCTGAGCAGAGAGGAACTGCGACAAAATCCCCACTTGCTTCCAAAAGCAAAACCACATTTCCCAGTGTACATCCTCCTTTATTGTCTGAGGGGTTTCAGAAGCTTCCTTTCTCTAAGTCGGTACACAAACACTTTCCAAGCCTCCTAGCTTGCAGACAGACCACAGCTCCAGACACCACTGATCTGCTGGGGGTCCATGGGGCTGCCATAGGGTCCCCTGGCGCTGTGCTGGTGCTGGGGGAAGTGCCCTGCCAGCCGTGCGGACGCCAGGCATGCAAAGAGCAGGAGGAAGCTTTTTGTGTGCAACGATAGCGCTGCACGTGGGCAAACAGGTTTGCATTCACCTGAAGGCTCAGCCAGCGCCTCGCAGACTTTGTTTTTCTGAGGCACTGTATAAACAGAACAGGTAAAAGTCCAAGGTGCGGCTCTGTCCTGCCGGCCTCTGGGACAGGTGTGATTTACATTTGCAAACTTTGCTCTTTCAGAAACTAAGAGCTAAATGTGGGTCCATCCTGCCTGCCGCAGGGACCCTGGCTGGCAAAGCCAAGAAATAAGATAGGTAATAAATAACAACAATAATAATAATAAAGGATATTTCAACCTGAAAGAGCACACCATTGCTCCTATACCTCAGCCCACATGGCTGCAGTGCATACGGGACTGTAGGTGCATAACGTGCTCCATGCCTGTCCTGAAGCATCCAGGGATGCTGGACACACCAGCTGTGCAGGGAAGAGGCCCTCTACCCCAGGCAAGGAACTGAGCTTGACCCAACCACAAGCAACAGAAGCAGCGCAGCAGGCATTAGCCCTGGGCATCCCACTTGTCCCTGTCCGTCTGTCCTGCAGTTATCAGGACACAGCTCCCTGCTCCAGGAACAGGCGTGGCAAGGCTTTACGCACTGGCTCGGGGTGCACCCCTGGGACTGATTCATACAGGGATGAGAAGTTGCTCCGAGCATGTGAAATGAGCAGCTAGGGGCAACAAAAAGCCACGTGACAGCAGCACTGGGCATCCTGCTTCCTGCTAACATCTCCCCGTTAGGTCTTCTCACAATGACAAAGACACTGGTG
Organism: Aythya marila; assembly: GCF_965140915.1. Lineage (NCBI taxonomy): Eukaryota > Metazoa > Chordata > Aves > Anseriformes > Anatidae > Aythya > Aythya marila. Next base: position 9,524,254 of record NC_139057.1, read on the forward strand.
TGAGTCTAGGAAAGAATAAAAGCGTTTCAAGTAAATGGAAGGGACTGGAAATGGAACTGAGCAAACACAGGAGGGGAAAAATAGTCTGAATGAATACACAAGTAGCCCCAAGAAACTAAACAGCCACTAATCCGCAGGGCAATTGATTTTCTTGCCACCATTACCCAAGCAACATTTAGTCCTCTGCTTGAAGCCTTCCCTCTGCCTGCTTCCTCCACATGCTGCTCAGCACAAAATCATTTACCCACTGGTGACAGGAGAGACCCAGGGGAAGACATGAAAAGCCTTGCTTCAAGGCACTTCAAGCTGAGAGGACATTCCTCTGCATGGTGGCGAGGAGAGGTCTCATGTCTTGATCTTCCATTTCACCTCCACGTTTTGCTATTTCTGGTCTTTTTTGCCCCAAGCTGGGATCCTCCACCTCCCTTCTTTGGAGCAGTACCCAGTCCTTCTTGGCCAGCGGTGCCTCTGTATTGAGTAGGCTTTTGAAGATGGATGGCCTCAACAGGAGCCTCCAGCATGTTCAGAGATGGTCCCACAACAAAGAAAAAACACCTGGAAAATTAAGCTCTTCCTCCAGGAAGCAGGAGTCTGAGTACAGCCAGCGTAAAGTCAGGTAATCCCAGACAAGTTCCCTCCTCAGAATGATGGCTGCACTCACAGGACACAGGACTCCCTCCTGGTCAGCAACTGACTGAAGAACTCCAGAGGATGTGGGCCACCACGATGCTTATGGGCACGAAGGGAAGCGTGGGCATGACCCTGCACCCTGCAGGCAAGAGGTGCTGCTACCAGCCGCAACTCAGTGCAGGCGCCGAGCCCAGCCCTTGTGCAAAGAAATGCAGCTCCACGCCAGGGCTGCCGAAGTCCCTGAGAAGCAGGAGGTGGTGGCAAAACCCTAGGAGCAGGCAGATCAGAAGCGTGTGGCACAGCATGACCCCACCACCCCATGCTGGGACGCCAGCCAGAGCCCATGGGGGCAGGAACGTGGCGCAGGGCACCCAGGGCGGCTCACTGCAGCCTGGGCTTGATGCGCCTCGCAGCTCTGGTGGCAGCATCAGAAGCCGTTTGGCCACAGGAGCCAGGGAGTTCAGATCACCACAGTTTGCTGCTGGTGCAGCATGTGACGAAGACCCAGGAGAAGGAGCAAAGTGGTGCCTGCAACCTCCAGGGAGTCCCCAGAAGCTGCCTGCGGGTGCCCCATGTGCTGAAGAGCAGCCGGCCTCAGCACGGTGCTCCCAGCAGCAGCAGCCCCGCGCCCATCCCCTCGCCTTCTGCAATGGGTGAAGCCACCTGGAGCACCCGAGCACGCTGCCGGGCAGGCTCTGCTTAGAAAAACCTCGCTCGCTGCAGGAAAGTGCAACCCCTGGGCGAATCCAAGTCGCTCAGATCTACACGCTGAAGCCAGGACAAGGCTGTAAAACTCATCTGCACCCTGGAGCTGCAGAGAGCCTCCAAGGTCTCCAACGACAGCACCTCACCGCAATGCTCCACCAGCTGACTCGGTCAATTTATTCTTTACTCACAGCCAAGCCAAGAAAAGCTGTAATTTATGTCTTAGGGGACAAAAAAAAAAAAACAAACACCCAAAGCAACCCTGTCCCTCACCTCCCTCATATATAATCTCTGAACCTATTCTGAACACACACACATCCTTCTAACAGAAATTATAGAAGGACTAAAATAAATATAACGTCAGCCTGTTCCTAAAAGACTCTCCTGCTTCCAAAAATAAGCATCTTGCAAACCAACCAACCTCTGCTTAGCAGGAGACACACCAGACTGTAAAAATAGTGCACAAATGGCTGCAATTGCTCAAAGCCCGAGCACGGATGCTCAGCTCACGCATGAGCAGAACGTCCTTCTGAAAGCAGAATCCAGCATGCCAGAGCCACTCTTACACCAACGGCACGTTACAGAGGGGAGAAAAGAGCACAGCACCCTGATGTGGGTGGGTTAGAGGTCGCAGAGAGCCTGTTTGGCCTGGAAAAGGTCCTAGTACACAAAGCAGCTCTTTACTTTGGAGATTGTAATTAAAAAGAAAAGAAAAAAAAGCCCCAAGCCTTCTTCTGGGTGGTGTCTTCAAAGCTGGAAATGCAGATGAGAAACTTGTCAGTCTCTTGCTTGCCCAGACCTTGATGCTTCTTACACCAGCCCCAGCCCCAGCTCCCCCCATGACCATGTGGGTGTTCCCAGATTTCCCTCCAGCCCTCACTCCAGCCCTGCAGGCTCCCACCTGGCTGCTGCCAGAGCCGTGATCTACTGAGGGCAGTGGGCAGCTCATCACACGGGAGCCAAGATCTCCTGGGCTCCCTACAAGCAGACAGGGGGACAGAAGTGAACCATCCCCCGGGGAGAGCAGACTCCACGCCAAGTCACTCTACAAGGCCAGACAACAAATCCATCCTGATCAGGGACCAGCAGCGGCTGCTGCAGCCTGGGCAGAGGGTCAAAAAGCATCCGGTGTCAAAAATGTACAGGCGCTGCTGCCCTCTGCTCTTACAGGGTCTCCAGGCTGGCTGGGGTCAATGGGCCCAGCTGAAAACCTATCCTGGGTGTCTGTGATAGCTGGTCCCGGGGCACAAAGTCCCTTGCAGAGCCCAAACCCCTACAGAGCAGTGAACTAGGTTTTGGGGCTACAGGACATGCCCTACTGACCTGTCTGGCCCTCGGGCTACCGGGGCATCCTCTGCATCTCTCCCACCACCATGATGGGAGTTTTCATTTTGTGCTTCAGATCACAGACAAAATCCCCCATTGCTAAATGGCCTCCAAAAGCTCTGCTCTGCCCCAGACACCGCGGCACCTCCTAAGCCCGGCAAGGGCTGCAGCAGAGACGTTTTTCCTTTTAAGGGCTGAGTATTTGAGAATGAGTTTCAGAAAAATGTACTGGCACTTTTCATCCCCTCTCTCTCCATCCAAAACGTGCCGCATGGCTCCGTGGCTCCATCCAAACCCCGGCTACTGGAGGGGAGGAAGCTGCAGGGGATGCCGGGGGCAGGCTGGTCCCTGCCCGGTGGATGTGGGTGCCACGACCTGCTGCAGCTTGGTGCTGTCCTCCCACCCACTGCATCACACACGGACCAAGCCCAGGACACATGGCCAGGCCTGCTGATGGCCTTGGAGCAGCACCGGCTACCGCGCTTTGGTGGTGACCGCATCCTCATCCAGGCAAACCTGCCGCCAGGCTCCATCATCCCCCCCAAATAGGATTTAAACAGGGAAACACCTCCTGGATGCTGCCCTCCTTGTTCAGCCCTGAGCTCAGCCCCAGCTTCAGGAAGGCACATTTGCCACAGGCTGGGCTCGGTGAGCGTAAATGCGACCATCCTGCCGGCATGTGGGCTCACCGAGGGCAGCAGCGGCCACACGCACGCGGCACAACCCTGCAGCCATCAGCTCTCCAGGCGAGGACTGAGCTGTCCCCATCTATCGAAGGGACAGACACACAGTGAGAGGCAGGGATGGAGCAGGGACCCGCAGGAGGTGGGTCCCTGCACTCCACCTTAACCCCCAGACACGGGGCAACCACTTCAGACCACGGTCAACGACTCAAAAGCTGACCACGCTGTGTTTATGGAGGTAGATCAGCCCGAGCAGGGCTACATTTCCTCACGTTTCCCAACCCCACTGCGCATGGCAGGGACTGGGGCACTGAGCTGTGACTGCCAACAGGCTGAAGGGCAACAGCCCTGGCAGAACAGCCGGCGCTGAGCACTGTCCCTGTGCCAGACCCAGTAATGTCGCACATGGTATTTCTGCTATCTCAAGGACATGGGAGCACTTGCTGCCCTCTCTGTCACTCCAGGAATGACTGACAAAAGTCCCGATGAAGCTAACTTGCTGTCCAGCTGCTTCAGGACTGAGATTGACTCTTTACAGTCCCCTGTATCACTGTTGCCCATTCCAGGGATCCCTCCCAGCCCTGCCATGAAGACAGGGATCCCACAGCTGCTGCCATGGCCACGGGTGCAGGCAAAAGCAGCTCCATGATGCAGTTTTCCATATAGAAGGAGAAAACAGGAGTTTTTGCACCATCTTCACTACAGGGAAGAGAGAGCATACAGCAGCCGTGGCTGAGCCAAGCAAACAGCCACATGGCAGCGGCTCATTTGTGCTAGGTCCAGCAGCGCTTGTGAGCTACACAGGGGAACACTCAGCAGCAAAGTGAAAACACTGACCAAGGTTGCTGGATGCCATAGGTTAGCAGAGGCTGGGGAAGACAGGGAGGGTTAAAAAAGAAACCCATGAAAGCAGAAAATGGAAAACCCTCAGCCCATAACTTGTGACCAAGCAGACGCCAAAATAGAGTGGGCAGTGATGAAGGCTGAAAGGGCCCTTTGCAACATCTTCCTAAAATAATTCTGCCAGACCATAAAACACCCACCCCAGCTCCGGCTCTGCTAAAGAAGGTGCAGAGGTCTAATTACAAGGTGGGGCACCTGCAAGCCACGGCCACGCACAGGCAGCCCTGTTACAAGGGTGCCTGGCTGTTTACTCCGGACGAGCAGCTGGACTGCAGACCATCCTTCCATATGGCTTTCAAGCGGCAGTTTGCAAGGCTACATATCTGAAGTAGCAACATTCCTAAACGCACAGCATTAGTAAAATAATAGCCCTCTGTCTCTTCATTTAAAGGGCTGCCAGTCCTTTATTAGCTGAAACACAGAGCCCCTTGAAAACTCATGCAAAACACTGACGCCGTATGCGAGGGACCAGGTTACTTCTCAGCTGGCAGAGCCCACAAGACACTGGTGGCTAAAAGCATAAAACAAAGATAACAGTGTTTCATCGCCACTTTTTTAGGCCACTTCATTCTTCAGCAAATCTCTCCAGCTGCAGCTGTCTCTGCCGACTCTGCTGAAAAAACTAAGCAGGAACAAATGGAGAGGAGCTTTTGAAAGGCTTGGCTGTCCCAGCTTGTTAAGCGTGACTCATGTTAACCACTGCAGTGCTGGGACATCAGAGGAGTTTGGCAGCAAGTCAAAAGCAACAGGAAATGCAGAGCCTGCAAATGAATAACTCTCCTCTGCTCCCATAGCCATGAGGAAACTCATCCCTGAAGTGCTGCATGTGGAGGAGCTGCTTCAGCGTCAGCATCATTTTCCCCAGGCCAAGCACACTAATTTCCTCTGGCAAGGCAAGAGAAGTGGTAAATAGATAGCCAAAATCTCAGCCACAGAGTTCATAAACGCTTCATAAAACAATAAGCAGAAAACCTCTTTCCATGAGAAATTGATTTCAATACATTTGTTTTGCCTACAGAAAGTGCTGCAAGGGAAGTGCATCAGTCAGGACAGAGCAGAGATGCTGGGAATGAAAGCAACCTCTGAAAAAGCTTACCTACTGAGGAGTGAATTGGTAGCTGGGGATAAAAAATCCAGCTTGTGCTTGATTTTTTTTTCCATTGTTTTTAAATTCTGACGTAATAAACCATGAAAAAAAAAAAAAAGAAACTTCCTCCAAAAGGAAAGGCATGTGGAAGTGTTGCCCTGAATGTGGTCTCTTTTCCTGATCATCTCCAAAACGTCACGCACTAGGTAGGAGTCACATCCCATGAGCTGTGCACTACACATCTGTGCTAGTAAGACTAGCATTGGCTATATTAACATCTTTGAACTTCAAATAAACAAAAATGCTACTTATGTATAGTGCTGGTACTTTGTCACTGACAAGATCAGGCTTGATTTAATGAGAAACAAAGACTGCATAACTCAATCTTGCCGCAAAATGCATTCACAGCCTTTTTAAAAACTGAACATCTCTGCAATCTCACGTGTCTGAACAAAGTTTGATTAGTGTTCGAGCTCAAAACCTGCATTTGCTCTCACCCTGCTGCAGAAACAAAGGTGGGATTAATCTGCCTGAGAGTCATCAAGAAGCCAGAAAACCAGCCCCGTGTCAGTCCCCAGCCCAAAAGGTGCACAGATGTTTCTTGTGGATGTCCAGAAAAAAATATCTGGGCTGCGCAGGCTGCAACCTCCCAGCCTGAGCTCCCACATCATGTGCTGCCTCGATGGGGGAGCGCAGAGCCCTGCAGCACCTCCAACAGGCCCTCCTGGGAAAAAGGTACAACAGCAGGGGAGGAAACAAAATAAAAAAGTAGTTGCTTCCTGCAGACAAGACTGAATTACTTCTTGCATTTCACCAACCTTTTGCATAGCGATGCTCATTTCTTCATCTTCTCCAGGAGGGCTGGTAAAATAAAAAGATTCCACATTTTCCCTGATACTAAGCACTTTTCTCTCAGTTTTAACAGCAGGCTGTCGATCCAGCAGCTGGGGATGTCACTGTTTGGGGAAGGGTGGACATCAAAGGCAGTGACATCAGAAGAAACTGCAGAACCAGAGAGCTCCGCAAAATAGGGTAAACTGGAGTGCTGAGTGCTCCCCTTGGCTCTGCAGCTTGTGAAGAAAGGGGGCAAGGAGACTTTCACAGCCACAGCCAAACTGCTGCTCTCGCGGGGTGAAGAGGCTGGGCCAGCGAAACATCTCATTAATTCTGCAGGGCTGAAAAGGGACAGCTGCACTGCAAGCTCATGTGTGCGCAGGCAGAACCAGAGCCAGCAGCAGGCTCACAACTCTGCTCACACTCGCCACGGCTGCCCCAGCAGGACAGAAGCCCCCAGAACAAGCAAAGGGCCAAGTCCCACTTCTGCTGCAGCTCCTTAATCAGGTGCCAAGGGACCCTGGTGGCTCTGCCACACTTCCAGCTCCAGGAGATGCCGGCAGGTAACTCATGCAACTGGGGAGAGGAGGGTGTGCACGTGGCGATTTTGAACCAAGTTAAACTCAGAAGAACTGTTGAACCACCAGCATGGTGCAGTTCATCTTGCTTACATGGCTGGAGATAGGGAAAGAAATAGTGCAGACCAGAGCCTGGCCCAGATCGCATTTAATTGGCCACAGGTTTTCCCCTGAACTAAGTTAGCCTGAAATAAACACTTAAGCTTCTGTGCATAGCTGGAAGAGTAAATACAAGTCATCTATTTGTCCGGGTTTGAAAAAAAGAGAGAAAAAAAATCCGACTGGGCTTTCTTCTAAATAGCACAATAGGCACAGTCCAGCTCAGCTCGGGAGGTAGCTGCAAAGCTGGCAGCACTATACAGGATCTGCACAACAACAACAAAAAACGCAGGAAATCCCCAGTGTCGCTTCTCCCCACAATTGATTTAAAATGAGCTTATCCCTCACACTTGGTACATGAGGAAGAAGAAACTTCCTGGCTATGAGGAGGGAAAATAGTTATTAATAGCATCACAAGTATCAGAAGTCATGTTGCAGCCCTGGAAGATCTTGGCTGGATCTTGAAAATATCTGTTACCATTGCAGTAACTGCTATACATGGTAACTGAACGGTGGTGTGAGAACAATTTACTTTTTCATTTGGTGCCCAAAACAAGCTCCTTTTGTTTTCTCACACACACACACACACAAAAAAAAGGCACTTATTAGTCTGTGCTCAGTCCAAAACTTTCAGCAGCGTTAAGGAAAGCAGCAGAAAAGGGGCAAATTCAGCAAACTGCCACAAGAAGTGTCAGAGGCGGCAGTGCTCCCTCTGTCCTCCTCCTACCACGCAGCCCATGGACTGGGGCACATCCAACATCTCTTTGCATCCTGCCCACCTCAGCAGCCCATTTGCCTCCAGTACAAAGGCCACAGGCAGAAAAATTCAGGGTGAAAAAGTACGCGGGGGGGTTTCCTGTACCCAGCAGCTTGGGGCAAGGACTTTTCTGAGATAGCCTGGCACACGCTTAACCTTCACAGGACAGCAAGCTGCAGCTGTGCCATGCCTTCGTTGCTGCGTCCTCTGCTCCCCCCTCAGCTCCTCACAACACCCTATTTCCTTCCTCCAGCACTTCCACAGCACCACGCGTTACCCGGATCTCACACCTCAGCAGATCCCTTGCCTCATTTGCTGAGAGCCCATCACAGTGCATGGGATCCATGGCACGCTCTCCCCACCCATCACTCCTGTCCCGTTGTAGGTAATGAACAAACACGGAGCAGTGGAGATCCCAGCCAGGCTCCCAGCAACTTCCCTCCATTGTTGAAGCTGACGTCCTACTCCTGATCTCTGCAACCTCTTTTAACCTTTAATTCATCCACATGTTCCATGAGGGACATTTCTTGGAGATTCTGAGGGCAGGATCTCGCTGAAGCCTTTTGGAAAGCCTCACCAGACCGTTCCACTGGATCACCCTCACCGTGTGCTCATGAATGCCTTCCAAGTGCTGATGAATTCACGGGGCTGGAATTTTGGTATACAAAGCCAAGCTGCCTCTTCCCCGGCATATCACATCTACGTTCCTACTTGATGTTGTTTCCTGGAACCATTCAAGAATGTAAGAAACGTGCCCTGGGTGAGACCAGCTATCCACCCATCCTGCCTACAACCAGGATAGCAGCAGAGCACATCAACCCCGTCTCACCCTCTCTCCATTTCTTTCTTTATGCCCCCAGAATCCACACTGGTGTTATGGATACTAAGGGTGCCTCCCTGGCTGATCTCTCCAGCATCTGGCTCAGACCTGTTGCTCACCCAAATCCTTTTTGAACTTGCTGGTGCCTTTTTCCTCCACAGCTTCCTGGGGCAACGAATTCAGAAACCAATCTCTCCTGTAAGTTTCACCAAGCACCTCTGGTTCCAGTGCTGCAAGGCTTGGTAGATAGAAATCCAGTGTAAGCATTGCCTTCAAGATTTTGCATACCTTGACCATCTGAGGCCCCTCACCTTCTCCGATTCAAACCCAGGAGCCCTTCTTTTCATAAGGCAGCACTCTGTCCTTCAGTCATTTCAGTCATCTTCCTCTACAGCCTCTCCAGCATGCAACCCCCAAGATACGGGGGCACCGAGGTGTTACAGAGGGTCGGAAAGACGCCCCTGGTTTGTTATCATCTCCCCTGCGGATGGAGACCAACATTCATCAGCTCTGCTGATGATCGCAGAGAAGTGCCCAGCGCAGCTCTGGGATGCTCTGAGCTAAAAGCACCTCTTCCAGGTTCGGCATCACGCAGGCGCATCACACACCACTTTTCCTCACAGTCACCTCACATTTGGCTGCACTGAAGTTCATCCGCCACATAATTGTCCACACAGTTCCACAAAGTCCTTCTGTGTTTCCTCACCTTTGGTGAGGTACTCAACCAATCTGAAGGAATTTAGGGCCCTCTGCAAACCTGGGGGTTTCACTGCCCCCCTCCATACCCAAGGTCACACTAATGGGATGAAAACCAGCCCCAGTCCCTAGGGCCCTCTGTTGGCTCTCACCCATGCTGAAGAATGACCATGAAGCCCCACCCTTTGCATCCTGTGCTTTAACCAACGCTGGGTCTGTAGTAGGACCTTTCCTCCATATCAGCTTAGATTCTTACAAACCTTTGGTGTGTAACTGTGTCAAAGTCTGTCTGAAAACCCAAATACACTTTATGTATTTGGGTACTGGTCCTGACCGGTCCTGTGACCCAGGCTCCAGCAGGTCCATGAGGCAGGAGCCCTTCTAACCCTATCCCAACAGGCTGCACTCAGCCCTGCCTTCAGTGACTTGTTCCTTATCACCCAGGCACAGTGCTCGGGGGTCCCTGGGATCCCCTGCAGCCCTCCTCTGGCAGTCACCTGGGCAGACGTTGAGCCGCCTGATGCCCACCTCCCAGATTTCTCCAAGGTCCACTCCTTTCAAGAACTGCCATCAAATCTGCCAGCATCAATATCTGCAATACCAAGGGCACTTAAGCAACAGCACACGCACAAAAGCATCCCAACAATTTTATATTTAAGATCCCACAGCACTCGAGTGAATGATAACTATTCCTTATAGTTTCTTATCAGTTCCTCTGTTTGCTTTAGAGCTATTTCTATTGACATTCAAGATGAGACAACTTCTCAGACAGCTCTTTTACAGCGAGTTTCTAGTTTGCAACGCTGCAAAACTACAAAGCTCCTCCACAGGAGTCAAGATCACCAAAAAATGGTTTAGATTTCTGCGATGGATGCAGAAAATCTTCTGTGCCTCCCATGAGCTGCTGCTGTGACCTCTCCAAAAGGTTTCTGATGCATTTGAACAAATGTGAATCACTAAGTTTATTCTTCAAAAGTCATATTTTGGCCTGCCTTATTTTGTTTTTACATGTAATATGCTGGAAAATACACCTTCCTTTTTGTCTTCTAGATTGACCAACATCCTTCTCACTCCATCAGCCTTCCTTCCCCTGCCAATTTACTTTTATTTTCTGTCTTTCTGTCAAAGGAAAAAAAAAGTCTTTGACCTTTTCTCGGTGGAAGTATCCATTTCTTCTGCGCTGCCAATGTCATCACCAAATAACTTCCATACCACCTCCGCTCCTATCAGCTTCTCCTTATCAGCGGGACAGCCACACAAGGCAAGCAAATATCAGGGCTCTTAAAAGGCTGAAACAACAGGAAGCCCCTTTTTAGCAGGCTCAGGGGTAAATGCCAGCTCTGAGGTACGGTAGACACAAGTCTCATTCATTTTACTAATGCTGCCCATCACATCCACAGGCTTGGAGTCACGCTGTCTGCTCCTGGACACGGATGTACTGAATTTTCAACAGCACCTGCACGTCCCCAGTTTCCAGATGCCCAAAGTGAGTCTTAAAGCTGGGCCATGCCATGGAGCAGCCCCAGCCCAGCCCTTCCCTCACTCCTGGCATCGCTGCACACACAGAGCCGCAGACAAGGCCGAGGCCCATGGTGTTCCTGCCAGGGCCCTGTGGGAGATAAGGGGCCAGCCCGGCTGCCAACAGGCTGCAGAGCAGCTTTAGGCAGCAACAGGTTTGAATTTAAAAGCCACCCATCAATTTTTGCACCGATCAATGTATTTATTCTTTGCCTAAGAATGAATAAGTGGGGGTCTGCATTTCCCAGCTGCTCGTTGCTCCTCTTGGCACCTCCTGTCACAGTTCAGCAGGTGCAGAGCTGAGGGGGGGAAGCCCAGCGCTGGCTGCCCCAGCGAAGGCCTCAGCACACCTGCCACAATGCTCGTGAACCCACGCGCTGCCCATCCCACAGACATGAAGAAATGTCTCCTACTGCAAATAGCAGAGGTCTGAGTTAAATGCATGCCCTCCCCTGCCCCCTCCAAGGGGATGGCTGCCATTTCTGGGGCCCAGGTTCTGCCCTGAGCAGGCACCAGCAGCACTGGAGCAAGGGAAGGACGCAGTGCCACTAGCTGTGGGGGTATTTTATTTCAGCCCCCAGAGTACAAGATGTATGTGGTATGAAGAGATGTGCTCAGATAGGAAACTGTGCTTTCCCCCAGAGCACCTCCAGAGCAGGAGGAAACCCAGAACCACAACAGCTCAGCACACTGCCAAAGTCTTCCAGGGCAGGCAGGGACAAGTGCTTCCAACGCTGAATATGACCCACTTTCACGCTCTGAGTTGAACCCCAGGCTCTTGCACTGTGATACTTGACAGTCACTGAGCTCTCAACCATTTTTGGTCTTCACATTATGTTTCAGAGAAGGAAAAAGTCTCCCACTGGCCCTGCAGCAAGCTCGCCCTGCACCAGCCACACAGGGTTACCAAAAGCTCCTGCCATTGCAAATTCTTCTCCTCCCCCTACAAACAGCTCACACAGCTGAGAAGAAGCTTTTCCTTATCCAAACAGAGACAAAAGCTAGTGATGTCATCCCTCCAAGACCAAATAAAGTTCAAGCACACAAGCACAGCAGGGAGAACATCACCAGTTCACAAGCTCAGCCATTGCAGGCAGTGCTGACAGACTGCACTGCACCCCGAGAGGCTGCTCATGGTGGGCCCACGTAGGAGATATGGGAGCCAGAGAGACCAAAGCCACATTTCTCCCCCTTTGCTGCACTCCTCCGGCCCTGCTCCCTTCAGCAACGACAGCAACCCCAAGAAGAGACCCTGCCAAAGGTAGCTTTGCCCCACAGCGGTGCTATTCCAGCAGTTTGGCCATCCGAGGCCAAGGTTCCCACAAGGTACCCGAAGTCACCTCGGTCTCACAACGTTGGCCTGACTGACCTCAGGAGAGGGACCGGGATGATCGCATCACGACATGCAGAGAAGAGCTCTCAGCTCTGGCTTCAACAGCAACTTTAACCCCATCTCCCCTCACTGCTCCCCCATGCGTCCCCAGCACAAGGACACCAGTGCTCCCCAAACATCACAGCAAGATGCTCTATTGTGTTAGGGCAGTACAAAATGCTAAGAGAACACGCCACCACATCACGACATACTCAGCACCTACCCTTAGGCATGCATTGAGCACTCCTCATGCTGGACACGCACCCAGCTAACCCAGCTAACTCCAGGCTCGGCACCCTTGCATCCCCTTGCTTCTCTTACTGTTGATTCATCACCAAGAATTCACAGAACACTTGGAGCTTCTCTGGTCACCATAGCTTACAGCAATGGAGAGGCTATTAAAAAATAAATCCCAGATCTAGTTATTGGAGCTAGGGAGCAAAGAATGAGATCTATTATAGCTAGGGAGCAAACGTGGCTGATGCACAGATGGATTATTGTAGCTATCAAAGGACAACCCAATAACCATGGTATCTACCAGGAGAAAGCAGCTGTTGGACCTGAAGAGGACCAAATACGTCATTTACAGCTTTATGACAAACCAAACGTATGGAAACTAAAAGCTGGAAGGTGAATTGCTGTTTAAACATGTCTTTGGCTTCATTTCGTTACTGAATGTATTTCACAACAACCCATCCTTCTCTTAAAGGGAGCCCTGGCTGCTGCTATCCATGAAAAGCCACATGCAACACCTGGTAATGCCTGATTCAAAAAAACGTGGATTTGTTGAGCTTGTCCCCAATGCAAACAGCATTGGGCTTCTCCTCGTATTGCTGGTGATGGAGAGTAAGTCATTTTTCAGTGGGGTGGGAAAACAAACAAACACACACATGGAAACAAAACCAAACAGGAAAAAAAAGACCTACAGAAAAAGAAGTTACCCTTGCTACAGTGCAATTGGCCCCAGACCAACAACTCATAATCTCCAAGACAACACAAAATCCCACTACACTGAATCTTTTCTGCTCCTGAAGTGGGTTTCCAGCCAGAAAGCAGCAACCTTGTTTGCCCAGGTAGGAAACAGCCTCATCTGCCAAAACAAAGTACCTTATGGCAGCGTCCCACATCTGCCAAGTTACACAAAAGGAGTCCAGCGCAGGTTTGAGTTCCCCCCAGCTCCGCCCTTGGTTTGTTTGATCTTGGTAGATCATAAACCCTGTGGCTAAGCAAAAGGTTGGTGTAGAGGGGCCCAGGACCGCTCGGCTCCCGGCTGGAACAGCACGTACGGGGAGCACGGGTGCTCGCTGTGGTCATTGATTCATCTCACGTCAGGGCACTTTCCTTCAAGGAAGGCAAAGTACAGCAAGAGCTTGGCTCGGGGATCCTCTGTGCAGAATCAGCCTTCTATTTGCCTCCAGTGCCTGACAAAGATGCCAGTGAGTTATTTTATTTAGACCTCTATTTTAGAAATTCTCCAGTGCTCCACAGCACAAAGTCCACAGTAAGATTTCATACAAGGCTTAATTCCATACATTTAATTCAAGACCTTAAGTCCAACAAGAAGAAAACACCTGAAAAAAGAATCTTACAATTCTCAATGCTTCATTTATTCCAGCATTTCTCCCCTGCCAACCCTCAAGATTTTTCAGGCATTTTCCAAAGCTGAGCATGTCAAGGTCTGTGATCATCTAATGCCAGTCCCTTCTCCCGACCAGACGCCAGACAAACCCAACTCCTTGCATGGCCACGCCAGCCGGACCAGCACCCTGTGCAGGACTGCCCTGTCCTGACCAGCTCCGTGCCTCGTCACCAACAAGGGAGCTGGATCTTCAGCATCGTCATTAAAAGCTTCCCAAACCTCTTTTGGTTCTGTGTATTGCATAAGCAAAAAAAAATGCCAGCTGACAAGACACAATGAAAAAGGCTTGGGAGAGTACCTGGGAGACTGTTACCAGCTACACTGGAATCTGCTGGTCAATATTCAACTGGAAAAATAAAACTCTCTTATTCCTTATATCAGTAACCTCAAGCACTTCAAACAGTAATTAGGATGAGAGAATATATCCCAAATAATGGTATTTTTTTCCATTTTCCCATGAGGGAAAATGACCAACTGCAGGAAAAACACCAAGGAAAAAAAAATTCTCTTGACCTACAACGTCTAGCTCCAGATGTATGAGCCAGATGGACCTCATGCCTGCTGTTTAAGTGAACTTTTGGAGAGGTGGGAATGTATTAACTGTTTTAAGAAGTTGCACAAAGCAGAAGACTGCTCTTCCCAGGAAATGTGTGCAAAATATATACATATATCAGAAAGCTTGCTTCAGCAGACATTCATGCCTGAGCTACTAAAAACTACAGGTATGCATGATCATTAAATTGCATGATCATTAAAGCCATTTCCTACAAGTGAACTGCCTTTCTGCTCACCTGGACAAAGAGAGGAATTAACATCCAATATGTAAATCATGATGGCAAAGCTCAGAAACCCTCTAGGTATCCAGCTAAAGCCAAATCCCAATGTCTGCTCTGGAATTTATTTTTATTACAAACAAGAGGTACTTCACTAACTATGCAAACTGCCTGGAGGGCTTTTTAAAGAAACACGCACATATGCATGTCACAGCAAGTCACAAATAATTGCACTCTACCTGGAAAGGATTGATGGAACCTAAATGGAACATTTCAAATTCTGACGTATTTATTTGATGAAAGCTTGCTAGCATCTCGTCCTAATTGCATCATCCACCCAAGAAGCCATTTGGGTAGTACAACAGGAATGGAGGCATTAGGAAAGGAGACCACAGAGAAGGAGGAAACGCTGCTTCTTTCCTTTGAACTTCTGATTAGTTTCCATCAGAAGAATCTGGTGTGTCTGAAGATGCTTCCCAAAGACCAGGCTTCATCTGCGTAGTCACACATGAGCTACAGGCACAGATCCACTTCTGGAGCTAGCTCCAAGGCTGCTGCTAAGAACCGCTTTAAAAGTATACAGCAGTCTCGGTGGATAAGACAACCACCTTGTCCTGCACAGCTTATCCCCGCTTCCACCTCCTCAGGCTGCCAGCAGAACTAAAAGAACTAAGAAGAACTAAAAACACACTCCTGGTTCCACTGGGAGCCAGCCAGCCTTTCCCCCCCTAAACCATCTCATCCCAGGTAAATCGCATCAACACTCTCACCAACCGCTCCTGCTGCGCATTCAATGGGGCAGAGGTCAGACTGCTGATAACCTCCCACACCTGCACTTATCTCCACGGGTGCCTGACCTCTGAGAAGCAAACAGAGACCTTTAAAAGCTGGCTCATTTCATGCTAAATGAGACACCATAATGCTCAGCCAGGAATAGGCTCATCCAGCAGATGAGAGTGGGATAAGCATCGGGGAGTCAAAGCTTCTCCTGCAGTCACAGCTCGCTACAGAGAAGACATTTATTTATCCACGGCCTTATGTAAGGCAGTTAAAACCAGGATAAAGCAGAGCAGGGAGCACGGACCCAGTCAGAGGATGTGCACAGGGACCTGTGCTGAGCACCAGCAGGAGGTTCAGATGCACCAGCAAAACCAGAAGAGCCCATTACCGCAAAGCCACAACTGAGCGCAGACACAGGGAGTCAGCCAGCAGCTTCGGGGCAGGCTGATGAACCGCGGACGCTTTCACTCACTCATAAATTAAAGCTCCGGGGGAGGGGGGGGAAAACGGGTCACACAGAAACTAGTCTAGTAGTCAAAGACTTATTAAAACCCGAGTCTGAATTAATTATCTGCAACAAACTCATTACTCAGGACATGAAGATTCAACAACAAACTTAAGTCTTATTTTCAGTGCCATTGTAATCAGAACATAAAGCACAGGAATCCTTTTTATTTTGCATTACTCAGATTAAAAGGGCAGCCAGACCAGCAGGCTTCCCACTAAACCAGTGCACCCAGTACCGCCCAAACATAACCCCTCTCCCCACCTCACAGGCTTCAGTAATCCCCAGCACCCCTGGCACAGGCTGCAGCATCTCCCCCCACTCGCTTCCCAAGGTTGTTTAATTCAAACAGCCAAAAACATGCTAATAAAATGACAACTCCAAACTGAAAAGTTTGCTTATCCATAAATAAAACAGCACCCAAGCAGCATTCTTACTAACACGTTTACCTATCAAATACATATATGATGAATCCTTTTGTGACTTCAAAGGAATGGCTCATGAACATGAATATTTATTAAACTGCTCTGCTGGGGGGAAAAAGAAAAAAAAAAAAAAAAGCCTCATGGGTCAAAGAGACAGAATCCTAGAGCAGTTTATGCTTCCTTATCTTTAATTACAGAAGCAATTCCATTAGAGCTGATTCAAATCTTACAGTCCTTCCCACAGTCCCTCAATGGTGCTATTAGCTCCTTCTCCATGGCTCTAGAGGGGGAAAAAAACTGCTTCCCAGTGAACAAAACTTTACCAGTTTGCCATAGCCCTATAAAGGTGAACCCAGAGGAACATCGGGACAGATTAAAAGATGCCTTAAAGCTCAGACACAAGTACACTGAAATTTGCAAGATTTTCTTACCCACTCAGCTGTTCACCACAGGAATCTCAGTCTCTCCTTTTCACCTTTGCACCAGAGCACAGAGTTACATTTTTCTGGTGATCAGGTAAATGAGATGAATGGGATGCATTCACTTCCCATTTCCCTGAAGTAGGGCAGCATTAAGCGAACCTGATTCTGCACTGTGGCTGGCACATTAAATGTGCAAGTCTTATGCAAGGTTTTCAGCTGCAGATCCAGTGGCTGAAAGCAGCCTTTTACATCACAAGGAGGGCCATAAATTTCTCTTGGTTAAAAAATGCACCAGGCCAGCACACTTGGATTTCCCTCCAGCTTATGTGCTTCCAGCTAAGGCCAGGACATCTGTTTCAGCTAAGCAAACCTGTTGTGAATACTGAAGGCATGTGAACTATCCAACCAAAAACCTGGCTTCAAAATCTGCATTCCTATAATCCGCTGCGATCTCAGCATCGCTCCACATAGCCTTGATCCAACCGATAGGAAAGAGCTACCTCATCAAACTGGTAAAAAAACAAACTCGAAAAGCACCAAAAGGACAGCGAGAAAAGGCTGCTCAGGAAAGGAAAATGCAGCACGAGAAACCCGGTGCTCTTCTGTGCCAGCTGGTGCAAGGATGCTCCCAAATCTGCGCAGCTTTGTCAGGTTTATGCCCCAAAGCGAGCAGCCTGCAACCTTGCTGCCCTTCGCTGTCACCAGCGCGCAGACACAGCAGCACTGAGGAGTTGCCGCTGCTGCTGGCGAGCACAGGGCTTGGCGCCGCGCTTATCGTTTTGCTCTGGATAAATTCTGCCGTCCTGCTTCCCCTCTCTCCCAGGGACGCGCACTTCCTTCCCCAGATGCTCCTTCTTGCGGACTAACTCCAGCCGCATTCCACTTGAGGGGGCAGGAAAGGGGCAGAAAAAGCTTCCAAACTCCAGAGAAACACAAATCCTCCCAAACACCTCGCACCGTCACCAGGCCACCGGGCAGGAGGCCAGCACAGCTCTCCCTTCTCTCCCCCAGACAAAGGGAACGCGAGGAGCCAGCCGAACGCCGGTGCCCCGGGGGAGAGCCGAGCTCCCAGGGAGGTGAAATCGCTCCGAGCTTTTCAGCTAGGAAGACGAAAAATTTCGGCAGATCGGTGCAAAAAGCAACCGGCACCAGCTGCTGGGGAAGGCAGTGCGTCTGCCCAGCCCCACACCGTCCTCCCCAAGGAGCCGGACTTCAGGCGGGGGCTGGCACCGAGCGGGGCCGCCGGCTCGGCAGCGCCCGGCCTCCAGGTGCTGCCCCCACCGGGAGCTCCCCGCCGAGCCAAGCCGCGGTCGGTCCTCAAGAGCCACGGAACGCGCCCGGAGCCGGCGGCCGGGCCCGAGCCGTGATTCCGGGGCCCGCCCGTCTCCCGGCGGGATCCCGGTGCCCGGCTCCTCCCGGCCTCGCCCGCTGCTGCTCCCGGCTCCCGGCCGGGGTCCCTCGCGGCCCCGTCCCTCAACAGGTGGAGCCGCCGCCGCCGCACTCACCTCTCCGCCATGGCCCCCGCGGCCGCGCCAGCACCGCCCGGCTCTGCCCGCACGGGGCAGGGCGTGAAACCCGAGCCCGCGCCTCGCCCCGCCCGGACCCCCGGCCGCTCCCCGGGTCCCTCTGCTGGGGGCTGCGGGACCCAACCGGGCCGGGCCGGGCCGGGCGGGGCGGTGCGGGGCCCGCGGGCCGAGGGGAGCCCCTGGCGGCGGCTGAGGGCGCTCCGCGGCCCGGCCCGGCTCGGCTCGGCGAGGGTTTGGGGAGCCGGCTGGTGCCAATGAGCTACGGGACCCGCCGCCCCCGGTTGTGCTTCAAAACGAAGCTCCGCAATTAACCCGAGTCGCCTTTTCCACCAGGGGACAAGAATCTCCTGCGGGAAACGGCTGAAGTGTGCAGGGCTGAGGCACGCGTAGCCCCCAGAGGGAAATTCTGCTCCCCTGAGCACCGGCCAGCACAGGCGGCGTGAGGATGGGGAGGTCGGGAGTGCAGCCGTGCTGCATGAAGGCCTCTGTGGCCTTTGTGGTGGCAGGATGCATGTGAGGATTTAACTCCAAGTGTTTCTTTAAACAAACACATTGGTGGGAACAACAAAAGGAGTCTGAAATCAGGATAAAGCAGCTCAAATGCTTACATCTGTTAAGATGAGGACTTTCTGTGTCTATCAGTGTCCTGAGCACAGTGCAGTCTGGATGAGGCTGTGCAGAGACACCAGGCATGTCCCCGCACCGGGAAGAGGCAGAGCCCTGCACCAAATACCCCCAAAAGCCTTCGACATGAGTACTCCGAAGAAACAAGCTGTACACTGAAGGACAGCCCTGCTCAGTCAGCTCAGCCTTCTGTCAGCCACCCATTCGGACAATGTCACCTGGCACAGTGACAGCAGAGCCCACACCACAGGGGCTGCTGCAGCACTCCCAATGCATTTTGGACAGTGTCTTGTTCTTACAAACGAGGAGAAACCTTCCTCAGGGGGTTCCTGAGGGAACTTCAGGCCCCTCTCACTGTGGGTGTGAGACTTGGCAGATACCAGGTGGATTTTGTCACTAGCAACGTGAGTTTTGGGCTCTGTCACACAGCATGGCAAATTTCTGATACAGCCAGAAATGTGTCCACGCAGCTTGTTAATCACAGCATACCCCAGGCAAGTCTGCCGGTGGAGGCTCTGCACAGAGGGATCCGGCCCTTGCAGTGCTCTCTCACAGACACCGTTTTGGCACTGCTGAATAACTTTGGAGTAACTTAATCCAAAGACACTCATGCGAAGTCCCCCTGTACTTGTAAATAACAAATAGAGAGACAGTGAGATCATGGCCGCGGTGCTTATGGGCTGGACACATGTCAGGGATGGGAGAGCGGGGCCCCGCAGCAGCAAAGCCCCCAGCAGGGTGCAGTGAGGAGGTGGCTGGTGGCAGCACAGGGCAGGGGCTGGGGAGAGGCTGAATGCTGCAGGCGGTAAAACTTGAGGATCAGGGTTTAAACAGGCAGAGGAGAAAAACAGGAGTTAAAGTAGGTCTGCACTGGAAATGGAAGTTTGCTGGTGTAGCTCTAAAATGTGGTTAAACTGGCAGCGTTCCTTGCGGAGATGCAGATGCTATACGCCTTTGCCAATAAAGGCTGTACCTGTCCTCTGAGGGACACAGCAAATCTGTGAAAATGCTTACAGCAGCCTGACGGCCTCTGTTCAAGGGCTGTTGTAGATTTAGACTCAGTGTGTAAAAATGTTAACACTCTGTTTGACTTTGCTGTGCTGGCAAGAGCCCTTAGGCAGACTGCAAATAGCAGCTGGGGACATGGGAGGTCACAAGAGCCCCAGTTTCAGGGACCCCGAAAAGAAGTGACCCAATGAAGTGCACAGGGGGCTGGCTGCAGGAGGGACCAGATAAGAATTCATGTTTTTCTGTGATGTTGTCATTTTATTGGGCTTATTTCACTATGCAATGATAATGTGTACGCTATTTCCAACCTACCCCCCTAACAGGCTTCAGGAAGAGCATTAGTAACTCCATTACTGAGCTGCTGGGGCATTGTGGCTGAAACTCTTGGGATGTGCTTCTGCACACAGTGCTCTACGCCCTGCCATGGTCACTTGGTCCTGCTCCCCTAGCCATTTGCTGCCTCCTTGCTCTGAGACCTCCTCTCTGAGACTAGCTTCAAGCAGAGCTGTGGGAGCACAGCTTCCCATCACTGCATGACCCAGTTGCCTCTCCCAGGGGAAGGTGGCACCAGCGTGCACAGCACCCCCAGTTCATGTGATGGGAGAAGTCTTCTCTCTCGAGGCCAAAGCAGATTCCTGGAGGTACTCAGGGTTGTAGGAGATACACTAAGATGACACCTTCAGACCAGCCCAACTCATGGGCTAGCAGGTGTTTTACACAAAGTCATGCAAATAAAGATCAAGGAAACAAATATGAAGGCAGAACCTCCCACCAGAAGATGGTCATGTACCCGCTGGCACCAAGGACACAACTTCACCACTGGTAGATGATGGCTGAGTGAAAACGGATTAACTACCAGACACTATAGCTGGGTTTGTGAGGCTGTGGCTTGCACACGCGTGCAGAGCCGTCAGACCAAGGTCATTCTCTTTGGGAGAGCCACGTGGATGTGAACTGCATGTGTGCATTGACTGAGGGAGGAGGACAGAGATCATGGAGGGGAGGAACAGCTAAGGGGAAATGCCTCGTTTGTAGGACCTGTGCAGTGACTTTCTCAGAGGCTTTCACTGTGCAGGCTTCATGGGCAGAAGAATACTTCTGCCTGGTGCAATAGCACCAGTGGGTGAGTAACACTGTGACACATAGATGGGAGATCAAGGCAACCAGCCATGGTGCCTCCCATTAATACACCAAAGACAGCAGCAGGAGGGAAATGTGCAGTGTCTGTAATAGTCTTTGAGAGCATGGCAAAGACATCAAAGCATCTCCAAGAACAGAAGGTCATAAACCCCTGGCTCTTGCTAGTCATGGAACCACATTGTCTGTAAGGCGTTGGAAAAAAGAACCTTCATGAATTGTGAGGCTGTGAACACTAGATCACTGCAAGATGAATTAAGAGATGTATGACAGATGTTTCCAGGCCAAAGTATCCCCCTGCTGTCTGTTCATGGCTGAAGGATATTTCCCACAACTAGCACTGAAGAACTGCAAAAAGAGCCAGGTGCCTGAGATCATGCTGAAATTGTTCCTTCAGATGCTCCTCCTGGGTGGAAGAAACTGTGTCTGGAGTCATGCACACAGCCCTCTTTTCATGAAGCTGCTCAGCTGATGAATGTGTGCACACACTGCATGTCAGGAAACTGCAGTGGGAAGACCTCACATGAGGGGTCTTCCTCACCTGTGGGTCTGGAAGAATTGGTGACACTAAAGGTAAGGACAGCTTGGTGTTGTACAGCTGCTGCCCTGCCCACATTTGCAGGGCTGGGGAGATGGGGCAGTACCCAGGCAGAAGTGCCACAGCTGCAAGCTGACCCAGAACACTGTCCCAGAGGTTTGGGCCTGTGGGTACTGCCCTGGCTCTGCCTCTTCTAACAAACAAGACTGCTCAGCCCAGAACCTGTCCAGGTCACTACCAACCCCACGGTGAGTGTCTCCACATACATCAATGGGGTGACTAGGAGCTCCAGTCAGGTGTGAAAGAGAGACTGGTGATACTGGGAGATGATGCCAAGGTTTGGGTGCCTGGGCTTATGGCCAGCTCTGACCTGGTGTGGCTCCAACCTGAGATAAGCCTGCCAGGGCACCAGTGCTGGTGGGAGGCTGAGCTGAGGGATGTCTCATGCTCAGCTCAGGAGGGTCCTCATCCTCAGCACCTGCTGGAATCAGGCTGCAGCAAAGCCTGTTCCAGCCCTGGCGCCTTGCTCTCCCAGCCCACCATCGTCACCTTGGGCCTGCCTCATCACTGTGGACTCATCAGCAATCACTGATGTGGGTTACCACCACAGGACCTGCTCTGCTCCTCTTGCAGGGTGGGACTGTGCCATCAGGTACAGCACTGCCCTGCTGTCACCTCACCCATCCTCTCCTACTGCTCCCCTGCACCATGAGCTCCCACAGCTGGAAGGGGGAGCAGGAGCAGGAAAAAGAGCAGCCTGCTCCTGCCACAGCCCCAACAGCTTTCCAGGCTCCAGGAAGATTCAGTGCCTTGGATGCTCAAGTGCATAACCCAGGGGGTGGGTTACGCCATCTCAGCAGTGGCAGCTCTGCCTCCCATTCCCTTCACTCCCCTTCCATTTCGTGGTAGCTGCAGCAAGTCCCAGCTCTGTGCAGTTCTGTACAGAAGGAGCCAATACTACTAGAAACCATTCAAAGTACTTCCAAGCTACTACAAGTACCTACATGTGAGCAAGATTTCTCACAGTGGGCAGCTCTTTGTTGTTCCAGTAGACATGATAAAATGTTAGGTTCACCGGCGGGTACAGCTTACCCACACAGAATCACAGAATGGCTGAGGTTGGAAGGGACCTCTGAAGATCATTTAGTCCAACCCCCTTACCGAGCAGGATCACCCAGAGCACGTTACACAGGATGGCATCCACATGGGTTTTGAATATCTCCAGAGAAGGAGACTCCACAACCTCTCTGGGCAACCTGTCCCAGTGCTCTCTCACCCTCCCACTAAAGAAGTGCCCCCTCATACTGAGCTGGAACCTCCTGTGCTTTGGTTTGTGCCCATTGCTGCTCATCCTGTCACTGGGCACAATGAAAAAGAGACCAGCTCCATCTTCCCAACACCCTCTCCACAGATATTTATATACACATTGATGAGAGGTCTCCCCTCAGTCTTCTCTTTTCCAGGCTGAACAGGCCCAGTTCTCTCAGCCTGTCCTCATATGCCATGTGATGCAGTCCCCTAATCATCTTCCTGGCCCTCCTCTGAACTCACTCCAGTACTTCTATGTCCCTCTTGTAGGTAATTAGAGCATAGGTGATTGGCTCTCCATCCCCAGAGATTTTCAAGGCCTGGCTACACAGAGCCATGGCTGACCTGAGCTAGCATTGGTGATGCTCTCACTTCAAGGTTCTGGACTAATGACTTCCAAAGGTCCCTTCTGATCAACACATCTGCAATTCTGCAATTCTGTGTCAAGGGGCTTGAGGTTCAAGCTGGACAAGCCATTGTGGTGAATTCTCCATTGTTTCAGAGCACAGACATCTATAAAATACCTCATATCCCTTACTGAATGTGACACTGCTGACCTCCATGTGTGAGCTGCTGGCTGAGGTTCTCTGGATTGCACAGTTAGATTCTTGTCCAGCAAATGGTCTTAGCATGTATGAGGCAAATAAAAAACATCCCTGTTCTTAATTAACCTTGTCTGTGTTTTGAAGCTGACTAAAGATATCAAATAGCCCAGGACCATCATTTGGAAAGAGCTATTTGGAAATATATGGCCATTTGTACAAAATACCCATTTTTAAGAAGCAATCAACAGTGGTTTTGTTTGTCTGTTTGTTTGTTTATAGTGGGCATGAAGCAAATTTATATAACAAGCCAGATGTTCTGCAATGGGGCTTTTTAAAAATCATCCTGTCCCAAATTTTTCCATCTTACCATCTTTCGCTCCCTTGCAAAGTAAGCAGTCACACTATCACGTTACTGATTGGCAACGGCAGCAGCTGGCTGTAACCCAACCTTAGCAGCATGGGACACGGAAACAGATGGAGGAGCAAATGCTCTTTGTTTCCTCTCCTGCTTTCTAAAACAGATTGTGACTAAAAACACAGAGGAGAGGTTTCTGCCATCTTTCCTGCTGCTGTGGCTCCCTGGTTGCCTGCAAAGCTGTGGACTGAGCTCTGGCAGGGGTTACAGCTCCCCACGGCATGGGAGAGCTCTGCCTTTTTAGAGGGGACTGGGATGAGGGGAAGGACATCTGAGACAATGATTACAGGCCCCTGGAGGAGATTCATAATGAAGTCAAGTGAGATAGCTGAACTGAGCAGAGGGCCCCCTGTGCATTGAGTCCTGTTCCTCCTGCCATTCTGTGGCTTGGTTCTGGTGTTCGGCTGAGCCTGGGTAAACCACATCAGGTCATTAAACTGGTGGTGAGCAGAGGTGAGTGGTGGTTTGCCAGGCTAGGAACCTGAACTGGATGATCAGGCCACTAATGGGACACAACAGAACTGTGAGTGAGGGTACAGAATAGCTGGGGAGGAAGGTGGAGGTGGGAATGCCCCTTGTGAACTGTGGGATTGACCCTGCTGTCGTTGGTAGTCCTTGCCCAGAGCTAGGCAGACATGGGAAGAGAAGTCTCAGTTCCCAAGTCACTTCCTATGAGCTGAACTCTGAAGCTGTTGGTAATGAAGGTCAGGAAGAAATCCACAGCAGAGGTGTCGTGCCTTGCTTCGAGACTCCCAGGGTCTCCACCAAGGCCAGAGCATAGAGAGACCAGAGTAGGAACCTTTCTAAAAAAAGGTGCATGTCCCTGCCACCACATCAGTTACAGGTTCCCAAGGGACTTCTACTCTGTTGCTGCCCCTCACACCTCTTTGTGCCTGGTAAGAGCTTTGCTGCTGTCAGTCTGTCCCCTAAGAGTTCACCCAGCAGTCCAAATGCACAAGCTGGGCTGTGGTGCTCTCTCCCACTCAGGAGACATCATGAGCTGTAAAACATGCTGCTGTGTGCACGGGTCAGCAGCATGAGTCCCTCCACTGGCTGCCTCGGGCTGGGCAAAAGCTGCTCTGGGCAGAGGACACTGACCAGAGATGAGTGGGTGAGACTGACAGTACAAGACTGAAACTTTGGACCCAAGCAGCAATGTGAGCAGTGGTGACACAGGTGTCCCAACACACTTCAGCTCACTGTTCCCTCTCCCACCAGGTTACACAGGCTGGTGGAGCCATCTGGGTTTGCTGTGGCTGATATTCATGCCAGACAATGTAATGTAGGTACGTGCCAAGAACTGAACTATTTTTTTAGCTGCAAACAGAACCTGTAATTCCTACAGCTAATCATGCAGTCTGAATTGAATCCCCATTTCTGTGAGAAACCTGCACAGAAAGTCCCACAGTCATAACTCCAGAGATGAGGAAGAAAGGGGATTCACAAGGTCACCAGTGCAGGGGCTCTTGCTGGCCTTGTGTCCTGGGAACATCACTCAATCTTCAGAGTTCCTGTCAGGGAAATTGCATTATAATCTGCCTACATTTTCTCAGTTTTATTCCGTTATTCATGTTATTCTTCACAAACACAGACAGATTTGCTGCATTTTGTTGTTTACAGATGTCCCTCACTGATGTATCTGTAGGTTGCTATTTCTTACCATAACCTTTTGGTGAAATAATACTTTATTTTTTTAATTAAAATTAAGCCCTTTTGCCCTCAGATAATATCTTGACTTCTGCTTGCTCACTGCCTGTTTACTAATACATATTGATAACAAAATTTCCCATACTGTGTGAGAAGTGGTTTACTGCTTTTTCTTTTATATTTTCTCATACACTTAAGGCTTTGAGGGCTAACCATGGTTGTGCTGAAGTTGACGGGAATGGCAGCAAGTTCTCTGCTCTATCTTGCATCCACAAGGAGAAGTCGTTTCTAAACCAGTGGTTGCCAGTGCTGCAATGCCAAACTTCCCTGTTTGCATTTGCTGCAATGATTTTGTCAGGCACACTTAGTTCCTCTGAGTTCCCAGGTAAGCAGCTTTAGGCAAACCACTTTGGAAGCTGCTCCTTAATAGTTTTCTAAACATCTTGGATATCTACTGAGTGGATCGATTCAACAAACAAGTTTTTGTATTTTCATTTCCCTGCTGTGCACAAAGGCTGTGTGCTGACAAATTGAACGTATGTGTTTCTGTCCAAATATCTCCAAGGCTGTCCTTTGCTGTTGTCAGAGGAAACATCTGGGCTTCCTCTGAGATACTGCTCAGAGGAACACCTGACGCACACTCCGGGTAATTCCCCGTGACAGCACATCTGTAGGAGGCCGTGGTCAGCCCCAGCAGGCTGCAGCAGTCCCGAAGGGCAGCCCAGAGCCCAAGCTGTCTGGCAGCTCACGGGGATGAGACTGATGAGGGCCGAGCCCATTGATGGAGACCGGGCTCAGACACAGCCTCGTGGTGACTGGGCACAGTGACAAGACAGAGCTGAGGTCAGGCCAGGCAGTCAGTCTGTGGAGAGACCCAGGGCTGGGCATGGACATCGACATGGGCACAGGCTTACTCACTACAGCATAAGCTGCACGTTGCCCCCAGGGGAGTGTCACTTGACGTGGGATCTCATGGGATATGTCACAGGTTCGAAAAAAATAGATTTGCTGGAGACAACAGTGCAGCAGCCCCTGGACACATGGCACTCCCAGCTTCTCCACCAGAACCAGGGCTTGGTTTCAGGTAGCTGAATCATACCAAATGGAATTAAAGTGTTCCATGTTTGAGAAATTTAAACATTGGAAGGTACTGTGCTGTCTCATTCTTCCATCCATGCTTAACCGACAGGAATCTGCAGATCAATGGATGTGCAATTTCTGAGGTGCATTCAAAACAGTGTTTCCAGTAGGTCAAGGGAGGTGATCCTCCCCCTCTACTCAGCCCTGGTGAGGCCACACGTGGAGTATTGTGCCCAGTCCTGGGCTCCCCAGTACCAGAGGGACATAGAACTACTGGAGTGAGTTCAGAGGAGGGCCAAGAAGATGATTAGGGGACTGTATCACATGGCATGTGAGGACAGGCTGAGAGAACTGGGCCTGTTCAGCCTGGAAACAAGAAGACTGAGGGGAGACCTCTCATCAATGTGTATATAAATATCTGAGGAGAGGGTGTCAAGAGGATGGAGTTGGTCTCTTTTCCATTGTGCCCAGTGACAGGACAAGAGGCAGTGGGCACAAACGAAAGCACAGGAGGTTCTGGCTGAGTATGAGGGGGCACTTCTTTAGTGGGAGGGTGAGAGAGCACTAGGATGGGTTGCACCGAGAGATTGTGGAGTCTCCTCCTCTGGAGATATTCAAAACCCATGTGGATGCCATCCTGTGTAACGTGCTCTGGGTGATCCTGCTCGGCAGGGGGATTGGACTAAATGATCTTCAGAGGTCCCTTCCAACCCCACCCATTCTGTGATTCTGTGTTATTTCATATTCATCTGCTCCTGGAGCAGCGCATGCTGGAGTCACACATGAACAAATTGCTACCTGGCTTCGGGGTGGAGAAGCTGGCAGTGGTGACCCTTCCATTCCTCAAGGAAGGTCCCTGACAAGTGCTGTGGAAAGAGCAGTGAGCCCTTCCATTTACCATTTTGATAAGTTTTGGGTGTGTAAGAAAATGCGGATTTTGTGACTAAGGGTTGAGGACAGCTAGCAAAAGCAAGGAATGAGGAGCCTACACCACTGAGCATGTGCTACAGCTGTGTTGTCCATAGGAGACATCTGGAGAGCACCTACACCTTGGCCAGGCAGTATCAAGCAGCTTGTATCCTGGCTGCATACATCACAGGTCCTCTTAGAGCAGACGAGGCATGTTTAGCAGAAGCACTGCCACCTGGCTGTTTACCCTCTATGAGGCTGCACAAAGCAATCCACATCCTAGAACACATCCTACTTGCTGAGGGCAGGCAGGGTTGTTCCTTTTATCGCTGGTACTAAATGGCCTTCAAGACCATGCTGTCTCCAGAGGTGCTGAGCGGCTCCTCAGGGTGCTCCAGCCATGTGGAGTTCTGGTGGCTGTGACACCTGCCTGGCTGTCTGGTGACAACCTGGAATTCAGCCCAGGAGTCCTACCTGGTTTGTTTGGGGCCTTCTGAGTATCTCCTGCTGCTCCTCACTGTGTGGTTGCTCAGTGGACAGGCTGCCACTGTGTCAGCTGCCAGGTCTCTGGGGCCTGCACCAGCAAGAACATGTCATTGGTATGTGCTTGCAGGCCACCTGCGAATGCAGGTGGGCACCCAAGCTGCAGCAAGACAAGTTATGAACTCTCAGTCTGTGCTGAGAGGTTGCAGAGTCTCTTTGCAACTGCCATGACCAGCCTCGGGGCACTCCAGCCCTCAAGAAATGGTGCTTTGCTCTTTGACCCTCGTTCCCCACATCCATCGGGCACCTCTGGGCTGCTAGAGGGCAGTGTGACTACCACATGCAGCAGAAAAGCTGCTCCTTCCTACAGTGGGCTTCTGGAATCTTGAAACAACCATAGCACTGATTGCATGGTTCTCAGACACACCCAAACAGAAGCCAAACTTCATCATTGGCTTATGCTGTATCCTCCACATGTGCTTAGCTGAGGAAGAAGCCACACAGAGGAAATACAGAAACTGGAAGAAAGAGGATGGATAGGCCAGCTTTTGGTATTCCTGATTCTGCCTGCCTTTTTGCTTCTGTAGAACCTTATTTAATCTTTTGCTTATGTTGATAAATTTGCCTAGCAATAGTTCTGGATGCCTGCAAAGGTCTTCATGAGCAGGGCGGCCAGGAATGGGCATAACTAGTGATACCACAAGAGCTCTGAGGGTTATGGGCCTTGCACCAGCTGCAAAATATCCTTGACACACAGCCAAGCCCAGTGTGACTTGCGGCTGTGCAAGGATGAGGCAGGCAGTGCTGCAGCAGTAAAGCCACCTTGTCTTTTAATCTTACCTGTAGCACCGAAGCCCTTCCTGGCGATAAGGATGACTGCTTGACAGCAAGGCTGGGGGTGTATGGCGCTGACACAACAGCGAAGCCCACACAGCTGCCACCAGAAGTAACACGAGCTGGCAGGGATGGAGTTAATTCTCTCCTAGCAGCCCATGTTGTGCTGTGTTTTGGCTCTGCAACTAAAGCAGTGTTGATAACACCCTGATGTTTTAGCTGTTGCTGAGCAGTGTTTGCACAGCACCAAGGCCATTTCTGTTTCCTAGCCTGCCGCATCAGCAAGCAGGCAGGGGGTGGGCATACGGCTGGGAGGGGACACAGGCAGGACAGCTGACCCACACAGACCCTGACCATGTCATGACCAGCAGCGAAGGCTGGGAGGAAGGGCTTTGTGCTTATAGTGTTTGTCTTCTTGAGTACCTGTTATGCGTGCTGAGATCCTGCTTCCCAGGCAATGGCTGAATATCTCTTGCCATGGGAAGTAGTGAATTAATTCCTTATTTTGCTTTGCTCACACGTCTCGCTTTGCTTCGCTTACTAAACTGTCTTTATCTCAGCCTATTAATTTTTCTGGCTTTTACCCTTCTGATTCCCTCTCTCATCCTGCTGCGTGGGTGGCAGTGAGCAAGGGGGCTTACCCAGCACCCAGGGTCAACCCACCACATCTGCTCCACACCACATCTGGGGGATTTGCACGATCCTGTTCCGATGAGACGAGTGAGCCGAGATTTGCTCTAATTTGCACGGAACCAGGCACACCTTTGTGCTCATCACCCAGTTTCTGGGTTTTGCCACCTTCCACCTCCGCCTTGGACTGGGGGCACGGGGCTCTGGTGGTCGGTCCGGTCCGGCCGCAGTTCCATTGGCGGCCGCCAGGGGGCGCCGCGGGCGAGCGGCGGCGCAGCGCAGGGACGGGGCGCGGCAGCAGCAACAGCGAATAAGCAGTCCCACATGGTCTAGCGGTTAGGATTCCTGGTTTTCACCCAGGCGGCCCGGGTTCGACTCCCGGTGTGGGAAAGCGCAATCGTTTTTATTCTGTCCCCGTTTATTTCATTATTTATTTATTTATTTTTAAATCTGCGAGGTCGGGCTCACCATCCACGCCACGGGACAAAACAAACGACTTCCACTCCCACTCTGAACCCTCCGCAGGCTCTCACGGCAGTGTCAGTAGCATCCTGTTGTCTGTAGCAGTGTCACAGATGAGGAAACGTTTGGGATGGTGATGCCAGCACAGCCTGTCCTGCAACACCCCGCTCTGGAATGAGAGCAAGCCTCTCCTACGGGTCAAGCCCTGTCCCTTAACCAGGAACACTTCTGCTATGAAATACCTCGCTGAAAGCTTCTCTGTGACTTTCTGTCAGCTATGGAGGTGAACCAACATAGGGTCACAGTAACCATGCCCAGCACCCTGCAGAATTCGGCCACCACCTTGATAAAACACATTTTGATTTGGAATCTATGGGTTTAAGTTATTAGCTCTTAATTGGTTTTCTGCACTATAAAAAAAATTAGATATTCAGGAGACAAAATTTAAAACTTTTTTGTTTCATATTCATAGGACAAAAAAAAAAAAAAATCCAACCATTATTGCTTATCTTGTGCTGACTTCAGTAGGAAACCCATTCAATTTTATCTTTTCCATGTTGAAAAATTGGCCCAAACTTACTGCATATTATTAAACTAAGTTTAAATACAAATGAACTGTTTTGTGGGCTCCAAGATGAAACAAAACACTGTTACTGAGGCAAGCAGGTTTTATTTCTCGAGGAATAAACTTTTCAAGTTAAACCACTGAGTTCGAAGGTGCTTGCAAACTGTACCCGGCAACAGCAGGGGCTTGGGCCGAGTGCTGCCACAGCAGCCCAGGTCACTGCTGATTCAAGTTGCACGTGGGTCTGTAGCAGCTAAAAGGCCCTCAGACACTGGCATCCCAGAGCTTCCAGAAGTTGCTCTACCAGAAGAGGCAGCCATGAGAGGAATGCAGACCACCTCAACTTCCTGCCCCAAAGGTGACCTAGTTTACTGCAGCAAACAACAAGCTTGAAACATCTGCTCTTTAGCACTAGCCCTGACCATTGCTTACTTCATCAGAGACAAGAAGAAACAATGTCAACAATGTAAACACAGACATCCTCCTGTGCTCCCAGGCTCCAACACCCACAGCTCAGGGGCTTCCTAAGCTGAACACAGCTTACATGTCGTGTGTTTGTCACCACAGATCTATTATTTTCACTTGTTGAAAAGGCAACAAACCTTCTCCCCCTGGCCTAACACCCTCAGCAACATTCTCACTTGTTACTGGGACTTTTACCCTGAGGATTGACTGGGATCTTAAGAAAGGTGTTAGCTTTCTTTTACAGCAATCATAAAGGTATTTGATGTAATATGGGGGTAGAAATTTAGACATTGATGTTAAATGGCTTACCTACACAGGATAGATTGTTTCTGGCAAACACTCTTTCTATTGCATGAACTGTGCAGTGCATTAAGGACTTCATGAGTCAATGCAGCTTTTGGACACAGAAGTCTAGAATACTGCCTGTGGTTACAAGGTGCTTAAAAATGAAAAATAACACTTCCCACAGCAAATACATCCAATCTAGACAATACATCAGCATATGGCTGCAACAATGCCAAGAAAGCCTCTGCTAGCTGACAACAGCCACACGTTCTGTTGATTCAGAGACTCCAAAGTGAGAGGCCACCAAAGCTGTGCATTGATCACTGGTCAGTTTCTTCTCTGGTGGACGGATGATGAGACCTACCAGTGCCTTACTGGCTAAAATTGTTCTCTCACAGCCCAAGCTGGCCTTACATGTGCCCTGCTTGTTTCCCTTCTCCTCAGCCCACTTTAGTTTGGCCAGTTCCCTTCTCTTCTCCCCATCTTACAAAGTTTTCCTTTTTGGTTACTTTAGCTAAAAGCCCTATTAGAAACCTTGTCAATAACCTGAAATCAAAAGGGACCACAAGGAACACTTTGAAATCTGTTCTAAAACCCGGTAGCTCAGTAGGCATCCTCATGTAACTGGCAGAAGCTGTTGTGTTTCTGCACAATTCACACACACACACAAATGATGTGGGAGGAAAAACTACACAGGCACAGTGGCGAGACTCCTACAGTAATAAAACTTTATTTACAAATGGTGCTGGCAAGGAAAGAGGTGACATGACAGATGAAAACCCAGGGGAAGCAGCAGTTGCCACAAATGTACAAGACGAAGGACTGTGACAGGACCCCTCACAGGGAGCTCAGTACTGGACCTCCCAGGAGCACCCTACAGCATTAAGGGCATGGGTGCTCCTGAGCCACAGCCCCAAAAAGAAACTGGGACTCCAAGCCCACAGTATCCAGCACCAGGCCTGCATATGTACTGGTGAATAAACAAAGTCTGTATGCAAACTGCCAGGGCTGCGTGCAGCAGCAACGTCAACCCTTCTAGGGCTCGGAGAACCCGGCGGGACCACAGGGTGCTGAGGAGCGCCTGGGGGACAGGGGCCGCCCTCAGGCGCTGAGGGAGAGAGGCAAAATGGCGGCGCGGCGCTGAGCGCCCGCGGGCCACCCCCGACCTCCCGGTGCGGGCGCGGAGCTCTCGCGAGAACCAAGGCGAGGGAAGGGGCGAGCGAACCCCCCTCCTGGCCCAGGCCTCGCGAGCGCCTGCGTGACGTCTTCCGCCTGCGCTGTCTCGCGAGGCGCGGCGGGCGCGGGGCCTGGCCCGGCCTCTGGGTCTCGCGAGAGCCCCTGCGCCGGGCGCTGGGCGCCCCCGTGCCGCTCGCGGAGCCTACGAGCAGCGAGACGCGGCGGGCGCCATTTCAGGGAGCAGCCGCCGCGGCCGGAGCCGGGGCCCAGCCCGGGTCTGGGGACTGCCCGCCACGGTCGCGCCGCCCCCTCGCCGCCTGCCGCCCCGCGGCTGGCTGAGCGGCGCCGCCCGCTTGCCCCTCGGCCGCCCGGAGAGGGCTCCCGATCGCTCGGGCCCATCCCCCACCGTCAACGCAGCCAGCGCCGGAACCGGGAGCCGCCGCCGCCGGGCCCCGGACGCCCGAACCAGGACCGCATCTGCCCGCGGCGCAGGTAACTGCCGGGCCGGGGCCGGGCCCTGGCGCTGGAGGAGCCGCGGCCTGGCCCGGGGATGGGGGGGTGGGGAGCGCCGTGGCCCAGGCCCGCGGGCGGCCGGGAGGCCCGGGCCCCTCCCGCCGCCGTGGGCGCCTCGCCCCGGCCGGGCGGCCCCGGGGGCTGCTGCCGCGTCCCCTGCCCGTGGCTGCCCCGCGCCTTCGTGTGGAGCCGGAGCGGGCGGCGCCCGGCCTGCCCCCGCCCCGAGCCCCGCGGCCTGGTCGTGCGGGGTTTGGCTGTTCCTACGGCCACGTAGCGGGCGGATCCGGCTGGCCCCGCCGCCGCCTTGTCCCTCCCCGAGTCCCCCCACGATGGCGCTGTGCGGAGTGACCGGCGCCGGCCCGCGCGGGGCTCCGGCCCTGCCGCCGCTGGAGCCCACGGCGGAGCGGGGCGGGGAGGAGCGGAGCGGGCCCGGGGCCCCTCAGGCGTGGGGAGCGGGCGTGGGGCTGGGGACAGGGGCGGACCGCCGGTGGAGGTTTGGGCTGGGCGGCGGGGGAGCAAAGGTCTCCGGCTGGTCCCCCGTACGGTGGAGCTGTCGGAGTGGGGCGGGTGTGGCTGAGAACCCGAACTTGGTTTCGTTTGGGTTTGGTCTCATAGGAAGCAGGGAGAGAATTCTGGGGTGGGAACGTGTTGGGTAGAGGTGTGTGTGTGGAGCCGAAAGCTGTGCTGTCACCCGTACAGCTGAAGTTCTTTGTAACCCCTCCCGATCTTTTCCAGAAGGCTCTTTGCAAAACAAGAGTAGAGTTGTCATTTTTAGCTGTGTCGGTACATAACAAGAACTTCAAATAGGATGTAATCTCGATGTGAAATACTGACCAGATCAGTAGGAGTAAATTTCATGTCTGTTTACGCTTTCTGTTAACCCAGAAAGATTCAAGTATAATTCATTCCTTGTTTGCTGGCTTCTTTTCTGCAGAGATGTCAAGCATATAAAGGTGTGTTGTTTCTGTTCTGGAGGAAGAGGAAAGGCTTTTTAAGAACGATTTTGAGCTTCTTCAGTATTTAATGAAATATATTTGCAAATTATGATTTTTTTATTCATTTCAAATGCATGGATTCTTATTTGTGAGTTTTAACGGAAAACTGTGCACATCGTGATTTTTAGCTAGAATTGCAAAGTCGATAGGTCTGTCACATAAACAGAATTGATGCATTGATGAAAGTTTAGTGTTATTACCAACAAAAGTGTTTTGTGTTGAGTACAGAGTATATAGATTGCTTGGGATGAGAGCAAAGGTCTACCTAATCTGGTATCTCCTCTGTGATAGGGGCTAACAGCAAGTGGCCAAGAAAGAATAGAAACAAAGAACAATCATAGAGAGAAGTATTACTTAGTCATCAGCTAGTTGTGTCTCAAGGTCACAAGGAGGGTCTTTGTTTAATGAAAAGCCTTTTCTGTAAACTTCTGTGTATGTTTATTTGGTGGTGTTTTGTTTTGAAGGCTGTGTGTGGTTTTTTCTTTTCTTTTTTTTTTTTTTTTTTTTTTTTTTTTTTTCAACTACAGCACTCTGGGACAGTGAGTTCCATGGCTGAATTCCTTGTGAATGAGGACCTTTGTTTTGAACTCACACAGATGATAGTTCACTCACTCTTATTTGGGTGAGCGCAATAAAAGTCATTCCTGATTCACGTTTTTGTGCTATTCATGATTTGGCTCTCCCTATTTTGTCCCCCATGCTCCCCGTGGTCATTCCCCTTTAGGATGAGGAATTACATCCCAGGTACAGCTGGTTATGCTAGCACGTATGGAAAAGTAGTTACGGGTGGGAGTTGCCACTGGTGAGGATTGTTTCTTGTAGAAACCAGGGTTTGGCCTGGTGCTTCTTGGTGCTCCTAAAGCATACTAATGTACTTGTTCATACCAAATGTTGGCAGAGTAGTAGTGAATTTATCCATATGTGTATATCCACAGGCCTTGAAAAGCTACATGTAAATACACTGGTAAAAAGTGATACAGAGCTGTTATATGGAAATGAAGGATAGCCGTACTACTTATAAGTGGTTGCACTACAGCCCAAGAGGTAATAACTTGAAAATGAGGTTAGTGTGCCTTATTAGTTAAGCAATTGAGTATGAACTTCAGTGCTCTGATATCGTTAAAGGAGTGTTTTATTCTTTGATGTACTAATGGGGAAGAGTAACTTCATCCTTAAATGTAGCACAGCTCTGGTATTATAACCTCAGTTCTGAGGTTATGGGAGAACAGTTAAAAGTATCTTGGAAATCTGGAGCCATTTCATGATACTGGGCAAGCGTCTTGCAAGCACAGTTCTTACCAGCAGTATGTGTAACCAAGGTGCAGGAAAATTAACCCAGTTTGGAAAAAAAATATGGCACACATGGAAGAAAATCCTCAATCTTGGGTTGTCTGACACAGATCTGGAGGCCTGACCTTATTTAGTTTTAGAAAGGAAAAGAATGAAGCTGTTCTAGTAGGAGGTGACAGGGTGTTGAGTCTCTACTTTTCTACAGAGATCTACAGGAGGCTTTTAATAGTGTACCTGCACAGGGAAAGAAAATCAAATGTCAATAGGATTCAGAGTATAATAACTACAAAATGATATTAGGAAGTTGAAGTTGAAAAGTAGTCTGATGTGATAGCTATTACAGGCATGGTGTTTTTTTAAACATGAAATTCCAGATTGGATGGATCTCATGTATGCTTTTGTTAATGCTTGAATCACAGGTTTCTTCTGTGGCCTGCACTGTGCAGGAGGTCAGATTTCTTAAAGGAAATCTAAGTCTTCAGACTAGTAAGTTTGATAGTAGCAAGTGTAAGGAAACGGCAAACGGGTTTGCCTGAACGTTTGTTCTTCATTTGTCTCCCTTGGGTAGTCCTCTGGTCAGGCACTAGAATGTCTTAAGATGGCGACTAGACTCATGTTTCTGCATCGTAAATTATCCCTGCTCTTTGTTTTGGAAGGAACAGGTGGAATACCTCAGGGGTTTCTATTTGCTAATTGTGTTTGGTAGCATTTTTGTTGTTAGCAGCTGTAATTGGTTGGTGCTTGTGTCACATTCTTTAACATCTCACTGGGCGAGCTTCATTCTAGTTCCTGTTGGAAATGTCTTTTGAGATAATGCTGTGAATTTGTGCTGGTGCAATGATGGCCTGTTAAGCAGAGGCTTTTGCAATATAAAGCGCAAAGGTGTTTACCCTCTTAGCTGGATTTTACTTTTTCTTTCAGGTGTCCTGAAAAATGGCTGATGATATTGATATTGAAGCAATGCTTGAAGCTCCTTACAAGAAGGTGAGAAAAATGTGCCATTGAGGTCCTGCTTACCTTAATTTAGCATTATACATGAAACTACTGCTGAACTGTAAACTAACATCCCTGGAGCCCTCGTGATTTATCTTACTGGAGATGCATTACATGTAACTTGCAAGTAAATATATGCTGTTAATGTAATTATATTGTGCAGTAGTTTCACTTCAGCGTGATGAATAAATGCCCATCTATCTCTCTTTGTAGACTTGCCTAACGATATCTCACCTCTACTCCCATGAATTCACCTTTGATTCCAGTGTGAACTGTCAATCATAAGGTAGTAATTGAGTGACGTATCGCTGTACCGTGGTCCCCTAGGTTTAAAAACAAAACAAAAACCAACCAACAACAAAAACCAACCAACCCAAAAACAAAAAACCCAAACAAACAAACAAAAAACAAACCAAAAACCTCTCCTAAAATTGCCAGGTCCAGTTTGGTATAGCAACAAGGTGAATGCAGTGGTTTGGGAAAACAGCAGGGTTCCAAGAATAACCTTTTCACCAGTCCCATGGCAAGTAAATATTTGAACGGTCTGCTCAGTGCAAGAAGAGTGAGACTTGCTTTTAATGCAGAAGACTGGTGATGGTTAATCTTTTAACAGAGCAGGTGGAAATCAATTGCTGAGTGGACGAATTACCTAAATTCTTGGATCCCTGAATAGAACATTCTTAGCAAGTAAAAGACAGTATCACAGTCTGCAGTGTCATTTAAAAAAAAAAAAAAAAAAAAGCTCTTGTATTCTTCTGTCCTAGTTGTTCAATTAGTAAATGTCAATTTTGATGCAAATTTTTTTATTGATTAGTGTAGTGACTTCTCTTACCCAAACCAGCAGTGAATGAATACTGTCTTTTTTGTTTTTCACCAAATGGTGGTAAAGTGTTAACATCATGCATGCTTTAGCACTGGTTTCACAAGTAATGTATATAAAGTTTAAGTCATTTAGTAATTGTTCTTCTGATGTAACCATTGTGATTAAATTGTAAAGCAAGTATATAAACTACATAGCAGCTATTGTTAGCCTATTCTGCAGTGTTTCTTACAACCATCTCATGAATTTTGGATGAGCATTTGTAAGTTTTAAATGGTATAGTTTATGTAATATTTAGTAGTTACATAAAATCTTGAAGAGTAATTTGTAAATTGTTATGTTAAAATTCTTGTGTCCTGGTTTAACATGGATA
Organism: Aythya marila; assembly: GCF_965140915.1. Taxonomy (NCBI): domain Eukaryota; kingdom Metazoa; phylum Chordata; class Aves; order Anseriformes; family Anatidae; genus Aythya; species Aythya marila. Next base: position 9,561,427 of record NC_139057.1, read on the forward strand.
TTTTCCATGTAAACAGGTATGGAAATAGGGAATGTTTAGGCTGGACTGGTGGATTATTGATGACTTTCTTGGGAGTCGACGTTACTAAAGCAGTGTGAATCCCTGTTTGCTTCAGGGCGAGATGTGTGACAGAGGTGGCATCAAGCTCTTACAACCCTTCAACGAAAATGAGTGAAGATCTCGGGAATGGCATCGGTCACAGGAAATCGATAGTGGCTGGCTGCTAGCATAGCCACTGGGGCTTAGGCAGAGATAATAGCCTTGGTGCTGATCCGAGGGGCACGCAAACCTTAAACTTCCTCTTACATTTTATAGAAATAACTTAACCACTTGAATGCTGAATTCTACAGGATAATTTAGCCTCTAAACCATGTAAGGAAGTATCTACAATTTAATATACACTTTTAAATGATGTAAGTTTTGCATTTTATAATTGTATGACTTAAAAATTAAGCAGCAAAGTGGTTAAAGATGGCTAACTAAATTATCTAAATCTTTCCACGTTAAACTGTAAACAAGTAATTTAGTATTAAAATTTTTGTTTTGTATTTTCTTATTCCTATTCCCATTACCCTTTGACCACTTGAAATGTTTCCGCTTCGTCCTCACGATGTTCTTCTATCAACCCTGCTTAGGATGAGAACAAATTGAGCAGTGCCAATGGCCACGAAGAACGCAGCAAGAAGTAAGTATTTTCCCATACTTTGTTTTTGAGGGAGGGGGCTATTTTTCTTTAAAAAAACAAAACAAAACAAAAAACAACTTGAATGCATGTCATTAATGTCCAAGGAAATAAATTGGAATAGCTTGATACTTGCATTTACTGCAGTTGCAGAAATTATGAAATTTTCTTCTTTCACAAATATAGTTACACCCTTGTCAGTGATGTCATCAAATCTGTGGAAACATTTATTGTTTTAACATCAGATAAAAATACAGACTTGGTAGGTTCAGCATGATTTCATCTCTTGATTTTTTTTGTTTGTTTTAGCAGTGCAGTAAAGTTTGCACTTTAAAAATTGTTTGGTATGAAATTTTAAGCAATTTAGAACAGTTCAAACCGTTTAAAGATGCAGTTGCTTTCTTGAAAGGTTTAGTCGCAGAATCACAGAATATTAAGGATTGGAGAGGACCTTGAAAGATCATCTAGTCCAATCCCCCTGCCAGAGCAGGAACGCCTAGATCAGGTCACAGAGGAGCCTGTCCCAGTGCTGTGTTACCATCAATGTGAAGAAGTTTTGTCTCATTTAAGTGGAACCTCCTATATTCCAGCTTGCACCCATTGCCCCACTGTATCGTTGGATGTCACCAAGAAGAGCCTGCCTCCATCCTCCTGACACTCACCCTTTACATATTTATAAACATTAATGAGGTCACCCCTCAGTCTCCTACAAGTTAAAGAGACCCAGCTCCCTCAGCCTCTCCCCATAAGGGAGATGTTTCACTCCCTTAATCATCGTTGTGGCTCTGCGCTGGGCTCTCTCAAGCATTTCCCTGTCCTTGAACTGAGGGGCCCAGAGCTGGATGCAGTATTCTGAATGTGGTCTCCCCAGGGCAGAGTAGAGGAGAAGGAGAACTTCTCTTGCCCTATTACCCACAGCCCTTCTGATACACCCCAGGATGCCACCGGCCTTCTTGGCCACAAGGGCACAGTGCTGGCTCATGGTCATCCAGCTGTCCACCAGGATCCCCAGGTCCCTCTCCACTTCACTACTCTCCAGCAGGGCAGTACCCAACTTATACTGATGTCTGGGGTTGTTCTTCCCCAGATGCAGGACTCTATACTTGCCCTCTTTATATTTGAGTATTTTAGTCCTTGATTTATTAATTCGCGTAACAGCTGTTTTAAGTGTTTTCTTTATTTGTAATCCTTTTTTTTTTTTAAAAAAAAAATCACACTAGAACTTTTTTAAAGAACCATATTATAAGCACACATTCCTTAGGAAGCATTGCTGAAGTGTGCCATTCTTAACTGGTCAGTGACTTAATTCCAGGGTTGGAATACCAACATCAGACTTACGCTGTGAACATCATTCTCATGTTGAATATTGAGACCCCCTGAAACTCTGTCAAAATCAGCTCCTACCAATATTTTTGTTTGGAATTCTTGTCTTTTCAGAATACGTAAATAGCTGACATGTAAAAGCCTGCTTTAGTTTGAATGACTAGCCCCAAAATATAAAGTGAGATCAAAAGTAAAATAGTGTTTCCTCATTTTTGGAACTGATTCTCACTGGGTTTGTGGTAGATGAGTTGAATACTAGAATACATTTCAGCTTATAGCCTCTCAGATATTAAAGTGATGGCATTTTTCTTTTTGCTCACAGTCCCATTTTCAGCTTGGTCCTGTACAATCTGAGTTTATTTTTAATTGAGACAAAGGGTAAATTAAGTTCAGGAAAAAAAAAAAAAAGGTTACATCATTCTGAAACAGAAGAAAGTTCAGGTGTTTTGATACCATTAGTCTTGCAGACTGTTTTGTGTGCTTTTCTTTCAGCTGTTCTTTCAGCTTTCCTGATAGTACCCATGTGCATATTCAAAAATATTGATCCTGTGGTGTACCCTTGTTTCAGTTTTGGAGTAGTTACTCCAACTTACTGTATTGCAGTTTTGTGATAGCATGGAGCTTTTTGTCCCAGAGTTGAGATTTTTATGATGCTGTTTTTCACTTAAATCTTGAAAAAATAACACCATTTTGTAAATGCCAAACATCAACAGCTAAAAATGAACATTAATTTCATCTTACAGCAATAGTGATCAAATAATGCTACATTTGTGTTAGGTTCTTAATCTCTTTAGTTTCTCTACAATTTTACTATGTGTCTGTACTATCTATCCAATTTAATTATGTTTGGAAGGTAGAACACAGATCTTCTTGAGAATCTTGGCTGTTAGGATCCTAGCATGCAAACAGGGTTCAGCTCACAGTGGGATAGTGAATGGCTGGTAACTTCTTACTGAAGTCTATCTGTAATTACTAGTTACGGTGTTGCTCGATATATTGAGCTACAGATAAAGTACCTTGAGCTCCAGATGATATTTTGGGGAACTATGATGATATGAGAGTAGGTGATTGAACAACTTCGCTCAGAGGTTGGTGAGGCACTGAAACAGGTTGCCCAGAGAAATTGTGGATGCCCCATTCCTGGAGGTGTTCAAGGCCAGATTAGATGAGGCCTTGGGCAACCTGATCTAGTGGGTGGTGTTCCTGTCTGTGGCAGGGGGGTTGGAGCTAGATGTACTTTAACGTCCCTTCAACCCAAGCCATTCTGTGATTTAAGGAGATAGTGGTAAGTTGTGGATCCTAGGAGAGAGACTACACCTCTAACACTGTCCTCTATTGTATTGCAGTAAGAAGTGTGGTTAAATGCCAGTGATGCAGATCATTCCAATGGTCGGGGTGGTGTGAAAAGGATTCCCAGTACTGGGTTTTGATGCTGCAGTTTCTCTGTACAAAAGTAATAGAGAAACTATTAGGTTATTGTAAAGGAGTCAACAAGTATTGAAACACCTGAATGTTTCACTTTATTATGGCCATCTTCTAGTTCTTAAAACCAAATGACCAAATTTCAAAGTTTGTCTTGAGGGATAATTACTAAGATAGTTGTAATGGGGCTTCCTAGGTAGAGATCAGAGAGCAAAAGCTGCTAATGATGATAGGGCTCAGTTATATGTGGAACTGAGAGATCTTTACTGTAGTAACTGAACCTAACTAGGAGTCTTAGTTTATAGATGGCAGTAGAAAGTAATAGCAAAGAAGAACTCTCTTTTGAAGAAGGGGATACAAAGATTTTAGATGTAAAAGTGTAGTATGCATATGTAGATACCTTAAAAACTGGGAGATGGGAAACTTTTGCAGGCTGAGACTGAGATAGGGGAAAAAAAAATCCACGGATAATCCAAATGTAGTATGCAAGAATGAAACAGTGGCTCATTGATTCTCAAATATGAGATACAATTGACTTAAAGGTACGCACCAAACCTGTAAGAGCCACAGATGTAGAAAAGCAAGTGGCTTAGCAAGGAGTGGAGTAGCAAGTAGGAATCTTAAAGTAGAAGCAAAACTCTTAGGCAACATGCTAAAACTGGTGGCAGACTATCAGCAGAAACAGCCTTCCTTTTCCTCACTTTTTTTTTTTGGTGTTTTGTTGTACTTTGCTATAAAAATAACGAGTTATTCTTAGCTTTGTCATGGTATATTTAAAATCTTTGAGAGATGACACATGAACTACTGCATTTAGTACACACTAGTTCTAATACACTAAATAATTTTTCAGTCCTGTTACTCTAACTGTAAGCATGCTTTGATTACAAAAATAAATTGAACAAAAATGTTTCAGAGCACTTTATCTTGCTCATGATGAATTTTAAAAGGTTTCTGATGTTCTTAACCACCCATTTAACTAAAAGATTGATACAAATAGCAAGAAGTAGCAGCTTTTTCTTATTAATGTCTCTAGCGTTCTGTTAGAAGAGCTGTAGAATGCGTATAAATAATGGAACTGATGATACTGAGCTGCATTTGTAACAAGAGTTGCTTTTCCCTTCCCTTCTCAGGAGAAAAAAGAGCAAGAGCCGAAGTCGAAGTCATGACAGAAAGAGGAGCAGAAGCAAGGAACGCAAGCGGAGCCGAGACCGGGAAAGAAAAAAGAGCAGAAGCCGGGAAAGGAAGCGGAGCAGAAGCAAAGAACGCAGACGCAGCCGTTCTAGAAGTAGAGACCGCAGATTCAGAGGCCGCTATAGAAGTCCCTAGTAGGTTACTTACGTCAAATTGCATGTGTCTTGCCTTAGTGTACGATGTGAGAGCTTAAAGTCTCATGGTCTTTCTATATTGGCTGCTAATTGCCTCAAGGAAGGGAGTGAGAGGTTAAGGCTGAAGATGGTTCAGTAAATATGGGGAAAAAAAAGAGGAGGACAGTGACATACCTCATTCCTCTTACTAGTTTTCATTTTTATCTAAATGCAGTATTCCTGTCAGTACTCTGGGAATGCAGACAAAAATGCTGGAGGTCTCAGGGTCTCATTTGGCACGAAGCCACCTACATGTTGGTGTTTTCATACTGCAAATATGCTGCATCTGCAGGCTGTGCATGGCATTTCCTGTGCTGTCATCAGTCCTGTGTACTGATCAGCCCTGCTCTGTGTTTCAACCTGGTATGTCTTTTTGGTATGAGGACTTCTGGAGCTCTGGGCTTCAGCTCCAAAGATAGCAGCAATGCACAGTTAGCTTGTGTTCTGTAGCTTTTTGGCACCTGCAGAATTACAGGAGGTAGCTGGAGTGTGGTGCTGTTGAGGCTCCAGGCTGCCTTATTAACAGAGGAGCCCCAGTCAAGATCTCTTGCCCTCCTTTCTGTTGGGGCCTGCCAGTCCTCTTATTTCTGATGTGGTGGTGTATGAAGGAGAATGCTGCTCTTCTGATGAGTTAGCTGGGAGTCAGTGCCTTCTGTTTGTGGTGGAAGGGTTTTCTTTGTTTTCCTGTCATCACTGGATACAAGTTCTCCACCTGGAGAAATTCAGGAGCTTCAGCATCCTTGTCATCCGAAATATATTCCCTTAGGTAGAAGCTGAAAGTATGCATGTTACTACAATAACCCGTGCCTATTTTGATGCATCCAGGTGTGTTGTACAAGGAAGGTATACAATTATGAGAGGATTTCTGCATTCTTATGGTATTTCTCCCTAGCTGTTCCGGGTAATTACTTTGCTATTGAAAGATAGTGAACAAAAAGACCAGATATTCTAGTATGCCCTAGAGGGAGGCTACTAGAATACTTATTGGTTTGGCAACATTGCATTCTTTACTTCAATAACCAAGTAGAATTCAGCTTTTAAATCAGCTTAGTGTAAGAGAGAGAGAGGGCAACTAACTGCCTGCATCCCAGAGGCATTGGCAGTGATTGTTGGGTGGCCAGCAGTTAGCTGTAGTTCCTCTGCAGCTCATGGATGATGCTTCTGAAACGATAGATGTGTGGAGATGACATTAAAATTCTAGGGTTTGTTCAGAAGATACAAAAGAGAAGGACCTCCTTTGGAACAAAAAAAAGGCTCTGCATTGAAGTTCTGTACAGTGGATGCTGACCTTTGGGAAGTCATTAGTTCTGGAGGGGAAGTCTCCTGCATCACAAGCCTCCTTTCTTCATCTACCTTTGAATCTACCAAAAATGATGCTTCCATGTGAGGAAAGATTCTCTATTAGCAGTGCAATTAGATCCATGTTTGATAAGTGACAAGCAGACTGCCTAATGAAATTAAAATATCACCTGTTGGAGAGTTCACATCTGGAGTCTCACCTTGTGGGGCTGTTCAGACAGTTCTGAGTTGGCGTTACTGCAGGTGGTGTTGGCTGCTGCATCTAGTTGAGAATACTTCCTGGTTGTATTCTTTGCTCATTCTTCATCCTCTGATCTTTAAACTGGAAGATGTTCTCGCTGCCAGTGGTCACGCATCTCTGCAATGCTGGAGAGTGGATGTCTGTATAGTGTAGATAACGGTGAAGGAAAAGGAGAACAGTGTGGCATGGAGAACTTGAGGACGTTGAATTTGTTGTCTTGAAGTGTGATATAGTCATAAAACATGGTAACTTTTCAAAATTGTGGTTGGATTTCATTTATGAGTATTTTAGTAGGTTTACTTGGCAAAGTTTTGGTAGTGGGGGGCCATAGGGGTGGTTTCTGTGAGAAGAATCCAGAAGCTGCACCACACTAGATAAGGGCCCCACCACTGGCCAGGGACAATAAGCGATGTTGTTTGTGCCTCTGTGAGAGCATATTTAAGATAGATTAAAAAAAAAAACAAAAGCAACTGCTGAGGAGCAGCAGCTGGGAGAAGAGTGAGGAGTGAGAGTGAGGAGTGAGAAAGAGCACTACAGACACCGGGGTCAGTGAAGAAGAAGGGCAGGAGTTCCTCCAGGTGCTGGAGAAGTTCTCCTCTGGCAAGGCCCATGGTGAAGCAGGCTGTCCCCCCACAGCCTATGGAGTACCATGGCGGAGCAGATCTGCACACTGCACCCTTGGAAGGGACCACAGTGGAGCCGGTGGATGTGGCCTGGAGGAGGCTGCGGCCTGTGGAGAACCACCACAGGAGCAGGTTCCATGCTGGAGCTGCAGCCTGTGGAGAGGGGACCACGCAGGAGCAGGTGACCTGGCAGGAGCTGCTGCCTGTGGGAAGCCCACGTAGGATTAGTTCAGGAAGGACGGCATCCTGTGGGAGGGACCCCACGCTGGAGCAGGGACAGAGTGACTGAGGAGTGTTGTAGACTGACTGTAACCCCCCTGCACTGCTCAGGGGAAGGAGGTGGAAGAGGGTGGATGGGGGGGAAAGGAGTCTTTGGTTTCTTTCCTTTGTTCCTCACTTCTCTAGCTTGTTAGTAATAGGCAATAAATCTTGGTGTCTCCCTACTCTGAGTTTCTTTTGTCCATCACAATAATGTGAAAGCTGAATCTTTACTAGTTGTCTTCTCATCATGCAGGTTTAGGAAAATGTTTACCTAGCTGTGCTTTTGTTATATGTGGGGCTTCATACATTTGATTTATGAAGAAGGGAACCCCCAGACATAAAGATTAATTGCTTGTGAATCAGTGCTTTATTATGTATGAAGCATGAACCGGAGAATGACTGCAAAAAGTTCTTGCAGAGGCAGTAGGAGAAAAAATTTCCGAGATCTACAGTTTTACAAGCAGATCTCTGTAGAACAACGCAAAGAAATGCATTTGTCAGATACTGTTGAAAAAAGATCTTCAGAAGTTCACTCAGGCCATCATACTGCCTCAGCTTCTGAGGCCTTCCTGTTCACTCTGTTATGCCTTTACTTTGCTGTTTTTTTTTTAATGTTCCTCCCCATCTGTCTTGTAAATACTGCTTGTTTGTCAAGTGTGAAGATGGATGCATTTTTTTCATGATCAGAAGTCATGCATTATTTGAAAACTTACTCTTTATCTTATTTTTTTTTTCCACTGGGTTTGAGCAAGTATGTAATAAGAAATTATTTCTTGGTATTTCCTTAAAAGTCATGGTCTTGGTTGTTAACCCTTGGTTAGTTGGTCTGCATGTTACATTCTGAAGATGAGGCTCACTGTAGTCAGTCATGCTGCATATGAATTGAAATGTACAACACAGTGTGAAGGTACAGGGGTAATTCCTTCTAATAAACCTCTAAAACCAGTGTTGATGTTTCCAGATGCAGCTTTTGGCAGTACATATTACAGACACTGGAGAACCTGAATAGGTGCTCCCAGCAGCCATTCATTGAACTTGAGTAGGAACTGTAGTATTTTACTGAAGGCATTTTGCAGCAGCTGTTCTCATCCACCATACTACCTAGTATGTGCCTGTTTGTTTTTTTGTTTTTTTCTTGTATGTTCTTTTCTTTGTATGCTCTCATAACAAATAGTTAATAAACTGTCTGATTCTTCCCTCCTCCCCCGCCCCCCAGTGGTACACAGAGCCATCTTTTCTTTCCCTGAAGTGGGTCAGCATGGTTTTGGATTTTAGCCTGCTACTTCCACTTGTTCCGGTGTCATGGCATGTTTAGAATGGGCATCCTCCTTGTCGTGGATGCTGAGCTTAACTGTCAGCATTGCTGTTCCCCTGGATAGGAAAAAGACCTGGCTGGCTACATGGATTAAGTGAAAGACAACTTAATGTCTTCAGACCACTGTATCTTTGAGGGTGTCTTCATATCAATTTATAGCCTCAGAAGAAAGAATTAATTCTGTGCAGATGAAAAGGCTGAACACCCCCCCACCCCCCAGCATTCAGTTTGTGCAGTAGTGCCCCTGCTGCTCAGTTGATACGCACGAAGAATGTTAACAGGTGGTGGTCTTTGCTTTGGATCTACAAGGAGATCAAGTTCAGGGAGAACATGATACATGTAGGAGGAATCTTACTACTTGCGTCACAGTTTGTTACTCTCTGCTGTGATAACTAGCAAGAGGACTGCCTCAGTGTGGAGGGAATGGTCAGATGACCATCTGTTGTAATAGCCTCTCTGAGGCCTGGTGAACTAAAATTAAAATCAGCCAAGAGATTGAATTCCTATTGTGGTGGCATAACTATGTAAGGTTTACTGGCTTAAATGGTTCTGTGCTTTGATGTCCGTTAAAAACTTTACTTAAAGGAAGCTTCATTTATATATATGTAGTGCTTGGTAGTGGTTGCAGTTGAGTCAAAGACTAGTGAATTTCCAAGAATCTTTCACTTGCTAGTATCTGCAAGCAGCTACTTGGGTTTCCACTTGCATCTTAAACCTCATGAAGCTTTCAGTTTTAAGATGTTATACCTGAGTGATTAGTTCTGCCAGCACTACTTTGCTCAAAATTGAGGCTGTGTTCCAGGCGATAAAGGCACTGCTTTGCTGTCATCATCGGAATGCATGTGGACAAATGTATAAATAAGATCACAACAATAACTGTAGTTCAGAGTACTCTGCATACACAAATGCTGTCTGGCTCTGGCTTCAGTTCTTTCTTGGAATCCTGCATATTCTGAGTTTTTTTTGTGATGCATATGAACCTGAGCAGGAAGCATATTGTATGCGTGGTGGTTTAGAGTGTTATGCATAGCTTATGCATGCTATGGGCAATGCTAATGAAAATGTTTACAAGTTCAACTGGAAGGGTGGGTGAATGCTGTTAATGTATTGTGAGTACAAGCAGGAAATCTTGAATTCAGTTACTCTGGTAAGTAATGTCTGTCTTTGCTTTTGCCGTAGTTCTGGTCCAAAATTCAACAGTGCCATCAGAGGGAAGATTGGTCTGCCTCACAGCATCAAATTAAGGTTCTGAGTTTTCTCTACTTTTTACTGCATCATTAATATGTTTTCTTTATAGTAAGACCAGTATATTTGAAGTTTTTTGGTAATCTTGTTGTTAATCTCTTTACAGCAGACGAAGATCCAGAAGCAAAAGTCCTTTCAGAAAAGACAAGAGTCCTGTTAGGTAGTTATTTTTTGCAAGTTTACTTTTTTTACCCACCCTCAAGTGAAGCTGGAAAAGTAATGCTGAAATAATGCACGACCACTTGCTGTCTGACATACAGTCACAAGTAATGCTGGAATTACTCATTCAGAAAGCCCATGAAAGGAGAGCATTAAAAATAGGTTGTTTTCTCCCTCCCTGTGTTACAAACTGCCACCTCCCCTCCAATTATCAGTGTACAATTGCAAATAATATCAGTTTGCAAAACATGTCTTGCTTTGCTTGTCATATTCCTGTATTTCCAAGCTTTCACAAGTTAATTCTAATTAATGTTAAGTAGCTTTTCTGTTAAATCTTACTAATACTAAATAGAGAATTAAAAAGTACTGTGAAAATGCCTTTTTTTTTTTTTTTTTTCTAATCACTATGGATGTTATTTGTAGAGAAGCCAGGTAACTTTGAAATCCAGAAAGTGCTTATTCATTCTTAAGCTTTTCAATTAAGGGGCTTTGATTTAGATAGCTGCTAGTAAGATTATTTGCTATATTAATACAGCTAAACTTAAACAATCCTGCACGCTTTTTCACTTACTAGTAAAGTCTTACTGAGATAATTTAAAATTTTCTTGCGTATTCTCAGTGGTTTTTTAACATAGATACATCTAAGTATAAAGAATTACACTACTGAAAACTCAATCCAGGATCTGGCATATTAATTCTATCCTGTACTTAAGTGCAAGTCTTCTTTTTTTTTTTTTTTTAGCATTGAATCTTCAACAGTTTAAAAGTGATGCATCTGACTGATTTCAGCTGGTGTTCAGTATTAAAATAGAACACTGATCTCTTCTAGTGTCTGGGCTGACAGTAATTATTCACTATTCATGCTTTTTTTCTGGGTTAACAAGCTAAAACTATAAAAAGGTGAGGACTGGGGGTTCTGTTTGTGTAGATGTCAGTGTTCATGCTCTGACTGAAGTGACTGGCTGTATATAACGCTACAGTTTACAAAGCCAGTAAAAAAAGAAAATACTGCTTGTCTGACTGTTTAGATGGCTGGTCTGTGATAATTAATCCTGTTTTCTTTGTTTTCCTGTCCTTTCATCTCATCTTCTCAACTGCATACTCCTTAGTGGTACTCTTACCTGTTCAAGAGAGTAGCAAATTGACAGTCTCTGCTTAGGTGGGGCTTCTGAACTTAAAATACAGTTTCCCAGTCACACTTAATGCTTACAGTCGTGCTTTTCCAGTCATGCTTAATGTTTACACAACGTTTATTCACATTAAAGAAATGTTACATTAGTATTAGGTTTTCAATTCTTGTCCTTTTTTAATATCGCAGGTGGTTTTTTACCACCAGACTTCAAAACACTGATACCCCTGCATGGCTAAAAGTTTAAATGAGTTATCTTAGGTTATTTTTTAATGTACCTTTCTGCTTTTCAGAGAACCTATTGATAATCTTACCCCTGAAGAGAGGGATGCTCGAACAGTATTCTGCATGCAGCTAGCTGCGAGAATTCGACCAAGAGATTTGGAAGAATTTTTCTCTACAGTAGGGAAGGTAATTATAGGGAAGTTAAAGTGATTCTGAATACTTCCTCAAGTTATCCTAGTTCAGGATTGATATTCTACAGAATGGTAAGCTAGTGGCTTTCTGGAGATTCTTGTACAGGAAAGTAACTTACCAAGAGTTAATGATTCATCGTGTTATGTGATGCAAAATACCAGGGATGCATTTCTGGTTCAAACAACTTCAGTTTTCAGAACTTCTGGTCTTTTGCAGGTGGGCCTGGCAGTTGCAGTATAGTATTAATTTTAGCTTAACTTCTAATTTTGAAAAATAGTATCTATTCCATGAGCTGTAAGGTTCTGGTATAAAGCATTATAGTGCTGCAGGTGTTCTATCAACCCTTTTCCTGTGGCATTCAACTACATTCAACTTTGAATCATAGCTTTTAATGCTAGCTTTCTGGGATGTGTTTGTTAGGATAGTTAGATGCTATTCTAGATTTGCAGCATGGTTACAAAGCTGTTGTCTTTGCAAGTAATTGTTTGTTAATATCTCTCTGGGAGTTGGACTGTATTGGCTCTTTTCCTGGTGTAACTCTATCTGTAACATCGTGTCTGTACTTGTCTTTTAGGTTCGTGATGTGCGAATGATTTCTGATAGAAATTCCAGGCGTTCAAAGGGAATTGCTTATGTAGAATTTGTTGATGTTAGTTCAGTACCTCTGGCAATAGGACTAACTGGACAGAGAGTCTTGGGTGTACCAATTATTGTACAAGCATCACAGGTAAGGACTTGAAAACCTAACTTTTTAACCATGTTGAGTGGTTATTCTGTTATCTTGCTAGTAAAGTTAATATTTGAAAATTTGATTGTCATTGAACACTTGGAAAACCATAACAAGAATGGTTAAATAATTTATAAATGGACTTTGGGTTCCAGTAGCTGACAGACAAATTAAAGCAACTCAAACTGGTAAAAGATGCATTTTGAAATTAATGATGCTAAGAAAACAGTAATAACAAAATTGTGATAGTGTTACAAAATCATAGTATATAGTATGTGTATGTATATAAAAAAGCAAAGTGACAATTTACTAGGCACAGGCCAGAATTTTGCACGAAGTCGTCCAGTTTGAAGACTTGAGACTTGTATCTCTATACTTTTGTCATGGTTTTGGCTTTTGTATTTTAAATTAGTCAGGTAGGCAGTATGCAGATAATTGAAAATATTATTATTATTTTACATAATTTTTCTTTTTTTTTTTCCATAGGCAGAGAAAAACAGAGCAGCAGCAATGGCAAATAATTTGCAGAAGGGCAGCGCTGGTCCTATGAGGCTCTACGTAGGATCGTTACACTTCAACATAACTGAAGATATGCTTCGAGGAATTTTTGAGCCATTTGGCAGGGTAAATTTTGATTTGGCACTGGTGGTGTTTACCTGAAAAACCTACATTAGATGTAGAGCACTCAAATATCTTCTGGAAATAATTAGCAACTGTAAAATGTTAGCTTCACGTCCTCAACTATTCTGTACCTCTGTGTCCACAAGTCTTTCGATACTGAGTTAGTATTTGAGAGCAAATGAGAACCACGATATGTGAGGTGGTCCAGTGATTTTTGACCTAATGGTCTTATATGATGGAAAGCTGAGAATGCAATGAGTACCTAAAATTACTTAGAATCAAGTCTTGTTCACTGTAATTTTGTAGTAGTTCAATCAGTTTCTGAAGGGTTCTGTCTTAATTTTTGATTCACATTGTTAACCTTTGCAGTGTGTCCCTTCCTGCCCTCTTCCCTTTCTTTACACTCCTGATCAGTGAGTCCCAGTTTATGAAACTGAGCAGATTGAATCTGAACTTTCCATTGGAGACCTAATAAATACTAGTACAGCACTGTGCTAACTAAGGCATCCTGGATATATCATTATTAGATAAAGTAAAGGTAATATATGCAGTACGCTGCTTAAATATTTTTTGTCAATCCCATTAATATTTTTCATACTGTTAAGACATTAACAGTGCTTCATAAATATCATAACAGTAATTTTCAGATGCTTTGTTGAGATTGAGTATGTGTATCTCTTTAATTCAGTTGCATGAAAGCCTAGAAAATTACAGTCGTTCATTAAATTGTAATTCACATGGCTGTTCTCATGTTTTTTTTCTCTCAAAGTCTGGCAGTAGGATTAATGTAGATTAGGAGGTTTACATAAAGAGCTGTGAAGGCTTTTTCCTTCTCTTAATTCCATGTACTCTGGTCTTAAGCTCAGTTCTTCCTCTCACTTCTGTGTTGCTGTCTCTTTCCAGCACTGTTTTCATGGCTCTAGGATGACTTATTGAATTTAAAACACACGAGTAACTACATTTTTAAGAGCTACCATATACCAATAATTATTCAAAACAGGCATGCTTCTCTTAAACCCTCTGGTCAGTTACGCAAACTGCATTTCTTTGTCAAATGGAGTTCCTTGGCACATGAGGTGCCATGACTATATTGTTTCAGTTAGTATTTCATAGAATGATAGAGTGGCTCGGTTTGAAAGGGACCTGAAAGATTATCTAGTTCCAACCCTCCTGCCATAGGGATGCCACCCACTAGACCACATTGCCGATCTAACCTGGCCTTGAACACCTCCAGGGATGGGGGATCCACAACCTCTCCGGGCCACCTGTTCCCATGCCTCACCACCCTCTGAATGAAGAATTTCCTCCTAACCTCTGATCTATATCTCTCCTCTTTTAGTTCCCCCTTGTCTTGTCATTATCCAATTGCACAAAGTCCGTCATTGTTTTTATAAGCCCCCTTTAAGTATTGAGAAGCCACAATGAGGTCACTCTGGAGCCTTCTCCAGGCTAGACAGCCCCAGCTCTCTCAGCCTTTGTAGGAGAGGTGCTCTGGCCCCTTGATCATCTTCATGGACCTCATCTGGACCCATTCTAACAAATTGATATCCTTGATGCTGTCTGCTCATTGTCTGCTAGAATGTCGCGTAAGACCAAGCCTCTGCCTGCAGCTGGAGTTCCTTTAAATAACAAGTTGTGTATCACCCTTATGTTTGCCTGTTTCAGTTTGTGTGTCAAAGTAAATATCTAGCTGCCTCTATACTAAGTTTGATTAGAGGAACGAATGAGGAACTGATTTAAAAAAAAAAGTGGTTTCACGTTAATGTATGTATATTTGGCAGACTGTCTACAGGTTTTGTTCCAAAATGTTTGGTAATTAATAGTCTTATTCTTATTTTTAGATCGAAAGCATTCAGCTGATGATGGATAGTGAAACTGGACGTTCAAAAGGATATGGATTTATTACGGTATGACTAGAATTATCAAACTTTATAGAGAACTTGAATATAACCTTTTCATGTAGCAAGTGTAGCTTGGTTAAATCTCACTTAAGTCTCATTTTAGAAATTTCTTGTTGTGTGACATGCAACAGTGGCCTGCCTTTCTTTCTTTTTGACAGTTCTTTATGGGTTTTATGATTGAACAATGCACATATTTAGAATGGAATAGCAGATTCGATGATCGGTGCCTGTAAAGCAATTCCATTTTTGCAGGCAAGGATACTAGCAAAAGCTACATTTTTCACAGTATTGTGAAAATGATCAAATTCAAGTTTTTATAGGGAAATCAAATTCCAGAGTCTAAAACTTAAGGTTGAAAACATCTTTCCTTTCCCCTTTGCGCTCGATACTTAATTTTCTGAACTTAGGTGTGTTAACTGACCTGACACCTGACAGTTTGTGATGAAAGAAATGTCTCTGCCTGGGACCTTTGGCACTTGGAGACAAATAAATCAGGCCTGACTTCATAACTGATACTTGATGCTTTTAATGCTGACAACATACTTACATTTTTAATTCCTGATGCAGAACATCTGCTAGGAGTAGTGAGTAAATGCATAACAGTTACAAAATTATGAAAGAAGTGACTGTCCTTGGAAAGTGTTAAAAGACAACTGCAGCCATGACTTTTGTTGACAGCAGTATCTAGATATTCTAGCTTCAACAATAATATGTTGTGTATGTACCCAACCTCATCTGTGTTTGGTTAAAACTGAAAATATGGAGCACATCTATGGTAGCTTGTAGCTATTGTTATTTTTAATGTAATGTTTTTCACGTTTATGTAACTGGATCTCAAATGTAACAAAAGTGCTGCTGAGTAGTGCAGGCAATATTACTAAATATATATTTTTCCAATCTACAGTTCTCAGACTCTGAGTGTGCCAAAAAAGCTTTGGAACAACTCAATGGATTTGAGCTGGCTGGTAGGCCAATGAAAGTTGGGCACGTAACTGAGCGCACTGATGCTTCCAGTGCTAGCTCATTTTTGGACAGTGATGAGTTGGAACGGACTGGAATTGACTTGGGAACAACTGGTCGCCTTCAGTTGATGGCAAGGCTTGCAGAGGGTATGTATGGGGATAAATAAGAAATGCATGAAAATACAGTTTTGCAGAATTTGGATTAATGCATCCCAACAAATATTCTGCATGTAACAATTTGTAAGCAATAGTAATTTTTGAAAATAGTAATTTCTGATACTTCAGTTACTGCATCCATGACTGAGTAAAAAGTGCTTGCTACAAGGTGTATGTTCTTGTGCCCTTTTCAGGTACTGGTTTGCAGATTCCCCCAGCTGCACAGCAGGCTCTGCAGATGAGTGGATCATTGGCATTTGGAGCTGTGGCAGGTAAGAAATAATTGCCTAAATATTTTAGAAAAATAAATAATTATAATTTTGAGATGAGGTACCAAAATCCATCTTCTGATCTTTTAAGATGGAAACATAGATACCACAGCATGTTTTACAAATTGTGGAAGTTCTCAAATCCATGAGCATATAAACAGTGTATAACAGCTTTGATGGGTGTGCTTCATTTTATGTTACTTTTGGCAAATCTATTCTAGTTCATTTAATTCATCCCAAGCCTTCATCTCTTTCTTTACTATTCACAGTTCTACTGCAGTGTAAATATTGACTGTTAACACTGTCAGACTCATTGTAAGGGGATTGACCCTCTGCAGAATCCCTTCTGAAGAAACAGAACTGTACCAGGGGCAGGAAGGTTAGTGGGACTTCATGGAGGAATGTTACAGTAGTTATGGTTAATAGAATCACAGAATGACTTGGGTTGGAAGAGACCTTAAAGACTATCCAGTTCCAACCCCGCTGCCATGGGCAGGGATGCCACCCACTAGACCATGTTGCCCAGGGCCTTGTCTAGCCTGGTCTTAAACACCTCCAGGGATGGAGCATCCACAATCTCTCTGGACCACCTGTTTGAGTGCCTCACCATCCTCTGAGTGAAGAATTTCCTCCTAACCTCTAATCTGAATCTCCCCTCTTTTAGTTTAAAAACATTCCCCCTGCCCAAGAAAAAAAAGTCGCTCTCCATCTATTTTATAAGCCTGCTTTAAGTATTGAAAAGCTGCAATGAAGTCTCCCTGGAGCCTTGTCTTCAGGCTGAACTGTCACAGCTCTCACAGCTTTTCTTCATAGGAGAGGTGCAAGACTCTATATTTGTCCTAGTGAGGTGGATGCTGTACATCAGGGTATCTTTGTGTTGCTTGGGAGATTGGCTATAGCTTGTGTACTCTGCCAGTGGGTGTGTTGGAAGTGTTACTGAGATCTTACTGTAATCTATTTTGAGGAAGAATGAGTATGAGGCTAAGGATATGATTGCTGCTGCTGCTTAGTTTATAGCTGGCCTAAATAAAATATTCAAGAAGGCTTCAGGTAACTTCTATAGGACATTGGGAATTCAGAGTGGATTTTTTTAAACTAGTATGAGAACAATGAGTGGCAAATTTCATAGCAGTAGAAAAGATGAGAAATGTCACAACTAGATGCTGGAATGTGTAAGAAATGTCAAGAAATCAACAAAGTGTATATACATAGGGTTTTCTTGTCTTCCAGCAGTTTGTGACAGAAGTGATTCAGACTTAAGCTACACCTGAATCGTGTTACTGAAGTTCAGGTGCAATGTTGAGAAGATTCTACATGTGTAACTGTAGATAGTTGTGGGAAAAAAAAATAAGATCTACCCCTAGACAGAATTGTGGAAGGAAAAGGAACTGGCTAGTTAAAGAAATGTGGATTGAGGAAAAAGTTTATCAGAGAAGGAGATGAATAAGACATGGTGGCAAGAAAGAATAATAACTAGTACAGAAGGAGAAGAAAGGTAAACAACAGTAAAAGAAGATCACCTTTAATGTAGGTGACAGTGTTGTGACAGTCTTACTTGAAAACAAGTGTAGTTGGTGAGAAAGGAGAGAAATGTTTTTAAACAATAACAAAACAAAAACAAACAAACAAAACAACAAACAAACAGCGATCCTTTCCTCTCTGCCATATCTGAAACAAGGTAAAGAAATCCAGCCAGTGGGGTGCCAAAAATACCCTTAAGACATCTAAACTGTTAGAATAGCACTGAATCAGTATGAGGCAACATAACTGGAGTTCTGTGGAGGAGTAAATTGCAAGGCTGAAGACAGGTTTTTGAAGAATGTGCATATTTAGCGATTGTAGAAATGAAAGTGGTAGGAGTATTATTGTGTATTCCGCTTGTATAGTACAAAAGGAATAATGCAGACATGTACAATTTGAGTAACTTTGGAAAAGGATAAAGCTTTTTGCTACCATAGAGTCATGACCTATCCCCAAAGTGAGATTTGGTTATGGATTAAAGATCTCTTTACTCTTGTTAGAGAAAATTACTACCAGGAATTATGTCATTATGGGAGACTTTAACTTCCCTGATACAGATTGGAGAAGATTTGCTAGTAATAATGGTGGGGCCCAGATATTCCTGGATGTGATATCCGACAAATTTCTTCATCAAACACTCACTGACTCATGAAGAAGGGATGCTATTTTAAACTCATTTTGGTAAGTAATGAAGATGTTATGGATGAGAATAGAAATGACCATTGACTGAGTGATCATGAGTTGCTCAATCTTAAATGGAAGGATAATCAGGTCTGTAACTAAGGCTTCTGACTTCAAAAGTGATGGTTGAAGAAGTAAGAAAATCAAGTCAACTGGTCTAAGAAACTTGGGGTGTAGGAACAGACAATGCATAAAAAGTTTCTGCAGTTCCTTACTGCCAATGCTATATTGAATCTGTATTCCACAGAAAGAAGAAATGGTCCTTTTAGAAATGGGCTACACGCTGAACTGGGTGATTAAGTACTTCAAAAGAAATAAAGAATTAGCACAGAGCCTGTGAAGAATAGGAAAAAAGGAAAAGGACTGATAATAAAGAAAACAATGTTATCAGTTCAGGAAATAGATAAAATGAGAATTACCTACCAAGACTGAGATTAAGTTTGACTCTATAAAAGACATGAAAGCATACATGAAGACTTAGAAATCTTGAAGAGAACAAAAAGGAGGAATCAGGGCTGAAGTTGAATGAAAAAAACACTCGTGTGTTACAAACAATGTTTCAAAAGAACTTTGTTCCCTCAGTTTTTACTGGGGACACTGGTCATAACATTTGGATTTTGAGAAAGGTAAGATAAGAATATGGATTGAAGAAGAAAATAATTCACAAGGTAGAAGGAAATCTGAAAGTAAAACTGAATGTTCTCAGTTCAGGGTAATGAGAAGACTCCCATCAAATTAGTGAGGAAATAGGTACATAAAATATAAGATCTGGTATTGTCAATAAATACTTTAAGTCCGTGATACGTAGCTGAAACATCTATTTATAAATCTCCTACCCTTAGAAAAAGGAAGGAGAAAATAACAAGACTTGCAACTGTCCAGATTGTTTCACTTTGCTCCTTTAAGAATCATAGTAAAGACAGGCAAACTGGAAATAAGATTTAAATATAGCATGCTTTCAGAAAAACTGTGCATGAGCACTAACAATCAGTGATAAAAAATGGACCTGCGTAGACATAGCTGTAGTAAAAATTAGTAAATGAACTGCTGATTTATGTCATTTGGAAGTTTAGCTTCCAAATGAAATTACTAAAAAGTAGGTAGTACAGAAAGTACAAATACGTAAAGGATTGGAGGAAAGGGGCTTTTTCTTAATAGAAGCTGGGAAGGTCTGAGGATGTTGTTCAAAGTTAAGGTTTTTGACTGGTCTTGTTAAATACAGCATAAAGAACAATGGCAAAACAGTAGGAATGAGATGAGTGTAAAAATAGAGGTGCTGTAAATACAGGATGCTTTGGGTGTGACACATTTTTCACTTGGTGGGGATTGAAACAAATTTCAGTCATATAGCCTGGGACCTTAGCAGTGAAAAATAGCCAAGGAGGTGGGAAATACCTAACCACCTTAGTTTAGTCAGTGAGTGAGTGTGAGCTGTCAGTGTGGAGTGCCTTTGAAAGGGCAGCTGTGTTGCTAAGAGTTAGCATATCTGTGTGTCTTGAGGGGTCAGGTACAAATTGGTGAATGGTTCTGGTCACAAGTGTTCAAGATGATGAGCTAAATAAGACTGAAATAGGGTAGCTAAAGATACATAGTTATATGGGAGACCTGAGAACTTGAATATTATTCCCATTGAGAAAATTCCAGCAGGAAAAAGAGTCTAACACTTAGAGCTGTTGCTATAGCTGTTGTTCTTTGTGTAAATTCTGTGTGAAAATCAGAAACCACAAGGCTACAGAGCACTTAAAATGCTTTGTGGAACAAAACATTTTGTTACTTTTGGGAAAAAAAAAATGTTTATGAGAAAGATTTAGTCTGTAGCAATGGAGGGAGGAGTAGGTGTTATTCAGTACTGGCATTTTAGCTTCTGTTGTATTGTAAATAATTGCTGAGAAAACTGGAAAATATTTAGCTGGCATTTATTTAATTAAAGCTAGCTGTTCTTCAAAATAAAAATATAATGTCACTATTTTAAGACAGTGCTTTGATAGGTATTTGTGTTTCTGCTTTATCTGTACTGACTATGTACTTCTCAGTCATGCTGAACTCGCTGCTCTTTCAGATAATGTTTACAGAATATACTCAACAAGTTACTTTGAGCTGGATTGATATATCAGCTTGAGTTTCCATGTACTGTTCAAAACTGCATGTAGGTAAAAATATTATTCTGAGGGGACGTTGTATTTCTAAATTCCGAGTGGATTTAGAAGATAAAAGGGCAATTCTTCAATCATGACCAAGGAAAAAATTCAGTTGATGAAAGAGATTTGATAGACAGGAATGTTTCAGAAGTAGTAGATAACATATGAAACTTGGTGCCACCAAGATATTGATAGCTGATCTGCTGTGCCTGGAGCAGACTTGACTCTGAGCCCTAGACAGAATTTAATGAACTAGTTACCTTGTAGATTTGCCATGTTGGGTGCTTGTGGCCAGGAAGACTCGGCTGTAGAGCCCCAGGCTGACTGACATTTGGTGGGTTTAGCTGAAATGATGTGAATGTATGATTGTC
Source organism: Aythya marila (assembly GCF_965140915.1). Classification (NCBI taxonomy): domain Eukaryota; kingdom Metazoa; phylum Chordata; class Aves; order Anseriformes; family Anatidae; genus Aythya; species Aythya marila. The sequence goes on from NC_139057.1 coordinate 9,582,254, forward strand.
AGAGTTGCAGAGGGAGAAGTCTGTCCTCATCTAGAGTGACTTAATAGATTTTGTTTGTTTTTATTTATTCAAGCACGCTTGTTTACCAAAATAAAATTTAAAAAAGGCAATAACTACCTTGGAAATTATTTATAGATTTGGATAAATGATGTGGATCCCTGGTTTTCTGTAAAGAACACACCATAGGACAGTCTTCCCCATTACAGGATTTTGTGCTCTATGCAGTGGAGGATTCCTTCCTGTTAAAAGACAAAGGGGAAAAATGCTAGGTGTAACCAGCCTTCAGAGCTATCTCCTTTTGTCTTATATTTTACAAGATAGTTCCCAGTATGTGTTCTTATATGGAAGTCATTTGGAAGGCACTTGAAGACATGTCTCAGGGCTTTTGTTGCCTAATATTCCTTTAACTTTCTTCCTGTTGGTCTGCCAGTGTTCTGGAGGGAGAGGCTATAGAGAGGAAGAAGTACATAGATTAGGTCTTCAGATACTTCCAAGTAAGCTTTTTCAAGGGGCCCATCTACTCACTGCTTTCTAAATGAGCAAATTCAGATAATGGTTACCTTTAATCTTCCACCTCCTTATGAATGAATTGAAAAATTAAAAAAAAAAAAGTGAGGAGGTTTAAATTTTTCTTGCATTCCAAAATATTCTATTACTGACTTGAAGTTGCTAAGTCAAGTACTTGAGTCATATCCTTGAAAATGGCTGAAAAAACGGCATTTTTCTGTCCCTATTACTTCAAATTGGGACAGCTACGTGTTGTTGTATGAGTAATTATGTTTACTTGACAAATAAAATGCTCTGAACACTTTCAAGTGTTTTAAAATTGAAAAACACCAAACTAACTTGTGTTGTTAAGACATTTTATATGAAAAGATAACAGGTGAAATACCTCCTTGTTCTACTTGAAATAAAATTTGGTAACTGCTTTCAGAACGCTGCATATGGTTAACTATGTGCTTAATGCTTTCAATTAAGGTAGCAAACTTTTAATGCATGTGAGAACTGCTGTATTTATTTTCTCAAGGAAAAAAAAGGTCTTAGGAAGAGTTCAAGCATAACACAGACAAGGTAGAAACAATATATTAAACTAAAGGACATGGTCACCTTTTCCTTTCCTTTTAAGTTATGGTTTCTTTTTGAAATACACTTGCTTACCTGTGTGGTCATGGAGTATCTCTCAAATACGAGACATCCTAGCTGAGAAGCTGAACTAAGTGAAATTATTTATACTTAAGAGAGGAACAGTGAGAGCAGGTCTAGGTTCTTGAACAAGCTCCTAACTACAAAAATACAAGCTAACCAACCTGATAAAATAATGCTTGCAAATGTGCTAATTAACTTCTGTATATTTTTCTTCAGATTTGCAAACAAGACTTTCTCAGCAGAATGAAGGTAAACTATAATTTAATATACCTTGTTACCATTAGATTTTGTGTTACAAATGTTGTTTCTAAGTGAAATGCTTCTGGTGTGGAGTCTGTCCACAGCCTGAGGTTGTATTGGTGTTTGTAGAAATCATAATATCAACTGAAAAGAACAGAAAGTGTCGTAAACCTTTTTTTCCTGTAGCATTTCCTCAGTATTGGACTGACATATAGCCTGTGAATGTTACCTAGAAAATATGTGGGTTGCGGTGTGGCTTTGTTTTCTCCTTCCTTAAAGGTAGAGACTGGAGGGCTCATTTTAGAATTAGGAGTTTGGGATTATTTTCCCTGGATTAGTCATGATGTTACTGATTTTGATGCCTGTGTAGGTAGAGAGAAGGTGGCCTTTATTTCAGCTAAATTAACGGAAGCTTACAGCCTATGGAGAGGACAGCCTATTTATATTACATAAACAGCTTATATAATGCAACTTTAATGAGATTAATAAGATGCACCATGATGATTGGTAACAATAGATGGCAACTAATAGTTTAGTTACTGAGAGTGTAGTTCACTTTATTGGTTTAGTTATCAAATATTACCAGCATGATGCCTTTCTTAGTAAAGGAGAAAAAATATGTATGCATATAACAGAAGTATTTTGTGCTCAAAATACATCTTGAGAACTCTCGGAAGTGGATGTCACCTCCTGTGAAGTCAGATGGGGTGGTCCCATTCCATCTGAAGCTGCTGTCTGACTTAAATGTGGAGTATGTGCCCCAGTTGAAGTGCTAGTATACAGCTCTGGCAGAGTTTAGATGCATACAAAGATGAATGTATTCAAGTGTTTAAATTGAAAATCTGCCTAAATCAACATGCAGAGTGATCTGTTAACTTTTTGATATCAGTTGTAGTTAATCTGTTCTATCTTCCATAATGATCAATTTGAGAATTTTCTATAATAGATGGTGACTAGCTAATGAGTTCTTTGCCTTCAGTTTTCAGTTTAGTTAGATTTGTTGCTATGACTGCTGAATGCTGGGGTTTTAGAGAAATGAACCATTTAAATTGGAAAAATGCATAGCGGATTCTTAGATTTGGTATTGTTTTTTTTCCCATTAAAACAGTTTTGGCTGCAGCTGCTTCTGTACAACCACTTGCAACACAGTGCTTCCAGCTTTCCAACATGTTTAATCCTCAAACGTAAGTGATTTGTCATTGTTTCTGTTTGCCTTTTGTTGATGACCTAAATGTGTGAGAAAGTAATTAGAATGTTGTGGAGGTGGGTTTTCTGATGGTTGGTTGGTTGGTTGTGAGTTCAGTGTTGTTGTGAGTAATGTTTCCATCTCTGTCCTGTTCCTCTTCTACCCCCTGCAGTGAAGAAGAAGCTGGCTGGGATACAGAAATTAAAGATGATGTGATTGAGGAATGTAACAAACATGGAGGAGTTATCCACATCTATGTAGACAAGAATTCAGCTCAGGTACGCCTGGTTCCAGGAACACACTGAGTAGTTTTTAGGAGTTTTGTTGCTCTGTACTTGATAGAGGGAGCATTACAAATACTTTTTTTTTCTTAATCTGAGTCTGAATTTCTTGAAGGGGCTTGCAGTTTTTTCAAGAACATAGATCGTTTCCTTCTGTTCTGAGTCAGCTTTCTGGTGTTGCAGTCTGCTCTTAAAGATTTCCACAGCTGAAGTTGCTGTGGGAATGCAAGCAGGAGAATAGCAATAGCTATTGCTTTTGGCTTTTCCCTTAAGCTGTGCATTTCTGAAAAGCAAGGGACTTCTAATGTAGATACCATGTAGGTTCTGAGCACATGGAGCTGCGACTCTGCCTCACTTCATCTAACTCATGATGTGACAGCTGTAACCTTTTCTTTTAATACCACCTGCTAGGTTATGTGAAATCCATTTTGTCGTTCTAGGACAGAATGGCTCACACACATGGCTCAGACATAAAATACTTACTAGTATTTGAAAATACCTTCTTCGGACACAAATTTTCACTGTGCTGTTTTCTGGGCGTAGACTCCTGTTATGTTTTTCTCTCATTTTCAGTTTCTCATCCCCAATCTTTTGGGGCTCCTTTCCAGACAGACAGACTTCCTAAACTCTGAGGGCTGTCAGTATTCAGCAGTGAAGTCATAATTGGTGGGGGTGAAAAGATTGCAGTCCAAGCTGAACGCATAATTTTCTCTTGCACCGCACCAATCTGTGTGGTGTGTAAGGAAAACTAAAACTTTCTATTGCTGTCTCATATCACGGTATAAACAGCTTGGATGTCTGTGCAGGGGGATGCTGAGAACAACTGTGTGCATTACTCAGTGCTTTAAACAACAGCTTTCTGCTGCCTGGTTGTGGTCTGCTAGAGCCCTTACCTCAGATTGTTCCCTTGAGAAAGGATGCTGTCACAGTGGGAGAAGTTAGCAGGGGCTGGAGAATACTGCTGAAGCGAAGGCTGAATTCAGTTTCTTAATACCTTATTTTCCTCTAAAATCTTTCAGCTAGGATGCGACCTGGTTGAAGAATTACTGGTAGTATTCTGTTTAAGCAGGTGGCCAGAAGCAGAAGTCTACAGTAATGTGTATACATTTGTTTTGTTGGTTTTCAATGCGAATGTTGCAGTACTTTGGGTTAGGCTGGTTTATTGCTTAGCTTGCAGATAGACAATTCCAGGTATCTCGTCAAAAGACAAATGATGTGTCTGTCACTCTGGTTAGATACCATCTTAGGTTGTTCTTACTGTACCAGCCTTCTTTGAAGTGATAGATGTCCTGTCCCCAGGCACAAGTACTTAATGTTGTTGAAAATAACTGTATACTAGGTAGACTTAACTGGTACATCCAGTTAAGCATTTGTCATTAAATGTTAGTTACTCGTGAAATTTGATGGCTAGCCCAACTTCTTGCAGTCTTCCGTTTCACATGAATCATAGAATATCCCAAGTTGGAAGGGACCCAAAAGGAGCATCAAGTCCAACTCCTGGCACCCTGTGGGTCTACCCAAAAATTCAGACCAAGTGACTAAGTGCACAGTCCAAATGCTTCTTAAACTCTAACAGGCTTGGTGCTGTGACTATGTCCCTGGGGAGCCTGTTGCAGTGTGCAACCACACTCTCGGTGAAGAACCTTTTCCTGATGTTCAGCCTAAACCTTCCCTGCCACAGCTTGACTCCATTCCCTTGGGTCCTGTCACTGGTCACTGAAGAGAATAGATCAGCGCCTGCTCCTCCACTCCTACTCGTGAGGAAGCTGTAGGCTGTGATGAGGTCTCCCTCCCCATAGCCTCTTTTTCCAGGCTGAACAGGCCCAGTGACCTCAGCCACTCCTCATATGTCTTCCATTATACAATGAAATTGTGCAATTGGCAACCATTAGATTATAATTCAAACAGTGTAAGGAGCAAGTAAGCAATCCATTGCTTTCTGCTTCCATAACAAGCTCACATTGTCTCACATTTTTTCTGCAAAACCTTAGAAAAGATTCGTGCTTCCTGCTGAAGTAACTGCTACAGTATGGTAATGCATATTTGTAAAAATTCTCTCCAGTACTTCCATATTCTTGTGTTCATTCTATAGTACCAGTGGGTACCAGTAGAAACATGGTGAGGCAGGTTTGCCTCGGTAACAACCATTCAAAGGAAGTCTATGAGAATTGACAATGTAGGAAATCTTCAAGCTTCTAATAGACTGTACACTTCTGTATTGCAGGGCAATGTGTATGTCAAATGTCCTTCAATTGCTGCTGCCATTGCAGCTGTAAATGCATTGCATGGGAGGTGGTTTGCAGGTGAGTAGATTTCGTCTAGAAACATGCATTTATTCCTTAATTGCAGAAATTAACAAATACTGATTTTTTTTTTTAAATCTTCTGATTAGGTAAAATGATTACAGCAGCGTATGTACCTCTTCCAACATACCATAGCCTTTTCCCAGATTCTATGACTGCAACCCAACTACTGGTTCCTGTTCGACGATGAAGATGGATTTAGTCAGTTTTGTACATAGTTATTTTTTGGAGGAAGATTGAGTTATCTTTTATTTAGATAAAACTAAAGGAAAGGATTTAATGTCATTTTGTGTACACTTCCTGCTACCTTTAAAAATAAAATGAAGTAAGCAGAAATGCAGTGTGTTCATTCTCCCTAACTAGCATTTCCACTGTATACAAAGCTGTTGACTTCTTGTTCTGCCTTGTAATTCTTGTACATTTACTAAGGTGATCTGTAGGAACTGAGAAGTAGCTCATAGAAAACAAATTCTCTGTAAAAGGCAGATGGGACATAATGACATTTTTAATGTTTCACAAGCCTTTCTTTTAATGCAGCAATTACATTTTACATTTCACTAAATGTAGGTGGTCTGCTAAAGGTTAATATCGGAGATAGACTTTATGAAGGGACATATTTAGTGTTGTGTATAAATGGAGAATTCAAAAGGCTACTGAAAGCTGATTCCAGTCAGCCACTCAGCTTGCTTTGTGCTGAATAATTGGTAAGAATAGAAAGATTGAAGGGTTTTATTTCTTGATGGTAACTTTTGATTAATGTATCTGTAAAAGTTTCTTTGTAAATACTGTGTGAGGTGTGTCTTAAGTTTCCAAACAAAACGATCTCTGCATTTCCAGATAAGTTTCTGTGTATGCAGTGTAGCACAGTTGGAAGGATTTCAGCAGAGTCTGAAAATCAGCAGGAAATACAGAAACATGTTTTGTTCTGGTTGCATATAATCTTTGCTCTTTTTAAGCTCTGTGAGCTCTGAAATATATTTTTGGGTTACTTCAGTGTGTTTGACAGGACAGCTTGATATTTCTATCAAACAAAGACTTTCATATTGCAACAATCTTTGTAAGAACCACTCAAATAAAATTCTCTTAAAAAGGCTTTTATGAAGTTTTATTTCTCCCGTCTCCTAATACCATATAAGCAGGGTGTTTGAGCATCTATCACCTGCCTCCATTCTGAACAGCCCCCTCCATCTACTCTTTCAAAACTGGAACTCTATCTCCAGGGGAAAATGCAGGTGCTTTTTCCTGCTGTTCTGAACCCATTGTGTGCTGCAGCTGTGGGTGAGGGCTTGTGGGTTACTCACCAGCCTGGCAGCGGACAACCCTTCTACTTTCGCAGGCTACCTGTAGACCGGTTCTAGAGGTTAATTCCTCCCTCCCCCCCATCTTTTGCAAATAGTTGCAAATCATGCAGGTGTAGAAATCTGAACACCAGCCCTGGAGAACCTGGGACAATTGTATTGCTGCCTTGGTACCTCTTTGTCACTTCTGTGACACTTTTCAATCATTGGCTAACAGCAGCTGTGTGACAAAGGGGCAGGGAGTATCTGCCTCTCTTGGTGAAGATGGGCTGAACAGAGAATGCTGCCTGTGCCTTCAGGCAGTACGGTGGTGACCTAGGCTCCAGCTACTTAGGTTGCCATTCAGAGTCTGGGTAGCTTTGGTTGACCTGCAGCAGGTAAGCAATGGCCTTCAGAAATCCAGGATGGAGCGCTGAGGCCATGGAAATGGGACTGGGGGGAAGATGAACTGGAGCAAATAGAAAGGAAATTGTGGGGAGGAGGCCAGAGGCTGGCCCAGAAGTACATGACAGCTGAAGAAATCCAAGCAAAGCTTAACTTTATTTTGCTTGACTATTTTTTCAGTTGCCAGTATAAATCCACCACTGCTAGTTGGGGTAAAACTTCAGCCGTTCCAAAGCATCTGTATTGCTCAACTTATTTGTACAGAATTTCCCTCACAGGTTAGTAAGCCACATGATAGCATGCAAAGAACAGGCTTTTACTGGCAAATCTCAACTTCTCCGTCAAGAGTGGAGAAATGGCACTTGGACTACCTCCATCTTGTATAGACACTGGCTGAAGCTCCTCTGCTGAGAGTTGTGCTTCAATGAAGCTAACTTGTCCTTTTCCATCATTCAGAAGAAATACAAGAGGAGCAAAGGTAAGGCTTGTTTCAAAAGCCAAGTAACAGGAGATTGCAACACTAAGCTAAACGTTTCATAGTCCAGCTGTACACACCATGGTAGCAGGTGAATGGTAGGTTCCTTGTGAAGCACCTTATAAAGCCCATTATAAAGCCCTTTATTTCCTTAAGGAAATAAAAGCCCATTAAGGAAGACTGGAGGAGACTATGTGTGGAGCAGGGTTGGCTGTTAGCACAGCTTGCTTTGAGAGGTGAGGCACCTTGCCTGTCAAAGGGAATGGAAAGTCACCTAGGAGCCGGGTACAGGAGGTGGCAACGACTGACACTTGTGCCCTACAGCCCATACTGGGGGGTGAGAGCCGTGGAAGAGGCGGTACAGTCCAGGGGTGCTGTTCTGTGCTGACAACTTGCAGCCAGTACAGCTCGTCCTGACCAGACAGCTTTGCAAAGACGTTGCTCAAGGTCTGACAGATTGGGTATCCCCCATGGCAGGTGTGACTTTCACAAAGTACCTTCAGCTGTCAGGTGGTGGGAGCTTTTTTCCTGTTTGTACCAGTTCGTGATTTCCAGCTCCAGCAGCAGGAGTGTACCTGCAGCTGTTCCTCGCTGTGCCTTGGCTTCTTCCAGCAATTCTGTGCCTTCAGGCTGGAGGGAGGAGCCTGAGCTATGGCAGTTTGCCCTCAGCAAGCTGCAGAAGCACTTGCTCAATCCCATTGCCAGCAGCTGGGTTTCATTGCTCTCTGTTAGGGAATTTGCCCCAGAACAAAGCATGAGATGATCACGTTACCTAGAACTCGGGAATAGGGTCAACTACAACTATTTATGCAATAGAAGAAAATTTTGCAATAGGAGAAAAATTTGACCGTTGTTCTGAATTAACCACAGAATAACTCTCCTAGGCTGGGGAAGGCATCAATGAAATAGGTTTGGTGGCACATACGCGAGCTGCCCAAGCAGCAATTCTCATTGTCATGGGCAATTGTCACGGGAGTAAGAGAAGTGAGGACAGTAAAAATTCAGTAAAGAGCAAATCTGCGGAAGGAAGCTACAGCAAGGAGGATGGTGCTTCACGATTTCATGAAGAGCACTCAGTTCCAGGTATCTAAAGACTTTATTATGGTACAGAGGAGGAATGGCTGGGCAGGGACACTTCAGGTTAAAAACCCAAGCTCCAGATTAGCAACGGATTCCCATGCCTATAGCCATGAACGTCCCAAACGTCCCACCGCTTTGCATCATCGTTTTGCCAACTCCACCCATCAGCTCTCGTCCTCGCATGCCAATCCTGAGATAAAGAAAAACACAACAATTATGTAAAAGCTGAAGCAGACAAACATTAACAGCAGAAATCCTCCGGTACAACCAGCTAAGGGCTGCATGAGAGCCCAAATCCAATACCCTGCCTTCAGGCTAAATTTAAAGCAATGGCCCCAGGCTCTGTCAGGAGACCAACAGCCTGACCCACCACAAAGAAAACTGGAGAGGGTTTCTTTGGGCACTTCAGGGGCTCTTCGCAACAGTCCTTGTGCATTTTCTGCAGTGGTACCAGCCTGATGCTGTACCTCCTTCCACGTCATTGCAGTGATCAGCAGTGTTGTGCTGTGAACTGCATCTGGGTCCCACTCAAGCCAAACCGTACAGGTATTTCCCCCCAGTTCCGCCAACCACTTCCCTTCCCTGACTCCACAAACGGATGCAGCTGCGGGACAGGTTGCAAAGAGTGCATAGATACTGGGAACAAGGGGAGCAGGAGCAGCTTTGACTGCCAGCACCCCAAGCATACTTATTTTGGGGGGAAAAATGCTTGGTGCTATCCAAATATTTGACTTGCTAGAGAATAAAGAGATCTTAACTGGTGTATCATCAGCCCCTCTAGCTTCAGTGGCGGTATTTTTAATACCATCAAACTATAAACCATTTTGTAAACTAACTTCCTACTTACCACTGACACAGTATTTTTAATGCAAGAGAAATTCAAAAGGCCTGAAAGTGCTCAGACACACTTCTGTTCTCCAGTTTACATTTACTTAAGGTTGGACCAATGTAAAAAAATAGTTTTTCTCGGGAAACTCCAGTAACATTTGGCTTCTAAGTGCTGCAGTGACTGTAGTGTGTAAGGAATTTCATGCATTAAATTTTTGAGACATGGAGATTTTCCCCAAAAATCAGTACAGTAGAAGTAATGTAGCTGTATCGTTCAAGAATGACAGAACTGCCACTGCTGCTTCTTCCTACCTAAAATCTGTATTTTCTACTAGTGTTGTACCATGTACAAATATCTTCCAGGATCTGAGAAGGATCAGAACGCTTTTTAAACCATATCAGATCAGGTTTTGTGCCTTTTCCTCCTTTTTAGGCTCACTACCAAATCAGCAGTCATGTTTAAGCACAGATTAAAAATCCTCAAGCACAAAGAGTTCTACAAAATACTAAGGCACTTATTCCCTTTAATGGACAAAGAGTGCCAAAACCAGTCAGTGAGCAGCACAAGAGCTACCAGCGCAGCAGTGAGCATTTTGTGTCTCCATGCTGTTACGCTGGATAGTGAGGGAAAGGTGGACTACTGCACAACAGGGTTGTGCCAATGGCAACCACCAGCTCTTGCAATCATGACTCCAGGTAATTAATTGCCTCTGTGCATGGGTGCAGGATGCCCAAGCCAACATGGCACAGACACCTGAGAGCCTGCAGGGTACCTCAGACAAGCCTGAGAGCTAAGACATGGCTACATGTGGATCTGCACTGAGAATCCACCCAGCTCCTCTTGGAGCAGCATTTTGACAGCTCAGCAGTGCTTCCCAAAACAACCTCCACCACGAGTGGCAGGGAAAGGTCTGCCTAACTGTGATCCACTTGTACACAGTTACGGGTAGTACCTGTCCATCCCAGAACAGGCCAACTTTATCCACGGGCAAAGTTTCATCTCTCTGACAAATAAGAACCAGACCTGCGCCTCCCATCCTAGCCCAGAGCAGGAAACATTTCTCCCTGGCTGCGGCTGTCGTGCCCTGTCCATGGGAGCCAGTTCTGTGGCATACCTGAGGCAGGAAAACGTGCCGAACAGCGCTCCTGCTGCCATGCCCACAGCAAAGCCCATCATGAAACCCATCTTTACTCTGTCAAAGCAGCTGGGCTGTGATTGCCCGTACGGGCCCACGGTCACAGGCATCTAGAAAACAAAGCACACATACAAGAAAAAACACAGATGGATTTACTGCCATGCCCCACACACTTCTATAACCAAACTGGGCTGGAAAGCGGCAACTGTGAGGTCATGGAATCATAGAATGGCTCGGGTTGGAAGGGGCCTTAAAGATCATCTAACTCCAGATGCCCTGCCATGGGCAGGGATGCCACCCACTAGATCAGGTTGGCCAAAGCCCCATCCAGCCTGGCCTTGAAAGCCTCCAGGGAATGCCACAGCTTCTCTGGGCAACCTGTTCCAGTGCCTCACCACCCTCTGAGGGTGAAGAATTTCCTCCTAACCACTAGTCTAAATCTCCCTTCTTTTAGTTTAAGATCTTTCCCCCTTGTCTTATCATTACCTACCTAAGTAAAGACTCCTTCTCCATCTTTTTATAAGACTCCTTTAAGTACTAAAAGGTTGTGATTAGGTCTCCCTGGAGCCTTCTCTTATCCACGCTGAACAACCCCAGCTCTCTCAGCCTTCTTCATAGAAGAGGTGCTCCAGCCCTCTGATCATCTTTGTAGCCCTCCTCTGGACTCGCTCTAACAGGTCTACGTCTTTTTTTGTGCTGGGGCCCCAGACCGAGATGCAGGACTCCAAGTGGGGCCTCACAAGGGCAGAGCAAAGGGGAACGATCACCTCCTTCCACCTGTTACCCTCTCCTCTTTTGATGCAGCCCAAGATGCAGCAGGATGCAGTTGGCCTTCTGTGGTATGAACCACACCACTCAGCTTGGCGTTATCTGCAAGCTTGCTGAGCATGCACTCGATCCCCCTGTCTATGTGGTTGATAAAGATATGAAACAGCACCGGTCCTAGGGACAGACCCCTGAGGGACACCGCTCGTCACCAGCCTCCACCTGGGCACGGAGCCATTGAGCACCACTCTGGGTATGGCCTTCAGGCCCATTCCTTATCCACTGAATGGTCCACGCACCAAATCCACACTCAGCAATAAAAGGTGGAAAGAGGAAGAAGAGGGGAGGGGTGGGCTCCTGTTGTGAAAACGTCTGTCCTCCCAAACAATGGCTACATGCACTGAGGCCCTGCTGCAAGGACGTGGTCAAGCATTGCTCCTTGGTGGGAAGCAGAGAGGAATTTCTTTCCTCTGCACTTCCACACGGCCTTTGCTCGTTTTTTGTTTGTTTGCTTGCTTTTTCCTTTTCCCCTTTCTCTTTTTCCCCTTTAGTTAAATTATTTAATCATTAATAAACTTCCCCTAGTAATTATTTTCCCTTCAATTCAACCATCCTTATCTCAGCCCGTCAGTTGTTTCTTTCCTTTTCCTCTCCTCCCGAGCAGGGGCACTCAGGGGGCTGTGGCGGCGTCCAGCGGCCCAGCCCGACAGATCCACCACAGCGGGGCGCAGGGGGCTTGCTCCGGGGCCCTGCCCGCACCGCAGGCGCTGTGGTTCCCGTTTTTTTTCCTTCTGTCTTTCCCTCACTTTTCGGGGTTTCGTCACTCCGCTCCCCGAGCCCCGCTCCCCTGGGAGCCCCCCGTCAGCGTTCCCGCCCCGGGCGGCTCCTGGCACCGGCGCGGCCCCGCTTCGTCCCCCACCCCCGGGCCCGCGCCGCAGTCACCTCACGGCGGCCCCGACCCCAGCCCCGACCCCCGCGGCCCGGCCCGGCCCTGCCCGTACCTCGCCGCCGCCCTCTCCGCTCTCCGCTTCCGTCGCTGCCGGGACGTGGGCGGAAGGGGCGGGCAGGGCCCGGTGTGTCCCGGCACAGCCCCCTCGGCCATGCTGCTGTGGCGGCGCCTGGCGGCCCTGAGGGCGGCCCCCGGCCCCCGGCGGCTCTCGGTGGCGGCGAGACCGGGACCGGGACCGGGACCCTCATCCCCAGGGCCAAGCGGCGATGGCGACGGCGCCCTGCGGCCGCTCTACATGGACGTCCAGGCCACCACCCCGCTGGTGCGTGCTCGGGCCCTGCCGCTGCGGTTTGCGAGGCCGGCGCCGTCCTCCTCCCGCCGAGCCCTCGTCCCCTCCCCGGCCCGGCTTTGCCTCCCCGGCCCAGCGCTGTCCCGTGCCCTGGTTGGTGTCATGCTTTGTGACACCTCCTGCTTCTTCTCAGAAATCCCTCTTTCTGCTGTGTTTGTTTGAAGAAATGCGTTTTGTTTGCTCCTTGGTGCTGAGCAGTTTGTGTCCTGCAGGATCCCAGGGTCCTGGACAGCATGCTGCCCTACCTGACAGCCTACTACGGCAACCCACACTCCCGGACCCACGCCTACGGCTGGGAGAGCGAGGCCGCCGTGGAGAAGGCCAGGCAGGTGAGTGGTGGCTCCACGCAGCCGGTGGTTTTCCTGCTGGCGAGGGCATCTGGTGCCAAAAGACGATCAAAAGCGATGATGATTCTGTGATAAAGCCGTGTGTGTGAGTTAGTCGTCTGCAGGCTGGATTGGGCAACTTCCTTTCCTCTGTGTTGAGCTATTCTTTGGCAGATTTATTGAAAGGAAAAGGAGTGACATCAGAGCAATTTGAAATGGCAGAAAGCAATACCTCAGGCAAAGATGCCTCAGAATTTCGGATCATGAGTGTGCTGCTGCAGGAAGGGGACTAATTTCCTCATTCTCCTGGTCTTTGATAAGTGTTTTTGGAATTTATTTTGGAAGCAGTATGTACTGTTTTTTTGTGTACTTAATTTTTACGTTAATTTATGACAGGCTAATGCTTAATGCCATTGCTAATAATGATTATGAGCTTCTTGTGTATTTTGTATTAATGGAGATTATTGTATCTGCAGCATAACTTTGTTAGATGCTAGTTGTGACCCTTCTGAGACTCTAAAGTGTATTCTTGAAAACATTTTGACTGTGTTATGGTATGGTGAATTCGTTGCATTTTACAGTAACAAAAAAAATTTGCATGTCTTTTTCAACAGCAAGTTGCGGATTTAATAGGAGCTGATTCAAGAGAAATTATCTTTACTAGTGGTGCTACAGAATCAAATAACATGGCAATTAAGGTAAAAGGTTTATGCTGATAGATATTTTGTTAAAACTGTTAAGAACTGTGCACATCTTTCAACAAATTAAACCAGTCCTCTTCAGTGTTTTCATAAATTATTTGGATGAAGGACTCAAAGGTTTTTTGAACAAGTTTGCAGACAATACCAAATTGAGTGGAGCTGTTACCTCCGTCTAGGGCAGTGAAGCCTTGCAGAGAAATCTGGACAAATTAGGTTGCTGAGCAATCACCAACAGTGTGAAGTTTAACAAGAGCAAGTGTTGGATTCTGCACCTGGGAAGGGGTAACCCTGGCTATATGTACAGACTGGGGGATGAGATGCTGGAGAGCAGCCCCGCAGAAAGGGACCTGGGGGTTTTGGTTAACAGCAAGCTGAACATGAGTCAGCAGTGTGCCCTGGCAGCCAGGAGGACCAACTGTATCCTGAGGTGCATCAAGCACAGCACTGTTAGCCGATAGTGGGAGGTGATTGTCCCGCTTTGCTCTGCAGTGGCGCGGCCTCACCTCGAGTACTGTGTGCAGTTTTGGGTGCCACAGTATGAGAAAGATTTAAAACTGTCAGAGTGTCCAAAGGAGGGCTACAAAGATGATGAAGTGTGTAGAGGGCAAGATGTATGAGGAGCAGCTGAGATCCCGTGGTTTGTTCAGCCCAGAGAGGAGGAGGATGCAGCTCCCTTCCAAGGGGAGCAGAGGGGCAGGCACTGAGCTCTGCTCCCTGGCGACAGTGACAGGACCCAAGAGAGCAGCGTGGAGCTGCAACAGGGGAGGGTCAGGCTGTACCCAGAACATGGTTTTGAGGACAGTATATAATAGTCAATGTTTTGGTTTCTTTTTGGGGTTAGGGGCTGCTTTGTGTTGAAAAAGCACCTCAGTGTTCCACCATTGGCCCAATGATACTCTAAAATTCTCTGGGTTTAGTTTTCCTTTGTGATGCTGATTTAAAATGCATTTCCATTGAGTCTGAACAAAACTAGTTCGTGTGGCTTTTTTTTTTTATTTATTCGATTTTATTTTACATGGAAGTAAAACATACGCTTAACTTATGTGCACCAAGTACAGCTCTTTTGTTTACATAATTTAAATCTTTACAACAAAACAGTGGTGGTGATTGCAAACTTTTCTTTGCTAAGATTAGTTTGTGTTTTAACCTTTAATCTAGAGCCTGTGGTTGTTCAGACATCTCATTATATATGACTCATAACAAGTTTCTGAAAAGTGCTTCTGTTAATAAGCAGTGTCAAGAATTTATATCTATTAGCATTTCCATAGGCTTTTTTTTGAAGTGAGATGCTTTAGTGCAACGAGTACTCATGAAAGTATCTAGTACGAATTACAGCTCGGTGCATTTCACAGTCAAGGTTGCATAATTTTTATAATATAGATATAGAAATATAATATTATAATATGATAATAGATATGATAATATAATATATACAATATATGATAATATTGATATTATATAATATAGATATAGCAATTTCTTGTTTTTGAGCATTTTATGTAAAGCTTGCTCTCTTCAGTGTTGTAACAGCAAATTTCTTGTTCATGTATTGTGCCTGACAGGGTGTCGCAAGATTCTATAAATCCAGAAATAAGCACATCATTACTACGCAAACAGAGCACAAGTGTGTGTTGGATTCTTGCCGCTCCTTAGAGGCAGAAGGTTTTCGTGTCACGTATCTGCCTGTTCAAAAAAATGGGCTGATAGATTTGAAGGTAGGTTATTTACTGACAGATGGTGAAAATAGAAGATCTTTTTGCTTCAAACTGGTGCTGAAGAAGACCGTGTGACCCCTTAATAACAAAGAGAGAAAGGATGATAAATAGCACACCGTAGAAGGAGAGTCACAGTCAAATGTTTGATGGCTGTAGCAGGATCTTCTGTTCTGTCGTGTGCTCCAAATGTTTCTCAAACAGAGTTCATCCCTCATCCCAATCTGCTGGCAGTTGTGTCCATGTAGGTAGAACTGTCACATACCCTGTGGAGAGCCTGTGGGTGGCTGTTGTGGAGTGGGATTTGATAAAAGAGTTAGTGATGAAATTTCATGACCTGAGCTGCCCAAGGCATCAAACACAATGATTGCAAAGCTCCCTTCTGGTTTCTGTCCATCAATTGACCCTTCTGGGTATAAGGGCTGCAGTCCTGGGATTTGGAAGTGTGTATGCTTATTTCATCAGTTGTGTCCTGTAATACAAGTCAGCATCAGTTTTGCTTGTAGGCCTGTCATGTGGCTTGGAGAGAGTTTGTGGGGATGTGGTGGAGGGGAGTGATCAGGCTGGCAGGCACAGAAGTGTTAATTAAGTTTTATAAGAACTTCGCTGGCAGACTCCTCCTTTGTGTGATGCTTTTGTGTATATAGTACAATTCCTTTGTAGTCAGCCTAACTTTGTCTAGGTGTGGGTTAAGATGGCTTGTGGGTGTTTAACTCTTAAAAAAAATAAAAATAGTTCATGGAATATACAAGACACGTGGCAAAAACTTTTGCTGACTTGATCGTGTCAGGTGGCTCTGTGCGTACCATGGTTAGGATATGCAGCAATGCAGTTTGTCACACTCCTCTTCCTGCAGGTATCCCATGTTCGTGTGGATTAGTTAAACATGTTTAGCAGTCACCAGGACTGTTCGTCAGAAGCCACAGGGATTGTTGACTGTGTGCTAGTTAGGGGGCTGGTTAAGACTTGCTAGCAAAATGGATGTGTGCTTCAAGAATCTTTTGCTTCTGCTTTTAGTCATAACTTCTGTGTGCTTGAATATTTCATCAGGAGCTGGAGGCTGCATTCCAGCCAGACACGGGTTTGGTTTCTGTAATGACTGTCAATAATGAAATAGGAGTGAAGCAGCCAATTCATGACATTGGTAAGTAGATGCTTGCTTCCAGAGGATAGCTAATGGCACTTTGCTTCATTTTACTTATTCTTTTTTCACAGAAAAATGCTACAGAGTCATGCTGATGTAATACAGTTAAGGATTTAGTAATATGCTGTTCCAAATAAGTATTTTAAAAGGGGAATGAGTATAAAATTCAGTAATGATTATAGCCTTGTAATAGAGTGGCTGCGTTGTTTCCCGTGTTGTTCTGAATGGTAATTTCTGAAATGTTCTGAATGGTGGTGAGGCATGGGAACAGGTTGCCCAGAGAGATTGTGGATGCCCCATCCCTGGAGGTGTTCAAGGCCAGCCTGGATGAGGCCCTGAGCAACCTGATCTAGTGGGTGGCATCCCTGGTTATGGCAGAGGGGTTGGAACTAGATGATCTTTATGGTCCCTTCCAATCCAAGCTATTCTGTGATTCGATGCAGCTCCCAGGATCCCACTCTGATTGTGTGATAACAGCTTCTGTGACAGTGACCCCAAAATATCCTCCCTGTTCTGTATTAAAGATGTCCTTTTTTAAGATGTTTGAGTTTGTAGGCAGGTTTTAGGCCTTGGTGCCTGTCCTGCATGATTCTGGCAGGTGTTGTTTTGCCAGGCTGTGGCAGCTGTCCTGTTGTGCAGCTGTCTTTCCTCTTGCTTAACTGCTGCCTTGTTTTTTTTCCTCTTTAACCTTCATTGTGCTCAAGGCAGCATTTTCCTGGTTTTCAAGGTTATATTTCTTCACTATAGACAAGTAATTGACCATCAGTTAATTGTTTATAGCTTTGAGGACTCTATTTTCATTCTGTGCCTGTGCTCTCAAGGCCATTACAGTTGTCCCACATTCAAACGCCAGTGTTCTGATAATGCCTTGATAACAAGTTGAGTAGGCCAGGACTGAGGCCTTGCAGAGTAAGCCTCGTGAAGGTTGTGGCTGCATATTAGCAGTAGTAATGCTGTTCCTGCTGGACCACAGGGGGCCAGATCTGCTGTGCAGAGAAGTCTGGAATGCATCTGTGCAAAGTATTGATTCTATGGAAGATGAGTTACGAGTTTTTTGATGACAAGAATAGCGAATATTTAAGTTCACTGCCTATGAACATTACATAATTTTGTCCCTCAGGGTATTAACAGGCTTGAGTCAGTTCAGATGTGGGTCATCAGCATGTGTTCAGAGAATGGTTTTGGAGCTGAGTATTGTAAAACTTGGAAAATAGAGCAAATGGCATAAAAACACTTGGCAAGAATGAGCATGCAAGTAAGGCTAGCTTGTACTGGACTGACAGTGAGAAGAAAAAGAATCAATTTGAAAATTTTAATTTTGTCCAGCTGTGGAGTCATCTGGGGACACTTAGGTGTCCTGTTTGGCCGTTTATACTTAAACAGGGCTGTGCTTTGGTAGCTGTGGGTTTGGAAACAATTCCACTTCTCAGAAGACCTTTTAACTATTCAACTGAAGAAATTCACTGTAGTGTTACCTGCTGACCTACCTAAAACTGTGCCCAGCTAGGCACCAGCTAGAACACTTTGATGTAGTGTAAAAGAGATGTGAAATGCACATTTCTTCCTTTGTCATCTCAGAATTAGTCCCTGCTATAAACTGATGCTTTATTGGAGTTTTTGGAATTGTAACAATTAGATGAGATAATGTGTTTTTCTTTCATGCTTTTCTGTTTTTATTACAGGTGAGATCTGCCGTGCACGTAAAGTTTTCTTCCACACAGATGCTGCGCAAGCAATTGGTAAAATTCCTATGGATGTGAACGACATGAAAATTGATCTAATGAGCATCAGTGGCCATAAAATTTATGGGCCCAAAGGTATTTATTGAAGCACTTTTCTAAAGATTTGTAGTTCTTGTGCTTGCCTTAGAAGGTAACTACATGAGTGTATACCCTAAGCCTGTATGTGACAGTGACTATTGCTACTTAAACTGTAGAAAATTGTTCCAGAACGGGTAGTGGACTGACTTTGGAGTAGTTCAGGCAGTGCTGTAAGGCTAACAGCTGTGATAAGTGGATCTCATACTTATTGGTTGTGAGGTGGCTTTGTTGAAAGAAGAAATGGTGTTTTATAATGATGGCAGCATTAGGATGAGTGGCTCTTCAGAAGTCAACTCCATGGTGTGAAGCAGCTTTGATACTGCAGTGGTTCAAATGAAATCACAGTGCTGTAGGGCTATGTTTAAATCCAAGTGTAACTTGCAACATGGAGATCAAAAGATTAAGTAGAAAGTTTAAATTCTTGGTGATTTTGGCCATCTTCTATACTGAATTGCTTCTTCCTATCCATCCCCCTTTGTGCACCTTCCCTGCAGAATGGGGTTTACAATCCAGCTACAGGTTTTGTAGCTGACGCTCAAATACTAAAAGTTTAGCTATTATCACCATTGCAGTCCATTTAGTTTGTAACACTTCATGTAGAAAGACAGAAATCAACTTTGCTGTATTCTGTGTGCTATTCAGACACAAAAGGCAAAATGATTTCTTATTTTTTCAATATATAGAGCTGAAGATGTAACTCTGGACAAGCATTATGTTTTCAAGAACTAACTTTGAACAGGAGACAGACACAAATTTTCCCAACTTCTTATGATCAGAAATTGCAGCCATTCTTCCTGTGGTGACAGTCACTGGTTAGGTATATGCCAAAGCACATGAAGGTGTGGAAATCAAGTTTCTAGGTGAGGAGACTGGTGGGTTAAATTAGGTGGCTGTAAAAACTGCCTCATCCAATCTGACCGTTGGAGATCAGTGCCACTGAGAAACATATGGACTGGGGGATTAAAGGCTGGAGTACCAAGTCTTTAGGTGACTCAAGTATGCTGGGAGAAACTGAACTTCTCCCATGTCTGAAGCTCTGGGAGCCTGACTTAGTAGGAACATGAATGGTGGGAACAAACCTCATTTTCTAAAAAATACTGTGCTTCTGTATGCATTCACTACATTTTTCTCCAGTGAGGTGTCCAGATACATGTTTGCTGTGGAAACAAGGAATGTTTCCAAATCCTGGGAGTCCCTTCTCCTAATTCCAGAACTGTGCATGTATACCACATGAATCCAACTGTTTTCCTTGTTTGAAGGGGTCGGTGCTGTTTATGTTCGCCGTCGACCGCGTGTGAGACTAGAACCCCTGCAGAGTGGGGGAGGCCAGGAGAGAGGACTGCGATCTGGGACTGTGCCCACTCCGTTAGCAGTGGGCCTTGGGGCGGCGTGTGAAGTGGCACAGCAAGAGATGGAGGTATGTGGGAGAGCGTGTTTGACCTGGACAACAGAAAATAATATAACAGGGCCAGCTGGATCTTAGGTTCCTTAGGTCTTTTTGTGTCCTTGTGTGTGAACTAAATTTGATTATCTTATTATAACATTAAAAGTTTTGGGATCTTCAAGTATAACTGAAAGTTGATTTTCAGCTTTCTTAAATTCCTTTTTTCTTGATGTGGTTTGAATCTTGTTTTACAGCAGATTTATAGTTGGCTGTTTTAGTGAACTACAGCTTTAAGTGCTTGTGTTTGTTTCTCTGTTCTGCCCCAATGTATTAGCAGCCTCTCTGAAGCTGAACAAGTATGTAATATATATTGGAACAATAAGATTTTCGAATCAATTATTCCAGTCCATTATCTATTGGACTGGATGATCTTTAAAGGTCCTTTCCAATCCAAACCTTTCTATGGTTTTGTGATTCTGTTAAATGTATTTATGTTCAAGTTTACTGCAGCTTTGCAACTAAAAATGTTACGGTGTCTTCTTTTTCTTGGTCATTTATATGTAAAATATATATACCTATAACCTGTATAAAACCTATATACCTAACCTATATAAAAGGTTATTTGCTAGACCTGGTGTTTAAGGCTCTGCATGCTGCTGTACCTGTTTATGCATCAATGCATTCCTCACAGCTGGAACGTAAAAAAACATTTAAATACTGCCAGTGGGATACATAGGCCAGGATATCTGTACAAATCAAATGGAGGTTTTTCCTGGGGGGCAGGCAGAGATCTTCTATCTTAGCTGTGTGGTTATGGAAGCCTTGTTGCTGGTGGGAGAGCTCGCAGAGCCTGAATGTTTGAATTCTACAGGAGCCTCAGATCTAGAATCTTTTTCTAATCTCTGAGAATTTTGACATTAAACAAAGAAACAAAAAAGTCATATTTGAGAATGCCTTATTTCTCTTCAAAGCTTTTTTGAGAATGTGACCAGGCGATTATAAACAAATATGAATTGCACGTGTGTATCTGACTATTTCTGTACCCTAGAGCTGATACTATACCTTACTGCTTTTTTAGTCTTTAGTTTAGAATGAGATTATGCTCATGGGCAGTTCTTATTTAGGAGGTTATGTGTTGTAAAGTCACATTATGGTTGAGTTCACAGTAATATGTGAGTGTGTGTTGTTATGTAATACAGTTTGAGAGCTTCTAAGAAAGTAAGAGACACTTTTACCACAGTAGATGCACTTTCTTGCGTTGTAAAATAAGTCATTTTTTGTATTGCCTAACTTGTCTTTAAGCACAAATAGCTTGCCATGTTTACAAAAGACAATTTGACAATTTGTGTATTTATAGATCTTTCTGAATGATTTTTAATGATGTTTTTGAAGACTGAACTAGTTAGGACCAAACTGGTAATATTCTCTTTTAAACAGTCACTAGAGTACTGAAAGCTTTAAGTTTCAAATGTGTTCTTTCCCCAGTCTAACCAAATGCAGCTACTTCAGTCTACTCATGGCTGCTCATGAGCAGTTTGAGTGAGCTCAGACATGCTAGAATTAGTGATCTGTTGATTTTTTTGCTCTCTTTTCTGGTTTCTTTGCTAGTATGACCATAAGCGAATCTCACAATTGGCAGAGCGACTGGTTACAAAAATAATGAGTGAAGTTCCTGATGTGGTTATGAATGGAGATAAAGAACATCGTTATCCAGGTAACATGAGCAGAATCCTGGCCCTATGAGCTGGCTCCTTGTTGTTAATGTCCATGACTGAATAATGGAGATTAGCAACGTGCTGTGCAAGTACTGCCATGCAGATTTGCTCTAGATTTCTGTTGCTGGGAATTCTCCATTTTTCTATTTCATTTATTTTTATGTAGGATGCATCAATTTGTCTTTTGCATATGTGGAAGGAGAGAGTCTTCTGATGGCTCTGAAAGATGTGGCTCTATCTTCAGGAAGGTAGGTGGAATATGTAGGAAGGAGAGCAGTATCTTATAGAGAAAGTAATGTCTGCTGTAAAGTTACTAATAAGGAGTGGTCTCCACTGTGCCCTGTACTTTCCTGTTTGGTTGATGAGTCAGCCTGGCATTGACTGCGTTCTGAGAAGGTGTTTCTCTTAAGTGGCACATTGTAAAGGAAGGTCAAATGTATTCATCCTAAAAGCAAAAAAGCAGAAATTCCTATCTGCCAGCTTTGTAGATTCGTTAACTGTGGTCTAAGTGGCCTTGACTCGTAGCTGCCAGTGACACTTTAATTCCAAAGGCTACCGTCATTTGATCCACTACAGCTTCTGTCCTTCAGCAGGATTTTACACAAGTGAAATTTTCACATAATTAGAATCTAGTGAGTCTGGACACGTATCTGAATTAAATTAGTTAATAGTGCCAAAGTTTAATGCAAAAGTAGAAAGAAAATTTAATACACTCTTACAGAGCTGTGTCGACTCTACAAGAGTGACCAATGACATTTCTAAGACCAACTTCATGCTTATGATGAAGTTAATGAAGTGTAAAGATGCCCTCCTTTCCACACCTTTTGAGAACAAAGCAGTTAGAAATGCATATCTTAATTAGAAATGTGTTGACACTATGAACAGAGAGAACAAGTTTTCACATGACTGTGAAGCCCAACGCTTCTGTCGTGTTAAATCTCTTCTGAGGCTCTGCTTCGTGCACATTTCTAAGCAGTCCTATGGTTTGTGCTGCACGTTGCTACCTGTGAAAATTGAGTAACATGTAACCAGTTTTTCCTACTGCTTTGAGGTGGAAATTCTGCCTCCTGACTTTTTGTAGCTATATCATCTTGTTCTGTATTCCTCTGTGCACTGTTTTCCATTGACAGCAATACAAATCAGATAGCAATTTATGAAGCCTTTTTTTTTTTAATGTGCCCGTTTATAGGTTATCATCTGTGGCTATTTCTGCCTTGGCTCTTGTCTTCTTTCCACAGCCTCCACTTCAACTACCTCAGTCTGCAGTACTACTGCTTCTGTTTGGCATTGTGTTAATTCTTAGAACATTATCTATGCTCTCTCTTCTTTCGTCATGCTCCTAACTTATTACCCTCATTCCCTTCTAATGCATTCCCCTTCTGTACTTTTTCCTTAGCAGCAGAAATACCACTCTTCTTGCTCCTGTTGCGTTGTGTTCACTTGTAGTTTCCAAAAGGCTGGGGAACCTGCTATAGGTTATTGTAAAGATTCACAGTAATATTGAATGTCTGTAAATGACGTGTTCTTTGTTGGAGATTAGTGAAGTGTAGAATCTGCGCGTGGATAGAAGTATGAAATTGGCCTTTTTTCCCTTTCCGTAGTGCTTGCACATCAGCTTCTCTGGAGCCTTCCTATGTTTTGCGGGCGATTGGAACAGATGAAGACTTGGCTCACTCCTCTATAAGGTGTGTGGAGTGGTCTTCCCTGTTGCTTCCAAATATGCTTCTTTTCTGCTGAAAGTATGTGGTGGTTTTGGTTCACCCATCTGTAGGCACACTATTCCAGTTCTTAATGTTTCTCTTTCAGATTTGGCATCGGTCGTTTCACTACTGAAGAAGAAGTAGATTATACAGTGCAGAAGTGCATCCAGCACGTTAAGAGGCTTAGGGAAATGAGGTGAGCCATCCTCTTACTGAACTTAAAGGCTTTGTAGGTATGATAATCATTTGAGGAATTGGATTTAGTTGAAAGTAATTGTTTATTTTAAAAATCTGTCAGTGTCCCTGTATATAGGCAAGTAGTATTGTCAGAATATGTAGTGGGCCAGATCTTAACAGTAGCAAAAAAATTTTTGAGCAAACAAATGTTTTAACCATTTTTCTCCCAGATCCTGCCGTTGTCAAGGAAACAGGGTGAGTAGGGCAAGTGCATAGGGTGGTTACCTAGAATTTTCTAAGCTAGAGGTGGTATTACTGTGTTTATGTATTTTGTTTTATTTTGGGAACACTGAAATATTCCTGATTTATCTGGCCATTATCAAATATGAGGACTCAGTCTCTAGGAAGCACATGTACTTTATGCCTAAAATGCAGGAAATGAGCTGAGGCACCTGCCCTCTCCCCTTTTGTATTTTGTCCAAGGGTAGCACATGTGAAGCTCACTGACTTCCAGAAGGGGAAGATAGATAGATAGATAGATAGATAGATAGATAGATAGATAGATAGATAGATAGATCAAACTTAATTTTTGTGTAGTTGATGAAATTGCCTCTTTGGTTATTGTTTTTGATGTTGTCGTCCAGTGAATTTTAGATTTAGATAACATTCATTTTTCTCTTCTTCACAGTCCTCTCTGGGAAATGGTGCAGGATGGAATTGACCTCAAAAGCATTAAATGGACGCAGCACTGAGAAAACAAGCTCTATCCATGGACTAGATGGACGTGGATTAAAATGCATTTTCTGTACATTCCTGAACAAAAATCATGCAGCACTTTTCTGTTTTCTTTTTTTTTTTTTTTTTTGTCACTTGCAATTTAGCTGGAAAACTATCTTTTCTGGTAACAGTCTTAAAAAGCCAAAATGAAACAAGTCTTTATTCTGAAGAAAGGCAGGATGATATCAAACCCACTACATTTATATTTACCCACAGAAATTTATGATGAGACATAATTTATTTCGAAATGTATTTCTTAATGTGAAAAATGAGATCAGCGTGTTACTCCTGTGTTTGTGGAATCCTGGTGAGAGGTTCCTTCTCAAGCATCCTGTATAGCCGTTCTGCTTGCAGTACAGACCTGTTGGCAGGCTTCCAGTTCATTTTGTTTGAGGCGAGTACCCCTACAACTGCAGATGTTTTTGTGCTGCTTAAATATTTTGTGAAATTCTCACACAGTAAGAAGTTCAGTGTTTCTAGAGGAAAAGGATGCCTCAGTGTGGCTAGGTGCCTTCACAGTTAAGTTGTATGTGGAGTTAAGATTTTTTTTTACCAAAAAACTGTGTTTTGCTATTTTCTTTTTTTTTTTTTTTGGGGGGGGGGAGGGAGGGGAACTTGGGTGATGCTCGCACAGGTCAATGTGCATTAATCCAAATTTTAATATGTTTCAGTGTTACAGAACTTAAAATACAATGATGATGCACTTTGCTATCCCTTCCACTATGTTTTTTTCAATGCAGTTTTTATATAAAAAGGAAAACTTGAATGACTGTGAGAGGGGAATATGCAGACTATGTCAGCTTCAGTTGCAATACCAGTTTAGTTGGAACTTTGGCGGCGGTGGTGGGGAAGCACATGAAGTGCAGTGTTTTCCGTGTGTTTTTTTTTTTTTTTTTTTTTCGTTTGTAGTGAGTCCTTTGCCATTACTTTGCTTATGGACACTTGGCTTCTGTCACTTTTGGGGGCCTTGCTCAACTGAGCCTGGGTGTTTTGTCTTTAGATAAGAACATGAGGTTCTGGATTTCTCTTTGCATGCCAGAGTTTACTTCTGTCCTATCTGAGACTTCCACAGGAATCCATTCCCTGCAAGTGCTGGGGAGAAGTGTCTGTAAAATGGTTTTGAGATTAATTCATATCAATGTTTCTCCTTTCTTATTTTTTTGATGTTTCCAGTAGGAGACTTAACCCAGTATTCCAAAGTGCCTTTGTATCAGTTGCATAAGCAGACAGCTCTCAGATCAGTTGGTTGGTTGATGGATGCTGTAGTAGCTGTTGAATTTAGTATACCTTACAGACAATATGTCACCAGTTCTGGATAGTTTCTGCGTTGAGGATGAACCACTTTACGTAGAAGCTAAAGCTAAGTCTCACGGGGTGGATTGTATTACAAAAGCTTGTTTGTTTTTCTGTTACCAAGGACAGATTTGGTTGTTTGTAATGTGAAGCTAATCCTGAATTGTTCTATTTGAATTTATCAGCTTTAGCAGCTTTAATATTGTAAGACTGGCATATTATGTTTCATCACAACATTTTTAAAACTTCCATATGTATAACTGGGTTTTAGAGGTGTTTGTTTTATGTTTTATCCTTGTGCCATGTATGGTTTCTGGATTAAGCATGTAATAGTGTGCTTTGGAACTATATGTTTATGAAATTGTTCTTTGTGTTTCATGAATGATAAAAATGCAGATAACACTTAAACTTGGCTACTTTCAGTCTCTGTTAGTGACTGTAAACTTAGAGTAATATCAAGAAAAAAGTTTAGGACACTTATTATTTTGGGGGGATCTTCCTTTCTGGCTGTACCTCTGCAGCATAATCATTAAGTTGCTAAGTTGCAGCCTCCCATTAGAGAGCAGTGAAAGATAGACTCCTAAGTTTTCTGTGAACGCTTACACAAGCCCTTTCTGTCATCTAGTTGACATTTGACTTTTGATGAGTCACTCCTCTCAAACTTAATGTTCAATCTGATCTAATATATTTTTTAAAACTCACATAGCCTAGTTTGTGATTATTTGGAGAAAAGGGAACTCAGATCTTGAAGATCCTTAGTGCCTTTTATATTTGAAATATTAGTATATTAATGCTACATGTAAAGGTTTGGGCAACTCATTCACACTATTAACTAATGTTTGTTTAAATATGCTTATAGGTCAAGATGTGGAAAAATAATGGAGATAATTCTCATGAGAGAAATACCAAGGATGAATGTTTAGTTCTAAACCAGTGAATGCAGTTAAAGCTTTTTGTACAGGGAAGTAAGCTTGTTTGGAAGCGGGATGTTTACAAATGGAACCACTTGTAACCTGAAGCTGTGGGGCTTCGTGGGCTTTTTTGATGATTAATTGGAGCCATCTGCAGGACATTAATAATATGAGCTGAAAAAATTGAAGATTTAGTGTCATCGTTCTGTGAGAGTCATAAAAATTGAGCCAGTAACAGACAGGAATGAAATAAACTTTCAGTAGTGTAAGATAGTTAGGAAATATGTGAGGAAAGCAAAAAAAAATAAATAAAAAAGCCCTTGATGGGTTTTAGCACTTCTAAAAGCTGACAGAACATGCCACCTAACTACAAAAGCAATGTTTTTCCAGGAAGGCTAATACAGAAGTAGACAGTTACCTGTTTTAGGCTTGTGGAGACAGAGAAGAAGAGGGTAGGTTAAAAGATTTGTTGACAGTGCTATACAGCCAGCCAAAAGCTGTTATTGGGAATTTTAAAATGACAAATTAACATAAAAGTTCCCAACACAATATTACCTCATTTTGGATCCCGTATCTGCCTGATTAACTGGACTGCTGTTCTCTGCTGTGACTTAAGTTACTTTCCAACTGCTTTCAGGTCGAATTGGTTTTGCTAATAGTATGTACACCACGTGCTTGGAAAAGGTACAGTTTTGCAAAGCTGAGTTCCCCAAAGTTGGCCTTAATAGATCTTCACCACTGAAGACAGTTTTGATTAAATCTCAGGATGGTAAATAAGGTTCCACGTTGGAAGAAAGTGAATGTCATTTTTCAAAATGGACAAGCTGAACGCTTGGAAGAACTGAGCACTAACAGCTGATCTTCCACACTCCTGTCCAAAAGAGTAATGAAAAAAGTCTGGTACAAGATACTCTAATAAGAAGTAAATCTCTTTCTTTAAACAATCAAAGTGGTTTTGTGCTACGTAGGTGTAGTAAAACATTTAAACAAAAGATTTAATTTAGGGAGGTGAGATATTTTTAAAAATAACTACACAGTTATCAATAAAGCAATTTGAAACAAATATCTGATTTACAGATTTCAAGTACAGATACAAATGAGGAATGAAAAAAAAAATCTGGGAAGGTTCTGTAAGGATTATTTATATTGAACATTTGTAAAAATGATCTGGGAACAATTAAAACTTGTAGTTGGCACATAGTAGTCAGGAAAAAAAAAAGGTAGTACAAGCTATTTGATAAGCTGGATTCATTCACCCAAAATCCATCCTTGTACAGAGGAATGAATAGGAGCGCGAAGGGATACAAACCGTGTGGTGGTAGCATGGGGGCCCTGCTGAGCAGCCTCACCCCAACACCTCAGGACAAAACGGTCTGGCCCCTGCTGCTGCTAGGTGATGAGAAACAGCCAAGCCAACCCAGCTGATGGACTCTCAGAGTCAGTAGGAAAATAAATAAATTGCTATATGAGGTGATTATTTTCGTTTCTTGCAGGAGGCTATGCAGCGTTTATTTATTTATTTATTTATTTTCTCCTCTGTTAGAAATGAAAGCTACAGCATTATCCATGTCCATCGAGGTGCTGTGGCAGAGTATCTCCTGAGGAGCATTAGCTGCTCTTCAGGTTAGGATGCTCTCTGGTTATGTGCATTGCCAGGAAATTCAATCAAGTGAAGTGTAAATACAGCAAAGGGACATTGCAACCAAAAGGGCATTAATTCAGGGTAATTTGACTTAATTCTGCACCATGTCTCCAAGTGAAGGAGTCAGAACAACCTGTCTCCACAGGGCTCTTATATTCGTTAAAAATTTGATGCCTCTGCTTCCTCAGCAGTTACACCCATGCTCACTTGTACTGCCTTTAATTTCCACAAAACGTGTCATATCATCATTGTACTACTATTGTGCCGGAACCAATGATACAGACCGTCAAGCAGAGATCCAACATCGCTCTGCTCAGCCTTCTACCTCTGACTTTGCCTTAAAAAAGGGCAGCGCTGCCCCCACAACCGCGCGTCCCCGCCCCTCCCCGCCCCACCCCAGCCACCCCTGAGACGAGGCGCGGCGCTCGCGTTGCGCATGCGCCGGCCGCCCCCGCTCTCGGCCCTTTCCGCCCCGGGCAGGCCGGGGGCGGGGCGGGATCCGGGCCCGCTGCGCGCACCGCGAGGGTCCGCCCCCCGAGCTCCGGCCCCGCCCCTCCCTGGCGGCGCCGCAGCGAGGCGGCCATTTTGTGGCGCTGCGCGGTCGGTGGCGCTGGGCTCGGCGCGCAGCGGGGCCCGGGGGCGGTTTGGCTCCGCTCTCCGCCTTTGTCCCGTGCAGAGCCCTCGGTAAGAGCGCGGCGGCGCCCGGGCGGGCCGGGCCCGCGCCTCCCGCCCGCCCCGCGCTGCGCTGCGGGCCCGCGGCGTGGCGAGGCGAGGCGAGGCGAGGGGAGGGAGGCCGGGCGCGGCGCGGCTGGCACGCGGCCCCGCGCACAAAGGGCCGGGCCGGGCCGGGCCGGGCCGGGGGCGCCGAGCGGGCGCCGCTGCCGCCTGGCCGGGGCCGGGGGGCCCGGGCCGCGCCCCCGCCGCCCCCGCCCCCGCCCCCGCTCCCTGTCCTCTCCTCTCCTCTCCCCTCGCCTCCGCCCGCGGCCCAGGTGAGTAGGAGCGCGCCGAGCGCCGGCGCCGCGGGGCCCGGCCGTTGGGGGCGGCCGAGTGACCTTGCGGCGGCGCCGGGGCCCGGGAGAGAGGCGCCGAACGGGCCCGGGGGAGCGGCGGGGCCGGGGCCCGGCGGGGGCTGCGGCGGGAGGTGCGCGGCCGGGGAGGGGCCGGCG
Source organism: Aythya marila (assembly GCF_965140915.1). Classification (NCBI taxonomy): domain Eukaryota; kingdom Metazoa; phylum Chordata; class Aves; order Anseriformes; family Anatidae; genus Aythya; species Aythya marila. The sequence continues at coordinate 9,611,142 of NC_139057.1, forward strand.
GCGGGGGCCGGCGGCGGAGCCCGGCCCCGGCGGCCTCAGGAAGCGGCGCGGGGCCGCTCCCGGCGGGGCTCTGCGGGGCGGGGGTCGGCCGCGGCGGCCCCGGGGACGAAGCGGGGCGAGCGCTCTGCGCGGTGCGGAGCAGGAGGTCCCCGGTGCCTGCGGCGCTGCCACCGCGCCTCGGGGTTACCTTGTGAGCGTTAGGGAGGCTGCCGCACAGTGCTTTCAGTCTGTTTTCCAAAAATGAAAATCAGCTCTGGGGGAAGAAAGGTGCTGGAGTGGGTCCCGCTGCCTAGTGTCTCTGAGCTGTCTTGAAAAGTCTCTCGGCTCTTGTTTTACCAGTCGTTTCTGGACTTATCCATTCTTCTTGGCGACTTTCTTATCCCCCTCGATGTGCGGGGTTTGTGCAGGAGTATCGGCAGGTTGTTCCCTCGGTGCACGCCTTTAAAGGTTCCTTCGCCAGGGGTTCTGTGTTCACTGGAGGGCGGATATCCATGCATAGCCGGTGACAGGGTGTTGTGGTGACCCTCTCCCATGAAGTCGCAGAGGTGTGGTGTTGAACCACCTGTGCTCTGGTCGATGTTTGCTTTGTTAACATGCTCTTACGTGTCAGGTTGACTGGAAGGGATGTCTTAATGAGAGCGATGGGTGTTCTTTGAGAGAATTCAGAGTTGTGAATGAAAACAGATGATGCTTGCTGGAAAGCTTAAATATACAGCAGAGCTTTACACCTTTTCTGAAGAAAACTAACTGCTTGGTTTGGTTTTTGTTGTGTTTCACGTTGTAGTGTGTTGTCTTAGTCCTCTACAAATCCTCAGCTTGTTGTCAAAAGGAACACTTGCAACGTTGTGGTTGCTTGACTGGAAGTGTCTCAAACGACTTTTTTATTTGGAAAGTTCCTTGCGCATGAAAGATTTATCTGCTTCTTGAAAAGCAGATATGCTTTTGCACAAAACTGTTTTTGAGGTCGTTACATTTTTTTGTTACCTGTGTTGTAAACTACTGTTTAAAACTGCTAGAAATGAAAGTATACAGTTGAATATATAGTTGAATCCTCTAATATGGGATTGCCTGCTTTTTGTAAAGGTATAATAAAAAGTCTTATTTTCATAAATGCATTAGCCATTTTAATATGAGTCTGGAGAGCATAGTTTTGTCGTCTCATTTGTGAGCCTGCTGTTAAATGTCCTTGAAGATCTGTGAATATCTGCGCTTGTTTTAATTCCCTCTGTTAAGGAGTTTGTGGATGGTTTAGTAGTAATTCTGTCTGTAACTTTACTCTGATAAGGATGCTTATAACTGAAAACTGATTGTTGGGGTTTTGTGAGGAGGAGGCAGTTAGTTTTTAGCATGGTTCTTTTCTGGGTAGTATTCCACAGAAGGAAAACTGCAGCATGAGGTAGTCTGCTAAGCAATGAAAGAGTAAGAGGTTTTCCGTTCCTTCTTTTAAATGCAAAATGTACATGTTGCTACTTAAACTGTTAAGCTTTTTTTTTTCTGTTTTGCGAGTTGTAATCCTAGGAAGACGCTTTGTACTTTCAAAGATGGAAAAAAAAATGTTCATTTCATCAGGGTTTGGATTATAAAGTGGCAGATTACAAAGCATGGTATCTCTCAGGGAGTTCTTATGGTGTGCTCTGTTGAGGTGACTTGCCTAGAGGTGTCTGTGAGATGTTGCTTATTTTCACCAGTTTGTGTGACTCTTGAAGAGTTCTTCACGTGCAGCTGTAGGGAGACTTTCTGAGTTACAGGTTTTCTTCCTTTTTTCAAGTTAGAAAATGCACCATTGGAGAAAGAAATATTGATGGAGCAACAGCATGTTAAAATTCAGAATTTAAGTCTTTGCTTCTTAACTTTTGCCTTTGAAAGAGTGACTTGTTCATCTGTTAGGAATGGGAAAATTTGAAAGATTCTTTGAATGTTTGCTGGTTCTTCCTATATTCTTTGAAGAAGGCATGTATTTGTGTCATGAACTATATAGCAACTGCAATGCAGTTATCAAAAAGTGATACAGGGATAAGGTATTAGAAAACGCACTCTTACTCTTGTGTCTGTTCTATGTCACAGTGCCTTGTGGTGGTCACAGGTTTGAACTTTCTGTATATACAGTTCTTTGTGGACTGTTACTGCTGTTGTGTTGCCTGCATTGATTTTTGCCTCCATTTATTCTTTATTGCAGTCTAAAAGTTGGTTTTAATTGGTTGCCCACAGGATTGGCTTGGCTTCTGCTACTTGTTAAGAAAAAAACATCTGTCTTTGCAGGTAAGAGACTTTGAATTGAAGACTTCTTTTTATGCTTATTGAGTATACCTTAAGAAATAATTGAAGCTTTTGGAATCTGTGAATCGGTATCAAAACATTTGGGTCAAATTATCTGTAGCTGGTCTTATTCCTTTGACTCCCACTGGTGATGGTTGTTCTGGCAGTGTCGTTCTTGTAAAATAGAATTTTCTGCCAAACTAATGTTTTGTTGTTTCATCAGCATGTGGTAGTCTGTAACATTCTCTCAAGTTATTCTGCACTGTTTGAAAATGTAGCTATTGGAGTGCAGAAGCTAATTCAGAAGGTTCTATTTTGCTTTTGCGGTATTTAAAGGGATCAGATAGTTACCTGTCAGCTAATTCGAATTATGCTAATCTAATGAGTTAATTTTAGCATTTAAAAAAAAAAAAAAATCTAAAAACCAAATAAAAGCTGTACTCTGCAGTCTCAGGTATTGCTACGTAGTCCCAGCCTGGGTATTTCAAATTCTTGTTACAGCAGTGATGTTATTCCAGTTCTTAGCCTTCATCCAGGAACTGCCAGGTACGCTGTGTATGTACTATGTAGGCATTGTACTTCACAGGGAATAAGTTAAATCTTTTTAGTCCTGAATTGAAAAAATACATGCATCAGCCTTTACATGCATAAAGGCTAGTCCGGTGGTGTTTTACCAACTGATGCATGTGACCCAACATTTCTGTTTGTTTTACTGACTAGTGCCTAGGGGGAAGAAACCATCTTGTATACACCCTTTCATAGTGTAACGTCTACATCTTAAAAGATGGTGCTGTTAAGATTGATCAGATGACTTGGATTAATTCTAGACAGCTCCTTACTTTTAATTTCTGACCTCAACTTGGTAATGGGGATGGCTCGTCCATAGTAGAACTTGAGGATCTAGTCTCCAAGATCTCAAGCATACAAAGCAACGACAAAAAAGGCGTTTGCCTTAAAGCATCTGTTTATACAGGAGGAAAAGCAGGCAGCCTGAGAATTGTTCTTATAGCCCAACAAGCTGCCTTCAGTGCATACCTTAGAGGTGCTAACAGCCTGTTCTGTGCCTGGTGTTGCCTCTGCACGTATATTTGTCTTTAACAAGTGACCAGTGAAATACTTGACAGGACTTTGCTTTTAGTGTTAGTTTGAAAATTAGAGCGAGTGACTTATTGTCTCCTAAGTGCATTTTGAAACAAATCTGACTTGTATGTAAAAATGTGAAATTTGGCCCTTTTGTTATTACTCTGATGTTTAGTATTTAAAGCACAGAAGCAAAACTATTGCTTTTTTAAAGCAGTGAAATCCTGATAACTCAAAACTTAAAGTATATATTTTTGACAAAAATATTTGTTACAACTTTTATGCCATGTCCCTGTTAGCTCTTGTTTAATATTGAGCACTTGTTTAATGTCATGCATGGCATTAGTTACTCAGAGGTCACTGCAGCTAGTTTTCCCAGTGACTGTATGCTTCTGTTGCTGTGTTCTCTTGTCAGTAGTGATTGAGTGGACCTAAATAGTATACTCAGTAATAATACTTTGATATTTCTTAGCATTTATAAGGAAGCTTTGAATTCAGTGCAAGACTGAGCTGCTAATATTATCCCAGCAGCTATGTTAATGTTTTCAGATGCTTGAACTCCTAAGAATTATTTTTGTAGCCTTATCTGTTAATTTGCTTTCTGGGTTAGGTTCACAGAATCTAGTAAAGTAGTAAATACAGTTACCTAACAGGCTGTTGATTCTGATGTATTCTACACCAGCGCATCTGAGGAGAAATTCCTTCCCAAGATGGCTTTGTTCAACTAATGGCCAGATCAGATTGTCATGCCTTTTGCATTAGTAAGGAAGTACCTATGAAAAAGTAATCTTCCATTTAATAGGAAAAAAAAAAAACAAACTTAAAATGCCTGACTGCTGATGCATAAAAACTTCTGAAATTAATTTATTTGTATAATAGGTAATACAGAAAAATGTAAACCTCTTTGCAAGTTTTACTATTATTATGCTTTTTTTTTTTTTTTTTTAAGCATAAATGCAGAAACAGGGTTGCTTCTATAACCCTTGGTTGTCTCAGAGTCATCTAATTTGAAAGCAGTCCTGTTGTATAATCTGGCAAACTCTTATATTTTGCAGTTGCCTTTACTGTGGCTTCCTTAAAGAAAGAAGAATTTTAACTCCAATTTCAGAAGTTGCTGCTGACGCTAGGCAAATTTAAAATAAAGCTACAGAATCACTGAAAAATATTATGGTTTTATAACAGTGCAGAAAGTCTCATGATTTATTAGATGTGTACTTATAGATAGTTCTTTGACCTGTTTATTTTTCATGTGGACTTTTTTTTCCTGTTGGAAAGTGATTGGGCAATGAACATTATTCTCTAGTTAAAAGTGTGACTAGAAGAGGTAAATGCCAAGTGTTGCTTTATTATGTTGCCGTGAGTAGGGAAAGTTGCTTTTTAAAAAATAATCCTTGAGGGTTAGCATATATTTTACTTTCTGTTGCTGTTGTTCCTTGGTGAAGTAGGGGGGTTTTCTAGTGGTATGTAGAAGTAGATTTTTGAGATGCTTTCATGTTCATCTTGGAAGTTCCAGTGTATTGTTCAAGATGGTCTAGCAAGGAATCAGATGTTCACGTACGCTGAGCAGAGCAGCAGAGCTGACGCTGTGCCAAGGAGCTTCTCTGCTATTGGCAAGGGTCTCCCCATGCTTGGCTCCTGTCAGCTGGATGTGGGCCAATGCCCTCCAACAGCGGTGTGTTGCTTGAGGTCATTACTGCACAGAAGGGGTTAACTCTGGTTTATGGGCAACAGAACAAAATACTTCAGTACTCATTTGAGTAACCAGTGTGCAAGCAGAATTTATTCAGTTCTTCCCTGTGGAAGAATTATTAGTCTTGTTTTTATTACATACTGAGTTCAGCCTTATGCCACATAGTTAAATTGTTGGATAGTGACTTTACCTAGTAGTTTAGGATGTAATCAAGGTGTTTCTACTCTAAACTGTTTGGAATACCTGGGCAGGCAAATGTAGCTGACTTCAAAATTGGATACAGTACTCAACTGAATGCGAACGTTATGAGATAACTATCAGTTGGTCATATCTTTGGTGTATAGCCTAAAAGATGGTCTTTCTGGTGGTGCTTTGCCTCTTGGTGTTGCATTGTATCATCTGGTTCATCCTCAATTTCAAATGTCCACTGAATATTTTAATGCCGCTTACATGTGACCTTAGAGGTCTTCCATGTAGTTACTGAACTGGTTTGTACTCTAGGAAGTCAAGAAGCTTCAGAGGTAAGATGGTTCAGATGAAACAAGGCGCTACTGCTGAGCATTTAGGATAAGAGTCTGGCTTCGGAACTGGTGAATCGTGCTAGTATTATTATGCTGCTTTCAGACTTCAGTGAAGCTTTGTCAAGAATAAGTGAGAATTACCTAGTTTTCTGTTTATCTTGTACTTCTGATGTGACCGGAGGTTGTTCTTTAGAATGTATGCAAGGTAACTCAAAATCTAGATGTTCAAAATCAATCTTAAGTGTCCACTAGCCTCAGCTGCAGAGGTAGAAGTCATTTACTCATGCCAGAGATTGAAAATGCAATATTATACTGAATATCTACAGCTATTACAGTTATGGCTCGATTTTTTTTTTTTTTTTTTAAAATCTTCAAGGCCATATATCCAGCTAGGATATGCACATGTGTTGTTCTAGTTCAGGTGGGGTCTGTATAGTCACAAAATGTCTGGGGCTATTTTACAGCTGTTAGCTTCACTCTTGCCTTGACCCCTTGCTTCTGCTAGGAGTAAAATCTAACGTTGCTATAATGTAGATGGCCTCTGTCAGGATGGATAGTGATTTATGCTGTTGTCCATAATGGGTTTTTGTTCATAACTCCCTGTATGTTCTCAGTCCTCTTCACCTGCCTGGAGATAAAATCTGTCACCAACTGAAAAAAAGAACTTTTTATTGCTCATAGGTGTACAGAATTCTTGGCAGTCACTTTGCCAGGTACAGTGGATACCATATCAGTGTATGGTAACTTAATTTTGTTTGCTTGGCTAAAATGCATTTAGCTTATGTTCCATTAAATACTCAACTATTGATATGATAGTTCTAATTTATGCTGTTCCCTAGTTCTCTTTCCACTGACACTTACGGGTCTCGGTTTAACAGTTGCTTTGGAATTTCTAGTGCAAAATGTATAGTAATTGTTTTGGTAAATGTTTAATACTTCAGTCTGCGTGAAGTAAACAAACACGAATAAGGAACTTGGAATATAAACATGCTTAATCTTTGCAAGATGTTAGGAGTATGTAAACAAATGTAGTAGATGGTGTCTGTAGGTAATTGCATGGTGTCATAAACAGTAGTCTGACATAGCCGTTGCCTTTTCTCATCTGCAGGTGTGTGTTGTTTCAGCGCAGCATGGCTGTGGTCATCCGCTTGCAAGGTCTCCCGATTGTGGCGGGGACCATGGACATTCGCCACTTCTTCTCTGGATTGACCATTCCTGATGGGGGCGTGCATATTGTAGGGGGTGAACTGGGTGAGGCTTTCATCGTTTTTGCCACTGATGAAGATGCAAGGCTTGGTATGATGCGCACAGGTGGTACAATTAAAGGGTCTAAAGTAACACTATTACTAAGCAGTAAAACCGAAATGCAAAACATGATAGAACTCAGTCGTAGGCGTTTCGAAACTGCCAATCTAGATATGCCACCAGCAAATGCTAGCAGGTCAGGACCACCACCTAGTTCTGGAATGAGTGGAAGGGTTAACTTGCCCACTACTGTACCTAACTTTAATAACCCTTCTCCTAGTGTAGTAACAGCTTCAACTACTGTGCATGAGAGCAATAAAAACATATCCACATTTTCTACTGCCAGTATGGGGACTGCACCTCCAAATCTTGGGAGTACCTTTGGTAGCCCAACGTTTAGCTCGACTATACCTAGTACAGCATCCCCAATGAATACAGTACCTCCTCCACCAATCCCTCCTATTCCAGCTATGCCATCTTTGCCACCAATGCCTTCTATTCCCCCAATCCCTGTTCCTCCTCCTGTGCCCACACTGCCTCCTGTTCCTCCGGTTCCCCCAATACCCCCTGTGCCCCCTGTACCCCCGATGACGCCTATGCCTCCCATATCGGGAATGCCTCCTATGAATCCTCCACCCGTAGCACCTTTACCCACTGGAATGAATGGGTCTGGAGCAGCAGTGAATATGAACAGCGGCTTGAATCCATTGTTTATTGGTCCCATGAATCCTGTAAATCCTATCCAGATGAATTCTCAAAATAGTGTCAAACCAATTCCAATCAATCCAGACGATTTGTATGTCAGCGTTCATGGAATGCCCTTTTCTGCAACAGAATCTGATGTGAAAGACTTTTTCCTTGGGCTCCGTGTGGATGCAGTCCATATGCTGAAGGATCATGTAGGTCGAAATAATGGAAACGGACTAGTTAAGTTCTTTTCTCCTCAAGATACGTTTGAAGCACTGAAGCGAAACAGAATGCTGATGATTCAGCGCTATGTTGAAGTTAGTCCTGCAACAGAGAGACAGTGGGTGGCTGCTGGAGGCCACATAACTTTCAAGCAAACCATGGGTCCCTCTGGGCAACCGCACCCTCCTCCTCCACAGGCTCATTCTAGGTCCAAATCTCCTAGCGGACAGAAAAGGTCACGATCTAGATCTCCCCATGAACAGGGTTTCTGTGTTTATTTGAAAGGTCTTCCATTTGAATCGGAGAACAAACATGTAATAGATTTTTTTAAAAAGCTGGATATAGTTGAAGACAGCATCTATATAGCTTATGGACCTAATGGGAAGGCAATTGGAGAGGGTTTTGTTGAGTTCAGAAATGAAGCTGATTACAAAGCAGCTTTGTGTCATCATAAGCAGTACATAGGGAATCGCTTCATTCAAGTTCATCCAATTACTAAAAAGGCAATGTTAGAAAAGATAGAGCTGATTCGTAAAAGATTGCAGAACTTTAACTATGACCAGAGAGAAATCATCATGAATGCTGAGGCAGAGTCAGGTTTGCCAAAATTGTGTGCACATATATCTAATATTCCGTACAATATAACAAAAATGGAAATCCTTCAGTTTCTAGAGGGACTGGCAGTAGAAGAAAATTCTGTACAAATTCTTGTTGATAATAATGGGCAAGGCTTAGGACAAGCACTGGTTCAGTTTAAAGCTGAAGATGATGCTCGTAAGGCAGAGCGTTTGCACCGTAAAAAGCTGAATGGAAGAGATGTTGTGTTACGTTTGATTACTGTAGAAGAAATGAGAGATATCGAGAGAAACCCACAGTCTCAAGGGAAAAAGATACTGAAAATACCAATACAAGGAAATGCACCTGTGCCTGGAGCACAGGCCCCTGCTGCGGAGGAGCATGCCTTCTTGGGGGGGAATCCTAAAGAAGCGAACAATGGCCCTCCATTTAATTTCCCTGGTAACTTTAGTGGGTCTGGCGCATTTGGTCCGCCTCTGCCGCCACCTGGATTAGGTGGCTTTCCTGATGCTAGACCAGGAATACCTGCAGTTGCAAGTAGTGGTTTGCCTGGTGCAGGTATTGAGGTCCCAGGTTTTGCAGGTGGTCCTGGTAATTTGAGTGGACCGTCAGGTTTCGGAGGGGGCCCTCAGGGTTTTGGTAACGGTCCTGGCAATTTAAGTGGACCCCCCAATTTTGGTGGTGGCCCTCCAGGAATTGCTGGTGGTCTTGGGCATTTAAGTGGACCTCCGGGGTTTGGACCTGGACCGGGAAACATACATATTAGTGGACCCCCAGGTTTTGGAACAGGGTCTGGGAAGCCAGGACCAACTGTCATAAAAGTGCAAAATATGCCCTTTACTGTTTCGGTGGATGAAATTCTGGATTTCTTTTATGGTTACCAAGTGATCCCTAGTTCAGTGTGCTTAAAATACAACGAGAAAGGCATGCCCACAGGAGAAGCAATGGTTGCATTTGAGTCTCGTGATGAAGCAATGGCAGCTGTTGTTGATTTAAATGACAGGCCTATAGGCTCAAGAAAAGTAAAACTTGTTTTAGGGTAGCTGTTAATATGAAGTAGTTGTAGAATAGATATTCATAGTGCTGTGATAAATGCATCCGGATTGGTTTTTATAGTATTTCCAGGATAGAACCTGTGGATTGTTTAAACTGTAAACCAGACTTGTTTTGATAAGACAGAGCACTGGGTTAGCCATTACAGAAGAAACACTGCAAGGATACGCGCGCAGTGGATTTTCCCGTACAAATGTGTGGAGAAGGTAGGCAGATTGCTTTTCATCATAGAGGTTTGGTGAACTATACTGGACACAGTGCTTATCAAGGAATCTAGATTGGTTTTATGTAGTTTCGGATAAGGGAAATAGATGAAGTCAGTGAAGCTCTTCAGTGGGTGCTCTTGCAAGCCATTGTAAAATAGATAGCTATTTCTAGATTTGGTTAAAAGCTGGCTGAATTTGCTTTGTTTACAGGTCAAAGCTTTGTTTCAAGTCCTGATTTTACCCTTCCAATTGAATGAATTCTCAGTGTACACAGATTCATTGTTTTGTGTATGTATCTTTATTTTTTTCCAAGATTCTCGCTGTATGAACAGTTGAATTATGCCCATTGCTGATATGTCTACCGAACTAATTCCTTTAAGTATGAGCAGAATCGTTCTGTAAAATTCAAGCTGTTCTTTGTGGAATAACCTTTAGTTATTTATATATTGCAATTATAACTGTGCAGAATAAGACTTTTGCCACAAGTATAGCTAACCTCAAACATCATATGAGTTTTATAGTACACTTAAAACGTTTTCAGTAGAAGTAACAACTTGAAAATACTCATTATTGTTTAAGTAGCTTGATTTGTTAGGATTACATGAACCAGTTGGGATGGGATCTTTGACACTAGTTGGATATTGATGTTGTATTTCTCATGTGTCTTTTGAACTACTTACATAGAGTCTCTGCTAAGAGAACCAAAGTGGTGATTATTAGTAGAAGATTGGAGTCCAGCTAAAGTTTTAAATTAGTTTATATATGAAAGAAGCTTTTATCTTCAGCAACTCTGTCGTGAATTATTGCTATGGGTGAATTCAGAGATAAAATTTATTTTTTTCCAAAACTTGAAAATACTGAGTTTACTATATATTTTTGCAATAAACTTGTGCTGTTGTATTTAAGTCTGTAAAGAGTTGCCATTTTCTTTGCTGTGCAGTAAAACCTTTCATGGAAAAATGGAGAATTGGAAAGGAAGTAATTCACAAGTTGGAAAGTAGAAACTTTTGGTTCATCCTTGCTTGGCTTATGATAAATTTTAAGACTTGGGCATTGCCTGAAAAATCCTGCTATTCCCTGCAAATCATTGTACTTAAACATGGTAATCTTTAAACTGTTTTGTTTTTTGGACAAGAAAAACAGTGCCTTTTGGTGTTGCATATCATGGAACACTGAAGTGTGTTGTCAGGCAAAATTGAGAGGTGCAAGTGGCAACAGTTTTATTCATGTGGTATGTAGGAGAGATTTGGAAACCTGTGCGGCGCTGCATCCTGAGAGGATTTCACAGTACAGGAATATGTGGAAGGATTGTATAAAGGTGTACTTCAATAAAGAGGCGGTCACATTACACAGATGCTTCTGTAATTCATTAGCATAATTTTGTTTTTTGACAGATTATTAGGTGGTCCCAACTTTGGAAAAGTCATGTGATTTGTATATACTGTTTAAAATTAAGCCTCCTGTTAATAAAACTGTCTGTCTCTGAAGCTTCATGTTATGCGTTTCAACAGTCTTTGGGAGTAATGTTTCAACAGCAGATCTGTTTTTCTTTGAAAGTCTGAAAGTACTCTTGCTGATGTCAGAAAGATGTGTGATTAGGAGTCAAGCCTTTCAGTTTATTTTTAAAATTTTGCTCTTTGTTTTTTAAACAACTTTTATTAAAGTTTCATACTATATTGGAGTTACTTGGGTGCTTGTTTCTTCATGTTTCACATTAGAATAAAATTACTGAAAAGGAAAACTTGGCTTCATTGTTCACAGAATTGATTTAAGATATTAGCGTGTGTTGACTTGCAGAAACTGGTGATAACTTTTTCAAGTTCAAATGAATCACAGCAATGCTTGCCTTGTTGTGAAATGTAATTAAACTACAGGTGTCTGGAATTAGATACACAGATTTTTTTTTGTTACTTTTGATATCATTTCTCTTGATTCTCTTGGTAATGGCTACAGGGTTACTGGTGTTTGCGTTAGACACAGCATATTCTGTGAAACATGCTTGTGTGTGTGTTCCTTTGAACTTTCTAAAAGTGCAGGTTTGTTTTGGAAATCACTTTCTGATTCTTGATTTTCTGTATGGATAAGGATATTTAAATGCTTATTTTAAAAATGTGTAAATGAATATAAAAAGCCATTGGTGTTTGGAACATGGACACGGATGGAATGCTTAAGTGAAGGATTTGGGGCAGTGAAGGGGCTCCTCGTTTTGCCAATCAGTTGGTGTTCCTTTTCTTTTTTGCGTAAATGAGTAAAGAACCATTCTCAAGTGTAGGCCCTTGGAAAAAGCAGAAGTCCTAACATACTTAGAATTTCAGCATGTAGTATAAACAACACGGCTGCTGTCCTGAATTGTTATAGATCTTCTAAAGTGTAGATAAAGATCTATATCAAGTATTAGTTGTAAATAATAGTTAGAGGTTTCCTATAAACATAGGAACAGTTTCATAGTAGAAGCAGTCTTAAACTGAATGTTGTGATAAACTATGGAGGATACTCTGATATAAAACTATGTAACTGGATGTGATGAAATTCTTTATTTTGCAGATGTTTATACGAACAGCCTTAAAAATAAGGGGTAGGACCTTAGGGGTCTTGTCTCCACTGTGCAAAGTATGTAACTGCCCTCTCATACACTTCAACGCTGTTTGCTAACAAGAAGTAGTATTAGAAGGAATCAGCTGCTCTGGCTTTGATGCTTTGAGTGCCAGAACTGACATCCTGTATAGCCTGGTTGGAACAATACAGCGAAACTGGTGTCTCACCTTCCTCCAATTATGGAAAGAAGGTACTTGTGTTTATGCAACTGGTTAAGTTGGTGTTTTTAGCAGTTCCTTAAGTGTTTGTGTCGAAGTACTACTTGTTAAAATAAGTGATAGAGCGTTACATATTTTTGTCACGTTGTGTGTGTTTAACAGCAATCATATCATTCACAAGAGAAAGCATGGCTATAATAAATTATTCAATGAGAAATTTGTGACCCACATGGGAGAACTGTAACAGTTACGTGAAAGCATAACATCAAGGCTACCAAGTTTTCAAATAGTTACACGTAAATGTTCCAATCAGATTTTTTTTTTTTTTAACAAATCTGAACTTGGTAATACTATAGAAAACACTTCAATAGAGAATTGATGTTAGTGTTGCCGCATTTTCAGTGTAGGCTTCTAAGCAGTTTGAGGCTTTATAGTTTTAAGAAGGATGAAAGCTGTTCCTTTCATAGTGTTAAATGTTCTTGAATGTTTATGCTTTGAATTTGTTGCAAATAGAGAGGAAGATTGATGCAAAAATGAAGACTGGTTGTGCTCCAGTTGATTTTGATGGTCTGCCTTGTAAAGAACATACCTGCTGGTCGGTTGTGCTAAATTGTTCAGGCTGTCCTTGAAGATATTGTTGTTTCTACTATATAAAATTGTTGGCATCTTTCCCTGAGACTGTTGGTATACTAAAGACTGCAGACTCTAGAGAAAAATATATTTTTTTCTGGTTACCAAGGTACACAAATGGTGCGTTAACTATAAATCATGATTTCAGTGTCTGTATCTTGTTCCTCCTCAGTCTTCTAGCGTGGTGGTTCCAAAGCAGTGAATGGTGTCGGTCCTCAGTGTCTTGTTGAGCTGTGTGCGCCTCTGAACCTTGTTGGCCTTCTAGTCTTTAAACTTGGAACAACTTCATGTTACGGACCTACTATTTGGACTGTGGACCACTATTTGAGAGTAGTTGTTTCTAGATGATTATCCCTAAATCAGGGGATTGCAATTTCTGTTTCATACAAAGACCAGTGCAAGCAAAAGGTCAGCTTCTAACTTTGATAACTGATGGAACGAGGCAGTTTTGAACCTGGACTGGTATAATAGGAAGCAATTAGCAATTTTAAATTTTGTTTCTGTGAGAGGTTTTTCAGAAATGGTGCCTTGGGCCTGGAAGCAGTGTTGCCAGATAAATGCTTGTCTTTGCCCCTTGCAGGTTTGCTGGTGCTGCTTTCTGTTTTGTGGGTGTGTCCTCTCTTGCATGTCTTTGGGAAATCTGAGATGGTTTGTGTATGGAGTTGAATGTTTCTTCCTCCTGGTGAAAGAGGAAGTGAAGCTGCCTTTTAAATGCTTCTGAAGGAATGGTAACCTCAAGGGAGCTCTTGATACCTGTTTTCGGCAGTGATAACATGATGTTGAAAGATTTGGCTTTCCTACAGAAAGGATTTGGCTTTCCTCGGTTGGTTGTATGTATTTGACTAAGGCTTGTGGCTGCATATGGAGCTCCCCTTTTCTTTCCCTAACTTTTGATCAGGTAGGTATGCTCTAGCTTGTTTCCTATATAGATGACTTCTCAGAGCTTTGTTCCTATATGGAATGTATTTGGGTGTTGTTTGTGTTTGGAGGGCTTCACACATTCCTGATTTGAATTCTTCTCACTCGTGGATTTAAATACCAAATGTAAAAACACATAGTTCTAGAAGCGTTTCTTTTCCATTGCTCCAGACTGAACGCAGGTGGTGGTTCACAGGTGGTAGACGGTTTAGTTGTGACTCTTGTTTTCACCGAGTGGCACTCACTTGTGCGCAGTTTCCTTTGTCGTTCTTTTGTTTTTATATATGTATACACAGCATGGCAGTTCAGGAGAGAAGCAAGCAGGCAGTTTCTTTCATTGCTGTAGGTCAAAGCTTCTTCCTTTTTGGCTGGCTTTCTCTTGTATGCTCTCACATGTATAGCTATTTGAAGATAGCCTTAGCAGTTGCATCTCAAACACGTTAATGCAAGCTTTCAAATTGGGAGAGATTTCTTTTATGAGAGTATTTTCCACAAAATCAGTTTTATAACTCTGAATTTACTGCTTTCATGCTAACTTCACTGTTTTTGCCCAGCTTTTGGGAGGAATTTTGTTATGTTACCAATGAATAGACTGTTGTTCTTCATTTACTGGGTAGTAGATTACTGCCAGGATAACTTGATAGGGTGGGGATAACAAGCGTTTTCTTGGCCTTTACTGTACATGGTTGAGGGACTGTAATTTCCCTGTAAATTCTGAAATGGAAAAATTAGGACTTGGCAGGCTTGCAACAGGGAAACAGGAATTGATCCTGCGTGAAACTTGCATGGTTGGCAGAGTCAGGTTTTTGGACCTGTCGCTGCTTCTGGAAGGCTGGTGACCTTTTGTAACTACAGTAGGAAGATTTCAGTGTCTTTAATCAAAGAATCTGTAGGATGATATGACTTTGATCTCTGACCATCTGAAGGTAGGTAGAACTTCCAGCTATCTGTTTCACGGTTACACACAATTAGTTTCACGTCAGTCATTTCTCATTATATACAGTTATGTGGATGTAGTGTTGCTCTGTGTGATAGTAGAAAGCTTAGAAATGTTTTCTAGCCACGTAGAAATGAAGACAGATTTTGGGATGGAAACTTGCAATGTGGTCAGAACCTAACCTACTTCAAAAATTCGTTTTAGGAAACTTTAAGTGCCTTTTTCGGTTAAAAACTTGTGGAATTGTTCTTGCCTGCTGAGGAAGATTTCAAGCCTCTATATAGCACCTACTTATTTGGTGACCTGCGTGCTTTGACAGCATCTGCGAGAACGTGTTCCATAAAATCATCTTTTACAAAAAATGTCGTTTTCAGAAGTTATTAAAATGTCACTGCTTGTTTTGACAGGACAACGGATATGGAATGTGAAAAGTCCTTGCTTGTTTGGCAGGAAACTCAACTCAAACTTCTTTTACGTTTCTTATACAGTTTCATTATTGGCCAAATGTCTCTAATAAAAGGACAATATTTATAAATCCCATGTTCTTGAGGAAAGCTAAATGCAACTAGCTACAAAAGCAAAGAGGCTAATGAAAGTAAATCAGACACTAGCAGTTCATTGAATATAGGGAAAACCTCTTCATCAAGGGGCGGAGGGGAGGTAGAGTTATTAAATATTGCCAATTAACCTCTCTAGGACCCCCTCCCTCCCCTTATTACAGCATTCCTGCAGAGACAGCCTTCTGTCTTAGGTCTAGTCTTCTAAGAATGAAAGGAGCGGGTTTTAGAGCATAGAGTTTTTCATCTGTGGACCTGAACACTTTTCAGAGGTGAGGTAAGTGTGTGTGCAGGGTGGTGGTGCATAGTGAGCTTGTCCTTCTGGTCACTGTTAAATCAATGGCAGAAGCAACTTAATGAAGCATCAGCTTTCACATCAGTGAAAAGTTGCTAGGGTTAAAGTGGAGGTAGAAGTTTCACCTTGGCTTTAGTTTAAAAAAAAAAAAAAAAAAAAGCCAAAAACAAAACAAAAAGCCACGAAGTGATGCCTTAATCTAATGAAAACTATTTGTGGTCTAAAAACTTCGCACCGAGCTTGTGTGAAAAAAGAGCAAAATAAAACAGTGAGTAGCCAGTTAAACTTCTAAACTAATATGAGATTTAAATTGAATTATTAATGGTAGAATATGAGGTCTGTAATTGATCTAAATGGCTTGCTGTTTACTAATAGGAACAGTTAATGTAAGATTGTGAAGTACCCACATTTTTCTTAAGCTTTAAATCGGAACTGTTCTGGATGGTCAGTTGTTCAAAGACACTGTAATTCTTTTCCTTTGTCAGTGATACTACCTGTGTATGTATAAAAGCATTTTGAGTAAATTGCATGTTAAGGCATCTCAGAAAATTTTTAAAGTATGTTAGATAAAGTACATACCACCTAACAATGTACTGCACAAAGGCCCTGAATTTTTTTAAGGAGGCTTGTCATCCAGCTTCGCATCCATCCCCCTGGATAACTGACACCATATTTTTGTTAGTGATAATCCAAATAGCATTTATTCCTTGCAGTGCAAGCTAAGTGTCATGCTATTTCTTTGAATGCGGTGGTGTTTAGCTATTCTAATCCTGGCAGTAGAAAGGAGAGTGTGTAAGCAGTGTCTTCCTTCTGCTGGATGGTTCATGCTTTAGCATGAAACTTCTTGTGAAAATTTGTCTTTAGATGTGCGTTTAAGAAAGTAACTTAAGTCAGAAGTGTAAGTTTTCCAATACAAAAATACTGTGATTTAAACAAAAGCAATGATAAATTACTATGTAATAGAAATCCTAATGTTAGTCTCCACATTACTTATATCTCTACAAAATACCAGCTATTTTGGTGCAGTGACCTGGCTGAATATGACTGTAGCGTTGTCATTAAATTCTGTTATGAACTGGAAGGTGAAAGGCAAGAGTGGTCCCTGTAATAGAGATCTGTGCATGCTGTGGTGAGGTGATAGAAGTATATAACATTCCCTTCCCCCTTGCTAGTCTTGAAAAGGTGGCATGAACCTGTTGTTTTTGAATGTTTTTAAAGAGCAGCCCACACTCCAAGGTTATTTACATCTATAATATAAAAACAGATGTTGTTGTAATCCTTTGGTGATCTTCAAATCCTGCTGCACTAGGTACACATAAAAACCCCGTCGATGAAGAATCTGTGAACAAACTGTTAGTGTGCTGAGTCTTGGCACCTAAGTCCTGGCATCTTACTTGTCTTAGGCATTTGGCTGTTCTCCTACAGAGGCAGCCCTCTGGTGCCCAGAGAAGCTGCAACTTCTGATGCGAGTTTCCAGGTTCCATCTAATGGTGGTAACTCCAAGTTCTCTCTCTGTGTAGAGTAAAAGTAATTCATACTTTTACAGCTGTTAAATTTACACTTCTTTTTCATCAAATAACTATTACTTGCTAAATGAACTTTCCACTGCCCTAGTTTGGTCATGTTCATTAAAAACATTGGAATGGTTTATTTGACTTGGAGAAAATAAGATAAAGTCAAACTTACTGACAGCAGACTTCTTTAGAGAAGAGGCTGAAAACCTGCAGAGTATACACTACAGAGAGCAGACATAGAATAAGCACTTGAGGAGATGTCTGTTTGCAGTAATGGCATCTATCTCCTAAATGAAAGAAGAGTATATGTTCATTTTGGACCACTTGTGCTGGGATAAGTAGAGTAGTTTGAACTTGCAGCTCTAATAGGTGACTTCATGCTGTTGGGAAGGTAGACTGGCAGGAGACGTTGGATCTGAAGGAGGACAGAAAAGGGACACAAGGTAAATGTCTTGTGCTTTCGTAGTGCTTTTCTTCACCTGGCCTTTTAAATACTTCTGTTGTTAGTCTGAATGGGGGAAGAGGTGAAAACAAACAAACAACTTCGAGTTCCTTTACCAAATCCTTTCCTTGGTTGTACTTCCTTGATATCGGGCTATTGTGGTGGTGGCTTTTCACAGGTTTTTCTTTTCTTTTTTTTTTTTTTTAAGCATTATTCTGCAACAGATTAGGATGAAGAAGTGAAGATATGCAACTACAGACGGCAATAATTAAGTGTCAGAAAAGTATTGGGAATGTGAATCTTTACCTTGAAGAAAGGACGTACTCAGAAGGAGGAGTAAACATTGAAAGACCATGTTGGCATATGAGGCTAAACTAGCAATGAATACATTTTAAGAAATCGGTTGCTTATGAGCCCTGCAGAAATATTACAGGGTTTGTTTCTGGATCATATTTCAGAGGAGATAAAGTCCATGGAAGAGAGAGCCTTGGAGATGTAGTGTGATTCTATAAGGAGAGAAAAACTTGAGAGGTAGCTTCTGCTTTATGTTCGTACTCATTCTCTAGGAAAGGTTGTCACTGTGCAGTAATAACTCCAGAGCAACCCAGAACTGACTATCCAAAGTTCATCTGGGAAATCTCACCCTTTTTAGTCATAATTCTGTAGTGCAATAAAAACAAGAAACATGGCCCATTTTTCATTAAGTGATCACCGGAATTCTTAAGTTGTGTGAATTCATTTGGTAAAACAGCGAAGACTTTTGGTAAAAATGTATACTGCTGACATGTTCCTTGAAGTTTTATTTTGAAGCTATGCTGTTGGTGCAGTATGTACTAGTCTGAAGAGATGTACCTCAGTGACTTCTGCCGCACCGTCACCTGTATAACGTCGTGTCTGCGTTTGAGGGAGTAGATAAAATCATGCAGGCTCTAGAGTAAGAATGGGATGCGTTGGGCGTTGATTTTCCAGCTCTTGGGAAAGGTAGAGGATGCTAGAGGAAGCAGAAGAATGAACACCAAGAAGTATCCTCAAAAATCATGGATGTGTGTAAGTAAGAAGGGTTATGTTGAAGTACCTGTAGGCCCTGTTGCAGCATGGTGTAATAGAGGAGGAATATGGTGCAGTCTTCAGTCTCTGCTTGAGGAGTTCATGCTCAACGTGGAAGTCTGAGCCATAACCAGCTTAATTAATTTGAGGCACGGGACAGAATCTTCACGTGGTTGTGCCTGAGATTGGAATAGTTAAATTTCAATAGAAAAAACGAAGTCTTCCTTGAGAAAGGCAAAAGTGTGTAAAATGTGTTGTGTTATTACAAGGTCATAGTGGTTGAGCTGGGTTGTTTTTGTTTTTAAATCAAGTTCATTATATTTTGGTAATTTTTGAGAATCACAGGGCAAAAAGTATAGCAGCTGAATATGTATGTAGAAAGTACAGAAAAAGTCTTATTTGGTGGGTGAACTTAATGAGTGATTCAAGGGTTGCAGTTACATGTTCCACATTAAGCCAAATGAATGATTGACTCTAAAGCCCTAACTTGCTTTAGGTTAGTTTTTCAATACTTTTTTTTTTTTTTTTTTTAAGTCTGCTGTTAAGTGTTATGGGGAACTGCTTTTTCTTTCACAGGAGGAGCTTGTAAAACAAGCTCTTTAAGATTTTATCTTTATAACTGGCTTAACTTTGAGGTGTTAGCTTGTCATACACTACAATCGGGTTCAAACTAGTATTTGAAATAGAATCAGAGTTGATCTGTTTGTTTACTTCATCAAAATGAGACTATACTAAGAAAGTCACAGGCTTTTCTTCTGACCTTGTTGGTTATGATTACATGGACTTTTTTTTTTTTTTTTAAACTGTCCTAAACTTATTATTTTTATTAGCATAAATGAGATTTGTCCCTGCTCAGTCATTTCTTGGACCTCTCCCAAAGGTCAGGTTGCCACAGCACCACTGCAGCATGTGGGCCAGGAGGCCACCTTTAGGTACAGAAAACATAATTCTGGTGGTGATCCTGGAGCTTCTGGCTCGTGTGGAGACAGCTCAGTAAGTAGAAGTAGGTCATAACTTCCATCTATATTCAGTAGTGTTGCGGGCATGTTGTAATCAATAAATCTACTCTCCTATGGCTTGGAGTCAAATTTGGAGCTCAGAAAGGCTTGCCTGTGTTGGCAGCTGGCCACCTGCCTACCTCGGTCAGGGCTTGGGTCACTTCTGTGTCAGCACAGCCAAACATTGTGCCTTTCAGAAATGCGTGCCAGCTTTCCCCTGCTTGGGGGCCGTGTGCCTGTCCTCGTGGCTGCTCTTCCCAGGTGTTCAGGCTGCTGGGTGGAGCACAGGTAACTCATCAGGCTGGCACCTGGCTTGGTTAGAGCACGTTGGTTAGAAAGGTGCTTTTAATGTTTTGTTTAATGATTAGCAGATAGCAAGAAATGTGAAACAAGTGAAGTTTGTAATAATGGCTAAGCAACCTCCTTTTTCCAAAGTTTTGATTAATCAATCAAGATGCATGATGCCAGATAACATGAAACACTGCATATAAAGAACAGAATTTGTTATCTGCATGTAGAAATTTCTACTGCTAGTCCTACCTGTCCCTTTCCCGATCAATCCCTAGGAGTAATGAAAGGGTGGAAAATTGTAACTCTTCAGTGGTCTGGGCTGTGGGGCCCATGGGAGATCCAGAGTGCTGCAGAGGAGCTGTAATCACTAGTAATTTTTGTGCACTGTCCTCCCCATGTGGGTCTCATGACTTCAGCTCTGAATGAAGATGCTTTTTAGTGCATCTAGTGATGCAAAATCTAGCTTTATTATTTCTGGCAGGGCCTCATGAGGCGTGGGAAAGTATGATCATATTAAGATTTTTATTTTGGTAATACATACAAAAAGTGGAGCTGACACTACTTCTGCACTCCGCACCAGTGTTGATTTTGTAATATTGAAATCTGAAATGTTACAGACTGTCCTCTGAAAAGTGAACTAGTAACCTGAGAAAGCATTATATCTGACAGTCTGTGCACATAGGGATCTTGGGAGGAAAGAAAGCCTTTTTTGAAGAAGTAAGGGTGATAAATGCAAGACATCAGATTTCACTAAGCAAGGGACAACCCTAAGGTTACCTTAGGGTTGTTGGGAAATTATGATTTATTAACTGGGAATTTGTTACAAGTGCTAGGTGTATTGAGTTGTTGGGAAGCATAACACCAAAATGGTGAAGCTGTTATTGCTGGTGCATTTTGCTAACAGGATTGCTGGCGTTTGTGGTGTTTGTAAGCACAACGTAGGGTGGAAGCTATAGCCAGAATAGTACCAAATAACCTCGTTGAGTTCAGTTATTTCTGAGCATGTGCATTAAAACTTCAAGCTCAAGTTCTAACGAAGTTCTTAAGTTGATGTGTAGTATTTTGTGTAAATTGATGTAGTATGAATGTTGTATACAGAGATGCAGTTGAGAATTTATTAGTGATAACTGAAAATAAACTGAAGGTTTTCTTGTGCAAAATCCTTGCTTATATTACTTCCTCTGTGGAGCAGTGAAACCAAGCTGACCCAAGACTGTCTGGATTCTGTGTTACCATTGACATTCCTCTCTCCAGAAGGCGTTGCTCCTGGCTCTACTAATTGATGGCCTTCATTTTGCAGGGAGATAAGTACAGAGAAGTTTGTTTATGCCTCAAACACCAATACATGACACTTCTGGGAAATGTGAAACCCTTCAAGGTTATGAATTTGTACAGTTAAAATCTTTAAGTAGGGCTTTTTTCAAGTGTAGGTGGGCATTGCTTTCTTTTATTTGTTTTATTCTTTTAAGCATTGGTACATAAGCAGAATCAGTACAGGAATAATAGAGAAGTATAAGGTACTACTAGGCTCATCTATGGAGTTAATGTTGTTTACATTGGAGAATGCTCTTTTCTGTGTGAAAACTTCTTTTTTTCCTATAAAAATATGTGAGAATTGTTGGAAATTCTGAAAAGCTTGTATAAAATTCCAGAAAGTAGCAGATAATGGGTTAGTCTTCTACATGTATAGCATGCATCTCCTACATGGTTTTCCTAGAATGCAGCTTTTTTTTGGGGGGGGGGGGGGTCTTGGTTACATTATTTAGGACCTTGCTGCAGTTCTTCCAACTTATTTATTGGTGTGCCTCCATTTAGTGTAGAACAGTTTGGAAATATGAAATGGCATTTACTTTTTTGTGTGTATTACAACTGGAATTCATGATCATCTTTACAGTGCAGAGGTGGTATGTGTAGTAAGACTTAATCATTTTGACATTTTTAAACTGGACTTCAGTTTGGTTGTCTGAGCAGTTCTTAATGCATATATAGTTCTTAAGGGTCTGGAGCTGATTTGCGTTTACTTGAAAACTGGGAATGACTTCTGGTTGAGTAGTGAAAAACTTCTATGGAGTACTGGTGGATTACAAGCACAGGATCTTGCGTAGACTTCTGTGGGTTGTGTCCTGCTCTTGAGTTCATAGGAGTAACACAGGTGATGTAAGACCATATTTTAAAGAAAATATATTATGTGATGTCCTAACAAAAGGCAAAAACATAGGTGTCTGATGGATCTGAAGCCGAGTGCTGGAAACTCTTCCCTTGAGAAAGGAGTGTGCAGAATTCAGCTCAAGATGAAACTTCATGGGTGATGCCTCTCAACAGTGAGATCCCCGAGGTGTGAGAGCATTGGATCAGATGTGTGCAGCTATTCTCAGTGTAAATTGTTGATCTTGGTGGTGTAACATCAGTTGTGATTTTACAAGCCTTTTCTAACGGCAACACTTACCCAGTGGCTTGCTTATGTCACCTTTTTTTTCTGAACCTGTTATGCTATGATGCATCCACTGGCTCTGTTTTATATATTCTAAACAGAATTTGAATATATCTGTTTGGAGTTCATTTTTACTTGGCGATCTCTGAATTTGTGCAGCTAGAGTAGCGCTGTGATTCCCAGATCATGCTGTACCTTAATTTGCCTGTGGCAAGTAAGTTGTTTGATAAATTGTTGTTGCAAGCTATTAAGGATCATTTTCTAATAAATACTTTCTAAGTTGGATGTGTTTTAATACTTTTATGAAAACCAGTTTGCTTTATTGGCTGTTTTCATTTTGGGAATATCCTTTGTCTTTGAACTTCTTGAAACCAGAAGTTTCAAATAAGACATCAATATTAGTCATCTAGGGTTGTTGTGAGGTGAAAATAAGAAATCAACGCATTTCGGAGTTTCTGGAACTGTTGAAAAAAGGATTTTTTTTGATTGTCACAACAAATGTAAACAATATTCTGTCATTAAAGATGAATTACTGGAATTCTGCAAGCTAAATATATTGTGTATGAATGGATACATAAACGTGTGCTTTATGAAAACTCAGACAACGTGAAATTTATTTTTGCAATTGTTGACTTGAATCTTTGAGGTAAATGAGATTGTTTGGTTCTTTGAATGCACATCAGGGAATAAAAGTAAGGCTATTAATAAAACTGGAACAAACAAAACCCAAGTTCACCTAGAGAGAGGCCAGGCAGATCTTCAGGCTTGACTGAAATAAACTGTCTTGACAGATCACCTACTTTTTCCTCTTTCTGCTGAGATACGTAGAGTAGTTCATGATCAGGATTTTTCTGTTTTACTTTCTAAAGGAATGGATTAGAACTGGAGAACACCATACAGTGTATTTGAAAAGCTGTGAAGTAAAAAAAAAAAAAAAAAAAAGCTTAGTGTGGGCTTTTGAAGGATGTCTGTAGGCAGCAACATATAAACAAATGCTGGCAAAGATTCAAACTGATACTTTCAAATGAAACGTGAGTATTTTATCTCAATCTGCTGAGGAGCTACCTCTCCTCTTTTCGTAAGGGTGCATCACCTGGTGCCCTGCAGTCACCAAATAGAACAGGAAGATGTAATTGGAAAGGATCCTTTCTGGTCTAACTACAGAAACAATCCATCTGGGCTGTGTTGCAAGGGATTTCTTATGTTTTAAAATCTAGAATAGCAGAAAAAGGCTTATCTGTGTGTGGTGTACTGAAAGACAGTTCCTTGAGACAGTGGAGTAATTTCATGGTTTCACTACTACAGATGTGAGAAGAGATTCAGGTAGCATGTGGGAGGTGATTGTGAAGACTGGTGCTTCACTTTACCTTCTGGCTTTCTTGTGTGGTTTAACGGTTCCTAGTGCAAGCTCTCAACTTTCCTCATCAGTGTCTCTGTAACATGGCGTTGAACAAATGGTTAGGGACTCATTCTACATGCAAATTCAGACCTATAGTAATGTTCCCTTCTGGGAAGGGATGGCTGTTGTCCAGAGATGCCAGAAGATTTTGGGGAGACACTTCTTTGACGTTTTCAACTTGATTCCTGATCACTTTGTGCTGTACAGGGGAGGGAAAGTGGTTACATGATGGTACAGAAGTCTGTTGCAATACGGAAAATAAAGAGGAGAAATGTTGGCCCTGAAGCCAAGGCTAGCTGTCCTGATCTTTGTTGTCAAACAATGTCATGTGGATGTGTATGGCTGTTTGTAGAACTGCAGGCTATGCAGAGGTGAGACTTTGTGTGAAGTTAGCTGGTCTGGTGGAACAACACGTGTAGGTAATGAAAAACTGTTACCTGTAACTGTTGTGATTTTTAGGAGAAATGTGGTATTAAAGATGATGGTGGTTTTTTGTGAATCTTATTTGAGGTTGGATGAAGCTGAAGTGGAAGACAGAGGGTTCTAACTAGTTGTTTGAACAGTGCAGACTACTTCACGTTAGCCTCTTTGATACTGGGGTTAAAGCAGATGATGATGACCTTAGAAAGATGAACAGTTATCCTCTTTGTCTAAAGCTTTGCTAATTCTTATTCAGCACTGTTTGTCCTGCTGCAATCACTACAGCTGTAGTGTATTAAGTGACGTGGGTAACATCTGTCTGGGGAGATTGCAGATTGGGAGGGCTGAGTGGTGCACTAAGGGGATCAAAAGGTGTCTAATAAAACTTCATCTCTTTATTGAGATAATTAATATTTACACCGTGCAAGTACGAGAAAGCTATGTGGATAGGCAAATACCAGAAAGGCCAAACAAATCTACCTTGCTCAAGTAGCTTCTCTATGGAAAAAATCACACTTCAAAGCATTTCTTAGAACTTTCAAGCAGCACAATATTTTATTTGCTACTGGAAGGCTTATTTTCAGTTTTGATGGTAGCTGTTCCTTCAGCAAAACTGGCTGTAATCTGAAATGCAATAAAACTATCACTTCTGTTTTTGTGAAGGCAGCACCCGAAGAAAGGGGGCTTTGTAGCATGTAAGGACAGGACAGGACCCGAGGCAGAGCTTGCCCCCTGGGGGGTTGTCCAGCCGCCGTGCTCTTAGGCCTTTTTGCTTCTGCGGCTTCTGTGCTGCGTGCAGGAGCCTCCCCGAGCAGATTTCCTGTCACAGACTAGCAAGGGGGAGGCTGAGGGGGGAGTGTCTGCACAGGCAGAGCAGGAGCTTCGGCAACTGCCATACTGAACCAACAGCTGCCCCCTTCAAAGGGCAAAAAAGTGCCGTCGTTTTTACACCCGCCCCCAATAGCGAAAGCTCAAGGCCTGAGGGAGAATCGCGGAGCGGCCCTGAGTCCTCCCTGGCCCCTTTCTGCCCGGAGGTGGCACCGCCGTAGCCGCGTCCCTGTGGGCAGCGGGAGCCCTAAAGCAGGGGGCGAGGCAGAGCTCGGCCCGCGGGGGAGGAGGGAGCGGAGCCCGGCCCGGGCGCTGCGGCGCGGGCAGAGGCGCCTCCATCTTGCTGGGACGGGGGCCGGCAGCCGGCCCTTCCCGGCGAGGGACCCGCGGCCGGGCTGGCGGCTCGGAGCCCCGGGCGGGCTGAGGGTGGCGGCCCGGCCCCACCGCGGGGCGGAACCGCCCGGGGCCGCGCCGCCGCCGCCGCGAGCACCTTGCGGGGTCGGGAGCGGCCGCCGGGCCTGACCCTTTCTGCGCTTCTGCCCGCAGATGGCGCAGTGCGTGAGCAGGGTGGAGCTGTCCGTGTCCTGCCAGCGCCTCCTCGACCGGGACGTCGGCTCCAAGTCGGATCCCCTCTGCGTCCTGCTGCAGGACGTGGGCGGCCGCCAGTGGGCTGAGGTACGGCGGCGGCAGCGCCCTCCGCGGTGCGGTCGGGTCCGCGCTCGGCGTTCCCGGGGCTCGTGGGGTGGGGGCGTCGGGGTCCCGCTGCTGTTGGCTTCGTTCGCTGCTCGTGTGCTCGCCTGGAGGTGCGGCGGGGCCGTGGTTTGGCTGCTCCGGCACGTGCTGTCCTTTCTGCGCTCATCAGAGCGCGCTGTGTTCCTGGCCTCTTTCTGTTTTTTTGCCTTTTTTCTTCAACTTTGTTTCTGTGTTTGTACAGTTAGATCGCACGGAGAGGATAAAGAATTGCCAAAACCCCGAGTTTTCGAAGAAGCTGGTTGTCGACTACTACTTTGAGAAAGTGCAGAAGTTGAAATTCGGTGTGTATGACATCGATAACAAGTCCCCTGATCTAAACGACGATGACTACCTTGGAGGGATCGAGTGCACGCTGGGACAGGTACACAGGGGAACACGTGCAGCGATGTACAGTGTAGCAGCAAGCACCGGGTTTGTTGTGAAAAACGGGAAGCAAGGCTGGTTTATGAAAGGCTTTGCCACATTCACGTTTCAAAACATCTTGTTCCTTACGCTTATTTAGCATGTTAGTTTGTGTCCCTGCTGAATGTAGTTAGAGAAATCACGTTGAGTGCAAAGTGAAGGTTAGATGTGCATGGTTTACCAGTCATTATGGAACATAAGAAGCAATTGTAGCACTAATGGGAGATTGGGAATGAGGAAGGCGTGGAGCCTGGAGAACTCCAACAGAGCCTTTTTGATTTCCTTTGCACAAAAAGATCGTCAGACCATAAATTCAGGGAAGTAAGACTGTCTGAGATTCTGCAGTTGATTCCTGAAGAGGAGTTTGTATTGTTGGGTAGGAGAAGAAAGGTGGTATTTGAGATATTAAAGAAAGACTTGATTAGCTAAATAGTCTTTTCTGATTTTCAGCAGCTGTTTGATTACTTGTAATGTAAATATCTTGGGGGAAGCAATAATAGGAGGCTAATATAAAGTTTGAGATATACTAGCGGATATTACTTTGTGGATAGGGAGGGAAAATGTTAAGACTGCTTAACCATTTCAGAAGCACAAACTGGTATCTGTCACTGCAGGAAATGGACTTAAACCCTTTAGAGCTTTTTAGGAGAGTTTTAAAAAATTAATCCTAAAGAATAATTCTTTGTTTTTTGTCTACCTTGATGTTTATAATATCTGTCTTTTAACCTCAGGTTGTGTCCAGCTCAGTGTTCACTCGACCTCTGGAACTGAAGGAGGGAAAGCCAGCAGGAAAAGGCACCATAACGGTAAATGACCTGGTTGTGTGTGGAAAAAATGTCTTCTTATTCTTTGGTATGTGGTCTGGGACAAAGTAACATTTCTGGTTTTGTTTGTCTAATTTCAAATTCTGCATGCGTACAGGAAAGGTATGCATTTGTAACCATACACAGAGTTTCTTCAAGCACAAAGCATAAGCAAAACTCTGTAGGGTGTGTTTGTGTGTGTGTATATGTATATATGTTTATATTTTTTTTCCTTTGGCACAGATTTCAGCAGAGGAGATTAAAGATACCAGGGTTGTCTATTTAGAAATTGAAGCCCGAAACTTGGACAAGAAGGTATTGATTGATTTATTTTTAATGATACTTCATGCTTCTGTAGGTTTTGCTAGTAAAAAGGCAGTAACTGTAAAAATAGTCAGTCTCACTGTGTTGTAAACCTTCAACTAAGCTCTGTAATCCTTGTGTAAGAAAGGCTTGCTGTGTTTTGTTACTGATAATGAAGTGAACTAGAGACATAACAACATGCTGAAAAATACAGTCTTAGATGCGAATTTCAACCACCAGGTTTTGGTTCTGGAGGATTATTTTGGTTTTGGAATAATGTATGTGTTAGTATATTAAATAATTGTCTAGATTGTTGTAACTGTGCAGTTAACTGGGTTTTCTGTAATGATACTAAAGCAGAAGAGGTGGAAATTCAGACGTGCTACCTTGATGTTATTTTAAGCCAAGCAGAATGGCATAATTCATAGTAACAAAATACTCTGAGGAAGCACAGTCTTGGAATCAGAGATGATGTATTATGATGGCTTTGAAAGTGCTGCAGTTTAAAAGAGAAAAACAAAATGAAAGAGGAAAACAAATGTATAGCTTGTTTGACTGTGGTTTGTTTGAAATGTTACGTACTGATGAGCTAGCTGTTCTCTCATTTGAGTAAAACACAGGAGTCTGATGAGTTCTGTCGGGGTTTTGTTTGCAGGATTTCCTAGGTAAATCGGATCCATTTTTGGAGCTGTACAAGCAGGGCGATGCTGGAATGTGGCAGTTGGTGTACAGATCAGAGGTAGTATTTCTACACTGATGTGTTTCTTAGTGTTGAGTTGATCTGACAGCTAGCTCCTACCAAAACCAGGAATGTGTTGCTACTGGTCATGCTGTGCACCAGTTCTGTGATGAAATTTGTAATGTACCCAAAAAAAAAGGGATTTGGCTCACTGACCTGGCAGAAAATGGTTAATTTGCTGTCTGGTCAGTGGGTTAAGCTGGGTTGATGAAGAGTCCAACCGTGCACCAGGGGAGAAGAAGAGTGGTAGGACTCTTCCGCCTTTCAGTGGTGATGATTGGCGTGGCTCTACAATTGAACCCTACTTTGTATTTCTATCTTCTATTTTTAATAGAACTTTTTGCTTGGTGTTCCATACATTGTCAAGGTGGAACTGACTGGGGCTGTTCAGATAGCCCCACAGAAGTACAGAACCCTCATGATATGTTTCTTAGTAACTTGCATACCGCATCCCTCACGTGACATTATGCTGTCGTTTTTTTTTAAGGTGATTAAGAACAACTTAAATCCATGCTGGAGGAAGTTCAGTGTTCCCTTGCAGACCTTCTGTGGTGCTGATTTTAATAAACCTATCAAGGTACAGCCTTCAGAATTTCAAATTTGTTGTTGTGAGAAACCCAATCTGTTGCTATCTTAACTATGAGTAATCAGGTTGTCTAGTCATATTTAAAATTTTAGATTGCCCTTCTGGAATAATAAGAGTATGGCACATAAGTGATTATATGTCTATTAAGTATGAAGTCTGTCCTAAAACATTGTGAGTTGTCAAATTGAGAAGTTAGGGAATGCAGAAGTGACATTCTTCCTAATGATTCATCGTCATAAGAATTATAAATGATTATTTGGCTATTCTGGTTAGCATTTCAGGTTGGGGACTTTCTGTTTAATTGTGGCTTTCTAACACTAAGTAAAAACTGTGAGACTTGTACTTGATAAACTTGAATTTATTAGGATACTGACAGAGTGGGCAGCTAACAGCTTTGTCCATTCATAAGAATGGTGGGCTTATCACAGCTGTTTTTCTTTATGTTTGAACAAGAAATTTGGTTTTGAGTCAGAAATGAAGTTCCTTGTAGTCTTGCATATGATGATTAATGTTCTCTGGTCCTGAATTACGGAGGTGGTAGCTGACCAATTACAACTTTCTACAAGTTTCTACAAAAATAATCTGTTAGCAAATTAATTCAATTTCTGTTCTAAGCAATACACTGATAATACAAAGGCATTTAAAGCCATAACTAGTCTTATGTTGAGTATAGTCTCTGTTTATCTAACTCCTAAACACTTTCCGTTTGCAGAATTTTCCTGCCTCACCCTGTTTGTGAAGAAACCTCATGCTAGAAGTTTGATTTGAAAGGTTTAGCAAAAAGCAATGCATGCTAACCTTTTAATTTGTGCAGCATGAGAGATCGAAAGAATTACTGAGATTATTAACCTGGAAATAGATGTTCAAATCTGCTGAGTTTGTTGAATATGTGACAATGTTCTCAGTGGCAGTTGTGAGCTTTTGCTCTAGGGGAGTCAACAGTCTTAGGTCAGAAAGAAGTCTTGGTCCAAAAGTTCTGAAATAAATGTGGAAAGGAAGTGGCAAAGAGATGTATGTTACCTTGTCAAAACTGACATGACATGGCATGATTTAGACATTACATTACTGAAGTTCAATTTACTACAGTCTAAATTCCTTTTTTTTTTTTTTTTTGGAAGCTTTCTGTGCTTTGGAATTCACTTTGAAAAGCTGTTTTAAAAATTTTAAATTAAAATTTTTGCTGTTAGTTCCTTTCAGATAAAATCCTTGATGCATGTGCAAATAGCATACTAAGTTTCACAATGCATCTGAGAAAAAGAATTAAATATTATCTTTTTCCCTACGGATTATGGAAGTTGATCATAAAAGGGACTTGAGACAGGTGGGAACAGTAGCACTAAAGAATGTAATGTTGCACTGGAGTTGCATTTTTCATTTGGTATGTGATGCTCTGAATCTCTTGTTCGAGGCTGCCTAAGATTTTTTTGGAACAGTTACATGTAGAAAAATGGTTGCTGAAGTCCTTGTACTTCAACATAGTGAAAATGTCCATGTATGTGCATAAGTCAGTTTGTTGTGTCTCATAAACATTAGCTTTGCTAGCAACGCATGATACTTCTGTAGTGGGAAACGTGCACTAAATGTGCGTCTGTAAACATAAATCTTTAGGTCAAATTAACGATGCTGCCTAATATTTTGGTAATTCTTTCTTTGTTGTGATGCAGTCATGTTGTTTTTGTTCCCTGCTAAACAACAGCTCAGTTCTTTGACACATTGTAATCTTCTTACAGTTTCTTTAAGAAAAAGGGCAAATAAAAGCAGTTTTTCTCCCCCATAATTGTTTAAATAGAAATAGTAAACGTAAGATTTAAACAAACAAAACTCCCTTCCTGTCCATGCATTTGATGGCAAGTGCATAAAGGCAAATCCATTTTCTGTGAATGTCGGAAATTTTTCTTGTAGATTGAAGGGGGTCTTTGACCCACTGAGTATATTCCGTGGTTCTTAATGAATATTGCATTGTTCAGTTGAGAATAATTGCATACAGTATCTTGCAGTATTGCTAGCTGACCCCTGAGGTCAGGCCTTGCTTCAGAAAGCAGTTACTGGCAGCTTCAGGTACTTGTTCCTACGTTACATCTTCCACGTGTTGTTTGTAGCAGCACCACTCTTCAGACTACATGCTGTGAATCTAAGTCCATTTTAGAAAACCCTTGCAAAAGGAGGTTTGTTTTAAGCTATATCATGCTGTGAATTGATAACAGGAACAGGTCCTAAATATGTATTTTTGGCATGGACAAGAGTGGACAAGAGCAAGCAGGAGGAAAAAGGGAGGTGCGTAGAGGTGGCAGCAGCTAAAATTCTCTGCAGTTATGTCTTGGCTGTATTAGCACCAACGACACCCCCAGTCTGTACCTCTGCATGATGGCCCCCTTGAGCAACCTCCCTCACATGGTCAAATCACTTCTGAATGATGTTTTAAACGTTAGAGTTGTTGAGAGAGGCAGAGTGGGGTTCATGGAGGAGCCTGGAGGTTGCTTCGTAGTGAAGCATGCAGAAGAGAGGAATGGAGTAGTGGTGGGTTGGGAAAGATGACAGGGAAGAAGCATGGGGCCCAATCTCTAAAGTGACCTTGTTTTCCTATTGGAGAGACTGAAGGATGGCATGGTGTTTCCAATTTGGCTAGGTTAGACCACAATTCATCCAGCTTTTTGTACAGATTTCCCACTGAAACTAATGGAAAATCCCTTGTGGATTGAAGGCAGTAGGAAACCTCCAAAGAAACCTGTCCTCAAGATTAGTGATGTAGCTATTCGATGCGACTTCCTTATCTATGTGTCATTTGTAGGTTCGTCTTGTCCCATTGTCCTGAGGAGAAAGCTGTTACTATTTTTCACTGAGGCAACACCAGTTCCTTGCCTAATAAAAGCAGACCTCATAGCGAGCTTTTGAGTCGGGGTAGTACGTGAACTTCAGCAGGGGGGAAAGTAGCTGTCCACAAACTTTTTCTTGATTGACTGCTTCTGGATTTATGTCCTGCTGTACTGTGTATCATGCACGTTCTAAATGCTTCTGTAGTTGTTGATTGGCTGGGGAGCTGTTGCCAATGTACATTGTACTGGTTTTGTTCTAAGCCATAGCTGTTACCAGTTTTATTTTTAAATATGTTGTATTTTTTGCATTCTCTACTTCTAACTGAAATTCATGCTGTGTGTCTCTTTTTACTGTGAGATTTCAGTTAGTGATACGGATGACAAGACCAGTTCAGATTTGATGGGGGAATATACTACCATCAGTGCAAAGCTGTTGGAAGCAGGGGGATTCTGTGGTCAGCAGCTGTCATTCTCCCTAATGCAGTACACTTGCCCATTGCTTGCTGTCTCTTCTCTTCCAGGTACAGTGTGCAGATCATGATAGTGACGGGTCACATGACTTGATAGGCATTTTTGAAACTAACCTGGCTCAGCTGCAGAAAGCAGGTGACGGCTCTCTGGTGAGCTTTCTTAGTTCCTCAATTAAGTCCATATTTCAGTCTTTCACAAACCCTTTTTAGTACTGATCTCTAAGAGATTTTTAGGTTTTGTCTGCAAAAGTGATTTTTTTTTTTTGTTTGTATCTTTGTATTACTAAGCCAGTATCTGGGGGGGAAAAAAAAAACTGACAAGGGGAGGATACTACTGTTTTTCTTGGGTACTGTTAGCCCTCCTGTTCCTACAGACATCCTTGAGCCCATTGTCTGCTGGCCATGTGCCATTTCTTGCCAGCAATTCTTTGTGCTTTTGTCTCTGCTGAGCCAAGTGGAAACAAAAGAGCTTCTTGTTAATGCTGTAACAGAAGAGCGTAGAGGTAGGACTCCTCTCAGGTAACGTTTGTGCCTGAGCTGGTTGCCCTTAATAGCACTCTGGTTGCTTTTTCAGCTAGAGGAGAGAAATGGTGTTTCCAAGGGTCTGCCATTGAGAACCTGTGACCTAGGGTTTTTGGCCTCCTTCCCTCCCTCTGCCTGCTTTGCCTTCTCCTCATCTGTTTGTGTTCATTCCTTTCCCTTAACTGATAAAGAATGTGATTATGTTAAGAGAAACGCTTGCATTTGTGACAGACTTTTTTGTCCTCTGTTACAATGACTGTTCGATGATTCTGCACAGACTAACAGTCATGTCCCAAAGAGGGACTTTCTTGAAGTCTTGACGTATGTGCTTTGCGTAATGATGGTAGCAAAAACATCAATTTAACTTGTCAAATAACAGCCACAGTAATCACAAACCTTTTTAAAATGAAGTCTCAGAATATTGCTGGATAACTCTGAAATTGCGTAATGTCTGACACTGTTCTGTTTCAATAGTTTGCACTGCTGGAAATGCAGGTGTTCTATTACTTGCTTCTTGAATGCTTGCTTTCTGTAGGTGGAATATGAATGCATTCATCCTGAGAAGAAACAGAAGAAAAAGAGCTACAAAAACTCTGGCATTATTAGGATAAAATCCTGCAAGGTAGGAAGATTATTGTCATCATTTGGCTTTTTTATGTTCTCATTGTAAAGAAATCTGTTTTTGTGGGGAGGAGGTGTAACGCTGTCTGTCTGTTTCTCTAGATTGAAACAGATTATTCATTCCTGGACTACATCATGGGAGGCTGCCAGATTAATTTTACGGTGAGTTGTTTCCCCGCTGCACATCTTGGTAGATGCTAAGACAAGGGCAACGGAGTTGCGGTTAGTACTTCAGTTTGCAGTGTGTGTTTTCTTAGGAAGTGATGAAGACTGCCAAAAAGAAGTAACTGTAAATTTTTACTTTTTGCTATTAAGTAGCAAATTTAATGGATCCTGAGTTTCTTATGCTTCTTTTGAGAAATCAGTTCTCAGTCTGTCAGTGGAAAGGACTACTACTCCTTAGACATGCATGTGACCCTGTCTGAAAAGGTGTGCAGGCTTGTTTGCCCGTTCCTGTATGGACTTTGTGCCTGGGAGGAAGGGAGCAGTGTGGAGCTAGCCTAGCCCTCTGTTTTTGGTTATGGTTGGTTCTTAATTGCTTATGGTGATGGTTAAGTGACCTGTGTTATCGTCTTCTGAACTGATTAGGTGGGCATAGACTTCACTGGCTCCAATGGCGATCCCAAGTCACCAGATTCTCTTCACTACATTAGCCCAGATGGGATAAATGAGTACCTGATTGCCATCTGGAGCGTGGGAAGTGTAGTCCAGGATTATGACACGTATGTAAGAGGCTCTTGATTGATCTAGTCACCACATGAAAATGTGTATTAAATGACACACAATGTGTCACAGCGGGTGTCATTGATCAAGGCTGATAGCTCATTCCAGAGCTGTAGCATTTGGGTGACTGAGATGCTGCCTTTCCTTGGAAGATCCCCACAGGTGCTGCTGCTGCTTCCTCCTGCTTCTGGCATTGCCAGGAAAGGCAATGGCAGCACTGCTTAATTCAGAGTGATTTGTCTTCCCATATCTGCCCTTTTATGGCCTGGGTTACTCTAGAATGCTGCTTTAGCTCATTGCTAATCCTTTATTGCTGATGGTGCATTTCAAACACAAGTCTCTTGTTTAATTCATTGGGAACATGTTCAGCCTGCTCTGTCCTTCAGCCAAGCTGTGACTGGGTTGGCTTCTCTCTTGCTACTCTGAAATCTCCCAAGAGTCCTGTAGGATGCTGCATTGAAACAAATTCTGAATCTGTCAGGTCCCTGCCTGAAACACTTGGGTAGCTGGCTACTGGCCATGGGAAGCTAGGTGGCGTACCCATTCCTCAGGGCAGGAATTGAACCTTGGTCTCCAACTGTTTTCTGGGAATAAAACAGAATAATGAAGTATTAAAGAATTGCTGTTTCACAATTCTTCTTGTTACCCTTTCTCCCTAGGGACAAGCTGTTTCCTGCATTTGGATTTGGAGCTCAGGTTCCTCCTAGCTGGCAGGTAAGGCCTTCGCAACACTATGCAGTTGCTCTGTTCATCTCTGTATTCTGTAACTGATTGTAACATCCCTATTTCTAGGTGTCTCATGAGTTTGCTTTGAACTTCAATCCCAGCAACCCTTATTGTCAAGGTGAGGACACCTTTTTATTAATATTTCACTGACAGGGATTGATTTTAAGTGTTGCATTTCTTTCATAACTGGTGAAAAGCATATGTAGCATGAAGACATGCAGCAAACTACAAGTACTCTTACCTGGATGGTGACAAGAGTGAAATTGCGTTGATGCAGATTTCTGTGTGGTCTGCATAAGCTTCAGTGATTGGGACCTGATGGGATTCATCCCAGTGTACCAAGAGAGCTGGCTGATGTCATTGCTAGGCTTCTCTACATTATTTTTCAATGGTCTTGGGAATCTGGAGAGGTCTCAGTCGACTGGCAAATGTTCCAATTTTCAAGAAGGGCAAGAAAGAAGACCCTGGTAATTACAGGGCTGCCAGTCTCAGTGTCTGGTAAAATTATAGCGAAAATTATTCTGGAAGTTATTGAAAAACATCTGACGGACAATGTGGTCATTGGTCATAGCTAACATGGATTCACGAGGGAAAGGTCCTACTTAATTTCCTTTTATTGAAAAGGTCACCCATCTAGTTGACCATGGGAATTGTTGATGCAATCTTTTTTGGATTTCAGTACAGCTTTCAATGCTGCTTCTCACAATATCTTTCTGGACAAAGTGTCCAGCATGCAGATAGATAAAAATAGAATATGATGGGTGAACAATTGGCTTGCAGGTTGGGCTCAAAGGCTTATAATAAAAAGGGTTATATCAGGCTTGTGGTCAGTCACTAGTGGGGTTCCCCAGGACTCTATTTTAGGGTCAGTTCTCTTTAACGTTTTCATAAATTACTTGGACATAGGACTAGAAAGTGTTTTGAGTAAGTTTGCAGATGATAGTAAATTGGGAGGATCTGTTGACTCTGTCGAGGGCAGAGGGGCCTCACATAGAGATCTTGACTAATGAGGGGGCTGGGCAATCACCAAGCACTTTAAGTTTAACTACAGCCAGTGCCAGATTCTGCACCTAGAAGGGGGTAGCTCTGGCTGTATGTAGGGGACAGGAGGCTGGACGGAAAGGAATCTGGGGGTTCTGGTTGATGGCAAGTTAAATATGAGCCAGCAACGTGCCCTGGCAGCCCAGAGGGCCAAATGTGTCCTGGGGTGCATCAAGCACAGTGCTGCCAACCAGATACTCTGTGCTGGTGTGGCCTCACCTTGAGCACTGTGTGCAAGCCTCTCCACAGGCTGCAGGGGAACTTCAGCTCCTTCACCTGGAGCACCTCATTCACTGACCTTGATATCTACTCTTTCTCATTCCTCGCTCTCTCAGCAGTTTGTTTGTTTTGTTTTTTTTTTTTTCTTTTCTTTTTCTTTTTTTTTCCCTTTCTTAAATCTGCTTTCCAAGAGGCACAAACATCACTTGTTGGCTTGGCTCTGGGCAGTGGTGGGTCCCTTTGGGGTCAGCTGAAACTGGCCATTATCTAACATGGAGCAGCTTCTGGATTCTTCCCAGAGAGGCCATCCCTGCAGCCTACCACTACGAAAAACTTGCCACAGGATATTCTATAATTCTATGATTGAGAGAGCTGAGACAGTTCAGGCTGGAGAAGAGAGGGGTTAGGGGCATCTCACAGTGTGCAAAGGGGATGGAGCCAGGCTCTTTTCAGTGGTACTCAAGGACAGGACAAGATACAATGGGCACAAACTGGAACACAGGAGGTTCTAAACATAAGGAATCATTTCTGGGCTGTGTGGGTGACTGAGAAACGGAACAGGTTCCCCAGAGAGGCCAAGGAATCTCCTTTCTTGGAGATCTTCAGAAACAAGCCGGACATGGTTGTTAGGCAATCTGCTCTGGGTGTCCCTGCTTGAGCACAGCGGGTTAGACCAGATGATGTCCAGAGGTCCCTTCCAACTTAACCATTCTGTTATTCTGTCAGTCTGTGCGGAAATTTTTGTTGCTGCAACTTGGTTACTTTTGTTATGTTAGAGGTGGTAGTGAATTCAGATCAGCAATGTGTCTGTTAGTCACACTTTCAAAGCAACCATCTGCTAAGTCTGTTAGAGATTGTGGTTACTTCTTCAGCAATGTGAATATGTTTGAATGTTATCTTTTAAAGGGTTGTCTCAAAATATTATTTTCCTTAAAGCCATCTTTTGCAGTAGTTGTTTCAGCTAATCTCAATGGCTGGTCTGTAAGCCAGGTTAAGAACTCCTAGGATTAAGGACTCTCTCAGCATGGAGTGGCGCAGAATTTTTCTTGAACGAACATTTTTTCCCCAGTTTAGTTTTTCTCTCCAGTCTAAGGCCAAGAAAGAATGGAATCTGAGAACTGGTGTTAAAATCCAAGTGTTTCCTTCATCAGTTCTGTGTTGTCTGCTTCACTGGAATCTGTGCCTTTGCTCTGTGATGGTTCCTGTGCAGTAGTTCAGAGGTAAAGCACTAAAACACATGTGGTGGACAAGGTGAGCAGCATCAGTAAATGAAAGTACATAAATACAAGTTAATATAGGGATCCATCTAAATTGCTCTCCACAAGAAAATACACCATTTAAGATCACATTTATAGGAAAAAAAAAAAAAAAAAAAAAGAAAACAAGAAAAGCTTCTTGCAGGGGAAAATCCTTAGAGGTTTATCTTACAGAAATGTTTAAATCCAGGTGTCAGTGTACACAAGAGAAAAATAAGCAGTTAACTATTCCAGAGAGTTTCTGACCTTGTTGTCTAATTAGATAGTAAGCAATTAAACAAGAGAAACTGGATGACAGAGTAGAAAGGACAAGGTCATAAGCATGCCTTCACTAGATTATTTTTCCATCAACTTCCATGAACTTTATTATGTTGGAAGCATAAAGAATAATGTAAAGAATACAGAATGGTGAAGAAATCTGGAAATCTTGTCTCTGCAGATGTCCATTGGTTTTAGACCTTTGCTTTGTATATTCGCTGCTATCCTGCTGTTTATTTGTCCTTTAGGAGTTCACAGCTGTGTGTGAGTGATCATCATTTTGATTCACTATTCAGTTATGCTTATAGAATAATTACTGGAGAAATTGTGAGGCTCTTTTGGCAGCTTGCATTCCTTGTGTTACAGGGATCCAAGGAATAGTTGATGCCTATCGCCAGATCCTTCCTCAGATACGACTCTATGGGCCAACCAACTTCTCTCCCATTATAAACCATGTGGCAAGGTTTGCTGCACACTCAGCGCAACAAGGAACTGCTTCTGTGAGTCTGTGTCGTTTCCTGCAAATGGGTGATGTTTCTGTTTCCTGTGTTCATGGTGGGATAGAATTGTATGGTAAAGTGATGCATTCTTCTTCCTCAGGATCTCAAGTTTGGTCTTCTCTTACCAGCTTCCAAAGAAGTTGTTGCTACTCCCTTGGTTCATACGTGAACCTGTACCAGTGAAGTATGCAGGGGTCCCGTGTTGGCTTTTAGACCAATTGGACTTTGTCAGCAGTTGCCTCACCCTAACCTCTCTCGCCAGACTCCATCACCTGTAGGGAGAGCACACAATATAAAGGGGCCCTGTGTATTTTATTCCAAACAATGTTTCACTTGAGCATGTATACAAAGACCATCTAAGAAATGTCAGAGAGCTTGACTATTTGTCCCACCATGTTTGCATGCAGAATCAAAATATCTAAAGGGCCAAACTACCAAAGTGGTGTGAGAATTGGCAAATCAATATGCTAACCGTGTTGCAGAACACCCATACTACGTCTGCAGTTGCATTGCATGTCTCATTTGTGTGCTTGCATGGCCAAGACTGCTGTTAAAATTCAACTCCATATCTTAAAACTTTATTGTATTAAAGAATGAAGGGATCGTATTTCCTGATGTATTTAACTGATTCCATTTTTGACCACCCAATCAGAAGGAATTTTGATGTTCACTCTGATACTTTATGGTCTTAGCTGTAGAAGGATTTTGAGTTCTACATAAGTTTGTGCATACATCAAATTAATTTCCCACACTGTGGGGTGTTTGGTCTAGGGAGAGCCACTTGTTATATTTTTGAGGGTGTTTTTTAGCTATTCAAACAATTGGGGGAAATCTTCCTATTTTTCTTAAGCTCCTGTGTTCTTCCCCTTCTGTCATCTCGAGTGTCATCATGTCGTGACATTTGTCACCGCTGTATGTTCAGATTTCTAATACTTATTTAAATTACTGATAACTAAAAAAAAGTTTTTTTGAATTACAAACAGATATTGAATAATGTATTTTATCCTTTTTGAGATGTCAGTGAATAAAGCAGCACCCATCAGTGAGTTATTTATGCACCTTTGTTGATTTAGGATTACTTTGGTCATTGCTAGTATATTCTGGCAACTGGTGTAATTGTTTTTTATAAATTGAATGTAATCCTGTATCTTTTATCTAATGCAGAGGATTCCCCTGAAAAGCACAAGGAAAGGTGGTTTGCATAAGAAAAAAATGGGAATAAACAAAAGTTCGTTTAACGTTCTGTTCTTGTCTTATCCACTGCACAATCTGCTTGCTTTTTTAGAATAAGAAATTGCTTCATTTGCTTTCAGTTATGTGAGCTTTGGTGCTGAACTCCCTAACTGAGTATTTTTTTTTTTTTTTTTTAGCAATATTTTATCTTGCTGATCATCACAGATGGAGAGATCACTGATCTGGATCAAACCAGGCAAGCAATTGTTAATGCATCTAAGCTGCCGATGTCTATCATTATTGTTGGAGTTGGTAAAGCTGATTTCAAAGCAATGGAGTTTCTTGATGGGGACAATGGCATCCTGAAATCCCTAACAGGAGAGCCAGCTGCACGGGACATTGTTCAGTTTGTGCCTTTCCAGCAGTTCAAAAATGTAAGTTGTTTTTAACTTTGTGTGAATTCTGCTTGTAGCATATGTGCAGTTATTACATCCAAAAAATTAGCATGTGTCTAGGCAGCTTATTAATGTTGCAGGCACCAAAGTGTATGGTAGAGCACCGTCCAAACTGTTTCTTGTGAGAGTTGAGATATACGTGCTTCTGGATTCAAAACTGTGTGCCTCATAACTCTATTGCAGCTTTTCTTAGAGAGTTCTCATTGTATCGTTACTATCTCTTGGCTATCGCAGTGTTACAAGGAGTAAAGGAGGTGTTTTCTCTCCTGGGATGCAAGTATTTAGTCAAGGAAGTGAGATTGTTTTGTCTCGGTCTCTGTTGTTGAGTCCCATGAGAAATTTAAGCTGAGATGGAATCTTTCCTGCTATTGAAAGCAGTCCTATCATTCTTCAGCTCCTCCCTGCTTTTTCTGATGGGAAACTAGTGTTCATGCATGTTACGCAGTGAATGAGGTTGAAGAATGGAGTTAAATGGAAACCCAAAATAAGACAAATTGGTAGTGGCTGGGGCAGTGTCCCACCCAGATCAAGGCCATACGAAGGCTGTGTGAGTCTGGGCTTGGAGTAGGAACAAGTGATTTTCAGCAAGAGTACTCTTTGAGACTGACTGCAAGTGCTCCTAAGACTGCAGCAAGACTGAACCAGAGGGAGTGAGACATGGACGAAAGGCAGATTGTGCTGTCTTTTCAACTTTGCTTGCCTGGCAGGTGGGGGCTACAGTCTGAATTCTGTAAGAGAGTATGTCACTGGGCTGGTAATTCCATTCCCTGCAGTATCTTTGATTTATTCTCACTGTTCCTTGCAGGCTCCCCGAGAAGCTCTTTCCCAGATGGTTCTGGCTGAAGTGCCAAAGCAGCTGGTTTCATACTATAAATTGCAGGGGTGGCCACCTGTGAAGCTGCCGGAAACGAAGAAGATGTAGATTGCATCCTCACCCTAGCCATATGTATCACTGCAGTGAAGAGAGCTGTCTGCACTCACACTCTTCCCTTGCACACTTGATGCCTTAATGTCATACCATTCACACTAATACTCTTACCTGCTTATGCTCTGTATCTTTGATCTTTCCTGTTTCTAACTGCAAGAAATGTAAATAAGGAAGAAATGCAGCTGTTGGCAGTTCTTGTCAAAGAAAAATAAACCTTGTTGGTTTTATGCCTTGAAATAGTGATACATCATACCATGCATACTTGGCACGGCCCACCTGCTGCTTGGTGCTAGAGTGGGCATGTGCACTGAACTGCTCACGCAACACTGCTTCAATGTTCATTAGGACAATCATATATACAGTAATGATACTGTGTACATGTTCCTTGATAATTTTTTTTTTATTCTGTCAGGCTGCCTTGGGAATGGGGACCCATCTGCATTGGTTGGTATGAAAGTCAGTTGGCTAGATGCCTGAGGTAGTTCCTGTTGTGCCTTCATAAGGTGCCAGTATATTTTTTATATGTAAAGGTTTATTTTTAAATTTCAGTTACTATACTTTGCAATCATCTTATTTTTTTAATCACAGTTTTGTATTAGCAAAAATTGCTTCTGTGGAGATAAAGGAAGTTGGACTTGTCATTGCACTACAATCTGTCATCACTTTCTTAAATAAATAATGTGCTGTCATTTACAGGCATGTCTGGTCTCGTTTCATTTCTGGGGTTTTTCTTTTGTTTTCCAGCAATGTTTATGCGTGGTTTAAGGAAGATCTTTGCTATAGTATTAGCCTTGGTCGTTCAGCCTAGGTTGAGCATGAACAGCTGCAAAGCAGAGCAAGTTGTCTATCATTAGTTTTGTTACCTGTTAATCACTAAGACTGCTGAATGTATATCCTGCAGCCCTGTCCTGCAGAGATGAGCTGTTTCTTTACTGTGAAATTACGAAAGAATTTGTCTATTCTACTGCACACACCAGGAAATTGTGAGAAGAAATTGGAAGACTGCCTTGGTGATTCAACCTATGAAAATGGTAGGGTACAAATGTGTGAAAGCAGAACTGTGGTGTGGATCCGTATCTTCAACTAGACTAGTCATTATGGATTGTATTCACCAGCTAACTAATTCATAGCTTGTGCTTGAAGGGCAGCTGGTCTATGACCACTACTCAGCAAAGAAAACTTATGTTAGTTTTTCATTCAAACATTGTGTTGACCACGATGTATTCTTCCAGTTTCTATAGGCAGCAGCAGCTTCCTCACTCTAGAGGAAGCTGGACTGTCTTGCCTGAAACAGTCCATCCTCTAGCCTGCAACACCCAGTTTTCTTGCACTTAGATTCTTGAGAGAAAGCAAGCAATCTCTCTAGTTGAGTGTCTGCATAAACTGAAATGTGTTAAAAGCATGGAAGAGAGGGAGGAAAACTGCCAAGTCATCTCAGAAACTGCCCTGTGGTTCTCTACTTGTGTTTTCAGCTTATTACAACCTATAGGCAGAGCCCTCCTTCACTCTTAGGTGTACAAGCAAATCTGAGTCCAGTATGTGTATACATGTGTGTGCCTTTTCTTGCCTTTTTAAAATGTTTTTCTTTAAAGGAGGCTTACAGCAGTAATACTGAAATTTCAACGATCCTTTGGCCCAAGTAATACCAGTAGCATTGCATAGTCTTTGGTTTCAGTTTAACTTCTTTTGGCAAGAAGCTATGAGCATGTTGTGACTTTCCTCCAGCCTTTAGAGGCAGAATATGAACTCTGAGACAGCAGAATGCATAGTGAGAAATGCATTTTGCCTCTCCTTTTTAAATAAGTTCCTGCTCAAAAGGAGGAAAAAGAATCCTTCCTAGTATCCATCTGTCTTCAATGGCTATGAAGGGAGCTTAGAAAATCTGTTCCTTAGCTGGCTGAGGTGACTGCAGATGCTGGATTTGATGATAGGGGTGACTTTCCCTGTTTGGGAGAGGAAAAAAAAAAAGATGTGGTAGAGGCTGTTATGAGGAACTTCCTCCTTTTGCAGTCGGAGGTGCTGCTTACCTGCAGAAAAGTGGCTGAAACGTGAATGAGCAACAGGATGGAAGGCTGTCACTGGAGGAGGAGAAGAGCTGCATGGCTCTACGCTGAGATAAAAAGCCACAGGAGGGTCAAACTTGGAAGCTGCTAAAGCAGGATGGCATAGTTCTGACTGGTTTCTCTCATTCTTGACTCTCCCTAGGGCTCCTGTTCTAGACAATGTGGAGGCTGCTGCTGGGCAGTTCCGTTGGAGGCTGGGATGCTTTGTGCCTTGTGCTGCCCTGGGCGTAGCTGGAATGCAGGCTTGCAGCATGACTTGCTCAAGGCAGATAAGAGCTCAGGTTTCCTTCCCCAGGAGGCTGTGCTTTTCTCACCCTGTGACTGTGCACTCCATGCCATTCCACATCCCTCTTTGGTTTTATGTCCTCCTCAAGCTTTTTCAGGCTGTGTCCTGTTGGACTCTTGTTCACGAGTTGTTCCGATGTGCAGACAATCTACATTCAGCTGAGAGGTATGGCACAGGGGGCACCTTGCTCTCCAGAACTGCTGCCACCCATTCTCCATGATGCATCTGGACTTGAGAGACATTCCACCCTTGCCTTTTGGACTATTTTCAGGCAAGAGTCCCACTCTGAGGAGCTGCCCCTTCAAGGGCTACGCTTCCTTCTGAGCATGCTGGTCTATCCAGAGAAAAAGAACAGCTGCAGACCTACCTCCAATTTAGTAAAGCCTATGCTTTCAGCTGTAGGTATAGCATC
The DNA here is from genome assembly GCF_965140915.1 of Aythya marila. Taxonomy (NCBI): domain Eukaryota; kingdom Metazoa; phylum Chordata; class Aves; order Anseriformes; family Anatidae; genus Aythya; species Aythya marila. The sequence continues at coordinate 9,654,190 of NC_139057.1, forward strand.
CTTGTCATCAAGGGAGGTGCTTGATTTGTGTTTCTTAGTTTTGAGATATCCATTGGAGAATCACGCATGTTCTGTGCTGGCCAGGGCCCTTCTCACAGCCTCCACTGAAGGGACAAAAGCAGCAGGATCTTGCTGTGGGCACAGGGGTAGTTCACTGTCCTGTGACAGGCTTGGAGTTGTGATTGCATGAAGAGCCTTTTGGGGCCTGAGGACTTTCAGAACACCTCAGAAGTCTGCTTACCCTAGCCTTGGCCATAGATTGAAGAAGCACGTGGGCACTTCCTGTTACCAAAGGTATTTTAGCCTTGGGGCTTTGTATAAATGGAAAGCTATTTATGTGGGAGCTCCTCAGGGAGCTCTTACTTCTAGGACACCTGGCAATAATACTCATGACACTTCAGGTCAGAGTTTGCCATGCTGCCCATACAGAGCTTCCTCCTGGTGCAGATCAGGCTCTTAAGGGGTAAGAAAGCCACACAGACTCCCTGAGAAGATGACTTGTGATCTCCTTTGAGCAAGTACCAGGTTTGTCTGTCAGCAACACTCTTTGGTGGTCTGAATGCCTGCTTCAACAACCTGAATTACATCCCCTCTACCCCTCCAGCCACAACTGGCTTAAAGGGTCAGTGCATTCAGCTTTCTGTGCTGCTGCCTTAGACTGAATAGTTCATTCATTTGGGTTCCCAGATGTGGTGCCAGACACTACCCACCTGCTGTGCTTCATTGCCATGCAGCGAAGCAGTATCCTTGTCTGCCACGTCTCATTTCTACCGCCACCAGCACCTCTTTCCTGGTTCTTGAGTAAGCTGTTGGATAAGGTGAAGATAAAGTAGGTAGCTGCAGGGCTAGCTCTGGAGCAGCCAAGCATTGCCCAGGCATGATTCAGTCACTTGGTGTTTGTGGAGCTGAATTAGCTGCTCTGACCCGGTGGAACATGCCCTGTATGGCAGGCATGCAGGCAGGTGTTTTGGCGCAGGGTCCTGAGTGGGAGACCCTCAGGAGAAAGAAATATTTGCAAAATCCTGCTGAACTCATGATAACATGATTACTTTGATCTGGCCTGTGCCTGGGCTCCAGCTTCTCTAATTTATGAGTTCTTGCACAGGTGAGCTGTGAGCTGCAGCTGAGCCTGGCAAAAATCGGGAGCGCAGCAGGAACTGCAGCCACTAGGGGTTGGTGGGCCATGACCTGTCCCAGGTGGCTCCCATTCCTCAGCCTCCCAGTTTCCTGTGGAGGGTTCTGATTGCTGCAGCTGCGATCTGTGCTATTGAAGCCATCGGGGTGGTGGACAAGAGGGGCTGCGGCTCCAGTTCCAGAGGTCCTGGGCGCCTGTCCAGGGGCAGATCTGAGCTCCATCCTCACCATGTTGCTCCGCCACTAGCAGTGCACTGAGGCCGGTGTCCTCCAGCTTTGGAGGAAGCCCTTATCCCCGCTGTGCCACCGTGCCTGTTGTGAGGTGTGGCTGAGATGGCCTCCCATTGCAGGGGTTCCCTGGGCTGTGTTCCCCATGCTGTTGGTGCGGCTGCAGGGCGCAAGGATGACACCATCAAGGCCCGGCTACTGCAAAGCAAGCCCCTAAGCCTCCCATGGCCAAATGCTCCCCTCTGCTTGGCTCTGAGACAGCGGGGAGCCGTTGCCTGCCGAGTGCCAGCCTTGTGAGCGGGGACAGGGAGGGGACGGCCGAACCGGCCGGTTGAGCCGGGGCTGAGTCACAGCGGGTGGAGCAGGCTGAGGAGTGGGAGCAGGCCGAGGAGCGGGGCAGCGCTGCTGGCCGGCGGCTCCATGGCGCTCAGTGTCGGTGTCCGGTGGCTCTCCCACCTGCCAGGCCGTGGCGAGCGGCAGGTGCAGCTCAGCTTCCGAGGTGGGCCCAGTGGGCAGGGAGGGAGGCATGGCGGGGGGCTGTCATCCCAGCAGGGGAGCCGGGGCCGTGCTGGTTGTGGCAGAGCCCAAGCCTTCTATCTCTTTCCCAAGGCTTCACGCAGAAGACGAGGAAAATCCGCTGTGGCTCGGAGGCCGTGTTCGGGGAGGTGAGTGTTGTGACAACTGGTGAGGACCAGGGCAGGGGGCACTGGGGTGTAGGGACAGGGACCAGGACTGGGTGGCCCCTTGGTCAATGCCTTGTGGGGCAGGAGGCGAGTGAGGATGGGGTGTGCATCTCAGAATAGGATGGGAAGCCTTCCTCCCTGTGCCCATCTTCACTGTCCCATGCTGGAGCCTGTGATGCCTGGCTGTCAGGACTTGCAGGAGAGTCCTGTCTCTCATCTCCTGTCCCATCTGGATGTCTCTGTGTTGCCTGAGGCACCAACAACTGGGGCAATCTGTAATGTGCACGGCATTAACCTAATCTGCCTTTTGGAAAGCCTGGCTGCTCTTGCAGAAATGAGCCCTCCTCAAAACAATTTTTCAGATCAGTGAGCCCAATCGGCACCAAGCCACAGGGTGGGTAGGAGCAGGACTCAGGGCAGCAGGGACCTGTCCATCTCACCAGCCTCCAGTTGGCCAGTTTGGGAGCGGGGTGAATCACAGCCTCACGCATCTTTGCAGCGTGCCTGTGCTTGGTGGCTCCCTGCCCGCCTGTCACCCCCTGTCCACCTCCCTCATGTGCTGGAGGCTTAGAATGGAGGCAGTGACAGATGGCAGCAAAGGGAGGGACATGGTGTGGCATCCCTGGGAGCAGCTAAGTTTTGGGACATCCTTAGCTGAAAGTTGGTGCATATAAAACAAGGGGATGGGGAAATGGCTCTGGGCCTGACTGCTTCCAGTAGGGTGGGGGAAAGTGCTCTGCAGATGTGGGCAGAAGCTGCCTTCCTCTCTGCAGGAGCTGGGAGGCTTGGGGAGGTCCTGCAGAAAAGGAGCACGTGAAGCTTTCTGTGGCTAGATAGCCTCACTTTCAGGAGGAGAGAACAATAAATGGCTGTAACAAAACACCTCTTTGGACCTTGCCCTGTCCAAGGCTGGCTTTGCCACATCTTCCAGGTGCCTGCAGGGACTGATCTTTCTAATATAAAACTGAGCAGAAGACCCTTACCTTCCAGAGAGCTCAGCTCACAGCTTCCCAGTGCCATGAGCCTGCTCTGGCCCTGCAGGGACTCAGGTGCTTGAGGCAGGTCGCAGTTTTCATCTCCCTCCTGTTAGCTCCATCATGATCTTCGATACTGCGGGGAAATTCATGTCACTGACAACTCCACTTTATCCAGTATCTGCGCTGCACCTCCCAGTGCTGCAGAAGCAGTGAGAGCTGAGGAGATTCACTGTGCACTGTTTGCTTGCAGCTCTTTCGCTGGCCTCACTATGGGAAGCTCATCATGGGAGAGGTGCTCTCCATCAAGGTTTACAACTGCAGCAAGGTTTTCAGTAACAGGTAGGTCCTGTAGTTGTTGGTGACCAGCAGAGGTGGGGGAAGAAGTGTACTGGACTTTAAATGAGATCAGAAAGGATTTTTTGGAATTGACGGGAGGAAGACAAACAGGATACAATTTATAGAAGAGGGATGAAGCTGGTTGTTCTGATGCAGCAGCAGTGCTGTGTGTACAAAGTCAAATAAGAATGTTATTTGCTGTAACAGAGCAGAAAATGTGGCTGAACTTCGTGCCACTGTTTACTGGATGCTTTCCTTATCGGAGATAGATCAGAGGAATTGTCTCCGACTGAAATGTCAATAGAGACTGCTTTAGGACAAACTGATGAACAGTAACAAGTCACTCAGTCCTGATGGTGCTGAGCAAAGAAGTTCAATGGGAAACACCTGGACTGGCATCATCTATCCACGCTGATGGGCAGAGTAATGGTGGGTGACAGAGATTACAGTTTCAGAACATTTGGTCAGTGCTCTGGGATGCTCAAAAGTAGAAAGAGGATAGAAGAACAGAAGGGAAAGTCTTGTTATGCTGCTGTACCGGTGAGAGGCTTCTTCCTCCAGGGAAGAGAGGAGGCAGGCTCTGCATCTTGAAGAAGAGGAGGTGAGAGGGGACATGGGGGAGGCCTGGGGGTGACTGGGGTTGATTGCTCCTATCTGCATTCTGGGTGGGCTGTGATGCACTCCAAAGGCTTTGAAGGCAGTGGGAACCTCTGTTTCATGCTGGGCTTAGCTCAGCTGCTGGCACAGCTGCCACAGGGAGCTAGAGGATAAAATAAGAGTGGACTCCAGACAGCAGTGACACAAGCTGCTGAACTCCACACGCGTTATCACCACTTGCAGCGAGCAGGGATGGTCCTTCCCCAGCAAGAGGTCCCTTTGGGCTGTGTGGATTTTGGCCTGACTTGCTGTGGACATACCTGCAGTCCTGAGCTTATTTTCTGGTGATGTATTTCTGTGTGTAAAGCCTCTGCTTCTCAGCTGGCTGCAGAGCATGAGGGTCAGTCCAGCTGCTGGACCCCTGGTGCTCTCCTCCCCCAGGATGAAAACACTGATGCTGTGCATTATGTTGCTGCAGCCTGTGATTTTGTTACAGGCTTCTTGGTACCCTTGACCTCAGCCTCCAGCACCTGATGACATCTGGGAGGCTGATCCTCCGGGAGGCCCTTGTGGACAGGAACCACAGCATCACCAGCGTAAGTCCTTTGTGGGCAGCCTGGGGATGGGCACCGCTCCATCACTCATCTGAGCAGGTGTAAAGGCCTATAAGCATTCAGAAAGGCGTTGTAGGAAACCTCTGGAGCTTTCCAGGTGGATCTGGGGCTGATGAGGAGCACAAGGTGCTGCTTGGAGCCCTGTCTGTGCAGGGGTGCAGCCACTTCACCCCCATGAAGTGGCTCTGTGAAGGTCCTTAAGTGCTTGGGGTGGGCTGCGGGACCTGAGGACCTGCTGAGTGGGTAAATGGGGAGTGGGAGACTTAACAACACCTCCATGGGACTGAGGGGTGTGTGCAGGACTTGGTATTTCATCTCCTTCCAGCACTGTGCCCGGGCAGTTTTTGAGTTAAACATAAAGTCTTAATGGTGGTCTGTAGCAGCAGAAGTGTCTGATGCCTGCCTGCCCCTCTGCTCCATGGCTCCTGCTCCCCGCCCGCCCTGGTGCCGGGGCTCACTAGCCCTTTGTGCTGGCAGAAAGTGAACACAAGCAGAAAACGAGCTGTTCCCTGCCCACACAGTGTGAGGCACAGTTCAGCAAGCTCTGGATGGCCAGGGCTTTGTGCCAGGGCAGGGCTGGAGGAGAGGTGGTGCAGACAGAGCTTGGTGCTGCTGGCAGCCCTACGAAGTGCTGCACCTCTGTTTGTCCTTCCTTTGGGCCTTATGAGTCACCCCTGTGGTGACATGGTGCAGTGACCACGAGCCCAGGTGGAAGCTGGGTGTTTCCAGGATGATTTTTAGCCTGCTGCAGCTCACTGTGGAAACGTTTGTGCTGGCAAAGGGAGAGGGGGCCAGGCTGACCAGCTGGCAGCTGGTGGTGCTTTGGAGGGACTGAGCTGGGGCATTTACACTAAGGTCAGAGCTTCTCTGTGGCCTCAACCCTTTGCTCAGCTACCTCTTCCCTTGTGCTAACAGCAGTGCCCAAGAAGATGACCTAGTCCAACCAAAATCCAAGAGCTTTCATTTTTGATGGGTTAGTTTTTGCCTGGGTCAGACTGGGCAGAAAAATGTAAGTGGGACCAGAGCAGCTGGAGACCCTCAGCTCATCTGGGAAAAGATGAGTCCCTGAAGGAAAGAGGCTGCTTCAACTGCTGCTCTTTCTGCCAACTGTGAACAAGATCCTACTATTCCAAGTCCTGTTCTTCCCTGGAACCATGGGAACTTGAGTTATTTGTACCCCTTTTTAACTCCTGGTGCTTTAAAGGGGTTTCAGAGCCTCAGCTAATCACCTAGTCTTATCCCAAGCTTCTGCCTCCATCCAGCTTCTGCTGCTGCCTCTCCCAGCTGTTGTATTCTTGCTTCCCAGGGCTATATTTCTCTCCCCAGAGACATCCCTTTTCCAGGGCCTGAGCTGTGGACCCAGCTCATATGTCCACTTCAGCCTACTGAGAGGTAGATTTGGAAACTTGATCCAGATTTTATTCAGGCTTTGGAAAGCTGTAGGGGATGGAGTTTGGTTAACTCCAGCTTGCTGATGGAGACAAGCAAGGAGAGCCTGACGAAATGAGGCTTTTCAGGGGTTGTGACCTTCCTCTTTTGCCTTCTTTCCACCCGCATCTCACTTGTTTTTTCCTTCCACACATCTATTCCTGATTTTGTTGGCATTTCTGCAGGTGTTGTGTGGCTGCCAACCTCTCAGGCAATTTAATTTTCTGGTTTTAGATCTACATTGAGTTGGATTTGCGCTACCAACCTCCAGATGGCTCAGCTGGGACCTGGGTTGAAGAGGACTTTGTCTATCAGATGAAAGACAGGTATTGAAATCCTGGGAGGTGAAAATTTCCAGGTGGTGTTTACAGCTGCCTTTGCCAAGGGCAACCGAGAGCTCTTTGAGATGCAATCCAGCCTCACTGACTCTCCACCTCTAGCCAGGCTGATGCATTTCTGCTCTGCATTAGCAGTAAGTGACCAGGGCTCTTGGAAATAAAACATCTTGCATTCACAAAGAAGACACCTTGTGGTTGACTGGAATAACCCACTGCATCCCAAGAGCCCCTTTGGACTCCCAGGCATTTCTGCAGCCTTCCTGGCTGATAGGAGCAAGACTTTGTGGTTGCAAAGCTGCAGAGAGCATGGATTTGCACCATAGCAGCCCCAGGCACCCTGCACACAGGTGGAGCTCAAAGGTACCCAAAGCTAGTAGGTGTCAGGGCAGGCAGGATGACAAGGTCCAGGGAGCATCACTTCTGAAGTGTCTAGAGGCAAAGCAGAGGGCATGTAGGGTGGGAAGAGGAAAAACATCAATTTGGAGAATGCTTGTGTTAAGGTGTGGTGGTCAAGAGACAAGCAGGAGCATGGTTTTGTCACTGTTTCCTAAGTGCATTGGTTAAGAGTTCTTTTTTTTCAGTAAAATATTTTTTTTTTTTTTTCCTTACAGTTCAGAGTTAATCATCCACAATCCTGGATTTGAGGAGCCAGAGTAAGTATCTGTGCTTGAGGTTATCCACTCACCCTCCCGCATGGAGGAGAGTCCACAACCCACTCATCAACACTGATGGTGATGTGGTGGGGGATTTCAGGGCAGCCAAGGGGCCAAGAGCAAGTGAGATGGACAGAAAGGCAGCTGCGCTGGGCAGGAAGCTAGCAAAGGGACTGGAGACTGAGGAGGAGGAAGAAGAGGAGGAAGAAGACTTTTATGATGTATCTGACATGGAGGTCTCGGGCATTGTCTTCAGCCCCGTGAAGAGGTATCTGTGGTTGTGCTCTTCCTGCATGGGCTGTGGAGTGGGAGGTGCCAGCTCCTGGGGTGACTGCTGGGGGCAATCCTGCATCTCGTGGCATTTTGCTTCCATAAAATATCAGAAAATTTCAGTGTTCCCAAACAGATCCCAATCTGCTTTGGATTTGCTCATTCTTGGGTTGAGGGGCTGTTACTTGCTGGGTTTTCAAGTTGCTTCCCTTGGTGGGGTCTAACTTAGGTCCATGCAGTTGAAGGGACAAGCTCACCCAGGTTGTTTTTCTGTGCAGCCGTTCCAGACTTTGCTCCACACGGGACCTGTTTGCCACCCCAACCCCACAGAGCTTCCAGGTACTGAAACATTGGGTGTGTGTCCCTGCAGTTGCCACTTGGCCCCCGCAGCAGGTCCCTCACTGCCTTCCTGTGGGCCTGAGCTTCTCCAGTTGCTGTATACTCTAGCAGGGCCTCTAGCATGAAGAGACCTTCTTGCTTTGTGTGACTTCCCTGGGCAAGGTCTAAGATTCCCTGAATGTCTGCATCCAGCATCCACAAGCACTAGCTCCAAAACCAGCCGGTCCAGGACAGAATTTCTTTTTGAGTCACATGGGGTGGGTAAACAGGAGAAAGGAATCACCCTGACACCCAGAGTATTGTGGCAAAACACAGCCTGAGCAGAGCTTTGGAGAGCTCCTGGGCATGGCTGGTGCCTGCCAACCTCCCCAGGACCTTCCACAGGCCCTCATGGATGCCTGTGGGATATGGCTGGGGGTGGATGTCTGCTGCAGGGGCTTTTTCAGACACCCCAGGAGTCTGACTCTGGACAGTGCTCTACACCAGGTTGATTTGAAACCACTGTTTGGAAGTGGGGTTCAGTCACAACTTTTGCCCTTCAGATTTCAGGGCCAGGTCATAGGCTGGATATCCTATCCTGGTTCTGAGTAAACATGGACTTGCATCCTGGTCTCCTGTTTTTCAGGGCTTGGTCTTATCCATCTAGCAGAAAGCTTTTGTGGGGGTGGAATTTCCTACCTTCCTTTCCTTGAAGCTATTACTCTTCAATCTAATGACTAGCTAATTGCTTATACTGTGAGAACATTTCTCCCACATTTTAGACCTGTAACCAGTCAACAGCAAATGAGACAGCCATGTTCCAGACAGTTCCAGACACATGTCAAAGATGTGGGCTTAATTTCCTTGCCTGTCTGAAATGAAGAAATGTCTCAAATACCAGTTTGATTTGTTGCCGGCCAGAGAAGATTTCAGCAGCTGTGTTCTTGCCTGTTCTGAGGGCCCTGCATGTTTGCATACTGGTATTGTTGGAACAAGCTCAGAATGGAGCCAGAGAGAAGCAGAGTGTTGATGTGATGGTTTTCTCCCACATTTCCTCAGGTTGGGATTAATATCATTGAAGCACAGAAGCTGGTAGGGGTGAACATTAACCCCTTTGTGGTAGTCAAGGTTGGAGAGGAAAAGAGGCACACAGTGACACAGAAGTCTACAAATTGCCCTTTCTACAATGAGGTATGTGTTATGGAGAAAGGCTTCATCATCATTGTGTCCCAAGTGGCCAAGGCCATCCATGCCTGAGGTGCTCTGGGTGCGGCTGCTCTCAGGAAAAGGCATTTTTGGGGTTCTGTTGGGAGCCCATGGCTCAGCTGTCTTTCTCTTCTCTTTTAGTACTTTTTGTTTGAATTCCATGAGCCAAGGGAAGTTTTATTTCACAGACTCATAGAGATTTCAGTAAGTATGTCTTTCTCATGGTGCTTCATTTGTAACTGGTACAGTCTGCTGCTTGTGTGTGTGAATGCTGGGAGTGATGGGCAAAGCAAGGCTAATACTACCAGCCAGGTATAGCAGGCAGAGTCATCTGCCCAGAGAACCTGTGGATGCTCCATCCCTGGAGGTGTTCAAGACCAGGCTGGACAAGGCTCTGGGCAACCCGATCTAGTGGGTGGCATCCCTCCCCATGGCAGGTGGCTTGAACTGGATAATCTTTAAGGTATTTTCCAACTCAAGCTGGTATATGATTCTATGAGCTGTGACACAGGGAGACCAAAGGACCTTCCCATGGTCACAGTGGGGCAGAGATCCATCCCTGGCCCCGCTCTGAGCCAGTGCTGGGCAGTGCTGTCTTCTCACCTCCCCACTTCCAGGTTTTTTCTGCCTCCAGTGACTGCAGTGGAGCCTCTGGTGTAGTTTCTCTGCTGTTGCCTTGCTGCCCCACTGGTTTTAGGGTCCTAATGTCCCTTGCTCAGAAGTCTCATCCCTTCAGATGTGGATTGGCCTCACATTGGTGTGGAGGCCAATGTAGGGTGAGCACAAGGGAGCTCAGCAGTGCTTTCTGCTTGTAGGAGAGCCCAGCCAGGCAGACAGGGGTCTTAAAAATCCCCTCATCCAAAGCACTATGGGGCTTTTCTCAAGGTAGCTAAACCCAGCCAGTACCTTCTTTGCCATCTGATCTCTGGTGTTTTCCCTCCAAAAGTCTGCACATCCTTTCTGCCTGTGTGGGCTCAGCAAGCATTGAGCATGGCTTGGGTTTTGTAAGAGAAGCTGGTCTGGTGTGGACACAGGGATTCCCTGCAGGAAAGCAGGTCTGCCCTTTGTTCTTTGTAGGTGTTTATCTTATCTGGGGCTGGCAGAAGAAGCCAACTTGGTTGCAAGTCATGAATTTGCCTTGGCCCAGGTTTGGCTGTGGGCTGCGGGCTGGTAGACTTTGCAGGAATGGTTTGGTCAGGAATGGGTTTGGCCCAGGGCTAACTTAGATGGGGATAAATGTGCATGAGGAGCTTGCAGCTGCTACCTGAGCTGTGTGTTGGAACAGGCATCTCCTAGCATCCCATCCTCCTTGGGGATGTCTGGATGTGTTGCCCTGCTGCCCGCATCTCTTGTATTTCTGCTGTCTGCAGGTTTTTCACTCAAAGAACATACCATTTCTGGCAACATGCATAGGAACATTCAAGATGGACATTGTAACAGTGTACAGCCAACCAGGTATGACTGACTGCACAGTGTACCTGCTCCTTGCCCCAACTTCATTTGAAGCTGAGATTTCCTTCAGGCTCTTCTGGGCCTGGTGAGGGTCCTGTCTTTAAATCACTGTGTTCGTGTAAGGACCAGCACTCACTTCTCCTCCAGCCTTTCTGTAGGCTTGTGAGATCTCCTGCACCTTCAGAGGGAGGGTTGGGGCAATGTTTGTGCAGACATCATTGGATGTGAAATGGCAACCAAGGCTTTTTTTATAATGAATCCCTTCCCTCCTCTCTCAGACCACAGTTTTTTCCAGAAATGGGCTGTTATCAGTGACCCCACAGACACTCGGGCAGGCGTGAAAGGCTTTGTGAAGTGCAACATCTCTGTCACTGCACGCGGGGACATTGTGGGCTCCCTTCCCACCTCCTCCAGCAGCCATGTTGAGGATATTGAAAGGTGGGTGCAGCAGGGTCTTGCATGACCCCGGAAGAAAACAGTCATGTCTCTCTTCATGCCACGTTTTTTTGCCCCTTTAGTCCCTCTTCTGATGGGGGAAGACCTTTGGTGGGGCAGGATCCAAACATCCTGCCAGCCAGGTCATTTCCTGGCATCACATTTCCTGGGCTCCATGCAAGAGCTGGAACATGAATTTGTGTTTCAGGAACCTTCTGCTGCCTAAGAGAGTCCCTGCAGAGAGACCCTGGGCCAGGGTCTGTATCAAGCTGTATCGTGCTGAGGGCCTGCCCAGCATGAGTGCAGGCATCATGGGTGGTTTCTCCAAGATCATAGGGGAGAAAAAAGTGTTTATTGACCCATATGTGCAGGTCTCATTCTGCGGGCAGCAGGTGAGTCTGTCTACTGGGGGATCTGTGTGGGGCCGGGCTGATCCTCCCTTGTCTGTGTCAGCCCATGCTGGGCTGCTGCTGCTGGTAGTGACGCTGTGACGTGGCAATCCCACTGGAGACAGGCTGGAATAGCCCAAGCCTAAACACGGGGAGAAGGTCAAATAAATCCCAGAGCAGAAGTGCTCCACAGGGGGCTGAACTCAGCTTGGCACCCTTGGGAGAGTTTACTTAGCTAATGGCCTTTTTCTTGCACCAATAGCTGAGGTTTCTGTCCCATTAAGAAGAGAAATTGCTAGGCCAGCCAGCTGCCCTCACTCAGTCCCTGGTTAGCCTAGTGGCTCTCCCACGGGACCCTATGACATCTCTGTGTCTGGTGGTGTTGCTTGTTTGTGGTCAGTGTTTCCCTTGGCTGTGCAGCGCTTGGCCAGCACCTTGGGACAGCTCCCCCTGATGAAGAGCAGAGAGCAATAGCTGGGACCTGGGGGAAGGGGCAGGGACCTGGCCATCTCCAGATCCTGCCAAGTACCACCTGTAGGCATGGCAGGGGGCATGTCATTTGCAGATGGGCCCTGAGGCATCCCTTGCTCTGGCTGCTGGTCTGGTTGGTACTGCATGGCTTTCACACTTTATCCTTCCCAGGGGGAGACATCAGTGGAGAGCAACACCACTGAGCCTGAGTGGAATGAGCAGATCAGCTTCATCGAGATGTTCCCACCTCTTGCCAAGAAGATAAAAGTCCGGGTGCTGGATGATGCCAATGTTGGTGATGTAGCCATCGCCACACACTACATTGACCTGCAACAGATCTCAGACCCTGGCAGGAATGGTGAGGCCTGGCATGGCTGCTCCCCTGGGGCAGGGTGGCGTGGGCAGGCCTGTGCTGGACACCCACTGCTCAGGTCACGGTGGTTTTCTGGAGGTGGAAAGCAGGAGTGTGTCTGGGCAGAACACGCTCACATTGTGTGTCCTGGGCTGTTTGCTTGAGGGAAAGGTCTCTGCAGCAGCACCTTGTGGTGTAATTAGACCTTGGCCCTGTCACTGCAGGCTTTAACCCCACGTTTGGCCCAGCGTGGGTGAACCTGTATGGCTCCCCCCAAAATTCAGCTCTGCGAGACATCCACAAGGACCTGAATGAGGGTGTGGGTGAGGGAATCTTCTACCGTGGGCGCATTCTCATGGCCATCACAGTGGAGATTTTCAGCAGCCCCAGTGTGGCAGAGAGGAAGCTTGTGGACAAGATGAAGAGTGCCCTAAGCAAACCGAGACTGAAGAAGAAAAGTAAAAAATCCAAGGAGAAAGCCAAAGAGCTGAGCCAGCTGCAGGGAGAGGAGGAGGCTGGTGGCTCTCAGGAGGCTGAGCAACCTGGGGAGGTCATTGTGGAGGTGGAGGAGCTTCATCCACTCCCTGTGGTGAGTCCTGCTGAGTTGGCATGACCTGACCCATGCCAACCTGATGCATGTGTAGGCTAATGGGGAAAAGGCAGTGGGGATGCTGGCTGGTGTGACAGTGCCAGAGCAAACCCAACCTGCCCACTGCTATGCCATCAAGGGCTCTCTGAGCCTCTGCAAGGGCCAAGGCTCCACCTGCAGCCCCAAAACTGCCTCCCTCGGTGAGGCTGGAGCACCCCTGCATGCATCACATGCATGCATCAGTCTTTCCTATGCCAGGAAAGACCCTCATGTGGGTGCTATTCCCAGGGCATAGCCACCTTAGAGGACATGCTTCTTTCCAGAGTCAAGGAGCTGCTAGCTGGCTCTGTCTCCACTTGGTCTCTAAAAGGTGGATAAGCAGTGGCTGTATGGGTACAGAAGCCATCCCTTAGCCTACAAACATCTTCAGTAGCATTACACAAGCTGATGGCTGAGCATCTGCCAGAGCCACAGCTCCATAATACACCCTTGGGATGTCCAGACAAGCTTGCCCTATGCCTGGCAGCCCAGTGGCACTGACCTCAGCAGTGTCCTTGTGGTGTCCTTGGTGCCCTGGCAAGGCCCTCAGGAGCGCTGGCAGGCATCAGCCATGCCCTGCTGCTCTCCAAAATCTCTGCTGAGGCAGAGTTCTATTACGCAAGGCTTGGGCTGATTTCTCTCTCCTTGCTCAGAATGCGTTGGGGAAGAAAGAGGAATTCCTCCTCTTTGCTGCCTTCTTTGAAGCCACGATGATGGACTCCTCACTTGGCTCCAAGCCTGTCAGCTTTGAGGTCTCTATAGGTATGTATTCCCCAGGGTCCCAAGTCAGGAAACTATGAGAACGGTGGGAACCTCCCTGAGCCAGCCCAGGTCAGCACTGTGGTCCTGCAGTGCCAGTCATCACATAATTTGTGTCTCCAAAACAGGAGCTCAAGAAGGATGGTGTATGAGGCCAGGCAGCGTTCACAGTGCTTTAATTAGTTTAAAAGTCTGGATGCTCTCCTGTGAGACTGGTGGTTTGCAGTATGTGTATGTGTACTTGGTGGAGCTGGTGGAACTTGCAGGCATACACAAGAACTTCCTTGTGATTTCCCCGCTCCATCTCAGACCTCCTTGTTGTCCATGTGATACTTTGATGGTTGGATGGTACTGAAGTGCTGGTTCTGAAAGCAGTGCAGACCCATGTGCTTCTCTTGGGAATGTGATTGCACTGATTTTGCAAGCTGGTTAACTCATTGTTTAATACTGATCCCACTTACCTGTTTGCTCTTTAATGCCTATATTCAAGGAAACTATGGCAAAGTTGAAGAGGTTGTGACCAAAGTACATAAAAAAGGGGAGAAGGGAGAAGGGAGAGAAGAAAAGCAGCCTTTGCTGGACCTTGGTTCTGACAGTGAGACAGATGTTGAAGTCCTGGGCCCAGTTTTGGCCCCGTTGAACAAATCAGTGACAAAGAGCCAGAAACCAGAGACCATGGAGTATGACAGGTGAGTCTTCTTTCTCTCTCCCTTGCCTTGGTCCTGAACTTCCCAGTTTTGTTATTCCAGATGCTATTAGTGCTCAGCAATGTGAGTACTGTGCAAGTGTTTCTCTGCTTTGCAACCCTGCAGCTTGCCATATCCTAGCTGGCTGTTGTTGCCCATTAGCTCTACAGGCCCCATGGTGTCTGCATGATGTCCACAGATGGCCAAGGACAGGGCCACAGGGAACTGTAACCCATCAATAACAGCAGTCCGTTTTCTGGCTGATAAACAACAGCACAAAGGCTTGATTCCAGCATGGAGGAAGGAGAGGAGTGCTCTGGCACATGCTCTCCTATGCTGCAAGACACACACAAGCTCTTCTAATGAGATGTCTACTCTGGGAATGCTGCCTGTCTCATCCCATGGGCCTGGCAAGGTCTTGGTATTTGTGTTGTGAGCCCTGTGCCTGCTCCTACTCAATCTCATAGCAGCAGGGAATCTCAGCAGCATCCCACACTGCCATCAGCCTCGTTCATCTGGGCACATGATGCACCATCTGCTAGAAACCCCTTGCATTGGTTTGGGATGCCAAAGGGCTTGTCTAGCAGTTTGAATCTATGTCCATGGTACAGAGCCCAAAACAGCTGGTTCTCTGTGAGGAAGACAGAGTCCAGATGCTGCTCCTTGTGTAAGTGCTGCCATGTGACATGGCATGTGTGCTTTCTGCAAACAGCAGCCATAATCTCCTGTGCTGCCCCTAGGTCATATGGCTGCCTGCCCATGACACATGAGAAACCCTGCGTGTACGTGTGGAGCTACTGGGAGGATCACACCTGGAGACTCTGCATTTCCAACTGGATTGTCAAGCTGGCAGAACGCCTGGTAGCATGTGTGGGGAGGCTGTTGGGGCACAGGGCTTCCTGTCTCATGGTCGTTTTACTCACATCATGCACAGCTGCTCTTCAAGATATTTACCTCAAACTTTGCCCCCACCTCCCCCACCCCAACCCCCTGCCATGTGAGTCCGTGTCTCTTGTGGGGCTCCATCCCACCTGCCCCAGCCTGGCAGTGTCTCCTGGAAAGTGGCAGTGCCAGACAATGACAGAGAGCTGCTCTGCTGCCAGTCCTGCACTGGGGAGATGCTGCTGTAAATGGGCTCTCAGCCTCTGGTGAGATCATTTCCCAGGGCTTTGTCTTTCCTGCTCAGGCTTAGAAATCTGAAAGCAAAGCTCTCAGTTGTGTGTTTTGGTGACTGCTCAAGACTGAAGCACATAGTGTTGTTACAAACAGTGTTCAGGTTATCCTTAAGTCTCAGAGTCTCTGGCAGTGCAGCGCTGACCTGCCATGCTAGCTCTGTCCCAGCTCTGCAAAACAGCACATTTGGGGCAAACACATCCTTGCCATGCTTTTCTGTGACCCCACGGCCAGGTGCAAGGTCCCTAAATGCTATACTCTCCCCACAGGAGCAGGGGCTAGATGATGTGGAGAAGCTCATGAGAAGGCCAAAGGCTAAAGCAGAAGAGAGGCTCCGAGAAGTGCTGGAGGAATTTGCAGCTGGGTGCAGGTTCTCATGTCCCTGATTTCCTGATTTTTGACTTTGGGTTAGGAGGTTATATTCTGTCCTACCTGGGCTGTGCACAGCCTTCACTCTTGATTTCAAGAGGAGGATGAGTAGAAGGAAAGTGGGACAACCTGGGGAAAAGACCCCATTATTCTGCAAGCTCAGAGAGAACACCACATAGCACCACACCTGGGAAGCACAGGGGTAACAGGCTGCAGCCTTGATGTTCCTGATCTCCTGTGTGTTTCTTAAGTGTTAGGACATTTCCTTCACTCTTTCAAGAGACTCATGTTTCAATCATTGCAACTGCCTGGTGGGGTCCAATATGCACATCAGTCCCTAGCCTTGGAATGGGGACATTAAAAGACAGTGCCTTAAGTGCTGAGCAAATTCCAGTGTACCTTCTGATCAAAGAGGTTACAGAAAATAAGGCATTACAGAGATGAGGTTCCTGATGCCTCCAGATTAGTAGCAGGGGTTTGGAACCTGTGGCCATGCTGTGTAAACTGTGCTCCCCTGCAGGGTGTATGGGTTGCAGAGCCTGTGCTGCTTTTCTCATTGCAGGCAATATTCACTCAGTGCAGAGAGAAAAACAATGGCACATCCAAACAACCTTGACAGATGTCGGACGAAATACATGATGCGCAACATCGTAAGCTGTGGGATTTGAGGGTGGTGGAGGGAGCCAGTGTAATCCTTGCTTTGGGGGATGCTTCTGGAGGGCCGTCTAGAATTGATGCTAATTGATCTGCCCCAAATGATGCAAAAGCTCACGGACTTCTATTACTGGCTGGTATCAGCAGAACTGATGAGTTACTGGAGTCTCCAGTTCTCAGCACCCTTCACTAAATGGCTCAGTACAGGTTCATGAGGTTTGTTCTCAACAATTGGCAAGTGAACTGGTGGATGCCAGGGTGCAACGGGGCAGGGTGGATGTGGCCTCTGCTTCCCCACAGAGCCCCTGTGAGGGCTGCCAATGTTATATGCATGGGTCACGGCTGGGCATGTGACAACTCTGCTGTCTGTTCAGATCCTGTATGCGAAGCAGGGGCTCCGTGTGAGGCGGCAGCTGACTCGAGCCAATGTCAAGGAGAAGGTTAAGGAGACGAGGAGAATCCTGGCCAAGCTACGCTTCATGGCTCAAGAGGTACAGCTGCTCTTGGAGCACTCCATTTCCAACCCGGAGAGGGCATGGGCAAGGAGAGGGTGCTGAGCTTTTTACCAGCCTGAAATGGGGCTTTTTCTCTGAAATCTTTCCCTGACATGTAAAATCCCAATTTCTAGTTGCTGGAAGTTATCATGCAATGACCCTCATGAGGGATGAGGCCTCGCAGCCTTGCTGGACCAGTGGTGACAGAGCAGGAGTCCAAGGGCTCAGTAGTGGCTCGGAGGCAGAGCTGGGTCAGCTCCAGGCAGCCAGGACTCTCCTGCCCTCCCTACCTGGCCCCAGGCCATGCCCACAGTGGGGATGCAGGAAGCCTGCCTGGGAAATCAGCCTTGCCTTGCCCTACATGCAGTCCCCCTGGGGACCAACACCAGACCTTCCTGCAAATTAAAACTTGTATTGCAATAAGGTCTCTCATCTGTAAGAGAGACTCTCTTTGTTCAGAGTCTTACTGGCTCTATTTTAAACATCTCTGGAAAATAAGTGCATACTTTTAGTGTAAACCAGGGTGCACTGTTTGCTGGAACAGATGTTGATGCAATTCAGAGAAGCCTTTCAACAAGCAAAGTTCAATCTTTATCACGCTTTTAAGTGAGGGCAGACTTCAAGCAAGTAGAACCTAGGATTTAAAAGAAGTAATTGTTTACATCCGCGCATGTCCTTCATTTGCAAGCCTGTTCTGAGTCCAAACTGCATTTGTACACTGGGTGCTGGCATTGCCGTATTGGCAGCAGGTGTGGTTCGGTTCCATGGATTAGCATTTGGGCTTCTGTTCTCCAGCCTCATGAGGGCTCCCTCTCCCCAGTGTCAGATGAGGGTGAGTGTGTCCTGCTGGTGTTTGTAATGAAAATTAGGGAGGGTCACAAATCCTTTCAGGAAAACTGCAGAGCCATACTGCAGGGCTGAATTTCAGAAGCATGTGCCCAGCATTAGGCCCTGTCACTTGCTTCTGGATCTCCGAAGTGCTATGCAGCCACCAGCCCCATGTGCATCAGGAGACTTTCACTGCTCTGCCTCCCTTTCCTCCCTCCAGCCCCAGTGCACCCTCCCTGACATTCTCATCTGGATGCTCAGCAACAACCGGCGTGTGGCATACGCAAGAGTCCCTGCACAGAACATCCTCTACTCGGTAGTCGAAGAGGAGAAAGGCAAGGACTGTGCAAAGATCCAGACTGTCTTTTTGAAGGTATAGTTTATACTAAAACAGCATGTTCTTGCTTCCTTCTTGCTGCTTCCCCCTATTTTCTTCTTAGCCCTCCTTTCTGTCATCTTGGTGGCTGCAAGGAGACGCAGCTCTTGCTCCACCAGTGATGATTGCCTCTGCTGAAATGTTGCCATGTCTCCTGTGCTCTGTGGCTGGTCACAGGCCAACACCAGTGGTCTTAGTCTGAAGGTGGCATGGCTGGGATGGGCAACCTGCTAAACATCCTGCACTCTCAGGTCCCTGGGCTGCATACTGGACAGATCTTTGCCAAACTGGAAATCTACATGTGGCTCGGGGTTACCAAATACGCAAAGAACTGCATGGTGGAGCTGCCCAAGGAGTTCAAGTACCTCTCTGAGAGTGGGCAGGAGATCACCCAGTTATCGGTGTACAGCCTTCCCAGCCGACTCAGCAGGGATGGTGAGTTCCATGGCTTAACCGTAAGTGGGCAAGTAGAGAGACGAGATGTCCTGCCCCAGGGTCAGTGTCTGAGGAGCAGGACCTGACCCATCATCTCAACATTATCTTCGAGGTGTGACTGGGGCAGGCAGGTCCAGTTTGTTCTGAAGAGGATGTGTTCACACACTCACAGCTGCAGCAGCTGGCAAGACGGGGGCTTCCTAGGCACTGGATGTTGTGCCAAACTGGCAATGAGCATGAGGTCTGCCCCTTTGCTGAGACCCAGTGGTGCTCCCCAATGGCAGATACTCACAGGAAATCACTGCACATTTCACATGTGTTATTCCCAGGGGCAATTCCCAGGTCTGGGGAGCCTGCTGAGCTTCTCTTGCTTGGTCAAAGCTTTAAAGGCCTTCTGAGACCTGTAGTGAGTACCCCTAGAAGTGGTACCCTTGTGGGATGCACCCGGTCTTATCTGGCTGGACCGTGCTCTTCCTAATTTATGTATTTAATTTTTTTTTTTTTTTTTTTTTTTGGCCTGAGGTAGGGCTGGACCAGGGAACTGTGAACTCTCTTCTCTTTTTCTTACCAGATTTCAGCTATTTCCAGCTCCGAGCCCATCTGTATCAGGCTCGAGGGATCCTCCCTGCAGGTGACAATGGCCTTTCTGATCCATTTGCAAGAGTGGTGTTTTCAACTTATTGCCAGACCACCAGGGTGAGACCCCTCAAACTCCTGCTTCTGCCTTCTTGGAGAGTTGGGGACAGAAAAAATCATCATACCTCCTTGACATGTTGAAAGCCAGTACTTTGTCAGTCCTCTGGGAAATTTTGTAACTCCACACGAGGTATTTTTGTGCTCTGGGCAGTGTGGCTACTTTCAGGGAACATCTGACAGAACAGCCAAGCAGAGCATGGTCTCAAGGGTTGATTGCCATTTGCCAGTTGGCCCCAAGTGCTTGTACCATCTCATGCTATTACCATCTCTTCTGCCAGGCACTGGCTCTGTGCAGCTGTGGGGGAGAGGAGATCAGTTCATGTTTTCCCCACTCTCTTTACAAAGTGCATGTGATTTGTTTCCATGGGCTGTGGTAGGCTCAGGCCTCCCGTCTTTGTCTGCAGACAGTGGAGGAGACACTGAGCCCAATGTGGAATGAGTTACTTCTGTTTGACCAGCTCATTATTGATGGGAAAAGAGAAGAGTTGAAAACAGAGACTCCCATCGTTATAGTCAATCTCTTCAACCACAGTAAATTTGTAAGTATGGCCACACAGCCCTCCTGCTGTCCCTTCAATGACAAGGAAGGTAGAAGAGCAATATGTGGGTGCTGCAAGCAGGCACTTAGGAGCCACATCTCTGGTTCCTGGTCTGCTGGTGGCAGTGAGTCCTGGGGGCTGTGACTGAGATTTTCTGCAGTCTTTTGCTATGAGCTGGGACAAAGCTGCTGGCTATGGGCTACAGATGGCTCAGAGATGCTCCAAGCCAGGTTCTGGCGACTCCTTGGTGGATCCAGGATCTCCCCTCTTTGGAAAAGCAGTGTGCCTCTCCCAGCTGTCTGCCCTGCTTCCTTAGTGGGCTCTCGATGAAGAGGGCTTGCAGCCACGGGGAGGTGATGTAGATCTCAGGACTGTTCTTTCCCCTCTGTCATCTCCCCTCCCTCCTCAGTCTTCCCCTTTCCCCCTTCACTAGTACTCCGAAGTCACACTCTTCTCCTGGCGCCTCTTTATTATCACAAGGGGAATGGCATAACTGGACTCTCCCATGCACTGGACTCTCCCATGTAGCTCAGCAGCTTTCCTAGGCCCTGTCTGGGGCTCCCCAGTAAAAGAAAGTCACTGACATACTGGAGCGAGACCAGATGAGGCCACCAAGATGTCTGGAGCTGGAGCATAGAACAGAGCAAGGAGAGGCTGAGAGCCAGGAAAAGAGGAGGCAGAGTGGGCATCTTATTGCTGTCTGCAGCTGGCTAATGGGAGAGGGTAGAAAAGATGGAGCCAGGCTGCTCTTGGAGGTACACAGGGACAGGATGACAGGCAGTGGACACAAGTTGGAACAAGAAAAAATGCCAACTTAATATAAGTTTCACATTGATGGCATTCAAATGTTGAGCCTAGAGCTCAGATAGCTTGTGGGATCTCCATCTTTGGAGACATTCAAACCCTGACTGGAGAAAACTCTGAGGAACCTGATCTAGCTTTGATGACCTCTGGTCCATGGTCCCATGCCACTTGTCCAGTTCTATATGGAAGAAGAGCAGGAGTTAAGAGGAGTTGCTGCTCCAGGCTCTGGATGGAGCAGAGGGTGGAGAAGAGTTCTGATGCTGGCTCAGATGGCTGGAATTAGTGGTGGTCTTTCCTCTGAGGTGGTGATATAATGCAGGGATAATTTCACCCATTCCTTTCCTGCAGGGCTCCCCTGAGTTCCTTGGCCAGGCCTTTGCTGTCCCACACGTGAAGCTGGTTGATGAGCCATACAGCAAACCTGACCTACAGTTTTTTGATGTCTACAAAGGCACCAAAGCGGCTGGGGAGCTCATTGCCACTTTTGAGCTGATTGAGCTGGATTACAGTGGCTATTTGGAGGTAATGGGCGTTGAGGAAGATGCACATGGTTGCTGGCACTTGGGGGAGAGATCCAAGAGGTGCAGAGCTGGTTGCATGGGGCTCACCAAAGGATTCCCTGTTGAAATTCAACTGGCTATCAACTGAAAGGAAGCTGCAGGGACAGAGCCTGTGGGCACAGAACAAGAGTGGAGGGAGAGGGGATGTGGTGTAGAGGAGAAATGTCTTTCGCTGCTCAGTGTGTCCTGGCTCTGTCTGTTCAGCCATCATTGCCTGAGGATGTGGAGCCCAAGGAGCCCAGCTATTTGGAAGACCCCCGTGATGGACGATTCATTATCCCGGAGGGCATCCGTCCAGTGCTGAAGGAGTTTCGCATAGAGGTGAGCTGCCTTCTGCAGGGCTGGCTCCTACAACAGATGGCGCAGCCAGCCAGCCCATGGACAGGGCAGGGCTTGGGGAGGGAGTTGGGTTTGGGGCTCAGCGGTTTAACAATCAAAGCTGTTGTGTTTGTGCCTGCAGCATGAGTTTGGGTCCATGTGGCCACCTTGGGAGAGCGGTTTCATGCCTCTCTTGGGGTCTGTGCTGATTGTGTTGGCGCCTGCAGGCAGGGCTGCATGGCTGGGCTGCACCTGGCACATCTGGAGCAGACCAGCAGCTTTGTGTGCTTTAGATCCTGTTCTGGGGCCTGCGGGACCTGAAGCGGGTCAACTTGTTTGAGGTGGATCAGCCCCAGGTGATCATTGAATGTGCTGGCAAGAAGGTGGAGTCAGAGGTAATTGTGGCCTACAAAGAGAACCCCAGTTTCACCGAGGTGGTCAAATACATGGATGTGGTGAGTAGTAGGAAGGGGGCTCCTACCATGCTGGGGTGCACCATGGCTGTCCTGCACCCACGTACAGTCTGCTTGCTCAGGGTGAGGGCACAGGAGGGGAGCTGCCCCCAGGGTTTTGCTCTCCCACGGTTTGGCTGCAGATCAAAACCTTTGGGAAGAAGCCCACTGAGAGCAGTCTCAGCTGCTTGTCACATTTTCCTGCGCAATGTGCTCGAGGTGATCCTGCTCGGCAGGGGGGTTGGACTAGATGATGTTCAGAGGTCCCTTCCAACCTTGGCCATTCTGTGATTCTGTCACCATGAGGCTCTGGTCTTAGGGCAGAGCTGTAAGGGTTCTCATCAGACCTCCTCGTGTGTAGTGGGTCTGCCACTGGTATTGCCCTCACTCCTGCAAACCCCTTGCATGGCTCTTTTGCAGGAGCTCCCTGAGCAGGTCTACCTGCACCCTCCCCTCAGCATCTTTGTTGTGGAAAAGCGGGCATTTGGGCGCACTGTGCTGGTGGGAACCCATGTTGTGTCCGACGTGATGAAATTCTCTCCAAGAGAACTTGAAGAAGAGGAAACAGAAGATGTGCCCAGAGGTGAGCTGCTCGGTGAGGTTCCTGTGGAGGCAGCAGGCAGCTTCTGCCCATGGCAGAGATCTTCCGCCCCTCTTCTCTGTAGCCAGATGGCAAAGTCCTCATCCAAGAACCATAAGATGCTGAATAAAAGCATAGCCCAAGGCAGGTTAGCCTTGGAGGCTGTGGTCCTCTAAGACGGGTTTTGGGAAAGTGGTTGCAGACAAGCAATGGCATAAGGCTGATCTCTTTAGGGTTGGCAGAGGGTAGTTTGCAGACTGTTCTCTCCGAGGTTAGCTTATCATATTCCTCCCCACCACATCGACAGGACTCTTCACCTGTGGATATGCCATCTCTTTGGAGCCTTTTTCCCAGCCACTGTTTGTCTTGCAGTTGTGGAAATCAGAGGAGGTAGAATGGCTTGTGAATATGTCTTAATCCAGCCAGTCATTTAGCTGGGGCTAGATATTACATGGTAACTTATTCCCGTGAGAAGTCTGTGTCTGGAATCAGAGTTTTTTAGTCTGTGAAGGACTATTGAATTCACCTATTCCAAACCTATGTGTAACTGAACTGGAGGGCTGTCCCCAGCGAGACCTCTGTCAAGCTTTAGGAAGTGTGAGCTGGTCCACTACAACCAAGGATTTGGGTCAGGGACTACTCATTTGGGAATAGATTAACCCAATAGCTCTCTGACAGCATCAACCAAAGCTCCTGATCTGTGAGTATGTAAATAAATACGATATGAAGACTAAGAAGCAAAAGATTGATCCGTGGTAGTTTCCAAATAGGGCAAGTGTATCTCATAAATCTGAATTCTTACTAGTCAGTAATGCATGTAGATGATGGTGGCTAGTCTTAGCAATGTACTTGCTTTTCCAGTAAAATTTTGGCACAATCTGCTATCAAAAGCTTTAAAAGAAATCACATCATGGTGGGTAAGAGAGGGGTTTTTCCTGTGAAATAACAATTGAACAAAGTTGGGAAGCTGTGGGCAGAACTAAATGCATGAGAACATGATGCTCTTTCTCTTCATCTCAGCTAGGAAAGTCTCATCCCAACATCTTCCCTCTAAGATTGGCCCTACTACTGGTGACCCAGGTCCCAGCATTCACCCCTTGTGTCTGGTAAAGGTGAGTGATGTGTTGACCCAGGGAATTTTGAGGTTTGAAAGTCCAAACTGAAGGTTACAAACAAAAAGTTCTGAAGTTCAGAGTTAAGTTTCAACCACCAGCTTTTGCTCTGGACTCAAACACTGATCTTCCCCTGGCTGTCTCCTGGAAGAGTTTCATGCCTGCTTCTGCTGGTCATTGACACTGCTGCATGTCTGGGCTGTGGCACAGGGAGAAGAGCTGTGTTGCCTTGTGCCATGAATACTGATGCTTTCATAGCAAAGCATGAACCCAGGCTACATGTAGGTTTGCACCTCCTGTGCTCTGCATGAAAGCTGAGCCTTTGCTGGGGCTATCAGGGTACTAGTGCAGGACGTGTAGGTGTCCTGTATTATCTTTGCCTCCCTCTGAGCCCTTGCTCTGTGCTTTTAAGGCTCCTTTAAAGAAGATTCCTATTAATAAGCTTGCAAAGAAAGAGGATGAATATGAAGAGGAGAAACCAGATCTGGAAGAACTGGATTGGTGGTCCAAATACTATGAGTCCCTGAAGGAGCTGTATAACCAGGTAATCTCTTGTCACAGCTGCCAGCCGAGGGGAGAAGTGTCTGCACTGGTTTGTGGAAGATGATTCCATCAGCACAGAGTGCCACAGTAGCCCTGTGGCATGGATCTGCAGGAAGATGTATGCTTTTGAGTGTCAAGCACTCTTAAGATAGTCAGGTATCAAACACTGACCAGGTGGGCTGATTTCTGCAGGCAGGGGATGCTGAAGCATCCCTGAGGCTGGATGATTTTGATAATGTGACTGGGATCATGTTAAGACACTCCTGAAAATGTGACATTGCTGATCTGAGCTGCAGTGCAGGGACTTTCATGCAGTGCAGAGACTTTCACTCTGTCTTCCCAGGGTGGGCTATGGGGGCAGGTCTGCCACAAATTTCCTTGTTTACCTTGCTTCTCCAATATCCCAATCAAAAAAGGCAATAAGAAGATCTGGGGAGAGGAAAAGTTATTTCCTTCAGGTATGCTGATAAAGTACTCATTGAACACCCTCCTGCAAAAATGTTAATGCTAAATGATCTCAGTCTGCATATTGCTGACTCTACTTAGCAGTAAGCTTTGGAAGTGTCCTATGCTTGGATAGAGAAGCCATTGTGGTCAGCAATGTGGGATGACTGTCTGTGTGTGTTTCAGACATGCATTGATGAGGAAGATGCTGAGAATGATGACCTGAATGATGCAGGTGAGTCTTCTGTGGGGAGAGACAGGCTCTACACTGCCGTAGAGGGTGGTGGTCTTGTGGTAATGGGATCTGAGGGGCAACAGTTTTGCAACATTCAGCAAAAGCAACACAAAAGGGAGCAGAGAGACTAGAAATATTGGCACAGGCTAACAAGCCATTTCAAGTTGAAAACATTAAACTTGCCTTGAGAAAGTTTGGAAAATTTTGTTGAATCAAGAGCCTTCCTGAGTGAGCAAAACTCTGCAGAAAAATTGGCTGCAAGTATCATGGGATTGCCATGGTGGGAGCAGGAAGTGAAAGTGGAATGGGCAGAAGGGATGATGGAAAGGAAAAACTGCCTGGAAGCTGGGCTTCACTCTGCTTGTGGATACTCACCTTGGATAAAAAATAAACTCAGAAAAACATTAATAAAAAGCAGAGGATCTGAGGACAGTGTTACAGCTGTAGGTTCAGATTTGCTGAGGCGTAAGCGGTGACTGGCCTAGCAATGACCTGAATTGTTGAGACAGTAAGTATAGAAATTATGTGAATCCTATGGAAGGGTCCAGTCACCTGTGGAAGGTTCCAGGCACCTTCCTCTATTTGCTCTGTCCTTGCCCACTTTCTTCTTGAAGAGCAGCCATTCAGGTAGGCAGGTCTGTGCTGATTTTTGTCCTCTCATGCATACTTGTCTTGCTGGGAGAGCTGAGATGTTGTGAGAACACATGTTATGGAGAGCAATAACTCTAGTTACCCTGACACAAGTCAAAGACCTGGCTGAAAGTAAAAGCTGTTGCTGGGGTCATTTCATGGATGGGCACTTGCCATGATGGGAGAGATCAGAGCATTTCCCAGTCTCCTATTGACACTTCTAGATGGAGGCAATTTAAATGCAGCCTATATTGACATGGAAGCAGAAGATGAGGCAGTAACTGAAGCTGAACCTGCTCGACCCAAGAGGAAGCTCATTGCCACCCTTCAAGTAAGTATTGGGGTGACAGATCTGGCCTCTTTCAACCCATGCCCTTTTTCCGTGTTGTCCTCACTTTCCTGCAGTGGAGGTTAGAATGGGATAGAGAACCTGATCCAGTAGTGTGCACTGGGCCCCATCTTTGCTGGGCTCTGAAACAGCTAGTGAGATCCTGAAGTTCACTTGGGATGCATGTGCTCATCAGAGGATGGGCCTGGGGTCATAAAGAAAACCTAGCACTGAGTAATACTGGGGTAAGTCAGGACAAGGTGAAATGGTCAAAGCAGGGGAAAGATGGTCTTTCCCTTCTTAAAGGGGACTCTTCTCCCCTTAAGATATCAGGAAAAGTCCTAAGATGACTTTCTACTTCTTACAGATCTATAACTCTGAGCTGGAAAATGAGTTTGGTAATTTTGAAGACTGGCTGTGTATTTTTCCCCTTCATCGTGGCAAAGCAAATGAAGATGAAGATGGAAATGAGGATGAACATTTTGTGGGGAAGTACAAGGTATCGTTTGAATAACGTTTGTGCTGTATATGGAAGGAAATTCTTAGGGTGACCTGTGTCTCAGAGAATTCAGATGCCAGCAAAGCCTCAGCAAGGATGAGTGTGTCCAAATATGTGAGGCCATGGTGAGGCATGGCCAGGGTACTATAGGGGCCTGTCAAAGTAACTATGTGCTGTGGTCTTTTGTTAGCTGATAAATCCACCTCCGTTAGATTTTTTTTTATTATTATTATTTTTTATTTTATTTTATTTTTTTTACCTCTTAAGAAAGAGAGAGCATGAAGCATGAAGGAACACTTATCCTGGTTGAGGCCTCTGGGTATGTTTAGTATATAAATAAGTATTTGTGAGTTTCACTGTTTGCAAAATTAACAAAGCTTGTCTAAAATAAGCATCGTTCTCCCACAGAGGAGCTCTTGAAGACTGAAACATCAACTACAAAGGTTGATTTATGAAGGTCCCTAGGAAACCTTTGGTGTCTTCCTGCCTTTGGTACCTTTGGCAGTCCAGTTATGTGCTTGGAAATGTTCAGATCTTCTGGCATGGGCAGTGGTCTGAGAGCCTAACCTGCAAACAGGGATGGCCTGGGCCATACAAGCATGATGGTGCTTTTGTAAAGGGCTGTCCCCATGGGCACAGGGTGTCTGTTGTCTGCATGGGCAATGGCTCTGATTTCCCAGCTGGCAAGAGGGGCTGGTCTTGGTGGCTCCAATCCCATCTAAGATGTTCTCTTTTGTATCTGATCATTATCATTGGGAGTATCCCTCCATACTCAGGAGACCTGGAAGGCCCAGTTGGTCAATACATGGCTGAGAGGCTGGTGCAATTGCAGGAATTTGGGATTTTTTGATCATGGGGAATTTTACTCAGCACCTGACCTGATGGCTGTTGATGGGTCCCACCTGTCTCAAAGAGGGAAACAGATTCTAGCCCAGGAGCTGGCAGGGCTTATTGAGAGGGCTTTAAAGGAGGTATGAAGGGGGACAGAGATGCAATGAGGCTTGATAGAGGTGAGCCTGGGGGAGGAGTCCCAGGGTCAGGGGTGAGGGCAATGGCACAACTGAAGTGTATTTACAGCAATGCATGCAGCATGGGCAACTAACAGGAGGAGCTGGATGCCATTGTGCAGCAGGGAAACTGTAACTTCATCACCAACACTGACATGAGGTGGGACCACTCCTGTGACTGGAGTGCTGCAATGGATGGCTACAAGCTCTTCATAAGGGACAGGCAACTTAGGAGGGGAGGTGACGTGACAATATTAGAGAACATTTCGATGTTGTTGAGCTCAGGGTTGGGAATGATAAAGCAGAGTCCCTGTGGGCAAGGATCGGGGGTTGGCCAACAAGGCATACATCCTGGTGGGGGTCTGTAATAGACCGCCAAACCATGATGAAGAGGCAGAAGAGGCGTTCTGTACGCAGCTGGCAGAAGCCACTCAATCGTCAGTGCTTGTTCTCATGGGGGACTTCAACTTCCCGGACACGTGCTGGAAATACAACACAGCCCTGAGGAAGCAGCCTAGAAAGTTCCTGGAGTGCATGGAGGACAGCTTCCTGACTCAGCTGGTTAGTGAGCCTACCAGAGGGGTGTCCCCCTAGACCTGCTGTTCACAAACAGAGGACTGGTGGGAGATGTGGTGGTAAGGAGTTGTCTTGGGCAGAGGGACCATGACATGGTAGAGTTCTCTATTCTTGGTGAAGTCAGGGGGGGATGTCAGTAAAACTGCTGCCTTAGACCTCCAGAGGGCAGACTTTGAATTGTTCAGAACACTGGTAGGGGGGGTCCCTTGGGAGCTAGTCCTGAAGGGCAGAGGGGTCCAGGAAGGCTGGACCCTCCTCAAGAAGGAAGGCTGAAAGGCTCAGGAGCAGGCTGTCCCCATGTGACACAAAATGAGCCAGCAGGGAAGAAGACTGGAATGGCTGAACAGGGAACTTCTGCTGAGTGTCCAGGAGAAAAAGAGAGTTTATGTCTGGTGGAAGAAGGGGATGGAAACTCCGGGAGAGTACAGGGAAGTTGTCAGCTGTGCAGAGAAAAAAAATCAGGAGGGATCTGGCCAGGTTGGGTTGATGGGCAGAGGCCAGTGGGATGAGGTTTAACACGGCTAAGTGCTGGGTCCTGCACGTTGGCCACAACAACCCCGTGCAGTGCTACAGGCTTGGGGCAGAGTGGCTCAAAAGCTGTGCAGAGGCAAGGATCTGGGGGTGCTGATTGATGCTCGCCTCAACCTGAGCCGGCAATGTGCCCAGGTGGCCAGAAGGCCAGTGGTATCCTGGCTTGTATCAGGAATAGTGCAGCCAGCAGGACCAGAGAGGCGATCGTCCGTCTGTACTCTGCTGTGGTGAGGCTGCACCTTGAGCACTTTGTTCAGTTCTGGGCTCCTCAGTACAAGAAGGACATCGAGGCCCTGGAACATGTCCAGAGAAGGGCTGCGAAAGTAGTGAAGGACCCGGAACACAAGTCCTATGAGGAGCAGCTGAGGGAGCTGGGGTTGTTTAGTCAGGAGAAGAGGAGGCTCAGGGGAGACCTTCTTGCTCTCTACAACTCCCAGCAAGGAAATTGTGGGGAGCTGGGGGTCAGCCTCTTCTTGCAGATGACTAGGGATAGGACTAGAGGGAATGGGCTCAAGTTGCGCCGGGGAGGTTTAGGTTGGAATTTAATAGAAATTTATTCTCAGAAAGAGTAGTCAGGCATTGGAACAGGTTGCCCAGGGAGGTGGTGGTGTCACTGTCCCTGGTGGTGTTTAAGGAAAGGTTGGATGTGGTGCTTAGGGACATGGTTTAGAGGGTAACATTGATAGTAGGGTGATGGTTGGACCAGATAATCTTGGAGGTCTTTTCCAACCTTAACGATTCTATGATTCTATGATTCTATCTGCAGTGTCTTTATTGCAGGGCTCCTTCTATGTCTACCCTACTGTGGAAGCTAGCAAGGAGCCAAGGGTCTCCCAGGGTGTTCCAAGGAACAGGCCCATCAAGGTTCTCATTAGAGTTTATATTGTTAAGGTAAGTCTCTTGTGGTGGTGACGGTAATGCTTGGAGGTCTATCCCTTCCTAAGAACCTCCTGCCGTTCTCCACTTGGTAAATTTGAGCAGTGGCACTTGTGAAAGGCTTGATACTGGCTTACAGGCTCTGCTTGGCCAGTTGGAGTCTGTTACAGTGAGGGCTTGTATTTATTCCTTGACCATGGAGAACCTACTGGACTTTGTATCTTCATGAGGTGCTAAGAATCTAGATGGGCATTGCCCAGCTCCTGTCATCTGCCTTGAGACAGTGAGCAACCAGGCGGGCTGGCAGCTGGAGACATCTGTTTCTTGTTAAATGGGGATTTGCATGGCAGCAAATGTGTTTCACTTGCTGGGGCAGCTACTGGAGAGACCTGACCAGTGAGCTTGGGTGGTCTCAGGCCCCACACAGTGTCTGCTATGCATGTTGCTCTCTGCAGCTGATGTATGGCTGTACCTCTTGTGTATTCCAGGCTACAAACCTGTCTCCAGCAGACCCCAATGGCAAAGCAGACCCCTACGTGGTGGTGACAGTGGGGCAGGAGCGGAAGGACACCAAGGAGCGATACATCCCAAAGCAGCTCAATCCTGTGTTTGGAGAGTATGCAGGAAGTTTTCCTCTAGTAGTATTAATGGGAATAGTGTAAATATAGGGCTCAGGCTATGGCCCAGTGTTTGCAGTCTTCTGTTCCTCTCTGCTGGAGAATCTTCTGCTATAACACAAAGGTGCCAGACAAGTCTCCTGCCTCCATCTGTCACAGGAGTGTTTGGGTTTAGGAGTGAAGCACTCAAAGGATTTGATTTATCAGACAAAGTAGCAAGCCAAGCAGCAACAGAGCTTTGGAGATGTTTGTCCTTACCTCCAACAAGGAGCTCTATCCAACAGCATACACTCCTGGATAAATAACTCCTGTATTTGAATATGCACACTAAAAACTCCACACACTGAACTTTGCAGAGCCAAATTCTATCAGAGTCTTAGGGTTGGCAAATATAGTTCTTAAATGGGTAGGATGGGTGAAACAGAGCATGTATTTCATATCTCCTTGCTAACTGCACTTTCCCAATCTTCTTCTGTCCAGAGTCGTGGAGCTGACAGTCTCCTTTCCCATGGAATCAGAGCTCACTGTGGCAATATTTGACCATGACTTGGTTGGATCTGATGATCTGATTGGGGAGACCAAGATTGATTTGGAGAATCGATTCTACAGCAAGCACAGGGCCAACTGTGGAGTGGCTTTGCAGTATGACATGTAGGTACTAGTCTGACACATTAGGGCCATGAGAGTTCTTCTCGCTTACTGTTCAGGTGGGTAACAGAGCACCTGCAGTTCTGGAGGATGACCCTTGCATCCACGGTATCCTTTGAGCAGGTGTCATGCAGATGCACTACAAGGAATATGGATAAGTCCATCTCCTTTTATTATTATTATTTTTGTCTCCTACCCATTTCCTGTGGTAGATCTAACTCCTACTGCAGAAGGACACATTTTGCATGTAGTAGAAAAAAAATTCTTTAATGCTTTCATATGAAAGCATCGTTCTGTGAAATAAATTTTCATTTAACAGTGTTGTAATTTTGACCTCTTTCAGAAAGTAAGGCAGTTTCTTTAGAACTAGATGATTCTGTGAGCACCTACGCTCATGATGTCTATTTTTCTTTGTCCTCATGTAATATATATTCTCTGGTGTATTTTTCTGGTGTGTTTGGCCACATTTTCTGTAAACACTTTTCTCCCCTGTTACTTGATAATTAGCTGTTGGAATTGAGCTGTTAATTAGCTGTTGGAATTGAGTTCCCAGAGCAGCTAACACCTCTCTCCCAGTTTGGAACTGCAGCTGGAATCGCTGCCGTTGCTGCTCTGACACCAATGGTTCTGTGAGGTGCAACCCTGGCTTGTTCTGGGAGAGGAAAGCTCCTTAAACTTTTCATTCATTAAGCTTCTTTGTGTCTGTGGTTTCCTCAGTGAAACTCTGAACAGGGAGCTTGTGGCATAGCCTGTGTTGGAAGGGCAGGGGATCTCCTAAACTATGAAAAAAACCTGTCATGTCTAAACTATATGTGTTCTCCCTTCCACACAGAGATGGCTACAACATGTGGCGAGATGCTTTCAAGCCCACACAGATTCTGGATAGCTTATGCAAGAAAACCTCACTACCTGCAGCAGAGTACAGACAGGAGGAGGTCAAAGTGGGCAATAAAATCTTCAAGGTTCCTCCAGAGGCGTTTCCTGAAGGTACAGAGGGCATTGCTACTCCAGTGCTCGGTGGATGGGCTGGGAACCCAACCCAACAGCCTCTCTTCCCTGAAGTGTCCAGGCTAGTTGGGCTGTTTGCCCCCACTTTGCACCCTGCCCATATTTCTGGGTCACTGTTGGGAGCATCCTCAGCACTCAGTGGCCTGGCTTTGGTGGATGATGGTGTTGCAATGGGGGAGATGTGATCCAGGCCATTAGGTCCCAAAGCAGCTTCTCAGTGAGTGGAACATTTCTTCTGCAAAGTAAACCCTCGCACAGCAGTGCATGGGCATTTGATCCTTGTTCAGCCAGAGAAGGTGTAGCTTATCCTAGTGGCTGACACTGTTATGGAGGTTTATCTCCATCTGCTTGTGACCACCATCACCAAGACATTGGGCGGGGGGGAGAAGGGGAGACTTTTTCAGTCTGCTTTCCTTCTCCTAGATGGCTTCATCCTTCAGGGATGCTCTCTGCTTCTGGTGGTTTTGGGTGCTTTGAGTAACACCCCACTGCTCCTCACTATTTATTTCCTCCTTATGGGCAGCTTCCACATATCCTTTGTTATTTTTTTCCTCCTTACTGGAATTATAAGCTGTGAATTGGGGCCACAGGTGACCAAAAACATGGTGACTTACACCCTTTTCCAGCAGTGATGCAGAACCTTCCTGAAGGTAGGCCTGTTCCTTCTGAGCATGTTCCCTCTGGTGACAAACACTCATGCAGTGAGACCAGCCTGGGGAAAGGGATGGAGCATATGTGGCCTGCTTGTGGATGACTGGATCTTGTGAGGCAATGCTATGTTGCCTGCAGAAAGGATGCTTTCTGTGTCCATCCTTCCCAAAGAGCAGGACACTTTTGTGTGTTCAGACAACTTTAACTTCTGCTTGTTTCAGTGTTCCTCTGCTTTCTGCTGGTCTCTAAGGGTTGGTTGTGTCATGAATGGGAAATAAATCCCACTCAGGAGAGGACAAGGCTACCCTGGGGACCTCTCTCATGATCAGGGCCTGCTTGGGATGGTTTTGGTTTCAGAGTGATATCCAAAGGACAGGTGTTCACTTTAAACCCGGGAGTGAGTGGGTTTGTATGTCCTTGCCCATTGGTTCCTGTTTTCCTCCCCACCAGCGGGCTTTACTTTGGTCTTGAACTGCTATTTGCCTTCACGCTATGCCAAATGAGTCAGTCAGCAGTGCAGATGTTAATTCATGAAGGCCACAGCCATATGTCATTGCTAAGTGACAAGTAGTGCTTCCTGGAACACTTTCAGGGCAAAACTGCTCATCTGAGGGTCTGCTTGCACCACAACAGAAACATGAGGGCTTAAACGGCCCCAGAGGGTCACATGCTGCTCAGCATCCCATGGATCCTTTTCCCAAGGCTATAGTAAATGCTTTTTTGCCCTTTTCATCTTATTTCTCTTAGCTTGCTCATCTTCTGCTTACCATTTTCCTCATCATCGCAGCATATTGAACTCTTTCCCTTCATTCTTACCCTCCTACTTCTCCAGTTTTTGTTTGTTTGTTTGTTTGTTTGTTTGTTTGTTTCTTCTGGGGAGTTGCTTGTTTGCCCAGTCGATCATCTATGCATACCTGTGCCGGTGACTAATTTCCTGAAGCAGCTCTTTTCAGCCATATTCCTTCATCTTCTGCCTGGCTCTGTCCTGCTGCAGAGGTCTCTGCAAGGAACCAGAGAGGAGTGACAGATGAGAACTGGTCAGTGGATGATGAACATAAGGCTTTGTACGTCCTGCAGCACTGGGAAGAGATGCCAGGATGTGGGTACAAGCTGGTACCAGAGCATGTAGAGATCCGGTCCCTTTACAACCCAGAGAACCCTGGGCTCGTGCAGGTGAGATGTGTCTCCTTGTCCAACTTAGACTTTTCTCTGGTAAGGACTTTTGGGGTGGCTGGTCCCCAGCTTCTTGGCTGGTCCCCTGTTGTCCCTTTGTCTCTTCATTGTGGCACAAGTCCCATGCTCTGCCCCTTCCTGGGTGGGCAACTGGAGCTGTGTGCATGTCCAGCCCTGCTATGGAAGGAGGACTGCTGCCCTTGTGTGTTTTTTGTTCAGATCCACCCTCGGAGTTCTAGTGGAGCTCCTGGACCTCTCTTCATTGATGTTGTGGTCACAATGTTGGTGGCCAAGAGTCCTTCCTGACTCCTCAGGCCACACAGCTACTCCAATGAGGATACTGCGTGGGTGGCAAGGGACCTGGTCTGCCATGGTCGGTGGTAGTGTCCTTGCCTTTCCCTGCCTCTTCCTCTGCTTTAGCCCCTGTCATTGCTCCTTTGTTCCCCTGCAAACGCCCCGTTCTGCCCCCTTGTCTTCTTCCTGCTCTCCCAGGCCACCATCACCGTAGAGCAGGGCCTTGGAAGTAACATTGGTGCCTCCTGACCCGGGGACCTGGGCTGGGGTCCCGGCTCCCTTTGCTGTTCAGACAGCAGAAGCTGCTCCCATGCTTTGAGCTGGATGTGAGCATGCCTGCAGGGAGTGTGGGACAACAGTCCAGCAGCTTCAAGAGGAGGTGTTTCCTTCTGCTGGTGCCAGTGGCCATACATTGAGCCCTGTCTGGTGGCTCATCCACCACAGAGCACCTGGAGCTGGAGAGCCAAGATGCTCTGCACAGTGACTGGCCTGTGCTGCAGCCAGGCTGCCCATGGGGTTTCCAGGCTGGAAAGATGTTTGTGTTTGAAACTGACTCAGTTCAGCTGAGATGTTTTTTCTTGGCATCAGGGTAGAGAGGTAAGGAAGGAATTTTGAGTAGTTCCAATTTTTTTTCCAACCCATTCTAAAATACAGTCACACAAAGCTCTGAAGCACTGGGGGTGGGGAGGAAAGAGACAAGTAGTGGCTTTCTGGTGAAAGCTTTCCTTGCAGGTCCAATTCTTTGCTCCTTGAAGGGTGGTCAGTCTTTTGAAACCTCTCTGCTCTCTTCTCTCATCAGGGCTCCTTGCACATGTGGATTGACATGTTTCCAAATGATGTCCCTGCACCACCACCAGTCAATATCAAGCCTCGACTGCCTATCAGGTAGCACCCCTGGGAGCAGAGCTGGGACCAGTGAGCCCATGTGGAGGGTTACTGTCCCCCGCTGTGCCTGCTGGGATGTGCTGCAAAGTCCCGTGCAGACCGATTGTGCTTTCTGGCACACAGCACTCTGCTCTGCTTCAGTTCTGGGTGTAGGATGGTGTCTTCATGCATTGACGTGGGGCACAAGTGCTTCAGCTGCACAAGTGCTTGTGAAGCGCAGGGTTAAATTCCTTGAATGGTGGACATAGAGGAGATGGAAATCCAGGTCTGAGCTATTCACATAGTTCTTTTCTGGCTAGTGAGTGGAAGTCCTCTGGGTGGTGCCTGGAGAAGTGAAGTTGAAGGAGGTGATTTGTTGTTTTCAGTGATCTAATGGGACTATTCAGATGACAGGTCTGGGTTCTTCTCAGAGGTGCATGTGAAAGGACATGAGATAATGGACACAACTTGCAGCAAGGGAAACTCCAACTAGATATAGTTCACTATGAGAGTGAGGAAGCTCTGGGACAGGGACCCAAGGAACTAGAGAAGTGCTGGGATATTCAGCCTTGGAGATATTCATAACTCATAAGGACAAGGCCCTGAGCAATCTGATCTGCTGTGAAGTTAGAGAAGGAAGTTGAAGTGGAGACTGTGGAGGTCCCTTTCTGCCTAAGCCTTTCTGTGTCCCTGTGGTGCTGGGTGGGCTTGTGCCACACCAGGAATTAACTTTGCATAAACTGCTTGTTTGGTCTGTGAGTGTTCATCTTGCAGGGCTGTAACCCAGCAAAAAAGCAAAGGCTTTGTGCAAGGCAATGAGACTGCTGGGCTGGGCAGGTCCAGAGGAGCCTTGTCAGGGTACCACAGGGCTAGGAGGGTTCAGGTTCTACTGTTCCGCTGGTGTAGACTTGATCTGTCCCCCCAGGCACCAAATATGAGAGTAGGTGTCTCACCCACCCTTGTGTCCCTCCCACAGCTATGAATTGCGTGTAATTATCTGGAACACAGACGACGTAATCCTTGATGATGTCAACCCAGTAACTGGAGAGCCTTCTAGCGACATCTACGTTAAAAGGTCTGACGGGAGCCAGCAGGAGGACAGATTCTGGCTGTCCAGCTCTCTGCTCTGCCCCTCACTTCTTCCTCTGAACCTCTGCTCCTCCCTGCCCCTGCACTGAATGGTGTTAGCCCCAAAGATGGTGGTCAGGTGTTGGTGCAATCTGGCTGTTTGACCCTTCCTTTCCTGCTACCCCATGGGTATCCCCTCCATCTTTCTACTCTGTCTTTGGGACTGAGTGACAGGGGTAGGAGATAACTGAGTTTCTCCTGCAGCTGGATAAAGGGACTCGACCATGACAAGCAGGAGACGGATGTTCACTTTAACTCCTTGACTGGGGAGGGCAATTTCAACTGGAGATTCATCTTTCGCTTCAACTATCTCCCAACTGAGAAGGAGATCACCTACAAGAAGAAGGATTCTGTCTTTTCAGTGGAGGAATCAGAGTTTCGTGAACCAGCTGTTCTGGTCCTCCAGGTCTGGGATTATGACAGGATTTCAGCGAATGACTTTCTAGGTATGGTATGGTCTGCGGGGAGTGGGGTGGCTGTCACTCACCTTGCTGGAGTATTACAGCATTTTCCTGGGGGTCCAACTCTTCAATAAAAGACACCAGCAGTGCCAGATCAAGCTCTTCAGCTCAGCAGTAACCTGGGCTGGATTTTGACATGTGAGTGGTAGGCAGAGCATGGTGGTGCACAGCTGCCCCATGGAAACACATTGAGCTGGCATGCTTGTCCCAGGGCCTTGCTGGGACTACACCCAGCAAGCACCTTGCACTTCCATGTGATGCTTTCAGTGGTGATTTGTTCAGCAGTGCTACTCGAGCACTAAAGAGAGTGTTAGAGAGTAATGCCAGTGCTTCCTGGCAAGCACAGTCTCAGGAATGTTTAGGCAGGAAGGGGTCTGCAGTCTATTGCAAACTGTCTGCTCCGAGTAGGGAGATGCAATGTAGATCAGGTTGCTCAGAGCCTTGTCTGGGGAAGTTTTGACAATCTCCAAGAATGGAGATGCCAGCATCCCTCTGGACCCTTCTTCTATGCTGCACCATTCTCATAATTCTCAAATTGTTCTACTTATCTCTAATTAGAGTTTTCCTTGCTGCAGCTTGTGCCTGTTTCCTTACATGATCTAGTTAACTGACACCTCTCCTGTGTTGGGGGGTCCAAAAATGAACACAATACTGATACACAGTTTCACCAGAGCTGAGCAGGGGGGAATTCCCATTTCCCTTGGTTGCTCACCAATACAGACCAGTATGTGATAAGACCTACTTGCTGCAAGGCCTGAGTGCTGAACTGGGGCAGAAGCTCCATCCAAGGAAGACAGTAGAAGGCCAAACAGGGGAGTGAACTGAGGCTGTTTCAGGTATGGGTCAGAGGTGAAAACCTCAGTAAGTTTTCCAGATTTTATAATTCCTTATTAAAGTCTGCAGGAACAAGGGGAGAAGAGGAGCTTGGTGTGTGAGGAGAGCAGGGTGGAACACGGCATTGTTTTCACAATAACCCACTGTGCCACATGCAAGCCAAACTGGCCACATCAGACTGAGGAGACAAGACCTGTAGCTTCTGCCTCTTAATCTCCAACTCTTGGACTGGTCCTTTCCTATGCTGAGCTTCATGTTCTCCACCTATAAATGTGCAATACACTGTTAGACTATTGCAGCAGCTGGGACATGCTAGTGGTGGTAGGAGCATGGCTGAGACAAGCCAACTGGTACATGAGGTTTACCGCAGGGTTTCACCATGAGCTTTTCTCTTTATGGTGCCTGCAGGCTCCATCGAGCTGAAGCTGCATGACATGGTGCGGGCAGCCAAGAGCTCAGAGCATTGCACCATCAAGATGGCAAAGGAGAATGCTACACCTCGCTTCTCCATCTTCCGAAACAAGCGCATGCGTGGCTGGTGGCCCTTCATCAGACTTGAAGATCAAGAAGACAAGGAAAGGGAGGAGAGGAGAGCCAAGCAGAAAAGGAAGAAAAAGAAGTGGAGCAGCTCTGTCAAACAAGAAGACATTGAGTTCACAGACTCCATTGGGAACAAGTACCTCCTGACGGTAAGGCAGGGCATTAGCAGAGGTGAGCAGAAAGCCAGAGACATGCCTTTTCCATGACATGGCTACCTGTCCTGTGTGCACATAATCTGCAGAGGCAGCAATGGCCTAGTTGCCCAGAACGTCATGTAGGATCTTGGGGACCTGTCCCATCTGCTGCAAGTCCATTTTTTTATCTACCCAGAGGTGCCAGCCGGAGTGGTGTGCTGGTGGTGTCTTCACATCTTCTGAGCTTCCTGTAGAGCAGTTCTCAGCAAGAGGAGCAATGCAAGAGGCACCTGGATCTCCATCAACCAGACAGGACAGCAGAAAGTTAGGCATGTCCTAGGGTCTCTGCCAACCCCAGAGAGGCAGGTGATGAATATCCCTGAGTGGACTTGCTGCTGATGGCCCTGCTAGTGGACCATTGCTTGTCCCCATGGCTGACTTGTTTTCAGTACCAGTGTGAGAAGTTGCAGCCAAATTCAGATAACTGGGGAGTGCATTATAATATAGTGTCTTCCCTGCCAAATGGTTAATTTTCAGCCAGACCGCAGTTTCCTCTAGTTGTAAAGTAAGAGACTCTGCAGCTAATGACTGGAAGGAAAAGTTAATTCCTCTCCAAGTGGCACTGGGAGAAAAATAGCCAGTCTAGGCAAGGCACATGGATAGCAAGCTGCTTCGTGAAGCAGCACGTGCAGCTGTGGCTCAGGCATGTTCCCTCTCCAGGGTAAAGTGGAAGCAGAGTTCCAGCTGCTGACCGTGGAGGAGGCTGAGAAAAATCCTGTTGGTTTGGGTCGAAAAGAGCCCGAACCCCTGGAAAAGCCTAAGTGAGTATCTGCATTCATCACCTTTTAGAATGGTTGACTGGTGTCAAGGGTATCTGTGTTTTTGACCGCAGTGTGGCAAGAGGGAGAATCTGCTCATCAGGAAGTTCAGAGCAATTGAAGGACAAGGTGGTGGGATCTGCAGGACTGGGGCTGCCAGCGCTTCCCAGAGCTTGGGTGGGTCCAGCAGGACTTGCGATAGCCACAGCTGGGCCAGGGCTGATCTGAAGAGGGTACTCAGGGCAGCTGTGCTGTAACATCACCTGTATGAAGGGCACCTCTCATTTAACCATTTGAACATACCTGTTAGCCATGGGGGTGCAGAACAGCTCTGCTGGGGCTGTCCTGAGGCTCAGGAGCCAGCTCTGCTGTCATCAGTGCTTTCACAGGGACTGTAGTTATTGTAGCCCCCAGGGTAATCCTTTCTGGAAGCAGCAGGAAGAGCCTGTGATGTTGGCAGGGCACCAGTGCAGAAGAGCTTATGTGCTGCTCTGTGGCTTGAGCCTCTGCTGATCTCTTTATCCATTTATGTTCCAGCCGGCCAAAAACTTCTTTCAACTGGTTTGTGAATCCTATGAAGACCTTTGTGTTCTTCATCTGGAAGCGATACAAGAAGTACATAATTGTGCTGTTCCTGGTTGCTCTTCTGACTGTCTTCCTAGTTTTATTGATCTATACCATGCCTGGATACATCAGTGAGAAGATCATCAATGGATAAATGGTCTCCAGAACAGGACTATTCAAAGACAAGGGTGATTATTGCAAGACTTGATGCTGGACCAGAAAGTTTAAGGAAACCCTGCAGGTGCACAGGCAACCTTCAGGGTGAGAGGCCTGGAGAAGTGGCCTCTCTATGAGGAGTCATGTTTCTTGCTAGATCCCCATGAGATGCTAAGAAACCAAGTAACCAACCTACTAAATAAGGCAAACTCCTTTAAAGACAGTTACAGCTGTGGGAAAAAAAAATGTTCTTTGTTGAATTTGGGGGGATGGTGGGAAAAGGATCACAGATGGGGCTGGATCCACAGACAAGTCAGCTTTTGCCATTGAGAGCCATTCTGGAAGGGATGGGGACATACAGAGCCATCTGTGCCCTGGCTGGACAATACCTGGCACTTCTCAGGCCTCCTCCTGCCCGAGGAATTTATAATGCATTGTATGGGGAAAGGCAGGTCTGGTGGAGAGGAGGGCCTGGTTGAGGTGGGAGCTGGAAAACCTTTGAATGGGGATTGCCAGGGTGCTGCTGCTGGAAGAGGGGGGACAATATAGCCAAGGTAACCATGAGCTCTTGTTGTTCCAAGAGCATAGGAACAGAGAGGTCAGCTCTGGACATGGTGGCACTCCCTGGGACACAGGCTGTTTCTGGTGGTCATGCCTCACAAGCTATTTAACAGGGTTCTTTGCATGTGCTGGGCTGGATATCAGGCTTACTTCAAATTTAATTTTGGATCTTTGTTTCCACCGGGATAGAGAAATAGAATCATATAATGGTTTGGGTTGTGAGGGAATTTAAAGGTCATCCAGTTCCAACCCAATTCCAATAAAAACTCCTTGGATGCTCTCTCTGACATTGCTTGGGTTTCCTAGATGTTCCCCCAGAGCCCCGCTGTTGCAGGCAGCCTTCCTGAGGCACCTTTGTCCTTCCTTCCAGGTAGCACAGCGCTGGGATGTCAGCATAGGGTCATCAGCATGAATCTGCATTATGGTGTTGGGCTGATGTAAATTAGATGAGACTTGTTCTCAGCATGGTCTCCATCGCCCCAGGGTTCCTGTCATCTGCACAGACGTTGCTGACACAAGCTCTGACATAATTGGATCTCAAGTCAAGGTGCTTCACCATGAGGTTTGACAGGATTGATGCCCTCCTAGTGCAGGAGGTGACAGTGGAGAAGGACAGTGGCATCTCCAGTGAAATTAAGTGATAGTGTTTGTTGTTGTTATTGAAAACAGTTGGCTAGTTTGTCTTTTGAATGGAGCAGGAATGGAACAAGTTGTGGGGAGAAAATATACAGCTGTGGAGAGCCAGGCAGTACCCTGGCTCTCCACAGGAGTGGGTGCAGACTCTGGCTGGGACCCTGCAGCTGGATGTGGGTGAGGGGCAGGCACAGCGCTCCCTGGGGCAGGGGGGTGGTGTTTGCTCCAGGATGGCAAAGGGGAGCCCCCTCTTCCCACCCGTCAGGGATCCCCGGGCTGCAGGGGAGCAAGTGGGCTGTGAAGGACTCAGGGCATGCAGCACCCACCCAGGGGCCTGGGGTGTGACCACTGCTCGTAGTGCAGCATCACCCCGGCTTTCTGCAGGGGCTGTTGCATGGATCATCACCTTCACAAGTGGCACATGGTGCACTCCAAAATGCCCAGTGTATCACATCGATGTTTGTTGTGCCCCAGCAGGCGTGTTGCACCCCAGCAGTGCTCAGTATGCCCCAGCAGGTGTGGTGCACCTCAGCAGTACCTGGTGCACCCCAGGACACCCATGCACACCAGCAAGCCATGTGCACACACCTAGGCAGCTCCTGGGCTCTTGCAGCTGCATTCAGCTGCACTCTCCACTGCACCACCAGGCTTTGACTTGAAATAAAGCATGTCTGTCTCAGCTTTCCTTCAGTTTAGGCTTGCAGGATTTGCAGCTGTGCCACTCTGTGCATGTATGTGTGCAATGGGCGTGCATGCCTGTCCGGGCTGTGGGTGTGCAAGGCAAGGGGCTCTCCCCTGCTCTTGCTGCTGGCAGCAGCATGACCCCATCCTCTGCCCTGTTCCCCTGCCTGGCCCCAGTGTGGCCTCGGCTCCCACCAGCAGTTCCCTTTCCTGGCACCGCCTCACTGCAGCACCATGGCGGCCCTCATCTCGGTGTGCGACTTCATGCAGCAGGTGCAGGAGGACCTCAGCTCGCCCACCACCTCCACCTTCACCAGCCACATGGGCCACTGCAAGGCCACTGCTAACAGCCTGGAGGAGGTGAGCAGGGGATGGGGACCACAGTGGGGGCACCCCCAAGGGGGCCTGGGGGTGGCTGGCCCCATGATGGTCCTGCAGGATCTGTGCTCGTACAGGCATCACCGTGTCATTTGTCACCATGAACAGAGAGCAGTGTGAGTACCTCTGGGTGCCGGTGTGTGTTGCAAAAGGCACAGAGAGAAGGCCTGGCAGAGGCAGGTGAGGGGCTGTGGTGGCTGGGGGACAGGCACAGGCCAGTGGGGACAAACGCAAAAGGGGTTGTGTGAAAAGGCTGTGTCTCACACCCAGCTCACACTGCTCTGTAAAGAGAAGACAGAGCACTTTAGCCAGTATCACCCTAAAAACAAAACAGAATTAAAGGAAGTTGTTGGGGTGGTGGGAGGGTTACCTCGCTTGCCCGAGGCTGAACTGTGCAATACACCAATGTGGGACCTTCGGCAGCCCAATGCATTCAAAAAATCCATGGAGAAAGGGTTAGGGCTGGTGGCTGAGTGCAGTATCCAATGCAAAACTTACATAGGCCAAATGCATTTGCTTCCAGACCCTGATATGCATTGGCAGGTGCTGGGCAGAAGGGGGAAGGGGCTGCTGTGTGGTCTGGAGTCCCCATGTCCCTTGGTGCCTCCTCCTGCTTGGTCTGATAAATGTACTGGGACCAACTAAATAACATCACCACCACATCACCTTTCATTATTTTGTAGTTTCAGCAGATGAAGGGAAGGTGTCCAAGGCTTTACCAGGGTCTGTCAGTGGATTGTGACCCCCTGCACTGTCCTGAAGTCCCTCAGTGCCTGGGGTCAGTTATCTTTGCAGACTTTGAATGGTTCTGCAACTCCATAGATCATTTTGTCAGTGGTAGCTACAGAGGCTTTTCTCTCTGCCCTCTGGAGGCCAGAATTTACTCAGAAGCCTTGGGCATGAGGCAATTTCCTTGTGTTGCTTAAGTTTCAACTATTGCTCCATTATTCATACTCAAAGGAAAGTGAAAACTTCTGTCCATTAAAACAGAGCTGTTATGTCAGGAAGCTGTGGTTAGAGAGAAAGATGCACACTGCTGAAATTGTTACTGTCTGCAGAGTTCTTGATTCAGGACTCATGACAGAGGGGACAGAAAACACAAGGCCATGGCTCCCACTGCTGGGTGGCAACAAACCCTGGCCAGGCCTGCAGTAAAAGCAGCAGGCTGGTGCTGAGCTGGGATATAAGGGGACCACATTTCATCTTTGGCAACACAGCCCTGGAGGGCTGGACCAGGCAGATGGCAAGGAGATCCTCCAAAAAGTGGAAAGCTGAAATAAGGCCTTGAAGTATGCCTGTGGCTGTCTCCTGGAGAGCCAGCGCTCCTCAGGGTCTTGTCAAGACCTAGGTCAGCCTCCATTTGAGGGTTTGGCCTGAAAACTCAGTTCTAAAAAACGTCTGGGCGAGAGGATGCTAAGGGTTGTGGGTGGCAGCTTATTCCCAGGGAATAAGAGTTCAGGAAAAAATACAGGAAGATAACTTTACAGCTTAATGCTCTCTGAGTACCTAAATGTTTATGGTGAAATCCCTCAGATGATGTGGTCTTTACTGTGCTTACCCATACAGAGCCTGACTCACATCCTCTTCTGCTATAAAGGTTCAGCTGCATGGCTTGGTTGATGTGGTGCATACCAGAGGTGGTACCCAGCCCCCCCCCCTGCTGTTAAACAGTCCTTTTTCTAAAATATTTTCTGATTCTCTCTCAGTGACTCTTTCACTAACTGGTATTTAAGATACTCATAGACTACTACCACTAGACCATCACCTACCTGCAGGTGGGACAGTCTGGCCTGGGGATGCTGAGGCTTGGGCTGAACTCTGTGGATTACAGAAATGTGTGTATGGATGCAGTCAATGACCATAACTTCTGCATTTCTAGGCCTTGGATGCAGACCGAGCTGTGCTGCAGAAGATGAGAAAAGCAGCCAAGGCAGAGCACAGCTGTGGACAAGGTCAGGGCAGAGCAGAGGCTGGAATCTGCAATGGGTGGCCAGGGGGAGTCCTTGCTACAGGCTGGGTTGTCTGCAGCAGAGAATACCGGTCCCTGGGGTTCATATAACTGGGTAGTGGGTATGCGGGACAGCAGGAGGCAGTTGGAGCTGGCTCTGGTGCTTGATCAGAGCTGGGCATGGTGGCTTCTCGCAGGGAGTATATCCCGACCTTCCTCCTGCACTCACTGGGGACCATCCATGTTTTCCCAGATCTCATCAACCACCTGGCAGCCCACATTGCTGCCCAGGAGAAGTTCTCAGCCAACTACCAGCTGGAGGGTGAGGAGCAGCTGGCCAATGCCTTCAGCACCTTCGCAACCTTCTCCCAGGAGCTGCTGACCGCTGTCAGGAGCCTGGTAGGCAGCTCTGTCCCCTGTGTGACCATCGAGCAGGGCCCCTGGCTTGCAGGGGTATGTGGGTGGGGAGGGTCCCCAGGAAGA
The DNA here is from genome assembly GCF_965140915.1 of Aythya marila. Lineage (NCBI taxonomy): Eukaryota > Metazoa > Chordata > Aves > Anseriformes > Anatidae > Aythya > Aythya marila. Next base: position 9,697,777 of record NC_139057.1, read on the forward strand.
GTCTCTGGTCCATAGCCTTGAGGCCCAAGCTCATCCCTTTCCTAGACCAAGGCAGGAGCCCATGGTGAGCAGCAGTCGCAGAGCTGGTGATACAGCCTGCATGGCCAGGA